>NW_028263374.1:18327335-19768585 GCF_051168715.1 Poecilia mexicana
ATAAGTAAATAATGGTTTTCCTGGTGGGGGCACAAGTAAAGCCTGGCAGCCCGCCAGGCTTGTAATACGCTGGGGGAAATCCTGAAGTTTAAATTCTATCAGTCACTGAAGAAATACGTAAAATTATAAATTATTGTTGGTATTGTAGTCTACTGAAATAAGATAAAGTTTGGTCGCTTCAGTGTGAATAAATCTTCTCTATCTTTTCCAGTTATTTCTGATTTTTAACTCAACTAAAAACACCTGAGAACCAATTTGTTCCTGATAACTCGCTTTACCTCCTCCTTGTTGTTATCTTCTAGTTCTGCATCCAGAAAGTCCAGAGTGACGGGCTCCCTGAAGTTAATGATCTGAACAGCACAGAGGGGTGGGAGGTAGCCGGGGAGGATAAACATCATTTAAAACGAATAAAGTTTCAGAATTAGGAAACTAATTAGATGCACAGAGACGGACCTACCTTGGGTCTTAGGTTAGGATGCAGCAGCACGTAACCGTTTGGGTCAGTAGCAAATGTGTAGCCATTGGCCCCAAGCTGCAGGCAAAATAAGTTAGAAAATGATTTATTAACCTTTCAAAGATAAATATGTGGGTATGATTATGAGAGCAAAGAATGCTCACTCTGTATGTTGGAGTCTTCTTCTTGATTTCATTAATTGCAACGTCTACTCCCATAACCCCAAGGATGAGCTGGTTCTGTAGGATGAAAAGAAACTATTAGGATCCTAATATAATAATATTAAGAACTCCTCTTTTCCTGGAAAAGGAGGAGATGCAAAGCGCCGCAGCTCAGGCTGAAAAATCTATCAGGATAACCATTAGTCATGCATTGCACAAAGAATGAGAAAAAGAAAACCTCTGGTCTCTGGTAGACTGGCTCAGAAATGTAGCTAACATTTAGTATCTAATCCAACAAAAGCTGCACACCATAATAAAACATGGTAGTGGCAGCATCATGCTCTACAGATGTGTTTCTTCAGCGGGCACAGAGAAGCTGCTCAGAGTTTGTGGGAAGATGGATGTACAATCTCAACTTTCAGAATTTATTTTTAGACGCAATTTGTTTGTAAACAATGTTCAAAACCGTGCATCCTTTTGCTTAAACTTTACAAACTATCACATGAAATTCACTAAAGTTTGTGGTTGCAATCTTCTTCCTACATGACTGAGGAAAACCACCAGGGATATGAATATTTTCAAGGCATTGCGTCGTTGTGGTCAGTGGATGCCACAAACGATTTGTTGTAATGTCAGATGTCACCTCAAGGGGGAGGTGTTGCCACAGAAAGTCGGCGCCGTGTGAACATCATTACAGATGATTGATGATGATGACACGCAGATAAATAATGAATACAAAAGCTGAAATCATTATGTACGTTTGCTTGACTTTAAAGCTTCGCCCACTTAAAGGGCAAGAAAAACTTTTTAACAGAATAATAATATTAATAGATTGGTTTGAGTCACTGATTTGTGTGTGGGTGAGCGCATAGGAGACACTTTAAAAGTCAGTTGTTTTTACCTGAGAGCTAGCGCTGTCTGCAGTGAGGTTGAAAACTGGCATCGTTCCTGTGATGACAAGCCCCAAACCCTGAAAAAAAGTCAGAAATTTATAACTACAATTAGATTTTAAGTAGTCAAAATTTCTCTTCAGTAGAAACTGGAGACTTATAAACAGAAAATAAGTGCCTTCACCTTGATTTTGCAAATGAAAAAAAAAACTTATAATGATACATAATATGAAATAAATGAGCAAAAGCACATGTTTTTTGTTTAAATATACATTTTGTGTACTTACCAAAGCATCCTGGTAGACGTTGGTCCACTGCACCTGTTTACCTTTAGGCCCAGCCAGCACCATGGGACGTCCCAGGACATCCAGGTATTCCTGCAGGCAGAAACATTTACACTTACCTCTGTGAGTTTCCACAGTAAACACAAATAAACAGACATTTATGGCAGCCGTAGTGCATTGGCTTTAAAGGTAGAGAGCTTGTAGAGCCCTCTGATGTTCATCTGTCATAAAACCACAAGACCCTGACCGGCCTTGTCTTTGTCACCACATAAAACCAGCGGGTCACCACCAGCGCCAGCAGCATCCCGGTCCGACAGAGCCATAAAGAACCTCACCCTCACCCCCCAGTCCCGCAGCCACTTCAGGCAGTTTCTCATCGTTATGAAGCAGCTATTAAAAACACATTAGGGATGTCAGGGGTGCGACGTACAAACATTTCCCAGAGGCTCTACTGTCAACAATGGCAGTGTGAGAATATCCCACAGCAATTCTGAATGGAGGTGAAAGGTCAAGTATCCTGGTCATTTGTTTTATTCTGCTTTTCTCAGGAGACCCCATGCCAAAGAGCTAATATTATTTTAGGTAAACAATTATTGACTCGTCACTTTGGAGATTGTGTGCTGAAATTATTAGGTGCATAACCTGGTGGCAAACTTTAGGAAACATTATGGAGCCTGATTACAAGCATGAGTCCCTACCTTTCTTAATATTTTGAAAAGCTTTGAATTCATTCATCTTTTAACTGTTTTTACAGTATTGTGAAAATGTTTTGTTCTTTTTACACACTTAAATATTTCAGATTATCAACCAGAGTAAATGCAATAAGTCTTTTACACTCTTCTTTGCAGAAATGTTGTAATTTAGCAACACATGGAAAGGATATCAAACACTTAATGGCAGATTAATCTATCATTCAATCTGCCAAACATTGAATGGCAAAAAGGTTATGATACATAGTATGTCCAATAAAATATTACATTAAGTGGCAGATTAATCTGCCATTCAATGTTTGAATGTCAGAATCTTTCCATACAGAGTGAATGGTCACTCCATATTCTTCCAATAAAACTTAAATCCTGCCTTTAAATACTCTAAAACCTTCATTTTTATGTGTTTAAGATATTCAGAGTCCTGCTTCATAATTCAAGTGATAGAGAAGAATCAATTATGGCAATAAATCAATAGCAATATATAAAACGATGACACATGATCAATATCAATCTGCTAGAATATTTAATATTTAATATATAGAATATTCCCTGAACTCTGATCCAAAACCACACAGCACTCTGGGTGATGTAGGCAGAGGAAAGGCTTTAGCCACCCAACCTCTCACAGTCAGCTAAGCAAGGTTGGTGGCACCAACTAGCAAACTCACTCTTTGGTTACCTAGCAACTCTTTTGCTCTTTGGTTACCTAGCAACAACTCACTGAGTAACTGCCGCAGTAGCAGTTTAAGGTTTTGCCTCAGAATTGCTTAAAAATAAAAAACAATGGCATGGAGTGAAAACTGTGAGTAAAACAGGAAAAGTCATGCCACCAGTTTGGCAGTACTTCAGATATTTAAAACCAAAAAATAATCAATAATTATTGATATCGAGTTTTTCAGTCATATTGTAATGCTTAAAAGTTGAATTTGTGCCCTTATGTCAAACACTTCAAATGAGTTGAACCAACTCTGCCAAGAAGAGAGGTCAAATATTCAGAAAGAGTCTGATCAAATAACTATGTAATATTTATTCATATGTGAATAGAAATTAAAGATTTTGACCCTGTGAGTGTTAAAGAAAATCATGACAAATCCAGGTAGGTGCATTCAATTCCTAAAAATTTTGAGGTCTTAAAAAATATTCAGGTTTTATGCTGAATTACCACCGCACCCTGGAGAAGGAACTGTTAAAATGCAAAATTAAAAGCTTAATAATATTATAACCAACACGCCCATGGTGGAAGTATGTAAACTTTAACCATAAAATGTAATTTGACTACGTCTTAACAAACCTTTCCACATTAAAATGAACAGAGAAATTTGTCCAACCCATGCTTCATGCATAAAAGTAGATATATGCATAAAAAGCAGCCATTTCAGTAAAACGCTTTTGTCCATTTTGTTTTCTATCGTCTGAACAGCGAGGTGCTGACAGCCGTAACCTATTCTATTATTAGCTCAATAAAAGTCCAGTTTAATGCGCCACGGGGAGATATTCCATCAGGACACTGACAGCCAGACCTTTTCACGGGATATAGTGGAAATTTTCCGCCTGGCTAGAACAATCTAGGAAAGCATAACAAGTCAGCAACAGACACATGACACAGAGGAAGCAGAGCCACACAGAGTTCTGCTGTATCCACCTGTGTTGATTAAATGCTATTTTCTTCCCAACTGGGAACCAGCAGCTATAATTGCTAAAAGTAAACTTATCGCTGTGCACCAACACCAACTATTTCAAGACTGGACCTGCAGTCCTATAAAAGTGACTCAGGACAGTACTTGTAAAGTTTTTCCATCTGCAGTCCATCTGTTATCCGAATGCTGCCATCTTATCCAAGTGAGACGGTGTAATGAGTGATTTTGAAGGGCAGAGTACTGGTAAATGATGTAAGGTCTCACTGTTTTCTTCTACAACCACCTTCAGAAAACCTATTAGAGTAAGTGGCAGTTCTCAGAATATAAATATGCCAGAGTTAATGGAACAGCTGACAGTCTATTCCTGGGCTGGCTGGCTGGACTGGTGAGTGGGTGGGTTGGCAGAGAAGTGAGGAATAAAAAAACAAGAAAGTAGGAGGAGAGTGATGGCGTTGTAGCTCCACCATCGACGGAGAGATTACGCCTGGAATGAGGCTATACCGGGGGTCTCTCAAAGGTTGTTGCCTTGAACAAATGTGACATTAGTTGAGGGGCAAAATGTTCTGAACGCAAGAGGAAACTCAAGCAAAGTAAATTTTTAATAAGTGTTAAAGAGTGAAATGTGGTAAATCTAAGTTTCTGTAGCTAATTCAGCTGTTTATGAAAGTATACCAACTCTAACCCTTGGTTCTGCTTCGTGCACTAAAAATACATTTGGAACAAAAAAATATCTATTTTTTTTTATATGTTGCTTTGCAATATAGCTTTTGCTTTTTAACCTTTTTTTTAACGTTTCTGACGATGGATTTCCACGAATAATCCAACGGATACATCGCTGTTTGAGGACTTGTGAAGCTCTGTCAGCATTTCAGAGGAAATCTCCTCCCAACTCTTCAGTGAGCTTTGCTTCACAATTATATTAAAGGTGTTACTTATGCATATACAGTTTTTCCTTCCACTCAACTTTCCATGCTTTGTTACAGCACTCAGTTTCTTCAGCAATGGTCTTTTGTGGCTTAGGAGGCTCAGTGCATGTTGGAAAACTGTCATGTCAAACTAAATATGGGGCTTTGATTACCCATAAGTTGCGATTACCATAATGAGAAACACTTAAAATATATCGCTTTGTGTAATGAAGTTGTATAACTTATGAGTTGTGAATGCTGAATTGGATTACTAATATGAATTAACTTTTTGATGATACTCTGAATTATTCAGATGCTCCTGTACTATTTAAGGATATGACTTTTGCCATCTGCCCTAAAAGATGTTAAATGTCCTTTTTGTAAGAAGCTGAGCATTTGCAGAACTCAGTGCTGTGAGTCAATCTTACAGAAGTAACTTTCAGAGCACTTCACATAAAACCACGCCATCTGAGTCATCACTACGGTGCTAATCCTGAACAAACCTCCATCAAAACATGAGGGATTTCATCTACTGGGAAGTCAGGTTTGATCCAGGACGCTTCTCAACATATGAAAGTCATTTACACACCTACGATACTCTACTTTACACAGATTAACACAGATTTCATGGCACTGTTAATGGATAGGAATTATGAGTTTGTAGGCTTTTGATTTGTTTTTATACTGTGTACAATAATTGAGAAGTTAAAGAAATATCATAATGTAATTGTTGCCCCAAATATCCAATTTATGCTCAATTCTGATTCTGTGTTGAGTCTATAAATGTACTGTGTCTTACCTGTGTGTTGATTCTGATGGCTCCAATTGATGGTATTTCAAAGTAGTAACCTGAAATAAGAAGAGACAGACAGTAAAGTTTAGAAATATTAAGTAATATATTCAACTTTCTTACTTGGGTATGCAGGTGTCATATTCAGTTCATGCATAAATTTCAAAGTGTGTCCTAATGTGAACCATTTTGGAGACCGGAGCCTCATCTCCTCACGTTATTATTAGGTGCAAGCATGGTCATAAACCCCGGCGGACGACAGTGGGACACACGGACACGACGGCGCTCGTAGCCGCTGACCCTTTGTGTTTGAAGATGTACTGCAGGATGTAAATGTGGAAGCTCATTGAGAATGCTGAGCCCCAGGCACTGCGGCTGATTAGGAATGGACGAGAATGACCGACTGGGTCAATAACTGGGCTGCTCAACAAGTTATTAAAGCCATGAGTGTTTATACAAAGAGCCGTGAAATGGAGGCAGCGTCTCCAGAATGTTAAAAAGCAGAGGCAACTTTCATTATTTCGACACATTAGGCAGCCTCCCCCCTCCCCGCCGCACAGTGTTTGGTGGTGAAATCTCCCTTCTCAGTCTCAATTCATTAGAAAAATGAGAGCACTCATGCACATCCGTAAACATTTTTGAGTTTATAATTCACAAATGCACACACACTGGCATAATGTTTGGTGCCAGGGCTCTTGTCTGTATGCTAGACAAGTGGCGTTGAGACAGACGGGTGATTTTAGAGCAAAGCACCACAAAAAGGTGTCGACAGAAAATTATGATTTTGATTTTATAGGTTCACACAGCAACAGATGTGATTTCAGAGTCATGGCTACACTCGATGTTCAGTGTCCAGTCTACCAGATAACACTGATTTAGATCTGAATACATTTGTTTAGACGACTGCTAACTGAAAGACTTCAGCTTTTACAATCGTTAGAAATCTAGAGAAAAACTACCACTGACTGTATCCTACTAAAAAACACATCCTTGTGTCGCATCATGGAAAAATAAAACAATATAAATCAACCAAGAATTTATTTATGGACCTCCACGGGTCTGGTTCGTCCTTTTCTACAAGTTCTGGATTCCTGAAGAGCAAAAATATGCTAGAATAAACCTTATAAACCAACATAAAATATGTTGGAGATGTTTATTTATTACTCTGTTCATTTCTGTGTGCCACAGATGGACGCACTTTAGTGCACAGCCTGTGTTTCAACCCCACAATAAACCAAAACACCTTGAGAAAATGCTGACTGAAGCTAGTAGGGAATTCAATTAACCACAATGGAACAAGCTAAGCATTAAGATGGGCTGAAAAAGCCACTCAGAAAGGAAGAAGCCTTGACTGCAAAAAGCAACACCTGCCCGTGTCCCAGTTATCTCTTAGGAAGAATCAATTGATTTCCCTCAATCAGTCAATTTCTTTGCAAGAAGCTTCTTAAAGGCTCCCAAAAGGAATCAAAATGTTTCAATTGCAATTTCTTAACAAATACAATGAAAATATATGTAAACACGCGTCTATCTCATTATTTGGAACTGAGCAAATAATTTAAGGATCTAAGGCTAATACAACAGCAGACAGAAAAGAATAATTTTGTTATATTTCTTTTAAAAGAAATCATTTAAATATCTGGTTTCAGCTTTATAGACTTAAACACTAATAGACCCTTTGCACCTGGCTCGCCAAGATAAGAGCAGCACTTGTTACACAGAGATGACAAAAAGATGCCTGTGGGATGTTATGCAGGACGTAGTTGAGTTCACATTTCACAGAGATTAGAGAAGCGCTTGTGGCCTGGAGGTGGCGAGTTTGATCCTTGTCCCCGGAAGCCTTTATTGAAATCTATATGAATAAAGTCTAAATATAGAGGTCCAAAATTTGATTTACTGTATATGTGGCATGACTGCATAAAATAGCTGACACTGATTTTAAACCAGCAGACCTTTTCTGTATTTGCTCACTGTCCCTTTGTGTATCTAAGAGTCAAATAAATGTAAAGATGATATACATTTTATAAATAATATTATAACTATAATACTATACTTAATACTATCTTTCCAACAGATGTAATAGCACTAATAATTTCTTCATTCTTTACATCTTAATTTTTTTAAAATCCTTTATAAAACTGTAACAAAGTGCAATATTGTTAATAAGAGTTAATTATCTGTTTTCCTCATAGTGCATGGCAACACAGTTCAGATGTTTTATGTTCTTTGAGCAACTTAAGAGTTTGCAGAAAATATCAACATAATTTCTGATGATTCTGTAGTTACAAGTTCAAGGATGTAAAATACATTTAGTTCTGTGATTTTATAAAAGACCTTAATAATCCATGTTAGATTATTTAATACACCAATACAGTTGACCTTAAAAGCAATTCAGTAAAGCATTGTGACTGAAATACACAACGGATTACAGAATGAGTTAATTGGGCGTAAGATTTAATAAGCACTGGCTTCTTTCAACTCCTTTTCAAACTGATTATGAAAGTTTTGAGTTTTCACTCTGATGTATCTGTGTTTTTAGATACAAAATCAATATTTCAATCACATGTATATATATTATAAATATGTTGCAACATCTGGGTTGCCAAAATATATGCATATGCTTAAACTAGCACTTTGTTGATGCACAGCTTTATTACATTTCAATATTTATTCAGTTATAATGAACGGAATTGGAGGTGTTCTAGTAAAAGCTTTTGGACATTTGCATCCTTTAAGTCAGTGGTTCCCAAACTTTTTCTTCTGCGCCCCCCCAGTGGTTTCCAAACATTTTCTGCGCCCCCCCTATGGATTACAACAAATGGTTGTCTGGTTGAAATGATGCGTGTGGGGGGGAGGGGCATCGACTTTTTTGGGGGCAAAATGAATGTACGTAGCTGAAAATAGACACCAACATCGGTAGCCTACAAGGTACTTGTTAAGCTTAAGGTTCTGTATTGATATTAGCTAGTCGTCTTTTAGCTAACATTACCTGCATCCAACAGCTTTACTCAACTCAGTCGGTTAGTTTGGAGGGAAAAACTGTGAAAAGTTCTTTGCGTTTTGCTGGTTTGCTGCCGTGATTCTAACACAAACCTACGTAGCTCCGCCCAGCAGCAGCAGGTCTCCTTCACAGGTGTAAACCCAGCGCGAGCGTCGTAGCGCTCATGTTGCGTTTAAAGGCGGCTCGGAAAAACAGGTTACAACATGTTAACAACGGATTAAACAGTTTTAACTGCTGATAAAAGTGACAGAGGACACAAATATGGGAGGTGTGGAAGCCTCTACTGTATTAAATTGACAGGAATAACAGAGAGTTGGCCATTCTAAGGTAAAAACCCAGCGCATACAGTGTTCATGTTTTGTTTTGTTTTTTTCATCCAGACGGCTTCCCGTGCCCCCCCTGCAATGACACGGCGCCCCCCCCTAGGGGGCGCGCCCCACAGTTTGGGAACCTCTGCTTTAAGTCAAGCCAGAATTTAGAGATTGTCAAGGATCAAAAGGTATCAGTCAGGAAAAGGACAGAAGAAAAGACTACACTTCAGCATTATGCACATTATGACAGTATGGGAGTCAGTGATCAATAATGGAGAAAATATTGAACAGGGTAAAACATGGAAAACTGGAAAACTGAAAATTTTTCCAAAACTGATGGGAAAACAAGATGAGATGGGAAACCAGTCAGATGGCTGAGCAAAACCAACATTGTTGTGAAACGATTAGCATCACCCTCTCTATGTAAGCTTATTCCTCACACCTCTGTTATTTATTAGAGCAAAACTCTCAATAAGAGCTTAAAAACACACACAAAATTTTCTTTTTTTAGACAAGATTAAAACAGAATTCACATTTTGAACATTTTTGTACTTGTATTTAGGTTCCTACTGCTTCTATAAACATCACAAAAAACCCTTAAGAAAAAAACACTCATCCAGTTTTTGGCAATAAGTTCATGTTTTTTGGTGTCTATAAAACGACCCATTTCAAAAACCTCTGGAATGTAATGTCACAAATCAGTAGGCACTGCCCCAGCCAAGCCCAGCCCGTTACCTAGCAACCCCAG
Organism: Poecilia mexicana; assembly: GCF_051168715.1. Classification (NCBI taxonomy): domain Eukaryota; kingdom Metazoa; phylum Chordata; class Actinopteri; order Cyprinodontiformes; family Poeciliidae; genus Poecilia; species Poecilia mexicana. The sequence continues at coordinate 18,337,224 of NW_028263374.1, forward strand.
AGAAGCCCAGCCCGTCACCTAGCAACCCCAGAGAAGGCCAATCGGTCACCTAGCAACCCAACCTGAGCTTCAGGACATTCAGTCAGCTGGTTTTACTGCTACAAGAGCTGTACAGCTTTTACAAAAGAATGTAAATTAATTAGGAGGCGGGGCCAGCAGCAGCTTATTTGGATTTAAAGTGACAAGAGACCCTAAAACATCTCAACCTGAAAGGAAATCAAAACATGAAGAACTGACCAGACTAAAATTTCATTATCCAAGAATGATTTAGTGCAAAGAAAAATAATTATATAGTTTTTTTTATAGCCCATAGATCTATCATAAACTGTTCAAGGAAGCCTATTTGGTCCCCTATAAAGTAAAAATTAGACAAAAGCTAGCGTCTGCTGAAATCGCCCACATGGGTGTCAGCGTCTGTCCACTGAGGCTGGAGCGGCAACACTATTGTCTTTAGTACTATGGTAATCACTACAGTTGTGAACAGCAGAGAGCATGTTGGCTCAGAGGCATAATCCTGGACTTCCCCCTGTCTGTCAGGGAGGATGGTATGCTAATCGCCCTGCTACCAGACTTCAGCTGTTAATTAATAACAACTGTAGGGGAGATGCTTCCACGGCACTTGGCTCCATTGGCAATAAGCTAATCAACAGAGGAGACTCTTCTATAGAAACAGCTTCAGATAATTTGCAACGTCAATTTGAACCTAGCCACAAAAGACAAGAGAAATGTGAAGGAGAAGTGTTTATGGGTGAAAAAATAATAAGTGTTCAGGAAAAAAAAGCACAGCAGGAGCAAGAAGTTAACGCAGACCCACATGAGTAAAGCGGAGATCAGACAACAGAGCCAACAGGAAACGGAGCTGAGTCAACCGTCAGACTGTTAGTCAGAGACCTGCAAGTCTGCTGGGTTATTCCAGAGCTCAAGGCTGATACAACAGATTTTATCACCCACTAAAGTCCGGCAGTCATTTCTACATAGGTTTAAAATAGCCAGAGCACGTCAGTACCGCAGTTTTAAAGCTATTTTCTGGTTTCGTATCATTTGGTATTTCATTGTCTGGAAACACACTAAACATCCAAGGAGATCATGAACATTTCCACCAAAGAAAATGCTCTTCTGTTAGAAGTTTGTTACTCAATAAGAAAATCAGACAAACCTTGAACTATATTTTTCCAGCCTAATATTATTGAAAAAACTTCTTATTTATTGTGACTAAAGTCAATTTTGTTGCCTTAGAAAATTAATAAGGCAGGCAATTAGATACAATAAACTAATTACAGTAAAAACTACTGAAATATGAAAAAAGCTGACGTCATCGTTCATTTTGCTAATCTCTAAATGCTTGTTTTGTTAGAATAAAATCAAGCACCAGTTCATTAATTTAAAAAAAGAAAACGTGGGAAACCCAAGTGGCAGAATCACAGAAGCTACTGCTTCCTCTTGATCCCTTTTGAAAGTTTTACAGATATTTTATTTTCACTTTTTAATATATATATATTACACAATTCAAAATGAGGATTCTCCCATCATGGGTTTTCTAAGGATTCAGTACTAAATAGACAACCAAAAATATGTCGATCACAGCCACAGCTGCTTTCTTTCTTTCTTTCTTCCGTTGTTGCTGACAATAAAACTTACCTTTATTAGCACATGCTATCCACTGCAGAGGGGTGACGTCATAGTTATGCTGCCCAACAGAGAAGGTGAAAACTCGAACCTGGTTCAGGACAAGAAAACACACAGAAAAATAAACTATGCTACATTGTTTAATTTGATAAAACCAAAAACATTTCACAATTAAATCTGATTTGAACTGAGGTGGATTGTAAGGGAAATTATGCTTCGCATCAGAATTTTAACATGCAGGATAGAATAGAAAGAATTACAGACAGATTCGTTTTAAATGTGCTGAGGCGAATTGGATTTAATAGGACTGCAACCCAGTACATTTTAATCGAACCTTCTTACTTTTTATGACAGCTGAAATTGATTTCTCTTGCATTTTGTTATAACATAAATTCACAAAGCTGAATGAAGCTTAAAATGGCAGATTAGTCAAAATGGAGAAATTTGATGTTGACAGCAAGACAAAAACGATAAAACAAGTAAACCAGCAGCTGAACCACCACATGCTCTGGTGAAATAGCGGCTAATTAGTCATCAGGTCAGAGCTGTTGACTCCAGCTAAGCAACAAAGGAGAAAGACAGAAAGAAAGAAAGAAAGAAAGAAAGAAAGAAAGAAAGAAAGAAAGAAAGAAAGAAAGAAAGAAAGAAAGAAAGAAAGAAAGGATGGGATGGAAATGTAAAGACTGGAAGAACGACATGTAAATCAAAAGGAAAGGGAAGAAATCTTGGAGAGGACGGTTTGTGCACAGATTGGGATGCTTGGCATGTCTGACTAACACAACTGTCTGAGACAAAAACATGGAGACAGGAATCGATGGACAGAAATCAGCCTAACTGAGACATACTCACAGTTTTGTTGGGCCAGTTATACTTCTCAAAGATTTCCTGAGCGCGATCTTCACCGCCATCTGTAAACATCATTATCATCTTATTGCAGTTGGCCCTCGGGGCACTGCTCTCCTGTGACAGGCGAACGGAAGACAGTGAAGGAAAACAGAGAGACAGATTACAGAAAGTATAAAGCAGTAATGATATAGCTATCTTACACCACAGCGTCTTTTCAACACCAGCTTCACTTGTTTGAGTTTTGCCAAAGTTTCTTTGCAAAATATTGAAAATTTCCCAATATTTGTGAAGTGTAAAGAAAGTGTGGTACCTCTTAATTAAACTCCAGTGCAAATAAATATTCTTCATAAGTCCCTTAATTAATAAATAGATTCCACTTATGTAAAATATAACTTAATTTTTATGCTATTAACTAAACCGAAGCATCATCATAAAGCATAGTGGTGGCAGCATTGGGCTAGCGGGAAAAGTGAAGTTGGGCAAAACATTGTCAGACATTGTAAAAGATAACTGTTCATTTTAGGAATAACCAAGGAAAGTTTGAACCTAAATCCAGATGAGATTTTGTGGCGTCTACAGTCTAACTAAGCTTGAGCTTTGAGAAAAGGTCACTGGACCATAAGTATCTTTATGATAAAGATTTATGGATCTTTATGAAAAAAAATAATGAAGAAGGAAGTAATGGCTAAAAGAAATCCAGTTTCCAGTTTGCCTAATCAATACAGCAAACATGTAGAAGAAATCTAAGCGTGTGGAAAATTAGCACTGCTCCTCAAACACACCATTAACAATCACTCTTAAACATGAAGCCTGACCTACAATGGAGGTGGGTCTCCAGTAAAAATGAACTCTATCCTATTGAAATTTTTATATGGAAATAATTAGAAAAACACGGCCAACAACACAACCGTTAACTGGTCTCTCTAAACTGTCCTTGGCTGAAAAACACATCATGATATAAACGTTTCATATCAGTTTCATATCAATTATTGATTAGTTTTTTGTTTTAAATATCTGAAAGGATGACCTTTCCTGTTTTAGCTCCACGCCGTTGTTCATTTTTAAGCAGTAATGAGGCACAGTGGTGAAATCTAAAACTGCTGCTGTGCCAGTTACTCAGCAGGTTGTTGCTAGGTAACCAAGTGAGTTGCTAGGTAACCATAGAGTGAGTTAGTGAGTTGATGCCACCTACCTTGCTTAGCTTACTTCCCCCAGAGTGCTGTGCGATTTTGGACCAGATTTAAAAACATACTCTACTGACTAAAGTATCAGATGTATTATCTACGGATATTGATCATGTATCTATTGGGATATATATTGTTATTTATGGTCCAGCCCAAGGTGTGGGTGTGTGCATGCTGGTTTGCCCTGTGATGGACTGGTGAAGGTGGATAAGTGTGAATAGCTAATGGATGGAAAGATAATTTTAAAAACCATGTAACAATTTTCTTCCACTTCACAATTATGTGGACATTATTGTAATTAGTTTGCTTTGGTCCATCAAAATTTACATTAAATTACAAATACAATTTGAGAAAGTTGTATAATTTTGCAAAACGCTGTAAGCATTCAACCTAATCTTACAACTTCACTGCTATAAAAGTGTGTAGATCTCTATTTGCAGCACGCACAAAGTTAGAATTAAATCTACAGTACATTATATTAATCAACCATTAAATATTGCTACTCCCCATCTCCCCCCATGATACGACAGCTGCAGCTGATATGCAGGCCAATCTGACAAGATTCTAATAAATATAAATAATATTGCTGCGATTACATATTTTTATTGTGCTTCTGCCACAAATCATTCAGCGAGCCGGCAACAGACAGCGATTAAGACCCCCTCCCTTCTCCTTTTTTATTTCTCTTTTCTCCGACAAAATGCAAGGATTCTTGGCTCTGTGCCTCCCAAAATGCACAGAGGAATATAAAGTGTCTGTGGCTGATCTCCTCTGGGCTACGCTCATCAATCATCCTATCAGAGCCCATTAGCGTGGCAGCCTCAGAAAATGTGCCGCAGCATGCGGAGCTGAGGCAGCACCTGTGCCGGGAGCACGTGGACGGGCTGCTGCTGAGAAACCTCGTCTCCATGTCGGCTGCCACTCCGCCGCAATGGCAGCCATAATCAAGCCTGCCGTTAGAAATGACAGCCTTCTGGAAATGTCTAATCCAAACCTGGGCTGCTCACTGTCAGACTTGTGGTATCACCATAGTTTGATTAATTAGATTAGACAAAAGCATCAGCCTTAGAAAAACAAAGCTGCCGTTCCAAGAAAAGCTCGTTAGCTCTTACATTGAGAAGTTGCTCGAAGGCAAACGTGAAGCCTGATTTGTAATCTGTGGTTCCTTTGGCCTGCATATGCAAGACGGCTTCCTTGAAGATCTTCTTATTGCGGACGTTGGCTTGGACCAAAGTCCTGAAGCAAGGGACGACAGCCTCGGCCTTTTCATTAAACTGAAAACAGAGGAGAAAAAAAAAATGTATCTGAGCATTGATAGGAAAGAATACCACAAAGTTTGCCAAAACACAACTGTGTCCAGCTGAATATCTCTGTGTTATTGGTCTGGTGTGCGCAGTTCATGGAGGCAGGATGCAGACGTGGGTGAGTGCAGATGCAAGCTGCCCTGCCACTCTCCGCCTGGCAGTAAACACCGATAATTACAACTTTCCCCCACAAAGAACAGGTGCGCCTGGAACGCCACTGCAGCGCGCCGAACGGAAACCCAGCCAAGGTAATATCATCTGTCTCATCTCATCCACCAAATTAGCCTAAAACTGCGCTTATGTCCCTCCATGTCTGTGTGTTTACATCTGTGGTCATGTCTGCACGCGGTGTCCATGCATGATTATGACATTAGCAGCGATGTCTGAAACGCCGAGTTTCAAATGTTTCTTCTTGAAGGTCAGATTCAGATTTCGCTGACATTTTCAATGCGGATTGATGTGAAACGCTGTGTGTGAGAAAAGCTGACATTTCTCATAGGAGTCGTTGTCGTCACATATTTAGAGAGGCAAAGAAATCAAAAGCACTGAGAGTTAATATTAATACATTGTTCGTCTGCATAATGTAAAAAAAGCTGAGTTCATGTAAATAGGATGAAGGAAAAATGATTTTACAACTATTAAAGATTAAACATTTAACAATTTTCCAGGTTCAGCTTTTTAAAGCTGATTTTAAACTACAAATTACTGAAATTAACTATTATGTTATTGGAAAATAGTAAATATGGGAGGGAGGGAGGGAGGGAGGGAGGGAGGAAGGAAGGAAGGAAGGAAGGAAGGAAGGAAGGAAGGAAGGAAGGAAGAAAGGAAGGAAGGAAGGAAGGAAGGAAGGAAGGAAGGAAGGAAGGAAGGAAGGAAGGAAGGAAGGAAGGAAGGAAGGAAGGAAGGAAGGAAGGAAGGAAGGAAGGAAGGAAGGAACAATAAGAAATGGTAGGAAGAAGGAAAAACCAGACTGCAAGGAATGAAAGGGGGAAGGAATGAAGGAAAGAAAGAAGTAAGTTAGGAAGGAAGGAAAGAAAGAAGGATTCAATGATAAATGATGGAAAGAAGGAAATGGGGGTGCGAGGAATGAGGACATGAGGAAGGAAGTAAATAAATTAGAAAATGGAGAACAGAAATAACAGAACAAATGAAAGTAGGAGACAAGGAAGAAGATGGAAGAGTGTCAAACACAGACAGGAAGAAAGGAAGGATACAAGGAAAAAACAAAGGAGAAAAGAAGAAAGGGAGGAGAGAGATTAAGATGGAAGGAAATAAATAAATGAGGATGCAAAGAAAGAAAAAATGACAGGGAAAGAATGAAAAAATGATAACTACATAAAAAAGGAAGAAAAGACACAAGTAGGAAATAAAGGGAACAAAGATGGAAGGAGGATAGCAGGAACAGAAATTGGACAAAAATAAATGGAGTAAGGAAAGGAAAGAAGATGGAGTAAGATGAAAAAAATGAAGGAAGAAAGGACTGAAGAGAAAGAGTTCTGACACAAGGAAGGAAAATAGAAAGAGGTATTTAGTAAAGAAAGGAGGGGCACAAAGAAGGAGAGAATAACTCACAAAAGGAAGGAAAGAAGGAAGGACACTGTAGCAGTGGGTAGGATATGAAAAGTAAGAGAGAAAGCTGCAAAGAAGGAATGATGAAGGAAGAACAGAAGAAAGGAAAGAATGAAAGACAAGAACAAGAATGAACAGCAATAAGACTTGATGAATGAGAAGGAAGGAATGGAAATACAAATATGTTCCATACTTATCCAAACCTGCCTGTTCAGGAGCCCAAATTTATAGAAAAAACAATCATCATTGTATCTAAATTGATGTCAGAAGTAACGTCTTTAAAGTCCTGAAAAACGGAGATGCAGAAGTCGGTGTTTGGTGATAATTTTTGGGTAATTTCTCATGACATTAATGCGTTTTGCGTTGTGCAAATAATTCGCAGCAGGCTTGTGTAAACCCTCACTTCCTTCACAGTGGTGGAAATCAGATGCGTTCCCACCCAGATTAGCATGCTCATTTCTTGCTCTTGGAGATGGGATTTAGGGCCATACAGTGGCTAAAAGCAATGGATTATGGAGGATTACCGAAGAGAGTCGACAAACAGAAGCACCACACCAAGCAAGCAGACGTGTATAAGTGAGGGAGTCTGTGTGTGTGTGTGTGTGTGTGTGTGTGTGTGTGTGTGTGTGTGTGTGTGCGTGTGCGTGCGTGTGTGTGCAATGCAGAAAGCAGGTTTTGTGTGCTATCTGCCCTGCAGAATAGAATAGCAATCATATTCCCACACATATTAGTTCTAGTAATAGAAAACCTGGTGATCAGCAGTGACAGAAAGACACAGATGGACACAATCCTATATGGACATAAATGTAGCAAATAGAGGAGAGACGTGGTTTCCACCGCAAATAAACAAGTGGGGACAGAATGAGCCCACTGTTGCGCCTAATGACTCCCAGCTTAATTAGAAACCGCCAAATAAAAACTGCAAATACTGGCAGTAATATCACTTGCAGTAGTGAGTCATTATAATAATTGCAAATAATGACTTTATAGCTTCGACGTACCTTCGCCACATTGACATAGTCATCATCTGATAGCGTGTCAAGCATCTCCATGACGGAGGTTTTCATGAGCTTCAGAGTGAGTCCGCTGACACTGCCGCTCCTGCAGAAAGCAAAGAGACGACGACGCTCAGAAACATGCAGAAATATTAAAATTAGTTTTCTTGCTTTAGAGGTTATAAGTTGGAACTTTACTACCATTTGCATCTAATTCCCCCCTTGATCCAGTTTTTATTCTTTGATGAGTTGATGATGAGGATGCAAATAAAGGATAAGATGTAGAATAAGATCAACTAAAAAAGTAAAATAATCCCAATTAAACTGTAGTGAGTCGATAAAAAGAAGTGATGATAAGTAGTAGATTTGTCCATATAGCTATTATTTCTCTCATTATACATGTAACATATATACATGTATATATTTTATAATATACATGTATATACAGCTCTGGAAAAATAAGAGACCACTAAAAGTGATCAGTTTCTCTGATTTTACTCTTTATAAGTACATGTTTGAGTAAAATGAACATTGTTCTTTTATTCTATGAACTATTGACAGCATGTCTCTGAAACTCCAACTAAAAGTTTAGTTTTTACTTGCAGAAAATGAGAAATGGTCAAAATAACAAAAAAGATGCAGTGCTTTCAGACCTCAAATAAGGCAAAGAAAACAAGTTCATATTCATTTAGAAACAACAATACTGATGTTTTAACTCAAGAAGAGTTCAGAAATAAATATTTGGTGGAAAAGCCAGGAGGTTTTCAGTGGGGTTCAGTGCAGTGGGCTCTTAGTTTATCCACAGCTGTATATATAAATCTACTGCTATAACTGAAATGGACAAATTACAAATATAAAATAAAGGTTAAATTACACAGAATATTTATGTGTGTTCTTTAAATTTTCAAAATATTATTTAGAAATCAATCTCTTTTATGTCAGTTTTTAAGGTTGATAATATAATTTAATGCTAAACAATTATCCATAAAGAAATAAATGTGGAAGAAAGAAATATGAATGTGTTTGAGTGAGAAAAAAATACTTTAATAACTACATTTCTCATAATAAATCACATTCAGCTTGCATATTTAAGTCCTCTGGTTCTTAACTTGTCCAATGTCACTTTTCTCTCCCACATCTTGAAGGTTTACCTGAACCAGTAAATCAGGATGTAAGGCTTAAAGGTCAGAGGATAAGAAGCAATCATCGTCTTAAACTTTCGCCTCCCCTCAGACCAACAGGTGGCACTGGTGTCCTTTGAAGGCGATAATCTCTGCTGGATCCAGGGACAAGGTGAGGGAAAAGTGAAATACTTACACATCTACAATGATGACCATGTCCTTTGGAGACGATGCACCTTGGATATACCTGCACAAAAGAGGCAAAGAAAGGACTTTAATTTGTTCCCATAATCTCTGAAAATTGCACTGAAGAAAGAGGCCAGCGTCACAATGAGCCCCGTCATAATAGTACGGAGCAGCCATAGCTGAGCCCACTTAAGCTACAGAATAGTGAAAAGGCTTATGTGCTTAGAAGAGTTAATAAGTTGTTATATACTTCAGTGTTGGCTACAGCCGCTGTTGGCTGACTTCAATGCAGATAGTCCTCTTCAGTGAATACCAGAGCCTGGTCTGAATAATTGTTGCATAAGCCGGAGTAATTACTAGTTGATGGTTTCAGCATGTAGCAACACATCTGGCACAATAGCCTGCAGTGAACTGTAAAAGCCTTCAAGCAAATGTGGAGATGGCCCTTGTAATGGGCCCAACAAACACATCTTTAACACCATATTATCAGCGTTATTATACTGTTAAAAGTGCAATCATCCCTTTAAACAAAGGCTGAATGTGTAAAATGTCTGAGATATTTAGACTGTATTACACTAAACAGCAATCTTAAAAGCTGCTTAATTATAGAGATTTGTTTTCTATTTTGGCATTAATGACAGAAGAAATTTCAGGGGAACTTTACACAAAGTCACATTTATTTAAGGGTAGGATAACTGCACTTCTTTTTTCTGATGCTAATTAAAAGACAGGGGGATTGTTAGAGTAACTTTTATATACGGTGCCTCGCAAAGCTGTTCATACTACATTAACTTTTTCACATAATTGTCCATAATTCATTACAATTCTACATACTTGTGGATTGGAAAGAAAATTAGACATGCTTTTAAACATTATTCACAGCTAAAAACCTAAAAAGCTTCCTTTTCTCTGATACAGTCAAATGAAATCAAGTGCCAACAACGGCCTTTGGGACTCAATTAAATCCATCATCTGAACGTGGAAAGAGCTAAACGCAAATGGAAAGTTGTACAAAGACATGGCTGTCCAACCAAACTGACTGGTAAAGGAGAAAACCAATCAGAAAAGCATGATAACTCTAGGGGAGCTGCAGAGATCCACTGCTCAGGTGGGAGAATGTGGATAGAGCAGGACTATTATTAGTTATGCTCTTCACAGAATGCTGCCTTTTCAACAGGGAGCCATAATAGGATAATGTAGATAACATGAAAAAATTTACTTAAGTACATTCCCTCACTGGATATAAACAACGTACATGGACGTTTATGGTTGCTTAGCAACGTATTATGAAGAAGTTCTTAATGGTGCGTTCACACCAAACACGTTACGCGCGTCAAAAACTCGTCCGACACTTTGTGCACTTTGAATGCAGATGCTTGACATTTCGCTCCACACTTAGTGTTTCATGCGTCTGGTTTACATTCAAAGTCTATCTAGAGGCGCGTCAAAGGCGCCAGATGCATCAACATTGCTCTAGCCGCTGTTTTCCGTTGCCGGCCTATTTGTCGGACATGCTCGACGCATCAAACTCTTCAAATCGTGCCGCGACTCTGAATGTAAACCAGACGTGCAAAATGCGTTTGGTGTGAAGGCACCATAATACCTGACTCAGCTCCCGGATCAGGCCTTTAAAAAGCCTGACCTGTCGATTCTAATATTGGCCAATACCAAATGTTTTTGTCTGAAATGTTGCTGAATAGAGCAAGAAAGTTGCTGATTTTGTAACAGCGGGGTGACTATTGCTAACTGGAAACATGCAGGCATGAACTTTTGGTTGGTTCTGTCAGTCAAACTTCTCTCACGGGAAAGCAAAACAGGACAGTGGTTGATTTTTAGACTTTCACCGAGGGAGATAAGATCATTGGATAAGATCGACTTCACATCTAAGTATCGTCCAATCACCGATCTCCCAAAATAAAGGTAATCAGGGCCAATTTATTGGTACACTCTCAGATTAAGTGATATTTCTCAAAGGGAATGCCAAAAGCCAACTCTCTCTCTCATTGAAAACTTTTCTTTTTTTTATTATTTAAACATGCTTACGACTTTCATAGACAACACCTGCAAGAACAAAGTCCCTTTGCACCGTTTAGTTGTAACTGGGAAACTAGTAAAACCTCACCTATCCACTCAGCTAAAATTTACTTGTCAAGGAACAGCCAAAGTGGAGCTGGCCTGAAAGCCCACGTTGACCCGAGTAATTTCAGTAAAATAAGGCAGCCGACGTTCCGTTCCCTACGCCGGCTCTTCAGCTGGGTGTCAAATACGTCATTGAGTCTGGTGGCGGCCCTGTTGCTGCTTCAGATTGTTAAACGAAGCACCTTCCCAACGATGTGTGTAAGCTCACCGGACAGAGACGGTGATGAACTAGCCGGCGCATGTAACATCTGAACACTGTTGATAGAGGATGACATACAGAGGGAAATCAGAAATCCCTTCAGTCTCTTCCAGTGGCAATTAAATTCGCATTTGCCAGCGATACAAAGAGAGCTAAGATGGATGGACAGCCGGGGCTTTTCTGCAGCTCGGTGGCGGAGGGGAGGGTTGTCTCAGATGTGAGTCTTAGTTTGACATTCTGAGGAAGTGAGCAGGCGAGCAGTTAGCAGCCGTCTTAGGCAGAGCCAGAGCAATCATCAGGGGTCTCTTTCTGCTGATTATCGGCCGTTCTGCTGAGTGCGGAGGGAAGCCAGCTGCCCGCGGGCCAAAGAGGCTCTTTTCGCTCGCTCGGCCAGGCTGATACGGAGGTTTGAGCGACGGAGCCCCAGTAGGCGCCACTCTAAACTGCTGAGTGACCCCTGACCTGTGTTGACATCTCATTGCCTGGTCTGCTCAAACCACTTTGGTGAAAAGCTTAAGTGGAAATCTCAGGAGAAACAGGGGCTGCTTCATATGAGGTCAATAATTGAGCTCAGCTGGTAGCGAATATAGGCAAAATATATGTGTGTGTACATAAGAGGGAGATGGAGAGAGAGTGAGGAAGATGGAGGAGTGAGAATCCAATTATGTTCAATAATAAAGAATGCTACATCAAAGGTAGAACTTCCACAGCTTTCCACTTCTGTGTGGCGACAGAAATCAGGTCTGGAACCATGAGGCATATAGGCGTGCATGACTTTTATCAATTTAATTACTGAAATCTTAATTCAAGGCAGTGAGGGAGAGGGCGGAGGAAGGACCTGAGACTCCACGCGGCGGGGGCCGCTTTCTTTTTAGCAGACCGAATTTGTGAAAGCGATCATCGATGCGGGACGGAAAGCTCGGTCAGAATGAGGCACACGTCTCAACTCCCCGAGGCTCCCAAACAGAGTCACCTCGTCTGGAGATTAAAGGAGGGTCATTTGGTAACGGCTGATGCTCGCAGACCAACTGCGAGATTTCATTAACTTCCTTGGTCAGTCTACTTCTCAGCGAGGAGAATGGTCGTTTAATGGGAATTCAACTTATTTTGGAGGGGGTTAAATGTTAATTATAAGGCAATGCGGGCTTTCATTACCATGTCATTACAGGTCATCTTCATCTCCACCATTGCAACAATCTCAGACTAAAGAACTATGCAGGCTGCACACCTAAAATATGCTGAGGAGATATTACTTTCAAGCAGATCATTTCTCTGCATCTGTGAAAGAGGCAGCATTGATCAGTGGTAATAGGGTTTAAGAGAAATGTGTGAGCCGTGATGGAGTAAGAAGAGTAAGGCATGAGTCAAAGCTATATAGTGCTGCCATGGCTGATCTTCCACACAGATTGGCCTGGCATATCGGCAACGGCCCCGTTTTTTTTTTTTTCCTCGTCGCCTGAAGTGCGACTGAATTTTGTCTCTGCCTCTGAGCGGGAGAACATCAAGATCAGAGGAAGTGGGATATAGAATCAAGGATTTTCAGTCTACGGACCCGATATCGCACTTCTGACGGATAAAAATCACAAACTGCGGCTGGTATCCGGGTATAATTCACCACGTTTTTGACTCGCGGATCCAGATGTGTCGTTTCTGCATGGATTCCAGTCTGTAATTACCTCTCGGCTCCTGTCCCCTGATGCCATTCTTTCCCTGTCATTACCCAGTCTCCTGCATGCCAAGGCCAGGTGACAAGCAGATGGGCCTGGCTGGTGCTGAACCGAGCCCGCTCGCCCATTCAGTCCCCAGCAGGCAGCGGACCCAGCCTTTCAGCTTTTTACCATCCACTAAAGGTTACAAAGAACAACTCATCACTGCCAGTGAGCCATCAAGAGCAGTATCCTGTTTCAGACATGGCCGCTGTATTTCACATAATGACGTGTCAGCTCCTGTTTGTTCTGATGCGCCAATTAGAGAAGATAAACAACTGCCATCTGAGACTTTATATCAGTGCCATGGTTCATTATAAAAAATCTTGGATCAAGATTTAGGTTGACATAACACGTTAATTACAAGTTGAGTCATGGTACATCTCCAGTGATTTTTTTTTTAAGTAATCCTTACTGAAAACCACAAGTCACGTCTCCAGTGAGCTAATTAATGAATCCAGCTTGCAATAAATAAGTAGTTCACAGCGTCATTCAGTTTTTGCAGTATTCCTGTCAATCTAGTGGATTAATTTGATCCACTAACATGTTTACCGAAAGGCAGATGCAGCAGACCATAGATGGAAAGAAGGATTTTTCATAAGCTCAATGAAATTATGGGCAACCCTGGCCGTCCTTTTCATGAAACTGTTGGGAAAACAGAGTGTCTTCAGTCAGAGGCTTCTTCAAACTCACTGTAACACAGACTGCTACAAGAGTTCTTTCCTGCCAACAGCCACTACTATCGACAATAACTCTTTGAAGACTTTGAATTAATGAGTTACAACAACATTTAATTTCCTTTTGGGATCAATAAAGTATTTTTGAATTTGACTTTTGCATCAAAATCTTTTACTTGCTTTCTAAAGACCATAACTGTGAATCTAGTAGCTAAAGGAGAAATGTTTTACTGAGATAAAGACAGATTTCCTGTAGCACCATCAGCCTACGTTAGGGTTAGGGCTGGACAATATGGCTGAAAAACGTATCACGATATCAGCGTTCCATATCGGTTGGTATTGATAACTATTGATTTACTATTATTATTTTTTTTATATCTGAAATCCAGCCAAACTGGTGGTGTAACCTTTCCTCTTTTATCCACAGTTTTCTCTTCACACCGTTGTTTATTTTTAGGAAGTTATGAGACAAAGTGGTGAAACCTTAAACTGCTGCTGCTCAAGTTACTCTATGTTGTTGCTAGGTAACCAAAGTTTGGGGAGAACTTGAAAGCTCTTGTTACCCAGCAGGTTGTTGCTAGGTAACCAAAGTTTGGGGGGAACTTGAAAGCTCTTGTTACCCAGCAGGTTGTTGCTAGGTAACCAAAGTTTGGGGGGAACTTGAAAGCTCTTGTTACCCAGCAGGTTGTTGCTAGGTAACCAAAGTTTGGGGGGAACTTGAAAGCTCTTGTTACCCAGCAGGTTGTTGCTAGGTAACCAAAGAGTGAGTTGATTCCACCAACCTTGATTAGCTCACAGTTAAGCAGCTAAAGCCTTTCCTCTGCCTACATTTCCCAGAATGCTGTGTGGTTCTGGGTCAGAGTTCAGGGAATATTCTTACTGAATGTTGAATATTCTATCAGATGTGTACTCTATTGATCTCGATCATGTGTCTATCGGAATCAGAATCAGTTTTATTGCCATTGCCAGTAAACAAGTTCACAGGTCAGGAAAATGTTTTGATGTATTGATGCAAAAATAAATACTGAAATGAAATATGGAAAAAAAAATGTGTATGCATGTGAGAAAAATATGTATCCACGTGAGTGAACGTTAGAGAGAAAAATCCCAGGTAACGAAGTCCGTGGTCCCTGTCTGCGAAGCCGCACAAGAACCCCTAACCCTTTTAGTCAAGAGATGCACTAAATCTGCCGCAGATGCTAAAAACACAGGCAGTAAATCAGTGGAGGCAGTAGATCTAATGTTTAGGAGCCCTTCACAGATGAAACAGCTTGCTGACACTGTATTTAGACATAAAAACAAACAAGGCAGCGAGCACCAAGACATATATATCATGTTGTTTATTGTTATTGATTTATTGTTCAGCCCTACCCTACGTATAGTAAAGTCACAATCCAGATGCAACAGCATTAGATGGATTTTAAAACATGCTGAAATGCATTTATACTATTTTAAAAATTCATGGCCAGATATTTAATGTTGGCTTGTGATGTCGTCGAGAAGTATTGGATCCCCAACATATTTCTGTCATTGCTGCTCCTTTTTCAATGCGGTGGAGAGATCAGCAATTTTATCTAGATGGAATAAACCCTGAGACTATTTTTTATATATCTGTTTTATTTTAAGATGTATGATGGAAAAATAAACACAGCAAGATATCAATAAAAGCCAAGGAATACCACACTTTCATAGAAATCATCAATCGGAAAGATTTTTGCATTATTTTCCAACTGCTTACATTACTTTGGTAATAATAGCAGAATTATGCAATTAAACAGGGAAATCCTTCATTAAAAATGTTGGGAAAAAAAGCCCAACTCCTCACATATCTGCATCCTCAGCTTGTATAACCATAAAATACTAACAAACTCTAAAACATATCACGCATTTTGTAATATAAAAGGGTTCCCAACGTAACAGATCTGTTTGTGACAACATCTCTGATCTAGATAAGGCCTGGTACACACATGCAGCCAACGTGTGCTCTTTACACTGAAGGCAGAATAAGGTATCGCTCCGAGAGAGACGAGATTAAAGCGGCTACATTCACAGCCTCCCCCTCCCTCACGACTCCCCCCGAACCTCCACCAAAATAAATCTAAAAGAAATGCATTATACAAGCGATGAACACAACAACATATTCTGCGTTGCGGTGATTGCAGTTCGCTGCTTTTGTAACAGTCAGGTAAAAGAGTCTCATTGGAATTCATGAAATAGTTTTATCACAGCCCAGCGCTGTACAATCAATACATTAACTGCGCTGGGGGGGCCGACTCTCTCGCAGGAGATTGTGTTTATGCACCCTGACCCATTCTGCAAAGTGTTGAGCGTTACATTTAAATGGAGGGAATAATCTAAAGCATTTTTAGGAACATGCAACAGATGCATGAGATGGTTGGGCCATGTTTTATAGTGACGCTTGCTGTTGATATGAATTGCGGTGGTTTTTACTGGTAATCATGGGTGTGCACACGGTGAGCATGCTTTGACATGAATGCATCATTTACAAAAGATGTGAGGACAGTAAGCACCAAATAATGGGGAGACGCTATAGAGCGCAGTGAGAGAGCGAGTGTGTGAATTTGTGCTGTGCTGATGGGCTTATTATTTTATGGACTGCTGCTCTCTTAGTGCTCCTGTGGATGTGCAAGGCGAATTGAGATTGAATTAAGATAAAAATATAGGGGGACAGTTCCCAGAGAGCCTGCAGGAGACAGAGATGTTGTCTGCTGCTTATTTATTCAACTTTGTGTTGATTACTGGAAGCGTTGCTGCCACCGTTCAAATTTCTGTATTTTCATGTGTCGAGGAATGTGCACAATGTTCTCTCTTTCAACTTCTCCGCTTTTTGAGTATTTCTCATGCAACCCCATTCGCAGACAATTGCAGCCCTTGATGCACTTTAATCTTGTGGTAAAACTCTTACAGCCTTGTGTCACCTTCAGCAACAACAACAGTGATGTCCTCTGACTCAGCGTCCACCTGAAGTAGGGTGAAAAAAGGAATGAAAGGAGGAGGCAAGGCTCCGGGCTCGGGATATTGGGAATAGTGTTTTAGGGAGCCTCGGCTTCAGGGACTGACCAGCAGTCATAATATTTGTGACGAGGTCAGATTGACTTTTTGAAGAAATCAATATGTGATATAGCCTACATGCTGTTGTGAACCTGGGAGGTAATGGGATCTTTGCAACGCTTGGCTAACAGGACTCCATGCCTTTTCTCTTGTTATTCCTCTTTCTATTTTCCCTTTCTCTTTCCTCTGCCTCGCCTTACCCTCTGCTTTGCTTCCTTTGGTGAAAAGAACAGACATAACAATGAATAATGTTAATATTTAATGTCACTGTAATTGGTGGCAATTAAGTGCAATGACTGGATCATTAATTTTCTCGAGGGAGCTGCTGGAAGAGCGGAAGGGAGGGAAAAAAATCTGATTTTTCATTTTTTAAAGCCCACCTGGTCAGACAAGAAACTGTCGACTGGAACCAGTTAAAGCTTACGATCCAACAAACAGCAACAACTTCCTCCATGGCAACCAGACTACCACCAGACTGCAGCTTTGACAAAGGGAGGATAGCTACAGGTCTGCATCAATCTAGACAGAAACATGTGATTAGATCTGCTGCAATCTGCTTGCAGCATCTATCTTGCTTATCGACCAGTGAGATCTGAGAGATGTGCAGGTTTTACACATCTGTCAGATCTCACACATCTGTTCATCATCAAAAGTTATACTAATACATTTAATCAGAGCACCTAAATGTTTTATTTCACATGTTTTAAGCTTAAGCTTCCGAATTTTACTGTCTATTTCTGTGACAATGTTGCATCCAGGTCACTGATTTGCTTTTCTAGTTTTCAGACTGATATCCATCTAATTGTAATTAAGAAAAAAAAAACTAAAATAAAACTGTCTGAATACTTTTTATTGTAAATGTGAACTGATTTATATCCTTTTTGTCCCAGGATTGAATAAATAAATAATAAATTCAAATCTGTTTTTTATATGAATGAATATAAATTAAAACGCTCCATCAGCCTGTTTTCCAAAGTAGACGTAAAAACATTATTGCAGTCTTAGTGCGACACTAAGGAAGATCGCGGTAGACGTCAAGAACCGACAAGCGACAGGGATGTCCCGTCAGACCATCAGTTCCCAGAACCACAGAAAAAATAAATAAACGGAAACCCTCTTGGGACTCTGGTAGGATTATGAATGTTAAAATAAAATTTAAAACAAGACATAAAATAAAAACAATACTGAAGAACCACGCCTATCAAAATAAAATTAAAAATCAACTACTTCAAAATTTTAAGTCTTGTTTAATACAATAAGATCTTCATATTTTAAATGTGTAATTTTTGCTTGGAATTTCAGACATGTTATCAGTAGTTAATAAAACAAAAACAATGTTAATTTTACTCAAACATATAGCTATAAAGAGTAAAATCAAAAAATCTGCATGTAGTGAATCTAAAATAACCTCATCCAACCAAAACAGATGGATAAAAACAGCAACAATCTTTGCAACAAGTGGGAATGTAAAACTGATTTTATGCTTTATGCATGTGATCTGTTCACGTTTTATGCAGACATTGAAAGTGCTATTCATGTCACTGTCACTCTGAAGGATGCTGGCCGCCTCTGATATCACAGAGACACATTCGACGACCTCGCCTGACCCCAACCAAATGTTCCAGCGACTGTTCGACCTCCTCAGCGAATGTCAGTCAAGAAAGCAGCATGTTAGGCTATAATCACACAAGCCTGACCTGACACATCATGACCCCGCCTCCCGCGCGCCCCACTACTCCGCTCCGCTACGCTTTGGCACAGGTTGCTAAGCAACAGGCTACAGGAGCACCTCTGAGTCCAACATGAGGAAAAGCTCAACACAATGACAGTGACAAACATGGAGGGCCACGGAGGTGACAAGGTGTCCCTCTGCAGAGAACAAAAATCGCCTCTTCCTCCGTCTCTCCTCGTCACACAAGCCGCTTCCGCTCATCCTTCCCCATCCATTGTTTCTTCCCGTCTCCGGTCACAACACTCACAGGAATTAAGCTCCGGTGTAGTTTGGGTTTTGAGCTGACAGATGAGAGACAGGATTAATGTTCGAACTTGTCCTTCAGCGCCGCAGTTTCTGTTTACAGCAGTTTGCATGTTCACGGCGAAGCCTCAAGTGACAGTGCAGCACGAAGGAGACTTTTGTCTGCTGTTAACTTAATTAAGTTGTCAGAGGGAAGCCTTGTTGGTTTCATGCTTGTAAAAACAGTGCTAAGTGATTTATTTATTTATTACTTAATTACAAGCACAGTCTGACATGAACTGATACAATAAAAGAATCTGTTTGCATGAATTTGACTCTGATGTCTTACAAAATAAGCGATAATAAAGGTCGAACCATTTTACTTTACTTTTAATGAAATAATCTATAATTATGAAGATTAAAAAAAACCCTGAAGCATTGACCAATATATCTGATGTGTACTGATGATAAAATGTAATGTAAAATAAATAAAACATTGCTGGTTTCTTAACTGTGACTGAATGATGTTTTTTATAACTTTTTATTTTTGTGTTTTTATGATGTAAAGCACTTTGAACTGCCTTGTGCTAAATAAAGGTCACTGATTAATTAATTGATAATACAGATGATCACTTAGTGTATGTTCTGAGTTTATGCTTCAAATGGCTTGAATGTGCTGTAAGAAAACAAACAATTAGTTTTAGTAGAAAGTTGGACATCTATGACAATAAATAATAAATTGATTCAGTGTTTTCTATTTGCTCAAACCTTTAAAACTTAATGTTTTACATTTATTCACCACCAGTTTTCTTCCACTTTCAGTCTCTCTCAAAGCTCAGCTTAGTGTACAGATTGAATATTTGCTTAATAAAAAGAATAATAACACAATTGAAAGTTTCTCCTGTGTGTTTGTTCAGTGCAAGCTCTCTGGCCTGACCTCAAACAGCCACTCAATTTAAACCGGCCGGAGACCGAGATGGAAAATGGGGTCAGGTCTAATCAACACCGCTGTCATGATTATGTCCACTCCACTCCAACCTGTAACCAGGCAACAGGCAGGGCTGCCACAAAACCGATGTGACAGCTGCAGGTAGATTGAAAGTGTAAAGGGTGGACAGAAAGCCGTGGGTGGGTGTGTGAAGAGGGTAAAGTGGGTGAATGGCCTCATTTTTATTTACTTTTTTTTCCCAGCCAGATTTTCCTTATGTCTGTCTGTCGTCACTGACATACAGGTCAGGAAAAGGCTTTTTTATATGCACAATAAACAACATTTCTGAACCCAAGATTACAAAAAATACATAAGAATGGATTAATAAAGCTAAAACATATATAATTATAAAATCTTTCTCTACTCCTGTGTTTCAATCTTCTTTTGAATGTATTTGTTTTAATGCATATCTACTTGTTTGTTTGGTTATGTTACTTTTGTTGCTGTTTCTCGTTCTAACACTAATTGGTGAATTTTAAAAAAGTGCATGTTCATATGTGTTTTGCAGATTATATTGACTAAGTAATCTTATGGCCAGGTTCTGTCCAGAAGTCAAAATACAGTTCCAGTACATATTCAAGAATGTCAAATTAATTTAAGGATTTTTAATTTCATTATTTTCTGAGGTTTTGAAGATTTTACAACAAAAAGCACCAGTGATTTTTAAAATCATGAACTGGGTGCTCATGTTTTGATTTATTTGAGAATATTGGCTAATCCATGCTGGCTGAAAGAATTATACATGCAGGTTAATTTTACTTCTTGAAACGTATATTTTTATCGGAACCAGAAGATTTTTAGCTAAATTGCCACTTTAGGTAGTTTAATAACTTGAAACTGAAAAAAAAACATAGTAAAAGTTGGCATTCACATGTGTTTGCTGTCTAAATAATAGGGCAGATTATAATGATTAAGTAATTTTATAACCTTTAAAATGACCAAATCTGGAGCTGCTGAATGATTGTGTTTCGTCTCCAGAAAGCTCAACACAATGATACAACAGTACTTTAGAGTTTACCATTTTCACCACTTGTTTTAATGTTTGGACTAATTTCTCTAACCTGCAGGACAAATTCAACATTCCTCCAAAAAGTTCTCAGGGCATTTCAATTCATTTAAAGATGAAAACTTTACAAGTTATCTGGGGGTAACAACAGCATAAAAGCCATATTAAAGCCAAGCTTTAAAGGTCCTTCACATTTTATCAGAATTTGAATGAGCCAATTTCTTATGGAGAGCCAGAAAATCAGTTATTAAAAGCATGACATCCGTACAATTCTGTATCCCCACGTATAAAATCTCCAGTAGATCCTTCTTGTAATCATCTGGAAGGTAAAAGCTACTAAACATGGAGTTCATTCCTACCATGGCCTTCTGCGAACGTCGTAAAGGTCAATCTTGTTGGGCGCCCTCCAAGGAGTGGCTGCAGAGAGCAAGAAAATCAGTTCAAATAATCCTCTCACTGTCGGACATTTTCCACCAGATCAGATCAAAGTAATCATAATTTAATTCTCTCCATCAAGCCACTAGCACAGGAGGCTGATAAGAAGTTCTGCAGCGGAGAACCAGATGGATTCATTTAGACTTTATCTTGCCATGAAGCAGAGGGCAGAGTGTCGACCCGATGGAGAATACCTGGGTAGTACCGCGTCACGCCCGTGGCGCTGCCGAACACCTGCCAGCGCAGAGAGCTGTCCTCGCGCCGGTTTTCGATGAAGACTCGCTCCAGAGCCTGCGTCCAGTTGAGCTCATTCAGGATCACAGGCGCTACAGAAGAAAGAAGATTACAGATATATAATAAGCTCCAAAATAACAGAGTTTAGGCTTTAAAAAACACCTCAAAGTAATTTGAGATTTAAGTTGTTTACAGAGTACAAGGCAAGCCTGGAACTAAGAAGCATGTCTGCAAAAAAAAAAAAAAAAAAAAAAAAAAAAAAAAAATATATATATATATATATATATATATATATATATATATATATATATATTATATATATAAAAAAACACATTATTATTAGCTTTTTTATATATATAAAAAAAAAATATATATATATATATATATATATATATATATATATATATAATATATATATATTTTTTTTTTTTTTTTTTGGGAATAAAGCAGGCCGGTGAAAATAGCAAATATTAGACACGTTTTTTTCATTGACTTCGTTCAAGTCATTGAATTAAAACTTACAGGTACTTACATAATAAGGCTTTTAATATTTTAATGATTTTGTATTTTTATTACTTTACTTTGTCTTACATTGTTATGTATTTTAATTGATTGGGTGTATCTTTTGTGTTGTGTCATTTAGGATGTTTTAATTAATTTGTTTTAATATGAAGCAGTTAGTAACATTTGTTTAAAATGTGCTATTATTATAATTATTATTATAATTATTATTATTATTACTATTATTATTATCAACTCATCACTTTGTTCAAAAACAAAGAAAAATTGTAAATTCATAAAAAAGTTGCATTAAAAAAGTTTGTTTCTGAATAATTGTAAATATGGAGAACAATATATTTAATAAAAGTGGTGATAACACTTTTCATAAACTTTCTATTACATTCCTGGTGTGAAAAGTTATTTAAAATTTGACTGAAAACTTGACTTTTTTAATGTTATAACAGTATTAATCATTTGTTCAAACTAATACAAGCTCAGTTAGTTTTCTGATCTTAATAAATGTATTTTTACACCTTCCCATTTTTGCACTTTAGTTCTCTCCTTTTTTAAATTTTGTGTTAAAATCTAGTTAAAAATCCCAAATAAAAAAATACTAAAACACGCTACAAAGACACTGGTCAATAAAAACCAACAAAGCTCCAGGTTCATCTCTGTAAATAAGCCAAAGGTTGAGGTGAACAACCTTGTCTCTGCCAGCAGAAGTGGGTTGAGAGCATCAGGATGGATGCATGCAGGAACCTCAGGCCAGCAGCGCCGCCTGAGCGCCGCATTAGTCTAATCTGTGTGATCTCTGCGGCGCACGCAGAGGAGATCACCTTGAAGGAGGGTCATCCTGCACGTCGCTCACAGCAGGCGGAGGAATCTGCTGCAGGTCGGACAGCAAACTATTGCAACTTTTTCTGCAGGTCAGGTAAGAAATCTGTGGCTGTTTGTTTAAAGCAGTAAAGTTACTGCGTGTGCTCCTGCAATGGCGGCCATTTTATAGAGGGAACATAACATTTTTAACCTTTAAATATTGTAATTATGAAACAGATAAATCATAATTGGACTTTCTGGTTTTGTTTAGTGTTTAAAAGCAGTTTTTTGGACAAATATTTAAAGCCAAAATCACTTCAACTGCTGAACACATTATTATTAGCTTTAAAGCTCATCTTAAAACCCATCTATTTTACTTGGCTTTCAACTCCAGCAGGATCTAGTTTTAAATTGTATGTTTGTTTGTTATTTATTTATTGTTTATTTTATTTATTTACTTTTTTATTGTTATGTTGTGTTTTTATGTAAAGCACTTTATATCAGCTGTGGTTGTTTTAAAGTGCTTTATAAATAAAGTTGGTATGGTGAAAAAATGACTTTTTCCATTTTCAACAAGAACACGACGGATGGCTGTGCACTGTAAAACATTTCAGCATTTAGCATTTAGTTGCGTCAAATAAATTTAGTGAGTTTTGGATTTTGAGCCTAAATGTGAGTTTGTGAAAGATGAACTTATAGTATAGTAAGTTGTGCTAACTTTTTATTATGAGTTGGGAAAACTAGAGTTTTTAGGTTGGCACTTAAAAAATCTGAAAGAAGAAAAAGACAGGAGTGGGAACTATTTCCCAGAATGCTTAGCGGCTTGTTTTTGCCTCCTGAGATGAAAGTGTGTTACATTGATCTGACTCCTGTGTTAAGACAAATATTTATTTTAATGCTTGTGGATAATGTCCTGTTCACACAAAATGTTTCTAGCAGAACTCATTGGGATTTTTAATAAAATTCATCACCAGATCAGAAATCTTCTTTATTTAATATGAAACAAGAATTTTAATTATTCTAAAATAAAATAAGCATTTATCTTAGCTTGGTAATGTGAGTGAAAATAATAAAAAAATGTGGCTCTAACTAGTTGAGAGCAGTTATTTTCTTGCATATTGTGAAATAATAATTTGGTTTAAATTGCAGCATTAAGTTAAAACTCTCAATTCAAGATTAAAGAACTTAAAAACAATGTTTAGAAAACTCGTCTCGTGTTGTTAAATCAACTTCATGAACTTTAATTTCTGAGTTAAAACCAAAACAATTTTCTCTTTTAACTCTTAACATTTTCAAGTTAAAGCCACCTCCAAATGTTTTACAGTGTGCAGCTGATTATTGCAAAACAGAAAAAGGATGGAGTGAGTTGTTTTATTTCACAATGATTTAAAAATTTCTGTTTCCCATCAGTAGCAAATGGGACAAAACGAGAGGAAATGCTTTTCCAAACGGGTCCCAGTGAATGATACTTGACCTGAGTGTCTGTCAGTATTTTAACTTTCCATCCACCCACCTTGTTATTAGAATTACACAAACGTGAAACATGTTGAGGGAAAACAAACTGCTGAGACGCTGATAAAGTTTTAGTGTTACAGACAATATCGTTGAATTATTATTCTGATTCCGTTACTGTGGTTCACTTAAATCCTTAGGAGTAAAACTACAGTTTTGTTCAACATTGTGGAGAATTACAGGCTGGCTTGGTTCACCACATAGCGCTTTTAAATCTCTCCATAGGGTGCCTGTTTGCTATGTCTGCGTGGTGCTGCTCTCAGACAACATCACTTCTTCTCACTGGATAAATCAGCATAAAAATCTCAACCGTATGAGATTAAGCCTGAACTGGGGACTGGTTTAGTCTGGGATGGACTTTGGGTTAAGAGTTATAAAGTATCAAGCTACCTTCCATTTAAGTTTAAAAAAATAAGATTTTAGGCATCTGGAAACGCGTGTGCATGCAGAATAAAGCCTTCATCACCTATTCAACAGTAAGTGGTGTAATACACCACAGGTGGTGAATAACACAAGTACTGCATCAATATTCAACTCTCTGACTTCTACTTTGCACAGTCCTTATTTTCCTTCCACTTGTAGTCTCGGTTATTTTATTTTTTTTTCTATTCTAATAAATCCCTTCAACGACACACGACATGGAAACACACAAATACATCCAGACACTGCAAATGCTTTCAGTCTGTGCTTAATCGCCAAGCCACAGTCAGAAGACGGGAGTGCAATCAGAGGTTTAATAGCCACCTGATTAAAGAGGAAACAAGAAGAGGCGCTGAGCTGCGGAGAACTTCACTCGCTCCTCTGATTTAATTACTCAGCCAACCAAAGCTAGATAAGCCTCAGAACAGACAAGTCCAGCTTTTCTCAACCCTGCGTTTTAATTTTACACAAATAAACGATCATTATCCACTTTTCCTATGCTTCCAATTACTGCAGCGTTTCTGACGAGACGTTGGTCTGAAGGTAGCAAATGGGCAACGAGTATTTTCTCATTCTGCTTGTCCGCTGAAAGGTCACGTTGTAAAAATATAGTCAGGCAGAAAATCACCCAATCGCTAATTTATTTGCTTATTTTTCCACCAGGAAGCCATGTTCAGACATGCAAAATTTACCAAATTGCAGCGCCTAAAAAGAGCTTGGCATTATTACTGTCTATCAGAGTGCAAAAACAAACAACACAACAACAAACACACAGCCAAAACAGTATCTGGAGGACATGAGTGTGTGAAAGCCAAATTGCCGCCATCACCGAGGGGAGCTCCTAGATGTGTTTTTCTTCAAAATTTAAAGACAGGAGCACAAAGGAGGAGCGGAGGAGGTTAGAAACGGCTCTACAAGTGAGCAGAAACTTAAAGACCGATCTAGAGAGGGGGTAACGGATGACTGACGGAAAGAAACAAAAAAATCAACGTGAGTGAGTGGCTGCTCTACAGAAAGGAAAGGGGAAATTTCTCACCCATGTAATCAGAAGTATAAAAATCAACCAACTGAACAAAATCTAATAAAACACCCAAAAAATATTGATCAAATTCTAACATTTTCAAATATGTTTTGTAAAAGTTATTGACCGCAACACAATTGGTGATTTATGATGAAAACATATTTCCATAAGTTTTGCCTCTGTAGCTGTTTGATGATTCATGTCAAAAGGATTCATGCCAGTGATTCACTGCAAACTCCCAGAACGAGAAAGTGAAAGAGCTTCACCCCTCATAACTCAGTGTTTACATTCGCCAAGAGTCCAGATGGCGTGAAGAAGCAAACGGTCGGAGCTACAGAGACACATTAGTGAAGCTTTTAGTGTCACCACATTTGCAGCATAAAATCTTCTGACTTGTGATGTCTGTGCTCTAAATATTTCTGAGGGAAATGATTGAACCAACATTTCCAGTTTGATCTAAACCTGAATAAATAACCACTAACAATAAACTATAACAGGGTGTCAAACTCATTATCATTTTGGGCCAAATCAAGATCATCAATGCTCTTAAAGGGCCGGTTCTGCCAGAATGTATTGATAAAACCTGTTCACAAATTTCTAAAAATATCAATGAATTATTAAAATTAAATATTATTGAACAACTTTTCAGTCCCTCTGGGATTTCGTGATACTTTTTGTGATTTTTTGCAATGAAATCAAAGTGTTTTTGGTATTAATCTGGAAATATTTGAGATATTTGTGCTTATTTATGACAGTAACGGCAAGTTTTTATTACTCGCTGTAAAGATCATGGACTACAATCTGACATCAATTAAAGCTGATGCAGCTGCTTAGTACAAGTAATAAAGTTTGACAATTTTTGAGAAAAATCTGCAATAAACTCCCAATTATTAGCACAAAAAAAACACGGATTTGTTGATTTTGCATGAATTTCTACGGTACTTCTCAAGAACCTGGAGGGACTGATTGATATAATTTGGCAGTAAGCAGATAAAAAACTGCATTGATTAGATTGATAACATAATATTTAAGCAGAATTAGTGTTTAGACTCTAGAGGACCACATACAAAGCTGTAACGGGCCAGATTTGGCCCACGGGCCTCAAGTTTGACACATGTATACCGTAACAATAAACTATATCCATCAATCAATTAGCTTCAACTGCTTATCCTTGCAGGGTTGAGGGAAAAAATAATAATTTAACCCTTTTATTATACTATAATAATGCTACAATTGTATTAACCAGTCAGTAAAGAAATCATGAATTTCAAAAACAGTAAAAAACTCCAACTAAAACCCGACATACGATCTAAAAAAAGTTTGATCTTTTAATTGGTCATAGCTTATTATATTCTGCATTAACTGAGAAAATACGTTAAAGTTTTAAACCTTATCACAAGTCTTTTTTATAAAGATCCAAAATGGTTTCTTTTCAAGATTTTTGGTAATTTGTCCAAAAAAAAAAATCCTTTTTATGTAATTTAGATTTATTGCTGACTTCCAGAAAACTGCAAAACAGCTGAAACGCTGAGTTGCTTTGACCAGTCATAACACTGACCATTTGAAACGTATTGAATATTTTAATCGTAAATAATTCATAATTAGTGACTATATGATGTTTTTAAGTTGATGCAAAGTGTTTTGAACTGCCTTGTTGCTTAAATGTGCTACACAAATAAACTTGATTTAGCTTGATTTATTAGTGAGTGGCTTAAATTTAAACAAGGTCAACAAGCAGCCAAAGTGCAACGAAAAAAAAATACTCAGAAAACCTGTAGAAATGTTAACACATTATTTTAAAAGATTACACAAAAGCAAAGTAAAATGCAGGTTTAAAACTTTCCCACATTGCTACTTAACTAACCTAACACAGTTAGTATTGAACACTTCATTCAGTGCGACTGCCGGCTGATAAGAGCCAGAAGGAGGTCTGTGTGTGTTTATGCTGCTAGCCAAAACTAAAACAGTCACATTTGAGCTGCCTCCCGCAGCGTCGGGGCGAATCTGCCAAAACACACATCCGCACACGGGAACGCGTATCTGCAGGTGATCTCTGCAGAGAAACTGGCACATCAGAGATAAGAGAACACAGCAAACTAATTCTCTTTGATTTATTCAGTAAGGATATGCTGCGACTTCTCTGGACAGTTGATAAAAAGACAAATTTCCCCTGGGTGGTGGAGGTGGTGGGAGGGCGCGCTCACCCAGTCAGACGGGGCCCAGGAGCGCCGGCGTGGCCTCATCTTTCACCTGAAATGCGCTTCCCTCTGATGTCTTTAAAAGGTAATTCATCAGCACGCCGCTCCCTTGACATTTAAAGCACCCTTGGCTTTGCACCTTTATGGAGCAAGACTGCACACCAAGTAGGGAAACAATTATGAGCAGGATTTATGGAGCATCGCTGCGTGAGATCATTCCTCAACTCTCACCGCCGCGGCCGCTCCCCTCCCCCGAACGCCGGCGTTCGTACATTCTTCATCGTGATGTACCTCAGATTAAGACTGAAGCGATCTGTCCCTTATGCCCTGTATTAATCCAACTCTATAAAAATAAGTACACGGCCTTATTATGCACACAGAGCAGAAATAGCACTGCAGTAAAGCCACAAGTGGTGGCTCATGGGAAATCCGCGATGGTGTTTGAAGCCAAACCTATTAGCTGAGGCACTTTGAAGATTTGTAATCATTTACACTGAGGTGCTTACACATTGTGAGAAATTAAGTTTTAGGAACATTCTGATACAATCATTGAAAACTTTACATGAAAAGAGGGAAAACAGACCCTTTAATAATTTAATAAATTGGAACAGAGTCACCTGAAGGTGGCGGTAAAGAGTACGTTAATAGGGATTGTAACTAGTTGCATTTACTTGAGTAATTAAAAAAAAAGAAGAAAAAGAATCTTAATAGTAGCTTTACTACTCCATACTTTTGACTTATGCTTGAGTAATATTATTTATTCTTATTTGAGTAAAATTTCTGGATACTCTATCCACTGTGAGCAGGGCCGATCCAAACCTTTTTGGGGCCCTGAGCAGATGTCCATATGGAGCCCCCCCGATGCTTTATCACTCCTGTAACTTGCAATGTTTTGTTTTTTCTTTGCTTATTTATATCTGGTGAAGTTTTAACCTGTTTTTAAAATGCTATGTAAATAAATTTGACATTTGACATTATGTGTGTAAGACTGCTACTGTTATTAGCATTGTTTGTAATTAGTGTTGTTATTGCTATTGATTTCAACCTTACAGGAGTAGCAAACAAAAACAAAATGATTTTGAGAAGCAGAGTGGTGTTTAAGTGCGCCGTATCCCTTTAATTATTTGAAGGTAACATCAGCTGATAAACACTAAATTTACAGTAAACAACAAGATCTTACATTTCAGTAGCTAACATACTTCATATTTATTACAGAGGAGGACGATTACTTTCACTGGAGTACGGCTCGATTAATTTTACTTCATGTCTTCAACCTCTGCAACTCGATGCAGCTCTGCTTAATTGTTAAACTTTTCAGCCTTTTGTCTGCAAGTGATCACCAACACAATGCTGCTGACAAAGACTGAATTTAATTAACTAAAATTACTAATCAACATTCCACTTTGCAATTATAGTTATTTTGCTCTCTTTTTGTAAATGCCACGTCTTTTCAAACTCAATTGGTTGGAAAAATGTGGATTTCAGTATAGACCACAAGATTTGAGATGATTTTCTTCCTTAATTATGAACAAAACAATTATTTAGCTGATAAAACAAAGAAAAGCAAGAAGGTAATTAAACATGAGCAGCCCAGTCATCATCTCAGTTTGTGGCTGTTTTTTATTCTTGTGTCAATAAATACAAATAACAATCATTTTTAAAAAATCATTAGGTTTATAGATTTCAGTCCAAGACCTTATAATCTGATGACTACAATGTTCACACAACTTTTAGCACATTTGTCTAAATGTGCTAAAAGTTTGTCTGTGCTAAAAGATTATAAGCTAAGATTCTGTTATTAAGTGCATTTGTTTTAAATGCAACATTCTCAAATCTAATAGTTTAAGTTATGAGCTGCATTTATCCAATCCAGATGTTAAAGTTAATACTTTATAATAAAGTGGATTTAAGAAGAAAACTGGACACCTGATCGCCTCATATGACCAACAAAGTCGGGTCCTGACTCCAGCTTGGATAAGCTTTGGT
This sequence comes from Poecilia mexicana, assembly GCF_051168715.1. Classification (NCBI taxonomy): domain Eukaryota; kingdom Metazoa; phylum Chordata; class Actinopteri; order Cyprinodontiformes; family Poeciliidae; genus Poecilia; species Poecilia mexicana. The sequence goes on from NW_028263374.1 coordinate 18,366,919, forward strand.
CCAACCAATGTTCTTGCAAAGATTGAATAGAAAATAATCTTATTCACATTCAAGTTTGTTCCTTTTGAAAAGATTGGGGCCAATTTACTTTGCCAGTGAATGGGAAACTGTTCTGCGCTTACAATGGAAGGTTCTTTTCACACTTTGTATGTTTTATATTCATATTTAAATTTCAAATTAAATAAAACCCTTTAAGCCTTTCTTTTTTTTCTTAATTACATAATCTAAATCATCTGACGGTAGCTCTGCTACTGTCCAAGTAGAAAAGCTGTGCTGCACTCATTCAGCTTGCTCTCCACAGGAGGCGCTTTATATCTGAAATTCAAAGCATTATATGCTCAGATAATACACCAATTCTCGATAAAAAAAAAATCCTGTTAATCTTAGTCTGATTTTGTCTATATTCACTCGTCTTGATTGACTGTTACATTATTTTCCATATTTCTGTTTGCGCCTCTGAGCTGCAGATTTTTTCCCACAGCGATGTGTGTTTCTGAGCAGCAGGGATCAGATGCTGCTGTTTATTCTGAAGACCTCACAGACTCCAAATAAAAACAAACCAGCAGCCTGATGTACCAATAACTTCCTCCACAGTTCAAAAACCACTACGCAGCGGCACCTCTGCTTCTGCTGCATGTATCACCTTTCTTCTCTTCCCTGCCGTATTGTCAGCACAGTTCATTCTCCATCTCTCTCCTGCTGTTCTCCTGTTTCCTTCCTGTCTCCTCTTCTTTCCTTCAGGCCTGATTTTGAGCATGGCTGAGTGTTAAAAGAGCCTCAACCTTAAAGCCTTTCATCCCGCCGAGGGAAAACGGCAGCAACAGGAACTGGCAGCATCTCACACATTCGAACGCACAGATCCCCTCCGCCCCCAGTCTTCAGAGAGGGAAAAAGTCTTTTTATGGCTTTGTTATGAGGAGAAACAAAATGTAGAGAATAATCCAAATTCCAGTTTTTATTCTTTAAAGTTCACAAAACTGTCAAACTGTAAAGCAGCTACTTAAATTATTTTTAGCCTTAGAAATATCCTTTTGTCAACTCAGTGTGTAGTAAGGTGAATTTGTTGCACTGGGTATTTACTAACTGGAGAAAACTTTCTCTAAGCTAAAACCTGAAGCCATAACAAAAAATACGACTTCAGTGGTTTGAAAAAAGTATTTACACCTTTTGATCTTTACCCCAATTTGTCACAATGCAACAATAAATTTCAAGTATTTCACAGACGTTTTTGGAGAATAGATAGAAAGCAGGAAGAAAAGAATGCATGATGGTTTTCAGTTTTTTACAAATAAAAATTAGAGACTCAGTTTGGATGTGTGTCTGGACTTTGACTGGGCCATTCTAACTCTAATAGTGCATTCACACCAAATGCATTTTGCCCATCAAACCGCGTCCGATGCTTCAAGTTCGACGTGTGCACTTTGAAGTCCGACTCTTGACATTTTGCTCTAGATGCGCCAGTCTCGTCAAAATCGCTCTATACGGGATTTAAGAGGAAATTCAAACGATTCCAGCGTCTCCAGCATATTTCATCCAAATAAATACGTTCATTTAACATTTATTTAGTGCTTGTTTAACGCGATTAAACGTTTTTGCTGGACGGATTTGGATAGCTCAAATGTAGGGAAATATTTTCAAACAGTAAAAGTTATAACTCAACATTCCTACTTCCTTGCTGATCCTCCTTTCTATTTCTGCCTCTGTAGTCCACAGTTGTTTTGGGTTTTTTTATGAGATCACGTCGGAAAACGCACCGCTACGTCACATAGCAGAGTCTCTCTGGTTGATGCTCAGTACCGAGTGGAAAAAGCTCAGATTTTCCAATTCCAGCGTCAGATGCATCAAACGCTAAAAACGCTCCGAATCGCACTGCGCTAGACGCACAAAATGCGCCTCAACGTGCCTCCACAAGGCATCTGAATGTAAACCAAACGCGGCTGACGCTCAAAACGCGTTTGATGTGAACGTACCATTTGATCAACTGGATTCTTCTTGCCACTAAATCCAAAGATCAGGTTGAAATGAAATGAAATTTTATTCGAACATGATACAAATATAAAAATAAAATAGTGCACAGTAACAAGGAGTGCATAAGAAAGGAAGGAAAGTTGGAAAAGTTAATGAAGTTTAAATACCTTTGTTAAATACCTTTGTCTTTAGGTTACTGCTGGTTCAATAATGCTCTGTAACAAACCTCTGAGTCTCCACAGCTAGACTGGGAGGATTTAAATTCACACATAGGGACTCTTTTCACTAATTAGTTTTGATCGATTGAACTGGACTTTTTAGGGGAATCAGTGCAAGGCAGCTGCATATAAATGCAAACGACATTGTTCAGATTTTTATTAGTAAAAAACTGTTAAAAAGCATATCAGTTTTGCACAAATTCAAGTTGTTCTGCCACTCAAAATCCAAATAAAATGCCCATAAGTATTTAAAATGTAGTTGTGACTCTGCTTAAGGTTTTATGTAAAACCTTAAAGATGCAAATCGTACAAAAACATAATTTATTATACATTATGTCCCAATTTTTCTGTCTGACTAATATTTTCTGGTGAACACACCTTTTCCCCCAAATAGTGTGCTTGTTGTTAACAATTTCAGATTTTGTAAACATTAATCTCATCCTCCGATGGTGGGCAAACAAAAGCCAAATCTGCAGAGGAAGTGCGATAATTCAGAGAGAAACAGACAGGAGACCTCCTGAGTGCAACTCAAAGTAGTTTTTCCAATTAAAACCACAGCAGTAAATAACAAACACAGAAAATGTAATTTGTGAGCCTGGTGGTGAGTGAAGAAGAGTTTGCCGTGCTGACTGTTCTAATTAGAGTGAGGGTAAATGATAGTGCCCCTTCACTGGGCACACACTATAGGGTTGGGACGGGTGCAGGGCAAAGACAGAGAGAGAGAGAGAGAGAGAGAGAGAGAGAGAGAGAGAGAGAGAGAGGAGAAACAGAGTCAGTAAAGTCAGGAATGAAAGAGATGCAGCCCGCGGGTTTCAGACAGTCTTTTGGTTTTACTTTAAATCCCTTTTCCTCACTTTTTTCTTTTCTATTTTCACAAATTACTTTTGCTTTTTCCCCCCTACATTTAAATCTGGTTTGATGTTGAGAGGGACTGAGTTGATCTCCAGCATGGTGTGAGCTGGTTGACAGTGAAGCTTCCTCTGCTGGAGGCGATGTGTTGAAATGAAAAGCGACTACATTTGAACAAATGGAAACACACATACAGATGTACTCACTGGCTGACAAAAGCTACACGTATTTATTTGGCTGTGCCCAATCCGTAAACTGTTTTTGGGTGAAGAAGGAAGAACTTTAATAAAATATTAAGGGGACATTTATTAAGTAAGTAATAACAAGAACTAGCAAACATATTTTGTTGTGGACAAACCTGCATGTCTGAAATGTGGCTATTTTTTAAGATTCACTTTAAACCAGATAAAATGTAAAAGTCTGAATCATAAATAACCTGATGCATCTTTTTCTCTTTGTTTTTAAAACTTCACACATCTCAGCCCTCTGTTGACTTTATCTGCTGCATCTCTTGCACTCCGTTTCTTCACGCGCTGCATGTGATCTTCCTCCAGAGGTGCCCCAAATTGTTACTTTTTATTCTGAAGCTTCTTTGCTGGGAGGCAGCCGCAAAGCAGACAGAGCTGCAGCAACATAAAAGCAACATTTCAACAAGCAGCAACTTTAAGGGGCTGAATGCAACATTTTTTGTTGTCGTTTGCTTCATTATGAGTTTGATTTTGCTCGGAGTTTAGACTTTTCCATGCTGATCTCATCTTAGATTTGGTTTGATTTGATGCATAGCCTTTTATTTACATGCAGTAATAACAATACGTTGCTGTTGTACGACAATGTAGCTGCAGCAAAGTGCTAAAATGTTTGCAAATAACTTTAAACTATGGTTGCAAATTGTGGTTTACGATTTCAAACCCATAACTGGAAAAGTTAAAATTTTATTTTATGAGGTTCCATCAATTTAAACCCATTTTGTTTGGATGTGAAGGCTAGGAAAGACTTTTTCTCCATTTCAATAAGGCATCAAGTGTGATTACCCCAGTTCCCCAGTGAGCAGTCAATCAGCTGTTTACAGCAACAAATTATATTCTGCTAAATTTTTCACAGTTAAAAGAAGATAAAGAAAACTGTTTGGACGTTTTTTTTCTCCAATAGAAATCTCCATGGCTCGGCTTATAACATGAGGAAAATGTCTTGCAAGTGAAATAGTATTAATAATATTAATATTTCTTGCTGAAAAGTTAGTTGTAAATTAGTTTTGTCTTATTTCAAGTTCACTAAGACATTTGCACTGCAAACTAGACCAAAATTACAAGCTAAGATTTTGTGTTTTTGCGGTGAACAAAGGCTCGCAGCAGAAAAAATAAATAACCAGCTGGTTAAAACAAAGGTTTTATATGCACACTCCTAGCATTTAGTAGGATTGGGGTCTTGGGTTTAAAATTTAACAATGAACTGACAGAAACGTGACAAATATTTTTTCACAAAGAGGCATATTATTGAGCTCATATTCTCAAATATCCTCCTCTGCAGTTATTTCCAACTTTAGGAACTTGCTTTGAGAGAATAAAACCCGTTTTTCCAAGAGAACCGTGCCCACATCAGTTTATCCGTCTGTGCCAGTGTGGCGGTGCCCGTTTTGTAATCGGCAAAGATAATTAGAAGTAAACTGCACAAATGTTTGACCTGAGCTAATTAGGAAGTTTGCAGACTTTGCAGCAGAGATCAGTAGAGGGATAATGAATTATAAAATGGTTCATTACTGCGCTTAAGGGACCTGCTCAATCTCAATAAACGGACATGGGGCCTAGCAGACACATCAAACCAAAACGCACACGACGCCTCATTGAGCCGCTGAAAGACTGCTATTACTGCTATTAAAAGAGATTTTTTTCCACCTCTTTCATTTTATTGAAGAGTCTCCTCTTCTTCTCCGACATCTAACCTTTTGTTTTGTCGCAGCTTTTCAATTTATTCATGAATATCTCCTTTAACGTGAAAATGCTGTTTTGGGGGAATTCTCCAGATAACCTAAAAACAAACATCAGCTGTTTGCTTTATACTGTACTTTATGCTCCACAGTTTTAGCTTTAACTTCCCCTGCCTTTCCTCCAGCGTCTCCCTGAGGACCGAGTCTGCCCACTCGCTCTGCCCGTCTTCTGATAATACTAAACCCACAGATTTATTGTAGATCTGGACCCATCAGCACCCAGAGGACAACAATCTGCCCACATTAGTTTCCCCAGACATGCTCTCCAAGGCAGCCTGCAGGCTGGACGTAGAGCCAAGCATGACAGAAAATAATCCTCTTCTACCAGCCGACACAGCTCCTGTTAAAGCCGTTTGGGTTTAAAAATATTACGCCGATTCTGCAGCTTGCTTTGATACTTTCAGACAAAGCTATCGAAAATAATCAACTGAACTTAAGAGCCCCATGCAAATAGAGATATTAATTAATTTTATGTCACATCGTTTTTAGTCAAAATGTGGGGTCTGCATGAGTGAGTCCAGCCTAATGAACCTTGAATTGCTGGATTTCAGAGGTTAGAGCAGCGGACGCTAATTCAGCCGCAGGCTACCGAAGGCCAACAGGGATGAAGAGCGGTGAGCTTCACAGCCTTGGATTTGTCCAATTCTTTAAAAGTTGGCTTGCAGGAACGGTTGCTAACCTCAAATAGATGAACAGATCCTGAGCACATGCAGCTTGTTCAGATCTGCCATGAGGGAAACAGAGACAGGCACCAGCATAGACTCTTTGTGTGAATGAATTAATGAATACAAATATTTCACCAACAAAAATCTAACACAAGCTGTTCACATCTGAGGTTTTTGTTACATATTTATCAATCAAAATACTGCATGTGGACTTTCTGATGTCCAGCAGACAGAAAGCATTAAACAAATGAATTATTTTTACCAAGTCATGATTGGTTTGACTGATTTAACGAAACCTTAACTCTATCAAAAAGAAGTCAGCTGTCTCTTTTGTGCAGAATTGTTCTGCAAAAAAATAATAAATAAATAAAAATTTTGAGCATGAACAGCTTGTTTAAAACCATGTTTCAGCTTCCAGTTGGATTTAAATCCAGACTTTATTACACTGTAAACCTTTACAGTGTAGTAAAGTAAATTTGTAGTATTATTCAAAATGGTCAAATGTACCTTAGAAGCTTATAAAATATAATCTGAACAACATTATGTGTTTATGGTCCATAAAAACGACGTTACCTTTAAAAATCTTCCTTTCTTAGAATAGTTAAGATTGTTCAGTAAAAATAAGATTTTAATCTTAGACACATTTCACATCAACATAAGCTTAAAAACAAAACTTTTTATACAAATCCAGGTGTTCGCATCAGAAGCCACCTCCATGGTAAAATACTGATTTATATGGATTTTACTGTATTTATACTGTAAACTTCTGATAATCACAGCTACCAGAAATTAGGGCTGTGTTTTTACAATGTTGGTAACTCCAAAAAAAAAATCAAATTTTTATTTTAAAATGTTTTTTAATGAAAAGAAATTCATTATCTGTATGTTATAAAAGATATTCTGACTTCCCATGACTTCATATGCAGACGTGCTGCAGTAATAATGTTCAAAATTTACTGCAATATGTCTGCATTTCAATCATTTGACAGCTCAAACCAGATTAGCAAACATAATGCACAAAGAAAACGTTGAAGCAGCTCAATGCATGTCAGAGAAAGAGGATCACAGATGCGCAGCCCCAAATTTTTATTGAAGTAATTTCTAAATGACTGAAAATTCAGTTGTACTCAGCTTGAAAAGAGACTCGTACTGTCATCTGGGGAGCAGGTGTCCTGAGCTACAAGCTGCAGCTTAACAAGCTGCAGACAAACTTACATCGCTCTGAGCTGAGAGACAGAAGACAAAACATCTGATCCAGGATCCAACCCTCAAACATTTTACAGCTTGTAAATACGGACAAACAGAGAACTTGAGGTTCTGCTTAGTTTAACAACACCTTCTGTAAAAAATGTAATAAATCCTTCCCCTTGCAGCTGTTTCACTTTATAAATAACATTAGCAAACTGATTAACATAAAACAAAGTTGGAAATTAAGAAAATCATAGTAAGATGATGAATTTTGCATCAAACTAAGTTTCTAAAAAGATGCAAATGTTTGATCAGAACTTTGCCAGGGACATGCAATTTGGTTACAAAGAACCTTAAAGAATGACTCTGCACATGCAAGGCTAAAATAATTCTCAACTGCATTTTTATCAACAACTATAACACAACACACATGCTTATAATTGGATTGGCACAAATCTGCAGTTGGCAATCTGAGCAGTGCAGACCGTGCAATGGGAGCTAACTAAACAACATCAATAGTAAACATTTTCCACAGAGAAGAAGAGGAGAAAAAATAAGTAATTCCATGCACCGTGCCACTCTACTCCTTTAGATTTCACCAGGCTCAATCAAGAGCCCTTTATCCTCTGGCTCACATCCTCAGACAGGGGAACCAGAGCTGCCATAAAATGGGTCCGGGAACAATGCACAGCCTTGATTGCTCTATTGTGAGTTAGCTTTGGCCTTTGACATCTTCTCCTGAACCAAGAGTGTCTAATTCTGACAAGATTTGTCTGGAGAGACGCAGCTGGAGGGCATTGTTACAGACAGGTGCCATACACTGCCTGCTTGACAAAGAAAGTCAAGAGTAAGACAATGATGGAGAGGAAGAAACCGCTGCAGTAGAAATGTCTGCTCAGTCCCTGTTTCTCCTTTTAGTTTTTTTTAAGTCAGGGTGAAAGTGTCCAAAAGGTTAGAGAAGTAGATAACAGAGGAAGCATGTCAATGGAAACCCCAGAGGGTACATGTGTAGCGTTTTGCTCATTTAGCGGCTGCAGACTAAGGATGGTGTTATGCCTGCAGGGCTGAAGAATGCGGCGCAGGAAGGGCAAGGTCTACGATAAAAAGCATGAGCGCTAAAAAAAAGTAAAAAATACAGAAAATACAGTACGAATCAGTTTGGGAGCGAGTATCTGTCATCTGAAATCACTTTACTGTGCAAAAGTGCAAACCGATATCAAAGGAGATTGAGTTACTGAGTGAGAGTGGAGAGGATGTGTCACCCAGTCATGACCTGAATGTCTGAAGAGACCAGGAGGATGTTTGGTTTCACCGGAAAAACAGACGGCAGGCATTCATCGTTATATACATTCAGTATTTACATAAATATTAAACAAAAAATGAGGCTGATAATGAGCTTTATGACAGGACAATTTGAGCCTAAAACAAAAACAAGAGTCAAAAATGACATGATCGAGTTGCTGCAATATAAAAACTGAAAAGCATTAGTTGTTCCCATTAATGTTAAAATAATAGACTATTACAGTCATAATGTCTATTACATTTAATCAGTGCTACTTTAAATTCCATACATAGAGGACAAATATAGAGTAATTAAAGCTAAATTAAGTGCTAGATTTTAAGTGATCGTTATGCAGTTAATTAGTTAATTAAAGTGAATGTCTGCAGCGCTTCACTGACATGCTGCTTGCATCGCAGCTCGTTAACTGTACTTCTAAAACAACATGGCGGCCCAAACAGCAGACATTTACTCCTTTCAGATCATGCAATTTTTAAATCTGTAATATCACAACATCTCTATTTGGACTTTAAAAAGATGCACAGATGTTGACTTTTCTTCACACTTTTAAGGCAGACTTAGAGATTGCACTTATGTTTCAGTGGCTGAATGCCTTTGGACAGGAAATGGTAGTTTGTGCCCCACAAGGCCACAAACTACAATGTCTTGCAAAATCTTTGCCGAGCAACATATCTGTGAAAAACTCTGTTTTTTGTGCAAGAGTTATCAGAAAGTATGTCAAATGCCTTCCAATTTTTGGGTGATAATTTTAACGTCTAAAAGATGAGTAATTTTTGTACAACAAATGTAGAAAATACAGAACAGAGCATGTTTTATAACAAATTTAGCATTAAAACATTTTCAAAAAACCTTACAAAACAAAAAAGAATCTGAAAACATCCTGTTTTTAATCTTCAAAATACCCATCTAGGTTTGTTTTTCTATGCTCAGCTCTTCCACACATCTACAAGGTCTTGACATGAAACAGTGGATTGAGTTTCGTCCACCATTATTATGTTGTAACAAGAGAAAATCTTTCTAATTACGTTTATGAATTTGGGTTCAACTTATTGCAGAACCTTCAACCTGTCGTACTACTTTTTGCTCATTTTAACAAACTCGTGATAGTAATAATAACTATGATAAATTTTCACACAATGCACTGTCAAACATCTGAGCTGCATTCAGTTGTGTCTACTGTCATCTACTCTTTAAGTCAAATAAATTTAGTGAGTTTTAGTTTTGAACCTAAATGTGAGTTTGTGAAAGATAAACTTAAGTTGTGTTAACTTTTTATTAATTTTGTCAAACCTCCAAGAGTTTAATAAACTAGAGTTTTTATGTTAGCACTTCAAAAACTGAAAGATGAAAAAGACAGGAGTGGGAACTATTTCCCAGAATGCTTAGCGGCTTGTTTTTGCCTCCTGAGATCGAAATGCACATTGATCTGAGTCTACACGTTATTAAGGCAAATGTTTATTTTAAATCTTGAGGATTATGTCCTGTTCACACTAAATGTTTTAAACAATTTAGTTTCATTTTTAATAAAATTCATTATCAGATCAGAAAGCAAAAATTTAAATTATTCCAAAGTAAAATAGTTATCTCAACTTGATAACGTGAGTGAAAATAGAAATGTGGCTTTTTAACGAGATGAAGGCAGTTTTTTTTTCTTGAATATTGTGAAATAATTATTTGGTTTCAATTGCAGCATTAAGTTAAAACTCACAATTAAAGATTAATGAACTTAAAAAACAAAGTTTAGAAAACTTGTCTCTTGTTGTTAAATCAACTTAGTGAACTTTAATTTCTGAATTAAAACCAAAACAAATTTGTTGTTGAGTTAAATGACATTGTCAAGGCAGCAGGTGGACTTTCATTTTCAAGTTAAACCATCTTCGAATGTTTTACAGTGCACTTATAATGATACATTTTATAATCTCATGTAATATAGATGTAGATTTTTGAAGGATATTCTTCTACTGTGTCTCAAAACGCATTTCCATTATATTACTGGTGTTCTGAAAAGTGGAATAACTTACAGCCTTTGTATATATCTGTAGGAATCTGGACGGCACTGGAGGAGTAGTTGACCTTGTTTTTAAAATTTGGATCGTCGACAAACTCCAGCTCCAGGGAGGACGAGGTCTCCAGCGGAGCTTCCTCCTCTCCGTCCTCCGTCTGCTGAAACACACAATAAATAAGAGATGAATCCATGTCTAAAACAGGATTACAGAGCTGCATTTTGTAGCTTTCTACACTGCGATTATGGGAGATGCGTATTTGTCCTCAGCATATATCAGCTTTCTTCCTGACTTTTTGAATCATGTTAAACATAAAAATGTCGATTGTTCTGCCTTCTGTCTGACCTCAGATTCAGTTCTAATCAGAGAAAAACAGCAGGTATGAGCTCAGTCATGAAACAGAGGGAGCCATTAGTAGCTATGATAACCATCACACCAACGTGGTGTTAGAAGAATTAACCCCAACAACTGGCATCACTTAATTACTGTTTATTTTCTCGCCCAGCATATTTGATTACAGACTTTCTTCTCTCCTGCCTCACAATGTGAGTATCAAACTCCCTTTCTAGGGTGTTTTGTTTGCAATTTGTAGCCATATTTTGCATCTCAGAAGAACCAAATGTCAAACAAACCCAACATATTAAAAAATTAAAAGTTTGTGTGATTTGTCGGATGAAATGATTGGAAGAAAATTTTATTTGCTTGTTTCTGATCTGACATAAAGAAGTGTATTCAATAAAAAAATAATAACTACCACAACTTTACCACTTTTAATTCATTCATTTATTTTATACTTGTTGAATAAATAAAGTCCTAAATCCTGACAACAGCAAAGCTTCCTGGGTGATGCAAAAATTTCATTTTGATAAAGCAGCAAGGGTTAATTGGATGTGACACGACTGAAAAAACGTTTGTTTTGTCCAAAGAACGTGAATCAAAACCTCTTGTCCACAGCAGAAACTGATTGATGGGCTGGCTGTAATTGACTATTAAAATGCAATTACAAACTGCTGTCGGGACGAGCCAGGGGACGTTTGAGACGGAGCTGCTCTGTAACAAAACAGAGGCGGCGATAACGGTATGAAAGAAAACGACCCACGAGACGATTTCCAGCTCAACAGTTGGCAAAAAAATCTGAGGTTGACCTGAAAATGAGCAGCGACATTTAAAAAATGACAAAAAACTAAAAAAAGGCTTATTAAAACATAATTCTGTATATTTCTCTTGCTCTTAGATATCTCTGTAGTTATGCTGCTGAAGTTAGGCTGCTTGAGGACAAACCAACTACTTTTTCTCACTTCCTTCTTCTTCTACTCTCCAATTTGCATTATTGGCTGTTATGTCAATTGTTCATTTTATGCTTTAAAACTTGAAGACATCAGTTGAGATATTGCTGCCAAAATCTAAATATTCTCCCTCCCTGCTATTAAAGTTTTACTTTTTATGAACTTAGAAAATAATCCTGCGTCAGTTCATCTGTTTGTCTTTTGTGCATCTGAGGCTGCATTCACACTGCAGCTTGAAGTGACTCATTTCCGATTTTTTTGACGTAATGCGACCTGTATCCGATCTTTTCATGGCAGTGTGAACAGCACAGGTCAGATTCTTTTCCGAATGCGACCCATAACCGATACATATCCAATTCAAATGCGACCTAACGTCCAGGTCGCATTCATCCGAACGGAACGTCACTGATTCTCAACAAATCTCACTATTCTGTGTCCTGATATGCGCAAGTGGGAAGAAAAAAACAACCATGACAGACAATATGAGGATTAAGTTGTTAATGTGCTGCTCCGGTCGGACAACAACTTCAATATGTAAGCTAAGCTCCACCGTTAGCCTCCATGTTTACTTCCGCAAACACTGAGCACTTCTTCTTTTTATGGCAGTTGGCAGAACACTGAGAACGCTGACTATTGCGCCCTCTACTGCGCATGCGGGACACTTTCAGGTCGTTTGCCTGTTCACACTGCAGAACGCATACAGGTCACATTTACTGGCAGTGTGAATGGCCCGGCAAAAAAATCGGAATTGGGTCACTTCAGGCTGCAGTGTGAACGCACCCTGATTTCACTGAGCCCGGTTCTGCTGCAGGTTTCTTTTTGTTAAAGGGGAGTTTTTCCTCTCCACTGTCGCCACATGCATGCTCAGCATGACGGGTTGCAACACAGGCGACCGTCTGCTGCCTCCCTCTGGTTGTCCAGGAGGAACGTATGGTGGTAATCAATGAGATAATTTGGTCCACAATATTTTTGATTTTATTTTTTTACAGTAGTATAATTTTTCTTTACTTGAATAATTAACTCTTTCATGCATGAATTATGATCCTTTGTTTCAGGATTCTTTTTTCAATTTTTTTTATTTTCTTAAGGAATTTTTTTATTTTGTTAAGGAATCATATATATATATATATATATATATATATATATATATATATATATATATATATATATATATATATATATATATATATATCGCCAAGAGCGAGCGAGACATCGACTCACTGATCCACACCACCAGGATCTACAGCACTGACATTGGGATGTCATTCGGACTAGAGAAATGTGGCCGGATGGTTACAAAGAGAGGGAAGGTCGTCCACACAGAAGGGGTATCACTCCCAGAAGGAACAATAGCAGACATAGAGCACAGCTACAGGTACCTGGGAATACAGCAAGCAAATGGCAACATCGATGAGGTCACAAGGAAAGGAGCCACAGCCAAATACCTCCAACGAATAAGGCAAGTCCTGAGAAGCCAGCTCAATGGCAAGAACAAGATCCGTGCAATAAACAGCTATGCCTTGCCAGTAATCAGATACCCTGCCGGAATAATTAGCTGGCCAATGGAAGAGATGAAGGCTACGGATGTTAAGACTCGGAAGCTACTAACCATGCATGGAGGGTTCCACCCCAAATCCAGCACCCTGAGACTGTACACAAGCCGTAAGGAAGGAGGCAGAGGACTAGTGAGTGTGAGAGCCACTGTCCAGGATGAAACATCCAAGATCCATAAATACATCAAGGACAAAGCCTCAACGGACGATGTGCTCAGCGAATGTCTCAGGCAATGGGGAACAGAGGACGAGGTGCTGGAGGAACCATCATGGGAAGACAAGCCCCTACATGGGATGTACCACCGACAAATAACTGAAGTGGCTGATATCAGGAAATCCTACCAATGGCTGGAGAAAGCTGGACTCAAGGACAGCACGGAGGCCCTCATCCTGGCCGCCCAGGAACAGGCCCTAAACACCAGAGCAATAGAAGCTCAGATCTACCACACCAGACAAGACCCAAGGTGTAGGTTGTGCAAGGAGGCCTCTGAGACAGTCCAGCACATAACAGCAGGGTGCAAGATGCTGGCAGGGAAAGCGTACATGGAACGACATAACCAAGTGGCGGGCATAGTGTACAGGAACATCTGTGCAGAATATGGACTGGAAGCCCCGAGGTCAAAATGGGGGACACCCCCAAAGGTGGTGGAGAATGACCGAGCTAAGATCCTGTGGGACTTCCAGATCCAGACAGACAAGATGGTAATGTCGAACCAACCGGACATTGTGGTGGTGGATAAAGAACAGAGGAAAGCCGTTGTGGTGGATGTAGCAATACCAAGTGACCACAACATCAGGAAAAAGGAGCATGAGAAACTGGAGAAATACCAGGGCCTCAGAGAGGAACTGGAGAAGGCCTGGAAGGTGAAGACCACAGTGGTGCCTGTGGTCATCGGGGCCCTCGGGGCAGTCACCCCCAAACTGGAGCAGTGGCTCAAACAGATCCCAGGAACAACATCAGACATCTCAGTCCAGAAATGTGCAGTTCTAGGCACAGCCAAGATACTGCGCAGAACCCTCAAGCTCCCAGGCCTCTGGTAGAGGACCCGAGCTCAGAGGATGAAAGAGACCACCCACGGAGGGTGAGAGGGGAATTTTATATATATATATATATATATATATATATATATATATATATATATATATATATATATATATATATATATATATATATATATATATATATATATATATATATATATATATATACAATTTTTTTTTTAGGCGATCAATTGTAATTTTCTCCAAATACAAAGTTGTTATTTGAAAAATACATCAGTAGTATTGTTCTTTAGGGATTATCTGATGTCACAATATTATTTTTACCGTCTACAGCAGAAGGAGGGACCGGGTCGGTCGGCATGCTTTTCGTCTGTTGGCCATATTGGATTTAACAAAACTAATTTCTTGCATTTGCAGCTGATGGCCAGTAGTTGATGGTGTATTTTATGATGCATTAGTGTCCACTTCAGTGGGCTGTGTGGATTTATAACATAAAAAAACAACAAGAAGCACAACAAATGGCTTTTAGACAGCTGCCCACTGTAGTGACCGACATGCAGGTTAAAGAAACTTTCATTTCCACAAATAGCTAAAAATGTTTTTGTTTTTTTTGCTTTTGCAACACAGTTGGGTTTTAAAATGTTGGCTTTTTCCTAAGTTGACTGTCAGAGCTCAGTATTTGTTTGTCATTTGGAGTGACTAATTCTCTCAGTGTTGAGCTGTCGCCCCCCCCCCCTCCCCCCTTCCTCCAGAAGAGCCCAATCATAATTAACCAAGGCAGTGTCTAATTAGAAGCTGAATAAATCCACACAGGAAAGACTGATTGGTTCATTTTCTTCAACCATCTACCACCTGTTTTGCTCGATCCATTACCCAATTTGTTAATTTTATCTCCCCGTTCTCAAGGTTTAATTAAAGGCTGAAGGGGCCAGAGATGACATTTCAAAGCTTCTTCCAGTCCCGCCCTGCGCCAACCACGGCTAACCTGAAGCATCACTCATGGACCTGGGTGTGCGTCAGATCAAAGCGACATCACACACACCTTCTGCCAGGGTAAAACAAACATTCATCACTCCACAGATGGGAGCATTGTTACGTGACGGTCAGGGATATCGCGCCAGTCATGCTGTAACAGCCTAAAAGCAGAAAAGGTTTGATTGACCAACATCATAATCAAAGTTGTAGCAATTCATTTTATGTGTTTGAAAGTCCTGCTGCAAGCAAATTACAACCTAGAGTCATGATTGGCAGTATTTCTCTACCAGGCAGATTAAAGTGCTGCATTTAATGTGAAATTATGCAGACCAAGGAATATTTTTATGTTTTAATTGCTCTTTGCTCTAGAATGAGGCGTAGCCATTTCTTTCTAAACATACAGCTCTGGAAAAAATTAAGAGACCATTTAAAATGATCAGTTTCTCTCATTTTACTCTTTATACGTAAATGTTTGAGTAAAATGAACTCCTGACAACATGTCTCTGAAACGCCAAGCTAAAATGTTCTATTTATTTGCAGAAAACGAGAAATGGTCAAATAAGGACCATTTCTCAATGCAAAGAAATCAAGTTAATATTCATTTAGAAACAACAATACTGATGTTTTCACTCAGGAAGAGTTCAGAAATCAACATTTGGTGGAAAAACCAGGAGGTTTTCAATGGTTTCTTAATTTTTCCCAGAGCTGTAGAGTTATTACCGCCATGGTAAAGATGTATAAAAAAAAACCTTCATTTAAATGAATTACTGCTGAGACTCACTCCCACACAATAAAAAAGGTAAACAGATCTAATTTTAATTAAACACATCTGTTTAGGAATAAACTCTTACATAAATAAATTATTGTAGAGTCTACACGGGTTTTAAGGATTCAGAACTAGATCACCTCGTTCTTGTTCAACAGAGTCCATGTCTTCTGCACACAGTCAAACTGGTTTCCAGTGCAGTTTGGACTCCACCAGTCTGACTTTTTTAGACAGAATATGATCTAAATATATCAACAAAATCTGTTCTGCTGATATATGTAGAACAGTGGTCCAAAGTTGGTCTTTGAGTGCTGCTGTCTTGCATGTTGTGATCTTTCTCTTGTTTATCACAATGGAAAGATCAGAACCGTCGTTCATTGCAAGGCTTCAGTAAAACCCGATGACATGCGGAGAAGGTAATTAGGCTGTCTGAACCAGGTCTGTTAGAGCAGGGACACATTTAAAACATGCCGTGACCTTCAGCATGCACAGACGCACTTTGCAGTCGAGTGTTGAGAGTACAACCCAAAAAGGTTAAGTGCTTTCTTTAAAATTAAGAAATGCTGGTGTCTTGTTCATGAGAGAAGGACGGATGCAGCAGGAGAGTCGAGAAGGAAGGCTTGGGAATCCTGCTGTAGTTTGTTGCAGTAAAGACGGAGCTAGACGAAGAGAAAAGGCCTTTTAATTTACCATGTTAAGACTCTACTTGTGGTTATGTGATATGGATCCTTTCTGAAAGAATCGCCAATAAAAGCGCCTGATATGAGTTTGCTGTGTTGAGCAGCTGCACCCGGGTTTTAGGATGTGGTGAGGCGCTAACGCATCCATGAGGAACTAAGGATGCGTTCACACCTACCCTCTTTAGTCTACTTTAATCAAACTCTGGTTTACTTGCCTAGAAAGTCCAGTTCATTTGGGGAAATGTGAATGTGCAATTAAAAACGAGGACTCTATTCGCTTGACATGAACTCTGGTGTGGTTTGAATGCACATGTGAACACCAAGTGAACTGGAGACCGCTCCAAAAGCAGGAAGTGAACTGTAGAGCAGGGCATTCTGGGTAAATAAAACCTAAACAAACGCTAGAGCTAGACAAAGTGTCTAGCAGGAGAAACGGATCATGGCCTTTAACCAAAAACAAACATTTTACAATTGCTAAAATTTGATGACACTCCATTTTTCAAAGAAGGAAGTTGAGCTCATGTCTTCTCCAGAGCTTTTTGAGTCGTTTCCTTCAGTAGTTTGTGATACAGCGCCACCACAGGCGAGGAGGTGAACAGGTTTTTCAAAGAGCTCAGATCGCTTCAGACAGTGCAGATTGAAATTTAACCACATGAAAATGTGACAAATGTTGAAATTTTGATCCCTAAATGAACAGAGTCTCCTGGACTGTCAGGTGTGAGAAAATCCTGAGTATTTCTGCTGCTCAGGAGTCAGATGTGGTTCCAGCAACTCTGTGGAGGTTTTTTTAAGAGCATCGCACTAAAAGAGAGGAGCCGTCTGTCCATTCTGGACTGGGTTGTTCGATAAGGGATGTCTGGGTGTTTCTCCTTGACCCGCTTCCCTGATGAGCCAATCCACAGCAAATACATATAAGGATGGACAGATTTATTGTAAGACTTTATGCACAACTTCACCAGGATCACCAATAATTGTGGATTGTACTGTATATTTTATTCAATACCCAAATAGGCTTCTTTGTCTGGTTTACAGCAAGTTTAAAAAAAGTTAAGAAAACCTGAAAGTGTCAATAAAAAATTCTTTACCATAAAAATGAACATCGGACATGCTCGGGTACATTACACTTCACTTTTGTAATAAGGATGAAGCGACAGGGGGAGAAATTAACGAGGTGCGGTGCACAGGAGGGGAAAAGAGCCTGACAATGACTTACCTTTTGCTTGAAACCAATTTCATGTGACATCCTCTTTATAGTTCAGGATTATATTCAAGCATCAGAGCTTAACCGCAGAGATTCACCAAGTGAGACCGACTGGGAGGGTTGCTGGTGGGGACTCGGAGAGGAACGACCTCTGCCTGACTCCCGCCATCGGTTCCGGGAGGTCGTAAAGTTGTAGACGAGCGGGTCAGAGGTGCGTCACAGACTCGGCCTCAGTGTGCCATGTTAATGATGACCGATGTTCTCCAATTAGATGTGCTGACAGGCCCTAAAGCGCTGTGTCATTAATCACGACACTGTCGTGCACAAAGAGAAAATCACACCGTGATTTATTGCTCCTCAGCTTCTCTTTCCTCACTCTCTGCTCCATCTCCTCCCTGCTCTGGTGATCTAAAGGGGATTCTTCCCCGCCTCCTTGAAACTTAATCAATCAGTCGGTGTGATTTCAAAACGTACTCTGTGCAGGAATTCCAGGAAAAATCCATTTGTTTAGCCTCTGAAACTTTCCTTTGACTGACATAAATAAGAGACGTCCAACGGCAGCAGTTCAAGTTGACCGCCAACAACAGGCTCATCCATCGGACAAAAGGACGGGTCTGGGGGAGGACACCAGGATTCACAGACTCATGCATGTCGACCTGGCCGTGCTCACCAGACAGCAGTGCCAACTCACTAATGCACACAGACAGCGCAGGATCCTGCGACCCGAGAAGGAAGGGCATCAACACCGAGAAGGCCAGGGGAAGGGGCGGGAAGGGCTTGCAGGAAGGGGTGAAAGGGAACAGGAAGTGGATTGAGTGGGATTTTGTGCGTCTGGAGGGGTCAAGGCAGGCAGACGGTGCGAGGAAACGGGGGGAGGGGTTAGGGAGAAGTCCATACTGTACTCACATAGTCTGAATCCGCTTTCGAATCGTAGTATGAAATGGCATTCTCCTGTGCAGAAAAGAAAAGTAAGAAGAAAAGATGGTGAGAGAAGATATAGCTGTGCCTATATCAGTCCCGACCTGTGGCGGTGAGCAGGAGAGAGAGAAAGTCATGGTTATATTCAATCACACCGTTCAGCATGAGAATATAATCAGCATCACAGAACACAGGAGGGGTAGTGTGATGTAAAATGATAGTCATGACGAGGCAAGATGGACAAAACTTGCGTTCAGCACAAGTTTGAATCTCAAAGTGTGAAGTCGGATGGTCTGAGATGAAGCCAGAAAAAGGACCCAGCAGCACAGTACTGCATTTTTCTCCATCCAGATTTTGGAAACCAGAAGGTGGTATAACATAAAAACCAATCACATAGATACAGAAATACAGGGGAAGAACGTTCTAAACATGGAACATTTTAGTCAAAAGATAAATTAACAAATATTTATATCAACACGGAACCAAAACATAAAGAGTCTCGCATACAGTGGACCCCCGTGAATAATGTTCACGGATTCACCTATTTGCAGATTTTTCTCCAAATTATTTCTAGATTTTTTTTTAGAGCAGATCTAAAAAAATGTTAAAGATTATGCAGCTCAGGGAGCTGAAATGCTCAGGCACAAAGCTAGTTAACAAACCTATTGGCTAAGCAGCCAATCCAGGAGCGCTATATATTTCCCTTGGCTCTGATTGGCTGTATTCACAAAGGAAGATGCATTAACTAGCTTCTGTTATGGTACTAAGACAGTTTCCGATACAAATATTAATGTTTGTTAAGGTGAATTTGGTGTCTGAATTACTAAAAATGGTTTTAGAGAGGGTTTCAAGAACTTCAGCGATTTGCAGGTGGATACAGTCTGCAAAGTGGGGTTAGAGGTCGCAGTGAATACAAAATATTCACTGTCACATTAAACAATGACCTACAGTTTTTTTGAGTGTTTGGATAAAGTGCATTTCTATTTTTTGTCTAGATTTTAAGTCTGTCCTCAACATTAAAACCTGGATGAAGTCCCCCTTATTGAAAACGGTTGAATTAAAAGATTTTAATTTTTCAGAAAATATCAGCCTATAATGGGCAAAATCTGTACCAATCTTGAACTGCAGTCAGCAACCTCACAAAATCACTCAAGGGCTACAAACGACCTTGGAAAGAGCTTCAAACACATTTAAATTAGCCACATATTTTAAACCAAGTCAAATGTTACACAAAAGCACGTTTGAAACAAATAAACATTATTTTTAGAATCTTTTAGTAAACTTTTTCTCTAAGTAGCCTCAAGGGGGTCGTTTCTGTTGTGGGTGTGGAGAAAAAAGTCAGCTGTGATTTTATGCTTTCAAGCTCTCTTTTCCATTTATATAACTACATTATAAAAAAAAGCTTTGTAAAATCTTCATTTGGAAAATTTGCTTTTCTCACCTACAAATTAGTTTGCATGTAAATGAAAGAATCAAACAGAAAAAAGACTTCTTTGAAAAGCATCAGTGTTGGTGTGGACAGGGCCTTTTCCTCTACTTTCTTTTCTCTGTGGGAGTTTTATCACCCTCTGCTGTTAGTGTGGCGTTGAGGTAAACAGCTCCCAAGCAGAGAGCAGAAATGCGCATACCAAAAGTTAAGAAGAGTGAAAATGTATCCCACTGTTTAGCTGTTCTGTTCCACTTAACCACTTGAGTTTTCAGCTACCAGGTTCTGATTTTTACACCAAAGCTTTCAGACTTCATCCACCCTCGTTCTCAGCAGGTCGGCTACCCAGTCGTCCCCGTTTCCCTCTCAGCTGGAGCTCTCATCCAGGTGGGCGTGAGGGTTTGGCGAGCAGCAGCCGCCGTGAGGTCGGCCTCATTATGATGAGCAGAGACCGGCTGAGGACGCGATCTCAAGGGCAGCGCAGTGACTGACGCGCCTGCACCGGCAGAGCTGCGGTCGCAGTCTGGTGAGAGAGGCCGGCTGACAGAGAACTGTGGTTTAAGGTTTTACACGGTTTCTAATTATTTCTATCTGAGCATTAGAGCGAAGCCAGGGGTGATACCTTTTTGCTTTTCACACAGGCATTCTCTTCATTTTAGTTTGAAATTAATTTCTCTATATTTCTTGGCACTTAACTCAAAATTTCACACTGTAAAAAGAGACACTTATTGGAAAGACTGATAGATTATCATAATTAGTAAACATGTTTGGTTTAATACGCTGTAGGAGTCAAGTAATCGAGTCCAGATCAGGTGCTGCATTTTGTTTATTATGGAGGAGAAAAACATGTCAGCAAGTGCTACCTATTAAGAAAATAACATCTACTTTGATTTATTTAGAATGATTTAATTTGATATTGTATCGCAAAATATTCTAACTAAATAAGTAAATGTGCCTTGAAAAACTATCAATACCCGTTTTCACATTTTGTCACAAAAGTTCAATCTGCAGAATAAAGCTCTGGAAAAAATTAAGAGACCTGCAAAATGATCAGTTCTCAGATTTTACTTTTTATAGGTATATGTTTGAGTAAAATGAACATTGTTCTTTCATTCTATGAACTACTGACAACATGTCTCCAAAATTACAAGCAAAAGCAGAAAATGAGAAATGATCAAAATAACAAAAAGATGCAGAGCTTTCAGACCTCAAACAATCCAAAGAAAACAAGTTAATGTTCATTTAGAAACAACAATACTGATGTTTTAATTCAACAAGACCAGGAGGTTCAGTGCAGTGGGCACTTAAGTTTTTCCAGAGCTGTAAATTACTGTGATTTTTCATCACAGTAGTAGTGCATACATGTAGAGTAAGAGGGAAATGATACATGGTTTGACACAAATAAAAATATGAAAAGTGCAGAATGCATATTAATTTGAGCCCTTTTACTCTTTTACCCCTGGATAAATTTAGTATAAGGTGATGGGAGAGAGGTTCAGGAAAACATCTCTGAACATACAAAGAAACACTTTAGCTCAGATCATATCCATGTGAATGACCTTCACCCAATCTAGACGCCTGAACTGAGACCAGACTGAGAAACGAGTTTTCACAGATATCCGCTTTGACGGGTACAATTACTTGAAAGGGAGAATGAGCAAACATTTTGGTCTGCAGGATGAGTTACTGATGACAACAACATTGCAGAGTTTTAACAAAATAAGTTAAAACTCATGTATCATTTTCCTCCCACTTCATAGTAATGCTTTACTTTATGCTGATTAAACACATGAAATCCCATATAAACAAACCACAATTTGTGGATGTAATCTGAGAAAATGTGAAAAACTTTGAGTCATTAATACTTTTCCAACACGCTGCACTATAGGGTATAAACTTGTTCCAAAATAACAGACTTGAATTGTACTGATAATTAATCAGACTGAGACTCAGTGCAGAAAAATTTAATACACGTCCTGCAATAATTTTCCTCTTGGATAATTAATCAAAATACTTTATCCTTAATTTAGATTGTTGAAATGAACAATATACTGGTGGGTATGAGGGTAAAAATATTTTAAATTGAACATTTCTGCTATTTTTTGTGGTAATCACCAACAGTTAAATAGTATTTGAAGACTTAAAACGAAACATCACTGCTGTTCCTGTCCATGAAAATATGTTTATGTTCAATTTCCTTCTTTTATCTCCTGCTAATCTTTTTTATTAAGTGTTTAGTTTAAGAGTCCTTCCCCATTTTTTCTAGTTAAAGACCCTAGCACTTTAAAACGTAGCACTTCAATTTAAGAGCAAGGGATAAAATAGGATTCAGACACACCCTAACAATTACAGACATCATATTCAAAGAACAACTATTTCACTTTTCTAAATTTCTCTGGGTTACTCTCAGGATACGCCGCCTGAAGACGTCACTGCTAAGGTCTAGCACAGGTCAGCCAAGAAAGTACAGTCCCAAAAGAGTTGGAAAAAGGTGTGATCAAACTGAAACTGACACCAACACAGCGTACCGATTGTGTTCAAGTAGGAACAAGAAGAGAAAGAACGGATTCTGCCTCCCTGACACACATCCTCAACTTACCAGCAGCTCCTTCCTCCCTCCAGCTCTGAAACGGATCAGGAGTGAAGATGGAAGGAAATGGGAAGAGCGGAGGGATCGGAGCGGATCAGTCAGGGAGCAAACTGGCCGAGTTGGAGGTTAGGTTTAGGTCGGGCTGATATGAGGGGATGGACGGAGAGAAGGGAGATGTATGGTGGTCGAGTGCGTAGAATGAAACAAAGAAAAAGACTGCCAGGGCTAAAAATAGCCGATGCCTTTGCAGAAAGAGTAGAGGAGAAAAACAGTGAAAGAGGGAGGGGAGACGGGGTGTTGTGTCTGCCAGCAGGACGGATCCGAAGCCCAGTCCTGCTCAGACTGGTCTGTCATTTCTAAGGAGTTTATTCTTACAGCTGCAGCGATAAAAGTCCTAATTCAGGACGACTTCCTGTCGAGAAACGCCTGGTTCTCCATATCCAGAGCCCAACACGAACAAACACCAGACAGCGGCTGTGTCTCCATGACAAACGTGGACAAATCTTCGTTTATATTCTGCTGATTCCGAAAAAAATATAAGTTTGCAATAAGTAGTTCTCATGTGACATCACACGTCCACGAACAGCCATCTTGGCAGGCGGTTGCTATGACAACAATGAACAAGCCACAAGCTTAGAACGAACTGTTGCCTTGTTCCTAACTTATAAACAAGACAATAAGTACATTATAAGTATCACTCAGTCACAGATATTTATACTAAGATAAATATCAGCAATGTTTACTGTAGTTATTGCTGCCAAACTGGCAAAATTAGCTTAGCTAATGTAGCTTTTATCTGCAAGCAAAGACAAATATGTAGCCTACATGTAGTAACATACATATGTTACTACATGTTTGTGCTTTGCGAGTCACCAGAACCTTTCTCTAGCACATTGATCAAGAGTGTCTACATATTCTCCTTTTGTTGGTCTTGAATCCATGGGTCCGCTATGCTTTGCACAAGTGTTTGCCTACTGATCTGGTGCAGATCAGACTTGTGGGAACAATGTGTTTACATTAAAGAAATGAAATCAAAGTCACACTGCCATATGCTTACTCAAGTGATAAGTCATCAAAAATCATGGCAGATCCGAATGAAAACAGCTACATGATATAATGTCCATATATCTCACATAGCTGATTTTGTCTTATCAGTCGATATAGATAATTATTGATTCTTTTTTTTTGTTTTAAAAATATGAAATACTGCCAAACTGGTGGCGTGACCTTTCATGTTTTATCCAGTTTTCACTGCTACTTAAGCTGCTGCTGCGCAAGTTACCCAACATGTAGTTGCTAGGTAACCGTAAGTTACTTAACAGGTTGTTGCTAGGTAACAAAGAGTGAGTGAGTTGATTCCACCCACCTAAAGTTTATTTTTCCACTGCCTACTTTAGACTTTAAAATTAACTTTAAAATTAAATAACAATATTGTCTTTATGTTGTTTCACTGTAAAGAACTGAGCTATAATAAACTAGAAGCTATTAAACGGTACCACCAAAAACAATGCATCCACTGCCTGCTTCTAAACAGACCACCCATGACCTAGATGCCCAACCTATTCTGATAAAAGCAACTAAGCTGTTAAAGTCCAGAAAGGCAACATACGTCAAGACAATATTGGACTAGATAAAGCCATATTTTTATCCAAATATTCCACAGCTGCACATTGCAGTTCTTTCCCTAGCAGCCCTGGGTAATTTGTCGTTACTCATGAAAGCAATCTGAGCACACATGCACAGACGAGACGGCTCAATGCTTGTGCTTCCAAAGCTACCATGACCCTGAGTCATGACCAGGGTCAGCGGAGCCATCTGCTGCAGCTGGTCACAGGTCTCTTTGGGTACGGATTTAGGTTAAACACACATCTGATTCCACATAAGCGCAGCAATTATCCTGCGCTGATCTCCTTTATGCACATGAACTGCATGTTGTTTACATACAAAGAAAATTGCATAAGGTATTGATTTAACTTCTAAATTCATTTGCACACATACAGATTGTGCATGGGCTCAGTGTTGAATGTAGGAGAAATTCCCACCGACACAAAGTGCTATCAGTAAATTAAATCTATGACTCAGAGTGAACCAACAAATACAAAAAGGGAGACAAACACTGAGGTCAGGTGATGATCTCCTGCCCCTCCCCTGCATCAATCTCCTCCGCTCATCTTCTACACCCGCTATCCTCTCCTCACTCTTATCTCACTCTGCTTCCTTTCCTCTCATTTTGCTTCATCACTCCTCCTCCTCTTCCTCCGTCCCTCCTTCTCCTCCCTGCCATGTCTTATCTTCATCTCTCTCCTCCCATCTCCGTTTCTCCAACCAGCCTCCTCGCACCAATTTCAGACTTCGGCAAAAGCAGCAGCGTGTAGGTTAGATGTCTAGCGTTGCTATAGAAACCGCCTCTCTGCTCCAGATTACAATGTGACTTTGTCGCTGCTGAAAATGTCTGCTCACTTGAACATCTGAGCGGATACGTGTCCGCGTGTCTTTCCCTCTGGTTTTCACTCAGTTTCAACATGAGAATGATTTGAAAAAAAAAAAAAAAAAAAAAAAACACATCAGATGGGAAGATAAAATGTCCTCCACCTTAAAGCTGCAGTATGTAACATTTACAAAAAACATTTTTTTTTCCATTTTTATTAAAACTGTCACCATGTCATGACAGGATGAGCCAGATGAGAAAGATTGATCTGCTTCACCTCTTTCCAGAGCTACTACTGCTGTCTGAGGAATCACACAGTCAAAAACAACCAATCAGAGCCAGGAGGAGGGTCTTACCGCTGTCAATCAACCTCATGTACGCTGCTTAATCTGCTAATTTTGAAAATCAATTTATTGTTACAGAAAATATTTGCCCAGGGTCATCAGTGGCTATGCCAACTAGCATTAGCATTCATAGCAGGCTATGTTGTAGTGAAACAGCTTAGCAAAGAAGAAGAGGGAGGTGGTGAGCATGAGAGTGATTGACAGCGCTAAGACCTTCCTCCTGGCTCTGATTGGTTGTTTCTGACTCAATGATGTATTTCTGCAGATAGCACTGGGTGAAGACACAAGAGTTTTATTTTTTCACAAATTATCTGTCTGATATTACACTGTCACAACATAATGATCATTTTAACAAAAACATTTTTTTTTATAAAAGCTACTGAAGATTTAAGGTCACATCCTTTAACACCTAAAATTTCAATATGTGCAATTTGTTCCATTAATGATTCATGTGAGCAGGGCAACAACAGCGACTGAAAAATGGCCGACACACGGAGACGGCTGCCACGTTGGGGTCCGCGCCATGAGTGAGTAGTCGCTAGGAGTAAACCTTTTGAATCTGAACTCCCCCGATGTGCAGGTGGAGACAGGCTGACATTTGAGTGTGTGACAAGCGCTCCATCATGGGCGAGGACAGATTACAGTCATATTCATATCTCCTCTGGACACCTGCTAATGATTTTATAATTACAGACGACACTCTCTGCCTCTGCTGTGCCCTGGGGTGTCCACACAAGCGTGAAGTAAAAAAGCCAAACACACACAAGCGGCACACCCTCTCCCAGATAGTCTAGCAATCATTCCTTCCACCAGTTTCCCTAATGGAAGCTGACATTATATCAAACACAATAAAGGATTTCATTTACTGCTCTTCATTAACCCGCACGCATCGGCCCCGAAAGGTAAACACATGCGCACACACACACACACCCCCACACACACACACACACGCACGCACGCACGCACGCACACACAACTCAGCTGCTGTGGAAATTCAGCAAGAAAATACAAGAAAATCTTAACATTAGTTTGTAAAGTTTTCAGTTTGGATGCTTTAGGAATGGCGGTACAGCAGGTAACAATGCCGTCCAGCTCCTGTGTTTGAATCCTGGCCATTTTTTTCATGTTCTCCCTCTGACTGTGTGGGTTTTTTCTGGGTACTCTGACTTCATCCCACAGTCCAAAAGCAGGACTGGGAGGCGAGTTGGTCTCTAAAAATGATCTAAATTGCCCTTAGGTACGAGTGTGTGTGCATGTTTATCTGATGCATTGGTGCGTTATGGGCTCCAATTTGACCTTGTAAGGCACATGTGTCAAACTCACATGTGGCCCGCCATGTCATTTTATGTGGCCCCCCAGCGTTTTATAGGTCCATGGTTGACTTAAAATAGGTTTTGAGCACGAATTGACGACAAACTACATCTCCCATAATGCATTCCGATTGTTACCAGCCAACATTACGGCTTCTCGCCACTAGAGAGCAGCAGAGTCACCTTAAGCTGCTTATTGATTTTACCAGCGAATAAAACTGAGACTTCGACAAGCTAACATCAAAACGTCCAAGAAAAGAAAAATCGATCTACAAGTAAGACTGTGAATGAAGATGTGTGAGTTGGTGTCAGGGCGGCAGGTCGCGCTAGACTTTTTTTTTTATCCGTTATCTTGACCGACAACATAAAAAAAAAAAAAAATTGGCCCTGTACTATTTTTATCCGTGAAATTATAATCATATTAACATCGCTATTTAGCCGCATTTTATGCGGTTTAGTTAATATTCACCGTGAATCCTGATCCCATCACAAATTAAGCAGATAAATGCATCTACATTTTTCTCCGTAGTGACAAAAAAACCACTGACTGAGGCCCCAATAACTTTTAATAAATTAAATTAAGCGACTTCACTTAAATTAGCATCACTTCACCCGCTGGGGTCTGAACGCACTTCCTCCTGGTTCCCATCTGCAGAAAAATCTGCGCTAATTCATCAGTCAGTTGGATCTGTCTGATCCAAACAGATCAACTGAACTCTGTGAGTGTTTTACCCTGCGGGGTCCGGTGTGCGCTTTAAGGATTTTTTATTTTTTTTTTTCGCTTCTCCGAAACGGACATATGTTACGTCTGCAGCTCCTCCAGAGCGCCGCTCTCCTGGGTAACGTGAACCCAGAAGGCTCCATTTGTTAAATCCGCTGGATGAGTTTCTCCCAGCGGTTTTTAATTCTTCGCAGTGGCGTAACGTAACTGCCTCCGCAGTGGTTGAGCAGCGCACTGCGCATGTTACAATCTAATTAACTTTTGCATCGTCATTTATTTCCTCAAGATAAACTGCCGGCTCCTCAAATGGATTAACACAAAGTTGCATTCTCTTTAGTTTTCTCTGGTCTGTAATGGAGACTTGAATTTAACGCGCCATTTCAACCAAAGGTTTGTAATGCGCTTCCTAACCAGAAGCTCCAAAGAGTTATTTAACAATATGAGGTGTTCAATTTATTTTTAACATTGTATTTTCATACATTTTATGCTAGGGGTGCCCAAGTCTAGTTTTCCAGAGCTACCATCTGCAAGATGCGTTCCTTCTCTAACACACCTGGATCATTTACTCATTATAAGGCTCTACAGAACTGAGTTGCTGCTAATGAGGGAAGTCAACCTTTTGCCTGGGGTGTGTTTTAGCAGGGATGCATCTAAAAGTTGCAGTCTGAAGGACTGCAGCTGGGCACTCCTGATTTGTACCGTCAATGTGGCCCTTTGAGGGTGGCCAATATGCTGAAGTGGCCCTCGGTGAAATTGAGTTTGACACCCCTGTTGTAAGGTCAGACACTGAAACATTTTACCCGTTTCCAATCAGTGAATGCAGCATTTTGGAGGTTGAGGGAACAACACTCCTGGGTGTGGTTACAGATCATAAAAGACTCATAGTTGGCTCTATTGGGACCATAAAAATAAAGTTAGAGTAAGAACAGACATTCTCATTTTCTACATTCCTAGACAAGCGATTGATTGACTGAAGCAAAGTGATAGAACGAAGCAAAATAAAGTAAGATGTTATATAAATGCTGTTAGAATGTCTTAATAGACCATAAGGTTAAAAACAAAACCCTAAGTAGAAAAACTAAAAGAAATAACTAGAAATACATAAAAAATAAAATAAATAAAAAGAATGGCTGTAAGAAAGATACATTTCTTCAGCAGACAACAGGAAGGTCACCTCCATAAACATTTGTCTAAATACTTAATGACTGCATGCAACAAAATAAATTGTAAAAATGCTGTTTTTTAAAACTTCTAACAATAATTGAGGATGTGCGATCATCTTAAATCACTGCTGAAAAATTTGATTGTTGCATCTCTGCTTCTTTCTCTACTCTGTCACTTTTTAGACCCCAGAGAACCTTACCACCAATATTAAGTGGTTAAAAGTACAAAAACAAATGAAATTACTCAGTTTAAACCACAGATTAAGCCCACCAGTATAACCTCCACCTCTCAACCATCACTCCTACTGCTCACACACTTGCACCTTACAATTTGCATTATTTTTACTCGGTAATGACTGACATCTAATTTCTTCTGGAACACAAGGGCATTCTCACTAAAAGGACAGTTGTCAAAAAAAGAAAGAGGAAAATCACACGAACGCCATCAGAAACTAATTTGCTCAGCTCATTTCCTTTAGTTTATGTGGCCCAGAGGTTTTTCCCAGTGTGAAAAGGTGAACATGTGATTTTTAAATGGCTGTAAATTAATCACAGACGTGAAAAATGTCAGAGATCTAAAAGCCCTTCAACTGCTCTGATCTTGAATTGGGGAGGTCATCTGAATAAGATATGAAACATTTTATGTTTTCAAGAAACATGAAATCCTAGAAAAGGTGCAGGTGCTTAAACACAAAATATGCACTGTTTTCCTCTTTTACCCTAACAGGAGGGAAAATACACTTGTGCAGTTCAGTCGATTCCCGAGCTTTAAAAACACCTTTGTACATTTTGTACTTCATTTGTTGAAATCAGTCTGCCCAGGAGAAAAGTGACTGGACAACAACAACACATCCTTTGTGAAGGATGCACAACAATTTTGTGCAGGGCTGCTATTGAATTTGAATTTCTTTTGTCTTTTGTTTTTCATGTTCCAGCCTCTTTGTGATGAAATCCACTGTGATTGTCTCCCTTTGTATCAAACATTCAGCCAATCGCTACACACTGTGTGTATAAAGAAGGAAATTAGACGCAACTCCAAGCGTTAAAGTGTTGTTTCACTTGATTCTTGGGGATTTATGTTTATAGAGATAATGTATCTGTAAATATCTCAGTCCTTAAAGGGCCAGATGTAAAATGCTCTAAGACCAGAATGCACCTGTTGAGTGTTTTTCTTCTTCTTCTTGTTTTCCTCGTACTTGAATGTGCCTTTGTGAAGTGGCCAATCTGCACCAGCAATAAACACTTATTTTATCTGGAAATGATACTTCAAAGTATCATTTCCAGATAACTTCATGTGTTTTTCACAAAGAAATGTGCTATTTATGTTAAACGATGTTTTACAAAGAAAAAGATTCCCTTATGATGCAGGGTGGATGGCGTGAGAGATAAAAACGGTGCAAAAACACAAAGTATTACCAAGCATCTTTGGTCTAATCTCTACTGCAAATATCTCAGCACACTTGAAGTAAGACAAAACTAATTAATAAATAATTTTTCATCTAGAAATATGAGCTTGTTTTAAGTCAATAAATCCTTAATATTGACAAAAAAAATTACTAGCTCCATTGGAAAATTATTTCTCCTACAACAAAACGTTTTTCCCATGTTACAATAAGTAAAATAATTGACCAATATGGTAATATTGACTCAAATAAAGATCACATTTCTTGTTGAAAAGTTAGTTTTGCCTTATTTCAAGTGTACTAAGATATTTGCTCTAGAAACTAGAGCAAAAATACTTTGAAAATGTTTGTGTTTTTGCAGAGAAGGAAGCATATTTGAACATAAATGTATTTGTTTTTTGTTTTTTTTTCATTTTGTGCTTTTTGGGTTTTTAAAAGCAGAAAAACAAAAATAAATCAAACCGATATAATTTTTTTGTGCCTCGTAGGTCTAAAAACTAAATGAAATGTGTGTTAAATGAAGGTGGGGAGTTACTGTTGCACAGACAGAATCCCACTTTAAGGCTCTTCTATCTTCTTATTGCACTGAATCACAATTGGCAATTTGGATGTTGGCCTCAAAACTGCGTGGCCAATGTGTTTGAGTTAGAATGCTTTTAAGAAAATGTGTTGTCTCACAAAATGCCTGCCCATAAAGTGAAGCCAATAAATAAAACAACCAGGCGCCTTTCTATAAAATTAAAACTTTTGGCCTGCAGGAGGAGAAAGAGGGAGAGAGCGACTGAGCTTAAGTGAGACGCAGATAAAGGAGTGCATGACAGCGGCCTTGGGCGCGGCTGAATCCCTCTTCTTCTGTTTTCTCGTTGGCATGCTCCACATCTCCAGGCTCTTAAGCGATTAGGGAGCTGCGGAGACCGTGCCGTCCAAGCATAGCTCCATGCAGATGTTCATTTTTATGCCAATAAACAAACGTGCCCCCAGATTAAAGCTCCAATGCACAGTGCAAATTCAGCAGAGTGAATGGCATTCTCCATGCTTGTGTCATCAGTGTCCTGCCCCCTCTTCAGACGGAGCCTCATGGCCCGTTCCAGCTGCACACTCACTTGAACGACTTGCACAGGGATGGGCAAGACGAATACGGGTTGAATAAAGAAGTGAAAACAAAATGAAAATAAATGCTCAATTTTAATAAATGTGGCTGAAAATGCTGCAGTTATATCTCATGCCCCCAATTTTACCCATCAATCTGCAATTTCCAGCCTTTTAACATCTCTTTGTAAACATCCTGCAGGTCTCATTATTTCTTTTCCCTCCTCTTTTCCGTCTCTCTCTTCCTGAGCCTGACACTTCCCCTTGGTAAAAGCAGCTAAATCACTCTGTGAATATTCCAATCCCCGAGATAAGAAAAGGAGGCTTTGTCCTGCTGCACTCTGGGTAATGCTGTTCTCCATTGTTGGATGACAGGGCTCCATAGAGAAGCAGGTTTTAATTCCGATAGCATCTCCACCCTGCATGGACACAATGCCAGATAAAAACCCCTATCCAGCGTGACACACACATGCCAGCGTCCCCCAAACAAGCCTCAATCTGTGCAGCACAGGAGAAAGGTGGTGTAGCACCGAACAGAGACACACAAGATAAACCGGTCACAGCAAAATGAACGCTATCACATGATCCCAGAGCAAATGCAATTATTGCCCTGGTCTAACATTTTACATCTATAGCCACACTGACCATTTATGCACAATCTGAACCTCCACATCCAATCCCACCGCAGCCTCTGTATGACACGGGTGCACCAACGTTTCTGAGCAGAAAACGATGCCAGGTTCTACTTTTGCAGATGGGCTGAATGCCGATTTTCATTCCTCTGAGATGTTTTAAGCCACATTACCTCAGCTAGTCCTGAAAAGTCAGCCGCCCCGTCCCATCCCCTACCCGCTGACCGAGTGCCCAATCAACAATCAGCGCTGGCCAAAGGAAACCTGTAATTTTCGACCCTGTAATCATTTCTATCAGATGCTTTGCTGTCCTTCACAATGATTTGAAAATTTAAATGACAATGGCCACTTTGCTTTAACATATCTGCAGGCAGCCACCAACGACAGCAGGGATGCAATACGGCACGAGTAAAACTCCAGCCGCACCTGACCACTCAGAAACGTAAAACAAGGCTCCACTGAGACGACACATCCTCACAACGACACAGACACTTTAGAAATACACAGATTAGAGCACAAAAGTATTCACATCCTTCAACCATTTTTTACACTGTCTCTTCAATAAACATTCAAAGAACTAAAAAAAAATACTCTGGTCACATGAAACCACAGTTAAAGCAGCATTATGCTGAGGAGACGCTTTATTTTCAACAGGAGCAAACAAGTTGGTCAGAATTGATTGGAGTTAATTTGAGCTTAACATGAAGTAAAACTCAAATAAAACCTGTTGGAGGCTGAAAAATCCTTAAGACTGGGGTAGAGCTTCACCTTTCAAAAGGATAACAACTTTAAACAGAGAAAACACTTTAATTCAATTCAAGGCCGGTAAAGTACAGCTGAGAAACCAGAAATTTTACTGAAGAGTA
This sequence comes from Poecilia mexicana, assembly GCF_051168715.1. Classification (NCBI taxonomy): domain Eukaryota; kingdom Metazoa; phylum Chordata; class Actinopteri; order Cyprinodontiformes; family Poeciliidae; genus Poecilia; species Poecilia mexicana. The sequence continues at coordinate 18,399,447 of NW_028263374.1, forward strand.
GAAATACTTCATAATAAAATTACTCAAGTAAAAGTAATACGTACATTGAAGTAAAAATACTGTTAAAAATCATTTTTTAAAAGTTATTCAAGTAATGTAATTGACTAAATGTAATTAGTTACTACCCAACTCTGAAGTGAATTATTTTGCCCCTGCTGCTACAAAATAAAATTTGTGTAAAATGTGTGTAAAATCATGAACAAAAATACTGAATAAAATAATCTGTAATGAAAGCTAAGGGGACAGAATGAATCATCTAATTGCCACAAACAGGAAAAAACTTAATTTTGAATGATTGAAAAATGATAAAAAAAATATAAAGAAAATAGGAGCTAAAAAAGATTAAATTGGATTTCAACGCTTTGTTCCAGTGGTATCCATCTGTTGTAGGTACTCTATGTTTTTATGCTGTACTCTATGGATGTACTGCATAAAAACATTCAGAAGAATTGGTAAAATCAGCTCATTTTCCCTTTATAATTAAAAACATTTCTTATTTGGCTCTATAGGAGCCCAAACGCTTAATGTGGCTACATGTGTAGTTGCAGACTCTTGGTATAGTCAAAGCTCAGATGTAAAGTTTTGAGTTGTAAGGCTCAACAAACATGCATGCCACACTTTTCAGATTTTTATCACACGTTCTTTTCCTCTGACATGCCACTATCCACCGAGAAAAATGCTAATAAGATTCACGCAAATTTGTAGTTTTAACTTGACAAAATGTAAAAAGATCAATGAAATTAAATAACGTATACAGCCACATTTAACATGAGGCTCATTTGTCAGATTAAAAGTAAGTTTAGAAGAAAACAGACTCTTAAGCAGGTACTAAATATATTTTACTTTGATCTCACATTTCTGGAATAAAATGTTTTTTGTTACTCGTCTGATGTAATATTCTTAAATGTCATGTTTTTATTAGCTGTACACAGAAAATATCATTAACGAAAAAAGAAACAGCAGTCTGTGTAATTTATCCATATAATGTGTTTCACTTAGTGCAATGAATTACAGAAATAAATTAACCTTTAGACAATATTCTTATTTAATTAATGGATCTCTAGCAGTGAAAACAGATATGCGTCTTGAATTTTGTTCCTGAAACTTAAAAAATGTTCCCTCTGTAGCCAAAGTGAGATATTTGTCATATTTGTCAGGCTGTCAGTGGAGGCAGCAGACACTTACAGCCAAGAGCATAAACAGAAACATGTGATTCAGGTCTCGTTTGTGACCCATGCATCAACTATCTTTCTCATCCATCTTTTTCTCACCTTTTTCCTCACTATAAAAAGACCAAAATGGTTTAAAAACTTGCCTCTGGCCAGAAATTATTCTGATAATCCCTAAGAATTGAAATCTGTCTCACATTCTGTAATGCCAACTCAGAATCCAAACATGTTTTTCACTGAAGAAAGTTATCACCAGTCCATATTTCATTTTTTTAGGAGTCTGCCCCGAATGGACGGCACAAATAGAATCAGGTTTACCCTTTAAAATGACATTTCATGGGTTTTGACCGTGTGGTGAAATGTGAAAATCAGGGTCTGCAACATGGCTCGCTGGATTCCTCTGACTATCGATTCCCATCTTCTGTGAGGCAGGGGATCGATCGGAGGGATTTAGACATGGGGGCCGCTTTCTAAACATTCCCTCCTGGCAGGCAGGCTGCATCCCAGCTGGCCCGACTCCGCCTGACAGAAAGCTTCACCGCCACACCTGAGCTTTTTTTATTTGCACAGATTTTACATCTCAGATTTTTTCATTAGTTGTTTTCTTATTTTAAAGCACCTTAGGCAGCGTTCACACTGCAGGATGAAGCGACCCAATTCCCATTTTTTGTCAAATCTGATTTTTTTTTTTAAATAATTTTTTTTTTTTTTTTTCAGTGATCGTTCATATTTCCAAATATATGAAACTTGTATGTGATCTCCAGTGTGAACTGCAAACAAGCTGAAAGTTTCCTGCATGTGCAGTAGAGGGCGCAATAATGTCGTACATAGAGAGCGTGCTCAGTGTTTTGCCACCCGCCATAAACAACGTGCTCAGTCTTTACGTTAGTATGCTAATGGTGGAGCATATCTTACGATTTTAAAGTCGTTCTCCAACCGGAACCAGCACTTTAACAACCCAAACCTCATTACAGTCCACCATGATTGTTGTTTTTATTCCCGCTTGTGCATATCAGGACGCAGCATAGTGACGTTTGTCGAGTATCAGTGACGTTCAGGTAGGATGAATGTGGCCTAAACTGACCAGACTGTCATGATCAGATGCTGAAGATCACCGATACTTGACAAACCTCACTGTTCTGCATCCTGATACGCGCAAGCGGGAAGAAAAAAATCATGGCGGACCGTAATGAGGATTAAGTTGTTAAGTGGTGGTTCCGGTCGGATAACAACTTCAAAATCGTAATCTATGCTTCACCGTTAGCATCCATGTTTACTTCCACTAACACCGAGTACTTCTTCTCCCTCTTCTTTAAAACACTGAGCGATATTGCGCCCTCTACTGGGCATGCAGGTCGTTTGCAGTTCACACTGCAGATCACATCCAAGTCGAATATTGTTGGAAGTTTGAACGATCACGGCAAAAAAATACAATTTCACAAAAACGTCAGGCTTGGTCACTTCAGGCTGCAGTGTGAATGTAGTCTTAGATTCAACATATTCCTCAATGTACCTGCAGTTTTTGTTGAGAAAAAATATTTGAGACAAAATTGAAACATAAAATGGAAAAAGATACAGAAGCAGCAGCAGGAGGAAAAAGAAGCTCAGAAAAAGGAGGAAAAAATGTAAGTAGGCCATTTCAACACTGTCAAGCACCACTTAAACAAATTACAAAAGCTTACAATCAAGATACAGAAATTACAAAACCGTTGGGTCACCACAGCAACCAAAAGTCTAATCAAAGCTGTGATCAGTGTAGTAGCTGATGGAATGAGAAGAGGAGGAGATGATGAAGACGAGAGAGAGGCTGCAGTCAAAATGGACCTCTATGCCGTAAACTGGGCTGAGAAAATAAAACAGCTTTGCTGGTCGGTCAGTCTGTGGTACACAGGCTGGATATTAGAAAACACTGAACTGAGATAATATTCCTGAACATTGCAAAGATGATACCAATGCATTGCTGCTTTCAATTAACCTCAGATGTCAGAACAATGACATGATCGTGTTCAAGGTTCAAATCTGACAAAAATGTTGAAGTTGCTAACTGCTGTACTCTTCGATCAGGTGTACCATGACAAAAAGAACCCAATAATGATGCTTTTATCAATATTTCTACGTTAAAGTGGGCAATAAGCTGATCAGGTCCAAAGTTTTGGGGCTTTTAAATGTTCTGTGTCTGAATATTTAAAAATATCGAGACATTACGTCACCATAGTGTGAGCATGCTGGAAGGATCTGTCCTCCATGTGTGCAAGTGTTGCACACTTAATAATAAAACTCATATCTGTTTGTGTGATTTCATTGGTTCTTTTTATTGTTGACAAATAGCCGTGTGTGCAACACTTAAAACTGCATAACAGGCAGTACACATAATTTTGATGAGCTCATTTCTGTACATTTGGTAAGTTAAACTTAAGACTTCTGAAGCCATGATGATCGAAAACATAAACAGCTCTGGAAAAAACTAAGAGACCATTTAAAATGATCAGTTTGTCTGATCTTACTTTTTATAGGTCTATGTTTGAGTAAAATGATCATTGTTCTTTTAGTCTATGAACTATTGATAGCATATCGCTGAAATTACAAGCAAAACTTCAGTATTTATTTGCAGAAAATGAGAACTGGTCAAAAGAACTAAAAAGATGCAGAGCTTTCAGGCCTTAAATAACGCAAAGAAGAAAAGTTCATGTTCATTTAGAAACAACAACACTGATGTTTTAACTCAGGAAGAGTTCAGAAATAAATATTTGGTGGAAAAACCAGGAGGTTTTCAGTGGGATTCACTGCAGTGGGCATGTTTGATACCTTAAACTTGAGTAACTTAGTGATTTAAATAAATTAACTTCATAAACTTATATTGGCATTTTTGAATCTGGTATGTGAGTTAACTTGCGTCTGTCACTGCAAACAGATTTTAACCAACTATGTGTCATTAAAAATACACACTCCTTCAGCTATTCTTTTCTAATCAGAGTGGAATAAATAATAAAGTCCATCCAATAAAATAATAATAAAAAAACCAACAGGAGACCCTTTTTCTCTGAAGCATTGGAAATAAACAGCAAACAATGTTGTGAAGCCAAACTAAGGGCATCACAGGTGGCGTTTCTTAAATGGAAAACATGCTGCAAGTAACAGCATTAGAAACAACACAACGATCGCACATAATAAACAATTTTTATCCCTTACAATCTGAGAGGGTGAGCTCAACCAAATAGCGTTTGGGACAAAGTGATGATCTGGAAGAAAGAACTGAGTGAGACGTAATCTCAACAGATAATTAAAAAAATATTCCTGCATCTGCAAGTTTTCCTAAGTTTTTGCAGGCTTAAAAATATATTTCAAGCTGTAGTTCAGTCACACTTCTCAATACTGTTAAGAAAATCTTCATCAAGAATAAGATAATTCACTGCTCTACATATGTTGTATTTTTACTGAAATGGCTTGATGTATGTTGGCAAAACCTAAAAACCGTTGGAATGAAACTCAGTCGAGCTCCATTCATTTAAATATAATTATCAAATAAAAACAACACAATTATATTCCTATTCAAATGCACTTTAACAATTTAAAAAAATTAATACCAGTGTACATTTTCAGGTGAGTTTGTTTTGTTTTATGGCTAAAAATCCAGTTAAACATAATTTACAGACAAATGAGACTAAAGTTGTCCAGTTGCTCAGCAGTTTAACTGACAGCGACGCGATGCGGTCGGGAAACATTTTACGATGACAAAAGAGGAAATTAAAGTGCAAAGAGAGCGCAGACATAAAAACAAAACCATGTGTGAGTGTTGTGACATCTCTTCATTTCTGTCTATTTGACCAGAATCTGAATCTGTCCAGCGCAGCCCTCATGAGATTAATGTATTCTGTGGATAATGGAGCTGGCAGCCTTGAGGGCTCGGCTGAGAGTTGCCACAATGATTCTCAGTCATTTCCTCTGAAGGACCAATTAACGTCAAATTGAGGCATTATAAAAGGAGTCAAACTTGGACAAAGTGAACAAACCCTTGCAACTTTCACTTGCAACTCTTCGGGTCATGCTTCACCTCTTAAAGGGAATTCATTGCGAGTTCAAAGCGGGTCATATCAAAGTTTCTATTGAAATCGAATTATCTCAGAAGTTTTGCAGAATACCATTTTGATAACTGCCTACATAACTTTACAGGCTGAAAATGTGAACTGTTGGTTATATTTTACAGCACCGTAAAACATTTGAAGGTGGTTTAACTGGAAAATGAAATTCCACCTGCTGCCGTTAAAATGTAACTTAAGCCAAAAAGGAAATTGTTTTGGTTTTAACTCAGAAATTAAGGTTCATGAAGTTGATTTAACAACAAGAGACGAGTTTTCTAAACATTGTTTTTTAAGTTCATTAATCTTTAATTGTAACTTAATCCTGCAATTTAAGCCAAACAATTATTTCATAAAATGCGAGAAAAGAATTGAACTAGTTAAAGAGACACATTTCTCTATTATTTTACTCACATTATCAAGTTAAAAATAACTATTTTACTTTAGAATAATTTAAATTCTTGTTTCAAATTGAATGAACAAAATTTCTGATCTGATCATGAATTTTATTAAACATCACAATGAATTCTGCTAAAAACATTTAGTGTGAAATAACCCAGGAGTCAGATCAATGTAACGCATTTCCATCTCCGGATACAAAAACAAGCCGCTAAGCATTCTGGGAAACAGTTCTCACTCCTGAATTTTTCTTCTTTTTTTTTAAGTGCCAACATAAAAACTCTAGTTTTCTCAACTCTTGGAGGTTTGACAAGATTAATAAAAAGTTAACACAACTTACTGCTGTAAGTTATCTTTCACAAACTCACACATTTAAACCAGCTAAATGTATTTGAGTAGGAGACAGTAGACAGAACTAAATGCAATGTTTTACAGTGAGGCTGGATCCAGCTGAACATGCATGTGTACAGAGGCAAAGCGTGAACATGACTCCTATGCATCAGAGTGGGTGGCTGAGTGGAGATGAAGGGAGAAACAGAGGAAAGAAAAAGAGGAGACTGTGTTGTCCTATGATGAAAGGCTTGATTGATTAGAGAGTGATGATTGCAGTAAATGGCCTGGAAGATGGCTCCATCTCTGTTTCCCGTTTCCCCCTCGTCTCTTCCACCTTCTCCCCCCACGCCGCTTTCTCTCTCCCTCTCCTGGTTTCATCATGGCAGCCCATCAGCAGAGTGGCCCTCTCTCTCTCCTAATGGCACAGCTATTAGCACTAATGCATTTCCCAACGTACAGCAGCTGCCACATCACAATCTGAATGAAAGGACATGTCTTCCTCCAATCTCCACAATCTCCGTCCCGTCTTTCATCCAATCTCGTCTACCGGTTCCGAGGTGCCACGCTTCACGTCAACGCCTCTTCATCTATGTCAAAGCAGCCATCATCAGAGCCGCGGTGTGACAGAGGGGAAGAGCGGCTGATGATAATGTAGCAGATAATATATTGTTGATCATGTCATCAGTCTTAAAGTGATGATGATGACGACCAGAGACGATGTTTCATTTCGTGAATTCAGCCTTCGGTTTGCTCAAAGTTGTTATCTTAGTGACTCCAGGAAACACCGACTAACACTATTTGTACATGTGTCAAGATTCTCAACAGGCTTCATTAAGCGTTAAACAACTGGAAGTCAGAGGCAGCTCCAAGCCAACAATCTGTGATTTTAAAGCTTTCTAAGAGAGCACATAAACAAACAGCAACAAACTACCACTGTTCAAGCTGACATGTGTTTGCATGTGCGTTCTCTGGATTTTTTCATTTTACTTGCAGCAGATAAATTCAGTTTTCAGTTGTTTTTGGATGCTAAGGGATATGCATGCATACAAATCCACAGCATGAACTTGACTACTATTTCAGCAGGAGGATAAGTAAATGCCAAGGTGTTCAAAAGTTACAGCTTGAAATGGCAAGAAATAAAAATGAAAAAATAAGAAAGAATCAAAGGGTGCTCTTTTTTTGTCTGAAATGTTGCTAGATATAGCAGGAAAGTGGATGAGTTGGTAACTTAACTGCAAACATGCAGACATGAGCTGATGGTCTGTCAGTCAAAACTTTCTCACAGCAGAGCAAAAAAGGACAGCGGTTGATTTTTAGACCTTTGATAAGATCAGTGGATAAGATCGGCTTCACATTCAAGTATCGGCTGATCACTGATCTCCCAAAACGAAGAAAATTAAGGTCAATTTATCAATGCACCCATAATAAAAAAGACGCTAAGGAATGCTCCAGATTGACCAGTTTTCTGCAGCTGTTGCTCCGCTCCTCAGGGTGTGTCACAGCTTTGCAGAGGCTGCAGAAACCCAAACTGCAGTCACACCGTGTCTTCCCTGGTTGTACATGGCGGCGTTTTAAAAAGCACAGGCTACTTGGCAACAAGCATGAGGAAATGAAAAAGCTGTGTGTCCTGCTGGGTTACAGCATTACTTTCTCTTGACCTCCACATTTGAAGTTTCCCTACAAGTTCATCTTCTGAACGTGTCTTCAGAGCTGGAAAGCTGCTTATAAGAGCATGAAGGCTGTTTCTACACTAGATTATTCACATCCTTTAACGCTGCTGTAAGGTTCATCTATTTATTTTTGCTTACATTACACTGCTATGTGCTTCAAGTGTTTACTGCCTTTACTTTAAGCAAAATGTGAAATATCTCCATGAAAAGCCCTACCACACACACAGATGTTACCACATTAAATGTTTATCTAATACCATATATTCTATATTAAACAAGGAATTAAAAAGTGGAAGTTGTCAGTCAGCCCTAATTTTCATCTTTTATTATTTTTATTAATTTTTTATGGTTTTAATGAAGATTGACTTTCACTAATTGTACAAAGAGCCACCAGCATCTGCAGCTGAAAACGATGAATACAAAAACAAATACAAAAACAAATCCTTCTGGAGTCCAAAAATCAATTTTACATCCAGTAATTTGCATCTTTTATGTGATTCATATATTTTTTTTCTCCATTCACATATTTCAAATTTAAACATTTTGTGTGTAAACACTGTGCTAGAAGGAGTTTCACTGATAGACAGAGACATTTTATCCTGAATTGGCAAACACCCAGTTAATCACATCACCCAGAGAAACGCATACTGGCTTTCAGACAAAAAAATATTTTAAAAGGATTTCATCCTTTAAAAAGGCATTTTGAAGATGTGCTAAAGGAACCAAACCAAAAATGATCTAAAAGCATAAAAATTAGTTGCATCTGGATGCTCCTCTCAAAGGCCTCATCATTTTTTGTGTGCCGTCTTTTGTGAACAAAAGAAAGAATAATGTGATACTTGGCTCCAAGCCTCGGCTCTCTCTTTCATCCCAATGAGGATTGTAAAACGGCAATGACAATCACTCTGCCACCTAAGAGCGACTCTGCTGCCAGCGCCATTTTCAGGAGCCGCAGAAGGACAGACACCTGACCTTGACAAATCATCAGCTAGCTGACACTGAAATGTCTATTTCACACACCATTTCATTCCAAAGGATTTAAAACCCTGAACGGCCATCGCAACAGTTGTTACAGTCAACATTTTGCCATCCGTAACGTCCAGCCGGTCAGACGCCGCTGTTGGTCCAGGAAGAAAGGAAGGAGCAGACCTTCCCATCGTTACCAGAGCAGCTGCCGTGGCGCTGCTGTCGCCGGGTTGGTGAGGGAAGCAGCTGGGCAGGCCTGGTGTTGAAGTCGCCATCACTGAACACAAACTGTGGATCTCAAAAGTGCGCACAACCTGCTAAAAGGTTAAATCTGAGCTTCTCTCAATCACAAGACCAAACAATTTTGTCTATGGAGGCAAACTTGGATAGATTATGTGAAGATCTGATTATATTTTCAGAGACCAAACTTGATGAAGCCACCCTGGTAATCCACTCTAGATAAACCTTATATGCTTTTGGTTCGTGTATTTTTGTTTATTTTTTTCCATCTCTAGCTATTTCAGTTTTTCTTCTTTTACATTCTGTTTTTTATTCCCATCATCAAAATCTTTCTCGGGGAAGTGGAGTTGAATCTTTGATCTACTTGTCCTCCTTCTCCCAAATGTTAAAGTCGACTTTGTGATGTTTATGCATATTTGGGTAGTAACTAGTTACACTTACTTGAGTACTTCTAGAAGTACTTTCAGTGTGCTGTACTTTTTACTTTTACTTGAATAGTTTTATTATGAAGTGTCATTACTCTTACTTGAATGAAACGTCTGAAAAGTGTGGCATGTATATGTACTGAGCCCGCCCATCTCAAAATGTTGTAGAAACATATGATGCATCTGGACTTTGACTATACCACACATTAAGCTTTTGGGCTCTTATAGAGCCAAATAAGAAACATTTTTAATTAAAACAGTGAAATGAACAGATTCCCCCAGATCTAATGGATGTTTTTATGCAGGACATCCAGAGAGTATCTACAACAGATGGGCATCAGTGGAACAAGGCTTATAAGAGCAATTTAATGTTATTTTTTCGCTTCTATGTGCTTTATATTCTTAACTTTTCATACTGAAAAGAACTCATTAAATTTTTTTCTTTGTAAGTCAGATGATTCAGTTTGTTGTAAAATTAAAAATAAATTTTTATTTCATTCCATTAACTACCACTACATATTATTTGATTTAGTCTTTTTGTTTATAATTTCTATTTATTTATTTATTTTTGCTGCTTTATACATTTTATTTTGTAGCAGCAGGGGCAGAAGAAATAAATCCAGTTTGTTAGTAACTAATTACATTTAGTCAATTACTTTTACTTGAGTAACTTTATTGAAAAAAAATATTTGTAGGAGTAATTTACTACGATATACTTTTTATTTTTACTTGAGTAATTTTATTATGAAGTATTTCTACTCTCACTTCAGTAAAATTTCTGGTTTCTCTTCCCACTGAATGAAGAACAAACTTGTTTTAACCAAAACTTCACCAGACACAGACACACACCTGGAGTTTCTGTTACTGTTTCATAACTTTTATTGAAAGAAACTGATTAGGAAATATTTGTCTTTTACCAGACTTTGCTAGTTTTTATTATTTATATGATATATTATCATTTTGGGCTTTAAAATACCAAAAATTCCACTTAATTTTATATTTTAGTCTGTCTGATCATGTGATTTTTAATTGCCAAATGATTGATAATTTGACGTTTTATGTTGAAGTTGTGCTACTCTTGCTTACAAACCATTTTTTGGGTTCTCTGCCCACCTCTGGCCACATATGCTCTAAAAACACACACACACACACACACACACGCACACACACACACACACACACACGCACACACGCACACACACACATCCACTCTACCCAAAAAAACCCTCGTCTCTCATGCATCAACACCTTTTCTTTCCATTTGACAGACTGCTCCACCCGCTAGTTTAAGATGCAACGCGTTTCTCCTAATATGCCCAAAGAGCACGAAGCCCTAATCTAATTAGAGTGTCAGTCAGCAGAGTGTTCAGCCAAAGAGAAATTAGGAAAGCACAAAATCTACAAACAGGGGAAAAAAATCATCTAGCAGGGATGTAGCATATCTAACCGCCCCACCAGATTCTCCCCTCCCCGCCCACCACCGCCTTCTTTTTGTGATATTTTTTTAATGGGCTCACTCTTGCCCCCGCTGAGATTCATTACCTGCCCTAATTATAAAGGCAAATGAAATCAACTCAATACATTATTAATAGAGAAGCACTATTGGGATTCATTTGGAGCATTTGCAACAATATGGTATATTCCAACTGTTTTCATGCCTGATTTAGCACGCACACCGATAAGAATGAGGTACGTGAATAAGGTGGAAGTGAAGAGAGCGAGGACGACTACAAAGCTGGACTGGACAGAAAGAGTTTCGAGCAGAAGAGGGGGGAAAGGATGGAGCGAAGAAAGGTTTTGGAGGAGAAGGAGGAGGAGGGGGTAGGGATTAAAGAGAGAGCTGGTTTTTCCACTTGAGGGGCTATTGATGCTATATTGGATGCAGCTACTTATGAACAGGTGTGCTATGTGTGGAGGACTGTGACCCAGGCACCACTTCCTGCATGGCTACACATCCGATTGAGGCGCATTGGAGCCGGACAGAGAGAAAGCCAGAGAGAGGGAGAGGCAGGCATCAGCCCCCTCAGGCCTAAGATGAAGGGACAGCCGTGCCGCATCCTCCCTCCTTCAGACCAGGAGGGTGAAAGCGAGGAGCGCAGCCCAGCCACCGCAAGACTGCAGCTTCAGAGTGTAAGCAACCATGAATAAAAACGGACTTTGCAGAGAAGTAGGGCTTATAATTATTCGCTCTGAATCAGTTAAAGCCTTTTCTCAGATATCCCCCAGGAGGCATCAGGTTAAAAATCCATTTGTGGGAAGTGTAGCATGACAGTGAGCTCGTCTCCCTGGAGACCGACGATATGACAACAAGTGTATAAATATCTGTTTTACATATTTATATAAAACATATACAGACATGTATATGGAAGGGCGTCGGTGTTCAGCTGGTCTGTGTCTCTGCGACATTTAAAGAAACGTAAATGTTCTTTAAACTGGACGAGCAGATTTTACAAGGATATCATCTGAATTTCAGTCGTTTAACCAAATATTCTCCTTGAAAAAGGAGAAAGAGCTCAGATCATTTACTGCTTGAGCAAAACCAACATAACTGTAATTAGTTTAAATCTGAAGACAATTTAGTTCATTTGAAACTTTTGTTTATTCCAAAATACATTAAATCAATTCTCCCTTGGTTTTATTCAATAGAAACCTTTTAAAAAACTGAACCGTTTCAATGTTTTGACATAGTTTTATGTATGAATCGAAGACTAAACGTACTTAGGGTACAGTTGGCACATTTCGGTTTAAATTAATCTTTTTGATTTGGAGTTTCTACTTGAATCTAACTGAGAATCTGTGAAGGGAGTGAAAATTAGGGTGATGATAAGGAGGGATTCTAACCTCAGAGGCTTTGAGCTGATCACCAAAGATAAATGGCACCATGTGCCAAAATCCAGTTTGCATTTGTAAGAAAGGTTTATTGTTGAAATACCAATAAATACTTTCCAGTGACTAAGCAGCTTTCATTATCCAGTTTTTAATGCTAAAATGTAGATAAAAATGTAAACACTGTTCAAAACTGAGCCTCCTTTTACATTGTTTTATTATCTTCTGAGAAACTCCTGTCTCATTTCCTATCAGATACAAACTTTTAATAAGTGTTCACTCCCTCCTGCTCCTTTTCAAACAAAACATAAACTTGGTTATGTATACACATGTCGTCTCTGTCCTACTGACCGCTTGCCCTCTTGTTTTTACAAACCTTTTTGAAATAAATAAATCAAATAACTCAAGCTTCTTGGCTGCATAATCTAAATCTAAATCTGCCACCGGTATGAATAATTTTGGGCTTAACAGGAAATGTAGGTGTGAATGTTATGTTGGCATTTAAATGTTTAGAAATTGAACAGTCAGTGAAGCACAGCAGCATACATATCATAATATGTCACATTTTCCTTTTCTAGATTAAAAGTATGCACCCTATTGCTTTAAAGGTCAACTGCAAGAAATGCAAAGTTCAACACATTGACGAAACGAAGCTCTCCCACAAGGCTTGATAACGAAAAGGCCATAAAAATACCAGCATTAAAAGTAAACAGTTTGACTGAGTGTGAGTAAACGCAGAGCTTGTTTTTGCACTAAATATCTTTGTGATGCTGATCACATTGTCATTTAGCACTAACAAGTTGGAAACTGCCAGACTGAAGGGGAGGTTGGTGGGAAGTTCTGTTTGTTTTTAAGGTAAACAGAGAAAAAAAAAGACTCTGGGAAAGACGAAGACAAGCTGGAGGTCAACTTTACCGTCACGCCGTCTTTCCACACATGCTCCTTCTGCAGCTGCTCCGCCTCTCGGACCAGTTTCTGGAAGAAAACACACACAAAAATCACAAATCTGCAGGATATGGATTTAGAGACAGGATTGGGGACCAACGAGCAATAATGATCCAGGAGAACCTTTTTGAAGTCATCACATTATTTTAGCCGCATTACAATTGTTTATTTTTATCCTGTATGTGACATTTACAGTTTTGCTCCATGCAATTAATTTCATTTTGTTTCTAACTGTGGATAACACAAACTATTAAAGACTTGCTTTCATGCTTACTAGCACAAACACTGTGATTTGTAACAAAAAATTTCATTTGTAAATGCAAATGTATGAAAGAATACGAAATTTAAATTATTATTGTATAGCCTTTGCTATAATGCTATAAACGGTGTAGGCTACATTTTTCTAGAAGTAGTAATCCAGTTAAAACGGTGCCAAACAATGCTTCAATGCCTTAGTTCTGCAAACCTCTGTTATCAGGCCATATTGAGATAAAATGTTCAAATACTTTTGCTGTGTTTTTTTAATCATAACACTATAGCAATAAGTTATAACACAGAAGGAAACGAGTAAAGTAGTTGAGGGAAAATTCATTTCATATTTGTGTGTTTACAAACTTGTACCAAGAAAGAGCTTCATGTTATCCTGGCATATAAACATGATGTGATACAAAAGCACTTTTCTTAGCCTCTCTTCAAAATGGGAATTATGAGAAAACATGGCATTCAAAGAAAGGAGCTGTGATGATCTTCACAAGTCAGGAACACCTAATCACTGCAGAGCAATAATTAAATAGTTTAATGTGATAAACAAAGCTGGATGAGGATGAGGAGGATGGCAGCTGATGTGCAAAACTCTCCAACACTCGCTGGTAAAGAACTGCAGCACAGAGTGACATTTCCAGGTAATTTAGTCGACCATTAGATGATGTCAATAACACCAACCTAATGATATGGAGGCATGCAGGAAAAAGGGTTTTCTGTCCTACCTTCACAACTGCTGGGTATTTAGGCAGATCTGAGCTTAGATTAAATGAATAACTTCAGCTTTTAAGTACCATTTACTCTTCTTGTAATTGCAAATGATGAACATGTGGAAAAGAACCTCAAGCCCATGTGGAGCATGGTGAAAGATATGTGATGCTGTGGGTCATTTTTCCTTGCATATGCCTTTGGAAATGGCATCATAAACTTTTTAAAATGCTAGCACAGTTTAAGATGAAGTCTGACAGGCTCTACCAGGAAAAGAAACAACAATGTGAAACGTACTGAATACAGGTTTGCTTTTACAGAATCCAAACTTTTTCCGCAGACATTTCAGTCCTCACTTCAATCTAATGTGTCTGTGAATGTTTTATCCTAAATTACCATAAAGTACCCCTGCAAAGTTATGTTGTTGCAAAATGTTCTGTCATAATGTATCCGGATCTACAGCGCTTTTTGGATGACCTTGAAGAACCCTCCGCTCTCGACTGGGAAGTAATCCAAGTAGCAAATACATCTCAGCCTTCGAAACGTCCCATCCTTCCTCCTCTTCTCCCTCACTTCCATCTTGTGCCTGTATCTAGGTTTCCACAGGCCTCTAGGGGGCGATGGTGAAATTATTTTTGTCCCAGAATGGCGTGATTGGCCACAAATCCCCAGGGCTCTGAAATTACTCACCCTATTTAGACCCCCTGTTACAGTTAGAGCTCATTCATCCGAGGTCGGGCCACAAAGATTCCCGTCGCCTATCGAGAGAGACGTTTTATCTACAAAAAACACTCAAAATATAAACTCTCACTATAACAGAAGCTATCTTATTTCCTGCCCACCTCTTCTTAGCGGTTCCAACAAAGCCTCGTCATATAATGTAAACAATTTCCCCGGGATAAGAACGTAAAGCTCCTATCATGAAGCAAACATACTATGCTGACTTAAAGCGTCAGCACTGTATGTTTTAGTACATATAAAAGTGCAATATGAAGAGGAATTTGCACTGATTTTAATCCCTTGGTTGCATATTTTTATTTTAAAAAATAGCTAAAAATAATTTTAAAATGAACCGATGATGGAGAACATTTGATAGGAAAATAAACAACAAAATAAAGTGCCAACACAGCACAAACATAAGCTTGAGACGAAAGCCAAAGTAAGGAGATTTAAAATCTCAACCGTCTGTTAACTGGGGTAAACCGTCCTATAAATTTGGGGCAGCCAGTGAAAAAGCCTAATCACCTTTATGTTTGATCTGCAATGCAGAGAAACTGGCGGGTTGGCAGCAGTCTTCTTATGTTTATTAGACTGGATAAGAAAGATGGAGCCAGTCCACCAAAACTTTGAAAGTAGGTGCTACTTTCAAAGTCAGTCTGGAAAAGCACGTAGAAAGAGGGCGAAGATACAAAGACTGGATGCAAATGACTTATTAGAAATTAGTTTGTTATTTTTAAAGGCTACATTAACATGATGTCAGCCCACCCAAATGCTCCTCTGGGAAGGCTTTCTATAAAATCCAGAAGTATATTTTGGGAGTTTTAGAAAAGAAACACATCACCAAGGCAGAATGGAGCTATACTTTCATTTTACCTCATGTTCTGAATGGCACAGCTAGAATTGAGACTCACTGGATCAGGAAACGCTTTCCAGTCTTTTCCTGTCTAATTTTGGTCAACCTATGCAAATTTTATTCTTACTTTACTATTCTTAGCTGACACGAGTGGGATTCGGTGTTCCCTTCTGCTGCTGTTGCCCATCTGCTTCAAGGTCAGAAGTGTGGTACATTTTGTATGGATATTTTACATACACTGGTTGTAACAAGAGGTTATTATTTGAGCTGCTCTTGACTTTCTATCAAATCAAACCAGGATACTCATTCTGGTTTGAGGGAGATTCAACAAGGGAGATTCACAGTTTCTGAAACATTCAGCACATCATCCACCAACAACAGCGACATGTTCAAAGTTACTCAGAGCTAGCCTGTAGTGCTTCCTTGTTCAGGTTAGGTCAATGATCTATACAAAACATGTTCTTAGATTATGAGACTTCAGTTTGGTAAGTTCTGCCAATTTTTAGCTCCTTGCAGAATGAGCTGGTCTTAGGGCGTAATTCACTTTAAATCCAAATGAGCTGCTGCTGGCCACGCCCCCGATTCAACATCTACACTCATGAGAAAAAGGCTGCAAAACAGATGCATAATTATATATTATGCATCTGTTTTGCAGCTGCATAATATATGCAGCTGCAAAACTGCATATATTCATCTTTGAAACTGTGCATCTTTGAAAAGCAGAGCCATATGCACCTGCACAAGCAACAAGTACGCAGCAAGTGGTTTCTGAATAGTAAGTCAACAACAAAACACGTGTCTATTCCAGCAGCCATTGTACAGCACATACAGCAGTAAAACCAGCTGACCAAATGTGCTGGAGCTCTGCTTGGGTTGCTAGGCAATGCTCCTGGAAATGGCTGGGGTTGCTAGGTAACGATGTGATGCCCGTGGAAAGTGACTTAACAACAGGGAGGTTTTTGAAACAGTTTATTTTCAGATACCAAAAAAAAAAAAAAAGTGAGTTTTTAAGCACTTTAGCTATGAAAGCAATTGAGACCCAAATGGAAATACAGAAAAAAGCAAAATGTGGATTTTGAATAATAAGTCCCACTGAAATCTCCTTCTGATACTCAGTTTGAACTTAAGGAAGTCACTTAAGTAAATTCATTGAGTTGCTGCCACATGATCGGCTGTTTCTGTGGTTGACGAGCATCTCTTCATAATCCAAAATATCACCAACAAACAGTTATTCAGCTTTAGAAAGAACAATTCAGCGGTTTTTCATTAAACAGGATCAGTTTTGCAGCAGTGGAATCACACTGGTAATCTCTTGGTAAAACTATAAACATTACAGGAATCAGTTTGGGATTTAAAAAAAACAGCCACACAATAATCTCCAGGGACATCTGATTTCATTTCGTCGTAACAGTATATATATGTGACTTGGATGTTTTTTAATATACTGTCTTTTGCATTGGTTGATATTAATCACATGTTATCTTTAATCTGGCAGCTCTTTCATCCCTTTAGCTCAGTCTTTTTTGGGAGATTTAATCTCTCTGCAGAACTGTACTTTGTTCTTTGTGAATTTTCATTTTCTCATATTTCTATCTACTCTATGTTCCTCCAGCTGTTTCTCCCCAAGCATTCCTCCAACCACTCCCCCCTCCTGGTGGACAACCATTTCTCAAAGAACCGCTCTCTTCCAGAGCAGGTTAACGCAGACCCCCCTGCTACAAAATTGCCATGTGTCTTAGCGTGGCGTTCGCGCTTCTGTGTTAGCCCAGATGGATTGGCAAGACAAACAGCCAATGAATCACAGTGAGAGATGTGGGAAGGAGGGGGGCAGGGATATATCATCTATGCTGGTGGCTGGAGCCCAAGCAGCTTAGAGCGCCGGATGAACATAGTGAGATCAGCACAGAACAGCCCAGATAAGCTCTGTACTGGCCCACACAACACAGAAAATAACACAGCAGAGCACAGGCACAACCACACCACAAGCGTCAACAGCACCAACATATACTGCAAAATGCATCATGTTGTTGGTTATTTGTCAACCAGCCAACAGTCAAGGTCAAGAGCCAAACAGAGTTCTGTGATGGATAGCTAAACTTGAAGCGTGGGCATTTAAACACGGAGGAATCTGACATATACAGCGCTGTGCACATGTTTAAAACCACTTCTGAGGCAAAAAGCTAGACATTGTTTTAAAGATGATTTTATCAGTAGTGTGGAAGTCTCTGGAGGTCCTAAAGGCAGGCCTGCTTTTAATTTTACTTATGCACAACCACAGCAGCTTCGAAGCATCTCCTTAAAAAATATGACAGTGTGGACAGATGGAGGACAACAGAAGAAGAAGAAATAAAAAACTATTGACAGATGATAAACAGTATAGCATTAAGTAGCTAATATATTTAACAAAAAGGACTAAAGGACATGAAGGGATGATCATCTGCTATTTACCAAGATTTAATCTAATGCAGACTATGGCTGCAACTAATAATTATTTTAGTTATCAAGTATTCTAACGATTATTCTGATGATTAATTGAGTAATCTTGGAAAAAAAAGGCACATTCTGCAGATTTTCCATGTAACCACTTAAGTGTATTTCATGCAATATTACAAACACATAAGAAAACATAAATAAAAAAGTAATTCAACTCATTTTGTAAGTAAAATAAAAATTGCATTGCTTAAAATGCAATAGCAGGCTTCCTTTAGTGTTCACTCGATAATTTGTAGAAGGATGCTTCTGTGGCTGGAAAAAATACTTCTGACATCAACATGCGAAAAGCTCAGCCTTTCTGTTTGTCTTCATACAGCGTAGCTCTAATGTGCTGATTAGTTTTTGATTAACCAATTAATAATTGACTGTCAAAAGGTCAGAAGATATTTTTACATTTGAACCAGGTAATACCAAAGCTATGCCTTGCAGGACGTTTTGGGTAGAAAATGCTTACAGACAAAGGAGGTTTGTCATCTAAACTGAAAAACTTTTTGTATAATTTTGGCTTAACATCAGATCTCAGGGTGATGTTATTTCAGTAAATGGCATGTTTTAAAGTTTGTATACTCCAGATAATTATTTGATGACTAAATTATTTGAGGATTATTTCAACAATTGATTAATCTAGATTAATTCAATCCCATTAATTGTTTCAGTCCTAATACAGACCTGGTTTTCAACAGTCCCTGGTCCGTAAAACACCCAAATCTCTAGCAGATTTTTAGTTATCAAGTATCACTTGAGAATTTGAACTTCAGCATGTAAAGCATGTTAAATAATTAAAGAAATCAGAAAACACAGGTTTAATCTTGAAGGTAAATAGTTGTTTTTATTCTGTTTGGTAGCTACATTAGATACCAAACTAAAGAACACAGGCTAATTTTAGAGTAAAGGCTGCAGTCCACAGAAAAAGTGTGCACAGTAATACAGAGATGCAGTATTTATTGAAAGTTGTTTCCTGGCGTCAATGTGACATTCAGCTGGATGGAGTCCCACCTGACACTGATCAGTGCCCAATGTGCTAAAAAGGTTAAGTCATATTCTTCAGTATTTACTTAGTAAAATCAAAAGTTCATGAAGAAGACACTGTTCTTCGCAGAGATTAAAGAACAGAGCAGGTTTATTCAACAGTGACTTTAACAGTAAGTGTTGCACACACACCAAAGTTAACCAAAAGGCTTTTTTTTTTTACAATTAATTAAAGTAAAGAATTTTAATTTTAATTTTTTGTCAACTTTTTCCCCCCTAAGTATAATTAGTGTAAAACAACATAAAGTCAGCATGGTAATTTAAAAGTTATTGTTGAGCTGCCATGACTTCTGTCCCTAGCCGCCAACAACAATCATATTTAAGAATCATTATCAAATATATGTAGGGAATAATTTGGCTCTTTTAATAGCAAGGTGATAATCAACAATCACAGTAACTATGGTGACCTGTTGGAAAAATTAACCCCCCTCTCTCCTGCTTTAATAGGAGCTGAAGTCCTATTTCAAACCTTAGCTGTTGTTATATTTGATATTTTCAATAAAATGACCTAAATATGAGTAACTTGCATCAAGCTTCTAAGATGGTTTTATAAAAACATATTACATTTTTCACATATATTTTTTTAATTATCATTATGCTGTGACAGTATAAGAAAGACCAGCTGTCTCCCAGTGCTCCCAGTGCAAACTACAAAATGCACCACTCAGTCAAAAGCAACCAATCAGAGACAGGAGGAGGGTGCTAGCGCTGTCAATCACCCTCGTGTTCACCCCTTCCTCTTGCTGTCTGATGTGCTACAGCTGGTTCACTACAACACAATCTGCCATAGATGCTAATGCTAGTTAGCATGGCCATCATGACAGCCGATAAACGGCTTTCATGCAACAGTAACTTCTTTCTCCGGCATTAGCGCATTTAGCGCTAGCATGCTCTTCCTGGCTCTGATTGGCTGGTTTTGACGGGCAGCGGTGCATTTCTTCAGACAGAATTAGTAGGTCAAGGAGAAGGTGGAGAAGCCTGACCTTTTCAGGATACTTTTAACAAATATGGGAGAAAAAAAACATTACTGTAAGAGTTTCATCCTGCAGCTTTAAGGAAGCCCAGCTGATTCCAACTATTCAATAACTTTTCAGCAACCCATCGTATTGACCAGGAATGTGATTAATATAACCAAACAAATCCATTATAGGTTTATTTGCATTAATTTGTATTTGTGATGCTCCATCCACAACCAGGTGATCTCTGATCACTGTTTACCAACAGGGCAGCGATTCACACTGCGATTCAACCAGGATTTATTGAGATTCAAATACTGGCAAAGCTTTTTATGAATGAATTTGGAAATGTTTTTGGCTACAAACAGTAATTGTCAGCACAGGTTGATCCAGCACATTGATATTCATATAACTCTGTGGCAGGATAGCTTCAAACAGCCTCTTTCTAACTATACATTAGTGTTGAAATTTTGAACAATCTCCTCAAATTAGGCAGGATAAGAGCAACAAAAGTGAATGATTCAAGTCTTTATGCAAACACTGTTTCAACAAACCACTTAAATGGCCAAAGTACAACAAGCTGTTGAGAAACTCCACTGCTGAAGAAGTTGTGGTCGCCCACAGTTAATTCACAGAGCAAGACAGCGCGGAGGAAATAATCAGAATAACGGAAAGCTCAGCAGGGGACGATCGGGATCTTTAATATTCATAACAGCTGAGTTTGCTCCGTTCCGGAGGGGAGCGGTTTAATCACTCAGAGTCATGTTGTTTCTCAGGGAATGACAGCACAACAGGGACGACCGGCATCACGCTGTGGTGAGCCCGACTCGACACCGGTCCGCCTTCTGTGATTGCTGCAGCCCGTTCGGCCCCTTCACTGAGCATTAACTTAAAGGGCACTCGACGCACCGCACTGTCGTCCGTGTGAGCCGCAGGGACTCTTCAAAACGGCCCCACAGTGTGGGTGTTTGAGCGAGAGGGCACTCGAGAAAGACGCAACATGGACTGCACATGTGATTGCGGCTTTGAATAAGGTACTCAACATGTGTCAAATTAACCCCCTTTGCCTAGTCTCTCAGAGCACTCGAGTCACCTTGGGGACCAAAAAGACTGTGAAATGACTCTGCCGGGGTCACTTAACCTTCTCAGAGCGACTAAGGCAGCAAGGAAAGACCTCTGGTACAATGAAGAATCACAATCACAACAGCAAGTTCCAGAGCTCATTGAAAACGATCCCTTAACACAGCACAAGAAATCCATGCCACATTACAGAAAAAATAAAGATCTGATACGATTTAAAAAAAATCTTTTTATACTCACATGATCAAAAAGAGCCATACTTACCAGATTATTTAAAAACATCTCTTAGGGATGATCAAAGATTTTTCATTACAGCTCAAAATGCAAAGAGATTTAATACTTAATTGAAAATTTAATTTGACGCTGATTATTTCATAAATTAGTTTTCTGTCATGAGCTGAAAGAGTAGTTCAGAGGAATGCGATGCCATGCAGCGGTTGTCCATTGGGGGGCAGCAGACGGAGGACGTGAGCAGCAGCAGCCAGTGGAGCCTGTCAGAGTGAGAGCAGTCGGCTTTAAGCTCTTCATTCTGTCTTCTCCACTCGGCCGGGATTAAGGCCAATCATAGAAATCACTGAGTCAGAACCGGCCCCACAATAACAGATGGAGGGACTTTCCACTCCAGAATTTTAAAACATCACAGACAAACTCACTCTCACTTCGCCTGGCAGCTCCTCGTCGTCACCATTCCCCCCGTTTCCCCGCCTCCTCCTCCTCCACCGTTCTTTTTTATCTCCCCTCTTCGCCCGTCTTTTTTTTATCCTGCCATCATACCCCGTACTCCATTTCTCTCCATCTGTCTCAGTTTGTTGCCCTCAAACTTCCCCCCACACCCTCTTTTCCTTTAATGCCTTATTAATTCCAGCAACATAGTTACAACTTCAACTTCAAAACAGTTTAACTGACTTCACAGAGAGCCGGGCTTGTCGGGAACAAATTGCAGAGTTGGGAAGAGGCTTGGGAAGTTGAAATGGACCCGTTTGTGTTGCTTGTCCTATTATTAAATGATCCCATTGCACCAAATACAAACAAATTGGTGTGTGGTGGTCGGGCTGAAGGGTACAGCTGAAAAACCTATCCCAGCATGTGTTTCATATCAGTTGAAATGTAGATAATTAAAGTTTTTTCTTTTAAACACGTGATACACTGCCACCAAAGTGGTGGTGTGACGTTTCCTATTTCATCCAGTTTCCACTCTGCTGTTGTTTTTTATAAGGCAAAACCTTAAACTGCTGCTGCTACTCAACAAGTTGTTGCTAGGTAACCATAGAATGAGTGAGTTGCTAGGTAACCAAAGAGTGAGTGAGTTGAAACCACAAACCTTGCTTCTCTCAGGGTGCGTTCACACTGCAGCCTGAAGTGACTCAATTCCGATTTTTTTGACGTAATGCGACCTGTATCCGATCTTTTCATGACAGTCTGAACAGCTCTGGTCGGATTCTTTTTCGAATCTGACCCATATCCGATACGTATCCGATTCAAATGCGACCTAACGTCCAGGGGACACTTTCAGGTCGTTTGCCCGGTTACACTGCAGAACGCATACAGGTCGCATTTACTGGCAGTGTGAACGGCCCCGGCAAAAAAATCTAGAAGACTAACTTTCATAACCTGTATAAGTAAGCATTATTAGAAAGACATCAAATATTGCATTATGGAAAAGGTACGAGTCTAACTGTTAGTAACCATGGAGACAATGCCACACCGTCATGCAGCCTAGCATGTATGGAAAGAACTGGTTAGCATCTCGTCTTTTGAACGTATTTAATGTTGCTCCGGTGTAAAGGAGTAATGCTGTTTATGACATGTTGACATAAATTATGTGGTGTGAATTCAGGCAAAGTCAGTAATTTGATCAAAATCTCAGGAGGGATGAAGAACGGGCCGGTTTCTAAGCTAGTCGTTTCAAACTTTTATAAATACCGCCGTCTGTGAGCCACAACCAGGTTTGTTACATTCACAGACTAATAAACTCGACTGGAACAAGTAGAAGCCATGAACGAACTGGCAAAAACAATTTCAGTCGCTCTGTTCAATCCTCCCATCCCTCACTTTCGACATCCATCATGGCGCCTCGAATGATTTAATGACGTAGTTGAAAAGGGTAAATATATTTATTATTGAATATTATCTTTTGATATTAATCAAGTATCTGTAGCGAGATTTATTGATTTACTGTCCAGCCCTCCATAGTGGATATTTCTTTAATAGATGCTCCTCTTCAGTGTCACCACACAATGTACATGTCCGTAATGGCAAAATAATGACCCATAATTCCAGGTCCCTGGTCGAGTGACGACTGGCAGATGGGTATTGTAGTCCTTATTAGCAAACTGTAACAGCGGATGTTCGTGGATGGGTGGGAAGGCACGTCTTTGTTCTGAGATCCAGAGCACCCTGAGGCAGGCCCGTTTGCAGGCGCCGTGCGTGTATCACTATTGTAGCATTTGCTCAGATAATCCCTGCCTTTGTTTCTATCCCATAATCTTCCCCCACCACAACGGAAATGTGAACAGTTTCTTTAGCCGTTCTCCAGTCGTTTCTCACTCCACTTTTGCTGTTTCTAAAGAGACTGGATCTGGAGCAAGCTCTCACCTACCCACAGCAGCAGCAGCTAGTCACCAGCTTTTCACAAATCAAACAGCAGCTTTTATACGCTCAGCGAAGACCCAGAGAAGCACCATATTCCAACAGCAGCCTGCCAGCATTGTTCTGAAGCCTCTGTGAAGATCACTGAGACAAAAAAGGCAGATGTCTTTACTTTGGAACAATACAGTGAAGCTCTGCAGCAGCTATATTCATTTATAATGGATCCTAAGAGTTTCACTGACAATAATTGACCTTGATCAGAGGCTGTTGTGTGCTCATCACTCTCCTTTTAAATTTATGATGAGGGTATAATCAAACTATGATTATGTTAGAAGCTCAAGTCAAAGAAGCAAATAAGCTATTACAATATACTGACTGCTGATGCATCTCCATCAAAAGCAATTTCTGAGGATTTATTCTGTAGATGTTGGGATGCTAGAAGTCAACTTTATGACACTAAAGACCCAAAACTGTTATAGCTTGTGGATGCTCAGACAAAACGGAGAGTAAAAGAGCATTGTGTATACAAACTGTCCATATGATCCACTGACAGATAAATGCATGAAATTAAGTGGCATTATACTCTCAAGCCGTAAGGAATACCAGAGTGGAATACCACTCTGCACAATTTATTAAATATTAATCCTCAATATCAGTGTGTGCAAAATTGCAATTGCTATAAGAAATGCTTGCATGTCAATTTTATCAATTTATATTACATATAAATGAAAGGTTTATACTTTAAGAGCTATTTGTTCACTCTTTTAATGAAACATTCAGATAGTTGTGCCTCCCTCTACGCCCACAGCTATTTAATTCGCTGAAAATCACAGTTTTTAATGGAGCAAATAAAGTTGAGGTGAAGAACATTCATTGATCACGACCAACATTGCAATATATAACAATACTGTCATTAAGCTAAGAGCATCATGCATTTAAATTAATCTAAAGGTATTTTGTATATAAGTCAGCTTTCAAATGACCTTCCATTCTTTAGTAATACAATATTGATATAACATTGCCTTTTATGCTAATTAGTAAAAAAAAAAAAAGTACATTTACAATGAAACTACAAATACCTCTCTGTATTTGTACTTCAGTTTAAATTTCTTCATTGTCAGCAGATTTTTATATTTTTATATATATATGTGTGTTGTGTGTTTGTTTGGTTCCTTACGCCATGCTTTTTATTAGATAAATGTTGTTTACTAATATTGGAAGCAGTTATTTGGGTCCAGGGTCTGATTTTAAATCAGTGAAGCACTTTTCCTTGGTTAATTGGCATTCAGCACAATCTGTCCATCACTTCTTTGCTCTTGCTCAGACTCAGTGGTCTTATTTGCTTCCTTTCCCTATAGTTTCATAAGCTAGTTTTTATGTTAGTAGGCATACATTTAACTGGAGACTTGCTGCTGCTTTTCACCGTTTGAATCCAACTACAGGGTTTATCTAATCACTCTAGACTGTCTAAGACAGAGCGTGCTTCAGATCTATCAACCTACTTCTTAAATGTCAATTGTACTTGACAAAAGCTGGCAAAATTGCACAAGCTGATGAAAATGAGATCTTCTGTGGCCTTAATGCTTTGTTATATGACATTAAGTGAGATGTATTTGCACAGGAAAATGGTGCTAAAATCATGATTTTCATTTTACCGTGCAGAAGAAAAAAAACACATGGCTTTATGTTGTTACCAAATTGCCCACTTCAATGCATTTTATCTACTGAATAAAGCTTTTGAAGGGAAGTGAGAATGAGAATCCTCACGTTGTACAACCAAGCAATGCAACCACTTCACCGAACAATCCACAGAATTTACATCCAAAGGTTGACATAGTCAACAATGAACATTACCTTTAAACTGCATTCACATTTACAGCTTATAATGGTTTATTATTTTAAAACCTTCTGAATTGAACAAAATAAGATTTTTGCTCTCAATGACACTATGTGCTCAGTCTGATCTGAGGGAAACTGTCAAACAAGCTGGCAGCACTTGGACAACCGACTGGACAATAAAAGTCGAGAAAGGTAACAGACTCATCATGTTTCCAGATCACAGCCTGAAACCTGTATTGAATGGAGTTTGTATTGATTATTTATTAGTTTAAAATGACCTACAAAACCCGAGTTCTAAGCTAAAATGAACAGTTCGCGTGTGAACTTTGCAAGATTATGGTAGTCCTATCTGCCATGTCTGTCACTTTTGCTATATGAACACGGATTACGTGAGCATACAAGCAAGGAACGTACTAGATAATATTTGTGGATTTCCGGAAAATAAAAGCTTTGAACTGGATTCTAATTTAGCAAAAGGTTTCTTTACTGCACTATAAATTTTCCATTAAAAACAGACAGTAAAAGTTTCAGTTTGACCCAAAATTCTGGCTCATCCAGACCCTTTTGGGCAAGTCAGAGCTTAAAAAAAAACAGAAAATGAAATCTGAAATAAAGCTCTTCACAGTGTACATCAAACCAGACTGCGACTCAGTGTCATTCATCATAGAAACCATTCTTCCAAACCAGTCCTTCATTTTCATCTTTCTCCATCGCAGAAGTAAGTCCATGTAAAATTACACAGGTATTAAGGTCGGGGTGCATGTATGCCGTACCAGCAGTACAGTCTCCTCACAGGTAGCATGAGCTGTGCATGCAGCAGACCTGTAGGGGGCTCAGGATGAGCAGCAATGAGTGTGCTGAAACAGGCAGAATCAGCTCACTGACACGAATGTCTGGTTGGGTGGACTCACACTCTATTGTTTGATTCACAGTCATGGCCAGGCGCAGCCTTTTAACAGGAATTAACGAGACAAAATCAGAGAAATGGAGTGAGAGAGAAGCAATGCTTAAGAGTGGCATTTACATGAGAGCAAGCACAATAGTTTCATCCCACTCTAGCAGTATGCAACGCGCCTCAGACGGACAAAATTGCTCTGTCTGGAGTGAGAAGCACATAAAACAAAACAATATTATTCCACTTGAAGGAAACTGAGCCCATGACCGCTAACAGATGCATATGACTGCACGCTTGTTTTGTCCACTTCCTCAGCAGTGTGAGGGGGGAGGAGCAGGTTGAAGTGAGAGTGATGAATACAAGGATGCTCTGACAGAACAGCCCAGTTAGATTTAAAGCTGTCGCCTGTAAACTGATGCAGCTGAAAACATTTTATAGGAACTGTACAAAAAGACAATCATTGCTACATGTCACACTAACACATGTATTTCAGAGTTTGGGTAAATTTCCTTGCACAGTTTGCCTTGGCTCAGTATCTGGTAGCATTCTATTCGAACTGCATGACTTGGGTATAACTTTTTTCTAAAAGCTTCTTATGATCTGGCATTTTGGCTCATGACAAACCTGGTGCAGCTCAGGCCTCCTTACTTACAAACATTTTTTATTTTTTTTACCTCGACCCATACATTTTTATGAATCTGATATCAAGCCCTTTGAAATCGAATAAAAAAACAATTATGTTATTGTCCTTAATCAACTTTATAAGAATATTTTGTGAGTCATTGTCCATTTTAAAGACCCATATAACTTCCTGGCTGATGTCTTTAGATGTTGCTTCAATATTTCCACATAATATTGTTACCTCTCTATGCCATTTATTTTGTGTGAACATCTTCAGCAGCTTCCTTGCTTTGGTTTTATATTCACATTTAGCTTTAAACACGTGTCCCAAGTTTTGCCTCAGATTAGGGCTGAACGATATCAAAACATGCATCATGTGATAATATTGCTAAATTTTGTTCTAACAACATGACTTGCAACGAATAAACAATTAAAAACTGTTGATGTCTTTCAGCTTTTGATTCATATTATATATAGTACGTGGATAAAGAGAATGTTATGCAGCAACTTAAAAAAAATCTAGTATTTACATCTCAATAATTTTAACTCATAAGTTGCTTCTGATTTCTGGCATTAAAACAAGTTAGTTGTAGTTTCTGATTTTAGCATCTCACTGCCTCTTTACCTGATAAAGCTTCTTATGTTGCATTAAACAACAAGTGTCAACAAATATACAGGCGTATGAAGAGAGCCCGAGTTCATTGTTCTTAAATAATTGCCGTACACTTACTGTGGTCTTGGCAATTCTTAAAAAAATGCAGATTTCATTTTTTAAGAAAAAAATAATACAACATCATTACCAAAATATTAGTAATGATGTTGTATTACTAATATGTGGCCCTAGCACTGATTAATCAAAATGTTGTTAATTAATCAGAAACTTTGAAAGCTGTGAATTCATCATCAGGTTTTTCTCAATGTCTTATAAAGGAAAAGCAATTGAAACCTTTGAATTTGAAAACAGAAATTACTTTGGTAATGCTAACTGATCTAAAATGGAAATCATTTAGTCAAACATTAATTTAGACAGTGAGCGAACGACGCAATGTGCACACACTGTATGTATACATCTGTTTTCAACTTTATATGCGTGTTCTACATTTGTAATCAGGTCAGAAACGGCCCCACTAATCAACATGCAATCAGTTAAACACTGGCATTTGCATCGCAGTTTCAACGAATATAAAGGTGGAAAAAGCCACTGCAATCTTCATTTCTGAAGGCCAGCTTTTAGAAATACTGAATCCACTTCCCTTTTTCAGTCTGTAATTTCTTTCATGTAACCGTTTCACCAAATAGTGACTTGAATGGGGAGTCAGAACAGAATAATTTCAGAGCAAAATAGGCAATTCACTGGAGGAAGTTGATTTTATTCCTCGTCTCATTCCCACCTCAAAGCCAGACTAAGATAATCTCCGTCCATCAGTTTAGAAACCTGTCATTTCCCCTCACCTCTGCACAGCAACGTCTGCAGTTCAAGGGTAAACAGTTTATTTTTTGCCTCCCGTTTTTGCCCTTTCACTTCAATCAGCTTCATTCTTACTTGGAGATTGCTGATAGATTGCTGAACGCAGTTCGCGCCCATGGCTTGCGAGGGCAGTCGTTATTCAGTTAAAAGGTCACAATGCGTTCCAAGAGCAATATTGTGATGTATTGCAGACTTACTTTGCTCTCTCCTTCTGTCTTTGCTGCTTCAAAGGGAAAAAAATATGACAAATCCATTGTCAAATCGTCAGGGAGCCTGGTGACAGAAAACGGGGTTTGACAAAGTGTATCACTGACAGTGTGTGGCCGGTCAATTGTTCAAGATTTTACACACACATGTGCCTACACACACGAACACACACCCACGCACGCACCCCACAGAGTATTCCAGCAGACATAGGAGTGGAAAAACATGCAGACACGGCCGTCTCTCAAAGCAATTACAGCAGATTGAAACCAAATTAAATTTGAAGCCTAGAGCAACACCGGCGACTGAACGCCCATGACAGATATGACAGGGGAGGAATGGGAGTGCTGCGGGACCAAAAGTGGGAGCAGTGATGTAGGAGAACGGCAGGTGTGGGTCACAGGGGGAGAGAGCTGCGTGGAAAGAAGAGAAGGTAGGGAGAAGTAGGGCAGAGAGTCGGTGTCATGCAGAAGAAACATCAGCAGTGAAGTCTAGCAAGATTTAACACACCATATGGATGGCTTTAACTACATATTTTATGTGATTCTGCAGAGACTTTTGAAAGCAACCCATATGTTTCTGGTCGTACCTTAAGGGCTGCCGCTAGTTGAAATGACTTTGCTTTACATTCATTACCAAAATAAACCACGTTGTAGATTTTAAACTGGCTTAAGATGTATCCTCTATCACATTGTGTTTTATTATATGCACTTTTCCACAGCTGGAGGCTAGCATGGTGAACGTTGTTTTAATTCAGCCAGTGACAAAATTCACAAGCCTCAAATCACCAGCTGTTTTTTTCTTGTGTTAAACTAGTTAAAGTTGCAACTACAAGCTGCTGTTGTCCTGCAGATGAAGCCGCAATAATAAAGGGAAGAAAATGAAAAGTTTTTCAATATTAATTTAGAACTACAGAGTGAGACAAAATTTATTTTGTAGTATTCATTTTATATTGGGAGGAAATCACATTAAATAATCTCTGCAAAGACGTGGACACCATTTTTACTTACGCTGGAACGATACTGTCTCTGAAAAATAATTTAGAATAATTTCTGCAATAATAATAACAATATTAATAAAAGGTTGTTTGTTTAGATGGCGTTTGATTGATCCATTATACTTCAGTTTTGTTTGATGTTATAAACTGTTATTGTGCAAATGGGCAAAACTGAGCAAACACAGGTGAGCTGAGCTGTTGATCAGCAAAGTATTGAGTGAATACTTATGTCAATATAATTTCTTGGTTTCCTATTTTTAATACATTTCCAAAGCAGTCAAAACTTTTCTTCCCGCATTGTCACAATGGGCTGTTTGTGCATAAAAAATATGAGGAACAAGATCAATTTCTTACAATTTAGAAAAAGGCTGTAGCATAACAAAATGTGGGAAAAGTGAAGCGCTGCAAATATTTTCCGAATTTACTACACCAAGCCAGTGAAAGCGTACAGCAATCTGGACAGCGGGAAAAATTAAAAACACAGTACATGCTTGGTACAGTTAAGTAGATTTTCAGTTTTTAGTCCTCCACAAAGTATCACTTCTCCACTTTCATTATTCCAGTCAAAGAAATCACAGAATTAGTTCTGGTGGCTCTTAAACATCTGATGTTATCTCCCCCTCCTGAGTGAACAGCTAATCCTCCTCTCTTCATTTTTTCTCTCTCTAACCAAGCTCCATCTCGTCTCTGTTTCTCCTCCCCAACAGCAAACTGTCTGTCTCCCCCTGAGGAGGTTTTTTCTTTTTAAAACTGGAGAGGAATAACGCTAAGTGGCACAGCATTAAAGTACAAACAGAGTGTGCTGTGTAGCTATGTGAGCACACATGAGGAAGACTCTAATCACCAGCCAGTGGACTTAAAGTGTCTGATAACTCAGGAGTTCTGGCTCTTCTCTCTCTCTCTATCATTTCCTTCATTGCTTTAAGTCTGAATTTAGAAATCCAACCCCAGCATAAAGAGCTATGTTAGCAAAGCATAATCATGGATCTATGTTGAGGTCTATACTTCTGCAGCAAAATGATGTAATTTCAATTGGTAATCTGCTGCAGCTTCCTGTAAGTATGAGCAAATTAAAGATAAAACAAGGTTTGTGTGGCAGGTATTTTACCACTTCTTCATACAAATGTCATTTTGGAGGCAATCCAAATGATCCGTCTGCTCTGTGTCCTCCTCATTCAGTCGTAATCTATCACTAATAGTTTGCAAAACAAAAGCAAACCAAACATTCGAAGAGATGCAATTTACAAACTATGTCACTTTCTTAAAGAAACAGAGGCCCAACAAAGAAACAAAGTCATATTTCTTCTGTAGAGCATTTTTAAAACAACTGAAGATAACAGATACTTGATTGTACTATAAAATGACACTATGTGCCTGGAAAATACATAGTACTGCCCCTTTAAATAGTCTTTTTGACAAAGCTAAACACAAACAATGCACACACTCTGCAAAAACAACAAAAAAAGTTAATTTACACAAGGTGGTATCAAAACGAATAAGAGGAAAACTTCTGTATTTTTGTCATATCGAATGCATGTTGTTCATTTTAGCTGTAAGAGAATGAATGCATGTCTTCTGATTTATATAAATTATAAATATGCACAATATGTTCTGGTTTTCTCTTGATGGCATCTGTTATTTTACTGTGGCCAAATTGCATCAGGGGGAAGTTGTTACCTTGGAAGAGTCAATGTTGGAGCAGACACACCTATACATCTAATTTTAGGATTAGGAGCACAAGTAAACTCAGACTTAAAATCATTTAGCACCATCTGTTCCTAACAGAAATCATTAATGGTCACTCACGGCAGGATGAATAAAAAGAATACTGTCCCTTTACGGTTCTTAAAGGGAAATATGAATATATTAATACCAGTATCAGTAGGTCCAAGTGTCACAAACCATGAAGATTTGAAATTGGCAACAGACAAGTGAATATTTAATTATTTGTCTGTTGGGCCTTTGATAGATTTTTGGAAAAAACCTCTACTAAATCTAATAGAAAGGCTTCTAAATATACAGAAAAGAACACAGCACAACACATTAGCAAGTCAGATACTTCAGAAACACATAAAAAGCGAGAAGGAGGGAGAGGCGAGACGACAGGTGGGCAGCAATGGCGCAGTATAACCTTGACGAAGAGCGTCTTCTGACAAGCATCTGCCTCGCGTAATAATTTAGAAATAATCTCCATCCACAAAGGCCCAGCAGTCTGGCGAGGAAAGCGCTCTCTGGCTGATCGATCACTCCGATTCAGACAGCTGCCGCTCTCATTGTGCACAGGCCTGACATCGATCTTAGCCCGTTCTCCTCCCCCCTCCGTCGGACGGAGGAGGAGGATGAAAAAGTGGGACAGAGTGAAGCTGGAGGTGCCAAACTAAGGGAAATAAAAAGGCATGCAGATTGGAAATCTGATTTTAGAGAATATAGGGCAGAGAAAACTGACTGAGGGGGAAACAGAAAACCTTAACAAGAGCAAAAGGGCGCATTTCCACAAACTATTAAACAGGGCAGACGTTGTCCCCCATGACGCTTCGCTGTTCAACCAATATCATCCACCGGGCAGCAGACATAGCTTTTGTTGAAAGCCTGTGAAAGAGCAGCAGGTGGCCACCCACTTTCATAGAAGAACACACACTAGCACACACAGGCACAACCCTTCAACACATCCAATTACTACTCAGCATTGTGACAGCATTAACTGCCACCGTGCATGTGGCCCCTGGCTATTAATTGACTTTTAAATAGTCTGCCATTAGCACCAATTTAAATGAATAGATGTACTCCTCCGCCTTAACTCAGCACACTATGGTGAGGCTGCTGTTAGGAAGCAGAACCACTGAGTCATCTGAAGAAAAAAAAACACACTGCGCAACAAGAACGGTTTAAAGTAGCAGTGATGACAAAGTGAGCCTCTAAAATATGCCATTATCATACACACCCTGATTACAGTATTAGAAATGCAGTGGAAAGCCACACTGAAACCCCTGAATGTAGCACTTGTCCTGTCTAGAGTTTTCAGCTTCTGGAGGACAAGAATAGAAATTTTAGCCTTTCATCTTTGTTTACTCAGTAAAACTTGAATAAAAATTAAAAAGGGAGAAAGTGCAGAAAGAAAAGTTGTTGTTTTTTCCATCTTCAAAACAAACTGTTGACACTAACAAGAAAGCAGCAATTATCTGATTAGTAGCCTCCAGCCTTAGCCAACATTTAAGAGTTGGAAGTGCTCTTGAGAGAGAAAAAAAAACTATTAAGCCAAAAGAATACAAGAATACTTAAAAAAACAAAATAACTGGTTTCCATGGATATGTTGCCAGCCATTTTGTATGAGACATTTTTGCACTAAACTGCATATTTGATTTTTTTGGACAGTTTTTCAGTTTGACATTCAGCCTGGTTCAGTTTATCAACTCTGTCGGTTTTGGGCGTATCATATGTAGTCAGGAAGCTGAATATAAAGAGACAAGGTGTGGAAACAATCATCTTATCTTCAATGTAGGTCAAGACAACATGGATGAAAAATTTATCACGGTGGATGTGTTTCATATCAGTCAGTATAGACAACTATTGTTTAGTTTTTGTTTCAAATATTTTAAATACTGCCAAACTGGTGACATGACCTGCTCTGTTTTATCCACAGTTTTCACTGCACACCGTGTTTTATTTTTAAGCAGTTATGAGGCTCCTCAAAAACTTACACTGCTGCAGTTACTCAGCAAGTCATCGCTAGGTAACCAGAAGTTCCATAACAAGATGTTGCTAGGCAACCAAAGAGTGAGCGAGTTAGTTGATAACACCAACCTTGCTTAGCTGGGTGAGAAAGCCTTTCTTCTGCCTTCATCCCTCAGAATGCTGTGTGGTGTCCAGGTCAGTGAGACTATTGAATCTATTGATATTGATCACGTGTCACAATATATATCGTTATTGATTGATTGACCAGCCCTACTTGAATGTGAACAAACTATAGGAAATGGTTGTAGATTTCAAGAGAAACAGAACTAGGTAAACAGCATTTCCATCTTGGGAAACGACGTGGGAGTGATGGAGGAGTATAAACACATCCGTGGTCACATGGACAACAGAATGAACTGGAGTTGTAACAAAGCAGCCGGCAAGAAGAGACAGAGTCGACTTTACTTGAGGAAAATGTTGCATATCTTTGATAAGTCTGTTGTGGAGACTGTAACCTCTTCTGCCATCGTCTGTTAAGGTAGCTTTATCAGAGCCAGGGACTTAAAAAGGCAAAACAATCCACTAAGTGTCTCCACTCAGAGGCCTCTTCAGAACCGCTGTAACACAGACCTCTACAGGAGGTCTCTAATCCATAGCCATCAACGACTCTGACAAAAATTGTATGATATGAGTTATAACAACATTTAATTTTCCCTGGGCTAAATAAAGTATTTTTGAATTGAATCGAATTTGAATTCTGTCGTAAAAATGAAACTACATCCAGTTAGTTTTGTTTTAAAGTTGCAGTTGAAACAATATCTAGACCACCATCCATGACATCATATAAATGTCATGGATGTTCATGGGGGTAATTGGGAATTTATTTCTGAGTTCTGTCCACACATGATTTGCTGGAATGCCATAGGAGTATGTCGAGCAAGAGCAGCATATCTGAGCCATTTTTAAACTGCATAGTAAAAATGCAAAAAAAAAAAGTAAAAATGCAAAAGAAAAAATGTTAAGCCATGAACTTTAGCAAGAGAGAGGTTTAATGAAGACTGTAGCTGCATGTTTCAACTCAGATCTTTGGAAAGAAACAACTGTCTAGCAGAAACTGGAGCAAAATATCTGTCATGGGGTAAAAAAATAAAAGAAAAACATAGTACAGCGTCTGAAACATCAGGGGGGAGAGAGTTTAGTAGGTCACAATCACAATATGTAGGCCAAACAACATGTTTCTTACATCACATGCAAGCTACTGAGTATTACAGCATTTTCATGAAATTCATTTCCATAAAGTATTGTTGGATGACTAAAATTTGCATCAGGAAATAAAATCCTGACCAGAGCATCCCTTGTTATAAACATGTGATCCAGGTGGCTGGAGGATAGAAGGACCTTTTGCTGGAGGTCAAAGGGTCACAATGAGAGCAAAGACTGTTTCTGTGGCATTTTATAAACATTTTTCTCCTCGAAATATATGCAACACATCAGTGAAATGTGTTTAAATATACGTATGAAATTCTGAGAGATTATTTTTGTGGTTATAAAGTCTTATTTTTGAAAAAAACCTTAATATTCCTTGATATTGGTAACCAGCCAATTCAAATTCAAACTCAAAATTACTTTATTGATCCCAAAGTGAAATTAAATGTTGTTGTAACTTATATTAATTCATTCATTAATCCTACAAATGCACTGGCACACTTCCAATTCTTCCTGGCTTTCTTAGTCCCAGTGGTGTTCCCATCCAGGCAAACTATTTTAACAATACGCCTCCTTTAAACACATGGTTATAACTCTTGACAAGGTGGTTCTGAATTTACGCCTTCATTTAATTTAATACTTAAGATTAAGATTAACTTGGATATTTGACAGTGACAACTTCTCTGCTTAAAGGCATACTTTTGTAAAAGTAATCACCACAGGTGAGTTCATAATTCCAATATGGACACTTTGTGACCACAGTGACAAACAATGATTTAAACTCATTTTCTATAATCTAATATTAGTAACGGGGGGAAAAAAACTGGTTATGTGACTAATAAATATTTTTACAACAACTGGTAGTTGATCAGAGTTATTTTGGCTTCCACTGTGATCATATTTGGTCATATTTTCATAAGTCTCCTGGTCCAAGAGGAGAGCAGAATCACATTGAATGAAAATTGAGTGAAGTTTAAAATGTTTGGTAACGCATTATTTGAAGGGGTTTGGATAAGACTGACATGACACTGTCATAAACATGACATAACCACCGTCATGAACATGAAGGAGTCTTCATCAATGTCTATGACTTGTCATGACGTGTCATTCAGTAAATAATGACACTTTTAATGCAAAGTTGACTCTTTTAATGGACTTTTATGGTAAATTTTAATGCAACTTTGCATAGAAATGTCATTAATGTCTTTATTTACCAAGTGTCACTTCATGACTATAGACATAAATATTCATGAAGACTTCTTTATGTTCATAGCAGATGTCATGTCTGTATTATGCACATCCCTTCATAAAGACCAAATGTTTTTAATTATATATTTGATTTGTTTCTAATCAATTGCCAATAGTTCACTGCTGCTATTCTGCAATGTCTGGCGTACGGTACAACATACGTCTTTCAGCATGGGAAGTAAGAGGTCAGATGTTCTGGTCTTATTGAGATAAGTTGAACGCTAGCTTGTAAATTTGTAATCAATGATAGGGATTAATGTGTATCCAAGGAGGAGAAGAAGAGGTAAGTTACTTTTATCAGCCGCTGCTAAGATTACAAGAGCAAGAGACGCCGACAGAGAAAATGTGCACAGAAAAGAAGAAGAAAAAAAAAGAGGAACGAGTGAGATAATTATTATCACAAAGGTGGTTTTCCAAGGTCAATATTTGAGATTCTCCTCAACTATCTCTTTGAAGCAGAAACCCCCTCCAGTGTCTCGTCTCTCCTTCGTTGCCTCCAGGTAAGCTCCTATCAACCCTTCACCGCTTCTCCAGCTACAACTGTCATTCTCCCAGTAGGAAAACCTGCCTTCATTCCCTGTGGTCACCACGGCTCACTTCTTTTCGAGCACAATCATCCGTTTAGTTGAGAAACAACAGGGCTTCTCTCCATGCAGTTTGGGTAACCACCGGCCGATGAGGAAATTGGGTAACTTGGCATTAAAGCACTTATTTTGGCTTCAACTTTATTTGCACAAAGAGGAGGGAAAACAACTGCCAGTCATAAAAAGTTTCAGGTTATTAGGTTCATGCAGGCTAAAACAGGGTGACAGAGTTATGACGAGCTGTCAAAGTTCAAGACTAGGGGGCAAAACCATAAATGAGGAAGAAGAGGAGGAAACACTGGAGGATGAAGGGTAGTGAGCCGTAACAGCGAGGCAGGTGAACTGAAAACTCCTCCTGAGGACTGAGAAGTCTTTCTGTCTTAAATCACTGAAACAAAATGATCTGCAAGACATTTAATTAAGTATTCTATATTTTATATATTTATCCAATATTCTGTATTTTACGCTTCATGTATTGAGAAACAGCACAGTTAAAGACACATCAAGATACTACAGTATTTATTCGCTGCACTGGCCAGCTTATATGAGTGATTTTTCTCCCTAATTGACACAAAGTTGTTTAAAATGAGCTGAAAAATAGCCGTAAGTGAATCCAAGAGAATGAATAATGCCATGCACACTAAAATAAACTAGATCGCAGTTCTGCAACGCTAAGACGATACTGAGCTCTTTAACATCTCCACAATATGTTAGACTATTACCACAGACCTTTGTGATTTATAATTTTATGGAACAGATCAATAAAAAGTTACACATACAGCAATATTCAATAAATTAGAATATATCCCCCAATGAGTTTCTTTTGTTAGACTAAAGGTACCTTTTGAAATTAATAACCTTCCAGCAGATATTACAAATATTTTTATTAAGACAATATTTCTGTTGACAGTTCAAGAGGTATGAGTAATTTCTTAAGATATTGCATATTGTAACAGGGTTTCATTTTAGCAATATTATAGATGGGAAGTTTGTCAAAATTAGTTTGTTTAAACTTTGAATTTATTTTGTTCAGTCAACAAGTTGTTTCTTCAGACATTTATTGGTATTGTCTGAATTTATTGGTGTTTTAAGTTCTGTTTCTCTGCTCTTGGCAGTTGGTGGTTACCATAGTAACCAGTAACTGGCAGCTCCTCCCCCTTTTTTCTGTTGCCGTCGGTAACTGTGGTATTTATTAGGATCAGCTCTGTGTTTTCTTTACAAATATTATGTTTTAACATATATTTTATACTGATTTAATAATATACAGTGTTTATGAGTAATTTTTCTATCGTTTGTCTACGTTTCATTAATGTTCTCCATTTTAGTTATGTTTAATTTTACAAATGTTAACTGCTGTTAACTGCCAGTTGACTCAATGGCTCCCAATGAGTCAACTGCTGCTTGGGACCCATTGCTTTGTAGTTTGTTTAGGGTTATTTATTGTATTTTATTTAATGTATAGAGGCAGAAGCTGCTGAACTGATCTTAACCACAAACTCTATTTCCTCTTTTGTTACAATAAATACGCTAAACCCGAATGTGTCTGTTGTGAAGTCAACCTACTGGACCTACTGGACCTGAGACGAACATAGCAGGGTTACACTAAAGAAATAGTTTGTTCAGGTTCCAAGCTGTTTCAAAACAGAAACAACAAAACAGGCTTCACACATTCAAGAAATTTCCTGTTAACAGGATGCCAGCATATGTTGCTCCTAAACCTGTAATAGAGTTCAGCCTCAGCGGCGCCTTCACAGATGTGCAAATTTCCCACACCTAGTGCAGCAACGCAGCCCCAAACCATCACTGATGCAGGCTTCCTAACTGCTGATAACAAACCACTCACTTCCTTTCCCCTTTAGCCCTCAGAGGATGTGAACTCCACAATTTAAAAAAATAAAAAAAAAAGATTTAAAATGTTGATATTTCAGACCACATGTCAGTTTTACCTCAGTCCATTTGAAATCAGGTCATGTTATGAAAGGCAGCAGTGTTTCTGACTCCTTAATTGGGATTTGTTTTAAATCCTAGAGCATTTGAACATCATTCACCTGCAGTATATATTAGAACTTATTCGGACACATCGCCTGTGTAAACCAGCAGTAAGAGATCAAACTTTAATATTTATGTTTGTACAAAGGACAGAAAAATATGGAGCTGAAAATGTCCTGTTTACTTTTTATCCTGAAAAGATGTTAATTGGGAGAATTTGTAATGCAAATAGATAAATGCTACTGTATAAGCAAATATTTTAAAAAGAAAAACAGACAAAAAAAATTGAGTATTTATTTTTGTGAATTTCTGTTTATGTACATTTTTATGCCCTCTTTCTTTTTTTTGCAGCATCACAAGCTTTTTGGAAACCAGGTTGAATTTGCTCATACAGTTACAAATTATGAATAAAATGCTTCATTTTGAACTTGGAAAAAAAAAACACTTATTGCTTATCTGTTAAACCAGGGGTGTCCAAGCCGTGGCCTGGGGGCCATTTGCAGACCTTGGAATGATCTTGAATGGCACAAATGGATAATGGAAAAGGACATATTTTCAAAATGATAGTGTGAGGGTTTTTAAAAAAAATTTCTGGTATTAGTGGCCTCTATTTACAATAAGTATGGAACACCAGCAATGTCAAATAAAATCAATACTCTAAAAATCATGGCAAAAAATGTACAACAGTGTATTGTTGTACAATACATTTAAACAAGAAATGGTTTGTCGAAACTGGATTTTATTTTTTTTGCGACTACAGCAATCAAAACATTTTGAGTAACTAAACAAACATTGCTAATACCTTGATCAACTTCAAATGTAGCATATTTAAAAAGGATTGAGATACATATATTTGTTTAATTCAGATTCAAGGTTACATTTTCCTGGTTTTGTCAATTTAACATAAGGCTGCTGCTGCAAAAAAGCACACTTACTTAAACGCCAGTGTGCCAGTAATCACTGTTGTGGATGTTAGCGTCAATAGTTGTCTCTATCCTGTAGGTAAAACATACTTTGTTTATTTTCCTGAAACACAGATAGTGTGTGTGTGTGTGAATCAGTAGCAGTAGGCAGGCTCTGGCCAATCACTTCAGCGCCAATCACTTCAGCGAATGCCTTTATACATCAGTAAAAGCCCTGCTTCTGTTTCATATAACCACTATTCCACACCACTGCCAAAACTAATATGAGACGAAGCAACAAGCAGAGACAGACTCTGAATGGCTTCCACTTAAGGAACAAACACAACAGAAGAGAAGCGACAGCACAGTGCAAATAAATGAAAATGTGGGAGAAATGGAACGGAGAGAATAATTTAATCTGAATCTCCTTCATCCAGCCAAGGAGAACCGAGCTTGAGGGGGAGACACAGGCGGGGATAAGGAGGTGAGGAGCCCCAGGCGTGTCAAGTGCTCTCGCTTGCAGGGCAGAGCCGAGGTGGTGGGGGTCCAGAAAGCTGAAGCCAAGAAAGATTAACTATTTTCTCTGATGAAAAAAACCCAAACCAAAATAAAAGGCAAGCCAACCTTTAACCATCATTGGTCTCTGAACCAGTGTCCTAACCCTAACCCTAACAATTCAGTTTATTTATGTCGCCCCAAATAAAATAGACATATTAAAGATCAATATTCATATTCATAAAAGGTTTTCCATCCAATTAAAACTGGTTGATTTCATGCAGCAATCCCTCCTGAATGAGGATGTGGCTACATCCTGCAGCATTGGGTCTTTAGCTTTGCAGCAATCTTTCACACTGAACATGCATGTAGTGACTTTGTCTTCAACAGAAGGAAACCTTATGAGGTTTCTGGACCATGATGAGCATTTTACATAAAACAGCTCAGCCAGAAAAATAGAAAGAAAATGCTGCTCCTTTGAGATATAGGCTGTATGGGCCTTGAGGTGTTTATAACATAATTTTAACTTTTACTATTATTGCATAATAATACAACAGCACAAGTGGCTAAATAAGAAGCATAAGTGATGTTGTACATCCACCAATTAGAGAAATCATATTGCAGAAAGATGAAAGTACATTTTTGGTTACTTTTTAATGGTCTTCTAAAGAACCATTTTCATTTGGTGTAACTGAGCTAAAATTTTCTAACTGAACAGATTTTTCAGAGCACTACTTTTCACATGTAATACCGCGACTTTAAATGAAATAATTGTTTGTACTGAGAAAAGCCACAAGCTTTTCACTCCATAACCCGGTGTCAATTACAAAGTCAAAATAAATGTCATGTTTTCTGAAGTTCAAAGTTTTTCAAGAATTCAATCTTCTTTAAAACAGCTTTTGAAGAAAGTGCATAGAGAATCATTTTAAAAAGTGCTACTAACATGCTGGTGGGTTCATTTTCCAAATGTATAAAAAGATTTTCTCTAATGCTAGTACTGTTATAGGTTAATCCTACATTTATCGGGTGAATTAAACCTTTTGTTTAATCATATGGCTCACACAAAAATTTATTACTTAAGCTTTTCGCTCTAAAATACAACAATGTATTGGAGGGTGTGCTCCAATTACAGGGGGGTCACACTCTTAAGCCTCCCTGGTAAGGTCTATTCAGGGGTCCTGGAGAGGAGGGTCCGTCAGATAGTCGAACCTCGGATTCAGGAAGAGCAGTGTGGTTTTCGTCCTGTCGTGGAACACTGGACCAGCTCTACACCCTCAGCAGGGTCCTGGAGGGTGCATGGGAGTTCGCCCAACTGGTCTACATGTGTTTTGTGGACTTGGA
This sequence comes from Poecilia mexicana, assembly GCF_051168715.1. NCBI lineage: Eukaryota > Metazoa > Chordata > Actinopteri > Cyprinodontiformes > Poeciliidae > Poecilia > Poecilia mexicana. The sequence goes on from NW_028263374.1 coordinate 18,440,646, forward strand.
GAAGGCGTTCGACCGTGTCCCTAGGGGAGCATGTGGGGGGTTCTCCGGGAGTTTGGGATACCGGGCCCTTTGATAGGGGCTGTTAGGTCCCTGTATGAGTCAGAGTCTGGTCCACATTGCCGGCAGTAAGTCAGGCCCATTTCCGGTGAGAGTTGGACTCCGCCAAGGCTGCCCTTTGTCACCGATTCTGTTCATTACTTTCATGGACAGAATTTCTAGGCGCAGCCGAGGTGTTGAGGGGATCCGTTTTGGTGGGCTTAGGATCGCATCTCTGCTCTTTGCGGATGATGTGGTCCTGTTGGCTTCATCGGAACATGATCTGCAGCTCTCACTGGAGCGGTTCGCGGCCGGGATGAGGCTCAGTGCCTCCAAATCCGAGGCCATGGTTTTGAGCCAGAAAAGGGCAGAGTGCCTTCTCCTGGTCAGGGGGTCGTCCTGCCTCAAGTGGAAGAGTTTAAGTATCTGGGGATCTTGTTCACGAATGAGGGAAGAAGGGAGCAGGAGATCAACAGGTGGATTGGGGCAGCGTCTGCTGTGAAGCGGGTGCTGTACCGGTCTGTCGTCATGAAAAGAGAGCTGAGTCAAAAAGCGAAGCTCTCGATTTACCGGTCGATCTACGTTCCCATCCTCATCTATGGTCATGAGCTTTGGGTCATGACCGAAAGAACGAGATCACGGATACAAGCGGCTGAAATGGGTTTCCTCCGCAGGGTGGCTGGGCTCTCCCTTAGAGATAGGGTGAGAAGCTCGGTCATCCGTGAGGGACTCAGAGTAGAGCCGCTGCTCCTCCATGTGGAGAGGAGCCAGTCTCCTAAATCTAAAATTATAATTAATTTGTTGTTTCCAAGTACATGACTTGAGTTTAGTTTGTTTTTTCCAAGTGTTTAAGAGCAAAACCTATCTGGGTGTTCAAAGATTATTTTTCATTTCAATAGATTTCTTGCAACTGGAGATACTTTCCAACAGCTGAATAGATGTAAGCAATTACTGCGTAATTTAATATCATCAAAGCAGAAAACAAATGAATGCATTTTGTGATTTATCGGGTTACAGTAAAACGTAACTTTTGGAAACCCCTGCTCTGACATCTTGAAGAACCTCCAGCCACAGACACTATGTGACTAAATCTTGTTGTAGTTTTTAGTATCTTAAAGGCACAGCGAACTTTAGTAGAAAAAAATAACCAATGCTATTTGGTATCTTTGAAAGTAGTAGATCTACTTCACCTCTAATCCTCCTAGATTTCCGTCTTGTAAGTCATTTAACTTTATTACCTGGTAGATGATTCAGCATATCAGGATCAACCAAAACGGTTTTCATTGGAAGACATTGAGTACAGATGTTTCTGTATTCAAACAACATAGATGCTTCGATTGAAAGTCCTTCTATCTTTGTTGCTCATAGACAGTAAGTAGCCGTTGTTAGTGAGTAAATGTTTCCTTTTGCTGACAGCTGGCCTGTTATCCGCAGTCCACCTCCGATCCTGGAAAGCTGGGATTTATTCCAGTCGAGTTCTGCTTGAACGAGCGCCTTTTCTTGTTTCTTGTGGAAACAAAAGGGACAAATAATGGGCTTGTCTTCTGATAAGGAGCTCTTAGTTTCTGACAGAGCATTGATTGGGAGAACAAGGGCTATTTTCACAGCATGTCTCTCTTTGGGAACACGATACATGCAAACGAACATAAAAAAAAACCACCATATTGATGTTACTGTGAAAGCTGACGTTCCTAACCAGTGTTCAATGTTCTGGATCTCCATAGACAGCAGGGTGGCCTGCTCTGTCCCATCCTGAATACCTGCCAAATTTTTTAAATCGTTGAGTTAGGGAACTTGATGATGGATCTAATAATTTGTGACAGAAAGGCAATGACAATAGTTTGTGGACTATTTTTAACAAAGAAAAAATAACACATGCCACAGCATTTGATGTTTCTTCTGTGTATTTTGGATTTCCCTCCATGTTTCCGTCACCTCGTTTTCTGATTGTTGCCATAAGATAAGACGATCCAACGAGCTAAATATTCCCGGTTTGAGGTCGGAGCAGTCCCGACATCCATCTGAGCAGACTAGGTCACTCTTAGTGCATCACACACAGTAATATCTTACTGGATTATCCTTAGAGCCGTCATGATAATCTGCATAACTATGTTGCCGTGTAAACCAGGCATTACCTGCATGTGCCAGGTCAGAGTTGCTCCACCAAATGAATATCGCAAGAAAGAATCCAAACTGAGTGACTTACTTAAAAAATAACCTGTTGTGCTTTTGTAAATTGGTTCGGTCAGTTTATACCAAGCAAGTTGCTAGGTGACGAGCTGGAGTTCTACTTGGGTTGCTAGGCGACAGCATAGTGCCTATCAAATGTAAATAAATCGGTAGGTTTTTGAAACAGCTAATTTTTTCTGACACCAAAAAACATTAACTTATTGCCAGAAAACGGCTGTGTAGTATTTTAAGTCTCTTTTGCTGTTTTTAGAGGCAATTTAGACCCAAATAAAAGTACAAAAATATGAAAAATGTTAATTTTGCATAATAAGACCCCTTTAATAAAATAAGTCTGCCTATAGCATCAAAATGGAGGGGCCAGATTGCTGGAAAAGAAACGTGTTTGATTATTTGTGTATGTGCAAATGGGAGGTTCTTCTCATTTATTATCGCCTAGTTTTGCGTCAGCATTAAATAAATATAAACTAATAGCCATAGATTTGGAACTACTTAAACTCCCCTATTTCTCTGTGTTTTTCTTTTATCATTGAGTTATACCAAATAATCGTTGCACCTGTAGGCACAGTCCTAATTCTTTTGCAGATTTCTTATAAGATAAAGGAGAAGAGAGCCCTTTAAGTATAAAAACTTTCTAGCTATAATAAAGTATAGCATGCCTATTTACCTATTAGTTTCTGATTCAAAACATTAAGCATTGGTTAGGAGACGTTTTATTTTGAAACAACATTAATCTGCTGGGGGTTTTTTCAGGTGTGTTTGTGGGGTTTCCAAGAGCGACATACTGTGAAAATGGCCCTTGTTCTCCCGATCAATGGTCTGACAAAACTAGGAGCTCGTCGGCGGAAGACAAGCCCATTATTTGTCCTTTCTATTCCACAAGGAAGAAAAAAGGAACTCACTCAAGCAGAACTCGACTGGAATTACAGCACAGCTTTCCAAGACCGGGGAATACTGCAGATAACAGGCCAGCTTTCACCAAAGGAAATATTTAGCTTACCAAAATACAAACTGCTAACCAGCATAGCATTTTCTGGTTAGCACAAGAAAAATGCAGAATTACAATTTTACGGTAGAAGCATGCTCTCCATGAAAAGATGCAAAAATAATGGCTTACACCAGTATAGTTTAAAAAAGGTTCAGAAAGTCTTGTTCTGTGCATCCTTACTGACTAAAAAGCTTTGTCCTGTTTGGTTTCTCAGTCGATGTTACTTTAAAAAAAGGAAGTGAAAGACGATCAGTGAGAGGACTGAAGGTTTGAAAGGATTAGGACAAACTTGGGAAGTAGGACAGAGTAAATGCGTTTTAATTTATCATAAATCTGAACAAACTGGAATTACAAAAATGCATTTACTTAAAGAAAATGCACCGATCGTGAAAGAAAACACGTTTTTGGATAAAGAGTTTTTGTGACAGGATGAATTTTTGGAAAACTGCAGTGGAAACACTGGGGCTTTTTTACATCACGCCAGTTTGTGGATGAAGCAGCAATGTGCTCATTTGTAGGCGTTGACCTCCGTGGTACAGCTGGCTTCACTAGAGGTCTCACAACATCTCAGTTCATCAAAAGTTGAGTTTGTCATTTGAAAGTGTTGAAACCCCAGCTATTCCGACCACAATCTCTCCAAAATGGCGCACCTATACGTAGCCGCTTCAATGCCTGAATAAAACGCCAAGGTCTCCACTGATGGCTTACGACAAGCGCTGAACTATAAATATATTATATCTCATGTAAGTGTTTACATTTGTCATCATCATGAATTTTAATGACGTATCATATGAACAAGCGTTTACATGTGTGATTTTGATTGCATTTCTTAAGTAATGGAAACACAGCAAATGTGACATCAGCAGAACATTGGAAAAGTTTTGCACACATTTTTAGTGGAAACGCAGCAACTGTCAGTTTTTTATTAAAAAATAAATAAATACTTAACTGTTTTACAGCAGGAACACAGAAAAACAAATTCCATGTTGCCCCATGACGACTAAAAAAACAAACCTAACAAGTCGCTACTTTTACACTGCACTTACGTTCTGCATAGCACAATGTCCATTTTTTATTTGAAAGCCTAGGCGGTTTTCAAAAAAGCTCCTTTCCTAAGATTGATCTTTTCAATTGTGCCTTCTAGAAAAGAAAACAACGAGTAGACTGCCTTACGGGAAGGGAAAAAAGGGCTGCGTTTTAGCACAGCAATTCTCAATTCAAGTGTCTGTGTCCTTTTCTCTCCCTGCTCTGCAGATACAAAATCACAAATGGGAGACTAAAAATATATGTTTCATGCCGCTTGGAGAGACAGCTGCATAAAAGCACAAAGCAGTCATTTCTATTCATTTGTCTCTCGCTGACGGGGAAATGAAGGAGTGAAGCAGATGCTATGGATACGTGAACGAGTTGCTTAAACAGGGAGGCTCTTTTTTCACTTTTCTTTCAAGTAGAAGTTTGATAATTAATTGCTTTTAACACCCCTCCATCACAGCTAAAAAAAATCTACCAGATCTACCAGAACCTGAATCTGGTTTATTATGTTGTCCAGTTTTCCCAGTATTTCATAAGATTGATTCCCTGCCTTTACAGGGAACCATCATTTTATACAAAGACACTGTAGCTGGTCAGAACCATATAGGAGATCAAATGTCTTGTGTTTGTAGAAACAAAAGAAGAGATACACCCTCACTTGTCACGTTGTTACCTGTCTCACTGCTTAACACAAACTGTGAATGATTACATTAGCAAAGCAGGAAGTACATTAAGGAAGATGTGGTGAAGTGCAAACTGAGCATCAGGATGAGAGAGAAATGGGATTTAAGTATCTTTGAACGTCACATGGTTCTTCCAGATGGACTGATCTGAGTATTTCAGAAGCTGCTTAAACTCCTTGGATATTAAAACACAACCATCTTTAGGTTTTACAGAGAATGGTCCAAAAACCAGAAACAGAGAAAATATCCAGTAAGTTGCATGGAGGAAAATGCTTTGTTGATTTCACAGATCAGAGGAGAATGGAAACACGGGTTTGAGATGCTTCAGCAGAGTTTCTGTGAACTTCAGATGGTGTAGAAAATGCTGTAGCATACACCACATAGCAGTGATGTTTAATATGTTTAATATTTAATATGAATGTGTTAAATAAAGACAGGATCCACTTCCTCCAGCTCCTGATAGGCTGCTGATAACTTACCAGATAATAGTAACTTCTTTAATACTTTGCTGTTTTAAAGGAGAGTGTACTCGATTTCTGATGAACATCATGAGCTTTCAGAAGATTTAAGATTATAGTCTGTTTTTTTATCCAATTCTTGGTGGTATAGTTTATGTAAGGGCACAATGACCTTATCTGGCTTTTCCTATTTTCCTGCCTCACAGGTGAAACGCCTCTAAATAAAAACATTGTCTTTTTAACGAAAGAGGAGCACTTTGAATTGCCTTGTTGCTGAAAATGTGCTATATAAATAAAATTACCTTACCTTACAAAACCTTTTACAGGAACTTTACACCTCCTGATTCTAATATTTTACTATCTTATATTCTTCTTGCAATGATTTATGTCTCATGTTTGCTTAAGAGGACGTACGAAGTCAATACCAATACTGATTCAGACGTTTTACAGTATTCTTTACAGAGAAGGATCAGTACTAATGTTTTACTCTTTTTAGTTAGCAATAAAATCCTTTTCAAAGATATAAACAGGTTCAACTAAATCAGTATTCAGCTTGTGTAGCAGAAACAATAAAAACAAAATGTTTATGCAATGGATATGTGAAGAAAGGTGGCTGCGGCTGCATACCAGAGCAGATTAAGCGGTGACATTTTGCCGAGGTACGCTGGGTGCGGCAGCGTGACCTTTATCAGTGAGAGTGATTGAAGGACCAAAACCTGGAGTTAATGTAATCTACAGATAAAAGACGAGATACATACAGTATCTGTGTTTACAGCAGAATGCTAAGACTTGCACCTTTGTGTGTGTGACCTCACACTTTGTCTCCACGTACAAGTGCGTGTCTTAGGGCTGGTGACCCATTAAAGCGTTCACAGGGTGGCAGCGTAGCATATCACAGGTTTTTGTGAATCTGAAGGTTAAACAGGCAACGCTTCAGCAATCTCTCTCAAGGCTTGGAAGAAATTTGCCAGCCATACTTTGGGTGAGGTAGATGCTTCCATTCTTATCGTTTTTGGTGTGCGTATGTGTGTGTAAGCGTGTGAAGTGTAATAGCTTTGCTGCAGGTTGTAACAGATGGTTGCTAATGGAAGTTCATAGATCTGAATGACAGGGGCTAGACGATCAGGGATGAGATTAGGGGAAGAAATCTGTGATTAAGTGCGTGGTATGTTTGTACGTGACAGTGTGCACAAGCGTAGTTAAGAGTTTGCCCTTGTTTCCATGTACAAGCTCAGTCCGACCGCATAGGAAGAATAAAACCCAGCAATATTTTATTATTAAATGACTGCAGTTAAAACAAAAAAAAATGTCAATAATTCCTTTAAGCTTTATAGTTTACAACATGAATTGTTTAGCTGGATTGCAACTTGATAAAAAAAAACAACTGTATATTTTAGTAAGGTTTTTATGATGCTACATTTTGGAATGGCAAGCATCCAAAACAAGGGAGTTTAGTTTTGCCTCTTCCCGGTTGGGAAAGACTTACTGCCCTAATGGAGGAGATCGAGCATTTAAGGATCTTTCTGGAACAGAACAGGAGCGTGAATAAGGAAGGTTGTTACGAAATATTCTGGTCATCTTTGGATAAAGAAGACCATCAAACCAACCAAGCATTACTCCATATCCACCTTCATATTTTAATTAAATTATTTAAAGTGAGCATTATCTCTATCATCAATAAAAATACTTCTTTAAAAACAAATCATCATGCGATACTCAATGATTTAGGTATATGGGTATAAAGTGGTTCGTTGACAGGAAGTAGAAAGACAGGAAATACTAATGGGTTGTCATAAAATGAAGGTACAAATTGGTGAATTACACCCTGAATTATTTCAGGGTGTGTGGGAAGAAATGCTGCTTCAAGAATACAAACCCTTCATTTTTACCTTTCTATACCTCCAAAACAGCAGAATCAGCATTTTCTGTTTTTTAATCTTGAATATTTTCAGATCATGAACTCTTGAGCACCATATTTACTAAATATGTACCTTATTGTATGGAACTGGTACAAGATCTACTATAATGTCACAGCATCACTATGTTGATGCTCTGTTTGCACCACTGAAGATCCACTCACATCAGTATGCCGATTGCTTGGTTTGGCTTGACTTGACTTGCATTCTGCTTATTTCACCTCGTAATAATTAAACCAGTTAATGCTTAACATTCTATAACACAGATTAACATTTTTAGAAAATTCAATTTCTGTCAAGTACTTAAGTGTAGAAAAAATAAAACAGATTTTTGTCAAAGCAAAAGCAGCATACTTTAACATGCATAGATCACAGATTTATGCATGTTACACGTAGATTTCATAGAAGTCGCAGGACAAAACTGTCTATTTCTTCACGTAGACCCACGTGAGAAATGTGTTTTTTGATACCCACACCCACATAGCGGGAACATAAACATTATGACAACAGCTTTAGGGGTAGGATGAGAAATGCAACACATTTATGTGAAGCTTATCTGCATTAAAAGTTGCCAAATAAGTTGTTTTAGGTACCTGGGTTGCTTTCCATTAGGGAGGCATTTCATCAACTTGTTGGAAAAGTGGAAGGATGGATTTCAAATATCAAATCAAAATTGAGAAACTGGTCAGCACCTGATTTCTTTCCATGATAATTACTGAAAAATTCTCAAATTCTCAAAATAAATGCCACGTGTCAAGACACAGTTTGGCCAATTCAGTTTAAAGTTTTCTCCACTATTTTTACTCAAGTAGAGCTTGGCCTACTTCCCCCGTTCTCCGCTGATGGGACCTGGGAGTTATAACTGCCTCTCAAAAGGCCTACAGGAAATGGAAAATCAAATTACTTTGTTAGAGTCTCCTATGTCGTTTCTTCACTTTCTCGAGGTGGTAATAGTGGGAGGTTGTAGTATGCAGCCGTATACTTTCTCCAGCCGCTCTTACAAAATGTTCCAGTGCATGTTAAAGTCGACTTGAGACCTGGTTCATTAGTTATTCAAACCATCTGACCTCCCCACAGCACTGCTCAGACACAGTCATTATAAAGCCCTTGTAATTCATTAGGCTGCCTAAATGAACACAAACCTTAGCAAGGAGTTCTCGCTGTTACCAAGTGACATGCTGTGCCTCCGGGAGGGTAGTAGTTGAGGATAAAGTTTAAATGCTATGATGAGGGTAGGGAAGGAGAGTAATTTAGCTACCTGGACCCCAAAAGGCTGTCAAAGGTCACACACTGTAAACAGAGTAAATAATTAAGTTAGAAATCCACTTTTGTGTATTTAAGTACTGTGATATTCAACAAAATGATCAGACGGTCCCTGTCCAGATTACCAATCCCATATTGAGTTCCTGAGTTTACACGTCTGCACGGTGTGTGTGTGTGTGTGTGTGTGCGTGTGTGTGTGTGTGTGTGTGTGTGTGTGTGTGTGTGTGTAGTCCTACTGTATTCCCACAAGGGCAGAAAACCAGACAAGGTGTGTGAAATATAATGTATTAAAACAAATAACAAAACACATTTCAATACAGGGTCAAAAAACACGCCGACCTCACTGAGCAGCAGTGAGGTCGGTTCACTGCTGCTACAATCTAATCGCAAAGCAACAAACTGATCTGGCCAGTAAGAGAGTGAAACACAGTCTGTGCTGGGCTACTTCACACAGCAGGTCTTTTGTTTGCTTTTTTTAGGTTTCATTGGCTCTAGTGTACGGAGCCCCCTAGGGGACATGAGGGAAAATGTTGTTTTGCCTTAACTCGTGATAAGCAAATACACCCTGTTCTATTTTGCATACAGTCACAAATGTCAATGTCAAATTTAAAATATATACACATTTAAAGAGCATCAGTGTAAACGTGTTTATATCTTCTTAATTCTTTGGTGAAAAAAACTGATTTGAAATCAATTTATTCATTGCATGTTTATGTCTGTCTTTTTTGTGCTGGTAATCTGAAGGGTTAATGAAGGGCTGCCTTCATGTGCAGTCTCATCCCAACCTTACACAAACAAACAAAACTGTCAGATGACTTTATTACCCCATAAAAAGTAACTCAGAAGTAGTCCAAATAGTTTGGATGTAGTTTTTCTTTCTTTCCTTCTTACGGAAAGTTTCTGTTTAGATCTTGCCTAAACTGTTTAAGACGCTTATCTGTTAAACAAATCAATGAATAAAAATGCAAAAAATAAATAAAACATTCTCTAATATTCAAAACAACATATTGGAATATCATACTTACTAGATAAAGAAGTATGTGCATACTTTAACCAGCGATGGTTGGAGTTTCAAGCTTCTGCCACTTTACTCCTAAGTCTAAGCCACATATTGAAAGCATTACAATTATTTATCACACCAGTGCCATTCAAAGGAGAGTTTCACTTTATTAAGCCCCTCTCAGTTGTACACTCGACCACCAAAATCCCATCAGGTTCCAGTGACAGCTTGCACTTGTTTCAAAAGCTTCGCATCGGTCTGCTAGCAGGATCCTGAGTTTTCAGAACGGAGAGCTCTTCAAAGACTGAAGGCTAAATTTAGATGGAATAAATTGGTTATTTGTGCCGGATGCCTGTTCAATTAAAGCCAGGCATCACTGAGGCGCCTGAGATCTCCCAAGGATGACACCCTCCAGACGTCAAGCACACACACCGAGGAAGTGGTTATATTCCCAGAGTTACGTCAGTCAAGGTTAATTAAGTGTGCTTTTTTTTCTATTTATTCCTTTCTCTGCTGAAAAATAACTGTCTTTGTTCTTTTTATGTGGCAAAGTGATATGAAACTGATTTCTGAAAACAAGAATTGTGTGCACTTGCTTGAATTCATTATCAATTTTCTCAAATCCAAGAAGGTATGAAATTATAAATACATAAAGCCCAATAAAATTTTAATAAATACTATAAACATTTAGTTTCCAAAACAGAAACAATACACTGTGTTTCCCAGACTATAAGTCACACTTTTTCACCTTGGCAGTTTGTTAAAAAGCAGGTAATTGAACACAACGTGTCATCGAATCATCCACATTTCTAAATAAATTAAACTTATTGTCCAGGGAAACTTAACTTAAAATATTAACCTAAACTGACACTGACATTTAAATTGTGATTCAATTTTTAAAATGTTTCTATTTCTGAAGCCTAACTTGTAGTTTTATATATGTAAAATTAATTTTAAAAAAGTAGTACATGAACACACAGGTACATATTGAGCTCTGAAAAAACTACTGCACTGAACCCCTTTGAAAACCTCCTGGTTTTTCCACCAAATATTGATTTCTGAACTCTTCCTGAGTTAAAACATTAGTATTGCTGTTTCTAAATGAATATGAATTTGTTTTCTTTACATTATTTGAGGTCTGAAAGCCCTGCATCTTTTTGTTATTTTGACCGTTTCTCAATTTTTGCAAATACTAAATTTTCTTGTAATTTCAGACATGTTGTCAGTAGTTCATACAATAAAAGAACAATTTTCATTTTACTTGAACATATAGCTATAAAGAGTAAAATCAGAGAAACTGATTATTTTGCGGTGGTCTCTTAATTTTTTCCAGAGCTGCATTTTACACTGTTTATATTCAGTATGTATAAATCTGAATCTGTGATGTTTGTAGAAAAGCAAGAGTAAATTCTAACATGTTAATTCTTGCTGCTATAATTGAATTAAATTGCCTCGATCATTAAAAGCTCGCCATTTCTGCAACATTCAAGTCATGATGAGAGTATCTCAGCTCTTCAATAGTTACCAGTTTTGCATCTTCAGCCTTTCTCCTCAAAGCTTTACATCCCAGTGGGAAAGTGGCTCAACTTCTGAATATTGCATGTAAGATGAAGTCACAATCCTTTTGAGTTTGCAGGAGGTTATGTGTTTTCCTAGACATGGTAATATAAATCCAATAATAGGCTCTATGATTGCCAAGATGCCCTACTTAAAAAGTATCCAAATGCAGGTCAGAAATAAAACAGTTTCATGCTGCAGCTGTTTTGCAGTTTACTGATGGTTATTAAGTTCCTTCTTTAAGTTGATATTTCAACCATTATTTGAAGATAATGTAAAAATGTTAACCTGCTGTAGAGTGAATACTTCCAAATGTTCTCGCCTGTGTCAATAGGAGCACAGTCAGACAAGTTGGCAGTGCACGCGCTGGGAGTCGGTGTCTTTGTGAATTATTAATGATGGTAACGTAATGTCAGATGACTCGGAGTGGCCTGACCCACACCGTCTCTGGCCCGGCTGCGTCATGTTGGTTTCCATGGTCAGGAGGAGACAGAGGCCCACATGCAGCCTGAATGATTAATCCTGTCAAACACACTTCTGCTGCCCTTGCACAGTGTCTAGCCAACGCTCTCCAGTGATCTAAAAACAATCACTGTAAGCATGGCCGCATTCATTTCCGTCTGGCTTCAAAGGAGCACACGTTAGACTATTAAAACTTCTGAATATTAAAAAAAGAAAGGAAGTAAAGAAAATTGTAGAACAAAAATATTCTTGTAGTTGGCTCATTTAAATTATAGCTGATGTAAAACAGGGAAGTTTAGTTTGATTTAATGTCAGATGGTGAGGAGGAAAAAAAGATATTAGTCAAAATCAAAATTTTCTACTGCGTGTTTTATTTGTAAGTGTCCCAGATTTACATCATGGAGATCTTTCTGTTTTAAGTTGGGTTTGTTTTTTGTATCTGTGAGGATGTTTTCTCCTTGTTTCTCCTCCTCAGTTCCAGTTGGTCTGGCTTCTTGGTTCCTGGCAGTCCATTTGGCGCATCTGATCCTCATCAACTCATCGCCACACAGTTTATCTTCCCTGGGATTCACTCAGCTCGAGTAGATTTTTGTACTTGCCAGTTGGATCTTCTGCCACTTGCCTTCCTGCTCTATTTATGCTGGTCCTCTTATCTCCTGATAAAGAGCTGATGCAACTTGAAGAAAGAAGCATGCTGCCTGAAGAGTCGTCCAGGGATACTGGGGCAAGAGGAAATGCTGCTCTGGAGTCAATCTGGTCATGTTTCATGTTGTATTTGACCAAGAGATTAAGTGGGAGTTATATCTCCCACTCAACTTTACCATCCACTACGCCTGTGTAAACGCATCCTGGTCATTTCGGCCCTTCGTGATTTTGTACCGGATTTGTTCAGTGGCTGTCTAAAACCAAAGGCGACATGGGTCAAACTTGAGGTCCGTGGGCCAAATCCGGCCCACCAGAGCTGTTTTTGTGGCCCTCCAGATTCTGGACTAAACACTAAGTGTCTCTAAATATTATGTTATTAATTAAATCAATGCAGTTTTTATCTGCTCACTGCCAAATTATATCAATCAGTTTCTTGAGAATTATTGTGGAAATTCACTCAAAATCAACAAATTAATCCCAGCACTTTTTTTGCACTAATAATTTGGAGTTTATTGTAGATTTTTCTCAAAAATTGTCAAAAACTTTCTTACTTGTACTAAACAGCTGCCTGAGTCTTAACCGATGTCAGATTGTAGTCCATGATCTTTACAGTGAGTAATAAAAAGTAATAAATAAGCACAAATATTTCCAGATTTGTACCAGAAACACTTTCATTTTTATTGCAAAGAAATCACAAAAAGAATCATGAAATCCTGGAAGGACTGAAAAGATGTTCAACAATATTATTTAATTTTAAGAATTTATTAATATTTTAACAGGTTTTGTCAATACACTCTGGCACAACCGGCCCTTTAAGAGCGTTCATGACCTTGATTTGGCCCAAAACGAAAATGAGTTTGACACCCCTGCCCTAGACTTTATTGTCATTCAATTTTAAGATCTACATACTGAGTGAAATTGTGTTGCAATACAACAAGAATAATAAAATAAACGATACGAAGCGTCAATAAATTGTACTTTACGTACCAGCCGTGCTTCAGTTCGTACAATAACATAACTTTTCCATCACAGTAATATTTCCTCAACCAGATAAACTCTCTGCTCTTGATTGTTGTAAGTAATTTTTTTTTTGTCTTCAGTGTAGCAGCCAGAGTCTCCCATAACAGTGAGCGGACATTAAGCATTAGCTTGCTGCTCAGGTTACCAACATCACTAAGCTCATCCTGTCTGGTAACCATAAGGAAACGATCCTCTCCAACCTCATTAACCCTTAAGTCTCCACCAGCTGGGAGTCACACAGTGCAACGATCACAGGGATCCAGAAGTCAGCTGCAAGACGTGCAGGATATTTTATTTTACTCTTGGATTCAGTCATTCTGTCTGTTCAACGTCCTGAATAAAAAATGGTTTTTGTCATACCATAAAAATAGGAATTACAGCACTCTGTCTCTACTTCTTATAACATTATGACTGCAGCCAGAAGGCCCATCATGGGCATTTATTTCTAAAAAGTACACAGAAGCCATCCTGCATTTATTACCAAGGTCTCATTAGAGTTACAGGATACATACCTACTTGAATATGTCTTCCCAGTCACCTGCCTTAACCAGAGAGTAGAGCCATTTACTCACCTAATCTTCCTGCCTTTTCTGAAGCCCTGAGGCCAAACAAGCTTTTAACCAGAAAAATGTACATAAAATTAACTCGCGGCCTGAGATATGTCAGACGCAGATCTCCAGTTACAGCGCAACGTGCAGTCGGAGTGAATCATATCCAATTATATGGGTCAGCCCTCGTTTCTCCAGAGCACAGCATGAACACTTGTGAAATAAAAAGGGTCGGTTCAGACGGCGCTCTTCCTTGTGGCCTCTATCTGTACTGCTTACGGCTCTGCACACTGTGGAGGCTTTTCAGTGTTTCCTTTTGTCAGAAAATGCTGCATTTAACCCTCAAGCCACACTTTATTATCTAGAGTTTGACTCTGTAAATGTCCAATTCAATAACCAACACAGCTGAGGACATGGTTGTTCATTTTTACTTCTGCAAAACTGGATTATATCAACATTTGTTTTCTTTTGTGTTTTCTATCAGTCATCTCTGTGAAACCAATATTAGTTTTGCTCTGCATCTGTGGAAATGTCACTTTATGTAGCTCTTTGCTTTTCTCGCTGGTGCTAGAAAGGCAGCAGCATCAACACCGCCTAGCTTTGACGGCACACAGGACGCTATGCTGTCTCAGCTGGTTCTGAAGCGCCTGACTGATCTCAAACCTCTGTCGCAGTCATATGACACATCACAGACAGGAGCAAAGAGGAGAAGAGGGCCAGTCAGTGGGAGGTCTGCTGTACAGCATTACTACGGTTTGGCTTTATGTGCATGGCAGATTAAGCTAGTCTGGGTTATGAGGCGTCCCAGAGTGATACTTTGGCAGAATTGGCCTAAAGCCTGTTGCTCTGATGGCGTTGACAGGGATACAAGGAAAACATCAAGACAGAATACCAGAGTTAAAATCAGAAATACTAAAAACTATCTTTTAGGAGAAAAGAAATCAGCTGCTGACTGAAATTAGTGGATTAATAGGGGGGACAAAATAGGGTTAGCTGTTTTCAGTACGAAGAAGGTGCTGAAAAATGAAGTCAGAGGCAGAACAAAAGATGTTAGAAGCTTCATTCAGGCTGCTACAGCAGAGATTTGGTTATTTTGTACCAGATCTTTTCTTGAAAAAATAAACAATCTGCCTTGTGAAGTAAATTTCTGTCTGCTGTGAACTGCTGATGGAGAATACCAACCTTCAAGCTCTATGATGGATAATGATTGGCTTGTTGACGGCCTTTTCAAAATCTTGGACTTAATGTAGCAGTAAAGGCTCCAAATGTTTCACTGCAAAAGGATAGCAAGCTAAAACATGCACAGGTAATGTATGCAAAAAATAAAAACAATATGCAAAAGTGCTGTGAAAAAATGAGTCCCTTTACTTCCTGTTTTGCTTCTTGTCATAAATAAATGCTTCAGATTATTAAACTAACTTTAACATTAGACAAATATGTCTGGGAGACATCAGGAATAAATTTAACCACAATCCCTATTGCTGAAAATATGAATATGACATTAAGACATTTATTAAGATTTATGTCATTGCATTTCACAACAAGCATTTCAGTTAGGTGACAAGACAATTAGAGTACTTCCAATTGGCCAACTGTATTATTAATATGAGTAGTGTGATTATCTGACATTTGAAATATAATGGCCTCCCTAATATTTAATGCAAGCAATCCTTTACCGGTGTAACATTGCACACCCATGCTACAATGACTTGAATACACTTAATTTAGTTCTCAGCTGGTGTCCCAGTTATCCAAACCAAACTGGCTCTACATGAAACTGCAGTTAACCTCTGAATAGCTCGAAACAATCCAAGACATGTTTTAGAGTGGCCTAGTCAAAGGCAAGGCTTGAATCTCATTGTGATATAGCCTTGAGCAGGTCATTTATGCTCCAGTGTGGTTGAATTAAAACAATTTTCCAAAAAAAAAAAAAAAAGTGGGTGAAATTCCCTTCAGTGATTAAAAAGACTCACTGCCAGATTTCACGCTGCTTGATGACAATTGTTGATGCCAAGGGCGGCACAAGCAGCTATTAGGTTCAGAAGGAAGATTGTCTTACTACATACTGCCGGGTTTGGAAAGCAACCCCCTAATAGAGACGCATTACAGACGGGTTACGTCTGAAGAGACACTAAAAGCTCTACAAGCTGAGTTGTTGGCCTACGATTGGAGATTAATATATAAAATGAATGATGTGAATTTAGCATATGAAGAATTTTTAAAAACATTTAAAATATTATATAACAAGCACTGCCCAATCAAACAATATAACAGGAAAAGCAATCAAAAAAATGAACAGTGGATCACAAAAGGAATACAAAAGGCATGTAAAAAGAAAAACAAACTTTATAGAGAATTTCTAAAACATAGAACGTCTGAATCAGAAAACAAATATAAGAAATATAAAAATAAGTTAACTAATATTATAAAAACATGTAAAAAGGACTATTATCATAAATTACTGGATAGGAATAAAAACAACATTAAGGAAACATGGAATATTTTAAATAGAGTTATTAGAAAATCTAACAATAACAACTATCCAGACTATTTTATAGATAATGAACAGAATATTACTGATTTGAAAAGTGTCGTCAATAATTTCAATAGATTTTTTGTTAATATAGGACCTCAATTAGCAGAAAAAATACCGACTACAAAAACTGCAACTCAGCAATATCTAATTGAGAATAATCCCAGCTCCTTATATCTCAACCCTGTACTAGAAGAAGAAATCATAAACATTGTGAATAACTGTAAAAATAAGACTTCCACTGACTGTGATGATCTGGACATGAAAACTATTAAAATAGTAATTAAAGGAATCTCTAAACCACTAACTTATATTTGCAATTTATCATTTCAAACAGGATCATTTCCCAACAAAATGAAAATAGCTAAGGTCAAACCAATGTATAAAACTGGCAACAAACACCTCTTCACTAACTACAGGCCTGTCTCTCTTCTCCCACAATTTTCTAAAATCCTGGAAAAACTCTTTAAGAAAAGACTGGAACAATTCATAGAAAAACATTCGCTACTTATTAGCAGTCAATATGGATTCAGAGCAAACCGGTCAACATCGCTGGCTGTAACTGACTTAATAGAAGAAATAACCAACGCAACAGATAGTAAGAAACTGGCAGTAGGGATATTTATAGATCTAAAGAAAGCTTTTGATACAATAAATCATGAAATCTTACTTAAAAAATTAGAACGCTATGGAATTAGGGGAGTAGTTTCTGACTGGATGAGGAGTTATTTAAAGAGCCGGAAACAATTTGTGAAATTGGGAGATGTGGAATCTGATTGGCAGGAGACTGTCTGTGGAGTACCACAAGGATCAGTATTGGGACCAATTTTATTTAATCTTTATATAAATGATATCAGTAAAGTGTCCAATGTATTAAAATTTATCTTATTCGCTGATGACACAAATATTCTAGCCTCTGGCGACAATTTAGAGCATCTTCTCTCAACAGTCACTTCAGAGATTAGTAAGTTAAAGATATGGTTTGACCATAACAAATTATCCCTAAATTTGGACAAGACGAAAATCATGGTCTTTGGGAACTGTTATAAAAATACTGAAATCCAAGTTCAAATAGAGGACGTAACTCTACAAAGGGTTTTTGCTAATAAGTTCCTCGGTCTAATAATAGATGACAAAATCAGTTGGAAACCTCATATTAAACATTTACAGAGTAAACTCAGTAGAAGTATATCCATATTGGCTAGAGCTAGACATGTATTGAATGCTAAATCACTTCATATTCTATATAACTCTCTGATTTTACCATATCTATCATATTGCTGTGAAGTGTGGGGAGTTAATTACAAGAGCTCTTTACATCCGGTAACCGTCCTACAGAAACGAGCCATTAGAATCATCCATAATGTCGGTTATTATGAGCATACAAACCCACTCTTCATAAAATCCAGAATTCTCAAATTTGACGAGCTTGTAGAATTTAAAATGGCTCAGTTTATGTTCAAAGTATCTAAAAAGTTGTTACCTGAGCACATACAGAGCACGTTTTCTGAAAGAGAAGGGGGGTATAACTTAAGGGGTCACTCAAACTTCAAGATCCGCAATTTTAGAACAACAAGAAAAAGCTTCTGTATTTCAATTAAAGGTGTAAAGTTATGGAACAAGTTACATGAAGATTTAAAACAAAGCAATAGTTTAACACAATTCAAAAGAAAGTACAAAGAGGTAATTTTCAATAGATACACATATGGGTGACAGAAAGCAATAAGGTGTGTATTGCAGATAACTTGGTGTAAGGGTTTAGAAAGACAAACCAGCATAAAATGGGAAAATGTATAGGTAAATATTAGTAACTGTTACTTCTGACTGCCACTTTGATTTTGATTTTTTTAATGACAGTAGGACTCTAAAGTTTCAAGTGTTTAGGGGGTAGGAGTTTATAAGTTCTCACTTCTTCCTACCCCATTTTGAGCATGATATGTTAACTGAAACAAAAAAATCTGTATTTTCTCTTCTTTCTTATGCACTTCTTGTTACTGTGCACTATTTTATTTTTATATTTGTATCATGTTCGAATAAATTTCATTTCATTTCATTTCAATGTTTCTGTTATAAGTGTATTTATATTTTTGTATTGGTGTGTTACAAAAACAGAGCAAATCTGCAAGGAAGCAAACTATTCTTTCTGCCAATTTCAAATATCTGCTAAATAAAAACATGGCGCCAGGTGGACAGATTTTTATTTTGTTTCCTGAAACTGATCAGAGAAAAATCAAAGCGATTTCACATTAAATATCCATTGGCAACTTGCAAGTGTTTCAGCCAGTGGCAGTTTATGCAGCGTTTTAATTTTGGCACCGACTGCAGAATCAGATCATTGTTTAAGACGACTAAAGCCAGAGGCAAGAAAGGAAGAAGAGCGAACATGGACGCAGAGTGGGGGAGATTAAGAAAAGGGAAGAAGGAGAACAAATAGTGGCTCGACTTTTGATGAGCAGTAAGTCAGATTATGGGGTTTCCATTTTTAGAACGAGGGCTGCGTCGAGTGCAATGACACCTTACATATGGCTTCGTGGATCAATCTGTTGATTACAATAAATGTTGAGATTACAGCTTAAATATACAACACAAAAATAATGTGCATTAATAGCTGAAATAAATTGTATTCTGAAGAAAGAGCTGGACAGGGTAGCCAAAGAAAACAAACTAAAAAAAATGAAAACCTTTTTCAATTTGAACTGCGGGAGGAAAAAGAGCTTTTAAATGAATAAAACGTTCTACTAATTAAAAAAATGAGGGACTAAATCATCTAAATCTGGAACATGGAGAAACATTTCCACTATAAATCAGTCACTAGAGTCAATGTGTATTTCCTCATTAGTAATATAAACATGGATTACAAAGAACCACCTGAAGGAGCAAAAAAAATAGGTTGCAGAAGAGTAATTTATTTCCTTCGTGCTTTCAAACACTGTCTACAAACACACACACACACACACACACACACACACACACACACACACACACACACGCACACACACACATTCCCCTTTCTTAAATGTGTCTCAGGAAATTTTGGGGGACTAAATAACCATTACAGGGCACAGAAACTGCCTGGAATATAAAACACTGTCAATACTGAGCCGAGGAGAGTGTGAGACCTTCTTATCTACAAACTGCATTAAGACATGGCTTTCACTTTTCCTCCTTGAATGAATAATAATTCCACATAAATATATTTGCCTGCAGCCTTAAATATTCAGCTGGAGTAAAAATAAAAGAAAACCGCAACCTGGTTCAATTAAATATTGATTTGTTGAATAATTTTTGTACTTTTATTGGTGATTTTTGTTAAATTGGTTACTCCCCTGTGATGTTTTTTTTTCTTTCTGCCTCTCTTTCCCCCTCTTTCCATCCCGCCTGCTGCTCATTTTTAACATCAATTTCTTGATTTTCTTTCCCATGCCCCAGGGAGACATTCTCATTCCAGGTCTCCTTTTTTCTCACCCCATTTCCTCTCGCCCCTCGAGTCTGAATCTCCCAGACAGGATGTAAGGTGACACTGTGGAGGTAAAGGTGTGGCGGTTGGATCGTTTGCATGTGACTGTGTGTATATTCAGGAAGTCGGAGGAGGTGAAAACCGGAGAAAAAAGTTAGTAAAAAGAGAAATGTTCACATAGATGGTCACCGCCATTCCAAATCTAATCCCAAAGTTGGCCAAGAGAGATGAGAAGGGACGCCTTCTTTTACTTTAGGGATTCAAGAATTAAGTATGCTTTTCACAGACTCATGCTCCTTACTGTGAATATGCCTCGTTTTATCCCACAAGGCCTGGTGCTCCTGAAAGATATACACTTCTGCTCCTTTATGAGGCTTTAAACCTGTGCTACAAAAATACTGCTTTGGCTTGAGTGGTCATACTAAAGCAGAAACAAAAAGGAAGAAAAGTGGACAGATCTTGTTTATGCATACACTGATACAGCTGCAAATGTATGTGTACACATTTTTATACTCATGCATGTAGAAATCAAAACAGCTCAGTAGGAAAATAATACAGCTTTGTGACACATAAGCACTGGATGCAGAAGTTAACATACTGCTTTGTAAAATATGTCACTGTTTTTGCTTGTTTTCATTGAACAACCACAAACCTTGATGCATTAGAATGGGATTTTATATGATGAACTATCATTAAAACCATGAATAATTCTAACATAAAACCTTCTAACTGCGTCTCTACCAGGTTTGTCCATCTAGACACAAAAATGTCTGTGAAATAACTCAAGCTCATCTGTGAGTAGCAATTGCCAACTAATGACTAACTAAGCTTTGATCTAAACCATGTATGTGTATTATTGTTGTTCTGCTGCAAGGTGAAACTTCCTTAAAATTTACCCTGTTTACAAAATTAGAACATCAGAGTCAATCTACAAAGATCACACTGGACCAACAGGAAAATAAACAAACATAGCATTCGTCAAAGGAGCAACATTCAAGGTAGACGAAGCGAGAGGGAAATGAACAAAGAAATATTAACTTTTGAAGTTGAGAATTGCAGTATTTTATGACACCACTCATTCTTATTGTCACTGACTGTATAGCACAATCTTTAATTTCCCCCCACATGCTTTTCGGAGCACCTCTGGGCTTTAAAACAGACCGGAGTCACACGTAGTGTAAGACAGAGTGGCAATGAATGGCGGTGAAGTGCGCACCAGAGCGCAGCTGCATGTAGTGTAAATCCGGGGTTAGCCTCATGTGTTTTGAAGCATTTAACATCGATAACCTTGCATTTAGCTTCACTATCAGGGCGATATGCATTGTACATTTTCAGCAACATGTAGCGTCTTGCATATACAACAAAATGTTACATTTTTCTCAAGTTTGCCGAGTCTCAGGCGGTTGTAGCAAACTGCAAACAGGACTATTTATAGATATTTTACTGCACAACTAATTGATGACTGCTTGTTGTTAATATTGATGTTATTGTTCATTTTCACAGATCTCTTGCTGCTTCTGTAATAAAACGCTCTCCTTGTCAACACTGTCCGTTTATGTGGACCAACATGTTTTGTTGGGTTTCCAGCAGCACTGTTTCATTTTTGGATGATAGATTAAACAGTGAGATGTTCGAAACATGGTATATTATTTTATGATTTAATACGACTACAAACCTCTTCACAACTTTCTCTATGTCTGCCAGCAGTGTTTCTAGATCTTCATGGTTCTCAGACTTTCTCAGGACAGACAAACATGTGGACGCTACAATTATGTGTCTTCTGAAAATAATTATTTGCACTGCATTTTGTTTGGGATTATCAAAGTAAAAGTGGCTAAGAATGTTGTGATTTAATTTGAAAAAGGGTTTGAATACCTTACGTCATTATTCCTCCACTTCACATTTCATGATTACTTTGTATTGGTTTATCACCTAAAACTCTAAAAAGGTTAAAAGGGTATTAATAATTTTGCAAGGAACTGTACATTGATTGATATACAGATATAAATACAACAGCATCCATCATCTGCCATTGTAGAGAGAAGGGACGAGATGTTATGGTGTCAGCTGAATTTGTAATGCTGTTCTTCCCAATTAGAGCTCCTCTACTTTCTCCCTCGATTTCTAAAATTAAAAATTGATTGTTTGTACTTTTCTCATTTCCCTTCATGTCACTCATTCTTCCTGAAACTGTATCCCCACCTTTTCTCTCAGAGCAGTGAGAGATTTCCAGCTGAGAGACCGAAATGCATTTTTAGCTAATCACAGGGCCTGGCTGAGCATAACAGTAGCAATAATTATACAGCAAAACACAAGACACTGAAATGATAACCTTCTCAGGCACAGCCTCAGTAGAATGTATTATTTTAATAAAAGACACGGGAAAAACGCTAAACTGATGCAGAATTAAATGAGAGAGGTAATAGCATAAAATTATATATATGTATATATTTTGTTTAATTGAAAGGAAAAACATCCTAATGTTTTCTGCTTTTAATATGAACATACCTGTTTAAAGCAGCAGTACAACCTTCAACAAAATGGACAGATACTGTTTGATGAAAATCTTCAGTGATCAGTGATCAATACTGTGTACCTCAACTTAAAGTAGAACATTTTCTTCTGATATAAAGTCACACTAAATGTTTTATATTAGGTAGGAAGTAACAACTCTCCTTGTTTTAGCCAAAAATATCCAAAATATTTGGCTAAGCTTCATTTTTATGCTGTCTTTTGGGTTTATAGCAGTCTTTCTCTAATTGTGGTCTATGTGCGCCCCCTAGTGGTCCACGAGGTACTTTATGTAGACAAACGTTTATTTGCCAAGTGCGACTCTACAGCTAGCTTACCAAAGGATTGTGTTTAAAAGTAATAATGGATAAAACACTTAAGACCAGGACATTGAAAAGAACAGCTGAAGAAAAAGGTGGAAAATTTTTGAGTTGAGTTGCAAAACTTGTTTTTTTTTAACACTCTTATGTTACACAGCATATCAGGGTCATGCAGATCTTGGTCTGTGGCTGTGCTGAATGCAATGTGAAAGTGACTAGGCGGTGAACAGCACTGCGCCAAACTACGCCCCACGCTGACTAACTGCATCTTAACACCTAAAATAAAAGTATTTACATTGGGCTACCTACTGGCTAAAAGAGAATGTGTATGTTTGCTTCTAAATTACAAACAGCCCTAAAACAATATCAGACCACACAACATTTGTAGAAAAAAATATTTTGATTTCCACGTGTTTTATATAATTGAAGAGCTTAGAATCCAAATTTTCAGAATCTGTAAATAATTAAAAACGCCCAACTAGATGTGTTCATGGTTCATGACTAGTTACATTTAGAAAACAGTGACACTCTTCACATGAGGAGGAACAAAGACAGTTAAGAGACTAAAAGTTGTGTTACTCAATCTGAGAACCTGGATTAGATAGATATATTTTTATGTATTTAAAGTGAAGGTACACACAGCTTTTAAGGTTACTGGAAACCTTGACATTAAATCGCTGCAGGTAAACATCGGCTCAGACTGCTTCTTGGCATTTTCCTTTTGTCTTTGTTGTTGAAACAGACAAATTATCCTTATTTGTATGAAAAGCAACTGAACATTTCAAAGAGTCCACCATGCATGTGGGAAGTGAGGCATGGCATCAGCTTGCAGACAGGTGAGGAGTCTCTTACCTCTAAGGCTTTGCTCTTGCTGTTTAGCAGCTTGGAGATGTCCCGCGCCACTCGCTCCACCAGATCCTTGGGGTTGTTTCTCTTGATTTCAAACTGGCTCTTCTTCTCATTATAAATCTGCACATGGACAGGAAAAAGGAGGGATCAAAGGTCACGCAACTACATCCATTAGCTTAATTAAAGAGATCACAGAGGGGCCGTTTGCTTATTTTCAAGGTAACACACAAGATGGTAAACATTTACTGTAGAGTAGGCAGTCTGCCGGCTGTCATTATACCCACAAGCCTCTGCTCTATAGAGGAATTAAGTGCAGAACAGAGCCTTAATGGCAAAACACTTAGCTAGCCAGCTGCAGTCTCTGGCAGTCAGAATGAAATTAAATAAACGAACACCCCAGCAGATTCTTACTGCTGGGTGAACACCTTGTGTCTCTACAGTTTTAACTCTTAAAGAACAAATAAATGGGGAACATTTTAAGCAGTTTGGGATGAAAGTCTTTGCATTTTGTCCTTTTTTTGTAGGAGATCCTTCCACCCAGCAGATGTTAGACTTTGCAACCATCACGGCTCTCCACAAACTCAGTATGTGTTAATTTACATGCCGTTATCTGTACAACATCAACGCTGCACAGTTTTTCATTGTTATTATTTCTGAATACTCTTTTAGTGCTCAAAGATACATGCATATTGTGCAGATCGTTTACATTCTTCAGAACTGGATTTCATTCTGTCTTTATGCGAGTTTGTTTGCTTTTATTGCACAGAAATGTCCCCATTGTGGGACAATAAAGAATATTTCTATTTATCACCTCAGATTAACCAACACAGTTAAATTCGCAGGGTGGAAACTCTGAAGCAGCGCAATCGTACCATGTAAACTTACAAAAAAAAAGTATCTCCAAGGGATGAAAGTTATATTTAAGAAATTTAAAAGAAAGTCAAGATTTCTATGAGTTGCACAAATAATAGTTATTTTATCCAACTATTAAAATTCCTTACTTTATAGGTAATCCTCATAACACTCACACTTTCCCATCCACTAGTAGAGCAATATTGTTTGCTTACAATCGTTTGACTTTAAACATTTTTAAAAATCCTAAAAATTTAAATAAATTTGATGGCAGAAGCAACAAATTAATGAACACATATTTATGTAACTAAATAACATTTTGGACCTATGATGGAAAATGTGGGCATATTTAAAGGGGAGGTATTAAGTATTACACCTGGAGGAACAGCAAATCTACTGAGCTGACAAACTCCTTCGCAGTCCAACGCTCCTAAGAACGGTTTTAAACGGCATAATGGAGGAGCATTGTTATGGAGACGTGCTGTTTTGGAAAGAGCACGAGCTTCTTAAAGAGACAGAGACCAATTTCAAGGCATTATTAAATTGACGTTTGCTATATGCAGCATACTTGCTTGATTAAAGTGAATAAAGGAAAATATAGTTACCCCAATTGTTGAACAAGTAATAATTAATCAGACTTTCCTGATAGATTAATCAGAAAAAGTAACAGCAAGTAGAGCGTTGGTTCCATGAGGGATGGGAATGTTTGTGAAGCAGGATCAGGAAGTGATCGAGTGGCAGCAGACTGGATGGCTGACAGAAGAAGGTACGTGGAAGATTAATGAGCT
This sequence comes from Poecilia mexicana, assembly GCF_051168715.1. Lineage (NCBI taxonomy): Eukaryota > Metazoa > Chordata > Actinopteri > Cyprinodontiformes > Poeciliidae > Poecilia > Poecilia mexicana. The sequence goes on from NW_028263374.1 coordinate 18,465,751, forward strand.
TCTCTGTAGGAAATGTGAAGGCTGACTCAGCAGCCTGAACTCCTCCAACATGTCCTGCTGCCTCTGAAGACCAAAAACATCCAGTTTCATAACAAAACTAGCTTGTATTTGCTTTCTAGAATAAAACCAAGCAAAAGTTTAGCATTTTTCTTATATATATCAATGACGAAAATGTCTGTTTTTCATGGTAGTATACTTGTCTGCCCATATTAAACTGTTCCTACAGAGGGGAAACATTATACAGGGTAACACTTTGTTTGACTTAACACCTGTCAAGAACAAGAATGAGTCTTCATAAATGTTTATGATTGTTGTCACGAAGTGCCATTCTGTAAATAACGGCACTTCTCATTCAAATTTAAAATTTTTAATGGACTCTTAATGCAACTTTGCTTTAAAAGTGTCTTTACTCACCAAGTAAAGCAAAACTGACATTTTTAATGCAACCTTTAATGAATCTTTGCATTACAAATGTTATTATTTACCGAATGACATAAACAATCATAAACAGTCATGAATGCTCCAGGTCATGGCTCTGTCGTGTTTGTCAGTTTTATGGACACTCCTTCAAATAAAGTGTCACCCAATACAGGATCCATCAGCAGCACAAGACTCACGGAGATAAATGCTCTTGAAGAAACAGCACCTAAAGCTTCAGCTTGCTGAACAAAATACATCATATGTGCGTAATGATCACATCTGGTTGGAGTCGGATGTTGGTTCATAGTTTCAATATAACCAAACAAATAAAACAAGTTTCTTAAATGTCGGCTGTCATTGATGCAAAGCGAAGCAGGTAGTTTCCCAAATCCAGACATTCGTGTTACTGAAACCGGTGGATTTCATCAACTTTGTAAGATTTTGAATAATAAAAAGTTTAGGTGCTACTGACAGCTGAACATGTTGAGGTTTCAAACCTTTGACAGGTAAAAAAAATGGGGTTTTTTTTTTCATAGTACTGTGAGTTGAAAAGCATTATGGCTTTTAAACGAATCAATTAAGTGATTTAATGTGCCATCTGTGTGTAACGGCACCAGGACACTATCTGATCTGTAGTTCAACATTTGTAAACCTGTCAAGTGCACACTAATAAAAAAATACCATTATCCTCCAATCCAGAGTCTTACTACACACCTGATATATGAAGTGAGGAAAGATAAGCAGACAGTGATAAAACTGGTTGTTAACTTTATCACATTTACTCAAGATAAAAAATATAAAGTATATCCCTCAGACAGTAACAGAGACTCTGGGTTTGTCTCTAAACACCGAAGCCTGTATGATTGTTTTATTTGTCTAATTACCTGCGGAAAAATATCTAAAAGGTTACAGTTGTGGAGTTGATACAATGCCAAGTTGTGGTATGTAAACATGTGGACTGCATCACTTTGATCAGCTTCATGTAAAATCCCTGCTGTGCAATCTGTTTGTTGACGGCTTCATAAAAGCTTTTAAAGTGTTGAGGAATACAGAACTACAGTAAATAACATAACCACTGTAATATTTCATAACATTACAGAGTTCATGTGTTATAAACCTGATGCAGATTTCAGAGAATCTGCCATCAACACACCAACAACGCTCGCGTTCTCGCTGTGCACACTTTCAGATCACGTTAAAGCGCCAATACAAATAAAAATTAAACAGAACATGGTCATTCTGCAATATTAGGATCAATATTCATACTTAAACATAACCAAATGTGTTCTGTGTAAACAGAAATAATTTATTTAATGACTGCTTTCATTCAAAGGACAAAGATTTGTTTCATTTCCATCAACACTTTAGCACCATTAACTTCATCTTAAAGATTAAAATTCAAAAGTTTTCATGAATTATTGTAACATTTGTTGTTATTCCTGTCAGAACTGGTGTAACTGAGTCAGGTTTGAAGTTAAATTTAGCTAGACAACAAATTGTCCCGGTACTTGATAATATTATTGTTTTGAGAATATTTTCGATTAATTTATTAATAATGGCATAGCAATGTAAGTTTACGCTCTCAAAGACCAATAAACTTTAATTTTGTGAAGAACCCTCCAAACTGGAACCAGATAAATAAAACACAAAAAGCAAAAACAGATAATAAAAGGAAAATAAAAATCACACTGAAACCATGAATAAAATGGATTATGAGGTCTAAACAAAATTGCCCTTCAAAAATAGTAACCATAGAGCGTAAGTTATTGAGTTCATTTTAATTTAAAATGTGATTAACTGATTAATTGCTTATTATTAAGGCTTCAATGGTAATGCAGGAATACATCTTTAAAGACCAATAAACTTTTAATTCTAATGAATATTTAACACTGGAGCCGAAAACATTTTAAATATCCAAAACAAACAAAACAACAGAAACAACAAACAAAATTCATGATATGGCCTCTGTAAACAAAATTGTCCTTCAAAATAGTTGCTAGTTGAACAATTGAAGACATTATCTCCCAGTTTTAGGCAGAAAGAGAGAAAAGAGAATTTATAACGCAGGTATTTGATATGTTGCTAATTGTGACAGGCCTTGCCCAAACTTTAACTTTCCTGCTGATGTCTTGAGATGTCGATTCAAAGTTTCCTCAGGATGTTTTGTGGTCATGATGCCAAGCGCACTAGTAAAACAGCCACATGATGCTGCCACCGCTGTACTTCACAGCTGGGATGCTTTTCTCAGGCCTGCTTCCCTTTTCTCCCTCCAGATGTAATGATGATCATTATGACCAAATGCTTCATTTGTTTTTTCCATCAGACCACAGGACATGTCTCTAAAAATAAGATCTTTGTCCCTCAGTGCTTTTGCAAACTGCAATCTGACTTTATGTTGCTTCTGAATGGCTTCTTCCTCGCCCTTCCTCATCCTCCTGGTGTTTATACTTGCATGTGACCACAGAAACGTCACATTGTCCCCAAAGACGAACCAGATTTGTGAAGTTCTACTATTTTCTTCCTGATTTTACTTTAAACGGATCCACAGGTGAGAATCCAGTTAACAGAAAGGTTGTTTATTATGAAGCTATTTGAATGTTGTTGTATCAGAAGCTAACAAAGAAACTACATCATCAACCTGTCAGTACAAATTCAATTCAAAAATACTTTATTGATTCCGAATGGAAATTAAGTAAGTACTATAACAGTAGTAATCTTAGTGTATGTAAACTTATGACCTCGAAGGAAGCTTAGGAGGAAATATCTCAGTTACTTTTCTGGCCTTTAGCAAATTTAAATATTTTTGCAAATCATAACTGATCTAAAAAATATTTAATTCCAGATGTCATTTTGAAAAATGTTTATTTTTTTTAAATACAGTTCAGAAAAAACAAAGAGCTCACTGCAGTGAACCCCATTGAAAGCCTCCTGGTTTTTGCACCAAACGGTTTCTAAACTCTTCCTGAGTTAAAACATTAGTGTTGCTGTTTCTAAACAAATACGAATTTGTTTTCTTTGAGGTCTGAAATCACTGTATCTCTTTCGTTATCTTGACCATTTCTCATTTTCTGCAAATAAATACTAAATTTTTGTCAGTAGTTCATAGAATAAAAGAACAATGTTCGTTTTACTCAAACATGTGTCTATAAAGAGTAAAATCAAAGAAACAGATCATTTTAAGTGGTTTCTTAATTTTATCCAAAGCTGTATATATACAGCATATATAAATATTTATTTTTCCCACTAATCTAAATCCTGGTGTCACTTTAGTTTCCTCACCAACTGGGACAGAATGGTGGGCTGAGGAATCCATGCCCCAACTCTGAACTCTCCTTCTGTCAACATCACACAACATCAGACCTCGATGCACTCGGTCCGCCTCTGCATCCGTGCAGCATCGTGACTTCACATCCGCTGCTTACTTGCGTCATGCGGAGCACCTTTGTGAAAGCATTTGTTTCTGTGAAACTCCTCTCATCTCATTTATTCATATTATTCATTAATTTGCAGCCCATTTGCAGCTCATTAGTTGGCTGATGCATTTAGACCAGTTAAGAAGGGTGAGTACGCACTTATCTTTGATCTGATATGTTTCATTCCCTCTCAGCACGTCATTATAATTAACAGCAGCAGGATAATTCGTACAGTAAACGAGACTGATTTCAAAATCTGACATTTTTCAAGAAAACAATAGGTGATGAACAGAAAGGTGGAGTTTGAAAGCACAAAACCTCACATCACGATTCTGCAGAACAAGCAGCACAAATGTTATATTATCGCTAAAGCCTGGGTAATATAAAAACATATATACAGAAAAGCAACTGCGTCACTGTGCAGCCATGTTGGTTTAGTGGTGAAAGAGAAAGACCTGAGTTGACCAACCAGGCAAAGTGCTTCGCCGTTTCAACCAACACGTCTTTGTTTGGTACATTAGTCTAAATAAAACCTTCTGTTGCGACGTCATGCTTTTTTATTTATTTTACATTATATTTTTAATTGCACTTTCTGGACCATTTGAAAGAAGGTTGGTTGCAGTTTATTCTTAAGGTTTGTTCGTTTCAGTTTCTTTATTATTTAGTTTTCATTGGCTGTTAAACTCCTAATTTAACCGAGTGAACAAACTAAAGTTGTGTTTTTACACGTTTGACCAAACTTGTGAAGCTATTGCTGAATTTAAGTGTGATGTACTGGTGCAGAGTTATCAAATAGATTTGTCATTCAGTACGTTTATGTCTGTGTTTCACAAAAGGAAACATTTTAAGTCAATTCTGTTTTGCATCCTTAACGAATCCTGCAAGGTTAAGGTTTACTGTGCCTTGCAGAAGTATTCATACCCACTTTTCTACTCAAAACCTCCATGTCAGGATTTCATTATTGGATACTTGTGAAGTGGAAGTAAAAATCATTCATTATTTACAAAACAATTGTGGTGTGAATTTATAATTACCATCCTGGAGTTCAGGCTCCAATCCTGCGTCTGTGTACCGACATAAACAGCTTTCATTTACCAACTGCTTCCTATTTGTCCATCACATGAAGTACGAATAAAATAGAAAAACTGAAAGAGTACAAATAGTTTTTCAAGGAACCGTAGAAGGGATAAAAAGTTTCTGAAAATCTGCAGAACATCCCAAACAACTACATGCATCTACGTCAAGGATCAGTCGCCCAGTTATTAAATATTATGTCAGAGGGATTGATGAGTAGATGTGCTGCAGTTAGGAGAGGGAGAAAAAAAAAAAAAAAAACAGCGTCTGCACAATCCGTCTCCGTCTAACCAAAAGCTGGACGAGCAGCCGGGGGGAGTTTCCTTCCACCGGCCCACTAAGCCAGCAAACTTGGCCCCGGAGACTAAAACCACGCAAGCAGAGCCGCGTCAGTGCGATCGCCTGGTGTCTTATTCTAGCAGCCATCAAAGGGACGAGGAATCCAGTTCACACATTTTAAATGACTTCAGGCAAAAATTGTGTTTTTTTTTCCTCCAATAGAATTAAAGCATTTGTAAAAAATGATCTTTCTACAGCACAAGGTGGTTTAATTTGGTTCAGCTTTAAATGAAACCATCACCTGTTTTCAGTAAAAGCCTCGACTGGAAACCTAACGCATCATAAAACGAGAGCAAAGTTTCTTTCCGCTCCATTGACAAACTACGAACCGTGACATCTTCAAGTGAAGCATTTCTCGAGTCGATTTAAAAAGCCCATGTCAACTTTGTTTTAAAAATCAATATTAATTCGCCTAATGATAGTCTCCGGATCTGCCTCCTCCCGGAAGATTCATGGCAGGCTCAGGGACATTATAGACAAAGAGAGATTTTTCTCTTCACACCTTAAAGACAAAAACCAAAGAGGAGGAAGAAGATCAATAAACGTTATATCCAATAATACGGCAATCATTTTATTGGCTCCACAAAGATCATAATTTAGTATTTTTATTCTTGCGTCATCATTTTTGTAGCGGTTTCCGGCAGGGAAAGGAATTCTCTGAAATGCCATTTCCATCATTTAGGGAGTTGAAATTATGCCGGTGTTGCTGTATAATTGTGCTGCGACTACAGAGTGAACTCCTCAGACGGCCTCGCTGGAAAACGCCTCGCCCTAATCTCATCATCAGAAAATTGAGCCAACGCACTGCTGGGAAATTAAGCCGACTACTGTCACTGCGGTCCAAAATGTATGGAAATTAGCTCCAGCCACACAAACTCAAACTACCACATGGAAAACGCAAATAATAGAGGGATTAATAAACGAATGCAGCAAACTGCATGGCAGAAGAGAAGAGCGACGTTATCGTGCACCATCTTTCAATTTTGTGACATTTATGTTAAATTACTACTAATTAAATTATAATTTTACAAACGATAAACTTGTTAAGATTAGATAACTTTACTGTTTTGTTTATTGATTGAGTTGATGGTAATATGTCATTTATAGATGCAATATTTATGGAGTTGATGAAGATGTGCCAGAAATATTCTGGACTAAAATCCTTACAGAGCTACGACTATTAACATTTATTATTATTAGAACATACTTAAACTGGAGTAGAGGTACTGCTTTTAAATAAATTCAGAAATATTTTTTTTCTAAATGTTGTAAATTAGATCCATGTTTTGAAAGATTTAGGTTTCTCTTTTACCATGTGCCACTTGTCGTTTCTACTGTGTTTCAGGTGTTTATTTTAAATTTTTACATGTTACTTTCACTGTAAGCTGCTCAAGAAATGTGTGCAACTGTTTAAACATCAACCGCTAAATAAATTCAGATACTTAAAATAAGCAGCTAGGCTTTCTTAAATGATAACATTTTTATCAACTGGCTTCATAAGTTAAATTCAATTGAGTGTGATTATTATCACGTCCATTTACCTTTAACTTGCTGAATTTTCCCACTATGAGGCAATAAAGGAAGTTTCCCCACTATTCTCAATGTGCAATAAAGCAGATGCACAGAAAAAGCTGAACTAAAGAGCAACTAAAGCGCATCAACAAAAAAAATATTTAAATGCAGTTCCTGAGTTAATGGCTTTATTTCCCACTATAATTCCCACAGTATGGGCTTGAAGGCTGCTTCATAGGGAAAATGCTCAATAATTTATTAATTTATTGACTTGAAAGTATGTTGGTGATTGATGTCTTTCCCCCCTCCCCTCACAAAGATTAGGGGCATTAGGACCATTTACATTACACAGACGTGTCATCTATACCGTCTGAAATCATAAAACCCTGGAAACAGAAATCATCTGTTAAAAGTGGTGCCCATCCCTTTTTTCTTTTCTTTTTTTTTTTTTTTTTTTTTTTGCAAAGATAGCTTGTGGACTGGAATGGCTGTGGAGCAAATTAGCAGTCTTAATCAGTTATGCTGTTGGCTCAGAGCTCCGCGGCTCAAACAGCTTTCTGTGTAGGCCTGTCATTCTCACGGGGGAAAGAGGAGAGGTGGCTCGGCTGCCTGCACCGCTAACAGCCAACCCAACCTTCTGCTGCTAACACTCACACAGGACACGACAGACGTAACTATGCCAATCGGCACCAATATGCTTCCTCTGGCAGCCGGGACGGTCAAACACAGAGAGAGAGAGAGAGGGAGAAAATCCCACACGCATGAAAATGGACAAAACAAACTCGCATTTCCACTCTGTGCAGCTCAGACACGTCAAAGAGAATTCACATTCTCATCATTAGCTGTGATGACTGGTTTCACTGTGCCAACCTCTGAGTATCACTGTAAACACACAGATGGAAAGACAGAGGGTGGCAGGACTCCAGGAAATTACTGTTAAAAGTGTGATGCAGATTCATCTGGCTCCAGAAATTCATCAAACGAGTTCTCCTCCTTTGCAAGTCAAGCCCTGCAGCTTAGGCAAGAAGATGCTGCATGAAAGTTTAGCACCAAAACGCTGTCAGAAAAAAAACTCAAATCTGATGGTGTGACTTTTCAATGTTTAGTTTTTCTCCTGGATTTCCTAGTAGTGCTCATGCCCTTTGGAAGAGCTGCTTAATAACTAGTTACATTTACTAAATGACATTTATTTGAGTCACTTTTTGGGGAAAAAATGTACTTTTAGGAGAATTTTTACTGTGCTGTACTTTTTACTCTTACTTCAGTTTATAGTTTATAAACTTATTAGAACAAATTAGTTTATAAGATCCAGAGAAACTCCTATTAGTTTATAAATTGTGGATTAATTATTCTTACTCCTTAGAGAAACTCCTATTAGGTTGTAATTGTGAAGTACTTCTGTTGTCGTTTTGTTTGTAGTTCCTCTAATAAAGCACTTTGAAATATTTTGCTGCTGAAAATGTGCTTTATAAATTAAATTATTTTTTTCTTACCTTGAGTAGTTTTATTATGAAGTATTTCTACTCTTACTCGAGTAAAATTACTGGATTTTCTACCCACTGAATGAAAAACACATTTTAACCAAAGATTCACCAAACAGAGACACACAGCTGCAGTTTTTAATGGTTTGCAAGTTTTTCTATTAGGAAATCTGATTTGGAAACATGTTCTTCTTTTGATTTTGTTACTTTAATTAATTATTGTAATTTTTGTCCCTAAAAAAATACCAAAATTTCCACTGAACTTTATATTTTGGTCTGTCTGATTATGTAATTTTAAATATTAAATGTCGACTCTTTACCAAATACTTTTTTACTCTTGCTGGAGTAATTTCTTGGATGGCTACGTTTTACTTTTGCTTGAGTAAAACATGCTGAAGTAGTGCTACTCTTACGTACATACAGTTTTCTGTACTCTGCCCACCTCTGCCCCTTGGTGGCACTGATATTCTTGACTTTTAGCCCGTGTCTAAGAAAGAGCGCCATGCTTATCTCTCTTTGAAGTCAGCCACAACAAGGCGACGTCTGGCTGCGGCAGCGCTAAGAAAGTTGACAGAGAGAGATGGCGCGTCATTAAGGAATATTAGTGGGCTCCGCCAAGCAGACCCAGCTTCCCGGGGCCCCAGGAAGAGTTCAATAAGAGAGAACACGTAGGGAGAGGACGGGCCCCTCGGAGGAGCTCGATAAGAAACAAACACACCAGAAAGCTGTGGTAGTTCAAACAGGGTGGAAGCCTCCGGAGGAGTCCAGTCAGGCACATAAAACGCTCAAACATTGACTGCTACCGTCAGACTACTTTCTCTCTAAATCAGACACGAGGAGAGAAAGAGCCTCCTGTGTGACGGTGATGGACAATTTGCCACCAGCTTTGATAAAACACACGACTGACTCCATCTGAGATTTTATGGCTTCCTTTAATCAGCAACTTTTCACAAACTCATATTTCATAATTAACAATCTGAACATGGTTGACTTGAACTGGACTTTATTTAATTGAATATGAACCAGTCTGCTTTTGATTGGACTGTGCTGGAATGAAGTGGGTTGATTATAATTAACATGGCCTGAATTTAATGGAAATTTCACCAGTTTGTCATTATAAATGCCTTATGAATATGTTTGTTATTATTTGGTAGAATATAAAAAGCAGAATTGGTTTCAATTAAGGACATTTACAGGATTCTCCCAAACACATACAGCTCTGTAAAAAATGAACAGCCCACTGCACTGAATCCAACTGAAAACCTCCTGGTTTCTCCACCAAATATTGATTTCTGAACTCTTCCTGAGTTAAAAGATTAGTGTTGTTGTTTCTAAATGAATATGAACTTTTCTTCTTTGCATTATTTGAGGTCTGAAAGCACTGCATCTTTTGTTATTTTGACTGTTTCTCATTTTCTGCAAATAAATACTAAATATTTGCTTGTAATTTCAGAGACATGTCAGGAGTTCACAGAATAAAAGAACAATGTTCATTTTACTCAAACATAAACCTTTAAAAAGTAAAATCAAAGAAATTGATCATTTTAAGTGATCTCTTAATATTTTCCAGAGCTGTATGTCAAACTCAACCCGCCGTAGCTTTTAATGTGGCTCTCTGAGAACAGAGAACCTTCAAGATAAGTTTACTTTATCAATCAAATCAAAGCAATTCTTATCTTTATGCAACCAAATTACATCAATGTGAAAAGATGTTCCATATCACTTAATTTTAAGAAGCACTTATTGAATACAGAGGTGGTTATTTTATTAATATTTAACCGTTTCTTTTTGGGGTTTTCTGCCACCACCGGCCCTTCATATGACCGAAAATGGAAATGAGTTTGACATTCTTGCTCTAAATGAAACAAACACATCAAAAAACAAACTACAAATTAATGAAGCCTTGCTTTCTGGTGACTGCTTTACATTATTGGGCACTAAAACATTAAGTCTGACAGGAGTGAATAGAGGTAAGATACTGCCTTGCTTCTTGTTCTTTCACCTAATAATATCAGATAGCAATTTGTACAGTTTAACAAAAAATGTCCATCACAGATTTCTCTCAAGACTAAAGTATGTTGATTTGAAAGAAGGAAAACTGAACTTTTTTTAAATCATACTTTCTATTTATATTGTGTGGTATTTATTCATGCCTTAATGATTCACTATTAAAATTTGGCTAAAACGAACTACAGATCAAAGCAATCAAAGAAAATATAAGATTTAAAAAACTATTCCTGAACCTACCAGGCTTTTCTGTGTTTGAATATGTATCATCTCTTTTAAAGCTGGATAATTTGGCAGGTAAATAATCTGAGTGCTTTGACATGATCTAGTTATAATCTGCATTATGTGTTTTCCTACCAGCAGTGGTAACAAGTGCAGCGTGCAGCGAGTGCGGGATCTGCTGCTAACATCCTGGTGTCAGATACCAAGATGTTTGGTCTTGTACAAATGCATGCTTCAGCAGGCCGGAGCTGCAATGTTGGCGTGGGAAACACTATGAGGGGTCAGTTTGTTTTCGCTACAACACCATCCAGCGCAGGGCTGACTAAACAGATCAGTGGAAAGCCGGTTCGTTTTCTGGCACGCACATTTTGCCTCAGTCTTTAAGAATGACTTACTGAGACAAGACAATACATTAAAGGAGTTGTTCACTGAACTTTTCCACAATGACAAATTTCAAAGTTTTTAATTGGGATCTTATGTGATAGACCAACATGGAACAATACAAACAAACAAAAGCTGTTTTCCTCTCAGCTAAAACGTTTAGCTGCAATCACAACTGGGAGACATCCACAGACTTTTAATTTCTGCCCGTTCATCTTTGTAAAAAGGTTCAAACTGAGTCAGACTGGATGACGTGCAGCATTAGACTCTTATTGAGCTGCCTGGACTTTGACTGGGTCACTTTGATCGAAGAACATCCTCTGATCAGCTCTGGCTGGGTGTTTAGGATTATTGTCCTACTAGAAGCCGAGTATTTGCTCCAGTCAATGTCATGTACAAAAGCCCAAAACTTGGGTTTTATCCTCCGCCACACTTTTCAGATATTTATTAATATCTGAATATTTCAGATATTTATTAATATCGGAAAAGTTTATTATGTCGCAATAAGCAGTAATTTACATTCTGATGATTAATATTTTTCAAAGGGAACTTTTGCTTACAGAGACTTCATAATCCATTTTAGTTATGACTTTGGTTTAAAGAGGTTTTTATTTTTGTTTAATTTACTGATTTTAGTTGTATTTTATTTTGGATATTTAAAATGACTTTTAGAATTTAAAAAATACTTTATTAGTCTGTGAGAGGGCAAACTTGAATTATTATGCCATTATCAACATATTATTTAAAAATATTATCGTTTATCACAATAATCAGTTGGAGAATTTATCATTTAGCATAATTTAGTTTTGGAAAGAAAATGGGAAATGATGCACATTTTATCTACTTGATAATTTATTAATTTGTTTAATGTTTAATTCAGGGGAGTGAATACTTTTGCAAGACACTGAATAAACAAACTTTAATAAAAGATGTTCAAATCTAGTAACCTTTTTTTGTACTTGGATAAATAAGTTATTTTTTCTTCGCCTTGCCACAAATTTGAAACAATATTTAATTTTTATTGTATTCGCCTTTCATATTTTAATGCAGCCAAGTTCACTTTATAGATGATTTCTTTTTTTAATCAAACAATTTCTAATCTTCAAAAGCTACAGATGTAAATTCAATAAGCTTCTAAACCAAAATCCCTGAACTGTGTTCAAAGATGATCCTTGAAGAAGTGCTGCCCTCTTACCAGTAGGCATAAAAAAGCAACAGGGGTCCAAGTGAGCCGATGCTCAGCCAGAACATGAAGCAGAGGCTTCCTGTGGACATCTGAGTAACAGTATGCAAAGGAAACAGACATCCCAGCACAGTTTGAAAAGCAACACAGTGCCTACAGAAAATAAGTGAGCGCAGACCCTATCCTGGCAGCTGATCCTGGGAAACAAAAGGCTAGGCTAAATATTTACATAGAGCCCGAAGGGAGAGTCTGAGATTAGAGAGAGAGGAAAAACAAAACGATGAAATGGAGGGTGGGGCTAGGATGGGCTGGCTGCTGCAACATTATCTGAGGGGCTGTTAACCTGAGATACAAGCAGGTCAAAACAAAGGAAAACATTGTTCACGTGCACAAACCCGCAACTGCACACCAACATCCCACAGAGACAGGATCCTGCATTTGCTCAGCTTCGCCTCATCCGCAGGGTCCCCTTCAACTGCAGGAAACAATATGATCCTATTCAAATGTCTGACTGCTCTTATTGTCCCTCAACAGGCCTGTAAGCATCTGATACAACCAGAAGGATATCTTTAAGCTGGAACGCATATGCACCACGTTTTTCAAACTTCAAAACAATAAAATACTTTTAATTCTACTTTCAATTATCCTTGTTATGACATTTTAACTCACATATAATTGAAATCTTTAACTGAACGGAAATTTTCATAGCTACACTTCATACAATAAATAGAAAACAGACAAATTTAGGAAACCATGGAATCACGTTTGAATATTCCAGTGATGATTTTTGTTGTCATAATTCTCCATGATCCAGATTTTAAGCCAGGTGTGAGCACTAAGAGCAGATGAAATCCATCCAACTAACTGGATGTATTATTAACATTCAAAGTATAAATGTCAATGAAATGAAACACAATAAAATGCAAGGCAAATACAGCATCAATGTTTACTGTGGGATTAAAATACTGAACACACAGGGTTGACAGTCGAGGTTTGATGTACAGGTACATCTCAATAAGTTAGAATATTATCAAAAAGTTTATTCATTTCAGTAAATCGTTTTAAAACCAAAACTCAAACTCTATTAATTCATCACATATTGGATGATTATGGCTTACAGCCAATCAGCAGACATTCACTTTCTCAGGAAATTTAAACTTTACATAAAACCAGGACCAGGTGTTTCAACACAGAAATGTCAGCCTTTACAGAAAGGTCTGTCCTATTGCGCAAAATTCACATTTGCAATGTTTTTGTACTTTCATTTGGGTCTCAGCTGTTTCTAAAGGCAGCCAAAGCACAACAAAACAAAAAAGGAAAAAAAATCTGCCGTTACCTAGCAACCTCAGCCAAGCCCAGTCCATCACCTAGCAACCGAAGTGGAACCCCTCCCCATTTGGTCAGTTGGTTTTACCTCTGTATTCTCTACAGGGTTTGGATCAAGTACAGTGACATAATGGTAAATAAACCGGGTGTCTGTACGTTCAGTGGTGTGGGCAGGTGCTGGAAAATGAAATCAGAATCTCTATAAAGCTTGGCAGCAGAGGGAACCATAAAATGCTTTTATATGTCTTTGGTGGATGGCCGCGCTGACTTTTGACTCCATAAAACGCAGCAGACCAACAACAGCAGGTGACCCAGTTACCCAGATCATCACTGAGTGTGGAAATCGCACACTAGGTCTTGATTCTGTGCCGCTCTGCTCTTTCTCCTGACTTTGATTTCAAAATATAACTGAAGAGTGACAGTCACATGAAATAAGTATTTAAACTAATGAGCTTGTTTTTCTTCTCTTTGTTATAGTTAAGACATCGTCTCTGGTTGAGAAGAGGTTTGTCAAAAGGAATGCATCTGTATTCTGTGTGCATTTCTGTTGTAGTCTAAACATTATGAATTTACCCAAACTATTGAATGGACTCTGCTTTTAAATCCTCTAAAGCACATGTGTCAAACTCAAGGCCCGTGGGCCAAATCCGGCCCGCCACAGCTTTTTATGTGGCCCTCTAGATTCTAGACTAAACACTGTGTGCTTTAATATTATGTTATCATTCAAATCCATGCAGTTTTTATCTGTTTAGTCCCAAATTATATCAATCAGACCCTCCAGTTTTTTGAGAAGTATCATGGAAATTCAAGCAAAATCAACAAATTCCCGCACTTTTTTGCAGTAATTGGGAGTTTATTGCAGATTTTTCTCAAAAATTGTCAAAAACTTTCTTACTTGTACTAAACAGCTCCAGCCTTATTTGATGTCAGATTATAGTCCATGGTCTAAACATCGAGTAATAAAAAGTTGTATTTACCGTCATAAATAAGCACAAATATCACAAATATTTCCAGGTTAGTACCACAAGCACTTTGACTTTTATTGCAAAAAAAAATCACAAAAAGTGATCCAGGAGGAACTGAAAATATGTTCAATAATATTATTTAATTTTAAGAATTCATTGATATCTGAGGTCAAGATATTCACTATATAATGGCACAGACAAGGTGAACCAGTAGACACAGCTGGACCCCAAAATGTTTTTTTAAATGCCAGTTATCAATGATTGCTGGGAGACAAACCAAAAAGTGGAGTGTAATTACAGAGAAAACCAGTAGCCAGCCAGTTGGGAACCATCAAGCGGAGGGATTAATAGTACAAGACTTGCTGGGAAGAGGAAGAACCAAGGTAAATGTGGGGCATCTTCCTCCTTTTCTCATCTCCGCCCCTCCATCCTACCTCAGTCAGGACATTTGTCTTTCAGACAAAGATAAACTGCAGTTCTTTTATTAACTTGCTGATGGTTGGGAATTGTTTCTTTCCCCTCATCCAGGAGATTTACTCAAACAGACAGCTGCAAAAAATACCCTCCATATAATTATTCCTCTCCCCCCCCATTTAATAGTTTATGTTGGACCAAAATTGAATGCAGATTGTCACAGTAATGTCAGGAGCTGCTGTGTATCGAATGCACAATCATCCAAAATACATCACATCCCATCGCATTAGGGCACAGACGAAGCAAAAATAACAACCTATGCCTGTGAGGGATCGAGTACGTTATGTTTTGGGACGTGGATGCATGTTGTGTCTGTGTCAAACAGACGTAATTTAATTTGCAAAACAGTAGATTATACTATAAAATCTGCATGAATTTGTGTGTACATGGCTGCATTTTTATGTTCGCGGGTCGACAGAGGTCCTCCTGCTGAGGAGACACACCCTCAGGGGGATTCGCTCTGTGCAGCGTCTTCTTCCCTTCCTCCTCATTTGACAAATTACTGAGCCAATTCCACTCCACTGAGGCAGCCTGGCACCTGTCCATCAGCCTCACTGCGAGCTCGACTTTTCTCAGTCGAAAACGTTTCCTGTGCACTTTGAAAATGCTGTGATTGGGAAAAGATTTGTGATATTTTAAAATAGTGCTCAGTCGCATTATATTTGGTTTACACGCTGATGCTCATCTTCCTGACGCTCATCTGTAAATTAGACCTTTCACGCCATCTGCCCGTCTCTTCCTGAGGCTTTCGTCATCTTCTTAAACAGGAAGTGTTTCTCTGCCAAAACAATACATACTTGTCATGTAACGTCACACTTCTGTGAACTTTATAACTGACAGGCAGTTGCTAGGGAGTTGCTATGACAACAATAAACAAGCCACAAGCTTAGAAGTAGCTCTCACTTCATTCTTAATTTAACAATATAAGTACGTTACAACTGTTACTCAGTCACAATTTTTAGTACTCTAACCACCTCTGTGATATTTAACTAAGTTAAATATCAATGACATTTAACTTAGTATTTACTGCTGAACTAGCAAAATTAGCTTAGCTAATGTAGCTTTTAACAGCAATCTAAGGCTGCGTTCACACTGCAGCCTGACGTGACATAATTCCAAATTATTTGCCTTAATGCGACCTCCATCTGCTCTTTTGATGACAGTCTGAACAACACAGGTCAAATTTTTTTCGAATGCCACCCAGTCCACTTGGATATCCGATACGGATCCGATTCAAATGCGACTTAACGTCCAGGTCGCACTCATCCAACCTGAACGTCACTGATACTCGACAAACGTCACTATTCTGTGTAACGATACGCAAGCCGGAAGAAAAACAACCATGGCGGACTGTAATGAGGATTAAGTTGTTAACATGTTGGCTCCTGTTGGACAACATCTTCAAAATCGTAAGCTAAGCTCCACCGTTAGCATCCATGTTAACTTCCGCAAACACTGACCACTACTTCTTTATGGTGGTTGGAAAAACACTGAGCACGCTCTCTAGCGTTATTGCGCCCTCTACTGCGCGACATGCAAGACACTTTCAGGTCGTTTGGAGTTCACACTGTAGTCAAATATTTGGAAGTGTGAATGGGCAAAAAAAAAATCCGATTTGACAGAAATGGGAATTGGGTCACTTCAGGCTGTAGTGTGAACGTTGCCTAAGACAGACTATGTGTATGTTACTACATGTACCTACTCTGAAATTCACCAGAACCTTGTTATTCACTTGAAGAATTCATAAGTCATTGATTGTATGCATCAGCTCCTCCATGTTGTACGCACGCTGTGTTCATTAGGTACTGAACTATAAGATCGGACGCAGCTTAACAACAACTTCTGACATATTTCTTCTCCGTTTGTTCATGTATCTGTAGCACATTGGTAAAGAGTGTCCACATATTTTCTTTTCATTGGTCTCAAAGCCATGGCTCCATATGCGCTTACCTACTAATACATATTACATTTCAACATAAAGGGCTTTTTGTGTCAACTCTTTAACCCTGATGTCTGGTATTCAATCTCCCACACAAAATTAGCTCTTAAAAAACATCAGTGAATATGACATGAGTAATGACCAACAGGAGAAAGCAACTTTTAGAGCCAAGTATGGATTTACTATAATCTGGAGTTCAGCTGCTGATGCCAGTGATGTGGTGTTACATATTTCAAAAGACTGAAAATCTGCTGCTGCTGATGTTAAGCAGTGACAAAGTGCTCATTAGACTGAAGCTCAATATGAAAAATGTATGTAAAAACACATAATCAGTCAGCAACAGGCAAGGTCAGCTTGAGTAAAAATACTACTGTCCCATTTCAAGATCTTCAAATGACAAATTAATTTGCTAACTGCAATTTTATTTAGAATTGGTATCTTTTGCTTTTCACACAAACCCTCAGAAAAATAAACCCACAAAATTTGGCTGGGCTTAAATGAGATTTAAACAACAACATGATGGTAAGTTATTAAAATAAAACATCTAAACAATAATTGGCTTTTCAATAAATTATTTTTTATCCAAGGATGAGTTCAATCACCAATTTTTCAAGTATTTAAAAATGTAAACTTATATTAAGGAAACCACTTTCTATAATCAACAGTCTAACTTCATCCTCTTCTTTAATTGCTTTTTTTATTCCAGGTTCTTGTAATCAGTCTTATTATTACATACATTACAAGTGCACTGATTACAATTTAGTTAATTTGATTCAATTCCTGATTTTCTAAGATATCTGTCTAAAATAAACTGCATTTTAGGCAGTTTTTCATCTCAACACAATAACATAGTTTTCAATTTTGTTATTGTTACTTTTCATGCAAATGTAAGCAAGAATACCAGCATAACGTTATTTTAAGTAAAGAAACTTTTAAGTTTATGTTTACATTTGTCTCTCAGATGCAAATTTTGGTTTTGTTTCACCTAATGAGTATTGTTTTTATTCAATCTAGACAAACCGGGATATGTAAGTAGAAAAAAATATGAAAACTTATTTGTATCTGTCTATTCATCCACTCATGTATCCACCCATTCATCCATGCATCAATTCATCCACCCACTTCATGTTTGAGCCAAAACAGTAATAAAATCCTATTTAGGGGTTTTAATCAGCCACTAAGCCAGTCTACATAAAATAAGATGGTTTGATATTACTCATTTGTCCAGCCCAACAATTATTGGTAGATGAATTAAATGTATCCTTTCATGCCAAAAAATACATCTGCAAAATTTCAATTCTCTTAAAGTTTAAAGAAAATTAAATTGAACACTTTGTTAGGAGCCAGCTGAACTATCTCTAGATTATAAAGGCATGTCATGTTTTCAGATAAAACATGAACATTTTCATTTTTATAGTCTTGAGATAACAGCTAATGTGGCAGTAAAATTAATATCACTGTTAAAACTGGAGTTCAGGATGTTGGTTTGTAGGTTCAGTTTAACGTGCGACTCCTGTAGGCCCAGCACACCACCTGCCTGACAGCCACTATGACAGCTATTTTCCTCCGGCCAACTTATCTCTGCCTTACCACAGGCACAACAGAACAGAAAGGGGCGAATTCAAAGACAATTTAAACTCGGTGCAGATTACGTTTCAAAACCCCCCAGAATGAATATTTAACTGGTCTGCCTTTCGATAAGCGATATGGGGAAATTTCACTGAGTCAGGAAGTCAATTTAAACTCCCCTGAGAGAGGAAAGGCTACTTCAACGTCCTGCAGGCTCGCCCTTGGGGACGGACGAAGCCCTTCCTCCCTCCTGCTGCACGGTGTGACGCTAACGGTGACTGTCTGCTCAGCCTGATACAGACAAGCCCCATGCTAAGTCATTACACAAGGTGAACTGCCTAATTACAGACAGACAGCCCCCTCCCTACACCGCCGTGACCTACCAACAGGGTCACTGCTGCTCTTAAAAGTGTCTCAGAGAGGAGCAGTACGAGTCCTGGATGAGAGAAGAGGAACATTCAGGACGTTTTCTGCCTTTCATGGGAGTCTCTTTGCTAGGATGGGGGTGAATTTTCCACAGAGTAAGGTCAGAGTTGCTTCTTTTCCTCTCTGCTTTACGATCAGCAACTGAAGCAGGTTTAAAGTGTCAAACGTAACTGGACAAAACCGTCAGTCGAAAGCAGACAGTCCTTTGTAAACGGAACATCAGAGGCCCGTTTTTATAGCGCGCCAGCTCCTGCCAAACTGGTTGTTTCCATGGAAACCTAGCAGCTAATGACCGGTAACGAGAGAGAAGGACTTGTTTGATGAAAAAAAAAGAAAGAAAGGTAGTTGAGGACGAAAAAGAAAGACAGTGACAAAGACGGATGGAGGGAGAAAGACAGAGATCTTGTGGAACAAAAGAAGCAATTTAGTATCGGCGGACAGCGTAAAGCCTGATTATGTCATCAGTGTAAATGATCATTAATTTCCTTCTGTCCAGCTGGACCAGATTAATGTCTATCCATTTGCTTTGGAAGAAGGGAGCCAGCTAAACCATTTCACTGGGAAGCAACACAAAAGCAACCACAGACAAATATACCATACTAGACAAAAATACTATACTTTCATAGCAGTACAGAAATAATAATAAAAAAAAATTAAAAATATTAAGCATAAGCCAATCTTATTTAGTTTAAATCCATATTTAGGAATACATAAGAATATCATAAAGGTTGGAAAAACTCCTGCAGTGTTACTTATGGAGATGAGATTTAAAGTCACTCTAAGCTCACACACCAAAAAGTAAACAGTGTTTTAAAATACCATAAATGCCAGTGGTGGTATTAAATTAAGTATGTTTATTTTACAAAACATTTGTCCTTTTCTGTCTGTTTGATAATTGTAAGTCAAAATAAGTCAATTTTAGCTCCTTTGTAATTTCAATTTGAGGCACGTCTCTGGTCTACCCTTCGAAGCCAACCCTTTCCAAAAGATTCATTGCAGGCTGAACGGGATATTTTTCTTCTTGTAACAATGGCACACAAAGCAGGAGAGAAGCACAGTTTTAAATATAAAATCTGGCAGTAAAACCATTAAAATGCTAAAGAAGTTGTTTTATTGGGCTTTTATCATTTACTTAGATGTGTTTTTTTTTAATTCTTGTAAAAAAAAAATTAAAGGATTAAATGAGTAATAATAAAACTCAAGATTTTGAGCTGCATTTTTGCCAGCTCGAGTTTAGCTCTGTCGCGGTTGCTAGGCGACAGGACATGTACCATGGTAACGGCAGTAACAAATCTGAAGATTAGACAATCCAGTTTCACTCACTGCCGGTCTTTGTGGTCGACAAAGGATGCAGCCACTGAATCTGAACAAGCCCGGTTTGTTTACCAACAGACATGCTAACTGTGCCAGCTAACATTTATTTAAGCAGTGCTATTTTTAAAAAACTGGCGATTAGCTTGTCTGTTAGCGAATGAATGACTGGTGTACGTTTCACTAAGAGCTACTTCCTGCTCTACTTATCTTATGATAACAAACAATACTATACCTAATAAAAGTTAAAAACACAAAAGAAACAAACAATACATGCAGTTTTTTGAGATGGATCCTTTTCTGTTAAAACAGCTGAAAGATTATGCTTTCAAATATAATTTATATCAATAAAAGTGGACTGGCCTTTCCAATGGAGGGTTTTAATCTTCTGAGAACCAACAATAAGCTATTCCAAAGATAAACATATTATTGTAAACCACGCACTCACAATTTCATTTTATGTTCACTTTATCTTCCTGGAAGTTCAACAATGCACATACTCCAGATTATTTTTAATGTTTTAATGTAATAACATTACTGACATTAAAAGAAAATTAAGAGCTAAAATGAGCTGCCATTCAAACATCCCATCTCTAGCACCGTGGTGAATTCCTGTTTTTACATCAACGCAGAACTCTTTCACTAGTTTCCACATAAATAAAAGTTTTAACCTTAACATCTGAACCAGAATGCTGCCCGGCGTGTGAAAGCCCACCATTTCACTTCTCTTTACATCCTGATCCAATTATTCATAAAGCCGGCAATTATGGATCCATTAAACCTGTGAATCCAAAGCTCAGGATCAACAGCGGTGTCATGTGGATCAGCTTCATTACTTAAAAGCTCAACAACCTCTGTGCAAGTAAAAACACGTGTGGCTGACAATCAATTCCAATACAATGGCCACATGTGCTTTTAAAATATTAGCCATAAGGGCTTCAAGCAAAGTCTTCAAATCTGCAGGTCACGATTCACGTCATAAAATAACATTAACAGGAGTCTTTTAGTGTAGAAAAACACAGCTTTAAAATCAATGAAAACATTGTAATTATATTTATAAAGATGTAACTGAACCTTATTTATTAATATAATAGCAGGCCTTCGGTAAAAACAATATTCCACAAAATTACATTAAAAATGTATAATTAATAAATTACATTATTTAACTTATCCTGGTTTAATTCATCTTTTTGGGCTATAAAATGTGTTTTTAAAATTAAAAAATTAAAAGAAATTAAAGAAACCAGTTGTTTTGTTGGTGCACTCCTAATTTTTATCTGAAGCATAGAGTACTGCAGCAAGCACTTTCCCACCAGCTGCTGTGCACTGCCATTCAGATGGCTAAAACAAGCCGACACTTTGCCCCAAATTTGACCAATTAGAAATATTTGGAGTCGAGTGATTTTTTTCCTTTTCTGCTGTAAAAAAAATCTGTTATTATCATTTTATAAGGTGAGTTAATTTTACTTATAGAGGATATTTTCAGCAACAAGGCAATTCAAAGTGCTTTACGTGAATTACACGGAAATACAAACAAAACAAAAAAATAAAAAGAAAGCCAAAAGTATAGAACAAGAAGTCCATAATTTACAAACTATTCAGGATTTCTCTGGATAATAATCTAAAAAGTATAATATTGGACTAAACGTCATACAAATAATTATATTAAGTATTTTTCCTTAACCTTTTCCTAATCAAGGTTATTTTACCATTAAAATAACGTCTCATACTGGCAAAGGTTTTTTCAACAAAATAGAAAATATGTTTTATTTTTAAATATTCCCATACTACCCAGAATCTATACTTGCAGTGAATCCAAGAGCAAAACATTGTTTGCTTCTGTTCATCCAAAGCTGTGCAGTCATCGCAATAATTCAACAACAATATTGCACATAATGTTTTCCACAATATTGTGTTGCCCTATTATACGCAGACATCTAATCACAAGATATTTTTTCTTTAAGTTTCATAGCATTCGAGTTACCAGCTTTCCCAGCAGCGGAGGAAAAGAACGCTGAAGTGTATTTAGACAAGATCGTGATGTAACATCTCATTTTACAGAGATAATTGGAAATACTGTCCTCTGCTACTTTTCATTAAGACAAGGGCAGCTCAGTGTAACTGACAACACTGTGTGTGTGCTTTAAATTAGGTGTTTACCTGTTTTATGAAGTGTGTAATTGAGCCGTCTTTGTTTTCTAATACTTAACAATGGTGTCTTTAAAGCAGCCTCAGCCCCAGTTTCTCAGTCAAACATCCTTTCGCATTCAGATTCCTCCAGCCACAAGCTTGACATGAAAGATTTAAGAACTCCTAATTTTAGCTTAGTTAGATAACCTTATAAAATGATGACAGCACATGCTCATTCTCAGAGAACAGAGATAAATTAACACAAAAAAGCAGAACAGGATTAAAGATAACCTAATTCAATTTGAAGAAAGAAATTCAGATGTACACCCAAAGGCTGAGTGAACTTTAAGACGTTTATATGTCTGGGTGTTGCAATATCAAAATTGGAAGATATTTGCCGTCTGGTTACTGTCAGCATGAGAGAAGAAGCTGGAAAATATAATTATCTGATCACCTTCAGCTCAAAATATAAAATAACTGATCAAACCTAAAGAGAATTAATCTACATTGAAAAGTCTGAAGTTAATGAAACCATGTAAAAAGTTTTAGATTAAATAAAATTATTTTAAATTCTCATTCATTGAACCTGAGATTTACCACATAGCATGAATTTTGACGCACTTTTTTTTTTTTAACAATCTTTACATAAATGTGAAGGGAAAAGCTCCATATTATATCACAAATATGTCACTACGACGACACTGTGTGTAATATCAATATGACAAAGTATCTTCTTTGGTCAGAAGATACTACAGACACTGTAAGACTGACTGCTACAGACAATCTACAACAACTCTGAAGAAAATTGAACTTCCATCAAGATTTAATTTCTCTTTGTGATTAGTAGTGTTGTTAAATAAGATATTCTGGTAAATACATCATGAATGTGTCAGGTGCATTTCAACTAAAAAAACGTTGGAATAGAAATTGTGGCATTTATTCTAGTATCTAGATTAATTATTTGCTATCTAGGATCAGTATTTGCTGCATTTCGCATGTTCTCCTCGTATCACGCAGTCCAAGTTAGCAGTTAATGGTTTTGATGCTTAAATTGAGATAATTTAATTCCTCATTTTCTGTCTGACTTCAAACTACTGCCTCTTCAAAATAACCTGCAGGACTCAAACAAAATCTGCTAATTGGTATCAGTGAAAAAAAAGCAGGACTTTTTTCTATGTTTCATTTATACTTTTTGGCATGACAAGTACGGAGAGCCATTCCAGCCAAAATTAAACAGATAAATAAATTATTTGCTTCTTTATCCTTATTTAAACATTCATGTATTATTAGGCCCGAGCAGCTAAGCGCTGCGAAGGCCTATTGTTATTTTATTTGCTACTTGATTTGTACATTTATTTATTATTTTATTTATTAATTATGTACACATTTATTTATTAATTCATGTATTTATTTGTTTATTTCTTCCCACATTTATTTCTGCCTGTCCTTTCTCCATCTCCTTATTCATTTCTGCTTCATTATGATGAGACAAAATTACAATTACAATTACAAAAAGCAAAAAAATGAACAGCAGCATAAACTAGCTGACACAAGAGTAGAGCACTTTATACTTTTTACAAATTCCTAATTTGTGAAATACTTACTGGTGAAAAGAGGGAAAGAAAGGTGGCATCCAGACTTTCTTCCATAAATAAAGCTACAATCTTATAAACCCATTTTCTTCGTCACGGGTCGTGAGCTGAACGTATCCAACGCTACTCAGAATAAAAACACACGTCTTTTAGTTTCCGTTTATCTTTTATCAACTTTTGGAAAAACCAAAAAGCTCCTCATTTTATGAGTCAGGATTGTTCGCCATTTTCTCTTCAACAACAACAACAGCTCAGTTTTGAAAATGCATTTTAGAACAACACATTTAGAAAGCCAAAGAGAGCAGACAGCTTCAACTCATAAACCATAAATGAAGACGGTATTCAAAAAGCAGCTGTCGATCAGCATTTCCACAAAGGAGTGTGACTGAACAACAATCAATGCCTTGAAAACATGGACTGCTCTGTGAAAAGCTCTCCAAACACACTATTAAAATAGAGATCAATGCCGGGCCTTGCTTACAGTGTTATCATACAACACAGACACACATGCTGGGTTCAAACGACGTCTTTGTGCTGACGAAGACCAAACAGAAACACTTTTAACAGCATCCCTGCACCGACGATTCAGACCCAACATAATGACCATGTGCCTCAATTCAGCCGCATAGCATTCTGTTTATTTCACAACAAAAGACTAACCTTCAATTTATTAAAAAAAAAACAAAACATATTTGTTAAAGGGTCATCTCATAAACACATAATTCAGAATTTAAACACATTAAGCTGCAGCTTTCAAATTTCAATAATTGATTAAAACTTAAATGTTAGGCTGCAAATTTCACTCCACCTATTTAAACGGAACATGAATTTATATTGGTTCCAGCTGATGTATCTTTATTATGCTAAACTGTTAAAGAGAAGGCCTCAGCTGGATGAGTGTGGCGCTAAGTTGTGCTGATACACTGATGAAAAATGTCATTATTTCATCACTCGTGTCTCCTAAGTATCCCTTTGTGTCAGAAATATCTGCAGGAGAGGGACTGTGAACCTGCCTGAATAACGGCTGGAAAGAATTATCGTCTTCAGAGCAATAACATTTAAGCTTCACTGCAAGCAGCCGCCAAGCCGCAGCACAAAGAAAAAATTCCTCACACCGTTCTTTTTTATATATAGTTTCACTGAAACGCGGCCGCTTTCTGTCTGCAAGACAAAAAAAAGGCTCACTAAAATACTTACACCTAAGTTACCTCTTTTGTATTTTATATTTTTTGCCTCTCTGGAAGAACATTGAAGGCAGAATGAGGTCATTTGAGCACAATAACTTATTTAATAGGAGCCAGCTATTACATGTTTCAATTGCTCTATAGATGCCGCCTAATTTGCACTTAAAACGATTCTGAACTGCATATGTGTGACTTCATTACACCAATCAAGAGCAGATGGCTGAAAAGCATTTCTATGCTTTTGAGTGTTTGCCTGAATACCTGTTTCTTTCACCATAATTTGAAATTATGTGTTATGTTTTATCACTTGACTTAATGGAGATGGTGCAAACTTTCAGTTTATGTTTCACTTGTAAACGCTGAAAATAAATTACTGACGATATTCACAGCTTTACAGTTACTGTGAAGTCTTATTTCTCTGTCCTAGCTGAAACACGGTTGTATTCTTTTCTTTAGGTTTTTAAGCCCCTTATACTGGACCAGTTTCATGGTGTATGGTCCCAATTTATTTCCTCTGTATTTGTTGTGTTTGGAGACTTGCAAATTATTATGCTGGTCTCTGTTGCGACAGTTTTCTCTTGCAGCTTAAGATTTCCACGCTCTGGAGCTGCTGCAGAAACTCTGCAACACATGCAGCACAGACCTTTATTTTATGTTGAACTTTAGTTCAAAGACATGTCATGCCCTTTTTAGTGCTTCACAAATAAAATTCACAGTACTCCAAAAATAAAGCTGGAACGATTAATTCAATTAATCGTGATTAATCGATAATTGAAATAATCGTCACCTAATTTAGTGATTTATTAATCGTTAACTGGAGAATACAGACTCTTAATGCCAATTTGGTGGAAAAGCAACATGTTCAGAGCAGTTTTTTGAATTTAAGATGAGAAAAAATATCTTCTTTGTCTGTAAATATATTCTACCCAGAACTTCTCAGGTGGCAGTTGAAGCTCAACCTGGTTAAACTAATGATAAAAATAAATAAATAAATCTCCTATTAAGCACATTTTGCTGTCCTATTATTAATCAATAAATCCAGAAAATAACCACAGATCAGCAATGCATTGAACTGATGTTAAGTCAAGAAGAGCTGGACTTTTCACATGTCGATGTTGGGAGTATTTTTAGCTGCATGCTTTGCTACAAATGATCAAATGTAAAGGAATGCTGCTCTTGCATTTTAGGCAATAACATTTTTATTTCCTTATTTAAAAAAGTAACTGAATTATTAGTTTATTTGAGTATTTTAATGTATTACTAGTGTTGGATAAAAAGGATCAAATCTGCAGCCGGTAACCTTTATAATATGTATATATGCAGATCTGGAAAAACTAAGAGCCCACTGCAGTGAATCATATTGAGAACCTCCTGGTTTATCCACCAAATGTTGATTTCTGAACTGAGTTTAAACATCAGTGTTGTTTCTGAATAAATATGAACTTGTTTTCTTTGCATTATTTGAGGTCTAAAAGCACTGCATCTTTTTCTTTATTTAGACAATTTCTGGTTTAAATACTAAATTTTTTCTTGTAATTTCAGAGACATGTCAGTAGTTTATAGAATAAAAGAACAATGTTCATTTTACTCTATAAAGAGTAAAATCAGAGAAACTCAAGATTTTAAGTGGTCTCTTAATTTTTTCCAGAGCTGTATATATATATATATATATATATATATATATATATATATATATATATATATATATATATATATATATATATATATATATATATGTACATATAAGTACTTGTATGTATGTAGATTAGGGCTGAAACGATTCCTCGAATGATTCGAGTACCTCGATTACTAAAATTCCTCGAGGAAAATTTACCTGCCTCGAAGCTTCGTTAATTTATGTTTTATTAGTTAGCGCACCGTGTTCCGGCCGGGACTTCATTTGCGTTGCGCGGAGCTCTCACTTCCGCCTCTGAGTTGTTGACAAAAGCTAAGTCTCAGCGGCATAAAGTCCAATCTTCAAGATTGGCCCGTGGGGATTTTATTGATTGATGATAATGCCCGACTTTTTAATCGTTTTTGGGGAACCAATAAGCATCCTTAAAATGACTGGGGGAATGCCTGGAGTACGGCAGCATTTCTCCTCCGGGGCTGCTGGTTGAAAGCGAACGGCGGGAAGAGCGCTGAGGTGAGCGGATAGACTGAACAGGGCGGGCGGCTGAGTAGCTGATGCTTACCGTGTAAATGTAGCTTTACCGACGAACCGCACAATAAATTTCATATCCCGGTCTGAAGAAACGGGTGGCGGAGCGCATCGTACATGGCTGGTAGATGAGTTTCTGAGTGTGACCAGTGAAGGTGTCGTAAATATCCCGTATTGCTTCCCCCCGTGTTCGTCCCCCGGTCTAACGGTTCGTCAGTCCGCTGGTCTATTTCCTCCACCCCATCTTACGTTCGTTCATTCGCCCTCTCCTCCCAGTCCAGGCGGCATTTCCCGTATTTTCAAACCCAAAGCGTGACAGGTTAGGTGGCAAGGTGAGTTTAATTAATCTATTAAACTCACTGAAGATGAATACATAAACTAAAAGCTGGATTGTAGACATTTTTTATAAGCATATTTGTGAGCCTGCCTCTTTGTCATTAAATTCAATATAATTTCAGATTTTTCTATAACTTTTCTTCTGGTTAACTTAGAAAGTGAGCTATTATTGTTACAGGTTAGTTTTCTAAACTACAAAAAAGCAACTGTTAGGGATGCTCAAATATGAAAAATTGGACTGATATTGATATCTGATAGTAACACCGGTATTATGCCAGATTTACCAATATTTCATTTTATAATTTTTTTTTATCCGATTACTCGATTAATCGTAAGAATAATCGATAGATTACTCGATTACTAAAATATTCGTTTACAACAGCCCTAATATATATATATATATATATATGTACATATAAATACTTGTATGTATGTAGATATATTTGTACATGTATTTGTTAAAACTGTAACCATGTCATGACGGATTAACATGAGATAATCTGTGAAAAGTTCGATCACCTCCTCCCTGAGCTACTATTGCTGTCTGAAGAAATGTGTCGATCCAGACCAAAAACAACCAATCTGAAACAGGAGGAGGGTCTTAGCGCTGTCAATCAATCTCATGTACTCACTGCTAAATGTGCTAATGGCAGAGAAACAACTCACCGTTTCAGAAAAATTGTTCATCCACCGTCATAGTCTTAAGTGGCTATGCTAACTAGCCTGAGCATTCACAACAGGATCTGCTGACAGAGAAAAACTGTAGCAGCAACAGAGAGCAAGGCAGGAAGAGGGCGAGCAGCGCCACACGAGATTGTGATTGACGGCGCTAAGTCCCGCCTCCTGTATCTAATTGGTTGAATCTAGTCAGAGGAGTTAGATTTTTTCCCAGATTGTCTCTCTCTTACTGTTCTGTCTCTACATAGTGACAGTTTCAACAAAAATATTTTTCATAAGTTTCACACTGCAGCTATAAGCAGGCAAACGGAAAGTCTCCAGAACGCGACAGTTTTTATCAGATCAATCATCAGAATAATCGATTGATAGGCTGATCATTAGCTGCAGGTCTACTCTGAATTATTAACAAATCCATCCATTCTTCATAAATGTCCGTGGATAAAATGTTGCACTCTTTCATCGGTTGTGCAGCGAGAAGACCCTCCAGATAGTGCACAGTTGACCTTAACCTTGGCTGTCTCGCTCTCACAGAGCCCTCATTGTTGAGTCACACAGAAAGCTGTGACTAAAAGCTGCTAATTTGAGAGCGGCAGTCTGCTCGATACAGATAGACTCTTGCTTGTGTTCGATACCAGCCTTTTGAGGCGAGAGTCGACTCTATCTTAATGGCATCACAGACATAAGCCCGAGTGACTAACAGGCTGTTAGAAAATGTAGACATGGTTCTGGTAGAACAGGAGTGACTAAACCTCGGAGGCCAGCGCGCAGCTTTCAAGTCTGTGTGTCATTAGCTCATGTGGACTCGTCTTGTGGGGCTGAGGGGATCGCGGTCTCAACAGGAAGCCTCTAAACACTGAAGAGTGAATTTAGCATTATAGACCTTAGAGGCCATGAAGGATTTACATCACTGGCAGGCGAGACTGTTCCCAATCCCCGAAAGACCGAAACGCGCATGCCCCTGAGCCACCTCCGGCTCCAAAACCTCTTCACATCGCGGCGGTGAACAAAAGGGGATTTTACCATCAATGTTTCTATTCTGTCTTCCTCCTGATGATGTGGCTGTGACTTATTATCTCCCTACGTAGACAAACATAGATCTCAGCTGCATGCACACACATGCATGGTGCATTACAGCGTCCTGGCTTCTGTTCCACATTACGAGGCTCCACCAGCCCTGGTTGGACTATTTATCCTCCTCATTTGACGGTAAATCCTATCCAACACAAACAGCTTTATCCCCTTCCTGACTGTGCAACCTCGGCTACCATCACAAACACGCGCAACATAAAAATACACCTAGATCGTTTTGGCTGAGTGTAACTAAATAATTCATAAGGGACGAATGTACAGCAAACCTTCATTATGAGCAGGAACAAATGCTTGTTTTGAGGAGGCTACAAAACATGTTAGAGCAGGAGTTTCACGCAGAGATGATGAATGTTCTCAGAATGTTTTGATCAGGAAACTGTTAAAATACTTATCAATAAGATATCGAACATCTTTTCACATTGATCAGTCTCTTCACTAACTTTATTGTGCTACATTAGAAATACTTGCAAGAAATTTTGCAATATTAATGCTTATATGCGACAGTTAATGTGACCTTTTGCCAATCATGGACTTTAACTTGGCATCAAGTTAGACTTGAAATAAGACAAACTAACTTAAAAGTAACATTTCAGCAAGATTTAGAGAACTGTTTTAAGTATATTTTTTCAAACAACCAAGTCAGAAGTGCGTGCAAGAACCAAAACGGCCTTTATTGGAAGTTTTTGGTTTTGGAAGTGAGACGTGTTGATCACACCGTTGTATAAAAACAATACCAACAAATGTATCAGCCTAACAAATCTCCCCTGCAGGAGTTTTAACATCTACTTTAAACCATGTTGCATAAATCATCCAGAAAAGGCAAATAAATAAATAAATAAAAAATTTGCTGGTGATTTGTCAAATTTACTCTCAAACTCCAGAGCTGCTCTCTGCAGCACCGCCCACAGGCCCAGAAGGGTTACATAATGTTATATCATCCATTGTGTGCTCTTTGAGTCTTTCTCTTGTGTACTAAATGAGAAAGAATATGTGGGTGAACAAATACCCACACAAAATCCACACAAAAAGCATCTTCAACATTTCAAAATGTTATGAATCGAATTCCTTAATAGCAATTTTGATAATTCAATCAAAGAGATGTCTGTACGCGTTTCAAACGAGTAAAATGGCTTCCATATGAGGGTGTATAAACAATGAGAGGGCTGAATGCATGTGGGAGTATACAAATAAGGGATGCACACAGTGTTAAATTTAGCAGTCATTCAAACAAGAGGCTGTAACAGAGAAACAGACTTCATGCTGTAGTATTTTGAGCTTTGTGCGTGTTTAGGTGTTAATAACACACAGGGATGCGTTTGAGGTCTCAGTGGATTACCAAACAACCTCCCAAGGAGACAAGGAGGCCATCAGGGGGAGGAGAGAGGAGCCGCAGGATCAATGAAATATTAATGTGTTTGCTGAACAGTTGTTATGGCAGCATGCTAATGTTTGGACTATATTAGAAGCACAGAGTGCGGCTCACACGTTCACCTGCGCGGCAGCGACCCCCGCCATCTTCAGAGACCACTCTAATCAACATACAACTCCTCGCAATCACGGCCGCCCAAAGAAACGATCATCATCATCACTCTCTTCATCATCATCATTTCCATCTTCGCCATCACCAGCCTGTTCATCTACATTATCGCCTCCATCGTGCAACAGGATCGAGGAAATTGAAGTTGCGCCGATCAATAAATACAATATAAAAATTAAATTAGCTGCCAAGATGGGAATGAAAACGTGGAAGTGAGTGTTTTTACTTCCACATGAGGTAACGGCTTCCAGGGAAACCATTAAAAACACATTTCAGACGCAAGCAACCAATGTTCACGTGTGAAAGGTAAAGGTGGGTCCAAAAGCATTTTTTTCTTAAAAACGTCCACATTTTGTCAAGTTCCAGGCATTTTACCAGGATTTTTTTATATGTTGGAATAGATAGAAGAAGCACAAAAGAGAAGGGGAATGAAAATGACAAATTTTTACAAATAAAAAGCTGCAGAGGTGTCAGAGTAATTTACTGCAACCAATTAATGCGCCTATATGGAGGCTTTGGGAGACAGTTTAATGGAGACCAGATACGTCAGAGATAAGGTCACAGAAACATTTTAAGATTTGTTACTTTATCAGTGAAGAGGTTGAATCTGTTGGAGGAACAAACAAAAACATTAACAGCAAAAGGGAAAAAGTCTTCTGGTCAACTAAACGTTTTGGTCTAGAAATATACGCAGCTTACTCTGCATCCTGAACACACCATGGTGGTGGCAGCATCATGCTGTGGGGATGCTTTTCTACAGAATCCCAGAAGCTAACTTTAGTTAAAGGGAAGCGAAGTGCTTCCTGTTGGAGCCAAAAAACGACGTAAAACTGGGACAGGTGAATGTGTCTAAACCTTACAGCAACAATGAAAATGAGTCAGATCAGCAAAAAGCAATAAATCAATTAATGGCACTATAAATAAAAACAAGCTCAATGATTTTTCTTTCTACCAAAAACTGGATGACAGAAGTCTTCAGTCTGGTGTTTTGGTCTCAACTAGATGCTTCTTTGAAGGAAAATTTAGTTTGCAGAAACTTCATAACTGATTTGTTATTTCTGTTGTTTTATTTTGAATATTTAAAATGTCTTCCAGTTCCTTTGTTAAATGTTCATTAGAATTTAAAGTTCATTGTTTTTTAAGAATGCGTTCTTATGCCGTTATTATTATATTACATGAAAATGGTTTTGAAACAATATTATCGTTTATCGCAATAATTTGTGGGACAAATTATCATTCAGCAAAATTTACTGTGGCAGGCTTAAGGATTATCTCCAACTAATCTGACTAAAGTTAAGCTATTTTCAAAAGAATAATTAGTTAAAATGTAATCAGCTTTTCAACTTTTCCATTTTACAATTTTTAAATGTGAAAAAGTTTAAGAGGTGTGAAAATTTTTGCTTTTAAGAGTCTCTGTTTGGATCTGCCATTTCCTGGGTGTCTAATCAGGGAGAAAGTGAGTCAGGCCTAATAAGAGCGGTCTAATGGAAATACAATTGACCCTCTTTACTCTGGAAAAACAAGACAGTTGCACTTTGTCCACACTTAAAACAGAGACAGCCAACATTTCCACTTCACCTGCACCCAGAGTACACTCGGCAGAAGCAAAAACTACTGAAAGATCCATATGCATCTCGGCTCGTTTGAAGTTTTATCTCCCCTCAGCGAAGGATGACGATTCGCTGCATCGCCAAACTTCATTTGTTCATTTCAATATGAATGGGCATGTAAGTTTGGTGCTGCTGGAGCGATGGGGATGTGAAATTGCGAATGGCATGCAGAGTGGCCTCGACACGCAGGGTTAATTCAAGCCCCCTTTGATGTCTGGCTGCGTGTGAAATGAGCTGCTGGTCCAGAGTTCACACAGGCGCTCTCCAGCACACACATCACCGTGCGGCATGTTCGAACCGTCACGCTGAACACTCAAAAGACCAATCGCACGAGGCCACGTAGCCCGAACCGCGCGGCGAGTGAAACCGGTTCATATTCCAAGTAACAAAAGTTTCTTCTGTCGTGTTTCAGTTGAGCAGCAAATCCATTGCACTCCTCGGGGTTTAACTCCTGAGCATCCCCAAACATTCACTCACATCGCATTCACATGACAATAGGAGCTAAGCTGCCTGTAGGCAATAACAGACTGCAGGCTTACGCACACAATACCTATGTATAGCAGATGGAGGAGCTATAGAGGAGCTGCAGTCAGGGTGAAATATTATCTGGCACACACCAAATGTATCTCTTTGCTAAATGTCATATTGTGAAACTGAGGTTATCTGCATAAAAACAAGAGACGAACCAGAGCGTACCATTGTTAAAACAAACAAAAGGTGCTGAACTCTAATAACCGTTTTTTGGGATAGAAAATATTTACGCTCATGTTACAAGCAGAGAAGCAATAACACAAAATTCAGCTTCTATTTGCAAATCTGGAACAAACTTCCAGAAAACTGCAAAACAGCCGAAACACTGAGTTCCTTTAAATCAAGACTAAAAGCTGCTGTTTAGAGTTGCTTTAGAACCTTAATAATATTGACCAAAATATCTGATGTGTGTGATTTTTGTCATGGCACTCATCAAAATATGTTTGTTAAACTGTACGCCGTTTTCTTTATAACTCTGTAAGTTTATGTTTTTATTGTGTGAAGCACCTTGAACCGCCTCGCTGCTGAAACGCTGTAAAACATTTGAAGATGGTTTAACTTGGAAATGAAAGTCCATCCGCTTGCCTGGAAAATTAATTTAAGTTAAACAGAAAATAGTTTTGGTTTTAATTCAGAAACTAAAGTTCATGAAGTTGATTTAACAAGAGACAAGTTGTCTAAATATTGTTTTGAAGTTCATTAATCTTGAATTGAGAGTTTTAATTTAATGCTGCAATTTAAACCAAATAATTATTTCACAATATGCAAGAAAAAGAACAGCTCTCACCTACTGAGACAGTTATTTTATTCACAATATCAAATTAAAATAACTACTTATTTTACTTTAGAATAATTTAAATTATTTTTCCAAATTGAATTAACAAAATTTCTGATCTGATCATGAATTTTATTAAAAATTAAATTGAATTGTTTAAAAACATTTATTGTGAAGGGGACATTATCCTCAAGCTTTAAAATAAACATTTACCCATCCACCTTAA
This sequence comes from Poecilia mexicana, assembly GCF_051168715.1. Lineage (NCBI taxonomy): Eukaryota > Metazoa > Chordata > Actinopteri > Cyprinodontiformes > Poeciliidae > Poecilia > Poecilia mexicana. The sequence continues at coordinate 18,499,642 of NW_028263374.1, forward strand.
TAACTCAGGAGTCAGATCGATGTAACGCACTTCTGTCTCAGGAGGCAAAGAAAAGCCGCTAAGCATTCTGGGAAATAGTTCCCACTCCTGTCTTTTCTTCAGTTTTTGAAGTGCTAACATAAAAACTCTAGTTTATTCAACTCTTAATAAAAAGTTAACACAACTTAAGTTTATCTTTCACAAACACATTTAGGTTCAAAACTAAAACTCATTAAATTTATTTGACTTAAACAGTAGGATAAAGTAGACACAACTAAATGCGGTTCAAGTGTTTTACAGTGTACACAATCAAACTTTAATTTGATTTTTATTTGAACACCGTATATCTGTAATCATTACAAAATGTACAGCATCCTGAAATGAGATCAATAAAACTAATACTTGCCTTAACTGATAGGAGTCGTTCAGGTCTGGTGGCATTATAAAAAATTCAAACTCTGTGCCAGTGTCTTCATATATCTAATCACTTTGTGCTTGCTTAAGCAGCCCTGTCCTCTCACATTTTAATTTCATTAATTTGTTTTGACAGGCCGGTGCCAACACAGACAGAGGATCAGATCTGAAGTGATATAAGAAGCACCTTGGACAGATTTCAGCTCCAGGAACCTGTTCCTGGAACAAGGCGGCCATTTTTCTGGCGTATCAGATTTTACAGCTTTGGTAAAGGAGGTTTTACCGTTTTTAATCATGAACTATTAAATGATTTTCAAACTGGTTTCTCAGCATTTTCTTTAAGTTTTCTTTCAAGAAAACTTGAACCCAATTGAAAACCTCCTGGTTTTTCCACCAAATACTGATTTCTGAACTCTTCCTCAGTTAAAACATTGTTTATAAATGAATATTAACTTGTTTTCTTTGCATTATTTGAGCTCTACATCTTTTTTCCTTACTCTGACCATTTCTCATTGTCTGCAAATAAAAACTAAATATTTGCTTGTTGTCAGAAGTTCATAGGATAAAGAACAAAGTTCATTTTACTCAAACATAAACCTATAAAAAGTTAAATCAGAGAAACCGATCATTTTAAGTGCTCTCTTAATTTCTCCATCACAGAATGTGCAGATCTGTTTGGGTTTAAACATGCAGCACACACCGATGCATGCAGCGTGTAAATGTAGGTTTACAAATCTATTCAAACAAAACAGCCAAAGGGGAAAAGATAAATTAGTCCAAGCTGAATGTAAAATGAAGGAGGTTGATGGGAGTGTGGAGGAAGAGGAAGGTTCACCTCCACCCTTTACTGGGAGAAGAGCAAACAAGCCAGAGGCCATCAGGAGACCAGCGTTAAAACATTTGGCTTACAGAGACTGCTCTCAAAGGCAGAGGAGAGTCCTCTCTGCCTACATGGTGAAAATTCAAACACTTTGCTAAGTCTTAAACAGAATCGGTGCTCTTAAGAACCACCCACCACTGAGGGAAGCCAATTAAAGTTATTCAGAGCTGTGACCAATCAATGGCAGACAAGAGCAGGTGGAGGTGGAGGGGGAGAAGAAGACAAAACCTCAGAGTAAAACCCAAAACCATAAAAAAGTCTCTTTTACACAAACAGAAACAATAGGAATATATAAATACACAAGCGATCAAAACGGGAAACAAACGTCACGGCAGCCGAGCAGAAACGCCCCCTCTGCAGTGAAATGAATAAAACACTTCACACCTGGAATTTTCTAGGGCATCACGCCACTCCACATTACCACTGCAACCCACACAGGTAACTGCACCCCGTTGTTTCCCTCCGTCAGGCACGCACAGCACCAACGACTCCCGGAAACATCAAACAAGATGGCAAGTGGAAATGACACACGCATGTGAACACATATACTCCTGAAATATCTGAAGGAATACATGGAGATGAGGAGAAGAGAACTGCAGCGTCTGCAGAAACACTGAAGGGGCTGGAGCTTCAGCTGAGCCCTAATCCTGTTTTGACACGTAATGCTACATTGTCTCCTTTAAAACAAGCGCTTGGCCTTTTTTCCTCCCCTAAAAGCCACACGGACGCACTGGCTTTTTGTTTTCCTTGAACTCATCAAAGCAGCAATTAGCAACGCAAATGCAGTAACCAAACGTCGCCACAGTGAGAGTCTGCTCTGCTCTGCTAGAGCTGAACTCTGGTTGTTTCCTTAATTCAGAGCAATTTTAAGATATTTCAGCCACCAGAAACACAAACAGAAATGTTCTATAAAATCTCTGATCATTTATGGAGAGAAAACATGTTACAGTCAGCGCTGTGTTTCCAAGATCTGAATTATTCGTCTCATTCAGCTGACTGACCAATAAACACAGGAATGTAAAATATATTGTTTTATTTGAGTGATATCACAAAAAATCTGAAATTACAAGAAAATCTAACAATTTTTCTAAGAATGTTCTGGTGCAAACGGAAAACAAGGTAACCAGAGTGCATGCAAAAGAAAAACAAAGGGGATTAGATGCCTAATATAAGAAAAAATAATGTAAAAACAAAAAATAAATGTAGTTAAATATAATCCAATGTTAAATTAAGCATGAGATTTGAACAGTACGATATTATCAAGTATTAACTCAAGAATAGCTTTTTATTTTAAACAAACAACTGTTTGATTGTTTGATTGATTGATTGATTGATTGATTGATTGATTGATTGATTGATTGATTGATTGATTGATTGATTGATTGATTGATTGCACGCGTTACCTGTCAGCTGGCTGAAAGCGGAGCCCAACACTTTTCCCAACCTTATAAAATCAGAAATTGGGAAATAAAAAAATTAAAAATTAAAAAACAGTCACAGTCTGGAAACAACTTGAGGACCATCAGTCACTCTTCTTAAGATACCAAAGCTTTCAAAGTACTGTTTTATTAATTAAAAATAATAGAGTTAGTAGGTATTTAGGCAAGGATTTTATTTAAAATAAAATAAATTAAATTAAGTAAGTTAGCAGTTAGAGTATTTGTTGCCTTTTGTTTGAAAAAAAGTAATTATATCATCTTTTACACATTTGTTGTCATCTGTGGCAATTACATAGCCATTTTACAATAATCAGACAAATACAAAAGGCAAAAGTAAAGATTGCAACAGATGCTTTTGCCTGTGTCATGAAACTTGGATGAATTAGCATAATGTGAAGCCAGGGACAGAGCAATGGCATTATACAATGCAGTTCTTTCAAAACCATCACATTTTCATTGCAAAGCCATTTTGGAATAATTCCTTCAACACCAACTCGTGGTTATCTGCATGCAGGGCTGCACTCTGCAGATATATGTATTTTCATTTATATAAACACCGCACACCAGTGCCAAGTCATCAAGCCGGGGAGCTGAGGAATCCTTGTAACCTTCCCCGGTGTCAGAAAACCAATAAAAAGGCAGAAAAATAAATACGGAGGGTTTGTGTACCCTTCTGTTGGGCTGTCAGCCCAGGGGAGTCTGGGCTGGGTGTAATGGTGTTGACTGGCTCCCGCACTCTTTAACGTGGAGCCGATAACTGGCTTTATGCGGCGCCGACGCCCGCCATTATTTTGTTGTGTGCTCGTTTTTTACAGGTTGGTGTGAATACGCAGCGAATGGCACACAAACAAAGACAGACCTGCGTTCTAAACAAATAAAAGCTGGATCGGTAGCAGAGCATGCCTAAGCTTTTACAACCCTGACGTGAAACCATCAGACTGACAGGATGTCTGCGTGCGGGCCGAGCCAGACTGCAGGAAGCCCCACAACGACTGGCGAAGCGTTTGCAGCCGCATCAGCGTAACATAATTAGTTATTTGCTCTCTTGATTTGGGATCGTTTTGGAGCCATTCCTCGTTTGGCACGTTTTAAAATGTTGCTTTTAACTCACATTTAAAATTAATTTACAACAACTCGCAGACCCCTCTACTCACTTCACAGTGTGAAATCCAGCAAAAAGCCTTGCCATCACCTTTTACAGGAGCTGTGCGATTAGAGCGGTTTCCTGCTAAATTCATTAATATTTCCTTTTATTAACTGCACATTCGCTGACAGACAAAAAAACTGAAAATAAAAAGCCCAGAAAATTAGCAACCTGTCAAATATTTTTTTATGTAATATTTGGTTTTAAAAATTCTGTGTGCAAGTGTTGTAGGGTATACTGATTTGACCTTGTTAATATTAGATCCAATTGTTTTGATCATCTGCATTCCTCTTCTGCTCTCCATGAAGAAGGTTTGACTAGCCGACCGGCCCTCCATGTCTTCAAATAACAAGTTTTATTTGAAGATTGTTACCAATTCACCAACTTCTCTGCTATATTTAGCAACATTTCAGCCAAAAGAACAAAAATCTGAATCGGCTGGTTGGGCTTTTTAAAGATCGATAATCGCTGATGAGCCAGAAAACTGCAACCAGTGCATCTCTATTAAACCTACAGCCAGATATAGCGCTCTCTGTGATTAGGAATCCTAAAGACAAAAGAGAGGGGCAGGCAAATGTGCTTTCTGAGCGGTAGGAGATTGTAACTGAAAGCAAAGGAATCCACCTCTCTTGTCTTTCCTTTGTTATTTAATCCGTGTTAATAGACGTCAACTCTGACATAATAGAAAGGCTTAGATCAAAGCACATGTATGTTAGAATGGCCCAGTCAAAGTCTGGACCCAAACTAAACTTTGAGGCTGTGAGTATGTTTGAACGTTGGTGTTCAGAGGTGATCTCCATCCAATCTGACGGAGCTTGAAATATTTTGTAATAAATGGACAAAACGTAAAGCAAAACTGCTGGAGCGGCATTAACAGTGAAAAGTGGATGTACAAAGTATTGATTCAGGGATGAACACAAAGATATGCCAAACCTTGAATTTTGAAAAAACATGCATCATTTTGCTGTTATGCTTTAGTCCATCACATAAAATCCTTACAAATTAAAGTTTGAGGCTGTGACTTGACAAAGCGGCAAAAAGTTAAAATGGTATTAAAACTTTTCATCAATGTTTATGTAAAGGAAAAGAGGTTTTCCATTCAGTTTTTTGTAAACATCAAATTGCTCAGTGGAAGCTATTAACTATTTATCCCTTTCAACTTAAAAAAAAAAGGAGCACAGAGAAGATGACGAACTGAACAGATAAAGTAGTGACTAAGGGTTGCAGGAAGGAAGCCAGAGCCTCAGCGACGAAGCTGAAATAGCCTGTGATGTTTCACATAAACAGATAACTTAAGTGTCAGGGTCCAAACCAGAAGATAGAAGAGGAGAAATCAGAGAGAGAGAGTCACCAAATCTTCTCCCTCTCTCCTTTAAAGGCAACGTCTAACTCCTCTCTCCTTGCTTTTATCAAAAGGAGCTCTTAGCAGTAGCCAGCTCATTAACAGTGCTCTGAAAAAACGCTTGGACTCTTACAGATTTACTGCTCACTTTATATATTTTCTTTTATTGAAGAAAAAATGTTACCACAACCAGCAAGACCCCATGTTAAGAAGTAATTGCCCAACTAAATTCAGTGATTCTTTGCTGCAGCAACACTTGGCAGCAACAAACAAGTGTTTGCAATAACTGGAAGTGAGTCTCTGAAATCGCTCTGGAGGAGATTTGACTCATTCTTCTCTGCAAAACTGCTTTAAAGGAGCATTACTATGTATTTTCCCTGCATGTAGTGTCATTTTACACCACTATAAAATACCTGTGTTACCTCCAGTTCTTATGAAAATGCTGCAAATATCAAACTATACATATAAATATATGAACCCCTTCTAGACTGAACGTGTTGACGGCACAGTTTCACAAGCTAAATTTGCTTTACCGTAATTCCACAACACTTTGCACTATCTGAAACATTTCAATGCTGTGTTATTACGGTAATTTCTCTCCTGCCGTAGAAGGGTGCATGTAACGAGACACTCTTTTAATAGACGGTAAATTGCAAAAATAAGTTGATAGATATTGAATGTTCCCGTTCTTATGGAGAAATGGGTAAATATATTCACTCACAGGACATTTAAAGGACTTTGTACAATTAAAATGAACAGAAACATCCAGGTGGAGATTTGAAACTTATGGTTAAAGAGGTGAATAGAGAACCCAGAAACTGTACTCAAGTGAAAAAGTAGCAATCAAAGAAATTACTAAAGAGTAACATAGTACTTAGTAACTGATCAAATTATCATTCTTTTATTATTCAAAATTTTTTTAATCAGATGGACCAGAATATAAAGTTAATTGGACATTTTGGTATTTTAAGGACCAAAATGACAATAATTAATATAAGTAACAAAAAATGACAAAATCAGGCAAAAGAAATTGTTTCCAAATCAGTTTCTTTCAGTAAAAAACATTTGAAACTGTAATAAAAACTGCAGGTGTGTCTGTGTCTGGTGAATTTTGGTTAAAACATGTTTGTTTTTCATTCAATCGGAAGAGAATCCAGAAATTTCACTCCATAGTAAAAATACTTCATAGTAAAATTACTTAAGTAAAAAGAGTATTTGCAAAAATACTCCTCTAAGTACATTTATCCTCAAGTATCTGAGTAACTGTAACTAGTTGCTATCCAACTCTGTACATGTAATTTGACTCTGTCGTATTTGACACCTTGAAATTGGTCTCCGTCTCTTTAAGAATCCCTTTCTCCATGCCGTCCATTGATGCCGTTTAAAACCTTTTTAAGGAGCGTTTTAGGTTATAGTTTGTATAATAAGCTCAGCAAATGTTCCACAAGGTGCTTGTGAATTGTTGCTGCCGCTAGTCTGGAGGAGCCGAGTGGGAAATGTGGAAATTTCTCAAACATGCGCTAAAGAATCAAAGTCACACATCAACTTGTTATGTTTGCAAAATGCCTCCCTTTTGACTTTATTTTTGCAGCACTGTATGCATGTCCACACAGAGACAGATGAGCAGGCAGGGTTAGAGCTGACATCACTTTCAGGAAAAGAGCAAGGGTCTGTGGGCAGAAAGCAGGAGCGATGATGTCTGGCAGAGCAGACTGGGCATTTGAGACAGATTATTGGAAAACTCTGCAGTCAGCGATACTGTATAAATCCACCAGTGCACTTTATGGAGTTATCTGTTTGTTGGGGCCGACTGCGGTGGCTGGGAGCAACACAGAGGAGCAACAAGAGACATCAGAAATTGTCTGCAGCCTACATCTAACGTCGCCCTCCAGCAGCAGCTACATACCTGCGGTGATCAAATGGAACAAGATGCCTCGGCAAAACAAACAAAAAAAAAGACCTGCTGCTCAGAAGCACACACACACACACACACACCAACGCAGACAGACGACATACATGTCATGAGCATGCACGACGCCTGGCAGCACTGGAGGCGAGAAGGTCTGTGCAAAGCCGAGATAAACCTTGAGCCAGCATGTGGTCAGCAGGCCAACTGATGTGGTGCTGACAAAGATACGGAGCGAAGGGGGGAAAGTGACAGAAAGAGAGCAGAAATACGGAGCAGACGAAGCTCATGCAAACACCGAGCAAACGCTGAAAGCATCTTTTGGCAATCTGTCTCCCCTTCACATCGATTGAGAAGCCACTCTCAGGTTTCATCCAGAGCAACAAACACGTAGATGACGAAGCATGGCAGCGGAGCAGACACACCCTAACAGAGCCGAGCCGTCAGCCTGGAACCGAGGAGTTCAGGATCCGTCCTCTTCTGCAGCTTAAATTATTCATGCTGACTAGACGCTTCCCATTGAAATGAATTTCAGTTTCACTTGGACTGATCGTTTTAAACATGTTTAACAGTCGTGCTCTGCTAAAACCGTGGAAATCGCCCTGACACTATGAGCCCGTCTGTTTGTGAAAAGTGCAGGTTTTATGAAATGTAAGCGGAGAATTCGGCTCAGGATATTTACTCATAAACTTTACTTTAGCAGTTCACAATCTCTCAGAGGGAAACGTCGCCATTTGTTCAAACTGCGGCACATTCTCAAGCATTTCAGGCTAAAGGAGTTTAGCCTGAAATGCTCATCGTGTTTGTTAAGTTTAATCCTCTTTTTCTTGTGTTTTAAATTGTTAGCATGCTGAACATTTTAACCAACAACTAATTTGCATTAAAAATTTGTCTGAATTTCCAACAGAAAATATAAATAGTAGAAAATATATATATTTTTAAATTACTTATAAAGCATGACCTGGTCTAATTTTAAAAATACTTTATGCTCTGATATTTAGGAAACCACAATATTATGACCAGTTGTTTTTATTTTCAGTGAAACAGCTAGTGTTACAGCTAAAATTCAATCACTACTTTAAAGGTAATTATTAAAACAATAAAATAATAATGATAATAATGCATCATTATCAAACACTTATCAATTTAAAGTAGGTCTTATTTATGTAAAAGCTGCAAAATACTACAAATATTGGTGAATTTTGCTTGTTTCTTTGAATTTATCTTCTACATTTTTAATCCATTTTATTTTATTCTGATTTCGTCTTTGCCCTGAAAGGACAACAACAATTTTGTAGGACATGAACAAAATTAAATGATTGTTAAAATTAAATTAAAAGAAAAAAAGAGTTAAATATTACTTCATAAAACTTTAGTAACCTGAAAAACTGGTGTTAGCTTAAAAAATCAGTAAAGTTTATTTATAAAGCATTTTTTACAGACATAAAATCACAAAGTGCTGTGCAGCAGAAATCAACCTTAAAACTAGACAAAGCATAAAACAAAACATAGCAGGTTGTCTCTAGTATTTCGTTCAGACAACTAACACATGCTAAGTCTTGTCTTTCTAAAGATTTTACAAAAACACAACTTCTTTTGTTCTATTTTAATTAGAGGAGAGCTTCAGGCCTTGACCATCGACTGAATCTTTTATGCAACTCTTTCCTCTGTAAACCTTAAAACGGAAACATTAAAATCAGAATCTAAAAGAGCATCTACTTACACAAATCAAGCTTATAAATATGAAATATGGAGCGTTTTTACATATTTATTTTCCTCCTTTCTTCTGAGTGACATCCTTTAATACGCTTTCTTCATTCATTCCTGTTATTGTCTTTCATGCACTCCAGTGTTGTGGTTTGACAAAACACTAACCATTCATGAAAAAGGAAAAAATCAAACAATTCCCATTTTGGAGCCAGGAACCAGTAACTGCTCTGCATTTTCACCTAAAATAACACAAAATATGCTAATAATAAAACGCCGATTACTGGACTAATCTGATTGTTGAAGCTTAGTCTGTATCTCTGATAAAGCATCGCTAATGACAGCTTACGAGTGTGGGCGCACTATTGTGAATGTGCCTCAGGATATGAAAACAATGGAAGTGTCCGTCAGCGCCTCTCATCTCCGCGTTCTGCAGCACATCAAACCCAGCAGCTCAACAAGACGAGCAAGATAAGGGCCGTAAGCAGCTTCTGCGCGCTCACATTTGAGTTTATCCGTCTGAGGAAGTTTGACACACATGAGCATCCGTCTCACTTGTCAAGCCATCGCTCAGTGCCCCCCCATCACCTTCCAAAATGCCCACCTCCTCGGCTCCCGGTCGCCCACTCGCCTCGTCTATCTGAGCGCCACGTTTCTCCATTTTGAAACGTCCACCTCCTCTACATCACTCACCCTCCGTCTCAACAATGAGAGCTTGACTTAACCTGTCTACAGTAAATTTGAGGGCGTTTAAAACTCATTTTGGACCAAAAATAAATAAATAAATCTAGAAATAATATAGTTATTTTTCTGATTCAGACCTCGGCCTCGCTCCCACATTCGTCCGCTACTGTGCTTGTCAGAAAAGATCACATCTCAACCAGGAGCGCGAACCGAGCACAGCGCAATACATCCAACTTGGCTCACTTGTGTCCCTCCATGTAAGACAAACCCAGAAATAATTTGCACACACTTTACTTTTTTTTTTTTTTTTTTTTTTGTCTCACATGAGAATAAACTGCGCATGAAAAGGATGGGGGCGCAGAGGGAGTCAATCTTGTTACGAGCCGGCGTAGCCCTGGGAAGATTTCTATCAGACACACGTAAAGAGAGAAGCATCCATTTAGAAAATGGCTTTTCTAGGCATGCTGGGCCATTTAGCACACCCTGTGACGACTCCTGTTTGGGGCAACGATAAATGTTCCTTCACACACAGTATGTGCACCCAGTCAGACCAGCACACACACACACACACACACACACACACACACACACACACACACACACACAGCCATATGGGCAGCCAACACAAGGCATCTCTGGTAGTAACACTTTTAGAGCGAGACAGGCTCCGTTGGGTTTGGCTAACGGACACAACCTCACACACTTGTTGACTCGGTTGGTTTAAATACGAGGAACTTCACGTTTACAGGGCGCTGAACATCGAGTCGGTACTCAGAACCAAGGAATCGGTTCACTTAAACATGAGAAACTACGTCCCACTTTTAGGAAAACCACAACTGAGAACCACAAAGAGCTTCCTAACAAAACCAAAGCAGCTTTAGAGTTAATGAGGATTAGTGATCAAAAAAGCTTCATCAAAATCTTGTTTCCATTTAAAAACTAAACATTATCAAGACGCATCATCAACTTTTAACATTTTGGTGTTTAAATTTATAAATCTGCATTTATTACTGGAAAAAGTGCCACTTCCTCTTAAATTGCATTCAGCGCTTATGTTTTAAATGTATCAAAGTTACAGATTTGCACCAATTGCAACTTTCCAGCCTGATTCTAACTTCAGATTGTTTTATTAAAAATTAATCCGCCCGTTTCTATTTTAGTTAATTTGGGTTCCTGTCTCTGAAAACGGAATAGTTTTATTTAATTATTGCAATTTACTGTGTGTAAGATTGCGAAGGACCTAACAAAGATGGAATATTTGTAATGAAAGCTGCATAAAAGCTCTGGTTTATAGTTATATGTGTGGCCTCTGGGATGAACTTTAAGTTAATATGGAGGTTTGTCAATATCCTTACTTATTCCATCAGGGATATGAATAATTGTGGACTTAATTGTAGATTTTAGCAGCAATAATAATCTGACTAATCTGCCTTGCTCTTCTATTTTTTACTTTAATATTCCTATCACAAGTCTTTTCTTCTCAGAAAAGCCCTAAAGCAACACATTTTGGGGGAAGCAAATGTCAGTTTGTTCCTCTCATCTATTCTACAAGAATCCAAAATTTTTTGCTAATGGTTGAGAAAACGTTTTCATGTTTCAAGCTAACAAAATGTTTTTAAAATGTCACCTGTTACCTTCCACATCTGCAGTCCAACATGTCCAAACCAGCAGCTTTTTTCACACCTTGTAGCTCAGAGATGCATGATTTCTATCGAACAGAGTCGAGACGCCTTCACCTTGAAGCCGTGTTACTTAGCCAGTCTACTCCTCAGCACTAATCAGCAGGAGAACTGAGAAAAATATTTACACACACTGTGAAAAGCAAACATTTTGACAGGTAAATTCTCCGCTCTTCTGTGTTTACACTGGATAAGTGCTAAAATCAACCTTGCTATATCAGACACTCGGAGCGTCTGCCTTATATCAACTAATGGTCATTACCCTTTCCACCGGGACGAGCTCCGTCCGCTCTCCTCCTCCTCTCTGGGATCCATCAATGTCGCCGCCATACGACCGGCTATTACACAACCCACTGTTACTGCTGGCATTAAAGCCACAGGCGTCGCACGGGCCCGATGAATCACACTCACCCAAACAGCAATAATGAAGCATTTATCTCAGGGTGCATTACAAACCCTGGAAGCATGGCAAATGTGCACATGGCAGAAGTACGATGAAACAGTGTCAATAACACGGCGCTGCACCATCTGCTCTGCCACAAGACACACATGTTACACAGAAACTGTGATACTGGAGACACAGTAAAACCAAATCTGCACTCCGGAGAGTCTGCCCATCTCATGAATTTTATTTGGTTCTCATGTGTTTTTATCTAAAAGAATAAAAAAAGTGGCAACACTTTATCTGAAGGGATGAGCATATGACTGACACGACACCGTCATAAACTGGATATAACATTCAAGACGGAGTCTTAATGAATGGTTATGACTGCTGTCATAAACATTGTAATGCAAGGCTGGCACTTTAGTGAACTGCATGGTTTAGTACAACTTTGCATTAAAAGTGTCATCATTTACCGAATGACACTTCATGACAGTCAGAACCATTCATAAAGACACATAACATGTTATAACATCTTTATTACATTGTCATGTCAGTCTTATACACACTCCTATGTTACCCAAACTGTTCCTCTTAAAGGAAAGCTAATCAAGTGTTTGTTTCCAGTTTCCATTTAAAGAGCAAATATTGATACATTTTAAATATAGAAAACATTAACATTTTAAAAGTTACGTCACTATCGGCCTTTCTGTTTGCGTTCAAAAATGTTATAATTCACTTTTCAGAAAAAAAAAACAGTCTCATAAGTGAACCTCTCTAACAGAAAATGCTTCCATATATGGATTGATGGCAGTGAATGTAACCATAGTTTGATGAATATTATCACTATGAGGCTAGACACATAAAGAAAATGTCTTATACTTAGCAGAAATGTGTTAATATTGATAACATAAAAAGGCTGCAGCGACCACCTTCACTGTGAAGATCATCTCTGCAGCAAACATGGATGATCTCTGAAGAAAATGTCTCCACTGAAAACTGTAACTGACCGATTGCCAATCTTTAAAAAGCCTGACCTGATGATTCCGATTTTGGCTGATACTGATTTTTTTTTTTGTCTGAAATGTTGCTAAATGTAGCAAGAAAGTTGCTGAGTTGGCAATGGAGGGGTGACTATTGTTAACTGCAGACATGACCTGGTAGCCGCTCTGTCAGTCAAACCTCTTAAAGGCAGAGCAGAAGAGGACAGTGGCTGATTTTTAGATCTTTCCTAATGTTGATAAGATCTGTGGATAAGATCGGCTTCACGTGTAAGCATCGGCCGATCACCAATTTCCCAAAATTAAGGAAATCGGCACCAATAAATTGGTGCACCCCGAGTTACAGGTACTGCATTTCCAACAGGAAGTCAACAGCCAGGCCAGCAAGGCAAATGAGAGCATGAAATAAAAAAATACACTTTCTTTTACAATGATTCTTAATTTTATGTGTTTTCTGAGCAAAAAAGATGTGACATTATTTCATGTGCTCACTCCTGTTTCTCCTTGTTTCATCCCAACAATTAGCTGCTCAGTCGCTGAGCCACTTAGATTTTAACGACCACACGTGAAGTTACCTTTAAGGCCAAATGAAATGACACAATTACTGCAGGCAGAGTTTGAGTAGCATGATAAGTTGTGCTGTAGTAGTAAATGTTTGCCACTGGAGTGCAACTAAATCCTAACAAGCAAAATCCACTCGTTATGTGGAGAAAAGTGAGACTTACACAGCCACTGAACGTCTAATGAAGAGTACTCCAGTGATAATTGTTTGCAGAAATAGGAAGAGCGGTATCCTTTTGAATCATGTCAACAATGCTGGTCAGAACTGGAGCAGAATGTCGGTATCTAACCCAAATGCTGCTGAAATGTCCATGTTTTAAGTCAGAGTTTTCCTACACATGGTTGAGGATTACATTCAGGTTGTTTACCTTAAAACAGTTTTAAATCCCTCAGTAGGGATCTGACTTGCTGGGAGTCAAACCTTCTGAACCGAGCCAGCAGTTCTTCTTCTTCCCAGAGAATAATTGTCACATCAATCTTTACTTTATGAACTTAAGCAGGAGACTTTGCCATCACAGCACAGCAGTTTTTAAAAAAAAAATTTGGCATGTTTTGATTTCTATAAAGGTTTACCTACCAGGCCTGTAGCGATACACTAATCTCACGATACAGTATAATATGCGATATTCTGCTCACAGTACGATATATATCATGATATTCAGCAAACGATACGATGTGACACATTTTTAAAATTTTCTGAAAGATTTTAGAGTGACAGAGTGATTTTGGTGACATTTTGTGGCCGTCTCATGGACTTGGGTTGAATTAAGTGAACTGATGGTGTAATCAATGTTGTTTTTGTTATACATGTGCTTTGTTTAAACATTAATTGTGTGGCTATGTGTATTTGGTTATGCAGAAAATGAAGCTTTTTGCCTTATTCACTTATATTAAGTAATGTAATTTATCTATTTCATTATTTAATTAACTGTAACCAGTTGTTTCATTACATGCCATTTCTAATGTACATGTGCAACTGGGTAAAAAATGTCATGTGTGATAGCTGTCGTGGATTTGACATAAAACGCAAAGATTTAATGTTTCGATACTCGCGGATGAAAAATCGATACTTTGAGGAATCTATAAAATTACACAGCCCAATACCTACTTTATGATTTCATCATGGAAATAAATCTAACTATCGTGAGCTGCAAACCTGAACATAATTTGTAATAAATTACACCTTTAAATCTAAATTTTGAATGTGTATTTCAGGTAAAGTTCAAATGCAGACACAGTTACTACATTCATCCCCAAAGCTATCCAGAAGCTCAGACAGTGCAATAAGAAGAGCAACAATCGCAAAACAAAAAGCACTGAAATTAAATTTAAGTTAAATTGAACCAGAAATCAAACTAATAAAAATTAGAGCTGAATGTCATATGTGCTAAAATAAGAGAATATTACAAGAGATTTACCAATCGATTGACTTTTATAAACGGTTCAAACACTGAAAGATCAGTTTTTTTGTGTTCACTAAATGCATCAGAACTTAAAACTCCCACCATTTTCTGTCGACTTATCATTAAATGAAAGACAATCTTATAAAAGTTAAAGGCATTTGCTTGTAAATAAAGATGAAAAAGTTTGTTGTTTTCTGCTTGATACTCACACACACACGCATTCATGTTGTACAACCAAGCCCAGAGGAATCTGATTAATAATGCAAGCAAACGCAGCTCGTCACATGTCTGCGTGACGTCAACTTACCGATCTCATCTGCTGAGCTCCGGTAACGTGCTGAAGAACCTTTTCCAGCTCCTTCTCAATGCGTCCGGCCCAGTGAATCATCCTGCAAAAAAACAAAAACCACAACACGTCCCTCAACATCTTCATCTGAACAGGTTCTCACACAGTTCTCTGTCACTACGGATGAATAAACGAGTGAGTGTCTGTCCCAGTGTGTTCTGCTGGAAAGCTGCCACAGTCTGTGCCAATGTTTCCAGATTCCTATCTGGACGAATCCTTGTCCTAATGTCCAACTTTCTCATCAGCACCTCCTTAGCCCATCAAATCCTGCACACATCTCTCTGGTTGGGCCTGGCAGGACCGGCGGCGACTGAGCCCGTCTTGGATCTTCAGTAATAAAATTGCTGGGGTCTGACAGAAGTGCACCCTAGGCAGGAGCTGATCTCCGTTAGACGGAGCCAAGTTGGGAATTAAGAGATCAAACGCCTGGAGCTCATCACTGTATATCTCTCGCAGAGCAACAAATGACTTAATGGAGCCAGATTTAGATCATTTTAAAGCAAAGGAACCAGCCTGGCAACCTGGATGTGAGCTGCTCAGCCCGCAAAACCGTTTAAAAGCTTTCAGCAATCAGATGGATAAACTCTGTCATGCGTTCACCGTCCAGCCACCGGCTGCCAACCTTTTGAAGATAACCAATCAGTCGCCTCAACGTCTCAACACAATGCGGTCGCTTGTCTGTTAATGCGATGACAGAAACAAATGTCATCTTCAAATGTCAGATTTGCTCAGAAGATGAGAAGGAAGAAGGCCGAGTTAACAGAATGCAGAAAATCGCCTTGCTGCCAAAAGTGGGGAGTGGGAAGCAACAGATCCAAACATGGAGGCGGTTTGTCTGTGTTTATCACACAAGTCATGGAGAAAACAAGAGGTCTTCAGAGTGAGAGTGTTTACTGTGAAAAGGCCAGAAAACAGGCAGGATGCTGCGAGTCCGGGGCAACACCTGGGTCAGACGATCTTTAATACGCTTTAGATCCAACAATCAATTAGTCAGACTGGATTTGCTAATTTTCCCATAATTACCTCTGAGTGATGGAAAACAGATCAAAACTAAGATCGACTACCATTTTCAGCCAACAAACGTGTCAACAAACCATCTGAGCCAGAAAAATCCTGATCTCTGAGTCTCTGCTTTAATTCATCATTAAATTAGTTATTTTTAAAAAAACAACTTCTTAAACTAGAAGGTCAGTTTAAAACATGAAAACTGCTGATCAAAATTAAAAGTGGTTTAAATGAATGAATGAAAAATGGCCAATTCTCCCAACTGTTTGGCTCTGATTATTGATTGGCAGGTCAATTATTGATGAATCAGATTTAATTAAATACATGAAAACTAAACATGCTTTTAATAAACATTTTATCATTCATTCATATTAGTTGAATTCAAAACAACTAATTGTGATCATGTGGTGCTGATATTGATTAATTTACAACACTTATCAATTTGGTCATGTTGATTATTAATCTCAAATATATGGTGGAAAACCAAATGAGTAGAAATGAGATGTTTATGAAATCCATCACAACTACAAACTCAACATTTTGGTCTAAAAACTCAACAAACAAGAACTTTGATCCACTTCCTGAATTTATGGTTAGGGGCGAGTTTTGAAAAAAAAAAAAATATTATGCAGTGTTGATTCAAAACAAATTTCTGAACATAAAACAAACATAAAAACAGAACCGACACAGAGACGTTTGCTCAGTAGAATTCAGTCAAATAGATTCAGTATCTATGATATATATTCAAATTTGATCAAAGAAATGAAATAATTCAGCCAAGTTGAGTTTACTCTTCAGATTTATAAAAAACTTTCTACAAGCACGTGGCGACAGTGGAAAGGAAAGCGCCATTATAACAAACTTTATAAGGAATGATGAGAGTAATTCTTTAACTTTCCACTGGATTCAAAACTCATACATCTATCATAGAAGCTGCAGATCATTTTTGTGCTGCAATCTATAAAATGAAACTCTGGAATTGGTCAAAATGGAAATCAGCAGGTCAGACTTTAAAGAAAACTGAAAACTCAGTGGCAATGCAGAAAAGTTTACATTTATAAATATCTAGCTGGCTAGAAAACTATTTTCATCCCTAATGCTATCCAGAAGCCCAAAATGAGCAAAATATTTAATAAAATGATCAATAATAATCTCAATATAAAGGGGGTGTTACATTAAAGCATTGAAATTAAATTTAAACCAGAAATCAAACTAATCAAGCTAGTAAAAACTGGAGCTATGTCCATGCATTAACCCACGTTGTAAGAAAGACAAAATAGAAATAAATACACAAATCAGCTTATTTGAGTTTTATAAATGGTTTAAAGTTCAGTTTTTTTCTGTTGGCTAAAAATGCCAATGAATGTGTCACCAACAGCCTGCACTTTAATAGACATGTTATAGCTAAATAAAATACATTCCTATGAAGGTTAAAGGCATTCAAGGCACAGCTGGATTAAAAACAAAAAGCCTGCCACGCTTTATTTTTCTCATTTAATTCTTGGATGAAAATCTCAGAAGAAGTTAAGATCCAAATTGGTCGGGAAAAGCTCGACTGCTGCATCTCCAACTACAGGGAGCATCTGAACCGCCGGGGGAAATAAGCAGTCAAGTAATATCTGTTAAAATGTTCCTTTATCATGACTTCTGAGTTTTACTGGTCTAAATCGAATGAGCAACACATCCTCCAGTCTCAGATGTGCAGAACTCCAACTACTGAGATATCAGGACACGGTTGTTTAGGAAATTATATGCACTACTGGGGCCCGATGAGGAACGCACGCCTTTAGACCTCGAGTGTAATGAAAGCTGTGATATCTTTCTTTAAAACAAAGAAGTTTTCATGGTTCAGCACATTAAAGCCGACTGCCTGCTCTCTGCCTCTTTCTAGTCTGATGTAGTTGTAGAAACGCCGCCATTTGTTCCCCTGCGTTTTTGATGTTTTTCCCCCAACACATGCTGATTTATGCCCGGCCCAACATTACGGAAAAGCAGAAAATGTGATGAAATGAGTTCGGATGGGAGACCTGTGTGCCGGCAACATGCTATCACTGTGTCCATTCTGCTGCGATGGATCTCATCACTCGCGCTGCCACACTCAAATATCTATTAGGGCAGGAGGTTGACTATTTTTTGATGTGTGGAAATAACATTTTGACAAGATTGCTGTTGATATTTTACCATCACTGGAAAGATTTACTTTCTGGGGAGGAAAAACTGCTATCAGAACCGATTTCTCCACATCATTTAAACATATAGAAACTGCTCCCTCCCTCTGCTAGAAACACACTGAAGTATAAACTGAAGCATTACCACAACGCAATCTGAGTTCTCAGAAAATGTGAGCACTGCTGGGAAATTAAGTTTGCCTTCAAAACAAATAAGAAACTCAGATAGGTTGGCTCAGAAGCTGCACACACACAGACACACACATGCTTCAATTATGTAGCAAATTCTGGCAAACGTAATGTGGGTGACCCAAAACCCAGTTTAAAAACCCCAAGAGGAAGCTGAATATAATACAGACTTAAACAAGGGCACCTCAGACCTGAAGGGAGGGAGGCATAAGATGTTTAAAAGAAAAAGGGAATCAACTCGGAAGCTCTTCACGCAACAATTGAATGACATAAATTTCCTGCACCACCTTTTTTCATTGGGCTCAAACAATCAAATCAGCGATCCAGCTAATCTGAGTCAATGGCACTGAAAGTCACCTTGGACATCAAACTAACAAACCCCTGGATATTTTCACCAGATAATCCAGCAGGATGCATCAGGAGTCACTTAAATATATTTTTATTTCTCTGACATCAGAAACACTTTCATCAAATGTCCTCCAGAGTTCAGCAGCTGATGCACTTTGAGGGATTATTACTGAGAAAAAGGAATAAATAAATCTAAAAAAATAAAAAAAAGGTATGTTGTGTTGGCATCAGTCACCTCAGAAACGTGGTAATTAGATTATGCTTTAATCAACCAATGTTCATCCTTCATTTTGTCAAGAAGTAAATTGGCTTTGCATTTAGCTCAGTTGTCGGAACTGTTTCCCAACAGGTGCGCTGCAAAAGTCAAGCTTCAGTTTTCCTGCTTCAGTTTCAGGTTTTACTGACAATAAACCATCATCTTCATGAAGAGCTGGCCTCATCAGAGCGCCTGATTTTCATAATATCCATGCATGTTGAGTTTCTGGTATAGTTTAAAACATCAGCTTTTACTTATACTCTGTTATTCCCACTGTGTGTGTGTGTGTGTGTGTGTGTGTGTGTGTGCGTGTGTGTGTGTGTGTGTGTGTGTGTGTGTGTGTGTATGTGTGTGCGTGTTATCCGGAGGACTTTAAAGCTTAGGTCGGATGTTCTCCCAAATGCAGAGTCAACCACACAAATTTCCATTTTCCATTTCATCTCCTTATTAATATTTCTCAAAATCCGCCTCCAGCACGTGTCTGTGCACCACGATGCCATATTTACAATTATTCTCAGCATCGGTATTAGATGTCTCTATATCACAGGACGCGTGGGGACTGATGTTGATCTCGCTGCATCAAACGGAGCATCAGGAAACATCAGATCCTGCGAGGTAAACTGCGCAGCGCACACAGCCTTGTTGGGGGCCACCTGTCCTACTTCAGCCCTCCCTCTCCCCTCCTACCCTTACACCTAAACAGCGCTTAGTACTTACGTGTAGTGCTGTGGGAAGTGGTGGGTCCCGGCTGTCGGTGTGGAGACGCATATAATAAGTACAGTTTGTACGGCGAAGAGGCAGAAAACGCCGATCGACTGCGCGCAGATCGCCATTTTCCATTAAATATTCAAGAAACTGGGAGAAATAAGAGAGAGTACCGGAAGGACAGACAGTCTCCCACTCTCTCTCTCTGTGTGTGTGTCTCTTGCAGCTGAGCTAAGAATAAACCGAGCTCCGGAGGAAAGTGAGCGGTACGAGGTGAACGGTCGCCGGACGCTTCTGGACACTTCAGCCCCGCGCTGTGAGGGGCTCCGCCGGAGGCGCACACGCCACGCAGAAATTTGGCACCAAAATAAATGATGATAGAAGCAGAGTCAGGAGGCGAGGATCGGGGGAAAAGATGCTCAGCCGCTGTTGCTGATGTGCCCGCCTGGCTGCTGCCTGTTCGCGCACTCGCTGTCCTCCCTCCCCTCTCTCTTTCTCTCTCTCTCTCTCTCCCAGCTAAAGCGCACATTCGCTCCCTTTTTTCTCCTCCGTCTTCTCCAGTGCAACAACAGCCATACACGGTGAAGCTCAAAGCGCCGCCACTGTTCCCCATTACGCTTTCAAAATAAAACCATTTGTAGTTTCTGGTGCAAAACGTCGCACTAAAGTGACTGCGCGCAGCCCATTGCGCACTGCTTTTCCCAGAGAATGTTTTTAAAACAACTTAATCCTTTCCTCTAAATTATGATGATGTTAAATTTGACTGCGCACTTATTTTACAACATTAAATGCGCAAAGCGAGTTTGAGAATTGCGTCTTTTGTTGACTCAGCTTTGACCTCAGTTTTTTTTTTAAATTAATATTTTATTTTGTAGGTCTAACTTCCTGTGTTCCACCCTCTGGCTCACTTGATTCATCTTTTGGCACATCAGAGGTCCTTCCTCCTTCACCAAGCGGCCAGTTCCTGTGCGCTAGACGGGGGCGCGCATCAGGCCACCTCCTCCTGACATTCCCCTCCTCTTCCTCCCCCTGTGCCTTCTTCACAAACTCTGGATTAGAGGCAGAAATCAAGGCTTTATTTTGCTAATTAGAGGCTCGACTCTGGAGGGGCCCGTTGTATTAACTGGAGTGTAAACATTCAGCAATCACAGGCTGATCCGCAACTACATTTGTTCTACTTATTGTCGCATCTGGTCCAGTGAACGAGTTTGAATGGATGCAAAGAGAATTAATAACGTTATTTTGGAGCTGAATGCGAATGTTTCATTCTTTTAAAAGGAGGAGATTTGTGTTGAACGGATGAGCACAGCTCACATGTTTGGAGTGCCTATAGTCAGGCCTGTCACAATAAGCGATAAGTCAATTAATGATAAATTAAAACAAATCAATATCCATTTTCAAAGATTTTTATCTTTCTACCAAAACCCAGATGACAAAACTCTTCAGTCTGGTGTTTTGGTTTCAACTAGATCTTTTTTTGAAGGATCATTTTATTTACATAGACATCACAATTCGTTGTATTTATTTCTGTTTTGTTTATTTTTTTAATGTCTTGTGTTAAATATTCATTAGAATTTAAAGTTGATTAATCTTTGAGAATGTGTTATTGCATTAATAAGCCTTTACTATTATATTACTTGAAAATAATCTCAAAAACAACAATATTATCGTTTATCGCGATAACTTCTGGGACAATTTATCGTCCAGCCAAATTTGGCCGACCTATAGTTCATTCTGCCATTTTACTACACAAATAGAGCAGGAGAAAATTATCCATAAGGGGAAAATATTTTCAACATTTTTGCAACTGAACCTTTAAAAAGTTTCCCAAGGGTTTGTACACAACACCCCTCAACTGTGAACGGTTTTTGGAGGAGCTTTCATCTTCAAGTCTTTTTAGATATGTCTGGACCAGCTTTGTCCATCTGGATAGACTGGATTTAGGTCTGGACTTTGACTGGGCCATTATTCTATCCTTTAATTGAAATTATGAACCTTGTCCAGGATCCTGTGCGTCGTGACACGTCGTGTTTCACATCCAGGCCAAATGCTACATTTTGTTCCCCAATCAGAGCATCTTTTATTTCCTGGGTCCGTTGCGTCCACCAATTTCTTCTCATCATTGTCAAGGTTAGTTTTTTGACCCAGATGCAGAAACCACTGTGAGAGCGTAGTAAGGTTTGGACATTTATTAAATAAATAACAGGAATCTGTTTTGGCAAGGTCAGTTCGTCTGAAAGGATGAGAGGAAGAGATGTTAGCGAAGCGGCAGGAATAATGGAGGAAATGTTCTGAGGATGAGATCAGAGCCGGCTTATGAGAGGTAACAGCGCAGAGGTGGAAGATCCTGTTGGTTCAGAGGTAAGTGAAGTTGTTGATCCAGAGGAGATGCATCACCTGCTTGTTGTCAGGTGATGTGTGGGAGAGGAATTCACAGGTAGACGGAGCTGCAGGCAACGACCAGAGGCTGAGCTTCTTACAGGGAAATATGGAGACTTTGGTGTTGGTTTAATGGACACTGGAGATGTGGAGGAAGCAGAAAGCAGAAAGCTTCAGAAAGTAAGGATGTGTTTTGGATAGATGGTTAATTTTCTTCAGTTTGGGAGATCGGTGATCGGCCGATACTTGAATATGAAGCCGATCTGATCAGGTGGAAAAATCATCCACTGTTTGACAGACTGACCCACCAGCTCATGTCTGTACTTTAGTTGCTCCACTGTTGCCAATTCAGCAACTTTCTCACCATATGTAGCAACATTTCAGCCCCCCAAAAAAATGGTATCAGATAAAATCGGAATCGGCAGGTCAGGCTTCTTAAAGACCGGTAATCGGCCAGAAAACTGCAATCAGTGCAGCTCTACTCTGCTACTTTCTTCTTCTACAACTTCCATTATTTACTGTTATATATGCAAGCTTTATATTTTCTCTCATTTTTCTTTGTATAAAAGCTCCATGTGGTTTGACACATAATTTGTTGTGAATTGGCGCAGTATAGATAAACTGAACTAACTCTGGTAAGACATTTTCCAGAGCCGATCTAAAGAAACAGAGAAAACAACATGGAGCCTGAATGTTTGGTTTGATTCCACCAGTTCAGATCGGCCATCAGACACCGAGTGGTCGTCACGCAGCTCCTTATGGACTCAGGCTCTCACACCTGAGAGCAATCAGCTGCATCGGGAACGCCCACCTGTCCCTGGAAGTGGAGGTCAACACACACACACACACACTCCAATCATGAAGCGGTCAGAGGGAAAATCTAAATCTTCAAAAACATGCCTGACTTATCAGATTTGTACTTATAAATACATGAAATCATGTGTAAGCCTGTCACAATAAGCAATAAATAAATAAATTGCACAATAAATTTAAATAAGCTCAATAATTTCCATCATGATTGATATTTTTTAAAGAGGAATTTTGTTTATGGAGACGTCACAATCCAGTTCATTTATGGTTTTGGTTGTGTGTGATTTCTATTTTAGAATATCCAAATTGCCCAACTTAATCATAACATAATCTGTAACTAATAATGTAAATTTAAAAAAGTAAATAACCCAATGTTGTGCTGGTAGGAGCCACCAGAATCGGAATCAGAGGAGGTTCTTTTGTTTTTTATTTTTTTGCATATGAATACGACATGATGCTAAAAATAACTTAGGATTTTATTTTTATGTCCCAGCTGTCCTCCTGTAAAAGCTGCGGACTGAAACCCGAGGCCTTCCCTGGGGGTCGACTGGAGGAGTCTCATCTCGCAGCGCGTACGGCGGCAGCGGAGAGGCAGCGGCCCTGTGGCCGCGCCGACCTCGACTCGGTCAGTCAGCAAGGAGGCACAACACAGGTGCTGCGCAACAGAAAGCCACGCAGCAGTCAGCAGGGTTGCTGCGCTGCATTTTTGTGCCCTCAGTGACAAGAAGAAGAAGAAGGAGGAGGAAGAAGAAGAGGAAGAAGTAGTTTCGGTAGAAAAGCGCTGTGGGGCACAGGCCTGCGTCGGGACAGGGAAACCTACCTGACAGCAGGCGGACGGCGAGATATCCCCCTCGATGTCACGGGTCGTTCAGTCAAAACAAATCTGTCTGCTTTCTCTCCCGGAGTTACGGGACCAAATAAAATCTTCAATTCCTAAAAGCTGCGAAGTTTGGAGACATATTGTGCAAGACTCTCCCTCCAGACAAATGTGGCAAAGAGACAGGACAGAGTTTTGTTTTGATTTATATGAGCTTCCTAAGCTGAGGGAAATAGCCCTAATTGATGGCTTCTTTCACACATTAATTTACACTCTGTTACTTCCCATCACCTTCCTATCACATAAATGATGGCAGCAAGCAGACGCTGGCTGAGCGATGGAGCCTCCAGTGAGGTTGACTCACACTTAATTTTTCTGCTGAGTCACACCCATTGTTCCCTTCTCTTTTTGTTCTCAAATTTGCACAGGGCAAACTTTTATCTAAATTTACCTGCAGCTGCGACAAAGATAATCAGGCTCCAATTTAGCGTTGAATAAGTAGCTTTTTGTCTTATTTAAAGAGCGATTCGGTTTCTTTTTTCCAAGCCAAGCAAACAAAACACCAGGGGGCTGAGAGTTGGCCTCTGCAAAACATCTGAGCCGCATTTAGTTGTGTTTAACGTTTTCTACTCTTTAAGTCAAATAAATTTAGTGAGTTTTAGATTTTGAACCTGAATGTGAGTTTGTGAAAGATAAACTGACAGTAGCAAGTTGTGTTAACTTTTATTAATCGTGTCAAACCTGCAAGAATTTTTATGTTGGCACTTAAAAAACTGATAGAAGAAAAAGTGGAGTGGGAACTATTTCCCAGAATGCTTAGCGTTTTGTTTTTGATTCCTGAGATGGAAGTGCGTTACATCGATCTGACTCTATTATTAAGGCAAATGTTTATTTTAAAGCTGGAGGATAATGTTCTGTTCACAATAAATGTTTTTAGCAGAATTTATTGTGATGTTTAATAAAATTCATCATCAGATCAGAAATTTTGTTAATGCAATTTGAAACAAGAATTTAAATTATTCTAAAGTAAAATAAGTATTTAATTTAATTTGATAATGCGAGCAAAATAGTAGAGAAATGTGTCTCTTTAACTAACTGAGAGCAGTTATTTTCTTGCACATTGTGAAATAATTATTTGGTTTAAATTGCAGCATTAAGTCAAAACTCACAATTTAAGATTAATGAACTTAAAAACAATGTTTAGAAAACTCGTCTCTTGTTGTTAAATCAACTTCACTAACTTTAATTTCTGAGTTAAAACCAAAACTATTATCTTGATGAGTTAAATTGCATTTTAACGGCAGCAGGTGGACTTTCATGTTCCAGTTAAGCCACTTTCAGAGGTTTTACAGTCTGGTTCTCTCTCAGATTGACCGGTTCAGTTTCTCATGAAGAGCTTGACCTGCCAGTCTGTTATTGATCCAGGCAGTGAAAGCAGACAGGCCAGGCTGTGCTGCGTCAGGCTGCAGCCTCCTTTCTGGGGAACGCTCCCCCAGACGGAGGTCAAGCAGGCTGGGGAAGAATTAATCACACCTTGTTTCCTTGTCTGTGGGCCGTAGGGAAGTCACGAGTAAAGCTACACACCCCACAGAAACACAGCTGTGCTGGCTGCTTATCTCACACTTCTTCCACCTTATCCATCTTTTTTTCTCTGCCTGACCTCTTGCTTTGTTTCTCTCTGCCCTGCGCTGATGTTCAGACAGGAAAAACAAATGCTTTACATGAAATAAACCACTGCAGAGGTTTAATATTCGGGATTAGAGAGGCGAACAGTGGATGCTTGGTAGATTATGTCCTACAAGAAAATTGCTGCTTTAGAGGGTCAATAAATCTTTTTCATTTTCAAAACAAATGTTTAAATAAATTTATTTCAGAGTCTGTCTTAATATTTTCAGTTACAATCAAAATTTTTCAATGCCAGGATTTATTTTCAAATTCATTTTTAAAGGGGACCTATTAGGGAAAACACACATTTTGCTCATTTTTTATACTTTCATTTGTGTCTCAGCTGCTTCTGAAAACAACCCAAATGCTTAAAAAAAACACCCAGACATTTTTTGGGCAAGAAATTAAAGTTTTTGGTGTGTGGAAAACTAACCGCTTTAAGAAACCTCCCATTTGTCCAATCACATTTGACGGGCAGAGTACTGTTGCCTAGCAACCCCAGCCAGGCCCAGCCCCGTTACCAAGCAACCCAAGCAGAACTCCAGCACGTTTAATCATGGCACATATGCACCATTTCATAGCGCCATATGAGCTGTAGAGAACTGATTTGATGCTGAATTAACATTCAGAAACCACTGCAGCATTCTTGTTGGTTGCGCAGGAGGCTCCACTTCTGCTTTTCAAAGATGCATGGTTGTATAAAAGCACATCTGTTTGCAGCCATTATATGTGTGAGTACGTTAATATCGTTTATATTATGTGACACACTGAGTCTGTTATTGTTATAGTAAATGATCAAATTATTAATCATTTAATACTGAAAAAATTACACAATCAGACGGACTAATATATAAAGTTATGTGGAAATTTTGGTATTTTAAGTACGAAAATGACAATAATTCGCATAAATGATAAAAATAAAAAAAATCAGGCAAAAGAAAAAAATCCAAATTAAGTTTATTTCAAAATAAAACTTATTAAACTTTTTTAACAAAAACC
The DNA here is from genome assembly GCF_051168715.1 of Poecilia mexicana. Lineage (NCBI taxonomy): Eukaryota > Metazoa > Chordata > Actinopteri > Cyprinodontiformes > Poeciliidae > Poecilia > Poecilia mexicana. The sequence goes on from NW_028263374.1 coordinate 18,525,850, forward strand.
TCAGGTCTGTGTTTGGTGAATTTTTGTTTTTCCATTCAGTCGGTACAGACTCCAGAAATTTTACTCAAGAATAGAAATACTTTGTAATAAAATTACTCAAGTAAAAGTGAAAAGTACAGCGTAGGAAAAAAATACTCCTAAAAGTAACTTTTAAAAGAGAAAGTTACTCTCAAGTAGATGTAATTGAGTAAATGTAACTAGTTACTACAAAACTCAACCAAATTTTTAGTTTTTTTGTTCCTCTGTTCATTAAACTATAATTTTTATGGCTTTCAGCTCGTGTCAGTACTGGACTAATGAGACTCTCAGCAGCTTCAGCCAGGATCTTCACAAGGTCATTGGTGACAATTATGGGCATGATGTGCACATTTCACACCTGAACACATTCATCTGGTTTTCCATGATCTCACAGGAAAGCCATGTGTTGCACAGAATCCATCTGCATGTGTTGAACAACCAACAAACCTGCATCCAACCCGCGACCATCAAACCATCATCACCAGAGCGCCACCACAAATGGCAGACACGGTGCACCTACGAGATTCAAACCCTTCAGCAAACGCCATCAAGAGCTCTCTGCAAAGCAAGTACCTGACAAACTTGTCACACCTTTTCTTTAAGGGCGGCGAGTTTTTAAACAGCTGCAGAAAGTCAAAAAGCATTTGTGCTTCATGAGGAAACCTTAAAGACTTCCAAGCTTATCTGCCTTATTTGTCACATTCCCACTTTCTTCATCCTAGAAATCATCATCATCCACTCATCAGATAAGCAAGGCCGCGCTCAATAATACTCAAAATTTAAAGTACATAATTTAGATTAAATTTATATTGATTCCCATTTGTCTCATTCATCGCTTGCCCTAAAAACTTTTTTTGAGGAATCAATAGGGAAATAGCCTTTTCTTATTGCATTCTGCTATTCCCGTAAAACACAAACCAAACCCAGAGATGCTGATCCACAAGGCATTCTGGGACTTCTTTCATGCTCAAATGTCAGAGCGTTTCATTCTGATGATGATGACTCACTGCCCTCGATCCTTGCCTGCATGGGAGAACAACACCATTAAACAACGACCCGGCATCCTCACGTGAAAAACCACAATACTACAAACGTTACGCAATAACACTGAGCTGAGTACTCATGCTTTAACAACTGAATAAATAAGACTTGTATGCATTAAGAACAGGATTTTATCATCTCTCTTACCTCCTCACACAGACATATTGGTGGTTGGGGTGGAGGGGAGATTTGAAAACAGAACAAGACTAAGCAGTCATTGACATGCTCTACTAGAGGCCTAATGGGCCCTGGGTAATGGCCCTCTCTGGGCTCCAGGAAATCCTCCCTCATGCATACATCAAAGCCGGGATTGAAAAGGATACAGAGTGAAAACGGAGGAAAGGAAAGAGATATCAGAGCCACACAGAGAGGGAAGGTGAAGGTGCACGTTTTGTTTAGCGTATAATCTTAAATCGTTACGAAAGACCATTAAAAAAACCGTTTGGTGAACTGAAGCTGGACGATTTGACTCATTCGAAGCGTTCTTATTCTTTGGAGTAACTCTGTTGTGTTTGAGATCTATTAGCAGATACTGGGCAGACCTACACTGCAAAAACACAAAATCTACCAAGTCATTTTTGTTTCTATTGCAAATATCTTAGTAAACTTGAAATAAGAGAAACCTGACTTACAAGTAGCTTTTCAGCAAGATATGAGAGCTTGTTTTAAGTCAATAATTTCTTAATATTTCACTGGCAGATTATTTCACTCGTAACAAGACATTTTTCTCATGTTATAAGTAAAATAATCTGTCAATAGAAAAGCTACGTTTTTCAACAGTATTAAGTAATTGTTTACTTAAACTCCAACATCTTCCCAAAAAGTTACTTAAACATTTGTTTTGTCTGACTTCAAGTGAACTAAGATATGTTCACTAGAAACTAGACAAATATTACTTGGTAGATTTTGTGTTTTTGCAGTGTTCTCTACATGTGGAGGTCACTCAGAGTGGGTCAAATTATAAACTTTATCATATTCTACTCAAAAACAATTTGAAGTAAAAAGCAAGTTAAGAATATTTTTCCCTTTGGGATCATTTAGTCGTGATGCCAGATTCAGCTGTTCATCAATAATGAACACAAGACAAATTGAAAATTAACCCTCATTACACTCACATACTGTATTTTGGTTCAATTTCACTTTCACTTCTTAAAAGCTCCTAAACAGAACCTGTCCAGCAACATGAAGTAGGCCAAAAGATTCATCTTGCCAGGTACAGATTGAACTTTTAATCTCCTGGGTGGGTGTCGGTTCATTAGGTCTCCAAACAACTCCTCTCAGATATACAACACTCCTCAGCCTGAGAAAATAAATCCAGAATAGTATACAACTGGAAAGAAAAAGATGTAAGGGCATCACATTTGCTTCTTAAAATGCTAGTGAGAGTTAAACGCTGCAGGTGCGTGATGACATTTCAGATGTTTTCATCTTCAGTCCAGCCCTTTCTCACCAATATTGTCCACCTGACTTTGCTGACACATTATTTGTCAGCCAGCTGCTGCAAAACAAGAACGGCAGCTCATCACCCTGCAACATCCTCCGCCTCTCCTCTCACTGCCCATGAGCCATCTGCTTCATCTGCATAAAGCAGATCTGTCAATAACATCTAATTGTGATTCACACACAAGTGTTCAGTGTGACCCTGACTCTGTTTGCCAAAGTTTCCCCTGCAGACCACATACGACGAACCCCTTTGTGCGCAGCTACGTTCTCAAATGAATCTATCTCTATGTGGAATCTTTTGGGGTTGAATTCAGTGAAGAAATCCTCACCCACGTTCAGAAAACGCTGGGACCTCCATGTGTCCTACTCAGTGAAGTGGAGCATGTAAAACCTGCTGCATTCGCCGTGATTGTCGCCTCTTCCTCCAATTTAACCTTTGACTTCTGTTCCACCGCCTGGCGGGACGTGTCTGAGAAAACGTTTCAGTAGTTGAGAGCATCGTTACACTGAGGAGAAAATGAAGTACGAGCTTCCTCACAGTGCCACGCTGACATTAAATTATCCTTCAACAGTTTAGCGGTGAGAACGGTACTAAGTGCCATCGCATAACGCGTTAAACGGTGTCGGCACTAAAGAGACAAAACTAACAGGCCTGTGCAGCCTTCGGTGGTTTGATAACTCGAGCAGGTGGTTCCATCTGGCCTAGAGTTCTCTAGTTACTGTGGAGCGCACAGACAAGGACCCGCCTCGCCATCAAATTAGAGTCAATTTTAATTGGCATTAAGGCTGGTGATAAGGTTTTAATGAAGGAATTAACAGATAACACAAGTGGAGTTCTGCAGCTTCAAACTGAGTCACTTTATGACAGACAAACACACAGATTTCACAAACTGAGTTCAACATGTTGAAGGAAGTGACAAATTTACTGGACAAATCCAGACTGTGTAGATCCGGGTTGTCCAAAGTGTGGCTTTTTACCCACAGAAAATAAAAGTACATTTTATAAGGACGGAAATAGATTCACCATGCTGACATTTTATTGCTTGAATTTTAAAATAATTTGATGTCAAAAGCAGAAACTGCAGATAAAAAAACATACGTGATAACAGGAACAAAATAAAGTGAAACTGGAGACGTTTACGTCCCGTTTCCAGCTTGGTGAAATGGAAATGAAACAGGTTTGAGTTCGAGAAGTCGTTTCTGTCGGCTTCAGGATTTCTTCTGACGCAGTGACAGAAATCAGATGTTTGATGGAAACAGGCAGTCGCACACAAGCCGTTTCCTGGCAATTTATCCAGATTTTTATCCTATCATAATATATAAATACACATATATACATACATAATGCATCGCTGCAGCCAATTACCATCAAAAATCTCAATATTACTGAACAAACCCCAACTGATTTTATCCCAGTATGAAAATGACTGAAGTTTCTCAGTATGAATTAATAAAGAAAAGGAAAAAATAAAGACCGGTTTGGGTTATAAAAGATCATCCCAGGCTTTCCACACCTCACAGATGTTCCATTGTTTAGTCCAACATCTAAAATGGAAACAATATACGGCACACCTGTAAACCTACCAAACATGGCCTTCCTCTGAAACTGACGACTGTGTAATGAGAGCATTAATTTAATAATCAAGAGGTAGACAGCTAAGGTAAGAGGATGTGTTGACTACAATGTTTTATAAGATAAAAACATGTAAAGTCACTGCAAAAGGAAATCTATGAAATCTGGTGGATAGCGTTTTTATTTTTAAAGTTTGGATAGCAGGATAAATGGAAATATAGACTAAAAATAATTAAAAATAAGAATGCAAAAGTCTTTGGACTGAGGCAGGACAATGACACAACCAGTATACAACGGCCTAGTCAAAGTCTAACTATTCTACTAAAAAAAGAAAATCGGTGTAATTATGAATGCAAACCATATTTTTCAGATTTTCATTTTGCATCTTTTTCCTTTCCACCTCACTGTGCGACTACCACATAAAACCCCAGTAACTCTACATGATGAAATGCAACAACAACAAAAAAAAAATAAAGTACTTTTTCAGGACACTGCAAAATGAACTATAAGTTGAGTAAAACAACCACCGTCTGGTTCTATGATCCGTGATGTTTCCCGGTCTGAATGATATCTGCAACATTAAAATAAATTTACAAATAGAAGAGCTAACCAGGCAGGTGAGACCCTTTGTTCTTATTGGGGAAGCTCCTTCTGAGCACCTAATGAAGCCTGCAGTTTAAATCTCCCCTTATTACAGCTAATGGATTGTTTATGTGGTTATTTTATCCCTGGCTTAGAAAAGTATTGCATAAATCCTCATTGTTATCAGTGTTATTACCGCATCACCTCAAGCATGTAGGGATAAGCAGTATTACAAGAATCGGTAATATACAAAGATAATTAGGATGTACGGATATATCCACATAAATGATTGTCATTTTTGTTCTGCTCAATATTTGTTTGTTTTTTTTCTCTCCGCCTCCTGCCGAGCTGCGAATTTAGGCTTTTTCCCAGAAATGTGTCTGACAGAGAGAGGCAGATGCTTTCCTGTCCTCCCAGAGGAGACCGAAGCACATGTGGATCGTCGCTAGGCTGGTCATATTAAACACACCATGTGCACACTGCATGTGACTTTGTGTGTGTCTGCGTGTGTGTGGAAGAACACAGTCATGGAGTGAGACATCTAGTGGCAACCTTGCAGCACTTCAACAATAAATACGTCTTTAAATAATTTAAAAAACCTAACTTGATTTTTTTTTATCTGTCTAATGCAGTTTTAAAGAAAAGGGGGGGAAGCAACCTTAATTTGTGTTTGCTTCTATTCACAGTATGTTAGCAGGATTGTGGATATTGTTGCAGTTTGATACCATCTTCCCCTGCTGTCATAACAATAGCTCTTGCGGTTGATATCATTTGTCAAGCTATCAGTGGCAGAATATGGTCCACTGCTCCCATGAGGCTGCAGACTTGATACACTGCTGGTGTTGTTTAGTTTTTTTTTTTGTTCTCTTTTTTTATTTACCTTGGGTGTCTTCTTTCACCTCTGCAGTTGATTCTGGAGTTCAGGCTTTCATTGCCCTCTGCACACAACCTGCATGAATGATGCAGCAGAAGGAGGATCTGTGAGCAGAAAGGCAGAGTTTAACTAAACTCGTCTAATGGGCTGATAGGCATCTGAACGCAAAACAGCCGCATTCCTGCATATTCCCCATTACCATGGAGATGGATCCATCATCTTTTCTACATTTTAACAGATATAGCGCCTATACTGGAAACGTTGAAGGAAAATACAAAAATAAAAAAAGCTTTCCTAAATTGTTTCCCATCAGGAATATTGACATTTTGAATGTGACGTCACGCTCTCCAGAACTCCGCCATGACGGACGTCAAAACAACCAAAGCGCTCCTTTAATAAAGCCCGTCAAAAAACAGACATCTGTAAAATCGCTTCTGTTTAGTTGATTTCACTTTAAAAATGGTCGTAGGGGTGCTGCACGAACAGAGAAGGATAGAAACCAAACATTTTATGATAACTTTTAATGAGTTAAGATGGATAGCAGCATCAATCATATGACGTCAGCCCTCGGCGTAACCGCGGTTTGTAGCGAACGCTTTTTACAAGGTAAGAAGATTAATGTCTATAAACTTTATAAGTAAGTATGATTAGAAAGATGTAAAATGTCGCATTATGGAGATGGTAGGCGGCTAACAACTGGTAACCATGGAAACAGTGCCGCACCGCCATGTAGCCTAGCATGTATGGGGAGAAAAACTGGTTAGCACCTCGTCCTATGTGAGTTTTTAATCCTGCTGCGTTTTAAGGTGAAACGCTGTTTATGACACAGTAATATAATTCATTCAAAGTCGGTAATTTGATCGACACGGTAGAAGGGCTCCTTCCTTCCACCGTGTCGATCAAATTACCGACTTTGGTAATTTCAAACTTCTCTAAATACCGCCGTCTGCTAGCCCCAACCAGGTGTGTTACGTTCACGGACTAATTAGCTCGACTGGAACAAATAGAAACTATAAATAAACTGGCAAAAACAACTTTAGAAAACAATTCAATCGCTCTGTTCAATACTGCCGTTCCTTACTTCCGACGTCCATCATGGCGGCCTTTATTAATTTAGTGACATACTTGCAAAAGGCCAATACCAGCCAGGAAGATGACTGCGGGACAGATTAAAGCAGGGTTTTGTTATAAATAAAATTTCAAGCTTTGACCATCTCACTGTTCAATGTATTTGAAAATAGAAAGATTTGGCACATCTGCAGTCAAGACATGTCTGTCCATGTAAACTGGTCAGACAAGCTGTGTCCCTTCTCCTTATTTCTTATGACAAACATTACTGTTGCAACCTTGCTTCACTCACTCTTCCAGGTTTGATGGGGTTGCATTATATTGCAGTTTACACCTACGTATATGTTTTAGTTACAGCTAACACTTTTTTACTCACCATTGTTTGTTCCTTTCAGATGGATCTAATAAGAGGCCCAGAACGTCCTGGATGACGTCACTGATTACATCACTGGGTTCTACCAATGGAGGGTTTTTCTTTTAAGTAACTTTTGGAGTTGTCCTGTGTTACATGTTTTACTTTGCAGACCATTTGGTTATGCAGATGAGTTTGTAAATTAGATTATTAATCTTATTTCAGTTTCTCTGATTAGATTTAGTTGTTTGGTTTTGACCTGTTCTTTCTGTTATGTTATGGTCCAACAAAGTGCAGGTGTGTAAAGATTTCTGACGCTCAGGAGCCTTAAAAAAGTTTAATAAAATTCACTATAAGAACCTGAAACTGGCAGCTGATGCTGTTTTTGTTTTTTGTTTACCTGTTTAACAATTTGACTACATTACCTCACACAAGGAAGGAGAAAATTTATTTAAAAAAACCTTGACCCTTAGCAGCTATGTCCCTTAAAACTGCACTATGTGAGTTTTATTACAGTTGTGACAAAAGCAACAACAAAAAAACTCCAATTAAATACATGTTTTTCTTTTTGTTGCCACAAACAACATGGACACAACAGGCATGTGGAAGAAGCTTCTCTGGTCAAAAGGGACAGACATGGAGATTTTTTTTCGGGCTACATGCACAACATCACGCGTTATTGAAAACTAACAATCCACCATCTCCAAGCTGGAACATGGTGTTGGCAGCATCATACTGTGGGAATGCTTTCCAAAGCAGGGACAATGAATCTGCTAGAGGCTATTTACTCTTCAGCAGAGGTTCACCTTGCAGCAAGACAAAGACCCTCGATAGTATGGGTGTCAAACTTAAGGCCCGGGGGCCAAATCCGGCCTGTTGCATCTTTTTGTGGCCCTCTAAACTCCAGAGGGACACATTATTATTTTAATAGTTTTTATTTGTATACTCCAAAATTACATTAGTCAGTCGCTTCACTTTTTCATGATTCCCTTGAATTTATTGCAAATTTTCTGCAAAAATGGTCTAAAACATCAGGTTTAAGTGATGCTAAATCCCACCTGAAGGTGGCAGTATTTCTTACTTTTACTCCTCCACTGCTGTCTCCACCTAATTGGGCATCAAGTTAAGTTTCTTGTGAATATTGATAAAGTAGCACCACAAAAGTAGTGATTTCGATTGCAAAAGAAAAAAAAATCGCAAAATCCCAAAGAGACTGATCAATCTGAAAAGATGTTCAGTATTATTTAATTGATTAATATTTAAACAGTTTGCTAATGGGTTTTATCAATGCATTCTGGCACAACCAGCCCTTTAAAAATATTCATCATCTTGATTTGGTCCAAAATGAAAACAAGTTTGACACTCCTGCTCTACAGCCAACGCTAACATGAATGGTCCAGTCAAAGTTCAGACCAAGTTCCATTAGAGAACAGATGAGAAAAACATAAGTTCTCTCCATCCTGTTGGACTGAGCTTGAACTGCACCACAAAGAAACACTGGAAACAATATTCAGCGCCTTGATGGGAAAAGCTCGATGCCTTTAAAACCCGCAGCTGTAATTACAGTAAACGACGGTTCTGCAGTGCGAGTCCTGAAACAGAAGGACTGAACGTAAATGCATTCAGCAGCCAGGTATTTTGCATAACCAATGTTTCCTGCTGCATGTGAACACATTTCAAAACACTCTCTGAAGTGGAGATGTTTTGCAGACTGTGCAGCGTATCCAAGAGGAATTTACAAACAGAAACTATTATGGCTGATGAAGCAGCTTTCCACCTGTTCACCGCCGTTTCCTGTGTGAAAGCACGAGAACACCGGAGCTGATCTGAGCTGTTTGCACTTTGTTCTGACTCCAAATCAAACTTCAAATGTGAGCTGAAAATGTTTCTGAGAGAAAACTGTAAACAGAGTGATTAAATAAAATAAAAAAAGCCTCAACAGTCTCCGAACAATCTTTAGCTGCTTTAAGGTACTTTTATTTTAGACATTATCACCTACTGAACTTGAAGAATTCAATCAGTGAAGACATTTTAGATATATATCAGATTTTTTCATTAATAAGGTGACTTTTGAACTCTTTCCACACCACTTTTGTAATTTTTATTACTAAATGGGAGTACAATGGGTTCAAATCCAACCTTGTTTTTCTTTTTCTTTTTGCATAGAGTTTGTATGTTCAGATGAGAACCAGTTCTCCAGGAAAATCAATGGATGGTTGGACCAGAGAACAGTGCAAGTGATTTTATCTGCATGCTCCAAAGATCATGAAACATCCAAACAGGGCCTGCAAACTTCATAAATAAAGCTTTAAAATCAAAATATTCGATTTGCCTTCAATGTCAAAATGACTTGGTGATGGTGAAAAATTAGGTTTTCTGTTTTAAAAGATGAAGCAGGGAAATTAAAGTTTTTCCTAACTCTGTTTTCTTTTTCCATTCATGGAAACTCCTACAAACAAACTTCAACACTGCATAGGAAACCCTGCAACAAGATTCTTATTATTAGGTTAAATCCTAGAAAAATATGAGGAAATTTTGATTTGTGAGATAAAAACCACTATCTTTAAGGAATCAGTATTATGTGATTTTGAGCTTCACATCATGTTTTAATGTTACTCTCTCATCAAAAACATACCTAGAGTGTCACCTTGGTCTTTTCATCTCTATGGCAACCCATTCAGCTACACAAACGCTTAAGAGAACCTAGCTCCGCCTTCGAGGACGAAGCTCCTCCTTGTAGCTGCCGCGTCCAACTTTCCAAGCTTCCGCCTCACAAAGCAGCCCTCTGTCTCCCACTCAGCTCCTTCAGACTAGCCAGCATCAATTAGTAAACACCTGGTGCAACTGCACATCTGCCGAAATCACTACATGAGCTACTTATCAGTACAAATCTATTAAAAATGTTATGTGGTTAATAGAGGACAGATGTTATGATGACTTCCTGAAGATGGAGATTCTTAAAGAGACAGAGGCCTAATTTCAAGGTGTTAAATTACAAAGTCACATTTATTTTAAGTCATATTTGATATTATCAGCCTTTTATAGCATCTGACTTCAACATAGTCCCTGATTGTGCTATAAAACGTTAATATGTGGGTGGATAACGCATAAATCTGCCCCTTTAGCAGGTTGTTTCATCTGCAGGTGTGTCCACAGACAGTCGTCGTGGTTACAGCAAAGATAAACAGGTCTTAGGTTACATGCTGCCTGTTTGAGCCTCTTCATGAATCTCCAGCCTCTTTGTTACTACTAAGCTGGAAGGCGGGACCTGCCAGCAGAGAGGCAGACGGGAGATTAAGACCTGAATCAAAAAGCAGATTAATGCTGGTGTGACAGTGTGTGTGTGTCACTGCTCTCAGCCCAAACAGATCACCTAATAGAGTAAATATGTCACTTTGAATACTACTCCTGGTTTCTCCTGACGCAGTGTCGCAGCAGCCGACCAGCAGCGGTTAAACAAACACGCAGACATTCGTCTACGATTCGCACGCTTTCCTAAAATATCACATCAAAGCTGGAAAAGCTGATGCACAATTATCCCCATGCAGCTTGAGGAACGCTGTGATGCAGCAGATAGTTTGAATGTTGCAGCAGCTGTGTGAAAGGTTGCCGAGTGCGCCGACATGCGCAGGGCGCATTGGTGGAGGCGACAGCGTGGCAGCAGGTGTGCAGGACGGCACCAGCAACAGGTTTACTGCGTGAAGGGGCAAAAACAAAAGGCACACCTTGAATTTAAATCCTTCCTCGGATGTTTTGATACTTGAGCTAAACTCCAATGAGCGAGAATAATGAGTGGGCTTATCAGAAAATCCTGTGTCTGGGTCGCCTCAAGCATGTCTTGGACTGCAGTGCAAAATCCTCACAGAAACCTGATCGCCTTCCCTGCAGAAGATTGAGCAAGTAATTAAGATAATAGAGCAATAAAGCACTTATTTCCACCAATTAGAATGAACTGACCAAACAGCTGGACTCATGTACTAAGACGATATAAAGAGAAAAACTGATAAAAAAAAGTTTAGATAAAACCTTACAAATATTTTCCTACCTGATCTGTTAAACTCCAGCAACACATTTGAGTTAAATCTACCAGACTTTATGTGACAGACTGAATGTTGCATAATTTTGAATTGAGTATAACTATTCAGTTACATTTACTTGAGTAATGCAACTCAAGTAACACTTAATGTTACTTGAGTAAATGTTTCTTTGGGGGGTGGGGGGGATATGCTTAAGAGTAATTTTACTGCTCTGTACTTTTAACATTTACTTGAGAAATTATAATTTCTTATAAAGTATTGTTGCTCTCACTTGAGCTACATTTCTGGATTTTCTGCCCTCAGAATGAAGGACAAACTTTTTTTTTATCAAACATTTAGTGCAGCTTTTGCCAAAGTTTTACAAGTTTTATAATAAAATATACTGATTTGGAAAAATGTTTCTTTTGCCTTAATTTGTTATTTTGTAATTATGAATTGTTTTCATTTTGGTCTTTAAAATACCAACATTTCTGCAGAACTTTTTATTTCAGTCTGATGATGTAATTTTAAAATATTAATTCATGTTTTGATCAGTTACTCAGTACTTTCACTTACTTGAGTTATTTCTTGGACGGCTTCTTTATACTTTTACTTGAGTAACTTTAGGGTACTCTACCCGTCCTTGTAGTAAATCCACTCTTTGTCAAAACTTTGTGGAAAAACACACAAGAAATTTTTTGTAGCATATTTCCAAAACCAACATGGCTGTCACAGTAAAAAAGAAACACAAAAAAGAAAGAAAAAAAAACACAAATGCAAAATGGCTGAATTTTTTGGAGCAAGATTTGTTAATTTATTTTAAAGTGGAAGGAATCTGCTTTTGAAGTGGCATAACTCACTAAAATTAGCTCGACTCTGGAGGGAAAACAATTCTCTTTTCCTTCTCTAATCCCCCAAATCCTCACTGAAGCTGAGCAGGAACCTGAAGTAGCTCAGACCGGGCCGCACAGCCTGGTCTGCAGCCAGCAGCAACATTAAGAAAAAAGAAAAATAACAGCGAAACCTTAAACCGTTTACTCACAATCAGATTCGCATTCTGAAGAGAAGTGGTAAAAAAACAAAAACACGAAGGACAGAGAGTTCTGATGATCTGTGTTGTTTCTACAATACCGTCATGAAAAGCTTTCAGATATTGCAGGATGACTCAGCTGACCATCTCGCTCGTTTCCACATCTCTGTGAACCGATGGCTGCGGTTCTGCACCAGTGGGCTCTCAAATCTGCATTCATCTTCATGAGAGGCCGACGCGCCGCAACGCCATTTTACTATTCATCTCCAGATAACCGTGGACAAACTATGGCTGTTGACAGTCGGATCACATCCGAGGTTTTCTGTACACATCACGAGTCAGTGAGAGCGCTCCAATTTTTCAACCCATTTACTGTTGTCTTTTAATGGATGTAAACACAGATGTTATTCATTTATCAAGAGATTTCCTTGGATTTATCACTGTTTGTCTATGAGGGATTTAATTTAAATGAGGATGTTGTATTTGTGTTTTCTGCTGATGCCCAGAGGCCGTAGACTGATGTTAGCTGTCCAATTTGAAATATCACACGTATGTTACATTATTATTATTATTACTTTGGGGGAGGGGGGGTATTTACCCAAACAAGTGAATGAATTTAGATGTTTTCCTGTTTTATTTGTTTCCTGTGTTTAGAGAAGTGGTTACAGAGATGAAGTTTAGTTTTCATAAATGTAAAGATTGATAAAGTGATTAAAAAATATATTAAGTGGTTGAAAACATTAAAAGTGGGAACCACTGTTGGACAGACTCAACCTGAACTTTACGATTACTTTTTGCTTGTTTTCTGACTTCTTGTGTGTTTAAATGAATAAATGTAAATAAATTAAAAAAAAAAAAAGAAAGGTTGGGGTTTCTCCTTGTATGCCAGAGCTAAATGTTTATATATTTGTTCTGAGAACCTCAATAAATATATCTTATAAATATTTTCTTGTTCATATGCAAATGTAAACAACAAAAGTTTCATAATTGTTGACAGTTTTGACATTTTAAGTGTAACAATCCCCTTTAAATTATGCACAATATCAGTGGTAAACGTGCTCAGAAAAAATCTTAATAAAGCACATTGAATATTTTGAACGAGACAAAATATGAATTAGTTAAATGGCTTCAAGACTTGACTTTGTACTTTTATGATGTAAAGCACTTTGAAATGCCTTGTGGCTGACAGATGCTACACAAATAAAACTTGATTTAATTTGACGAATACTTCTGCATGGTGCTGTCATGTTAGTTTTTTCAGATGTTATGCTTGTAAATCACTTTAAAAGGTAAGAATATCTCTTCAAGGACGAATAGATTGAGTATAAATATGACTGGGCTGAAAAAAAACATGTTTTCAGCAGAAAAAATAACTGGATGAGGCTCAGGAAATTAATGTCATCCTCATTTTCATAATTAATTTGAACAAATAAAACTGAAAAGTATTACATATAGCTGTGGGAAAAATTAAGAGACCACTTAAAATGATCAGTTTCTCTGATTTTACTTCTTATAGGTAAAATGAACATTGTTCTTTTATTCTATGAACTACTGACATGTCCCCGAAATTCCAAGCAAAAATTTGCAGAAAATGAGAAATGATCAAAATAAAAGAGTGGCAGCGCTTTCAGACCTCAAATAATGCAAAGAAAACAAGAAATATTCATTTAGAAACAACAACACTAATGTTTTAACAAGAGTTCAGAAATCAACATTTGGTGGAAAAACCAGGTTTTCAATGGGGTTCAGTGCAATGTGCTGTTAGTTTTTCTAGAAAGAAAAAGAGATTGTAAGTTGTTTAAAGTGAATAGGATGAACAAAAAGTGTTTTTATTTCCATCTCCTCTTACACTTAGGAGTTATTGAATTATATTCTAATTTATATGAATAAATCCTACAATGTTTTGGCTCTTTTAAAAGCATGTGAGGAGCTGATGTTTGAAACGGTGAATCCGTCTGGTCTCCAAACACCCCGCAGCTTTTACCAGCTGAAACGAAGAACCTCTCAGACGTTTCCCATCAGATCCGCCCTTGACTCGCCCCAGGTATGGAGGGGAGATTTTCTCCTGTTTGTCACCCCAGAGACACAGACTGACAGTGACCATCGCAGAATGTAAAACAGTAAATAATGAGGCAACGCCATCCAGGCTGCTGTCATCTCCAGTCCAGCTCCGACTCTTAACCCCGGGATATTAGCAGGTAAATCTGAAACGTTTCTATGAGAGGCTTATTGATCAGAGGGTCACATGCAGGACGGCGGCGGCGAGTTTATTAATTAAGGATTTGCAGCCAATTCCCTTCTCTTATTCCCAGATGGACAGCTTGGGAATCCTGATGAGCCTTTGCCTCGCTGCTGCGAGAACCTGCAGAGGGAATCCAACCAGTCGCCTGTTCAGAGCCGCCAACCTGTAAGCCTGAGGGGCGATAAGAGATCAGCGGGCAGCCAGGTGTAAAATTACCACCCGGCTCGCTCTCGACAAGTTCATCCTGCTGCCATCGCCTCAAAATTTAATTAATCATATTCATGTTTTTAGGATACGACAATCAGAGGTGAGTCGACAAAAAGTTCACTCAGGTAACACTACTTCAAAATAATATTACTCAAAGTACAAAGTAGCCATCGTCAAACATAATTATGCGGAAATGTAGTTATTTTATGGATAAAAATTAAAAGAATTGATGAAAAACACAAAAATAATGAAATAAAATCAGGCAAAATAAATATTTTTTTTGAAACTGCCTGTGTTGAAATATGTTTTTCTTCATTCAGAAAAGTTACTCACAGTGGGTAAATTTAACTCAATAATTAAAATTTTACTGAAGTAAGTTTAGCAATACTTCCTAATAGAGTTACTCAAGTAAAAGTAAAAAGTGCAGTGAGGTAAAAATACTCCTAAATGTAATTTTTTCCCCCAAAACATTACTCAGGTAAATGCAACTGAGTAAATGTAATTAGTCACAATTCTGATAAGTTATTTTCATTTCAAAGATCAAAATGAAAATAATTGATATAAAAACCATAATTATGACATGAAGTCAGACAAAAGAAACTTTAAAAAAAAAATTAAACAAAAACTGTATGTGTATTTTTGATTAAAACATGTTTATTATTCCATTAAGCTTAGTTACTCACAGTGGGAAAAGCAATACTTCATAATAAATATATGCAGGTAAAATTTAAAAGTAGAGCGAGTTAAAAATACTCCTAAAATGACCAAAGCGTTGCTGCAATAACTGAGTGACCGTAGCCAGCTGCTGCTCGGCTCTGATGACGGTTTCTGTTAGACGTTTTTCAGGTTTTGGTTGTGAATTCATTCATTCGTTCAGCCGTCTGAAGCAAACCTCTTCAGTTCATTTCGGTTTCCTCCTCTGTCCTGCTGGCTCTGTGGATGTCTTCATGTCTTCAAGGCCGTTCTGCAGCAGGTCTGCTTCTCCCTCCTAAACTTCAGCCTAATAGGATACAGGGCTTTTCCACTGATTGGGTAGCCAGAGAATAAAATTGGCTCTTAACTGTACCTCGGTGCCGAGCGGCGCCCTAATCCCGCCGCCCCCGGCCCGCCGGGCTCCGTTGTTCTCCCTCAGCTCCTCCGTATGCTTCGATACGGATCTGATCCCCTGCACAATTTCATGCCTGCTTTGCCCTCTTCTCCTGCAGCAAAGCATCAATTACCCTCATAAAACAAATTTTGCCCCCCTTCAGAAGCTTCAGCCAAACGCAGCACCCTTCACAACACACACACACACACACACACACACACTTCAACCTGCAGCCGAAAAACCACGATGGTGAGCTCAAAATCACAAACATAAAGGTTTAAAAGTGTCAACTCTGAGTCTGACACAAGCAAACAGCCTTAAAAAGATAGTTTGGATTTTTGTGTCCAATTATTTTTCAGTGTATTGACTTATTTTCATGATTTATCTTGACTAGTTGTTATGAAGATGCTCAAATCTCACTTGTAATTTCATAAAATTGTTTATCAGTATCTAAAAACATTTCAAAAATACCCTCCATTTGCATATATTTTAATTCTTATCCCCACTTTGGCTTGTTGACGTCTTTAAAATCGATTTCTTATCAAAACAAAACAACATCTTGACACAATCTGTTGGAGTCAAGTTATCACTTTTGGTTATAGTAGATTATGAAAAAGGTATACAAAGCTTGTAAAAGGCATCTATCAAGGTAAATTTCCCATAGAAGACTAGATCAGTTTCTATATAGAAAACCTGAATATCCTGAATTACTACCAATCAGGGTTTTAAAAGGTTTGTCTTTTCATTATAGTTTTTCTCAGTTAAAGGAAACATTTTCTAAAGTTCAGTTTTTGTGATTTTGTTCGTTTTAGTTAAATATAATCAGAGCCAAATCTTTTAAAGTCTCCTTGACTTGAAACAAAAAATATGTGCCATTCACTTGGAAATAAAAAACATGTTTATATTTATACTTTACTGTTGTTTTATGACTGTTGTATTTCTGTAAAATATTTCATAGTTCAGCTTAAAAGCCTGCGAACAATTTTAATTTGCATTTCAATTTTAATCTTGCTCATAATTGTCATAACATCTTTGACATTGAAACTGCTTTGCCACATTCTGCTATACAATAACAGCACATTTTATTTACGTTTAAAGACACTCAAAGATGCAACACAGTAATAAGGATTAAAAACAACAACATCAATCAAACTTAGTGAATAATCAGGTAAAACAGTGAAGTAATCACGATTCTTTCTATGATCAATTGATTCCAGTTCATTCAGAGCACTGGAATCAGTACTCTGAATGAGTACTGAATCAGAGTACTCTGATCAGAGAACTGAATGTTCTGTTCTTCGTGTGGGAAAGGAAGTGTTTTTTGGTGTTGAATCCTGATACACTAGTGGAGCTGTTGTCAGTCAGTTGCTATGGCAACAGGTCTGAATAGCGTAGCCGACAGAGGAAGAAAAAAGAATACGAGTGGCTTTTTTCTCGTATCTTGAATGAAAAACAGCAAAAAAATGCTGTTTTTCATTCCTTCCAGGTCTGTTTGGAGCGGCTTTGGTTCAGTTCCACCAGGACTCTGGAAACACATTTCAGGCGTCATGAGTTGATTTATGGGAGATTACAGAAAAGCAAACAATTGTGTTAGACAAATGCACTCCTGAGATGTTTCTCTGTGATTCATGAATGTTTCAGCGTTCTTGTGGGTCTCCGGTGGAACCAGCAGAAATTTAAAAATCTTGCCGTGGTTTTCAGCAACAGCTGTTTCCCTGCACCAGACGTTTCATGAGCTTATTATTTGTTCCACTGTGCAGAGTCCTAATCAGAAGCAGTGAAGTTAAAATAAAAAAAGATGCATTTTTTTTTTTTTTCTGAGGGAATGGCTGCAAAAAGAGAGAAGACATTCTGTCTTTTTCAGCTGCAAGCAAATTGCAAATGTGTTTATTGTGGATGTACATATATTGATTCTTCTTCTGGGGAGGAGAAGGTGCTAGTAAACTGCACGAAAACATGATTTCATTTCATTAATCATTGATTTGATGGAGCACTCACCTGTGAGAGAGAAACTCAAACTCACCCAGGATAATAAGCAACCAAAACGTTTGACTGCTGTGGAAAACAGCTGCAGAATCTGCTTTAAAGCTCAGAAGCAGTGCGACTTTTATAAAACCTGACTTTTATAAATCTTCTTCTCCTTTTTCCACTGATGATGCAGGAAACACAGCGGACAGCGCTCTTCCAGAAAGATGCACAAGCAGCAGCTCATTTCATATATGTCTCAAACATTTAAGTGATTTTATACAATCTCTATCGTTCCACCTACACACATGCATCAGGCCCATTAGGAACAAATAACAGGGTTTTTAATGATGTTTCAAATTTGGTAATAACTGGGAAAATTACTTCCAAATGTTAATGGTTTATGCTGCAATTAAGAGACATGTAGCAAAGAAAAGCTCAGTGCAAATTTTAATCCAAGTCCAAGCTGCTCTAACTACTGAAGTGATGCTCATTGCTGGCTTGTGTGTAAGAATGACAAAAAAAATGAATTAATTATAATAGAAAAACATCAAATTCTTCACTGAGAAAACACAAAAGTCATTTCAGAAGGTCCTCAGCCTCCATCAGTGGAAGAGTGTAAAAAATAAATGACACACAGGAAGGTGTTTTATTGGGACTTTAAAGCCCAATAAAACACACAACTTTTATAAAATATGTTTTTTTTACATATTTGTTAAGTGTCACCATGTTGTAACAATTTATGAGATAATCTGAGAAGACCATTTATCCCTGAGCTGCTATTTCTGAACAAATGCACCAATCAGAGCCAGGAGGAGGGTCTTACTGCTGTTAATCAACCTTGTAAAAGCGCTGCTAAATGTGTTAATGGCAGAAAAACAACTCGACTTTACAGAAAAACCGTGTATCGCATGCTAACTAGCCGTAGCATTCTCCTAAGTGAAGTCGGCCCGTTCACCTTCTTCAAATCAGACAAAATAAATCAACTCGACTACATTGGTGCAGCAAAAATATTTGCTTGTACCGCTTTGTCTTTGAAGACACTAATAAAACCGGCATGATTGTCAGCACTAAATCCCGCCTCCTGGCTCTGATTGGTTGTGTCTAGTTGGCACCAGGTGAACGCAGAAGGACTTTGTCTTTTCACAGATTATTTGTCATATATTGTCATGACATGGTGATAGTTTCAACTAATATGTAAAAAATTATATACATGTTGAATAAGGTTGTCTTTAATTTATTTAGGCAAGAATTAATTAACCATAAAATCCCTCTGTTTATCAAAATGTTGTTTCATAGTTTGACTCTGATAAAAATGTTTTTATTATTACCAGTCTGGGTTACTGAGCTCCATCGTGAAGCACTACGTTCATTGTAGTCAAACTTCCTTGCCTATACATATAAATTTAATGCAGGGAGTTTATTTCCTACTGTTTTGATGTGCTAACAGTTCATCTGGCTGCTGCCCCTCACTGCGGCACTGCGCACTCACTTCTCTCGAGCCCAACAGGGTCCCTCCCCATTACTGAACTAATCTCTCCAAAGGATATTCAAACGATTTTCTGTGCAACGCGAATCACTTCTGGAGGAGGTCGACGTGCGCGACTGCAAAGTAAGAAAGCTAAAAGTGAGAAGCTACTGCAGAAACTGAGAGCAAAGGTCAGTGAAAGGTGAAATTAATTGACTGAATACAGTTAATCGCACAAATTAAAGAATCCAAACTGCTTTACTCACCAACCCTAGAGTTTAAAATAAAATCTACTGACTGTGTTATTATGGTTTATATTAACTGTGAAACATTCTGTTTTATGCAATTTAATGATCAATTCCAGCTTTAACTCATCGTGTTTAACAGTCCTTCTGCAACTGGTTCCTAGTTCTGGAGTAATCGTTTTGCTCTAAAGCAACACCAGAAAAAAGCTGCATTTATACTGAAATTACACAAAAATGAACTGTATTTACTCAATAAATAACCTGTATCAGCTCTTCAGACTTTCCACAATGGCTCTTAAGAACTTAAAAAAACAACTACTATTTTTAAACATTGATAATAGTTATAAAACAAATGCATGTGCATAAACTAAAAAAAGAAAAAAGTTTGATAACATTTAATAAAAACTGTATGATTAGTTACAGAATAACTTATAATTAAGCAAACTTGAGTTACAAGTACTTGAATAAGAAACCTGTGCTGTACTTTTCAGATTATTGCTCTGCCTTCCCAAACATGTACAGCTCTGGAAAAACTTAAGAGACGACTTAAAATGATCAGTTTCTCTTATTTTACTCTTTATAGCTATATGTTTGAGAAAAATAAACATTGTTCTTTTAATTTATGAACTACTGACAACATGTCTCCAAAGATCCAAGCAAAAATTTTGCATTTATTTGCAGACAATGAGAAATGTTTTAAATAAGGAAAAATATGCAGAGCTTTCAGACCTCAAATAATGCAAAGGAAACAAATTAATATTCATTTATAAACACTAATATTAATGTTTTAACTCAGGAAGAGTTCAGAAATCAACATTTGGTGGAATAACCAGGAGGTTTTCAATGGGGTTCAGTACTTTAAGTTTTTCCAGAGCTGTATATATTTTAAGTTTAACTTTGTCTAAAACAAAAAAATAAGCCAGATTTGACTACTTATGTTGCATTTTATTACAAAATCTGCTTGACCATCTGCCTGCAACTCATTCCTTAAATCAGGTTCTTATACTTTAAATTATTTTTAGTAACTTTGTGACAACGAAAGGCAACTGGTTACATTAAATTTTATTTTGGAGCATCAGAATAAATAACATATTTCATATTTTTAGCTAAATTTAATCTAATACTCCTATGAAACAACGTTTTATTACTTGTTCGTCTTGACAAATTACAATCCATCACTCTGTGATTTTAAGGTTCTGGCTGTTCTTGAAAAGAGGTCAAATTTTTAAGCAACAATTTGGTGAACAAATTATTTTTGCTTTAATTGCTTATTGAGTATTTCTTTTCATCAGTTAATTAACATTCAAACTCAAGAAGGTGCTTAATTTTAAGGCAATTATTGAGTGACTGGCGGAGTGGTTGGAAAAGGCAGCCCGCTCTCCGTTCTGTAAAACCCTTGTGGGTTTCTGCCTGGCTTCATTGAGTTCGGTCTCCTAATGCCGAAGGAGCGTGTGTAAGTGTGTACTCAGTATCCTTCACGGCGTCCATGTAGGTCCTTGACTTTTTTTATAATTACTTCATGGAGCAGGTAGATACCATGTGGCAGGTGGACAACATCTGCTGTGTAAAACGCTGTAACCTCGAGGTTTTCCATCACCATAATTGCTTTCACACACACTCGTGTGAGCACACACACCTCTTAACGCGCGACAGCGGGCCTTCGATGGTGTTCCGACGCGTTTTTAAGTCTTCAGACGTCAAATCTTTTAACCGTCAGCTTCTTTGTCTCAGCAGCAAAGAATCCGGCGTATGTGTGCTAGAAATATCCTGAGATTTTGAAAGTTAATTACAGCATCAAATCAAGTGCAGGACAAGTGCCAACAGAGGGCCAGTGGAAGGGTTTTTAATCCCCCTCGCTCCCACCCTCGGCTTCTCAAGCGCCACCTTGGCCTCTGTTTACCAAACGACAGAAAAATCCCAGCAGTAGGAGGCAATCAACAAGCCCGTGGATTTACACGACTCCTTCCCCCTCCACTTGTTTGTTTGTGTTATTGAAAAGAAAGTGATGCATGATTCAATTGAACGAGGTCCCCTTTTGCAGCCGGTTTAGGGGGTAAATTTGATTGCGGTTTTAATTAACCAGCATAGTTGGCCCCTTTCATCGGTCCAAGGGATTACAATTATGAGCACAATGAGGCGGCGGCGTTGTGGTGATTTGGTCGTTTGTGCTCAAGTGAGGGCTGTCGAAGCCGCACTGATGCCTGAGCTATTCATGGCCGCAGTGAAAGGTGGCAGCAGTGGGGATTCAGGGGCTCTTTCATCCCAGCTATGGAGCCGCGCATTTTAACTTGCGGCACGGAAAACTGTCTGGAGAAAAGAGCCATGAGTGGGTCCAGATTGGAGGCATACACTGTTTTTACATAAGATAATTCATTATTGCCTTTTACTGTGCTAGATTTTCCATCAACCTAAATATTATGCACATATTTACTGGCATAAATAAAGATATGAGGGAAAAAAACTTAAATTTCTCTTTTACTGCAGCATTGTAATCTCATTCTGAAAACATTGCCCCAGTTTTCTAATACTGAGCTATTTGATTCAGGTTTTCCTTCTCTTTAGAGAGCATGGTGGAAAGATAAACTTTGTTTGGCCTCCAGCTATGAAGGATGGACTACAGAAGGCTGCTGTTAAGGACTGTTAATCCCACAATGCACTGCATTAACCCACTTTCAGCTTCGACAGGAAGAGGATGAGTTTCAGGAAGAAAACGCAGTGATCATGGAGAGCTGATATAAACAAACGCTCTGGAAAAACAACAACCTGCTGAAACTCCCCAGTCCTGTTGGCAGAGAGAAGACCCGCTTCATGTCTCAGGATCCGAAACCAGACGTCAGCTTTCCAATCAAAGCTGAAGGAATAAACATTGATCCTGGTTTTATTCAGAATCCTGCAGAAGGAACCTTGTAACTGCAGGTTCCTCTAGGTCAGGGGTGTCAAACTCCAGTCCTCAAGGGCCGCTGTCCTGCAGTGTTTAGATGTGCCACAGGTAAAAAACAGTGGAATGAAATGGCTTAATTACCTCCTCCCTGTGTAGATCGGTTCTCCTGAGCCTTGCTAATGACCTGATTATTCTTTTCAGGTGTGGTGCAGCAGAGGCACATCTAAAAGTTGCAGGACAGCGGCCCTTGAGGACTGGAGTTTGACACCCCTGCTCTAGGTCATCGTTGACAACCAACATCGGCTGTTTGCCTTCATCTATTGTTATTTTTAAAACCTAAACCTTCTCAGGTAGTTATTCATAAACAATTTCTGAGACTGGACTATTTGGAGATTTTCTGGCTAATCAAGTTGTACCCCGACTGGGTCATTTTTATCTACATTACTGGATTCATCAATAACTTCCCTAAGCAATGAGTTTTAGTTATTCATAGCCAAACTAGTCTGTTGATCTCATTTGCCACAGTCCCAGCTGTTTTAAGCTTTTTAATTTCTTCTCTGGCTGTAGTTATGGCGCACAGTGCAAGTTCAGCCATAACCATCTTACTTATGAAGATCAACACGCTTTATTTAGCAGGCACTCTCTTCCTTTTCCATTTTGACTCCGATTTCATAGTGCTATAGAAATGCAGGCCATTTCCCATTATTTACCTATTTATTTTTAGCATTTCTGAAGCAATCTGCCTTGCTCTGAACTCATGTGGATCACATGTGATCCTCAGTATCTTGGTCTTGGTCACCAACAGATGACAGAGAGACGACGTCCTGTAAAACTTAGATCCCTTCTTCAACACACACGAAGCATAAGACAGAACTATGTTCTCATTTAAACCAGCTGATTTTGGCTGATCAAATTATAGATGTCAGATGTTGTTGCATAAAAAATATTTTTGCTATATCTGAAAGTAATGCACCACATGAATGATGTTTGAATAATAAAATTAGGAGAAATAACAGAAAGCTTTTTTCTAAGTGCAAGTACAAAATTGAATCAATAAAAAGTAACAGAAGATAAAAAGTGCATGGGTGAGCAAGTAAGTTTGCAGGTTTTCAAAGTTTTCTTTCATTATCTTTCTAATTTTAAGACACAGCACTGAGTGTGGAAGAAAAATGAGACTGACCCAAATGCTTTGAAGTTTGAAAGCTTCGGCTGCTGCCACCATAATCAAAACTCGATCAGCGTTTAAAAGGTCAGTTCAGTTAAAGTTCAGATTTATTTACGCAGTGGCTGTTCAGAGCCAAAAGTCATCTCACAGCTTTTTATGCTGAGGAAAAAAAAAACAAAATAAACAATTATCTTTAGGCAAACAGCAGCAGCACATTTAGAAAAAAGAACAAATTTAGGGTCTGGGAAGAATAAAAAACTCTACACGTCGGGATGAAGTCGGTTTCTGTGCAACTAGTCTTGCTTAGGCCCAGACAAGGACAAGAAGGTGAGGCGAACACAGACAGACACCCCCGTCTTCCTCCTCCTCCTCTTCCTCCTCCCTCCTCCCTCACTGTAAAAGAGCGACGCTGGTGTAGATCAGCTCCTCTCGTCCAAATGGGTTGTGTCAGCTCACAGAGAGCGTCATCATCGTGCTGCTCAGTTTAGAGCTGCAGTCCATCGGGAGGAGTGAGCTAATGCATTTCAATCCACACGCACGCACGCACGCACACAAACGAAAGAGAGTAATAAGCTTCAACAACAGAGGCAGAGGTCGCTGCAGAGAGCAGGACAGAGGTGGCTCTGAATTTCGATACAACTGAGAAAAACGTCAAGTGAAGGGTGAATTAAAGTTTTACATCATCAACGCATTCCCACAAAACAAACACACGTCCTATTGAGCACCCAAAGTGTTTTAACAAGCACGCGTGTTTTTATTTAACGTGAAAGTACGCTCACACCCTGCCCGCCTCTCTGTGCAGCTTTTGCAATGCGGCACAGGACCCCAGTGACAGTCTGAGTTTAATAACACACTGATGAGGTCAAAAAGAGAGGGGAGTCAGGTTAATTGGGAGCTGCTTGGGAAGTCTCAGGTTGAATGATGATTACAAATCCTGCAAATGTTAACTGGGGGGGGGGGATTGGATAAATATAGCTTTTGGTTGAGCTGAATGAGAATGTGGAGCAGTGTGGCGACAGAAGAAGCCCTCCTAGGAGATGGTATCGCTCAGAATTAGGTTATGATACTAGATAGAGGAAGGGACAATTATCAAATCTCCTCCCGTCCAGCCGCAATCAGTGATTGATAAGACGCCCTGTGGGCTCAGACACTTCTTATCAAGATTAGACAAAGTCAAGCGTGGCTGTAATGATCCTTTTAAAGCCAGAAAGGAGCATTATGTTTACTGGTGATGCTGCTTTATGGGCTGGTTTATGCAAATTGTGCCGTTTTCACAGGAGTTTTAGGAGTAGTTATTGTCCTCGCTTATGGAAAGATGTCAGCACTACGGCTTTATATTGTGAAGAATCATTTACACTTTACCTGATGAGGTACAAAAATGATTTTTACAGATGATGTAGAGGTGTTACATCTTCTGTAATGTATTTGGGTGTGTTTTACACATTTTTTTACTTGTGTCCCGTGTTTTAATTCTTCAGAGTGTTTTTGGGGTTTTTTCATCCAATGTGAGTTTCAAGTCAGAAATTTTCAACTTTTGGAAATTTCAACTCAGAAAATTCAAAGTTCTACCTGGAAAATTTCTGAGACTGATCTCAAAATTTAAGTTTTTTCCCCCACAAATGATCAACTTTTTGAGCTCAGAAATTTTCTTGTATTTTTTCTAGAAAAATTCTGAGAATTTGGCAGAAATGTATAATGTCCGTAATAAGCCACCGTACTTTTCTCTGTAAGAAAGTAGCTGCATTGGTAATTTGCAATATCTTTGGCTACATCTCTTGTTTTGTTACCTGGTCTTTCACTCTCACCAGCATTCAGGCAACATATTGTTGACATGACAATCTTCTTATTTCCCAGTGAAGGGTTTTACAAAATATATTAAGTAAAAATGATCAAACTAAGTGCAATACAATTTAGCTCACTTTGCATAAATCCACCAAAAATAAAATAAAATATAAACACATAAAAACTGTCAAGAGATCTGGGAGAATTGAATAAATTTAATTTATATTTATATTTTACTCTGTTCAAATTGTTGTTTTTTCTTACTGCAAGTCCAAAGAAGAATCGTTTCAGGAAACAAGTCTCTTCCTAAAAGGATCTAATTTTTTTCGTAGACACTGAAATGGATATGAAACATTCCTGAATTTTTCTAAAATATTATTTAAATGTCATTAAGCTATTTAGCGAGGATGAAATGAACTCATTCATGGGAGAAACTCTGTACCATCTTTGTAGCGAACCGCCAACACATCCTTAGAAAACCCTGCTCACTCTTTACCTCCATTAGGTTTCCAGAGAGCTGGGAAACTGCTAATTGTTAAAATGAAGTGTGAGGGTCAGAGTGCTTTTGAAAGCCTTCAGAGTTTTGTCAGACGGCTTGTTCTAATATTAAGATACCGCAGCTCTAACGGGCTAATTAAAGTCCGGCACCTCTTTGGAGGTTATCTCAGTAAAAATCTGTTTAATGGATTCCTTTTCTCATTTCCGGCTCCTGGAAAATATCAAAACCACAGGAACATGAAAGATGGGTTTGTCTATAACGTCTTTCTTTGTAAACAAGTCCAAATCTGGTTGTAAGAACTATTTTGACCAAGTATGTTTGGCTTTTATCAAACATCTATGATTCTCAGGAAACACGAAAACAACTTGAAACAGCTTGATTGCTCCCCATCTTTCAGATTGTCCATGAAGTTTAAATTGCAGGAGCAGACAGAGTTTTAAAAAAAACAGAGAGAGAGTGAGAGAGCAAGAGAGAGAGAGCAAGAGAGTAAGAGAGAGAGAGAGAGCAAGAGAGAGAGCGAGAGAGAGCAAGAGAGAGAGAGCGAGAGCGAGGGAGAGAGAAAGAGAGGGAGAGTGTAAGAGAGAGAGAGAGAGAGAGCGAGGGAGAGAGAAAGAGAGGGAGAGTGTAAGAGAGAGAGAGAGCGAGAGCGAGGGAGAGAGAAAGAGGGAGAGTGTAAGAGAGAGAGAGAGCGAGAGCGAGGGAGAGAGAAAGAGAGGGAGGGAGTAAGAGAGAGGGAGAGAGAGAGAGAGATGGCTTCTCTGGTAAATAAAAACGGGGATATTGAGAACAGTAACCATGACAGGTTAAAAGCTGGAAAAGTCACGTCAGAAAACAAACTTGTTTGTATTTTGTTATTGACGATCAGCTGCACAAATAAAAAAATCAATTTTTATACTGGAAAAACTCAGTACTATATTTCTACTTAAGCTAAAAAAATGTTTGCATCAATGGGATGAAAACATATGAAGATTGTAACTTATCATTTCATGGAGAACTCTCAGATACATTTTGTTATTTTTGTTTTATTAATTATTGTGTAAAAGCTTGTGTGAACGTGCAGCTGCCACTAATGCTCGTTGAATTGCCCCTCAGAGACCCAATAAACTGAACTGAATGCTTGTTAATACAGCTGAAATAAGACAAAACTAAGATATTTGCACCAGAAACCAAAAATACTTGGTTAGATCTAAAATACACATACAGCTCTGGGAAACATTCAGAGCCCACTGCATTGAGCCCCACTGAAAACCTCCTGGTTTTTCCACCAAATGTTGATCTCTGAACTCTTCCTGAGTTAAAACATTAATATTGTTGTTTATAAATGAATATGAACTTTTCTTTGCATTATTTGAGGTCTGAAAGCTCTGCATCTTTTTAGTTATTTTGACCATTTCTCAATTTCTGCAAATAAATACTAAATTTTTGCTTGAAATTTTGCAGACATGTTGTCAGTAGTTCATAGAATAAAAGGACCATATTCCTTTTATTATTATTTATAGGTTTACTCTTTATAAACCTATAAAGAGTAAAATCAGAGAAACTCATCATTTTAAGTGGTCTCTTAAGTTCTTCCAGAGCTGTACATATAGAGACCTTCTACTGTTAGCAAGCACTTTTTGTCTCTATCATTTATTTTCCCTGCAGTCTAACAGACCATTTGCCTTCGTAAGACACTAAAAAATGTCTCGAGCAGTGAATAAGAACATTTATTTATATGAAAACCCACCAACTCCCTTGTGTCATGAACTTGCAATAGGACAAAGATGCAGTGGGACATTTCAATAAATATATGCAAATAGCGATTCTTCTCCTGAGATCAGCTGAAAGTGCTGAAATCTTGCTTTCCCTACATTTTCACAGAATCATCCATATGAATATCTGCTCTCTGGCGC
Organism: Poecilia mexicana; assembly: GCF_051168715.1. Lineage (NCBI taxonomy): Eukaryota > Metazoa > Chordata > Actinopteri > Cyprinodontiformes > Poeciliidae > Poecilia > Poecilia mexicana. The sequence goes on from NW_028263374.1 coordinate 18,553,280, forward strand.
AGCAGCTTCTCTGTCCTCCCAGCATCTGAGGGAACATCAGGAAGCGCCGTCTGCATCTTTGCCCGATGGAGACCTTATCAGTGAGAGGCGTTTGTGTAATGGGCTTTAGCAGGCCCGTCCTGCAGGTCACACAGTCTGAAGCAAACAGAGAGCCAAAAGGAAAACAAAAAAAGAAGGGCACGGGACAAAGGGAGGAAGAATTATGTAGGTTGTAGGCCTTATCGTGCCTTACACGCTGGCTTCTCTGTTCAACGCCTTTCAGCAGGATTGCATGACTGAACTGTGGCTTAACTGAAGCCAAACAAAGACGGGAAGACGCACTCCTCTGACTCACGCCAGTGTTTGATTTCTTTTTTCTTGGTAAAACAATTGTTCAAATTGCAGCAGTGTCAGTTTTTCATTATTATTATCGTTATTATTATTTGCTTTTCTCACTGGCAGCACACATCCCACACGCATGCACCCACATCCACACAAGCAGGACGCGTCTCAGAATACTTCCCACAAGTCCCCACCTACATTCCCCTTCCGAACGGCAATAGCGGGCGCATGTATAATTGCAGTCGGCAACGGCGTGCACCTTGGAGGAAATAATTACCACCATAAAAAGAGCAATTACTAACCTGGCAGAGAGCTGCAGTGGATTTTAATGCCTGTGCCGGTAACGTCTGTTCGCGCGTTGCTTTTTGTTTGTTTGACTAATGGTTTCTTTTGAAGGATAAACAAGCCACATTTACCAAAATGTCCTCTGTTTCGCACACATGTTCAGATGTAGAACAGTGTCTGCTTGTTTTGAGACAATCAGAAAAAAAACAACAACACTGTGAATGCTGGGAAAGATGAGCAAGGCTGAAAGGTTAATATGAGCTTGATTTATATAGCCTAACATTAAAGAGCCTTATAAGAATTGACTGTTGAGAGAGGCCGGCTTCAATTCAATACTTAATATCCAGTTTTGATTAGCTCATGTTTCACTTCGCTCTCTTTCATCTGTTTGGAATAAACGCTCACCAAAACGGCTGTCAGTGTAAGACAATTAATTGCTTTCTTCCTTGGTGTCATTATGAGAGGATCACTAAAATGATAAGAACGGAGAGAGCGAGAGAGCGGCTTTGTGATTTGCATCAGAACCACTCAGCTCCATGAGCGAAGCATGGGCAAGATGCATTAAGGCGCGCTCTCTCCTACGTGCGCCATTACCCGACAGAAAGGAGGAAATAACGCTGGCAACTTTTTTCTAATTTCGCCGAATCAGTCATAGAGAATTAATCACCGTCTGTTCCCTGTCTGTTTCGGAGAATATGGCCATCTATCAAAGCCTTTGCTTGTCCTCAAAGAAACGTCTTGCGGCTATTGTCTCCGGGCTTCATTGGTTTGATGGGTTTCACAAAATGGGGACAGATTACCCACATATCCTTGGTTTAAACTCCACCAGAAAATCCACTTTAAAACACACTGGACAATAGGAGAGCCGCTATTGTTAGTTTTAATGTGTTATTATTCAAGAGTGAGGGATTAATTTGCCTCATTATTGACACAAACTGATCAAAGAGTTAAACAGAAACAAGCCCCACTTAATGTTATGATCCCTCTTAATGAATCATTTAAAAAAAGTCTTTTTAGGATTATTACTTCTGGTTAGTGTGTTCAGAAAGACGCACATTTTATAGCATTTGTTACCAAGTTATGCTTAAAGCTGCAGTATGTAACTTTTATAAAATAATGTGTTTGTCACAACATGGTGGCAGGTTCAACAAATATGCACAGTTTGGTATTAATCTGCCTTCTTCCAGTGCTAACTAGAAACAACCAATCAGAGCCAGGAGGCGGGTCTTAACGCTGCCAATCACTCTTAATGTGATGTTGCAATTAGCATAACCTGTTGCAACATTCACATGTGAATGCTAAGGCTAGTTAGCATAGACACCAATGACGGCACATAAAAAGATTTTCTGTGGTGTTAAGTTGTTTCACTGCCATCAGCACATTTAGGAGTGAGTACGTAAGGGTGATTGACAGCTCTTAGACCTGCTTCCTGGATCCTATTGGTTGTTTTTGTTCGGGAGCGGAGCAATAGTAGCTCAGGAATTAAGTGGAGGAGATTGATCTTTTCACAGATTATCTGTCTCATACTGTCACGACATGGCGACAGTTTTAACAAATATGTAAAAATAAAGTATTCTTCATAAAAGTTACATACTCCAGCTTTAAGAAATGAGGAAGGACCCTCATTTCTCCATCCCCAATGAGAGGGAGGAGGAAGGGAAGTAGAGAGATCTCTGAAGCTCAATGCTTGAGAGCTGCACAGTCTTGGTCTCCATGGCAACCACAGGAGTCAATCTACAGCTGGTTGTTTGGGACGTATGGAGAGACTTTCCTGTCAGAAGTTGGGTCTTTTTAAAGGGTAATAAACCAAAACATCCTATGTATTAACAAAATCACTTAAACTGTTAAAATATGAATAAAAGCTGTTCCTCTAGGATTTTGTGACTGTTTTAGTGATTTTTGCAATCAAAATTACAGATTTTGTGGTGCCAATTTAGAAATGTTTGTAATGTTTTTACGATATTTGTGCTAATGTATGATGTTAAATTTGACTTTTTTTAAATTGCTGTATTGATCACAGACTAAAACTTGACATCAAGTCAGAATGAGATCACTTAAACTCAATGTTTTTGACCAAATTTGAGGAAAAACTTGCAGTAAAATCAGAATTTGTGTCAATTTTGTAAATTTCTGAAAAACTGCAAGGACTTCATGATGTAATTTGGAGTCTAGAGGGCCACATAAAAAGCTACGGTGGGCCAGATTTGGTCCCCCAGGCCTCGAGTTTGACACCTGTGCAATAAAGTAACTATTTGTGTGTTACTTTCCGGTTGTTAGAAAGATACTGTAAAACCTAAAATAAATCTGACAGTTTATCCTAACTCTTCTGATTACCACCTTATTGTGTTTCAAATATATGAAACTACATCTGTTAACCGTCTTCATAGCAGAGCCAAAGGCTGCAGAAAACCAATCTACGGTAAATATCTGAGATAGCTGCCCCATCAGTGCCTGATGAAAATGTGAATCTAAGACATTCAGACTATGTCAAAATCTTTGGGAGGCCGTCTGAATACAAAGAAGTGCAAGAAATTTAACAATATTCATTATTAACAGGAAGATTTTACAATTAAATCTATCCAAACAGTTTGCTTTCTGTTATTAAAGGTGATTATAATTACATAAATAATCTCTGACTTGGACTCACTGGATGTCTGGGAAAGCTTGGCTGCTCCGAGCAGCTACAGGCCATCTAGACCAGAATCCATTACACAATCTGCCAAACATTTACAGCCGCAGACAGGCTGACAAGTTTAATTGTAGATGACTGAATTAACATTTGCCGTCAGCTTTTCAAAGACTTTTATGGCCATTTGGATTGACATTTTCCTAATGTGTGCAATTTAAATGTAATTTAATGCACTTTATTAATGTTTCATTATCATTGAAGCCGATTTGTAGCTTTGACCAAATGTTTAATAAATTTGCTGAATCGGAAAAAAGCTCCTTAATGTATTCAGAAAAGTCAAAAAGTTGGATATCAAACATCACAGACACATAAGCAGTGTTGCTATCAGAGAGAACATCACTCGGGTCCGCTTCAATGGAGAATCAATAAGCGTAACAGCATTAAAAAAAATCCAAATGAAGGGAAATAGGATATGCTCAAAGGAATAAATACAGATGCAAAAACAAACAGCATCGGAGAGCAAAAGTGCCAGTTAGTCGATATCACATTACCTGTGTTTTATGGCGACTAAATGGTGTGATGCTTTCCTCCAGATGGGACTGGAAGGGCCAAACTGAAGGAGAAATGTCAGCTTATATCAATAGTTCTAATAAATAAATAGCAGCAAAAGCAACAGATTATTAGTTACAGTTTTGGACTAATTTGCATTTATTTATTTGTTATTTTGTTTCATTTGGAAAGACAGATTTCCATTATTTACAACTTTAGCCATTCAAGGTCCTGGATAAGGCCGGAACCAGGAAGTCCAAGTGATTTTATTCATGTTGCCTTTCTGGTATTTTCTTGCACTGTTCATGTTTTAAAGTCATGCCAGAATAACAAAAGAACTTGAGAAGTGACTAAAGCCATTGAGCAAGAAGAATACAATGTTTACTTACTGCAGAATTGATCCAAAACCAAAGGAAGAAAAGCCTTGGTACATGAAAACACGTAGCTGCATTTGTCTTTAGCAAAACACTTTGCATGAATATTGACAGCACATATTTCAGGAGGCTCAGCCTCGTGATCACATGTCCAATATTCAACCTGCTAACAGATTGCTTGCTGGGTTTGGGAGCAATCAGCACCACTCCTGCTAGCAGTTTAAGTAACACAATCTGGTGTCTAATTTCCAACAGCTGTCCTCTCTGCTAGAGGACAGCAGCAAGGGCGGAGGGCCAGAAACACCTTGATGAATCAGAGCCTGCAGAATTAAGACGAATATGTCACGCAAACAGACATTAAAGGGGCAGTATTATGTGTTTTCCAGGCACATTGTGCCATTTTATTACCTTCAAGTGTAATAAAAAACGCTGCATATATATCAAATGACTAAAAAGTCCTGCTCTTTCTGAGCTCCTCTATTAACCCTTTAGCAACGTTTTTATGAGAAGTAGCTCATATAATGAACTCAGCACGTGTGCAGGTCCACCAGGTGTTAGGTGCTAATTGCTGCAGCTAGTCTGAAGGAGCTGAGAGGGCGAGTCGAGGAGGAGAGTTACTCTGAGGCAGGAGCTCAGAAACATGGAAACTGCAGCTCCAAGGAGGAGCTATGTTCTTGAAGGCGGGGCTAGGTCCACTCAGGCGTTTTGCACAGCTGCATACTTTAATCATGGAGATTAAAGTATTTCTTAAAAATGCATGGAAGAATCAAGGCAACACTCCATGTATGTTTTTGATGAGGGAATAGCATTATAAGATAACATAAAGCTCAAAAAGTCAATTTTACATAATACTGCCCCTTTAACTTTCATTTGATTAAATGACACCCCAGTAAATGGAGGCTGGTGTGAAACTTTCTTTCCCCTAAAACTTAATAAGTATTTCTTATGTTTCTTACTTTTAGTACATTTTTACCAGAGTAGCAAAATATTTCACATAGTTGCCTGAAATAATGTTTCATTTCAATTTTCTGCACAAATTAAAAAATTGGATTTAATTTCTGCCTTCATTTAATGTCCTTAATCCTGTTAGGTAATTCGCAATGCATGCACTTATGGTTGCATGCACTGCAGGGTAGAAACGTGCATCCGCGCAGCATGTGTACGACTCCTCGTCTTTTCCCTTTCTAACTAAGTTTGCAGGGGTAAATCGAGTGTGTGACTGCATATAATTCACTCTCAGAGCGGCCCCATTTCCTGCTGCCTGCCTGCTTGGTCACGCTGATTCAGTGCACCAGCGGCAGAGCAAAATCTATAGCAATACATTTCACCTCCAAGAGGCTGTGTGGTACATCAGCCAAAGATGGCCCTGCTAGAAACCAAAGCATTAGATGGTTAGCCACAAGAAGCCGGCTGCAATCGGCGGCCGCCGCTCCTCTCTGAGTGTTTTCACCCTTTTTGTATTATGGTTGACTGTTATGATCACTTAACCTTGACAGCCCCTTTAGAATACATCCACTCTCGCTGCTGCGCTTATAAAGTTAAATCAACATGAACCCGCAGAAGGCTGACTGCGTCGGTCATCTCATCTGGCCCGTAATGGCCAAACGCCGTCTCCCTGATTGATTCTGCTTATTTGATGCGCTTCTCGACAAGGGTCACAGGCCAGGCACAGATCAGCCGCGACAGTAAGACTTCAATGCTCCGAGCTGATGCATGCTCCACTTTCTGCAGGTAGCAGTCTGGATTTTATATGTAACAGTGGCTTCACACGCCATTAACCTGCGCCACGGCTTGTCGTATCGTTATCGATTCTTAAAGGGCCGCACCGGCTGCGGACGCTCCCGATGCCCTTCAGAGATATCACTCCTATTTGGAGCAGGACGAGAAGACAGAGAGGCAGAGCCGGCCCAAGGCACATGCGAGCTAAGCGGCTGCTTAGAGTAACATTTGATTTTATTTTCTCGTGACAGATTTAACGTTTTTTTTACATCTGTTCCAAATTTTAAAAACAAAAAGATATTAAACTCGCCAACATGTTTACTGTAAATGTTTGTAGGCCTGTCATGGAGTTACTGCAATAAATGACAGTATTGTTGCTTTGAGACAATTTTCAAGTAATATAACGATAATGGCAAAATTATGCAAGACACATTCTCAAAGATCAAAATTCAATTCTAATCAACATTTAAGACTGGAAGTGGAAGACATTTTAAACGTCAAAAATAAATAAACAACAAATAAAATGAATCATGAAATCTCTGTCAAACTTCTTCAAAAAAGGGACCAGTTGAGACTAAAATACCAGACTGAAGTTTTTGGTAGAAAGAGAGAAAAGAGAAAAATAATAACTCATGCAAATGGAAATTATTGAGTTTGTTTTAATGTATCAATCGTTTAGTTGATTCATTGCTAACTGCGACAGGCCTGGGTGTTTGTCTGCAAATGTTACTTTCAGTTAGTTAAATTAAATTACCACACTCAAATAACACTCTGCATTTCAAAATGCTAATAAATTAGAGCCTCTTTGCTACTCAACAGGTAAAGTAATTTTATTTATAGAGCACATTTTCAGCAACAAGGCAGTTCAAAGAGCTTTACGTGAATTAGAAGGAAGTACAAACAAAACAACAAACCAAAAGAAAGACAAAAAGCTAAAAGTATAAAACTATTGGTTTCCCATATTTAATAAGAATAAGTACTTGATCATTTATAAGCTAACAGAGGTTTCTCTGGCTCTTAAGAGAGCCGAATAACACAGATATCTAATTACAAATGACACCAATATCAGTAGGTATGTTACAGGCATAGCGTAGCCTAAAAATGATGAAGCATTGAGTGCTGACATGTTGGTATGGAGGCCCCCCGAATTAAACCCTGCTTAGGGCCCCAAAAAGGCTCGTGCCGGCCCTGCAGGGATGCGATCAGCGTAATTAATGCCGTCTCATTCTGTTTGTTTTTATTGATGAAACTGCATGCTGTTGCTGTCACCCAGACACGTTCTGCCATTTTCACACCAAAAAGTCACAGAAGAAAACAAAGACGTTCGAAATGAGCGCAGAGCATCCGCACCATCTGCCTCCACGGCCTGATTCAAGGCCTCCCCTCGTCCCTCAGAGCCCTTATCCCATATTCACAGACACGATTGTGGTTAAGCAAAACATTATCACTGCTGATTAAGCGCAGATTGAAATAAAGGGCCAGATTTTCCCTGCTATTTAGATCCATGTCTTGATTTTGCAAGCAAGTTGAACTCTGGATGTGGCGCTTTACTGCCAAACGAATTAACAGTAATCAGTCTAATTAGACACATTGAGATAACAGCGGTGTCTTTCTTTACTTTCCCCTGAGCTTGACCAGAAAAGTGTATTTTGTGTCACTTCCTGTCAGCGGAGACAGGCACCGTAGCGGAACGCCAGATGGGTACACAGCGCCACGGATGTTTGACGTGCAAAAGCTGGTTGGATTTCCATCATTCAGACTGCTTTCATCCTGTTCTCCTTTTAATCAATGTTGCCCATCTATCACCCAGGGGAATAAATTTTACTTACACCGCACAAGATCTATTTACTTTATTTAATTGCTGTTTAGTTTGCTTCAGTATGCAAAGTATGCAGAGCAGCGTTATTAAAAACCTTGAAAAAAAAAAAGTGTTGGAAACTGTTGAAACAGAAAAAGAGGTCATTCTCCTCGTATAGCTTATTATATTAGCTAACCTAGTCACACACTGCATGTTAGCAATCACTTACCTGCTATTATATTATGAATTATGGTTTTTATCAACTACTTAGTATAGTTATACATGCATTGGAGTGAGAAGTGGTTTGTTGCCCCCTACTGGTGGCGAGAGGACATAACATAATTATCTGAACGCTATTATGGAGGAGCAGATAAAAAAAAGACAGCTGAAGGAAGGTCTCATTTTCCTTCCTGTCAGTAGCTCATGTTGGCCAAGTAGCATAGCTAACTGCTGCAGGAAGCTAGAAGAATAGCAATTCAGCAAAACTCCAAAGACAGAAGGTCTTTCTTTGCACTTTGTGTGCTTTGTTGATTTTTACCAATCAGTCAGACATCGATAGGTTTATGAATCTTTTCAAACATGAGCTGACTTGAGTAAACAATTTTTACAATTTAGAATGTAGTCTTACAACAGCATACAAAAGGGGCGTTTTGAAGGGATTTTCGGCGTATTTTATAACGTTCTAAATCATAAACCGGGTATTTTATCTGACTCTTTAGCCAGATGTGGGGCAAAAGTTGCAATATGTGGCCCTTTTGGCCTTCCATAGTGCAGCACTGATCAGATAGCTCCTTAAACTTGCTAATATCCATTTGGATAATTGGAAATGAAGGAGTTTGTCATGAGAAATGTAGGCCATCAATCCGCTCACAGAATAAACACAGTACACCTGAGTATGTGGGAGCAGTTTCAGGTTTTACCTCCTCGCCTCATAGCTGCTTAAAAATAGAAAATAACCAGGTGGAGGGAAAGGAGAAAATTAGTGCAACAGCTTAAGATGAAATTGTGGATAAAACAATGAAGTCTGTGTCTTTTGGCAGTATTTTAGACATATAAAAAGGGTTTTAAACAGGACATATTTCCAGGGTGTACAAATGTTATTTTAATACCAGATCTTTTACATATTAAAGACATAAAACTGAAGAGATTGTACTTTCTTCTTCCCATGATTATAAACAATAATGTCTCCTCGGGCACCTAATTCTGCTCAGATTCCTAATTTGGGTTTATCTCGTAAACTATACTGCAGATCTTTGTGAACATATGCTACTGTGCACGTGTTAAGCCATTAGAGGATGAAATAATGCTAAAAATATACAACCGGTTGCCGTCCATGTGGGAAAGTGATATATTTAATGTATGTCTGCACATCTTGTGCCGTCAGCTGGTCACTAATGGACCAATAAACAGGCTGATGGGAATAGGCAGGAGACAATCAAGCCAATGTCTCTTTCTTTCCCTGCTGTTGACTGTGTTCATGGTTCGCTTCAAATCAGTAGTCCTATTATGGATAATGTGCCTTATACCTCTTATCTGGGTCTCCTGAGCAATGACCCAGCTAATGCTAAATGGGTGTCTTAAGCTGTAGTTAATATCTCCATGTAACATTAGCAGCAGCCTTATTAGATAACACTATTAATGCTGGAGGGATGATGAGAATGGATGGTATCAAAACAACCAAATGTTCACGTGTCTCTTCTGGATTCAAAAAAATAAAAAGGTAAAGAGGAAAACTGGCTTCTGTTCAATGAGGTTTGACCACATCAAGGTGTACGCCTGTTTTGTGTTTGTGTATTGTTGTGCGGGCGTGTGAGTGATGCAGCAAATTGTCCATTTGCAGTATATCCGATGGGCTCAGGGATGTCATTAGTCACAGCGTGCTCGTTTTCATTAAATGGCCCTGTCGCCATGGCAGCCCCACAAAGGCCAGCCTCCTCCCTGCCAGAGCAACAAGAGTGACAGGCCAATTAGAGCGGGGCGCCGTGACACGCAGTATGCTGTGATTACAGCTCCGAGGAGACGGCAGCCGGGCAGGAGGGGGGGTAGGATACACCGGCGACGGTCCCAACGCGATCTATCTCCAAACAAACACGATGAGCCCTGACCCCGGAGGTCAGGCCTGCTCGGAGGACGCCATATCTTCATCCCGCCATTACATGTGGCACCTGCCATCGAGCGCAGCTAGCCGCGGCTGTTCAAGCTACACCACCCAGAGGGCTTCAGGCTAGCATCAAACAAACGTCGGCCTGTCCGGTAACGTTCTGTGCTGAAGATCTCTATCGCCTCGCAACGCAGGACACTACACACATCTCCTAATCCCCTGCAAGCCTCCATGTTTTGTGGAGAGCGTGTGACAGTTAGGTGTCAGAGACGCAGCATGGGAGTGAAGCGGGGCTCTAATCTTGGTGATGATGAGAGTATAATGGAAAAAGAAAGCGTGACGCAAAGTATGGCATTGAATCTGTCAGCCTCCCTGAAAAACACATTCAAGATATAACAGTCATTATGCCAAACCCAAACAATGGAGACTCATCACCGTAATGTGAAAAACACGGCTTCTACTTTTAAGCAGAATAAACTTTTTGAAAAGCATATCCCACCTTAGCTCCAATCGTCACCAAACTGTAGTGATGATTTGTCATCCGTTACGGAGTTTAACTCGAGACTTTATGGATGCAAATAATACGCTGTAGAAACTGTTGAGATGCTTTACCAAGGCCGAGAAAGAGTCACACGCTGTTAGACAAAGGGCCCATAGTAAAGAGTTACATTTTTGATTCTGTTAGACACCAAGGTCCATTTCTCACGAGAAACAGAAACTTATCAGGCCACAGAGACATGGTGTGATTTCATGGAGTGTCTTCAGTCCATATAATCAGCTACCCTCCTTCTTCTCCTCAGACGCTGCACAGACTTTTTTAGAAACTCTTCTCGGATGTAATGGTAAAGCGTCTCCTTTCAGCGCTGAAAGTTAATAAAATAAGTAAAGTCTGAATGCTTTTCTTGGCTGATTTTATGCTCCGTGTGTCAATACAAATTATGATTCATCGATTGAGATTCTCGTTCTCAACAAAACTAAGACAAAATTGCTCTTTGAATGCACATGCTTGACATTTTGCTTTACACCTAGTGTCTGGTTTACATTCAAAGTCTGTGGAGGAGAGTTAGATGCATCAAAAATCGCTCTAGCAGTTGTTGTCCGTTGCTGGCCTATTTGTTGGACATGTTGGATGCTCTTGAGCCGCAACAGGTCATCGACGCGCCTCCGTATAGACCAGTGGTCCCCAAACTTTTTCCTGTGAGGGCCACATAACTTTTCCCTTCTCTGGTGGGGGGCCGAAAATTGTTGACGGAGGGGGGGTGCGTTTCTCGATTGATTTTTACCCAGAAAGCATATGGGCAAAAACCATGAGTGAAACGGTTACTGGGACTAACTAGTATATATTCCATTGAGGGAAAGTAACTTTAACATATTAATTTCTCATATGTTAACATAAAGGCTTGTTTTGAAGTGTAAGTTGCTACTTACAGGCATTGCTTCGAAGAATTCAACCTGGAATGCGGCGTTCATAACAGACACGTGTTCCGCTAGCAAACAACCTTACTGATTAAATAACATAAAAGTCAAGCAGTTCCCTAAAAGTCCAACAGATGGCAGCAATGTGCCATGCAAAACAAAACACCCACAGTTTACAGGACACACTTCCTGCTAAAGAGCCCCCTGGTGGTTGAAGAAAAATCCACATATAAACCGGAAAATACAATAAATGAAAAAAAAATCTGAAAGCTCTCTGGTATTGTTCAGGGTATTGTTCACCAAATGTGGAGGCGGGCCGGATCCGGCCCGCGGGCCGTAGTTTGGGGACCCCTGGTATAGACTTTGAATGTAAACCAGATGTGTCCGACGCTCAAAATGCGTTTGGTGTGAACGAACCATTAAATTTACAAAGCGGGCCCAAATGTTGAACTCTGGAGCAATGGAAGAAGGTCATGTGGTCTGATGAATCCATATTTTCTCCTCTAGCCATATGCTTTGACCTCTGATTGCTGCCATTTGTCAGATTCAGCTTTAGCAACATTATGTGCCCAAAGGAAGAGGTCGGCGTCCAAACACCTTTTTGTTTTTATCTGATATTAAGATTTGTTTGTGAATGTGATACAACAGGATACTTTTACAGCACTAAAGTTTCTTTACCATTAAGAGGCTGTGCTGTAATCTGCTTCAATCTAGCTAACAGAGATTTTTTTTACTGACTGGCTTTTTGTCATAGTTAAATTTTTCAAACGTTGCTATTTTTTTTCTGTAAAAGGTACTGAAGAGTTAGTTTTCAAAAAAATATTCCAAAGATGCAGTTAATGCTTTGATAGTGTGTGATTTTTACTCAATTTTCCCAAAGTGATGATTTTAAGCTTATTCTGCCGTGTTCTGGCCCAGATTTGCTCACGGCTCACATTTTAATCAAGTTTTACTCAACAGATGGTTTGCTAGGCTAAACCATGTTGGCATTGGAAAATATTTAGAAAAAGGGCAAACATTTTTAAATATTACTTGGCCGCCCACTAGATAAACCATCCTTCCAACACATTTCTTCAAACCATCTTTACTGGATCAACAGGCTGGGCTCTTTAAATTTTAACTCTAGCCAATATTCTACCAAGAAATTACAAACATATGGCAAAGAAAAGGCATTAGTGTTATAAACATTGCTGAATTGGCTTTTCTTCCAATGAAAGAAAATGTTTCCAGCTCTGATCAAACAGGTTTTATAATAACACCTAAACACCCACATGTATCTACAAGGTCAGGACAGGTTTTCTCATGGTTGGGTGAATTTTTGCAGAGTACTATTGAGGATTTGAAAGGTGGCTATACTCTTAAATATCTAAGTAAAAGAAATAATGCACAGAGACGTAGTTCTTGCTGCTAGGCCATAGACGAGCCGGAGATTTATTACACTTCCACGGATGCCTCTTACAGTTTCTTCAGTTCAATACAAAATCTTCATCATCATCGTCTTGTCACAAAAAATCTCCTCGAAGTCTTAACATCAACCTATTTTATACCTTCTCATCTTCATCAGTGTGTGTTGGAAAGTTTCAACCAATGGCGTGCAACTGTTGTTTTGCAGAAAGATTCTGGCACGCTTTATACTGAGTGTGTATTGGGCGACCTTTAAAATATTTTGGACCTCACGAACTCAACATCTGCTCCATTTCAGAATTGCTGAATAGAACAATTTATCTCAAATTGTTGATTTTATCTTGCACAAACAGACATCCTTTCCAGTAAATTCTGGCTCCATTTGCGCTTTGCACGCAAATGGAAGGAAAGAATTTGGTCAGGTTGACCTGGTGCGAAGCCAAAGTCTTCGCCGAGGCGCCAGTGTCATTTTTCCGCCAAACAACTCCTTAGATAGTATTTCCGCTCTTACAGTACAAGCTGTGCTGCCATATCAATCTGCTTTAAAAGACTTGTTTATATTTTGGAGATTTTGAATCAATTCTGAATAAATAAAACTAAGAAATAAAAAAAAAACAATTTAATATCTAGAAGTTTATGAAAAGTAAATAGTCCACTGCATATCAAGATGAAGGTCTGACGAATATCTTCTGTTAAAATCCTGTTGGTTTTTTTTCACCATAACAGTGCTAAACTACTGTATTTTCTGCACTATAAGGCGCACCTAAAAACCTTCAATTTCCTCAAAAGCCGACAGTGCGCCTTATAATCCGGTGCGCCTTATATATGGACCAATATTGAGCCACAACAGGTCTACCAACTACGGTAAGCAGCTGCCGACTTCATTTTCGCCCGTAGAAGAAGAAGCTTGCGGTGCATGCTGGGATAGTTGTCAGAACGCTGGTTTGTTAATAAAGTCTGACTGACCTATCTACCTACCGACTGTCTATAATCAGGTCGTCTGCAGGTCATTTAGCACCACTTTCTCCACGAACATGCTGTGCGCGAACGGAGAAGGGTGACCATCGTCCGGCCACACCCCGGCCCAGTCAGGAAGGCTCTTCTCACCAACCGAAGTCGGACAGTTTTGTTGATATTCTGTTTAGTGAAGCTCCATCTAGTGGATGCATAACGTAACTCCAGCCTGTAGCGTTTATTCTTTGCGCCTTATAATGTGGTGCGCCTTATATAAGAAAAAAGTTTTAAAATAGGCCATTCATTGAAGGTGCCCCTTATAATCTGGTGTGCCTTATCATGTGGAAAATATGGTACTTGAACTGGATCTGGTCCTATAAAACTATTCAAAGAAAAAGAAAAGAGAGTAGATTCCTTCTTTAAAGAACAAAAAGAAACCAACGGAGGACAGACACAGAATATAGAAATGTTGCCATTTGAGAAAAATGAGTTTGCACCATTTTTCAAGCTCTGTTCTCTGTAAAAGTCCAACTTCCTGGTAAGAAACATAAACTGGGATGCCCTCGAAAGTCTGATTTCCCATTGAGAAACTGGAAGCAACTCCACTTACCCTGAGTTACAACTTTTATGGACGACTTTGTGTTTCAATATGGCCGCTTCTCACTTAAACAGTTGTAAGTTGTTCACACGAGAAGCATGGTTATTTTACAAGACACACACGTAAGAGTGCGTCAAAAATCAATGTTACAAGCAAAGCCTGCAAACAGAACCCATTAAAAGTGATATTAAAAATGTTTGTAAGTGGTACGAAAAGCAATGTTTACAGGCATCGCCATGTTGAAATTCCTGTGGGATTCTGACAGATTTAAGGCTACCATATAATCGGCGCTAAAGGCTCTCTGACCTTAATGCATACTAAAAGATATTTGGTATTTGAACAATAAAAATAGTTTTAAGTGTTTTTAGAGGAAACTTTAAGTATTTACAATTTGTGGTGGCTGTGGTCTTTAACCTCTGCAATAACCAGGAATCCTGGGTTTTAGGTGGAAATCTTATTTTGAAAACTTGTGTCATTTAATGGCATTCAGTTCAAGAAACTCTGGAAAATTGTGCATAGAAAAACAGCCACAGCGTTCTCCTTCAAAGCAATTTTAGTTTCTACTCTGTGTGTGTTTCTTCACTTTGTGTATTTAGGACCTTTTCTGGCATAATCACATTTTGAAGACCAACAAGCCTTCCAGCAACTAAAGTCCAGTCAAAAAAATAAAAAAATAGTGGTTAAAAGTACGATGTGAATTAATTTCAGGTACTGCCAATGCTTCAGGTGAGACATAAATGCAGTTTTTATAATGTATAGTCAATTCAATGACATTTTTTCAATGCAGTTACCGTCAATCATGGCTTAGACATATCTGTCTTCATCAAAGGATTAAAATGACAGAGTCAAATGTGACCAGCTTCAGCTTGAATAGCATGTATCACAGTTATCAAAACAAACAAAAAATAGATTTCCAAGAATGTTTACATACGTATGCAGAGATCTAGGAAAGTATAGCAGCCGCAGGGCATTTTTACGGCAAAAATAGAGTAAAATACCAATTAAGGATTTGTTTCCCTGTGAACCTCATTGGAAAAATCTGAAAAAGGGAAGAAGAAAAGAACATTCTGTCAGGGCAGATTGAGCCATTAGCCTCTCTCACTGTACATCTTTTATGTTTCAGACAAAATGGTTCACTGCCTTCTGACAATAAAAACCACGGGTAGAAAAAAAACATAATTTTCTCCAGGCACTTCTCTGCGCCATTGCTAGCTTCGGCATGAAGAGCCTCACAATAAGCTGGAAATTCACATTCTGGCCTCACATTTTGTATGAATTGCATCTCTAATTGTACGTAAATATGCTGGGATCCTTTCATCTTGCAGAGGCGGTTATGACAGGGAAGAGCAGAGAGGCTGCGACAAACTAATGATTTAATTGTTGGCGCGGCGAGAAAAACATCGCAAAGACATCAAAGTTATTCATCTTGTTGTCAAACAAAATTACATCCAAGTGCAGAGGTACGTCTGCAACAGAAGGAACAATTCAGCTTTTCTTTATGCATTCCCATGAGACTCAATACAAAATCAATAAACTATTTCTTAATTTTAACAAAAATTATCTGTTTAGATATCACCATGTCAAACATTTGTAGATCTTTAAATTTTACACCTGATGTTTGTGAGGAATAAACATCTGATTCATTTGTTAAAAGGGGACAGAATGCATGCTTTGGTACTTCCAGATGTTTTTTTTTTAATAAATTAATGTTTTTGTTTGTACGGAAAATTAGTCGTTTCAAAAACCACCTGATTGTTGAATCATATTCTACTGGCCCTGACCGTTACCTAGCAACCCCGGCTGAGTGCAGCCCATCGCCTAGCAACACTAGCAGAGCTGCAGCACATTTGGTCAGCAGGTTTTACCACTGTATGAGCTGTACAATGGCTGCTGGAAAAGACAAGTGAAGTGCTTTGATTTTGACTTACCATCCAGAAACCACTACAGCATTCTTGTTGGTTTTGCAGGAGGCTCTACTTTTGCTTTTCTAAGATGTACAGTTTAATAATTGTGCATCTGTTTGCAGCCTTTTTCACATGCGAGTGTAAATGTTGAGTTGGGGGGCGTGGCTAGCAGCAGCTCATTTGGATTTAAAGAGACAAGGCACCCTAAAACATCTTATTGTGAAAGGAGCTCAAAATAGGAAGAACTGAGCAGAATAAAATCTCATTATCTAAGAATGACTTTGTTCAAAAAAATTTAATGAACATGCTTTATAATGCTCATAGGTCATCTTTTATTGAGTCGATTAACAATTTTGTTTTACCCTTTTTGTCCTTTTTCTGTGTTGGGTCTAAAACGTAAGATGACAGCAGAGGGTGAGAGATGAGACATGAGGCTCTAATTGGCATAAAAATCAGAGCAGAAAAGTAAAACCATCAGAACCGTGAAGTGTGAGTTATAAAAGAAAGAAAGATAGATGTACAAGTACCAATAGAGGAAATGGGTTTTTCTGGAGTTTTGAAAAATAAAGAGCAAAAGTATGAAGGGAGAGACTGAAAGAGAGAACGAGGGAGAGGACACCGTCTGAAGGGTTAAGGGCGACGCTGGAGTCTGTGTGACGGCACCAAAGCCACAGGAGCAGCAGAGAAAAGCTGTTAACGGGAGCTCACCGTCCCTTAATCGATTGTGAACAGTGCTGCAGAGCACAGCCAATCCCGAGAGCTCCTGCAGACTTCTCTGGGTTACAGCACTTACACGCTGTCTGCCGCCTGATCAGGGAGACGTCGCAGGGAAAGCAGAGTGAAAAAGACAGAAAAAGAAGAAAAAACAAAGAAATAAGGATGGAGGGCTGTGATTGTGAAGGAAAGGGAAAAGGAGGGTTTTGAAGATTTAGTTTTCATCTTTGCGACCTTGAAAGTCTTCACAGGCAGATGTAAATGTGGGATTGAGATTCTGTAAATGCGTTGGATCACGAGGACCTGCTTCTGTTCTGCATGTGGCTGGTTCTAAAGCAGAATCTGATTTGGGTCTGCTCTTCCTTTTAAAAGTGATTCCTTGCTTCCTTGAACAAGTTCGAATACTTCTACGGGCTATACGAAACATTTTCTTGCACGAAATCATTCTTGGGTAAAGAGATTTCTGCCTGATTAGGGTCTCTCGTCACTTTACATCCAAACAAACTTCTGCTGGCCACGCCCCCAACTCAACGTTTACACTCACAAGTCAAAATGGATGCAAACAGAGGAGCAATTATACAACCGTAGATCCTTGAAAAGCAAAAGTGGAGCCTCCTGCACAACCAACAAGAATACAACGAGTGGTTGTGCAGCACATACACAAGCATGATTGACAGCACTAAGACTATCCTCCTGGCTCTTATTGGTTGTTTTTCCAGATTATCTGTCTCATATAGTTAGAACTATATGAGACAGATATGATTATCTGTCTCATATAGTTAGGACTATATGAGAGTTCTAACTCTCATATAGTCCTAGTTAGTCATAAAGGACTAACTATAGTTAGTCCTATATGAGGACTAACTATAGTCCTCATATAGTTAGGACTATATGAGAGTTCTAACTCTCATATAGTCCTAGTTAGTCATAAAGGACTAACTATAGTTAGGACTATATGAGACAGATAAGTTTTAACAAATACATAAAAAAACATTTTATTATTAAAGTTACATGCAATACATAAGAGATCATCAACACTTTCATCACAGTTTACGTACCTAGTGGTTTTTCATATTGTATTTATGTGTGGCAAAAAAAACAAACAAGCAAAATCAGAATAAATCTATTAAGTGTTAAAAGCTTCTGTCAGCAGCAAAATGAAAGACGTGGTCTGCAAATGACTGAATATTCCTTTATAGTAGAAACTATAGTAGAAAGTGGCTGGGTCACTTTGTTTGGACAAAGAAAGAAGCACTAACATTAGTTTGCTGAAACCAAATTATTGCCCTCAACAGAACGGAAACCATTCTTTTATGAATTTCTAAAGAATGTTTTCCCTACATTTCAAATGAATGACTAAATTACACCGACCTTCCTCTTTCTTCCTTTCGTTATTTCAGGAGAGCAGCAGAATAATGATTGATTGGACTTTTGCTGCAGCACCTGGCATGGAGGCCCCCTGGGTCAGAGAGATGCTGATTGCCTTGACCAGCGCTATAGTGCTGCTGCTGCTCCTGGTGTTTCTTTGTGTGATCCTGCATTTTTGTCCTTTTTTAATCTTTGGACTGTTATTAGATTTAGCCCTTTTCTTCTCCCTGCCTCTTTTGTTCTTCTCCATGTCTTTCCGGTTATGACCCCATTTTGGTTCACAAGGTAGAAATGAAGAGTTTTACCCCCCTGCGCCTGGCTTGTGTTGTCCTGAATAATTATACCAATTAAATAATAAAAGTTTGAAATAGCACCGAGCTTCACCTGCAGTTATCCAACAAGATTCAGAAAATATATCGGGTTGATTTTCTTCATACATGTACCCAATCTATTTAATAACGTTAGAAATCCAGTTTCCCCTTTGAGGTGAATTATATTCTCTTTGTTCTCTGAAAAAGCAGAACAGTTGTATTTGATTGGCTTGATAGTGTGAAAAAGAACATTTATAATGGGAGTAATGTGAGATTACTGAGAAGAAGAATCCAGGTCAGGTAAAAAAGAAAATCTGATTTTACGTTAATCTCTGATGGTTGCATTCAGTAGTTGGATCTGCTTCCTAAAAGCTCAAAGGTTGCATGTTCAAATCCTGATCAGCATCTTTCTGTGCCGGTTTACTTGCTTTCCCTTTGGAGGGATTTCCTCCATGTCTTTTGTTTTCGCATCTTGTTCAAAAACATGCACCCTAAGTTCACTGGCAGTTTTGTATTTATGTATCTGAGTGGTAAAACGCTGCACTTTATAAGGTAATCCTGAGCCCACCTCCATGCACAGCACTGAGCAGACACAGAAAATTAATCCTACACGAGAAGGTTTTTCTTGTTTTGCGTTTTATTTAACAGATTATTTAAAACTTCTAGAACAGGGGTGTCCAAAGTGTGTTGTAGTCCGTTGAATGGTACAAGTTTCGTTTTCCAGTTGAAACTTTTGTAATTTTTTTCAAATTAAATTATTCTTTAACGGAAAACGTCGTGGTGCGTTCACGTTCAAACGCGTTTTGAGCGTTGGGGCGTCTGGTTTATATTCAAAGTCTATGTGGAGGTGCAACGCGGCATGTTTCATGCATCTAGCAGCGGCGCAATTTTACTGCCTAACACACCTAAGACACGCCTAAGACACACCTAAGACGCGCCTAAGACACGCCTAAGACGCGCCTAACACACGCCTAAGACGTGCCTAAGACACGCCTAAGACACACCTAAGACGCGCCTAAGACACGCCTAAGACGCGCCTAACACACGCCTAAGACGTGCCTAAGACACGCCTAAGACGCGCCTAAGACACGCCTAAGACACGCCTAAGACGCGCCTAAGACGTGCCTAAGACACGCCTAAGACACGCCTAAGACACGCCTAAGCCTAAGACACGCCTAAGACGTGCCTAAGACGTGCCTAAGACACGCCTAAGACGTGCCTAAGACACGCCTAAGCCTAAGACACGCCTAAGACGTGCCTAAGACACGCCTAAGACACGCCTAAGACACGCCTAAGCCTAAGACACGCCTAAGACGTGCCTAAGACGTGCCTAAGACACGCCTAAGACGTGCCTAAGACACGCCTAAGCCTAAGACACGCCTAAGACACGCCTAAGACGTGCCTAAGACGTGCCTAAGACGTGCCTAAGACGTGCCTAAGACACGCCTAAGACACGCCTAAGACACGCCTAAGACAAAATGTCAAGTGTCTACAGTCAAAGTAAACACGCATCAAACCTGAAGCGTCGGACGCATTTTTTATGTGCGTAACATGCATGGTGTGAACGCACCGTTTCTCCAAAAGTATTTTTATTTTAAGTTTAATTTCATAGTAAGTAAGGCTATGAGCATCAAGCAACTTCGTACACACACAAAAAAAAGACAAGAACACATTAATCTTTCTATTAAACTTTAAGTTTTTGAATAAAGTTCTCAAGTGGCCTATGGTCCAAAACCAGCACTGCTGGCAAAAGTCCAATAAGCTCTTATGAAATAACTTGTTAAATAAAAATAAAAAAAACTTTACAACAATAATGTGCAGCAGGTTCTAATAGTTTTATCAGGTAAAAGGTTTGATTTTGATTAGCAGCTTCTACAACAATGCTACATAGTCTACATCTTATTTATTAAACAAGTAAAAATCTAAACACCAAGTATATCCCTTAAAAAACATAAAACATGGAGGCTCTTAATTCTTTTCCCCGTCTTTCTGTGTTTAAAAATTCACATGTTTTAGCATAAAATACACATTTTCTCTGTTCTTTCTTACAGTAAACATCAGGTTTTAAACACAAAACCTCTGTTGCTATTCTGAGATGAGAAATCCCATTATTCCTGCTTGACTGGTTTCACCTGTCAGTGAATAATTTCCTGG
Source organism: Poecilia mexicana (assembly GCF_051168715.1). Lineage (NCBI taxonomy): Eukaryota > Metazoa > Chordata > Actinopteri > Cyprinodontiformes > Poeciliidae > Poecilia > Poecilia mexicana. The sequence goes on from NW_028263374.1 coordinate 18,573,879, forward strand.
TAATCATCGGCAGGAAACGGGAGATGGCTGCCAGATTGAAACATCAGGCTCTGTGTTGATAACATAAAAGAACATACAAGGAGGCTTTCACCACGAATCAGAGGAGGAGGGAAGGAACATTCTCCACCACATTCATTTAGCTCCTTTAATTTTGATTTCAAGTCATACGATCCCAAGTCTACATAAACCTGTTAGCTAGTTAGTCAAGTGAATCAACGGCTACACCTACACAAGAAATGTGCTGCCAGCTGATTTTGGCAATGCAGCTCATTTGTTTTCCCAAGTTAGGCAGATTTTCCACCTTAAGCATAAACCATGACTCAAATCTGCTCTCATTTTGAAACATTTTCTTCAAAAAAAACCAAAACAGCGCCATTTCTTTTTGTTGCTCCGCCTAAAATCAAAATGTGCGCGTGCCGTTTTTGCTCAGTGCCGCCCTGCCGTGGCAGTGATTTGGCAAAGTGGCAAGAACTCAAATAGTCAAAGGCTAATGCAAACAGTTTTTTAAGAGCAAACAGAGTGCTGGTCAAGGTCAGGCAGTCAACAGCCAGAGCTGCCCCTTTAAATGTCAGTTGTCTAGGAAACAGCTGCAGAAATGGAGTATTTGGACAGTGGCTAAGCCTCCGTTTAGCGACGCCCAGGAACAACAGCGTGCCGAGCCAATGTCACCCTGTGGAGCCACTCGGCTCCACGGAAAGCTGCAATTCAAGCAAACTGGGATCTGGAAAACCATAAAAAAGGAGAGAAGTCACCTAATGGTATAATCCACATTTGAAGCATGACTCATAACAGATGAGAAAAATTTAAAATCATGCCGAGATAGTTTGAAAAGCAACTGGCTGCAACAGGTTTAGATCACCTACATTTTTTATTTTTTATTTTTTAAGAACCACCATCACCTAAAATCCACTAATCCACCTATCAGAGGTTGATTTTACCCTGACAGATGAAGTGCAGCATTTACAGCGATAAAGGAGAAGTACAATGTGGTGACCTCGCCCTGAAATACCGGCACAAAACCAGAACCACGGAGCAGTTTCTCACTGCGTCTTGCTTCGGAAACTCTATTCACTACTGCCCCCTGCTGTGACCACAAAGACCAATCTGGGCATTAATGGATCAAAAATGACAAACACTTTGACCTGACATGATGGATGTTATTCTCTCCTGAAATTTACTTGAGCTGGGAGACAATTTCCTCAAGTTTTAGGAGCAAAACTTGAGGAAAAATGGGAACTTTGTCACCAGTGACAGAAATGTGAGACAATAAAGAAAGTCAATTTAAAGCTGACAGAAAGGAGAAAGCTCATATCGACTGAATATATTATGAGACACTACATCAAATACCTCTCCTGCTTTTATAGAAGGAGCCATGAAAAAATGCAAATAATCAGAAATCTGTAAAAATAAAAGCACAAAGAGCTTCACTTCATGAAAGTCAAATAGGGTTTTAGGCCGGGCTTTCATTTATTGTTTGATTTCTGGGGAAAAAAAATCTGTATTGTGAACAACCAATTCTGTCTTTTTAGTTTCAAAAAGCTGCAAGTTTATCTCTAGCATAAATCATGTTTACACAAATGAGGTTGGTCATTTTAATCAATGTTTACCTTTTTTTAATCTACAGTTATTTTTTTAAATATATCCAAATTAAATACCTTATTATGATCTGAGTGATATAACAGCCTGAATCTAGTTTTACAGTAATAAATATGTTTATTTACAGCAATATATGGGTCTATATATCCATATAGACCTCACAAACTTAAGTGAAGTGATTTTTAGAAATATATCTTTACAATCGGTAGCATTTTATATTTCACAGAGAAAGACCCGCTCTAAAACACCAAATAGATTTAAAAAAATTTAATATAATTAATTGCAGGGTCGGAAATTAGTGTGATATAATTAAATGAATTATTTTACTCGTAGTTCACTTGATGAATAGCTCTACTTTCTATTAAGCATATTGTACTTTCCAGTCTTGAAATGCATGTTCTCTTGTCTTTCCCATTTTGAGAAATGGTTAAAAGAAATTGGGCTTGTGTAACAATATACTGACAGTCAAGGGAAACAGCAAGTAACTGAATAAGCATTTCAAAACGATAAAACAAAACCAAACAGCATTTAGGTTAAAATACGCTGCAGTTAAATTTATTTTAATAAAGTTGCTAGAGGTGTATAAATTTGTGGCAATGGAGATTATGTAAATATTTTTAAAGATGGTGTTTTATGTTCCAAGTCAAACTAAAAGTTGCATTTTCCTCCATTTTGAGTGAGAGCATGCGACTGCAACAAATGATTAATTCATTCTGGGGTTTTTATGCCCGTTTTCCAGGGGTGCTAATTAGTTTTGAGGTTATAAAATAAATGATGGAGGGCGATTTCGCACGTTTGATACTGAGGAAACATTTAGCGATCCTAAAACGGAGAATCACATCCCTGCAGCTGCTTTCTTAAATTTAACATGCTTTGTGTAATTCAGATTTCCATTTGTCTATCCAAGTTGACATCAAGGACATCCTCTGATCTCTGTGGTTTAGGCAAGTAGCTGGCATTGTCAGCTTCATAACTCATGAGCTGCGATGACATATATACATGTCAGCAGTTCTGCAAACAGATCTGCATTTATTTACAGCAGCTACATCTGTCTTTCCTCCCTGCAGCCTCTTCTACATTCTTCTATCGCAGCATTTAAGCAGGAAAAAAAGAAGAGAGCAGCTCAAACATGTCAGACACATTTTTTTTATGAGGATCCTCTCTGTGTCATGTTTCTTTGCATCAAGTGTCAGCTCCTCTTCAGCACAGGGTGACCCAGCTCCACTTCTCCACCCTCAGCTGATTAATTAGGGCCAGGGAGACGTGGATCCAGAGAGACAGATCAGATCCTTGAAACTCTGTGGCATGTCTTTGTGCTGGTGTTGCTGAACTGTGGAGGCAAGATAGCCGGTGGGCACGACTTGGATGGGGACCTTTCAAATCCAATCGCGTGGTGTTGGTCCCCATCCCGGCCCGGCCGCGCCATCAGAGCAGATAACGTGCTCTGCTAAAGGTTATGACTCACTATGACATTTCTCTTGAGACCAAGAAAACCCCGATTGCTGAGGACTAATCTTAATTCATGTAAGAGCGCATTTGTTTGAATTTGTACCTCATTTCTTTTTCTTTACAATAAAAGTTAACTAAATGAGCAGATGCATTTGGGAAATAAAAACTAGAAGAGACAATTTGTCTTGGATTGTCAGAGGAACAATGACTACTGGTAACTTACACCTAATCAGAGGTGGGTAAAGTACCCTAAAATTGTACTTACGCAAGAGTAGCACTACTTCAACTTATTTTTACTCAAGTGAAAAACGTAAAAACTCGAGTAAAAAAAGTATTTGGCAAAAAGTCAAATTATCAATCATTTGATATTTAAAAATGACCCCATCAGACAGACCAAAATATAAAGTTAAGTGTAATTTTGGGCATTTTGAGGATGAAAATGACAGTAATTCATGTAAGTAACAGAAAATATCAAAATCAGGCAGAAGAACATTTTTCCAAATCAGTTTCTTTCAATAATAAACGTATGAAACTTTAACAAAAAACTGCAGGTATGCGTCTGTGTCTGGTGCATTTTTGGGTAAAACATGTTTGTTTTTCATTCAGTTGGTAGAAAATCAAGACATTTTACTATAGTAAGAGTAGCGATACTTCATAATAAAATTATTCAAGTAAAAGTAAAAAGTACAGTATTTACAGTAAAAATACTCCTACAAGTACATTTTTTGCAAATAAAAAATAAAAAATAAAGAAAAAGTTACTCAAGTAAATGCAACTAGTTACCACCCAACTCTGCAGGTAATATTAGAAGTTTATAGATCTTTGAGAGTAGAGTGGATCCTGGGGGGGAAACAACCTTTCTTACTACTTTTTACTGTTTACTTTAAATGATTATTACCAATAAAACGTCCATTTGTGCTTTAAATGCATATCTTTGTGTCTGTGGCCAATTGTCCTAAAATAATTATGCTAAAGGTTTATTAAGCATTACCAAAGTTTAAAGGTTTTTTCTGCGCTTTGAGAAAACCAGTTCAGTGTCTAGTAATTTCACTATAAGTGTGCAAACAAAGTAAAATTTTTACAGCAACCCATTCGACACACTATTGACTGCCAGTGTCACGGTTTTGGTTATTTTTAGAAACATTTGAGAATACTCTTACCGCTAATGAAGTGATGAGAGCTCGGTCGTCGATTAGCTAGCCACACTCGTCGATGCTTCGAAGCAAAGTTTGCTCACCTTCACAGAGGTTAATGAAAACTTCTCTTTACTGTTTTGTTGCCTTTGTGTTTACATCCTTGAATCCAACAGTATCCAATCGTCGCGGTTTTCTTCCGTCCGATCAATGCAGTGGAAAGCAACCGTACTGTCAAGATGGCGGCAGAGCACCGGGATGTAGGAGGAGTGACGTTCTTCTTACGGCAGCTTGCATCCATTGCTGTTGCACTACTGCCATCTGTTGGATCCTAATACTTATTCCTCAAATTATCCTAATGAGCCCGGTATTATTTAAAAAACGAAATATCTTCTCTTTTCCTTCAATGCTATTTAAATGAGCAACCACATTCTCAAATTTCAATTCCCAAGCCCATTTCTATATTCAGTAATCTCTTTTGATTCACATATTTCTACAGCTAATAAAAACATGCTCCATCGTTTCTATATTATCACACCAATTACATAAACCAGGAAGATGTTTCCCCATCTTAAAAAGAGTGCCATTCAAAAAACTGTGAACGGTGAGATGGCTGATCAAAGCAGCCAATCAATGAAGTTAAACATTATTCTATGTTATTCTCACAATGACTATCAATAACCTATGGTGGATTCTGCCATTCAGTGTTATAATAAAATGAAAAATATCTCTAAATATCATGTTTTCATTTCCAAAGTACTCCTGCAAAACAGTCTGACAGGTTGTAAACCCACCATTGTTGTCATTTTCTGTTTCACTGATTGTTTGAAGTGAAGAAATTATAATTACACTTGTCCACTGAAATGCCCAAACCATGAGCTTTTTAGAGAAAGTTTACCTTTTGGGTATAGAAATTAAACAGAAAATTACTAATAATCAACAATAATAAATGTATTGTTAATCAATAAATCACAAATCTACTGGTTTCCACTTAAGTTTGTGAAACATCATCATCACCTCAAAGAAAAAGCACATTTTTTATTATGATAAAATTCGTATTAACAAATCCTCCCTTAAAATATTAATATTTCAAAGAGATTTTTTCTCATCTCCTTCGTTCTTGCTAATTTTGAAGTTCTGAACTTTTGGCATTCAGACTTTGTCCAGAAAAAATTACCAATCATCGTTGGTCCTCAACAATAGATTAAATCTGATATCCAATTAGCAGTTCCCCCGCTGACTTGACCAGTTTGACAATCTTTGAGCAGCAGCAGTCTCTGCTCTCTAACAAAAGCATTTTTCTTCTGAGATCCACTTCATTACCCACACTAATATGAAGCAAAATGTTTATTCAAATGAGCTCAGATCAAATCCGGTAAAATGAACGAGAAAAAGGCTAAAATGAATTACGCTTGAGGAGAAAAATACATCGGAAATAATTACAAACTAAAGGAGGATCGTGGATTTTTAAAAAAAAGTCATTTTCTCATTATAATACTTTTATTTATTGTCATCAGCCGACTGTGCTCAATGTCATCAATGTGTATTCATGGAAGCAGAGCATATTTAAGATTCATCAGGATAAATTTGATATCAGCAGGCATTTTGAGCACCTGCTCGGAAACATATTATACATTTTAAAGTTTTCTCTTCTTTTACTGACTTGTAGGGAAAATTATTTTCCATCTAGATGTGAACTTCATTGTGTGATTCTGCCACAAGGAGGTTTAAAAGTAATGCTTCTTTTTAGTCCTAAATGGAGACACTTTTCAGGTCTGATGGGGTTTTGCACGACTGTGGTTGAGCGCAGTCATCTCATGATAATCCGCATGTGACAGTCTGTCAGGTCGCCTCTCATCAGAAGGTTTTCAGACAAGGAGTCAAATGTACAACAGAAATAAAAACCATGGATTAGACCCCACAAGCACTGTTTATCCCTATCATCTTGTACTTTCCTTTAATTGAAGGTTGAATGAACAGATCACCATGAGTCCATCAGCATCCACCCTTGCTTAGAGGATGTGGTAGCTGTGATTGCAACTGTGGGGAAAGAAGAAGGGAAAAAAAGGAAAATTACAGGGTTCTATCCCGTAACAAGCAGGATGTTGTGACCTCTGTGCAAATACGTCTTTCAGCCTTTACATTTAATGTCGCTGATCCACTACTCTGATTTGATTTACATGAGGTGGGATGTTATTAAAAGGTAGTTCCAAGGCTGCTTTCCTTCAATTTACATGCTTTTCTTTCACAAATAAGATTTTACAAGATTAAATGCAAAAATCCATCAGCGCTTTTTATGGGAATAAAAAGGCGTTCTCATCAGCAGCTTAAAATCAGAGGTCAAATTTAGAATGTTAATTGAAAAAGTGAGTAGCACTAGCCTGAATATATTTATACCAACATATTTTATCTTATGTTTAAAGGGGACCTATTATGCAAAAATTCACATTTAGCATATTTTTGTACTTCCATTTAGGTCTAAACTGCTTATAAAAATAGCCTAAAAACTTGAAAGAAAACAAACACTCAGCCATTTTCTGGCAATAAATGAATGTTTTTGGTGTCTGGAAAATGAGTCGTTTCAAAAACCTCACAACTCTTAAGTCACATTTAACGGGATTTGTGCCGTTACCTAGCAACCCAAGCAACTGGTTTTATTGCTGCATGTGCTGTACAATGGCTGCTGGAAAAGAAAAGTGTTTTTTTGTTGACTTACCATGCAGAAACCTCTTGATGCATTCTTATTGATTGCGCAGGAGGCTCCACATCTGCTTTTCAAAGACAATCGTGCATTTGTTTGCAGGCGTTTTCACGTGTGAGTTTAAGCGTTGAGTTGTGGGGCGGGGCCAACAAGATCTTATTTGAATTTAAAGTGACAACAGATGAAAATATGCAGAACTAACCAGACTAAAATCGTATTATGTAAGAATGATTTCGAGCAAAAAATATCATAAAAATGTTTTATAAAGTCTTTAGAACTAAGCTAACTTTTTCAAGGAAGCCTACTTGGTCACGTTTAAATAAAAATTACCAATCTTAGATTTTATTTTATTTTATTATTATGAAAATAAAGTCACAATATAACCAGAATAAAGTCGTAGTATTAGGTGAATAAATTAATAATTTTATAATACCTCCTACACCAAAAGTAACAGAAAATTGAATGATAAATGTTGAACGTCTTGTGAAGTTATACTCTGGTACAAGTTTTACACATGGCACTTAACAATTTGATGCTGATGTGTTAAAAGATCAAGTATTTCTGTTATCAGTAGCAGAACTTTGAAACTATTTGTGTCTGTTTCCAAGAAAGAACCACGCAGAGTGAGGTGTGACATCAAATTTTTCTCATTAAAACAACTTTTTGCTCATAATTTTAAGATATTTTTTCAAGTAAAATTACATCTTTATTCTGACTCCATTGTATTGATGGAAAACAACAAGCATTAGCATGAATGACCTCTTTCTTTACACAGACTTTAAATCTGACCGCTTAACAGGCACTTTGACCATTTTAAGGCAAACTCTTTGCTTTTAACAGCCTGATCAGTGCATAACACTGAGGGCTTTGATGACTTACACAAACATAAATTATGTAAACAAGTGTGAGCACAGGATCTTTAAGAGCCCCGATCAGAGAGTGGGAGTCCTCTGAAGGACACTGAGACGGAGCGTGACAAAACCGTGATTAAACCCAGAGCAAGCGAGACGATCTGCAGCCCGAGCAGCGAAGAAAAGGGAGGACGTGACCATGGAGGTGGGTGACAGAGCGAGACGCCAAAATGAAGAAATGCAGAGATGGAAGGGATAGGAAAATAAAAGAGGCCTGCCAGACCTGGCAGAGGCTGGAGAAAGACGAGGGAACCACTCAGAGCAGATAAACAGGTCACAAATGGCCTTTGTGGAAGTGTGGAGGCAATTCTGAAATGTGTGATAACGCATTGAAACGCGGCTCGCAACAGGTAAATCTTACTCTAACTGTAAAGTTTCATGTCTTGATTTAAAATCCAGCAACAATGAAATATAATTTTTAAATTATGAAAACAAGCTTTGCAGCAAGTGTTGAATTATTTGGCTGTGTCCTGTTCTAATTTGGGTAGAGGAAGTGGATTTTAGGTTGCCAGGGTGAGAGAAAATTACTGCAACCACAAAGTGACTGACAATCAGCCCTGAACGTCTATCAGCGGGAGCCATTTTGTATGTTCCCAAATTCATCAAACAGCTCCAGGTAAACATTCGCCCTTGGACTGAAAGAAACAGGTTCAGAAATTTGTCTTGTTCAGACAGTTGCTGCAGTAAATGTTCTTTTTCTCTCTATAAATATATATGGAAAAAAAAAACAGAAAGCAAAACTGCAAATGTGTTGCTTCTGCTTGCAAAACCAAGTGCACACTTTGTCCTCATTTTGTAACAATTCAGCCTAATAAAGCTGGAGGCTGGGAACAAGGGAGTCTGATCTTCCAGTCGTCTAATCCTGGAGGGACACAGTAGGTAAAATCACCGTCAGTGACATCAGTTTGCAGCAGTGGTGGATCTCAGATAAGGGGACATCATACATGGCATTCCCATCCCTATCAAGGTCACCTCACGCCCTCTGAGGTTCAGTCACTTGAATTTACTATAAATCCTAAACTCCTGCAGAAATAGACGATAATCTGAATCACGTAATGAGTCAAATGTGTTTTTACCCAACATGATTTAACTGTTGTTGTGATTTAGAGCTTCCGTAGCCGTGACCTTGATGTTCGTCTTTGGTTAGAAGTCCGACAGCACCACCTGCTGGTCACGAACCAACAAGCAAGTCATTATGAAAGCCCCAGTAACTTCAATAAATGGCAACTTCAATTTAAAAAACAATATAAAAGAGTAACTAATTGTTATTTCCATGAATATCTTTAACTAACGCTGTCCGGACTCTCTGAGCGTTCTGGTTTTCATTAACTTAAAGCAATAATAAACACTAATTTAATTAATAATGTCATTTCTCAAAACAAAACAATTTTAGCCCTGGTAAAGAAAAATAAAATAAAATGTTGAAAAAACATTTCCATATTGGGAAAAAAAAAGTTCTAGATTAGGCATCGGTGACAATGTGCCTGATCCATAAAGGCAGATCTATTCAGTCTAATTCTATGCTTTAGTTTTCACATTTTTAACCATGGCAGTCAACTTAATGTTTCAGTTTCTTTACTAATTAATTTGCATTGGCTGTTATACTCCTAATTGCGCTGACTGAATAAATTAAAGTTGTGCTTTTACGTTTGACCAATCTTGTGAAGCTATTAGTGTATTTAAGTGTGCTGTAGTAGTGCAGAGTCATCAAATGAATCTGTAATTCAGTACATTTAGGTCTTAAAAGAGAAACATTTAAATCTCTGTTTTTCTGTATTGGATCGGTATCCGAGGTGAAAAAAGTGGACCAGACAACCTGTGAAACGTGAGTCAGTTTATGCTTACTTTGTTTTTCCCATGTGTTGCATCTCCCCACAGGATGATTCCTGCAGCTCCCAGAGCGACACTCTCCCCGATGGTGGACACCAGGTCAAACTAGAAAAGAGGATTCAGCTCTTGAAATTCACAGGTCAACAGAAATTGAAACTTAAAGAAATAAAAAAGGAAGAAACAAGCTTTTATTTTGTCCCCTTTCCATATTTATGGGTGATTAGACAGATCTTCAATGTAACCAACACCCTTCCTGCTAGCTCCACACAAATTAAAAGGTCTGACTGCTACCAAAACAGGAAAGGACTGCGCCTGCCGATAAGGAAAACTGAAGAGCTGTAGCTTCACTCAGCATGGGAGGGGGGTTGTGAGCTAGCGCTCCTCTGTGATTGAGATTTGTTTGCTTGAGGGATGACACAAGTGCATTATATTAACTTTCCACACAGTCACTTAAAGGCAAGTGTAAAACAGGATCCGAGTGTTTCTGAATGATAATTCAAACGTGTCAGCAGGAGAGGCTACAGAAGGCGGCGTGTCACCTCTGTCAGCTGTTCCAGGGAGTTGGCGTAGGTGGGCTGGGTGTACACAAAGACAGGACGTGCCACCTCGTCGCCGGATGAAGCCAAACGCATCCCTTCCTTCACACGGTTCCGCACAAACTGCCGTCCTGGGGAAGAGGAGCGCAGCACTTTGCCCATGTAGACGGAGGGGAAGAGAGCCGTGCTCTCCGTCCACAGCCACTTCAGCTGCTCGTTGCGGGCCACCTCCACGTCGGGGCAGCGGCCCGTGTAGCCCTCCAGGGAGCGCAGGTAGTCGTGGTTGTAGCAGTCTGGGAACAGGTAGAACCCCCACAGATTGTTGGGCCGCAGGTGTTTGGCGTGGCGTATCGTGTCCAGCATGAACTTCTTGGCAGACATCTCAAACTCCAGCTGGGCCACTTTCCCAACCTGTTCCTCGGCCCAAGTTGGGTTCTTCTGGCGCACCAGTTCACGGGAATGTTTGCGGTAGATGTCTTTTGGTCCCCAGTTTCGTATCCAAAGAGGCCGCCACTCTTCCCAGTCAATAACCGCTAAACCTACAGCGTCCCGGTTTGGTATGTACTTATCGACACCTTTCTGCATTTCGCTGAGGTGCTGCGAGAGACTGGCAATCTGCGGCAGCCCGCCGCGCACCGGCGTCTCCTCAAAGTAGGGGTACAAGCCCAAACGGTCCTTGTAGAACATGGTCAAGTTCTGCCTGACGAAGCCCTCATTTGGTGTGGCCACAATCTGGAACTGGTCCAGCTGGAAAGAAATGCCGTGCCAGGGGCCACATTCCTTTATAAATATATGAAATATATATATGGGGGGAAAAAAACAGAAAGCAAAACTGCAAATGTGTTGCTTCTCCTTGCAAAACCAAGTGCCCACTTTGTCCTCATTTTGTAACAATTCAGCCTAATAAAGCTGGAGGCTGGGAACAAGGGAGTCTGATCTTCCAGTCGTCTAATCCTGGAGGGACACAGTAGGTAAAATCACCGTCAGTGACATCAGTTTGCAGCAGTGGTGGATCTCAGATAAGGAGGCATCATACATGGCATTCCCATCCCAATCAAGGTCACCTCACGCCCTCTGAGGTTCAGTCACTTGAATTTATTATAAATCCTAAACTGCTGCAGAAATAGACGATAATCTGAATCACGTAATGAGTAAAATGTGTTTTTACCTAACATGATTTAACTGCTGTTGTGATTTAGAGCTTCCGTAGCCGTGACCTTGATGTTTGTCTTTGGTTAGAAGTCCGACAGCACCACCTGCTGGTCACGAACCAACAAGCAAGTCATTATGAAAGCCCCAGTAACTCTTCAAAATGGGAAAAACAATAAAATATCCCCTTTTTTCTTGTGAGTACAAGATACTACAAGCATGTAATGTCTTATACTCACAAGATATTACATACATTTAGTCTGGTGTTTCAGGAATGACAAAGAATAAACTAATGCTCATTTAAAGCCAACAGCAATGGGAACAGCTATTAAATAAAGAGTAAACAATTCTTGCATGATGCTTTTTAGAAGCTGACAGTTAAATCAAAACAACAAATCATCCACTTGGGAGTTCATTTTACGACTTGTGCTGTTGTGTTTTAAGTACAACACAACAGCACAAGTCTGCCTGGGAAACTAATAGGATCTGTGCAGTTTGCAGAAGGATTTGATTAAGTAGGAAGACACCAAAACAAATTAGTGGTTTATGTAAAAAAAAAAAAAAAAAATACACACATCCATATCAGTCCATACAGACAATGAAATCAAAACACAGATGCAAAAAATAAGTCATGATTTTAAAAAATGTAGCTGTTTTGAAATGAGCAATAATCAATCAAATCAGTCCATTCATCCATCTTCAAAACCCATTTGATCCTGATTAAGAATTGCAAACCCGTCACAGAACAAAGAAACACTGATACCTAAAAGCACAATTAGAGTTTCCAGTACTGCTAAAAGGCGCATCTTTGGGTTCTGAGAAGAAGCTGACGACCCAACAAGCAACAAGTAAACTCCACTCAGAAAGACTCTGACCTTCCCTCTTATTATTTAAAACTATTGTAATCTCTAAGCTGGCGTGGAGCAGTTCCTCCCTCCCCACCCAGGATAACACCTGCAGTGGAAGTCAGACTTCATCTGCAGCACACTTTGTGCATCCATCTGCCCTAAAACCCTGTAGTTGGTCCCTCCTGCCGGGTTCTTTTCAGACAGGATCTTCCAGGCTGCGGGGTCGAGGTGGAGGTAGGCGCCCGACTTCAGGTCCGACCTCTGACACCGTCCCTGAGAGGAGCACAAAGTCTGGCTGCAGAGCGTGGCAGCTGAGGTCACGTTGACCACGTAGGGACCTAAAGTCTCATCGATGTAGGACTTGACTGCTTCACATGTAGCCTGGACAAACACAGCAAATAGCATAGAATAAACAACTCTGTAAATCTGCTCCTCGTTGTTCCTATAGTGTTTGTTTTAGAGTAAATAAAGTCATATTGCACATCTGGGGTCTAAAATGTTTTTGATTCTTTTAGTTTTTATTTAATCTACACATATTATATGTTTTCTATGTATTATTTGTTGTCTACTGATGCTACTTTGCAAAGGCTTCAACTTTTTCTCATCTTATAATATTACAACCTAAAGCTAAAGCGTATTTTAAAGGGTTTTGTGAAATAGACCAACATAAAAGAGTGGATGATGGGAAAGTGGAAGCAAAATGATGTATGGTTTTAAACTAAATATTTAGAAAACAAAACATTTAGCTCCAAATTAAATATTTTGGTGTCAAGCTAAATATTTAATGGGCCAACTAAATATTTTGCTTCAAACTAAATATATAGGTTAGGAACATAACATTTAGTGCCAAACTCAATATTTAGTTATTAAGCTAAATATTTAGCTTTTGTGCTAAATAGATAGGTAAATATTTAGTATATTTAGTAAATATCTTTACTTCCAAAACAACCTTGAGGTTGTCACTTGATTTACATTGAGATTATAATACACACAGCAGGACTCGAATAAGACAACTTCTGAAACCAATTGTTTTCACTAGATTTCACTTGGGAATAGCAGAGTAAAGGGGCTGAATACAAATCCAACCCTCAAATTTAGATTTTTAATTTAAATTTTAAAAAAGCAGTGACTAATTTTTCTTCCAAATCACATATATACATAAAAGTAACAGAACATGAAACACTTTCAGGAGGAGTGAATACTTTTGCATGTCACCATAAACTGCAAATTTTACAAATTCGTCCCATAAGATCTTCAGTCTTTCGGAAGGAGTTTGACTGCAGTAGAAGCCAATAGGTGCCTGAGATGCTAAAAGTCATCAAACAGTGGTACTACCACTTGGGAGTATAGAGAAATGATTTGTAACAAGTATCACTTTCACAACAGCTTTCCTAATAAGTATTTTAACAGATATCTGCAGGATTATATCAGTGTTATACAGAGGGAAAACAGCCATTGCATGTTTCATACCTTAGATTTATCAAATGCATGGTTCCCCCACAGCACGACCCCAGCAGATCCTAAAGCAGCGCTCTCTCCTAAAGTGTAGACCAGATGCTCCTGTGTTGTGAAAACAGAATATTATTTACATCGGACCATGCTGAAGAAGATGGTACTAACCCGCCACTCACTTTGGAGAGGAACTCTAATGTGTAGGTGTAGACGATGCGGGCGTAGGGGAAGACGGGCAGCTGCCACGGGGTCACCTGGTCCGCCACCCTCATGGCCTCCAGGATGCGGTGATGAGCGTAGAGCAGCACCTCTTTGCCGAGGCCTCGCAGGTCCAGGCTCAGGTAGATGTCAGGGTACAACGCGGAGGAGGCGTTCCACAGCCAGAACAGCTCATCGTTCCTCGTCAGCTCCACATCTGGACACTTACCTGTGTAGTTTACGCTCCTGTCGTTGTAATAGTTGTAGCAATTCGGAAATCCATAAAACCCCCACAAGCCACTTGGCCTCATTTTCTGCCCCAGTTTCTGTGTTTCCTCCATGAATTTCCTCCCAGATTGCTCAAAATCCACCCGAGCCGCTGCCTCCACCTGAGCAGGATTCCAGTCTGGATGCCTGGCCCTCACCAGGGCTTTTGACCCCTCCTTGTACACTTGTTTACTGTCCCAGTTTCTCTCCCAAACCGGCCGCCAGCTCTCCCAATCCACCACCGCCAGGCCCTGGAAGTCTCTGTCAGGGATGTAGTAGCGGATATCTTCGCTGGCGAGTTGGAGGTGTCCATCTAGGCTGCTGTTCTGAGGAACCCCGCCGTTGATGGCCTCTCCCTGGGCTGAGTACCGCGGGTACAGACCCAGCTTGTCAGCATAGAAAATGGTGACGTTTTCACCTATGAAGGTTTCATTTTCGTTCTGGACGATGCTAAACATCCCCAGGTCAAGATCCACGCCGTACTGGGAGAGGCAGTTCTCTGTGGGGGCATTCCACACAGTGAGAAACGGCGCCTGGCTGAAAGGCGAGGCAACAGGAAGCCCTGAAGTTAGTCTGAGCAGACCAAAGAGGACCAGAACCTCACAGAACCTCATGGCTGAAAAGAGGAACAAAGAGCTGTCACTAAAACGTGTTATGACATTTCAGATAGTTGCAAAACAGCGTTCTGTTTTTGTGACGGTAACTCGAAATGTCAGTCATTTCAGTAATTTATGCAACTTTTTTTTACCTTGAAGGAATAAAATCATAAAATGCAAAATGCTAAATTGTGTAAGAATGTAAAAAGTGTCAGAATGGTTCAAAGTCCAGACCTACAACAAGTTGTGGATGTGCATCAATGTGCATTGTGGAACAATGCACATTGATGTGTCAGAATGTCCTAGTCAAAGTAAAGACCTAATCCCAATTGAAAAGGTGTGGAAATACTAATGCTTTGTTGTAGAGTTTCTTAACTCTTAAACAACCGATCTTAAGTATTGTCAAGTAGTCTGAGTTTAGGGAAGAGAAACAGCTACAAAGAATGATCATTCAAATGCAACAGATCCTCAGCACTGAAACAACAGCTAATCATTTCACACAAAATGAAATAAGCAAGCATGATTAACAGAAAACTTCAAACTGGTGTGAATTTGTAACAAAAACAACCCTCTTACCTACTGTAAAACCTTCAAGAGGTTCTAATTTGTGGTTTGCTAAAGACCCCAGAAGTCTCATGATCTGACTGGAACAGGGAGGGAAACCAAGCAGGGAAAGGGGAAGTGAAACGCCAGAACTGGAACCAATCCGACGCAAGCTCAACATTTCTACCAGCAAATGAGAAGAGACATGCAAATCCTGCAGAAGCAGCCTTAAAGTCACAGGCAAGATCAAACCGAATCCAGCCGTTCTCTCCCTCCTGCTGCTTTCAATATAAACACATAAACAGAGCTGGAAATAACGGGAGAGGTCACAGAGTACTAAGAGACAATCAAGAAAGCCATAATGAACTCCTACACATCCAAATTCACATGTAAGCTCTGCTCAGCTTATTAAAATAGTATAAATAACTTTTGGCCAAGAACACCCTGTAATTACAGGGGGAAGGAGTAAGAGGCTGCCGCTGCCGCTTGCCTCCCGGGAGCAGCGCGCTCGGACTGTTCTGATGAATAAGTCAAAAAGACTTCCTATTGGAACTTTGCTTTTATTTGCAAAAGATAACAAATATGTACCTTTGTAATAACAAAGTCAGATCTTACCATTAATGCTTCCAGTGATTTATACAAGAAACAGCACAGGCTCACAAAAAAACCACTTTATTTGCAGTGACAAATCAGAAGAAAACAGCATGTATTTTTGCACGTATAAGCAGTTTCCAAACTTACCCTCAAATGAAATTCTTGCTTTGTGATTCTGAGGTAAAAATACACACGCACTGTGAGCTGTATAAAGGCATTAGTAGTCATGACTCAGACATACAAATAAAAACCCAATACATTCAAATAAATAGAAATGCGTGGAAAAAACCCCGACGCCAGGGAGTGGTCATTTTGGGAGGTTATTTTTTTTATTTTTATTTTAATCTGGCACTTCTGGTGTGTATGTACTGCTCCAAGCTGATTTAAGTGCTTTATTCCCACTCTGACCACCCAGCAACAAACATATTCCTTCACTTTATTCAACACATTTACAACAGAAGCATCAGATCCTGCACAGAGACGAAGAATCTGACACCTTGGGAAACTGACTCAGGGGGAAACGGAGAGCAAAATGTAAACAGTGTCATTTCCAGCGAGCCCTCTGCTGTTTAAAAAACGCTTATAATTTATAAACAAGCATCACTTCTCCATCCCATTTGTTTATAATACAGTTTGACTTTCTGTCATGAAAGTTTTGCAGCAGAAAATTACTTACTAATCCCTCTTTGTGCTTTGTGTGCTGCACTTTGCAAAAGTCTTGATATCTTCTGTTTCACATTTTGTCACAACCGCAAACTTTAAAGCATTTATCAGGGATTTACGGTACAGACCAACACAAAGTGTTACATTACTTTTTAATTCACTTCTCAAGCACATCATAAATCTGGCTTTTGTGGCAGAAGAGGAAGAGACAGATAAATTAGAAAAATGGTGAAAGAAACCCTGTTAGATGCTGCAAAAGGACTGAGACTTGAGTTCCCCTTCCTAAAAGACAAATGCACTGCAAAAACACAAAATCTTACCTTTTTATATAGGGGCTTGTTTTAAGTCAAAAAGTCCTTGATGTTGTTGATAAAGTTGTATCACCAGCGGCAAATAATTTCTCTAATAAAATGGAAAAAATGTCCGCCAGTGGGACTAGTACCACTCAATCAATATTAAAATATTTTTTACTTAAAACTTTTTCATCAATATCAATGAATTATTGATTCAAAATAAGCTCATATCTTGCTTGTTACATGAGCGTTAGTTTTGTCATATTTCAAGATATTTGCACCAAAACCCAGGCCAGAAGAGTCCACAATGCGGCCCGGGGGCCATTTGCGGCCCTCTGAAGGGTTTTTGTGGCCCCACCACAAAACTCAATTCTAGAATTGAGTTTTGTGGAACTCAGTTCTAGAATTTAGCAAATCTGTCTTGCATTCATAGTTGGTTGATCCAGATAAACACTTTTTCATCACGAACAATGCCTTGTTGCTGAAATGTGCTATACAAATCAAATTTGATTGATTGATTTATCTTTCAGGGCAGTACTTTTTCCCCAAAACAAATAACATCCTCTTACAAAATATTGGGTGCAAAGTATAGACTAAGTAAAAGTTGGATTTTAAAAATGGTACAAAAAATATAACATTTTTGTACCCCATGTGATTTTGAATTTACAGATTTTTGCCCTGATAGTAAAAAGGTTGGACACTACTGAACTAGACCAAAATTATTTGATAAGATTTTGTGTTTTTGCAGTGCACAAACAGAAAGCCAACTGTGAACCTTCTCAGATCTTATGCACCATTTTGTGTTGGTCTATCATATAAAATATTAACAAAACACACTCAAGTTTCTGGGACAATAAAAATGTGAAAATCAATGGAAATAAATACTTCTGCCAGGCAGTGTATTTGCAGATACAGTGCTGCTTGAAAGTTTGTGAACTAGTTGAGTAGTTTAGATTTTTATTTTTTATTTTTACCATGATTTTCTTATTTTCTCATTACCAGTTTTTGTATATGAAATGTCAGGTTTATGTTCATCGATTCCATTTGCTTCTCTTGAGGGAAATGTGTAAATTGCAAGCAGACTAAATGAAACATGGAATCAGAGTATCTGCAAAAGTAAATGAACCACAGCTGCACTGGTAAAGTCAACTAGGTAAAAGACTCAGGTGAAACACATGAGTGCTCGAATAATCAATTAAGCAGACCAATCAAATGAGACATCCTTGACTATCAACCAGGACTATCAACAAATTCTTGACCAGAATCTCCTGCCATCAGTCAGGGAGTTGTAGCTGGGACAGAAATGGATTATGCAACAAGACAAAAGTACCAAAGAACGGCTTAAGAGAAAGAAAATTCGCACTCTGGATTGGCTCAATCCCATAAAAATGCTGTGGCAAGATCTGAAACGGGCAGTACATGCCAGATGTCCCTCCAATCTCTCTCATCTGACAGAGTTCTGCAAGGAGGAGTGGAGAAAAATCCCAAAAAGCAGATGTGAGACACTCGTTTGTGGTACAGAAGAAGTAATGGCTGCAAAAGGAGGTGCCACAAGACGCTAACTGAAAAAGTTCACATACTTTTGCACTTGGCAGATTTTCTGTTTTTGACGGATAAAATACATTTGTTGAATAAATCATGAAAACATGTATATTTTTTTTCTTTGTGTC
This sequence comes from Poecilia mexicana, assembly GCF_051168715.1. NCBI lineage: Eukaryota > Metazoa > Chordata > Actinopteri > Cyprinodontiformes > Poeciliidae > Poecilia > Poecilia mexicana. The sequence goes on from NW_028263374.1 coordinate 18,592,308, forward strand.
CGTTATTTGGAAGGTCTGCCTTACAATTTGAGATTTGGATGTTCGTTTCACATGATTATTGTAATTTTTCTTTAGAAAACAATGACCACATTCAGGTGGTTCACAAACTTTCAAGCAGCACCGTATGTACTGGACATTAACACAGGAGGAGCACAACGGTTATCAGGAAGATGACACACTGGAGCGCTGATGTTCTGGTTTGAGTCGCCGCCCCTCTTTGGTGCAGAGGGTCTTTGTGATCACAGCCTTTCCCCTGAAAGCCGCTGTAGCACTGGCACTGAAAGTCCGTGTCAAAAAGCATCTTGTGTGGGTCTCCCAGGTCGCTGGCGACTGTCAGTTTGCCGTTTCGCCTCTCGATGCGGTGTGTGAGGGGGTTGAGGTGAAGGTAAACATCACTGTCCGGATGTTTGCGAAGGCAGCGGCCGTGGAAACCGCACAGGGTCTGGCTGCAGAGCTCTGCTGCTGTGGAGACGTTGAGGAGGTATCGGCTCAGTGTGTCTTGAAGATACGAGTTCAGGTCAGAGCAGGTGGTCTAAAGGCAGGGAGTAAATGTATATTTACAGTAAATGTTAACATTTTACATCACAACTGCAAACCACTTCTTGTAAGAGTAAATATAATATTGCCAAATGCATTTAAATAGTTGTTTCATAATTGCTTATTTAACTGTAAAATTTGTACCTTGTGTTTTATTTTGAAATCTGGGCTCTTATTTTGGTAGCATCTTTAGCGGAAGTAAATATAACTGTTGAAAATGGGGAAAGAACAACGAAAAAAAGAAATGCCAAACTGGTTTGAAAGTAATTTTAAGCTCCTTGCTGATAACAGGCACAAAGCATGTTAGTTTTTTACATTTAGGATGATTGTGAATGCACACAGGATTAATGAAAGTAGAGCTAAAGGTTTGCGATTATTTTATTGTGAGTAGCGTAGCTCCGGTTGCCATGCCAACAACTGGTTGCCGTTCCAGAAATGGGTCACTTTAAGTTGTGTCTTAATTTTTTTCCCGAGCTGTACGTTATGGTAACTGAATTGTGGATAGATTTGAATTGAATACTGAGAAATACATGGTCACCGTTTATCCATGCCTTTGAATACTAAGCACAAAAATTAAATCTCACTACTGGTTTTTTAACTTGAAGCTAAAACATGTTAAGCTGGGATTAATCGACATACCAGGTTCACCTTTGAAGATAAATTGAAGGCAGCATAAGCCACTGCTGGATTTTAAAGATATTGTTTTTAAAAATCTGTTACAGTTTCACAAAGATATCTTTGAGGTCTGACTTGATTTAGGCCCTGTTCATACCAATATATGTTTTACAAAACAGATTTTCTGATGTGTTTGCTTCTTCTATCTTCATACACGTTTATGGTGAGAAAAACTGACATTTAATAAAAAAAACATGCTTTCTGGAGTGTTTTTGGTGTTATCTTTGAAGAGTTACGGTCTTGAGGTTATTAAACATGAATGAGAGGTTTACTTTACACATACCCACAACTCAAAAATGTATGGGGAACAATAAAGCTTTCCCTTTTACTTATATTTTAGGCTACATCCAATGATTGTTTCAGTTTTCTCATAAAAGTAGAGAGACATTTTGTTTACAACCTATACCCACATTTCTCTCCAAGAACAAATCAGTAAATAATGTGTCTATGATATTACACAATTTATGTTCTAAGGCACAAAGACATGCTTGCACCAAATTACAGCCTTGCACAATAATGGAAGAAGCTCCTGGATTGATGGATTTTACATACAAGCCTCTGTTCTGCCAAGTGAGCACAGATGTGCAAACAGGGAGAAAGCAGACAGGAGGGAGGAGATAAAGATTTGAACTTTGCACAAGGTTTTTCTATCCCACTTACATGCAAACCATCCCACACTGATGTCTACACGCTCTGAAGCTAAAAGCAGCCCATCAACTCAGCAAAATAAGAAAAACTCATGCAAACGTTAAATAATCACACTTTTGTGTGAGTCTATACAGCATGTGTTTTTCTTCATTTTAAACAGTTTCCTCCTTCCACCTTTAGCAGACTTTAATTTTCCTTCAGACAAGTGTCTTCTGTGTATCTGCAGAACAAGTGGCTTACAGTATAATTAGTGACTGACTCAAGGTCCTGAGTGTCAAATGACTTCACATGTGACAGGAGAGCAGAGGACCACAACTCCAGATGAAAACTGTCTGTACCTGTTCAAACTTTTCACTTTTTCTCATATTACAGCCAAAAACTTTGATATTTCAGGGGATTTAAGTCAGTGTTTCCCAACCCTGGTCCTCAAGGCACTCCCCCCTGCATGTTTTAGGTATTTCCTTGCTTCAGTCCAGCTGATTTCAATCGATGACTGATTAACAGGCGTTTGCTGAACTGCAATCAGTTGAATTAGGCACGTTAAAGCAGGGAAACCTCTAAACCAGGGGTCCCCAAACTTTTTCCTGCGAGGGCCACATAACTGTTCCCTTTTCTGGTCGGGGGCCGGTCTTAGTTTTTCGAGAAAGAAACCTTAAAAAACTTTTGTTGAGGGGGGGGGAGTGAAACTGTGGACTGGACCGGGGGGGTGGATTACTGCCGACGACATATTCGCGTTTGTAGATAGATTTTTACCCGGGCCGGCCCAAATGAGGAGGCGGGCCAGATCCGGTATTGTTCAGGGGGCCGGACCAAATGAGGAGGTGGGCCGGATCCGGCCCGCGGGCCGCAGTTTGGGGACCCCTGCTCTAAACCATGTAGGACAGTGTGCCTTGAGGACCAGGGTTGGGATTTAAGTGACAGAACAACCATCATCATTACAAGAACGGCAAGTGGTACAACATCTTTAAATAATTGCAAAATACAAATCTGAAAAGTGTGGCATGCATCTGCCTCTTCTAGTTAATTCCCCATAAATTAAAAGTAGGCTACAACGCAAAGTTTAGGTTGTAATCTAAAGCTTTGGACATCTCAAAGAGTGTTTCAATCCACAATGTGAAACACCAAGTTTCCCCATCCCCTCTGTGAAACACGGTGGCGGCAGCATTATGCTGCAGGCATGTTTCAGAAGGACAGGAAAGCTGGTCAGATTTTATAGGAATGTAGTTGGAAAAAAGGTAGATTTTTAAAGAAAACTTGTTTGATGCTGCAAAAGACTTGATGTTGAGTTGGAGCAGAAAAACAACCTAAACATGCAGCTGGAGCTACAATAGCTTGGTATATTAATATTTATCTTTTAGAATGGATTAGAACTAAATCTATTTAAAATTATGCTGAAAATTGAGCTAATCTGCTAAGGAAAATGGGCCAAAAATAATAAGCATTTTTTGTTCCCAAAACACTTTAATGAGGAACTGGTGTTGAACTGCTTTCTCTGACTTATGATTTTTTTAAGTTTATATAATGTAGTATATTATTGTTGTTTGTGACTGATTATACATTTCTCACAGTCACAGATATCTTTTTTATGGACTGATTGCCTATCCTGTCTCTGATTGGCTTAGATTCCCTTTCATCTCTAAATAGACACATTCTTTGAGAAACTGGTGACGGCATGCAGCCGAAACAATTTTTGCCCTTATTTAAAAGCTAAGACTATTTTTATGTAGTTCTTCAGAACCAGACAGTCATTTACTCTTCTCCCTTTTACATTATGTTTGTGCTTACTCACTTCCTCCTCTTAAAAAGACTCAGTCTCTAGATGTCCAAAGATAATAGAGATTTACCCCAAAAGGCTTGCAGCTGAGATCACAGCATAAAGTGGTTCAACAAAGTGTTAACTAGGAGAACTGAATAAAATACTGCACATTTAAAATAAACAAAGAAAATCATGTATCTATTTCCCTTCTGGTCCACCTGCTTTATGTTGGCCTATCATATAAAATCCCATTAAAATGTATCGACCTCCATATTGAAAAAAAATTCTAGAATAGGCATCGGTGACAATGTGCCTAATCCATAAAGGCAGATCTATTCAGTCTAATTCTATGCTTTATTATTTATTTTACATTATATTTATAATCCTTAATTGCTCTTTCTGAACCATTTGAAAGGTTTGCTGTGGCTTTTTACATGTTTAACCAAGACAGTAAGCCTATTGTTTTAATCAGTTTCAGTTTCTTTACTAATTAATTTGCATTGGCTGTTATACTCCTAATTGCGCTGACTGAATAAATTAAAGTTGTGCTTTTACGTTTGACCAATCTTGTGAAGCTATTAGTGTATTTAAGTGTGCTGTAGTAGTGCAGAGTCATCAAATGAATCTGTAATTCAGTACATTTAGGTCTTAAAAGAGAAACATTTAAATCTCTGTTTTTCTGTATTGGATCGGTATCCGAGGTGAAAAAAGTGGACCAGACAACCTGTGAAACGTGAGTCAGTTTATGCTTACTTTGTTTTTCCCATGTGTTGCATCTCCCCACAGGATGATTCCTGCAGCTCCCAGAGCGACACTCTCCCCGATGGTGGACACCAGGTCAAACTAGAAAAGAGGATTCAGCTCTTGAAATTCACAGGTCAACAGAAATTGAAACTTAAAGAAATAAAAAAGGAAGAAACAAGCTTTTATTTTGTCCCCTTTCCATCTTTATGGGTGATTAGACAGATCTTCAATGTAACCAACACCCTTCCTGCTAGCTCCACACAAATTAAAAGGTCTGACTGCTACCAAAACAGGAAAGGACTGCGCCTGCCGATAAGGAAAACTGAAGAGCTGTAGCTTCACTCAGCATAGGAGGGGGGTTGTGAGCTAGCGCTCCTCTGTGATTGAGATTTGTTTGCTTGAGGGATGACACAAGTGCATTATATTAACTTTCCACACAGTCACTTAAAGGCAAGTGTAAAACAGGATCCGAGTGTTTCTGAATGATAATTCAAACGTGTCAGCAGGAGAGGCTACAGAAGGCGGCGTGTCACCTCTGTCAGCTGTTCCAGGGAGTTGGCGTAGGTGGGCTGGGTGTACACAAAGACAGGACGTGCCACCTCGTCGCCGGATGAAGCCAAACGCATCCCTTCCTTCACACGGTTCCGCACAAACTGCCGTCCTGGGGAAGAGGAGCGCAGCACTTTGCCCATGTAGACGGAGGGAAAGAGAGCCGTGCTCTCCGTCCACAGCCACTTCAGCTGCTCGTTGCGGGCCACCTCCACGTCGGGGCAGCGGCCCGTGTAGCCCTCCAGGGAGCGCAGGTAGTCGTGGTTGTAGCAGTCTGGGAACAGGTAGAACCCCCACAGATTGTTGGGCCGCAGGTGTTTGGCGTGGCGTATCGTGTCCAGCATGAACTTCTTGGCAGACATCTCAAACTCCAGCTGGGCCACTTTCCCCACCTGTTCCTCGGCCCAAGTTGGGTTCTTCTGGCGCACCAGTTCACGGGAATGTTTGCGGTAGATGTCTTTTGGTCCCCAGTTTCGTATCCAAAGAGGCCGCCACTCTTCCCAGTCAATAACCGCTAAACCTACAGCGTCCCGGTTTGGTATGTACTTATCGACACCTTTCTGCATTTCGCTGAGGTGCTGCGAGAGACTGGCAATCTGCGGCAGCCCGCCGCGCACCGGCGTCTCATCCTCCTCAAAGTAGGGGTACAAGCCCAAACGGTCCTTGTAGAACATGGTCAAGTTCTGCCTGACGAAGCCCTCATTTGGTGTGGCCACAATCTGGAACTGGTCCAGCTGGAAAGAAATGCGGTGCCAGGGGCCACATTCCTGAGTCGGGACATTCCAGGCGAGGAGAAGGGGCTTCTGGGAGAACAGGGGCCATCTTGTAGGTTTCACTTCCAAAGCGCAGACACCGTCCCCGAGCAGAACAATCAGGAGCGGTAATCTCCAGTCACAAAGAGTCCGATACAGCATGTCTTCAGATGTATCTCGAGTGTCCTTCTCGGCCCTACAATGTAGAGAGGAAAATTTAGGTTTAGAAATTCCTGCGCTGTTTGTTTCAATTAGGACTAAACCTGAACTGCTTGACCATGTTCTACAACAGTGTTTCTCAACCCTGGTCCTCACCGCCTACTTGATGGTCATGCAATCATTTGAATCATCTGTTCTGGAATAGAGGCACATCTAAAACATGCAGAGCAGGGGGGGTGGTGAATACCAGGGTTGAGAAAAACTGATCTTCAAGGACCGCTAACTAAACAGCTACTCAACAGGTTGTTGCTGGGTAACCACAAACTACTCAAGAGATTGTTGCCGGGTAACCAAAGAGTGAGTGAGTTAGTTGAAGCCACTAACTTTGCTGTGAGAGGTTGAGCGGCTAAAGTGTTTCTTCTGTCTACATTTCCCAGAATGCTGGTTTCAAATAATCAAACAAAACTTCAATATCAAACAGAACTAACCAGATTGGATGAAAAAGAAAAAAGATTTCAGATGACTATTTAATTTAATGAGAGTCAAAAAATAATCAGTTTAACCCAACCTGACCCTACCTGGTAAAAGTAACTACCCTCTACCATTTAAAAGGTAATGGTAATGGTAATTTTATTTATATAGCACATTTTCAGCAACAAGGCAATTCAAAGTGTTTTAAATAGAACCTATTTGACAACACAAAGAGGCTAAAAGTTGTCAAAAAGCAACACATCTTGACCTGACCTGATCTAAAGAAACTCAAGGACAAAAGACAAAATCGTTGACGTATATCAGCATGAAAGGGTTAAAGAACCCAAATACAAACTCTTAAGGGAATAACAAACAAACATGGTGGTTGTGTGATTATCAGTGATTTTCAGTACGAGGAAGTTTTCTCTCCACATGGAGTTTTATCAAGATATTTTGTGCTTCTATTCTATTATAATAGCAATAAAAGTTATGATTAAAAACTATTTACTGCTTCTTTTTTTAGTTAACTATATGGCTCTGACTTCTTGGAGCCACAAAAATAAATACTGTTCTTGAATTCCCATTTGAAACAAGCTTCTTCAGGATGCCACTTACTTCAGGAGGACTGATCAACATCAGTAAACTGACAACAGTAACCATATTTAACTGTATTTTTTTAACTTACTGACATGAATTGATGCATTCATGAAACAGTGAAGAAAATACTGAAAATAACATTTATAATACTTAAAGTTTTGTTTTTCTTTAATCTAATTAACTAAAATTGATCAAGACAACAATAAATGAAAATTCTTATCATTTCAAGGAAGTTTTTGTGATAAATGACAACATAAATGCCAACCCAGATTCTCCAGTAGAAGGAGAATGTTGGACCATTCACTCATAACCTTATGCTCAAACTATGAGTTGGTAGTTGAACCATTTCAATCATCTGTGTTGGAGCAGACACTCATCTAAAACTGGCAGGACAGCAGCACTGAGGGGCACTGAGGCAGGTCAACGATCCATAACGCAGCAACAAGTCAAACTCGGTTAAACATGGAAAAAAAAAATGACCTAGTCAAAGTCTGCAGTGGAATAACCCTAACCACAAAACTCTCCAATCAGAATTAATTTAAATAGATGAATAAAAATTCCTCAATACTCAATGCCAGATATTGCAAACACTTGCTGCTACCAATAAGGTTGGAACAGCCAGTTATTAGGTTTTGTGGGGATAAAATACTTTTTCAACTTTGGGTATAAAAGAAACTGCAGTACTTGTACTCAATTTGAAGTATTACAAAGTTACAAAATATTAATAAAAAACACTATACAATCGCCATTATATTTAAAAATACAATTAATAATTTAAAAGGAAGTTAAAATTTTGTATAACTGCTTTTAATTATTGTCAAACTTGTCAAATTAACAGTTTTTACTTACTGAGAACATATAGACTTTGTCATGCATTTCTAATTTATATGTAAGCAAACTAACAAAACAAAGATTTAAAGTCCTGCAGTCGTATCCACTAGACATTTTATTACTCCGCTCCATATTTTTCTTTTTCTTTCTTACAGTTTAGAGTTTAGTAACAGGCAGTAAAGCAATTTTAAGATCCAAGTGGATGGACCTACCTTTAACAGCAGACTGGGGAAGCATTCCCATAAAAAAAAAAAATCCCAAAACTTCAGGCGCGTCTCTCCAAAACAATCATTTCCTCCGGGTGAGGAAGCAATGGTGGAAAAACTTTAGAAAGGCATAAGAAAGAGTGCTGGACCGTGTCAGCTCGGCTCCCGGTCTTCCCACGGCCACTACAGCGGGGAAAGAGTGAACTTACCCCCCGCGATGTTGTCAGTTCAAACTCCTTCAGTCAGAAAAGCTCAAACCATTTTCAGGATGTTCCATTCAGGCCGGGAAAAGAGGGGGGGGAGCTCTCCGGACATCCTAAAAACTCCGTCAGCGCGTTTAATTTCTTGGATAAAACGCGTTTCCTTTGCGTAACTCCTCACGTATCGGATGAGTGATCTAATCGACCTTAACTTGGTGGAGTTTTATTCATTTTTTACGAGTTAATTTATTGGGCTCAGCCCAGAATGTTTCAGTCCAAGAAGCTGACCAGCAGGAACAGTGAAACAGACACCCTAACTATACCAAGATCCACGCCAGGACAGCTTGCAATGTCCCAAAATAAATTCACTAACGACATTTCAGATACGTTATATCCCGCCGTGCACATGGAAGCAGCTGACTGCTGAATTTGAACCCCGAAACTCAAAGATTTTGATAGTTTTTTTTTTGTTTGTTTTTTTGTCAAAATGCAGACATAAATGTGTGAGTTTGCTGTTCACTTTGCTATAACTTGATATAAAATGGATTTTATTAAGATACCACTGAATAAAATCTATTCCAATCAGCCGCCATTAGAAGTCACCCAATTAAAATCTACATGCATGGACTTTAAAGAGGACCTGTTTATGGAAAATTCACTTTGTGCACATTTTTATTTGTGATTCTAAACAATCTAAGCACCAAAAAACAAACACATGAAAAGACATCCAGACATTTTCTAGCAATAAATTAATGTGCTTTGGTATCTAGAAAACAAGCCATTTCAAAAACTTCTCTATATTTAGATGCAAAGGTAATTTTATTTATTACCTTTTAAAGTGCTTTACAGGATTTTAAAGGAAATACAAACAAAATAACAAACCAAAGCAAAGAGCAAAAGAAGAAAAAGCTAATGATGTGATCCAAAGTAAGAGATTAAGTCACAATGGGCACTGTCCTGTTACCTAGCAACCCAGGCAGAGCTCCGCCCATTTCATTGTTGGAGGACCAGCAGTTTGGTCAGCAGGTTTTACCATTTTATGCACTGTACAATGGCTGCTGTTGTTGACTTACTGCTTGCTGCATCCTGGCTGTGCAGGAGGCTCCACTTCTGCTGCTTCTTTAAAAGTAGTCAAAATGAGCTGAAGAGCGAACATTTACAACAAAACAACTAAGGTCCCAAAACAGAGCTTGGAGATACACCATCCATGACTACATGAAAGGTTAAAAGTTAATGCCAGCTCAATTAAAAACACTGAATTTATCCAGAACAACAGACACATAGATGCTTAGTCCATAATCATGTAGAATATTACAGTACACTATTCATGCATTGCAAAAACATAACCACTTCATGCATGGAAACATCAATAAGGCCCAAATTGCTTCCCTCTGCTTGAAATAGATAATTAAAGCCTTTATTCTCACCACAAACAATTAAAGTTTAGAAACTAATAAGAGGCTTAACAGTGTCTCATAAATATTGTTCTAAATAAATAATGGTTGGTTTTCTGGTGCTTTAATCCCTTTCTGTAATTACAGCAGTTAATCATTTTGCATGACAACTTCAAACCCATCTACAGTCACATCCAAGAAGTATAATATTCTTTCCAATGAGGCCCGTTTGTTAAAATTACTTTTGGAAAATAACAACCATTAAGCATGTTTTAAACAAATATTTATGAAGCCCATATTTCTGTAATGATTTTTATTGGCCTGATGTAATATTATAATCTTAAATATTTGTGTTTTTATTAGCCCTAAGCTAAGAATCTTCATAATTAACAGAAATTACAACTGTTTTAGTAAATCAAGTTGCTGAAATAAATTAACTTTTAAATAATATTCTAATTTATTTAGTATTACTCTATGTAAATAGGATCACTTTGTTATGGCTATGTCTGTCTATAAGTAAAAATGTTAATATATTTATCTAAATCTGGCATAAATACCTGACAAATTAATTACTACATGCATATTATGAGTCTTGCATTCATGTTTTTTTCCCTTAGTTTGATATAAGCGATATGGCTCCCTGCCCAGGGCTTCACAGCCTGAGGGTGTCACAAGCAGTCAGAGAAACAATTTTAAAAAAACAGAAAGATTTTTCTGTCACTTATTTGAATGGTGAGTAAAAAGGGAGCGGGGCAGCTGCCACCGCAGCGCTTCTCTGGTGAAATGTGTCGAGGTGTGGCACAGAAATAGAGATTGGCTCAGGCGACACATTGACCAGAGTTCTGAGAAATGTTGATTTTGAAATAAACAACCTTCTGATTCTACACTTCATTTCTCTTAGAAACTTCTCAAGATGGGAACTTTGAATAGGCCATTCAATAATGCAGTTACGTGTTAATCCTCATAAATCTGGAGATTTGGTTACAAGAAAGTTGAATACTCAGTAGAATCCCGTCTATCAATGTGTGCAATACAATAGTAAAGAAATATGGGTGTGATGAATATTTGGTTCGCTATCATATTTCAAGTCTGATGTATGCAAATTCTACATACCAGTGAATATATCAGATGTACATTAATAGTAATCTATAAATGTTTTCACAATGTCCTGAAGCCAGACTGGCCCATGGCTGCAGTCAGCAATATCAAATCCAAAGTCCACTGTTGAGAACTCAAAGGCGCATCTTGGGTTGCAGTTCTCCATAGCAACGTTTTACACATTGAAGATTCAACATGAAAAGTCTTTTCTGTCCCACCATCACAAAATAAACACAAGACGTTTGCTTAACGCTTCAGAGACGATGTCCTTTGATCAGATTAGACTAATATTGACCTTCAGCTGGGTGTGAACAGCTGAACAGTGGAAAAGTACCTCATACCCACTGCTAAAGCTGCAGTGCGAAATGTTTATAAAAATACATGTTTTTTATTTATTTGTTAAAATGTCACCATGGGGGGACTGTACATTATGAGGCAGTTAATCTGTGAAAAGGTTGGCCACCTCCTCCTTCTACTAGATGCTGTTACTGTCTGAAGATATGCACTCCTCCCAACCCAAACCAACTTAACAGAGCCAGGAGGAAGGTCTTAGCGCTGTCAATCAATTTTGTGGACACACTGCTAAATGTGCTAAAGGTGTAGAAACAACCTACCGCTACAGGAAAACAATTTATCCACCGTTATCTGTGGCTATGCTAACTAGCTTGAGCCTTTACAGCAGGCATTGCTGTCAGGGAGAAGCTGCATCATAGCAGAGACCAAGGGAGAGTTGAGGGTTGAGCATGATTTGCAGCGCTAAGACCCGCCTCCTGGTTCTGATTGGTTGTTTTCAGTTAGCACTGGGAGCACTGGGAAAAAGTAAAGGTGTTACATTTTTTCATAGATTATCTGTCTCATGCTGTACACTGCAAAAACGAATTGGTCCTTTTCAGAATTGGGATTAATTTAACTCTTACAGAGTTATTTCAACAATAGTTTGAGTAGTTAGAACTATTTAAAGTGTTAAAATTACTCAATTTCTTGTTGAAATAACTCTGAAAGAGTTAAATTAACACCAATTCAGATAAGGACCAAATAAACTCGGCATAGAGTTAATTTAACTCTGCAGAATCTGCTTGTGTATTTCTGATCTAGTTTCTAGTGCAAATATATTACTATTCTTGAAATAAAATAAAACTAACTTACAAGCAACTTTTTTAGCAAAATATATAACAAGACATTTTTCCATGTTAATTTATCTGCCAATAGTACTAGTGTTTTTTCATTAATATTAAGAAATTATTCACTTGAAACAAGCCACTATATCTCGCTGAAAAGTTACTTTTAAGTTAGTTTAACTTATTTCAAGTTTACTAAGATATTTGCACAAGAAACTTGACTAAAATTACTTGGTAAGATGTTGTGTTTTTGCAGTGTACTGTCACAACATAATGACATTTTCAACAAATATGTAAAAAGGGTACTGCAGCTTTAATGTATAGTGGAGAACCTGTGTTGCTGTGGGACTCTTTCTTTTCCAAATGTCCTTCGAACCTCTTTAAAGTGCATGGTTTCACAAATACCTTTTAATACTTCAAGTGCACTAAAATCCAAGAGTGTCCCCATGTTTATTTCCTCTACGGTAAAGTAGATAATTTGAATTTAAACTAGGTTTTACTTGTAAAAATCAAAGAGTGTGAAAAACTCACATCTGTCCTCATAAAGGAGTTAAAGTGCAGCAGTTTCCTTTCGAGTACAAACTGAAAAAAGCCCCTTAGATAAAACTTCAAGGAAGGAAATTGCACTTAAAGATATTGAGAGACATCTGGCAGCAGCACTAAAAGTAATGGCTAACCCTAAAACCAGTGGTGAAACATCAGTGTTGGCTGTGTATTTAAAACATAGACGAATGCGCAAGCAGTCATTCTGTTCAGTCGAGTGAAAAATTGTATGCAGGCCTTTTGCTTTTATTCAAGCTGTGTTCGTGGCTGTGTTTTTCCACAAGCGCTTTGAGCACACTTCAGACAGTGGGTACACAAGGCATCTGGTATGCAGATGTCACTGCTGCCTGGCGGCATGTGATGACAGCCAGAGGCAATGACTCACTGAAGTACCCAAGTACCACATGCTGTCTTGTTGCCAAGTACAGCAGATATGGATGGGGACAGAGGACGTCTGAAACCACTGAATTAAATGAGTGACTAGAGCTTGTTTGCCTTTTAGATTTTTAATCTGGCCCAACCATAGATTTTTATGTGGAACCTCTGGACTCCAGACCCCAAATTACATTGATCAGTCTCTCTGTTTTTTGTATTTATTTGTGAGTTTAATGAACATTCTCTGCAGAAATTATCAAGAACATCAAGTTTAGGTGACTTCTACCTCCCACCTGCAGGTGGAAGTATAACTTACTTCAGCTTTTCTGGGTGTAAAGTTATAGTCCTCATTGAGTAACAAATAGTCACACTTAATGACATACAAAGCGCAAATATTGCAAAATTTCATGCAAAAATCTCTAAACTAGCACCACAAAATCTTTTTGATTGCAAAAAATTACAAAAACAATCACCAAATTCTAAAGAGAATGATTAATGTGATTATTTTTAAATAGTTATAGTTCTTATAGAATGCAAAGACAGCTATTTATTAATATTTTTAACAGTTTGTTAAAGGCGCGTATCATGCAAAATTCCTATTTTGCACTTTTTTGTACTTCAATTTGGGTTTCTATTGCTTCTAAAAACAGCGAAAGCCCTTAAAAAAAACAGAACTGCTTTTGGCAATAAGTGAATGTTTTCTTTTTATCTTTTTTTAAAGCCATTTCAAAATCTCCAGAATGTAACAAATGTCACAAATCACGAATGTCACAAATCAGCAGGCACTGCCCCTCACCTATGAACCTCAGCGAAGCCCAGCCTGTTACCTAGCAACCCCAGTGAAAGCGAAGCTCCAGCCCATTTGCTTGGCTGGTCTTACCACTGTATTCGCTGTACAATGGCTGCTGGAAAAGATAAGTTTTTTGTTGTTGACTAACCATCCAGAAACCACTTGCTGCATTCTTGTTGGTTGTGCAGGATGCTCCACTCCTGCTTATCAAAGATACATGGTTGTATAGCTGCGCATCAGTTTGCAGCCATTTTCACAGCTGAGTTAAACTTTGAGTTTTGAGTTGTGGCCATCAGCAGCTCATTTGAATTTAAAGTGACAAGATGCTCAACAACAGCTCATTCTGAAAGGAGCTCAGAAAAGGCACAGACGAAAATCTCATTATCTAAGAATGATTTTATTTAAAAAATGTAATTAACATGTTTTTATAACCCATAAACCTGTCTTAATGTCTTTTAGGAAGTATAATCGGTCACCTTTAATGAGTTTTATCAATACATTCTGGCACAACCGGTCCAAGAGAAAATTTCTGATCTTGATATTGCCAAAATGAAAATGACTTTGACACCTCTGGTGTAGATGGTAAAAGATTATTCAAAGTGCTGCTGTTTCAACTTTTCTGGTCAGAGGTCAAGGCTAGGCTTGTGTCAAAGGAGTGTTACTTGTGATGTCTGAACACATGACCAGGGTAGCTTTGACGCCGGAAGATGCTGTTTTCCCTGTCAGGGTGAGTTCCTCTGCTTATCCTCCGAGCTCTGCTGACTCACCTCACCATGTCATCAGTTTGTCCCTCATGCTCTTTTTCTCTGCAGAGAGGTTAAGGGAAATCTAGAACGCAGGCGACCCATGATTGAGGACAAAGAGGGAGGAAAGGAACAGAGATTCGCCTTCGTTTTCCTCTGGTGTCAGCTTCCCTTTGACTTCAAGCTCCTGAACTTTACATCAGCAGGAACAAGTGAATGCCAGGAAGCGAAAACAATGGGAGGGAAAATGGAAGTGCACAGTGCCACTGTTACTGTGTTTCCTAAACACTGTAAATCTCAATGCCTTATGGGTAAACCTGGACCCAACCCTTTGTCACTCCCACAGCGGCAAATAGATTTTAACATTAAAACATCTGTTTTATTTACTGGAAGGTTGCTGTTTTGGAAAAGTTGGTTAAAACATTGCTCAGATAGATAATGCTTTATGAAAAGGCATGGTACCACTTTACAATATGTTATCCATTAATCTATAAATACAATTTAATAACTGTTTATTATGCCTTTATTAAGGATAAGAAGGAAAATTTATGCTAAAAAGTAAGTCTACAAATGCTTATTGTGCTTCCAGGTAGTCTGAAATGTTTACTACAACAACTTCAGATAAAATATAGGTGATTTTATGCAAAAAATGTAAAGAACATGTTTTTATAAACCATAAACCTATCATATGGGTTTATGGGCAGTTGCTTGCCAATTTCTAATTGGCAAAAAACTGGTAGATTTTGTGTCTTCACTCCTAATTAATGCATAATAAAGAGCTATTAATGATTTACAAAGTGTCTAAGATTAATGGATAACATAACTATAAGAGAAATTGTATTATAAAGTGGTAGTAAAGGTGTCTGAACAGTACATTTGGTCAGAACTCATTTTAGTGATTGTTTTAGTGTTTTCAATCATTTTCTACTAACTTAAAAGTCTGGCTCATGATCTTGTGATTCTTATTTATATTTTTGCTTTTTTATATGCCTATATATTGTTTGTATTGTGGTAAACTTTTGGGCTATAAGGTATTTTATTCTTTTTAAATTGGTAACTTGATATTTTGATATTTCCTTTTTAGAAAAAAAACTTTTTATTTAACATTATTATTATTATTATTATTATTATTATTATTATTATTATTATTATTATTGGGTAAAAGCTTGTAGATTTTTTACAACGTTACATTGTATTTATATTGATTTTACCTTGAGGTACAACAGATAAAAACTAGCCTTTATGGCTAACTCTGGCATATTATGTGATGCCTATTGTCCTTTTTGAAATAAATAAACGACAATAACAACAATAGTTTCGTATTAAAACTACATTCAGAAAGGAAAGAAGATATCTGAACTGTTACAATATCGAGTACCAAAAAGGTAAATAAATGTCTTAAATTGTCAGATTTGTTTTCTCTTTGTGAAAGGGATTAATAAAGTTTCCTATTTATCTATTTATTATTTTAGGCAAGCAGTGCTCCGTATAAAACCTCTGAAGAGATTTTATACGGAGCCCCTAATCGGACATGGAGAGAGAGAGAAAAAAATTAGAAATCCCGACTTACTTTCTCGAGAGTCCGACTTTTTTTTTTTTTTTTCTTGGGATCTCGAGAAACTTTATCCGGATCAGAATCAGAACATAATGACATAATCACAGTGATGGAGGAGACACACCCATGGGGTAGATATATAGATTTTATTTCGAGCTTGGGCTTGAGTATAAACATATCAAATCAGTGCCTGACAGCAGACATGGTTTTTGTATAAGTGAGAGACATCTGAAGAGAGTTTTCAGTGCGCGGGGACTCATTCGGCGCAAGTCCTATTCCGACTTGGCAGTTTTGGTTGAATTCATTAATAACCAGCTGCAGTCCTCTGGACAGCTTCACGGTTACCGATGGATGCACGCTAAATGCAGAGAGCATGGACTTCGTGTGAGAAAAGAAGATGTGCGCTTGGTGTTGAAGGAATTGGATCCCCAAGGGGTGGCAATGAGGCAGGCAAGACGTCTCAGTCGGAGAAATTACTTTTGTCTCTTTGCATTTGCATGATATCCTCCTCTGGGACATCTCTGGACCGCAGAAAATGATATAAGTCGTCCTCCATGATCTATGTAGACACACTTTACCACATAAAAAAATGCCTTTCCCGCCAAAAAAAAAAAAAAAAGTAACTCGCGATTTTTCAAACAGGATTTATTTTCTTTTCTTTTTTTTCTCCATGTCCCCTTAGGGGCTCCATAGTTTTATGCAAACTGCTGGAAAGGTTGACAATTGTTTTATGTTTTCTCTATTTGTGAGTATCGGCTCTCACTGTAGTTCACTGGAGTCTCAAAGACTATTTTCCTCTTTTTCTCGTTCTTGAATTTCTTTAACTTAGGGCTCGATGTGTTGGATTTAAGGCTTTAGTAGCCTAATTCATCCCATCAGACAGGTTATATTTAAGTGGTTTCTTGATCTAATAAATATGGCAATAATCAGACTTGAGTAAAACTCAATTTCTTTTCCAATGGTATAATGTAATGTGACTTTGAAGCTGGAATAAAATGCAGAAAAGAAATCTGAATTAGCATAAAAAACTGAAAATATAAACAGAGTACCTGTAGACAAAACACGGAAGGAGGACTAATCAGAGGAAAATGGGAGCAGCTGAGACAGACAGTAAAATCAGGTGGAAAAGAACAGCTATGAAGAGGAAGCAAACTGGCCAGCTGAGGAAGGTGAACGATAAACACAGGAGACGAACTGAGACACAGGGAAACAATAAATCAAGAGGGGAACGAATCCAAAGACACAAGGAACAGAGCATTACAATAAACTAGAAAATTTCTGAAGTAATATAAACGGGGCCTGCCAAATGTGCCCGTCGGTTGGAACCCATAGTTCTGATGCTAAAAATTAGCATAGACTGGCGACCTCTCGCTCAAAACGTTCGCTGGAGATAGACACCTGCACCTCCCGACCCCACTAAGGGACAAGGGTGTATAAAAAGTGGATGGATGGATATTGTTCAATTACTTGAAACATTTAAGCGCTATAAAGCATAAATAAGAAACTTGTAAATAGTTTTTCAACAGAACCTCCAGTATAAAATGCTGAACTATTCCTTTATTAAGTTACTCTAATAAGCAGAACTGTTTCTAAGAAATAGTTTTTTCAGCTCCCTCTCATTCAAATGTGCTGTGTAAGATATATATATATATATATATATATATATATATATATATATATATATATATATATATATATATATATATATATATATATATATATATATATATAGCAACATAATTCATCAGCAACAGCACTCACAGATGTTTCACTTTAAACCGCTTCAGCCTACATACTTCTAGGAAAGCAGTGTCTCCTTTTTCACTCTTTATAATTCGAAGCACATTTCCGTACTTTTTCGAGGACTGCAGATAATTCATGACGACTGACTCTCATATTCACATTCAGATGGACGATTCCCCCTTCCCCACTTTACGCTCACATTGTGTACATCAGGGAACACATTCCACAGGTCAGAACAGTGCTTCACATTGTCACTTTCACGAGGTTCATGACTTCTATGCTTCATCCTTATGGTCGAGGGGGAACTTGCAGCAAAACTTCAAAACAGGAGCGGAGAGGAAACACATCAAAGTGACTGACCTCTGACCCAAGAACGCACCCAACCACATTCCACTCAATTACAGACACCAGGGTAGGGCTGCAGAGGAAGCCCTACCCTTTTATTGTGGAAACTCAGCACGCACACAGAAATATATATTTACATTACCATTAAAGTTTGATCCTTAGCCAACTGGTAACCACCTCAAACACGTCATATCTCTTTGCACTCAGATCACATAAATCCAACCTTTGTATTCTGGATATCTTGCTAGATAAAGAGAAAACGTGATAACGGTGGTGTTGATGCAAGTGAACACAAAACCACACGGTTTATGTCTCAAGAGCTTTTTGCTGCCATCTAGTGGTAAGAAAGCGTTAACTAGATTTTATGACGTGATTGTTTAAACCAGGAGTGCCCAAAGTGTGGCTAAGGGGACATACCGTACTTTTTTCGTCAAAAAAGTTATTTTCTCCTGACATTCAAGTTATGTTTCGCTGCCCTTGACCGTTGAAGGTTACCATAGCAACCAGTAACAGACATCTCGTGCCCGTTTGGACTACAGTTAACCACCAACTTTATTTTCTCTCTTGTTATAGTCAGAGGTGGGCAAAGTACCCAGAAATTGTACTTACATAAAAGTAACACTACGTCAACATATTTTTGCTCAGTTAAAAGTAAAAAGTAGCCATCCAAGAAATTACGCAAGCAAGAATAAAAAAAAAGTATTTGGTATACTCAAGTTCTGAGTAAATGATTAAATTATTAATCATTTAATGTTTAAAAATTAAATTTTCATATGGATCAAAATACAAGGTTAAGCGCCAATTTCGGTATTTTAAGGACAAAAATGATAATAATTCATAAACGCAACAAAAAAAATAACAAAATCAGGCAAAAGAGCATTTTTCCCAAATCAGTTTCTTTCAATAAAAAAATGAATGAAACGTTAATAAAAACTGCAGGTTTAATGTTTTAATTAAACATGTTTCAATTAAACATGTTTAATTAAAACATTAAACATGTTTTAACTTTTGGCTAAAACATGTTTGTTCCTCATTCAGTGAAGTTGCTCACAGTGGGTAGAGTATCCTGAAATAAAGTAAAAATAGCGATACTTCATAATAAAATTATTCAAGTTATAATTATATTTTTTTTTTCTTTTTCGAAAAAGTTAAGTAAATGTAACTACCATCTGCCTGTCATTCAATGGTTGATAAATTGTGTTGCTGCTCTTGACGGTTGGTGGTTACCATAGCAACCAGCAACTGACAGCTCCTGTCCGTTTATCTGATGCCATCTGTTAACCACAAACTTGATTTTCTCTCGTTATAATAAATATGGTGAACCTGAGTGTGTCTGTTGTGAAATCAGCCATATAAGACCTGAGACAAACAAAGCTTGCAGACGATCTCTAAAGTCATCATGCTAGGTACCCAAGAGCCATCCTCATGTTCGTCAAACAGCAGACAAGGAAGCAGGAGCCTCTGGGAAAGGTCAGTCGGCTCCCAAACCAGACACCATCATTCTCGATCAGTTCTGCTGGAATTAAAGGTTTTTAAGAAATATGGCCCTGAGTATGGGATAAGTCGCCAGCATTTAAAAAGGCTTTAAAGGAAATTACAAAAAAATACCTAGAAAATTACTTTAATGTTTGTGGAGTCATTTAAAAACATCTTAATGGGTCTCTGAATCCCCAAAACTCTGACTTAAAACAAGCCGATCAAATAAAGACAGCCAAGCAAAACTAGCCTCCATTATTTACATGTTTGGTGTATTTCTCACAGGCAAAACTAATTGACATCACACACTCAGTGGCCACTTAGGCGTCTAGACGAGATGACATTCAGACTGAGCACCAAAACAGGATGAAAAGGGGATTGAAGTGACTTTGAACGCAACACAGTTGTTGGTGCCAGACAGGGTGCTCTGAGGATTTCTTAAACTATTCATTTATGAGGATTTTCCTACACAATCATCTCTAATGTTACATAGAATGACCTGTTATAAAACAAGTCCAGCTTTTTGTCCTTTTGTTGAGGTCAGATGAGAATGGATGGACTGGTTCAGGACGAAAGACAATAATAGCTCAAATAACTTGCTATGACTCAGGTATGAATGGAGAAAATGTCAAACCTTGATGACAACATCAAGCTTTACTAAACTGGACAATAGTTTGGGAAAAAAATGTCTAGTATGACGTGTCTCGATTTCAGCCCAAACATTCAGATTGTAGGGTCACAATTTGGTCAAAATATAAACCCATGCATTCAACTTGACCCACTTTGAGTCCCATTAGTGCCAACAGAGGATTGCTTAAACCCCAGTGTTGTTGCTGACCATGTCCAGTTCTTCATAAACCCAGTGTACCCATCCGTCTAGAAATTGTACTGGACTTGAACCCGCCAAACAAAATCTTAATAGTAACTCTTGTCAAAGCGCATCCAAGAAGATAATGGATGTCAAAATTCATCACAGCAGTTTTGCGTGTCAAATTAGTTCAGAGAATTCCAAACAAGGAATTCAAAAGTGAGCGTTAGTAATAATTTTATGAGATTCAGAGTTTGAAAAAGTGTGAGAAGATTCTCAAGAAATTTCAGGTCATTTTTTTCAGGATATTCTTTTTCAGGTCATGTTTGGTCATTTGAATGCTAAACTGACTATTAGTGAGCTTGTCCCACTAGCTGCGTTTCCATTGACCACAAAATTGCACAAACTGGAATTACAAAAATAAATTTGCCTACTGGAAACACATGGGAACTGTGATCAACAACCAAATGTTATTAGAAGAGGACAATGGAGAATGAAGTATGGTTTTAATGACTCATCGTATGAACAAATTTGTTCACACTCGATTTAAATTGCATTTCTTTTTTAATGGAAACACTGCAATTTTTTTCTCCATTAGTGGAATATCAACATTTTGGGCACATTTGTGAGCAAAATGCACAATGTGCATTGTAGGGAAACACAGCTAGTAATCGACCAAAGACCAAAAAAAAAAAAATTGACCAAAGATGCTGACTCAAACTTTCAGCCAAATATTTCCCTACAATTCTCTCACGTTAAAAGATTTCAGTAATAAAGAGCAATAACTGCAGTATGAACCAAGCTTAAAGGGAAAAAAATAAATAAAAACCTGTCAAGACATAGATTACAAAATTAAAAAAAAAATGACATTAATGCAAAGATTTGAGTCACAACTCAGTTCATTAAAACATTTATTCAAGTATTTCCAACTAAGAAAGTATTTACAGTACATTATGTTCACTAGTGCAGGTCTGAGCTCCAGAAGCTAAGACAGACTCAGACATGACGATACAGAACATGAGCATATATGCATAAGAACTTAAAAAAAAATCCACTTTTATTGCTACCCTTTATTCCGCCATCCGTCTTCCACAGATCTAACCAACATGTAAAAAGAACCGTACAGTTTAACACACACAGTTTAGCGTTTCACCGAAGGCAGAAACAATTACAGCCTTTTCACATCATTTTAGTTTCTCCCAGCACAAAAGAAGAAAAAACTTCACAGGGGAAATACGATGTGGATACTTCTCCAAGATGGCTTACATGTCAGATGATTTGTTTTGTAAACCATTTCCGGCACTACTTCTGCAAAGTGATAGCAAGGAGAGCAGAGAACAGAACTCTCTGTAACCACAGTTTAAATGGAGCAATTTAACAATACAGGCTGAGTGTTCGATGTTTTCCCAAGCAGAACCATTTTCCCAGTCTTGACCACGATCCTGTCTGACTGTAGAAGTTTCGCTGTAAAGTTTTGAGAAGATCAGAGCTGAGAAACTCCTCACCCCTCACAGAGGACGATGGGGAAATCTACATGAATGCACGGGTGATCGAGCTTCACGATTCCCTGAAAGATTAACAATTTCCCAATTAACAAACGGAGCAGTTTCTGGGAAAACATGCTGGGTAATTGCTGCTGTGTGTCCACGCTCACCTGTGGAATCAGGTTCTTCTGGATCCTTTTCAACTTCGACCTTTTCCTGCCGTTTTTTGTCACCACCGTCTCTTCGTAGAATTCGTGGGCTAGATCCCCATCCTCATCGAAGTACAAGGAGCTGAAAAAACAGAGAGTTTTAACACTGAAATCAAAATGAGGCATTTTCATTTAGATTTAGGATTATTACTCCAGATTGGTTCTGTTTGATTTGCTCAATAATCCACTTGATTACTGGGTCATAGTGGTTTCACCACCTCTGATGTGTTGACCATTAAAATAGAGAAAATTTAAAGACAGGACAGAACAACAGTCAGCTTATAACAGTCTAACAGAGAAGTTGCAGTTGCCAACAATGATTACTTCATAAAACACCCATACAGAGGGGTGTAATCCAGACATATAATGAACTTTTAGAGACCTTAATGTTTAATTGTATGTGAAGTTTAAATGGTGCATCAAACGATGTTACTGTGATGATTAAAAATCCCTTTTAGACCTTTTCCAAGGAGATCTTCTGGTTAAAAGGTTTAGGTAAGGTAATTTTATTTATATAGCACATTTTCAGCAACAAGGCAATTCAAAGTGCAGTTTATACTGACATTTACAAGCATTTCTTTAGATATGATTAAAAAAAAGTGTCAAATTTTCTTTAATATTGGGTTTTTAAATGACTTAATGGATTAAAAATTGTTCATTTAAAACTAAAACCTTTCTGTACCTCCTTCTTGTGAACACAAATGGTGTTGCATTCCTGGAGCCTTTCAGTCGGGCCACAGATTGCTCGTTTCCATCGGCCCCTGAATCCCCTCCGCTGCCTGAGAAAGGCCAGGAACCTTTGACTTTGGATCCACTTCCTCCCATCCTCAGAGATAAGACATTATTTATCTCCAGTCAACGCTTCCGCTCCGCTCGGTTGGCCAGATGCTCTCAGTTTCTCAGCAAGGCCAGGAGCTGGAAAGTGAAAGAGAGCACAAATAATAAGAGCGTTCCTAATCAGACAACGGCCGCCTGGTTAGTGTAAAGCAGCAGCTGTTTGCTTAGTGGCTGCTGACAAGCTGCAGGATAACACATGGAACCAGATTCCAGCACACACATTTCCTAAAGACGGTGCTCAAGCTTTTCATTAAAAGATCACAAAATGACGTTCTCATAAATTATAACTTTCACAAACAGCAAACTATACAAACTATTTCACCTGTGAAAACAACAGTTTTGGAATAATAGCAAGATGGTCTACAGAAAGAGATTTTGTTTGCTCTTTAATCGTGGTTATTAAAAAGAATTTAGTATTTTCTTAATTAACCTAACTAATAATACTACCCCGAAAATATCCTCTAACTGTGTATTCAACAGAGTTTAACCCAGATCTTTAAATTATATGTTATTTAGGTGATCACAGCTTTGTGTGTATGAGATAATCTGAGACAACAAATGAGTATTTAAGCTAAAGTAAATTATTTATTGTGTTTTAATGATATTCAAATTGTCTTTGTTGATATTGGCTCATCATGTAGTGATTTTCATTTGCTCATTATGAATCTTCTGCAACCTCTGAACCTCTATAAAAAAGAGAAAAACTAGACTCTTTATTTTCGCCATTTTATTTCAAAATATATATTTTGTAATACATTTGAATATAACCAAAGTTATTTTATTTCAGTAATTTAATTTAGAAGCTCAACCAAAAGTTAAATACCCCTGTAAATGTTTAATATCTTAATGACTATGACTTACAGCTAGTGAAAACTCACAACATACATAAATGAATGAATGAATTGTAAAACCTGTATAACAGGTTTTACAATTTTTCCAAAGCTTCACCTATTCGCAAGGAACAGAATATGAACAGTGGATTCCTATGACTATTAAGTCATACTTTCTTTACTCAAATTGGACTGCTATTTTATTTCAAAATGTATATTTTGTAATTGCTCTTGCTGTTATTCTGTGGCCCTTGGTAATTGTATATTTTAATGAAGTAAAAAGAAAAACGCTCAGAATTAAATGGAAAGTGAAAGCACAAATTTTAGAGTATTTCCGCGGTCGACATGTCGCTGGAGTAAACTGTACCATATAAAAGCTAATAAAACTCAGCATATTATCATTATGCTAGCTTCACTGTAAGCTAACCAAGTGGGCCGCACACAAAAACAACATTAGAAATGTAACTTATTATGCTCGATACCTCACTATATCAACTAATGAACACGCATATTTTCCTAGGGTTAATATATTCAACAAAAAAGACGATTAACAAGAAGTAAACAAACGGAAACGTCCATACAGTCTTAACTGTTAGCTTCAACCACTGACGCATATTAGCTTCAAGGGCTAAAATAATTACTCACACCGAAGCTTCACCATTGACACACCAAAACCATTCTTTCTCACACAACAACTCTTAAGATGAATAGTCTTACCTTATTATATAATGTTAAATCGACAAGTGGGCTCATAACTGCCAGCTGTTCCGCTAGCAGCACAGAGGATGAAGCAATCAGCTGATCTCGGCGATAGGCTGCAGTCAGACTCACTGACCTTTAACCAATCAGGTGGAACATTCGTCTCCTTGACAACGTTCAGGCTTCTTATTCGTCCACTATTTACGGAGTGCCATAAACTACAAGGTAGTGATGTAAAATAGCCCAAACACGATTCTAAATAAAATATTACTGATGTTGAAATATGGAATTATGATTTATATTTCGGTAAAATTAATGAACGATATAGTTTGACAAACACATTGTGTGTATACATAGTGATCCACAAAAAGGATCACTATATATACTAATGATCCTTTTTTCTACTCAAACTTAATCCCTTGCAACTGGGATACATGTTGAAATATGTCAAAAGCTCATGTTATATTAATACAAATTCTTCAGTTATTGTAGCTATTGACGACTGTATTCATAGATAGAATGTTCCTCTGATTCTTCTGCTTGTTTTGATATTAAAATACAAAAAAAACATTACCATCCACCCCATCAGTACATCTTAAAGAAACTTTCTACACTTTATTATCCTTCTGTTACTGTCAGTATATATTTGCTTATGACAAAAATCTTTTTAAAAAAGGAACGTAATTCCTACTTAGTTTGTTGATCAGCATTTCCCTTCAGGAGTTGTCTTACCCATTCTTGTCTCTCAAAGAAAACCACCGCTTAGTTTGTTATTTTTATTAAATGCTGTGCACGTCTGCCACACATCCATAAGACTGCTACATTTAAAACAGGAAAAGTGCAGGAAAAATGGAAGAAAACAGAAGACAAACATTTTAGTGATTAACAGAGAAAAACACAAATATAAAAGGAATGATAAGCAGCGTCCAGTTAAACACAAGTATGGCAACAGTCATTCATAAATCCAGTCACGCAGCGTGACCTGTGACACAGCTCTCTGACATTCATAATCTCATACAAATGTCCATACGTCAGTCATACTCACAAAGTGACCGCCAAGTAAAGAGTTGCACCCATCAGGGGTGTGGAGTGGACATGGCAGCTCTTCAGACTTGGATGCAATGAAAATTCAAATACCTTTCAGCTACAGAAAAGGGATTTTTTTTTTTTTTAATGAAGAATTACAATCCAGAAATTTTGATAAAATCTAAGATTTTTAGGGCATTTGAAATAAAAATTAACAGAGGGCAAAAAAAGGGGAATTTTATCCTTTAAGAACATGTCAATTTAGTTGTTTGTTTTTAGGAATGGCTCCGTTACAGTAAAATAAAGCTGTTAAGTTTTCACAGGATTTAAAAAGAAGCTGCATTGCTTTTTAAGATAAAATCTGTCAGCTGAGGTCCAGAATAATCAGACGGCACCCGTTGCAGAACGTCACTGTCCCGTCTGCCAGTCTCAGTCCGCTCAACTCATTCTCTCAGGCACATCAGACTCTCCAGGTGTAAGGCACTTCTCATCTCTCGCATCATTTCACACCAACATACGCGCTAGCTCTTACTCTCTCATAGTCTTGCGCCCTATCTCACACTCTCGTTCAACCAAGAGGTGTTTTTTCTTCTGCTGTTTTCTCCGGAGTCTTTGAATGGAGCAGCGTCCGGCCACAGCTGACCAGTCAGGCTGCTGCACATCAAACTCCGTGCGCAGAGGAGTTTCAGCCGGGGGTCGAGCCGGACAGCGCCTCCAGCATCTTGGTGCGAGCCAAAGTGTATCGCTGTACGATTTGCTTGACGTGCTCCTCTTCCTCACGTTGCAGGATGAGCAGGAAGTTCTTCAGCTCAGGCATGGAGAAAGCATGCCACTGCAAAAGACGGGGAAAGGACATGTGAATGCCTGTAAGATTCATTAGAAGTTTGGATTTGGTTCTTTTAAGCAGATGCTTCGCTTACATTCACTTCACCAGTTTCATTTTCTTTGAGAACAAAACTGAGGAGCTTCTCGTTGGGTCCAGCATTCAGGCGTAAACGAAGAGGACGCTCGTCGTCAGAGAGCTTGCGAACATAAACTGGAGGAGGCAAAATGGAAATGATTATTTTCTGAAAGAGCAAAATAGGATCAGATTTTTCTTTTCTTTTTAAAGAAACACTACCTTGGTCATGGCGCTCGCTGCGCTCAAACAGTGCAAACTTGCCGGGATTGTCTACCACAGTAAACTTCTTCAGCAGAGCCTCAATGACCTCGCGAGCAGAAGTACGGGAGCTTATGTGCAAATGCTTGGAGGCGTCCTTTGGCAGGTAGAAGGAGGTGCGACGCTTCACTCCGCTGGCTCGCTTCCCTCCAGCATCAGCAACTCCTTTTTTTGACGCTGGGACCGACACGGGGCGTGCTAGCTTGAATTGAACCTTCACAAAACCAGTGTAGGACCCATCCTTGTTCTGTTAAAATATATATATATATATATATATATATATAAAAACATTACACCCAAACAAAAAAGCCTTTCTGCTAAAAATTAGTTTTAGATAACTACTCACCATGTTCATGAACAGATTGCTATTGATCTGGGAGTTGTATTCCTTCACTTTCTGCAGAATTTCAGCAGTTGTTAGCTCCTGTTTCTCACATTGGATTTGTTCATCCTAGAAAGGACAGAGAGGAGTTACATTGATGATGCACCAGGTGGCGCTGTTTCTTTAAAACACTACTATCTTTAAGTAGAAACTATACATGATGAAAGCAAAATAAATAAATCAGATGTCTAAAATTTTGCCACCTAAAAATGAAATTATTTATTGTTGAGCATATTTTATTGATGTTGTATTTAAAATTGTTCATATAAAAAAATTTCAAAGTGAGAAAAAAATTACAGCAGTCAGAAATACAATCATGAGAGATTTATATATATATATATATATATATATATATATATATACATGTGTGTGTGTGTGTGTCTGTTTTCTTCCAAATAGTATAAAATATGACACGAAAACGTAATTCTTCTAATCCATACACAAAAGACTGTAAATTAATTTCACACAGGATTTTACAGACAGAGGAACTTACTAAACCTAAAGCAACTCCATCATTGTTGTTTTCCTAACATGTTATGAATTTCCCCCTATGGGTTCACACAAGTTGCATCAGACTCAACTTCCTGACAACGCAGCAAAGGGAAACATGATGATGTCAGCCCTGACTAGTCCTGCTTAACTCCTCTGATCCCTCTGCGTAGGAGAGCTGAAGGGAGGAGGAAGGGAGGCTGGCAGGGAGGATGAGGAAGAAGGGAGGGGGAATAACTTGCAGCTGTGCAACGACTGCGACCAACAGCATTGCATTCCTCAGGCTGGTGTTCATGTAAAAATAGCCTCTGCCCCCCCCCACACACACTCAACTTCAGACTCCCACAACGAGACAAAGCTAGCCCTTGTTTCAAGCCACATCCTATTAGGTCAGCTGCCCGACAAACTACACACCTACAGTCATGTTGCAGTCATGCTGCACATTTGGCCTCTGGCAAGTAGACGACCAGCAGCCTAATTTGGCCTGGTGTTGAGGCACAAATTCCTGCTAGTCACACTATGCAACATTTACTGAGCAGTCGTTACAGATGAGAGGTCAGAAGAGTTAAATCCATGTATCTGTACTTAGAAAAGCACCAAAAATGGCTTTTTCTAACAGATATCCATTTCTGTTGTCCTGTAGATTCAGTTGATTTTTGAAATGGAAGATAACATAAAAAAAGAGGAAGAAATGTTCAGCAGAAAAGTACAAGATTATGCCTCTTTATGCATACCTTTAATCTGATCTGAAGTGCATGCAGGTAGCAAATGCTGCTACCTTTTAGAACTAAAAACCCACAGATGTTTCAGTGTTTGGCTTGCCAATGAATTGAAAATTAGAAATCCACCCCTAAATTGTCATTTCTGCTCAAAATTTAACCTCTTAATTTATTTATTTAAAAAGTAATTTGCAGCACATAAATCAATGTCAAGTGGGAGATCAATAGTAATACTCCTAGATGGAGAGTTAACATGTTGTTCCTAATGAGTCAGTAAATCAGTGAGTCAGCGGAAACTGGCATTTTGCAATGTACCTGTGTTAAGGAAGATGCAATAAAGCTGTGCCTCCACATGCCTGCATAAGGAGTGCCAACAACATAAACAGGGGCCTCCGCAAGACAAGACGATGTATGTTTACTGTAAACTTAATCTGTTTCTCATCAAGACAGAATCGGACACCCCAGTGCGGGCGTGTGACTAAAAGATAGAGATACTGATTAAAACCATCAGGTTTCATGAGTCACTTAGAATTGTGAAATTTGCCAAAAACCAGAGAGTCCAGATGACAATGAATGGTGGGTGTTGGGCTGGAAACTTGAGAACCAAATCTGCGTCACAAGAACATAACATGTGGGCTGATTTCAAGAAGAATGCACCAGTGAGCCTGGAATTGTAATAACGAAAAAGAAAGCAAACCCTACTGGAATTTTAGTGTTTTGTGCTCTACAAACTTTTTTTTATTACTAAAAATTAGATAAAAGAATAAAGTTTCTGAGTGCTGAAACCAGAAAATAGAGGAAGCAGAACTCCACCCAGAACCAGGAAACTTGCTTGGCAAGAATCAGGCCTGCTGGGGTTCCCTGGAGCTAACATATGATAATTAAAGGTAGAAACAGAACAGGCTGTGCAAATTCTCACCATGTCAACAACTTTTTAAATTATGAATTCGCCTCTATTTGATGAGAACAGAAGACATATAAATGAAACAACGCGAGAGTTAACCACCCGACCCGGCCTGCTCTCACTTCTCCTTTCCAAAAACTTTCATGAAGCATTGTTCTGTTTTACTTTTCTCTCCGTCTCACCTTCTTAACGTCATTAGTAACGGTGGGTTTTCGGGGTTTGGGGAAGAAGGACGTCCGAGCGGTGAAGTACTGCTCGAACTCGGAGTCCGAGTCCTCCTCGCTGCAGTAGCCGCTGCTGGTGGAGCTGCCCCAGGTCATCTCGAAGGAGGGAGTCTTGTCCGAGCTGCTCGCCTCGCTTGCCATGGTTCTTATCGCTAATAATAATAATAATAATCAACTCACTTTTCAAAACTAAACTTTAAACGACCTTCTGAGTGATTTACCGACACAAAATTGGCGAAAGAGGTTGTTAGCCGATGCTAAGTAACGGTCACTGTTGAAGACTTCCAACGGTTATCTCGCGCACGATAAAACGTCTGTATGAACGCCCAACAACAAACCGCGCAGTCTCACCCAGTTTTTCTCCTCCCTCTTCCTCTCTGTAGCTCTCAACTACCGGCCACGTTTCCAGTGTGTGTGAAACAGGATGTGTGGAGCTCTCGGCCCCGCCTGCCGCGCTTCCGTGCCCCCGCCGAGGCCCCACCCAGGCCGTTGGTTTCCAGTTTAGAAATACACAAAACGCCGGATTGGACGGAAATGCCGGAGAGCCCACCATGCGTCCCCCCACCCGCAAATAATGAAACTGGTTTGGTTTTAACCAGAGGTGGGTAGAGTAGCCTACTTCTGCACAGTTTTATTGAAGTAAGAGTAAAAACTAGTCGTCCAAGAAGAAGAAAACGTATCTGGTAAAAAGCCTTTAATTACTGATTAAATGACCACATCATTTAATGCTTAAAAATTACACAATCAGACGGACCAAAATATAAAGATATGTAGAAATTTAGGTGTTTTAAAGATCAGAAAGAAAATTATTTATATAAATACCAAAATTACTAAAAAAAATAATAATGTAAAAGAAACACTTTTCCAAATAATTTTTTGAAACTTCAACAAAAACTGCAGATTAACTGGTGATTTTTATTTTGTTAAAAACAAGCTTGTTCTTCAATCAGTGAAGCTACTCACCTTGGGTAGAGTACCCAGAAATTTTACTCAAGTAAGAGTAGTGATATATGATAATAAAAATTACTCAAGTAAAAATACAAAGTACAGCATAGTGACAATACTCAAATGGTTAAGTAAATGTAACTGAGTAATTACAACCCAACTCTGGTCTTAACAGAGTTGGGTTATAATTTAAATAAAATATTTCATAATCAGGAATACTTTATCTCTGATCATAAAGATGAATACTTTATGATTAGATGGTATATGGTCTCATATTACACAATTTTCTTCAAAGATGCTGATGGCTGTGGACGAGAAAGGTTTCCTGTAGCGGACTGTATTACAGGGATTCTAATGAAGCCTCTGACTGAAAAACATGGTTGAATAATATAAGACTACTAGTCTTATATAGGGGATGCTCAGGATTGTCCATAACATTGCACAATAATCTCCTTAGGTTCTAGAGCAATCCCCAGAACAAAACCAGGCTGCTTTATTAGATCGTTAATCCTTTTTAAGTCCCTGGTTCTCATGGTGCAGTGCACTCTCCACTTCAAACTTATAGAATACATGAAACATTTTGGTGAAACCTTAAGGATCTAAACCTCCTCAAGAAGCTCTGTCCCTTCTTATAATCAAAATCTCATTTGTTTAAAGTAATTAAGATCAAAAAGTGAGGGTGACATATTTTACTGAGTCATTGAGTGACATTAGGCACAGGTTTTGAAAACCAAATGTAGAATTACTAAGAAAAAAATTATTTTGCATAAGGCCAATTTCAAATATATAATAGAAATATTATGTTACGGCCTTGAAGGTAGTCCAGATGTCAATGACTAACACCCTCCATAAGGACTGCTAGAGAAGGTGTGCTGTCTATTCTAGGGTAAGGCTTAGTGGAAGGAAAAATTGCATACAAGCAAATGGAGATAAATAAAGCTTCAAAATGATTGCGAAAGAAAGCCCACTCATGAGTTTTGTTACAGCTGTTGTATTTCTTGTGTTAATATAACTGAGGACAGGACTGTGCTTGTGTAAGCTTTATGGAAATGTACAAGAACGGTAAAGACTTTACTTCCTTACCTAATAAGGCAGTATTCAAATTAGCCGTTAGCTAAAATTTGTTATAAAACATGGTTACCACAAAAAAGAAACACCCTAAATATCACTCTTTGTGAAATCCTTTTAAAAAGAAATCAATAAATCAACTGTTTGATTATAAGTGTATTTCATATGTGCAGTTAAAAGCAAAAATGATTGGCTTTTATAGCCTTTTATATTAAATAACTTATTTTGACCAAATTTTATAGACAAAATCACATCCAAATAACTAAAAGTTCATATGACAAATACTAATTTTCCTCCTATGTCTTAAGAAGTAGTTGTCTATTTTTTAAATTAGCCAACTACTTCAGATTTAGTTTAACTTACCATCATTTTCCCTCTGTACTAATGTGAGTTTGAGCTAAAGCCAGAGGTTGAACATCCCACATGGAGGAGGAGGAAGGATTCCCCTCCTCCTCCTCTCCCACCTCCTGAATGTTATGTGATGATGGGGGTTACCATGGCCACAGCCTGGACAGCATGTGAGCTTTCTAGACCAAATTTTTAAAAAATGCACTCCGCCATTAATTCACACCGGGCTGTTGTCACATGGTTATTATCTTCAATGCAAATTTAAAAAGAATGAAAAACAAATCTGTTTGAAAAGAAACAGTGGGAGTCAATGAATGTTTGATTTAAAACCTGAGTTTTAAAAAGCTCTTGTTGCTAGAGCCAAAGATGCAAATTCAGAGCTTTGCATCTATTAGTGGAGAAGTGTCGTCAAGAAAACAAGTACCAAGTTTGGACTGTTTGAAGAGGGAAGTAAGACCAACAAAGTTCCCGTTTAAGTTTCAGCTGTAAGTCTGGTCAAGTTGCAGTTCCTGCTCAGAAAATCAGGGAAACCTAATTTAGATTTATTATTTTAAATGAGTGCAACTTTGGTCAGGATGTATAACTTTTTGTATACGGTTATCACTAAATTGGTATCTAGTAACCTCTAACATTAAATACACGACTGGCCAGAAAGCCAACTCCAAAAGGTTTTTCTGATCTTTTGCCTCAATGTCTACAATGTGAAACGAGTGAAACAACCTAAATTAAACATGTTCTTCTGTCTTTACGGCAACGTAATATCACCAGATGGACTCTCAGAAGAAGTTCATTTCCAGCACCTACTTCAAACTTCACATCCTCATAAAATTAATAGAATAACAAAAAAGGTCATCTGGAAGTACCCTTCCTTTAAACTAAAACTGACTTTACTTTCAACCAAAACACCCTTAAAGCTGCAGTATTTTATTTAACTTTTATAAAAATGTGTTTTTAGTTGTTGAAACTGTCACTATACTGTGACAGTATAACATGAGACAGATGACCTGTGAAAAGATCAATCTTCTCCACCTCCTCATTTTGTCCTTTTGGTTTTGTCCTTTTCATGAGAAGCCAGAGAAAACTGAGTTGGGTTTTTCCCAGCAGCATTAAATATAAAGTAGAGCAGTGCTCTCCCTCCCCCACCTGTTTCTGAGCTCTGCCGCTAAGCTCACTGAAGAGGTGTTACTACATTTTGCTTTCCTGAATAATCAATGTTACTTTGATAGCAGCAGGAATAATAAAAAATGTGTTAGCATGCGGATATGTGAATGATTGACAAAACTGAATAAAAGCAATATATAAACAGAAGTAGGAACATATTTCATTTCCTCTTAACATAAGTGGTCTTGGTCTTATCAAAAAGTCTATGTAATCTGAAGTACTAATACTACTACTATCAATAGTATTAGTAATATTACTATTATTATTTTATATTATTACAGTTTGTGGTTTGTATTCTTCAACATGGTACTCTTTTTATGATCTGAAGCACTTTGAACTGCCTTGTTGCTGAAATGTGCCATACAAATTAACTTGATTAACTGATCAATTGATTGATAATGTCCCCTCTACACCAGTTTGTGTCAGAACTGAGCAGAACCAATAGCACTAAAGGTATTCCAGGTTGGAAGGTTTTTCTTGCATTTATCTGTATAATTTTTGTCAGCAGCTGAGAAGGTGGTTGTGTATTTCTGTTTAAAACTGAAGCGAGGAAAAGGAAATGTAGAAAGAAGCATTGTTTAGAAACACATCATCTGACTTCCTAGTATAAATTAGAGCTATGTTGCACCCAGAAATCTTCCACAATCTTCCTTGACACAAGGCAGACCTCACCTATGCAACTTATAGATTATGTAAGTCAGTAAGCGTGGCCTGTCAGTGTTTTTATTTTTATTTAGTTTATTTACAGATTATTTAGTACTGTGAAAGAGCATATAAACGATACTTTTCATCCAACTACTTTTCTTACCTTTCTTTTACTAGTGTATGTGGTTCTGTACCTGGAAACAAATGGGTTAAAACCTATGACTTTATTTCTGTAAAGATATCTGCAGCTAATTTTGTGTTTTCTAAGAGCAAAAAAAAAAAATCTGTTGGGCAAAACATAAGACAGAAAAAAAGATGATGTAATGGTGGAAAACGCACTCAGCAGGAAAAGACCAACTGTTTCCACACATTGCAGGTAATTTATAAAACACTCTTCAAGCAAACAAAGAATTAGAACTGATTGCCACATAAAAATTTTAATGTGCTCAGATTTTTCCCCACAGATTTGGGTTCTCATTTAAAACCACTGACCCAGATTTTTGCACAAGGTAATTTTTTGGTAACAAATTTCCCATTTGAAACATCTGACTTCTCTTGTCAGAGCTGCTGCTGTTAATTGCAAACCATCTTGAGATGCAGCTTTCAAGCAAAACGGTGTGTTGATATAAATAAACTTACCGACCTTTGGTTAAATAAGGAAACCAATATTTTTTATTGCACTAAAGAAATGGTTCCTGTTTTTGGTTGTAAAGCAGGTCTATTTAAAGCAATCCAGCCCTGCCATATGAGAGGCTTATAGAGAAGTCCTGATATGATGTCCATAAATAAGAAGAAACAGTGCCTACTAGAGTCTTGCCTGTGGGCAGTGCTCAC
Organism: Poecilia mexicana; assembly: GCF_051168715.1. NCBI lineage: Eukaryota > Metazoa > Chordata > Actinopteri > Cyprinodontiformes > Poeciliidae > Poecilia > Poecilia mexicana. The sequence continues at coordinate 18,626,384 of NW_028263374.1, forward strand.
TTCCACAAACAAAGCTAAGAAAGACATTGCAGTGAAACACGAGAGGGCTCACCACATTCGTGTCGGTCTCGATTGTGTGCTCCACGACAGCGGTGAGGTCCGCCGTAGAGCCTCGCTCCCAGCTGCAGTCCAGCCGAATCAGCGCACGGCAGCGATAGTGGCACGTGAATCTGCAATCTGCACATTCACAAAGTTTAATAAGTTCAGGACACACACACCTAAGAATACAAAAACTATCAAGAAAAATCTCAGGTTATGCTTGCAATTTGGTGGGCCATGAGTGTTGGTATTACTCTACTTATAAGCAGAGTTTTACATTTACTTGAATAACTCTTTTGAAAAACAAAAATGTTTTAGGAGTAATTTTACTACACTGTACTTGAGTAATTTTATTGTAAAGTACCGCTAGTCTGATTTGAATAAAATTTCTGGATTTTCTACCCACTGTGAGCAATTTCACTGAATGAAGAACAAACATGTTTTAACCAAAAATTCACCAGACAGTGACATACACCTGCAGTTTTTGTTAGTTTCATTTTTTCTTTTTTTACCTACTGTATATAAAGTATTGTCATTTTCATCCTTAAAATGCCAAATTGTCAACTTAACTTTATATTTTAGTCCATCTGATTATGTAATTTTTAAATATTAAATGACTGAGAATTTGAAAATATACTCAGTACCGGAGTAGACTTTTTATGAAATACTTTTTTACTCTTGCTTGAGTAATTTCTTGGATGGCTATGTTTTATTTTTACTTTAGTAAAATAAAACATTTTTTATTTACTAAAAATACTAAAGTATTTTTACTTTAGTAAAAATATGTTGAAAAGTGTTAAGTACAATTTTTGGGTACTTTGCTCACCTCTAACTATAGCAAGAGAGAAAATAAAGTTGGTGGTCAACATCGGTCCAGCAGCTTCTGAATTACAGTTACAAACGGCCACAGAAAAATAAAAACAGGTACGAGATGTCAGTTACTGGTTGCTATGGTAACCACCAACTGTCAAGGGCAGCGTAACACAACTTGAATGTCATGAGAAATTAACTTTTTGACAAAAAAAAAAGTAAAGTATGACCCCCTAGCCACACTTTGGACAATCCTGGTTTAAATAATCACGTCATAAAATCTAGTTAACGCTTTCTTGGATGGCTACTTTTTAGTTTTACTTGAGTAAAGATATGTTGAAGTAGTGCTACTGTTACTTGAGTACTCAGAAGAGTTACTGTAGTTGTTAGAAATGAATAAAGGGAGGTTATATTTAGACGAAAGATAAAAGAGTATGGTTGGACACGTTAGATTAAGCACAAACCACAGCTGCTTTCTTCTGTTCAGGCGCTTTCAGACGCCGGAAGGAAAGTTCTGCGAAGCTCAGTGAGCAATAAAGGAACTAGGTTTGCTGTTTTGATTATGACCAGAGCAACAAACTACCTACGGTGTGCTAGAAACAGCCTACTTTAAACCACTATTCAAACCAAAACAAGCACAAAGGTTAGTGTTAGCATGTTTCTGTAAGGAACGCTCATCCTTGCTCTCTTTGTTGTTTCTGAACACTAGAAATACAAGTAACGATTATTTTAGTAATCGATTATTCTGTAGATTAATCAATCATTGTGACGATTAATCAATTATTCGTATAAAAATGGTCACATTCTACAGATTTCTCTTTAATCCACATAAGTGTATTTTATGAGATATGATAAAACCTAAAAAATTACAAATAATTATTTTTTTAAAGTAAAAAAAATACATATTTTATTGACTGAAATGCAGTAACATAGCATCCTTTAGCGTAGCAAAGGATCATCTGCAGGTAAAAAACTCAACCTTTCAGCTTAACTTAACATCAGCACAGTGTAAGGCTAATCTGCTGATTATTATTATTTTTGATTAACCGATTAATATTTGAATAGCAAAAGCTACGTAATAGGATTTTTTTATGTATATAATTCGACCCTGGTGAAGTAAAAACTATGTCACTTAAGGAAATAGAACATATTTACAGACAAATAAAGTTTTCTTTACCTTAAATGTTTGGCTTAGTTAAATACTGCTCTGAATATGTTTTCCTTTCAGAAATTGACCTTTTTCGAGTTGGTATACTCTAGTAAACAATTACTAATTATGATTATTAAATTAGTTGAGAATTATTTCAATAATTGATTCATTACGATTAATGCAATCAGCCCTATTGAACACACGAGGTAGTAATATATGCATCACAACTTAAAACTAAATCTGTCTTCCTGTCAACTCTGACCACCCTCCCTGACCTTGCAACACAGCATAATCCTGCCACCACCATGCTTCACAGTAGGGAAGGTGATTTTAGGGCTGGGGTGCTCAAGTTCAGTCCTCGAGAGCGACCATCCTGCAACTTTCAGATGCATCCTTACTCCAACACAGCTGTATCAAATGAATGGCTCGTTTCCAGGCCTGTTCAGAGCCGAATGGCTGCTGGTGAGGGAATTCAGCCATTTGATCCCAGTCTGTTGGAGTAAGGATGCATCTAAAAGTTGCAGGATGGTCGCTCTCGAGGACTGGACTTGAGCACCCCTGGTTAGGGGAATGTGCTGTTAGTATTCCTGTCACACATTGTGTTTTGTACAGATGTAAAAGCATGCCGTCTTGTTGACATGACATAAAACAACAAAGATAAGTGTTGAGAGTCTGGGGCCGTTTAAAGCTAAATCTGCAGAATTAATGGCATTTTCCTCAGTTTAAGTTACCTCATTGTACTGATAGTACACTGTAAGGTTTTTATTCTTGTTCTGAGTTTTTATTTTGTGTACCGAGGGCTGGACAATAAATCAGTAACAATATACATTGTGATAAACATGTGATACGCTTGATAGAGTTTTCAATAATTTCACTGAACTCTGATCCAGAACAGCTTTCTGGGAGATGTAGGCAGAGAAAAGGCTTTGGCTGCTCAACCTCTCATTGTGAGCTAAGCAGAGTGGGTGGCATTAACTAACTCGGTCATTCTTTGGTTACCTAGCAACTCACTCACTCACTCACTCTTTGGTTACCTAGCAACAATCTAATGAGTAAGTGGTGTAGCAGCAGTTTAAGGTTTCACTGCTAGGTCTCATAACTGCTTAAAAATAAAAAACAACAGTGTGGAGTGAAAACTGTGGATAAAACAGGAAAATCCACACCACCAGTTTGGAAGTATTCCAGATATTTAAAACCAAAAAACTAATCAAAAATTATCGATAGATCAATATGAAATGCTTTTATCGTGATAGGTTTTTCAGACATATTGTCCAGCCCTACATATAGCACAACATTTTTAGCAGACCTAAAAAGTCATAACAAAAAAACATATTTCATACAAACTGTCTGAAAAATATCTCGTTGCTCTCCCTGACCATGCAGATGCACCAAAACTTTAAACGGACTCACTGACACACCGCAGGCTCTGCTTGTAAAGGCCCCAGATGAAGTCGCCGCACAGGTCGCACCATGTTGGCTGAGCGTGGCTGCAGGGCTGAAAGTTGTGTCCCTCTCCTTTCTCCTCCACAAACTGGGGATCCTGGGAGCTGCTCAGGACCCGGATGATGCCCACGCGGCTCAGCAGGTCCGGCACCTTTCCCGGGCTGATCCTCAAGGCGTTGGTCCGCTCCAGGCGTGGGGGTGAGCACGGCGAACGCGGGCCTGCCAGTTCTATCTGCTCTCTGCTGGAGTTCAGGTCCCGCAGCTCGATGAACTCCCCCCAAGACATGGTGGCTGTCAGAGGTGAGCTTCCAACGTCATCACTGAGGGGAGAAAGGGTACAAGGAACATGAAGCAAACTGTATCAACCTTCCAGACAACCTTCTGGTTCTGGGATGCTCTGCATCAGAACCAGAACCAAACAAGGAGAAGCAGCATTCAGCTTCTACGCACCACCACAAATCTGGAACAATCTTCCAGAAAACCACAAAACAGCTGAAACATCTTTAAATCTAGACTAACAACCCACCTGTTGAGAGTTGCTTTTGAAACAATGCCAACTTTGAACTGATTTGTTGGTGAAGTGCACAATACAAATAAAATTAAAAAGAGGAAACATGAAAAAAGGTAATATCATCACCTTCCTAAAATAATGGCTTACGTCATTTTTTGCCAAAGGTGATTTTTTTTTTTTTGCCTAAGACATATTTTAGAAATAAAGAGGTAGTGACACAATCTTCAATAACTCTTTGAAAAATTTAAATTAATGAGTTACAACAACATTTTATTTCCCTTTGGGATTCATAAAGTATTTCTGAATTTGAATACTTTTGGTAAAAAATGACTAAGGCCATCATTTTAGGAAGGTGACCAGAGGTGCACCAATTTCCAATAAATAAACAGCACCAATAAATTAACACCAATTTCCTTAATTTTGGGAGATCAGTAATAGGCCGTTTCTTAAATGTGACGCTGATCTTATCCACCGATCTTATCTCCCTCAGCAAAGGCATAAAAACCAACCGCTGTCCTCTCCTGACTGACAGACCAACCCACCAGGTCATGTCTGCACGTTTGGAGTTAACAGCCACCCTCCTGTGGCCAACTCACCGACTTTATTGCTGTATTTAGCAACATTTCAGACAAAAACAAAAATAGCACTGACCAAAAACAGAATCGGCAGGTTAAGTTGTTAAAGATCAGTAATCGGTAATCAGCAATGAGCCAGAAAGCTGCAATCGGTGGAGCCCTAAAGGTGACGATATGGATATTCCTGACTAACGCGGCACTTTTTCATTTTATTACAAACTAAAAGCCACTAAAAATAAAAATACATATGATTAAATGTGTACAATCAGTGAATGAACCTCTGTCTTTTATCAGACATCCGATTGTTTCATATAGGGGTGGATGGGCAACATGGACTTAGAATTATATCGCAATATTTTGGGATAATATTGTGATAACGATAAAACTTATGATTAAAAAACTATTTATGACAGCATTCATAGGATCGACAACATAAATAATGTTCTTGAAAAACATTCCCATTTGAAACAGGCTTCTTCAGGATTGTGATTTGAATTGCTTATCGGTATTTGATCATGTTTTCAAATTTATTTTTTGCTGTGCAACAGATAGAAAATAATACAGGTAACACTTACATTTATACTATTAGTTTTGTTCCTTATTTAACACTATTAATAGAAATTTATCAAGACGTGATCAGAAATGTTTACCGTAAATGATGAATATCCGCCCAGTCTGATATTAAACAGCCAGTGAGATCAGAAAAGCCACTCAGGACGAAGTTCTGCTTTAAGCCACGACAGAAAACCAGAGTGTGAACGCTCCCTGTGATGATATTCTTAAAGGTGATGTTCACATTCTGAAACTTTCACAAATAAGATGACGTGAATCACAAACCAAAAACATTTCCTATTTATTATGTTAATGGAAAAACTGATCAGCTGTTCTACAAGGACCTGAATAACACGTTCATTTTATCTTTATAATATTGCCGAAATTTTGTCAAATCATAAAGGGAAGAAATTATTACATTTATTTTTGGTTCTTTATTTGATAAAGCCACAACAACATGACTGTAGCACATGTGGAGGAAGTGAAGTGTTTACATAATGTTTGGCACATAAATAGAGATGTGAGAAAGAAAGAAAAAGAAAGGAAGAAACAAAGAAAGAAAGAAATATGTTTAACTCATATTTATTCATCACAATTCCACAAAATACACTGACTCACATTTCAAAGAAACAAAGACACACAAAATGTTTTAATGCCTTTAACAAAGGTTTATTTAACCTAAATTCTCTCATTTTAATTGTTGAGAGACAGAAATAGGTAGTATTGATCAAATAATCTCGACTAATTACAAAATCATTGGGGCAAAATAACTGAACCCGTCCTCAGTGAGGTTTGCTTGTCCCAGTTCCAGTTTCTATTTTCCATAAGGAAAATCAACACACCAAGCTGTTCTCCCGTTTTGCCAGTTTTGAAGAGGGATGGTCAGATTTTATTCATTGTGAAAATAATGCAAGAAAATAGTTTGGTTACATTTATTAATTGTACAGGTAGCAATAACAAAAGCAAAGCATTTTCTTATAAACAAATATTTAAATCTTAGTTCCCCAAATAAATGTAGTCTACTCAGTTTAAGGGGGATTTATTTTCTTTTCTTCCTTTCTTTCTTTCTTTCTTTCTTTTTTACGGGAAAAACAAGTTTCTTCAAGAAACAATGAATTAATTATGACGATTTTATGCTGTTTCTAAAAAGTCTGGTGGATACGCTGTTCTCGTTTTTTTTCAATCCATATTTCTTACGTATTAAAAAAGTTCATAAGGAAAAACAGATGCAGTTACGTGTCACTTCTATAACCTGCTAAACATTACTGTAAACAACACGCTTTCCATAAATGAAAATACAAGAATGCTGCTTTGATGAGAGACTTTAGTAAGAGCAGTTCTTCAAGAACAAATCTGTAACTATTCAGGTTTAAATGTGAGACTTGGTAAAACTGTAGGAGGTAACTTACCAGAACAGAGGAGAAAACCACGCCGTGTTTGCCGCTTTGTCTCAAAACTCCTTCCATCCGAGGAGAGAAAAAACTTTCCGCAGAAAAATGTCGGACTGTTTCCAAGTGGCGGAGGTGTTGCTGCCCCGGCTACATCTCTGGAAACCAGCCGACCATCAGCGACCATCGCCGGCTAACGGGACCGCGAGGCTCGGAGGAGGGACGGTGACAGCGGGGCTCAGCCTCGGCAGAACATCACTGAGAGTCGGTCTGAGCCGCCGAAGGAGGAAGCGGGTGAAAAAACGGAGAGTGAAAGATGAGACTGAGCTGCGATGACATCCGGAATGTCTTCATGTAGGGGGGTTGCTGGCTGCTGCGTCTGGAGGAACAGCAGCTGAGTGGGCGGACAAAGTCCCCGACCCCTCAAACCCACGGTCTCTGGAGGGACGGATCGAGGTTTCGCTTGCGCCGGCAGCAGAAAAAGCTTGAAAACCACAAGCAAAAAAATGCAAATGAAGTTTATCTGCGATCAGTTCGACAGTCTTACACATTTGCCTACGTTTAGATATGAAACCCCCTGCGAAAAAAGAAACATTTCAGCAACCAAAGAGGGTAAATTCTAACAAAGAGTATTATTCTACTAGGTGGGTAGAGTCAGAAGTTCTCACATTCTCCAACAGATGTATGAAAAATTAGTAACACTGTATTTGACGGGGTTTGCATATGACTGACATGACACTAACATAAAGATGACATAACATAAAGAAGTCTCTATGAATGTTTATGACAGTTGTCATGAAGTCTCATTCTGTAAATAATGACATTTTTTATGCAAAGTTGCATTGAAAGTTCATTAAAAGTGCCAACTTTGCATTAAAGTGTCATTATATAAAAAATAAGGCAAAGTGGGCACTTTTAATGGGCTTTTAATGCCACTTTGCATTAAAAATGTCATTATTTGCTGAATGACACTTCATGACAACAGCCATAGACGTTCATAAAGTCTCCTTCATGTTCATAACAGGTGTTATGTCATGTTTATGTTACTGCCACGTCGGTCTTATGCACACCCCGTCAAATAAAGTGTTACCAAAAAGTTATCTGGTAAAAGTACAGGTTGAACTGTTTTACCAAGGAAAAAGTAAAAACGTACAAGTTTTGAAATGTACTTACTAAAAGTAACCGGAACCAGAACAAACTTCAGATCCAGAGAAACCCATTAGTTTATAAGTTACCTTTTTGTCTTTCCTTTTATTTTGTTTGCATTTCCTTCTGATTCATGTAAAGCACCTTGAACCGCCTTGCTGCTGAAAATGTGCGATAAGTAAACTTACCTTACCTAAATGTATAAAGTAATTTTCACCTTCAAGAATGCAAAATGACTTTTAATCAGTCTGAAATACTTAAAAAGTCCTAGTCATACCAAAAACATTATTTTTTTCTCTTTTGCTGACAACATGCACTGTGTTGGTCGAGAAATCTAAAAAAATACTGATATGGTTTTTCTTCCAACCAACCAATGGAAGGATTTTTTAAAAATAAGGTTACAGATGGGGAAAGTCTTGCGTCTCTGAATGTGCTCCTGTGTTGTTTGGGATGTTACTCAGGTTAAAGTCTCCATGCATGCTGTTTTCCTCATACAATATAATGCACTTGTGCAAGCGGCAGATTTTTTTTTTCATCACGGAAGAAACAAGGCATATGTGAAAATATAAGGAGTAGAAAGTGTTTATTTCTCTTAAAGTACAGGGAGTAAAGGTAAAAAGTCCTCAGAAAGATAAATAAGTAAAGCACAGAAAATCTAGTGAAGTACTTTTACTGCTTCATCTCGTCCTAATCCCTGCTGGCTCATTTTATTCTCTTTTTCTCCAGAAAAGAGGAACTGAGACAATGTTGACTGTAACTGTCCCGGGATGCAGAGCCGCTGTTGACAGAAAATCGGTGGTGGTTTCGCTGAAGGCTGAGCGTCTCTGTTTCTATGGAGATCACAGCTGAAGTTGGTAATGATCTACACAGCTCTGGATGTTAAACCTTGAAGATGAAGTTAAACATTGGGGACAACTTTATTTTCACTCGAATGATGAATTTGATTTCACGTCTGAAAATCCTGGAGCCTTAAAAAACATTTCAACATCTGTCCATCCTGTCTTCTCCTCCCTGATTGAACCCTGACCTCCACCGATCTGCTGCTGCTGATCAGATTGGAAACGGCCATTAAGGTGAGCCAGCAAGTCTTGGCTCCTAAAGGAAGTTTAGAAAGTTTTCTGAAGTATTTCACAAAAGCATCACTTTCACCCTCGTTTGAGCAAGAGAGTTAAGAAATAAAAACGGAACGGAATGAACAAGTTAAAACTTTATTGCATCATGTTTAAAACCAAAATACTAAATTCTACAATAATAATCTCTACAGATATGTGAGGGATTCCTGTTAGAAAAATATGAGTTTACCTAAAATGTTGGGATTCAGTGTCACACAAATAAAAGCGGCTTTGTTTCCTAGCTTTAAACGTTAGTCAGTTGAATTATCCGAGCTGTTTGTCTTCCTGGACCTTCTGCATGGTCTCAGTCATGAGCTGACAGGCCTGCTTGTGTTTAGGCCAGTGCTTCACCTGACACTGTCTGTAGGAAACAAACACAACACAGGGTAAAACTTAGCAGGCAGAAAATCACACAAACTTTTAATTACAAATAAAAACAAAAAGAGTGACATGCATTTGTATTCAACTCCCCTGAGATAAACTAAATGAAACACAATTGGGGCCCCATTTGAACAGTTTTAATTAGGGGTATCAGAGTAAAGGAGGTTGACATTTTTCAGGACTTTATTTCTGAAAGAAATTTGAAACACATATATAATTTGCCTAACATGTAATTATTATGAATTACTGCAAAGCTTGTCGCAATAAATCAGTTAATGATAAATTAAAACAAGCTCAATAATTTCAACATGTATGATTTATCATTTTTCTCTTTTCTGTCTTTCTACCAAAAATTGGATGAGAAAAGTCTTCAGTCTGGTGCTTTGGTCTCAACTAGCCTTTATTTTGAAGGACAGTCTAGTTTACAGAGACTTCATAGCTGTTTCTGTTTTATTTATTTGGGATATTTAAAATGTCTTCCAGTTCTAGTGTTAAATGTTCATTAGAAATTCAATTATTACTATTATTATTATTATTATTATTATTATTATTCCATTACCATTATACAACTTTAAAATGGTCTCAAAACAACAATATTATCATTTATCATAAAAACTTCTGGAACAATTTATCATCCAGCAAAATTTGTTATTGTGTCATGACTAATTGCAGGAATTAAAAGCTCAGTAAAATGCAACTTTTTGTGGTGTTTTCACACAAAATGTGTGTGAATATTCTTGCCAGGCAGTCTGCGTGTGGGCTGTGTCTCACCTGCTGCAGTACCACTCTCCTTGGCATCCAGAGCATCTCTTTGGAGCCTCCTTCCCGCAGCATCCACACTTTGGTTTCTCTGGGAGCAAACGCTCCATCACATCCAGACTGTAAGTCTGCGCCAACCTTGGTGAAACATTTTGAAAGCAGCGGCTCATGAGCTGTTCCTGTGCGCACCTTGACCTCACAGTGTCTTCAGCGTTACCTCTGGGCCTGTTGCTGCAAGTCGCTGACAGACGGGCTGAATGATTCTTTAACCTGATATTTAGCTATTCCTTTCCACTTCCCAGAATTCTCTCTGATAATCTGGTTCCACATTTCTGGGATCTAAACGTAAATAAAACCCAGAGGGTGAGCGTGCAGCAGCAGGGATGATGAGTGCATGTCTGTGTCAGTGACTACCTGCTCCAGAACCAGGTCTTTCTTTGGTGGGGCTGGGTCTGTCACAGCCAAATGGGCCAGGAAGCGCTGGAGCTCAACCAGGTTCGGTAACTGATCGATCAGCACGTCTGTCAGGAAACCCCTGAGCTGTGAACAGCACAGCAGCAGCAGGAGTCAGGAGGAAAAAACATGCTTACAAGAGGATGCTCAAGGCTCTCTGGTTATATAATTACTGCTGCAGGAAGAGAAGCTTATAATAGGAGGAAACTGAGTACTAAACAACCTTCGGTGAACGAATCTGTGCTCTACAAGGGAAGGAGATCAGATAGGATGTAATGAACAACAACCTGGAGCAGTGATACTTCCAAACCATTAACTTTCATCAAACCTGTGAAATTAGACACACAACTCCCTGAGCGTGAAGAAACAGGTAAAAAGCCAGTGTTTGTTTCAGTGCAGACCTTTAGGAGTTGGTTCTTGTTGAAATTGTTGAAGTCGTATTTTCTTTGGCACTCCTCCTTCAGGATCAAACTGTAAAGCGCCAGCCAGACCTGGCCGTCAAGTTTAGTCATCTTCACATGGTCCTCTGCAGGAATCCTCTGCCATTTGCCGTTCATGTACTTTTCTACTTGGCCTGCAGGGGGCAGCAGAGAGAACACAGAGGCTTTCAAAAGTATTCACAATGTGGCAATAAATAAGTCAATCGAATGGTAAATGAATATAAGCTCAATAATTTTCATTATCAGACGGATAGATTGGTCAATCAGTCTGTAAAGTTTTAGAGGTCTGAAGGTGAGCTGTAGGATTTTATATCTTTTGTACAACAGAGGATAATATCTCTCTGCTCATCTGAGTTGCAGATGTTGTGATCCACCTCTGTTGCTCCGACTCCAGGGGCAGGACTCGACCAGCCGAACCAGCACACAGGGCATGTTGTGCGTGCAAAGCATACGATTGATGATGCTGATGCTGGGAGGGAAAAAAAAAAAAAGACATTTGTATTTTGCACCCCGCTTGTCATCTGTTAGACATTTAAAGTTTTCATTTTACTTTTAAAAATGGAGGTCAAGCACGTAGCTTTAACTCGATTCCTACCTGTCGGTATGATCTGCGATGTAGCTCAGCACAGATATCGCTTTTAGGGAGATGTCAAACTCCAGAGCAGCACTCTGCATCTGCAGCTCCTTGGTTAGGTCAAAATAAAAATCATGCGACTTCTACCTCTGTTTCAAAAGGTGCTGCAGTGAGGAAAAGCTGCAGAATGCAGAGAGAAGCATCTAATTTTACCTCTAGAGAGGATATCTGGTTCTGAAGATCATGAGCAGCAGCAGCAGCATGGGCCTTGGTTGCTTCACTGGCCAGCAGGGTCAGTTTACGATGGCAGTAATCCACCAAGTCAAGGAGAGAATCATCAGCTGCCTCACAGGAATCCTGAACAACCAGACACACAAAAACACCGACTTCCAAAAGGATTCACCCTGCACCAAAACACTGGGGAAGAAGGCGCTCTGTTCAAACTACAATATAGGTCAATACTGGAAGAAAACCTGTTAGAGGCTGCAAACAAATTAAGGGGTTCACCTTCCAACAGGATATCAACTCTAAAAAGAGCCACAGTGGAAATACCTTAGAATATATTCAGAAGATAGAATGGCCCAGTCAAAGTCAGGACGTAAATCCAATTAAGAATCTGAGGAGAACAGCTGAAAATGTATGTTAACAACTGATAACAATATTCATCTTGAGCTGTTTTATGAAGAACAATGGAGATGGATTATTGCCTCTAGATGTTCAAAGCTGGTTGAAACATTCATTTTAAGAACGTAGTTTCCTAAAATGAAGGTCTGCATGAACAAGATGCTAATAAGATGACAAAGATGGGTCTGTGTTTATGTTCATGTAAAACAGTTATTGGAAAGTAAATAAAGAGTAAAAAAATATTAATTTCAACAATAGATGATTCAGAGATTGAATACAAAGACCAAATTTTCACATTTTCATTAGCAATAAAAAAATGAAAACCAAACAGATGCATTTTCTTCCACTTTAACCACTTTTTTGTGTTGGTTTGTCATACAAAATCTCAATAAAATACATTTTTAGTTCAGAGAATGCAGGTATTATAAATATTTGAGAACTTACGGACCTTATGAAACAATATTGTTTCAAGCAGGTTAATAATTGTAGCTTCATGGTGGATCTAAGAAAGACAAACAGAGAAATAAACAAGCTAGCATGAGAAGCTGATCGTAGATGTTGCACATCTTTAACTTACCACCATGTAAAGATGAAACGTGCTCTTAGGGTTGAAGTCCTGCAGCTGGCATAAGATGGGAAACACTTTCTGCTTCCACACCTCCACAAGGATCATCTCATGGACCAGAACTGGTATCTGCAGAGAGGGATTTATCATGCAGTAACATCGCTGTGCATTCGCTGTGAACATGCAAAGTCACCTTTCCAAAGGACACCAGGAGCTCCTTGACAAACTCATCGTGCATGGCCGAAGCATTCAGGATGGCCTGCATGTTTAGCTTTTCAACAAACTCGTGCTGTCTGAACCACCTGAGGAAAAGAAATGAGGATGTTTTATAAACAGCTGCAGTATGAGACCCTTTCTTAATCAAATCCATACATAAGGAATCGGTTCCAGCTTTTCACGCCATAATTGTAAAATGTATTCCCAGTGTAGCTGAGCTCTGCCTCGACTCAGCGTTCAGGAATTTCTTCCAGCTTGGCAGCAGCTGGGATGGTTCTTGAAAAGAGCGTTCAAAGAGAAATTAAGTAAATAAAAACCTAGATTATCACAGCAGACTAAAAAAAATGAACCACATTAACAAGCTTCGAGCTGCAGATTTTAAACTGTGCCAGAAAGAATCGCTAACCAAAGGGTTTCTCTTACAGATAAATGAGCTTTTTGGGATTTTACAGCTTTGAGGAGGAAGTCTTTTCTTCCAGTTCGTTAGTTATTTGCATAATCTTGAAAAGAACCTGCATGGCTGAAGTGCACATGTCAGATAACATGTTTGATTCTTGCAGTCTTCACAATGTAAAAAAAAAAAAGGCAGAAAAGAATGAATTCATGGGTGTTTTCTTCAACATATCAGTTTATGTTACTATGAAGGATGTACACATTTCACCTCTGATGACCACAACATATGGAATAATCCTCTACAGCTTCAATCTGATGCAGAAAAACAGCATTTTAATGTTTAGCACAACAACAATGGACATCAATGCGGTGTGTGTGTTCCTGTCTGCTGAAAATAATTAAATGTTTTTTTTGTGTATTTTTCAATCCCCTATCTCTGACGTATTTTTATATTAAAAACATGTCCTGCAAAAGTATTTAGTAACATTGAATAGTTTCACATCTTGAAAAGTTACAATCACTATTTAAAAAGAAAAGAAAAACAAAGAAGCATGCAAACTCTGTAAAACTACTTTTTATTGTTGATTACAGCCATCTTTTGTAGCAGGTCTTCAGCTTTAGACATCTCGATGCACCGATATGAAAATTTGAGCTTTCAACGTTGCTTCAGTTAAACTCCCAACAATCCTGCAGTGCATCAATGTCACATGACCAATCGCCTTCCCCCGAAGCAAATAGCAACAAGATGGAAATAAATATTGACTGTTAATCAGCTCAATTTTGTCAGACTGATAAAAAAAAAACATTTCTGCTCGTTCTTTGCCGAGTATCTCCAGCTCAGTCGGGCTGAAAGAACATCGTCCGTCACAGATTTTGAGTTTAACTGATGCTTGAACTTTGCCAGGACATTTCAGATTTATCCAGACTTAAATTTGAAAATTGATTATACCCACTTAAAATTAACCCTGGCAAATGACTACTTAATTTTTCAGGAATGACCTGTATTAATATTAAAGACAACCAAGGCAAAAAGAATGAGGGAAAGAAACAAAAGCACTTTATCCTGCTGTACTTTATGCACACTAGAGACATTAGTAAAACTTTCATTACAACATTAAGTACAAAAGGTAACAAGCTTAAATTTTAATACAATGGGTGTCAGAATAAGACATTCACAATAAAAAAAATAAACAGCATTTTCAGACATCATTGCTTAGAAAAACACCTCAACATCTACAGAAAGGAGTATAAAAGTGAACATAGACACAGAAACTATAAAAAAATAAATAAATTGCAACCAAAAAAAGATTTGTTGGTTTTGTCTTTGCAACAGACCGATCAGAGGATCCGACCCTTGGATCTTTGACATCTAGTGTAATTTGTCTTAAAGAAATGGAGAGGGCTAGTGGCTAAATAAACTCCAGACTGGTAAAACACTGGTGTGTAATCTGAATGTGGTGTGTGCAAGCAGGCCTCCAGGTCCCCTTGTTTTTGTCCATCCTTCTCTAATTCTGCTGAGATGTTTAGTGTATGCAACTCGTTGGTTCCACTGCGTTTGCTCCCTGTATTCTTTCCCTCATTTCTTTGTTTTTCTATCCTTGGTAGGGGGCACAAACTACCAAACCTAAAGAGAAACAAAGAGAAAACCTCCTACAGCATTTAATCTTCCTAACTGGCTCAGTTTATGGTAAAAAAAAAAAAAAGATATTCCAAAACTTCTGCTCCTCACTGGCGCCTTCCTGTTCCAAGCTGATGTATTGGCTAACTTGTGTTAGTACTTGATGTCAAGTGTTTTTGAAGCAATACAAAGAAATTAAAATTCTAGGAAACCATGAATCACTCCTTTTCTCTGTAGCCAACAATCCTGTTATTAGGCCTACAGGTGCATTAGTGAAGGCACACTAATAAATCTTTTTGAATACTTTTCCTGGAACGGGTAATTACTGCCATACAAAAATCTACTTTCTTTCACCCCTACGCTGCTGAGCTTCTGCTTCCATCTCAAGGTTTGATACGTCTTCAGTCAAGCCATATCTCTGTCTCGCCTTCAAGTAGTCATCTGAAATGACATACAACAAAAGTAGTCATTACTTTAATCAAATTTATCAAAGCTAATATTCAAATAATGTAGCAATATGAATAGAAGCACTTACACATGACCTGTGTTCATCTCCATCCTCTTCATTATTTGTTCACAAATATTGACGCCATTTTGTTTACACCTCTCACAGCCAGAAGAACCAGAATGACCCTTTCCGCATTTCCAAAATGAACATGGAGGTGGAACGCACGGTGGAAACTCTCAGTTGGTAACAGTGACCAGCAAAACATGAAACTACTTGCAGAGAGAGCTACCAAATTCAATCATGACTGGTTCACGCTATTCATGAACACCTACAGGCTTTTGTTTGCCGCAAAACAAGCCTTTTAAGAAGGGGTTGTAAAGGGGAAGCTCCTCAATTAAGCATTATATACCTGGTGAATGATACAGAAAGAAATATAGGAACCAATGACTTACAAAACAAGTAGATCCAACTGAGTTAAAAGCAGAAAAGCTTGGCAAGTTGTCAAGCAGTCCACTGAAAAAATGGCGGAATGGCAGTCTCATTTATATCCTTATTACCGCGAAACGGAAGTGGTGGTGGGGGGGGAGTCACTCTGGACTGCTTAGGGGAAGTACTACCAAAAAAGTTATGATTATTTTAGGTTGATGTGTCGCAAGGAGACACAATTATTTGAATTTTTTTTCTTTTGTTTGTTTTTATTTGTATTTTTGCTTTAGTTTTGCTTAGTTTACTAGCATCCCGAGCCACACTCCATTCCAGTAGGTGGCGACAATGCACCAAAACGTTACACTCCACCAATTTCCTGCTTGCTAACCACAAATAAACATGAAGGAGAATATTCATGTTTTCTTTAAAGTGTCATGGATTTGCTAATCGGATATATATAATCCAACAGATATAAATTCAGAAAAAGTCAGAAGTGCACACTTTTTTAAGAAGACAAAATAAGACAAATAATAATGAACAGCCATAAGACTAAAATATTTAAATGTTGACCAAATGTTTTCTTCCATGGCTAAGTGAATGTAACTTAGCCATGTCACTGTCACTGAACGTCATCTGAACCATTCGCTTTCTTTCAACATGGTGTTTCATTCACAAAACAGTCAAAATTTTATTACACACATATGGACTCTATAGGTTACTTCTTGGGGAGGAAGGGGGATTTTATGCAACTGTTGTTAAGGAGTGTCAGAATGAAAATGATTTTTTAAAATGTTTTTGTATAACTTTAGAGAACAGTCTAGATCTATTTCCTTTCATGTCACAGTTACAATTTTCCTTGCTCTATAAACATGTGTAATGAAGCAAAATGAGTTACTTGTTCAGCAGTTTTTCAGATCTTTATCGTATTCTCCTACTCCTAATGTAAGCTAACTTTATGTTAGCTTACATTAGCTGGTGCTAACGTTGGTTCTGATCTTACCTCACAGACCCCACTTCTTTGAGGGAAAAGGTTTCCAGACTTTGAATGAACCCCTCAGCTTCAACCGGCAGCACTACCGATGTATCCATTTTAATAGTCTTGATTATCCCGCAAAATGTCGGTAAATATATAATATTTGCAGCTACTTCAGTAAACTTCTTTGAAAGTGACCAGCAACTGGGAAAGAGCTACAGGTAGTTGTCAAGGTAACCGTACACCAAGTACAGTTTGCAGTAATGGCCACTAAGGGGCGCCAGATTATCATGTAAATCACAAGCTGGAACGTTTGCTGGTGGGTTTTCTCGAATGCTGACGATTTGATTGGCTGGTACGTTGTTAGGCAACGGCGTCTTTAGTTGTATTGCAGCCAATCACAGTCAAGCATTTGATACCCGAGTACAAAAAGGAAGGCGAAGTTCAAATTCCTAGTAGTGAGCTTTCCACATGCACTTACGTAGAAAGTATTTTCTAAATAGTTCAACCTTCTTAAAACTATTGAGTAAACCTTGATTAGTTTGTTTTTCATTTTAAAGAATGGCATTGAAAAAAGATTTTTATAGGGAGCTTTTTTCATGGTAAAAACAACATATTTCCTTCATACTTTCTGAATGTTTTAACACTTAACTTTGACTTTTGTCTGCTTCTTTATTTGTTCCCATTTCTTTAGTTTAATCTGTAAGTATATCACCAAAACGTCGGTAAACTGTAATAGTACAGTTTACCGACGTTTTTCCAGCTTCAGTTTTACAGCCTGCAAAACCTGAAAAAACCCCATCAAAAGTAAAAAATAATTTTAAAAAATCAAGGTACTCTTTGTTTTATTCAGTCTTATAAAGACAAACATTGTGTAGTTACTTGTTTCACTGCAAGTTTCAAAACAAAAAGACTGAATTTCATGTAAATGGAGACTTTAAATGCAATCCCACTATTTGACATTATTTTTATTCAACCCAACTTGTGGCATGGTATGAGGAGCCATTTAAAATGAATTTCTGCGCAGCAATAAGTTATCCCAACAGTTATGTAAATATAAGCATTTCCTGCTCAGTATTTACAACTCTGCCGGCCATGTACCAATGTTTCTGTGTAGCTGCAAAGGTTAATGTTGTCTGGCATTTACAGTAAACACAGACCTTTTTGTCACAATGTAAGCAGGATATGTTACAGGAATAGTCATATTTTGGTTTACACAGTAACAGTTAAAAATGGACACAGTAAACTTGAGTAGGAAACAGTTTAAACCGAATTTTAACATATTCTAGTTAATATCCGCTTATGCTCTCTTCTGGGACTATTGTTTACAAAACAAGGAGAAGACAATAATCAGACTCAGGCAAAAGTTAGTCACAGTCTTTTAATGATAGATAGAAATAAATAATTAATAAAAAACGGAGCAAAGAAATTTACAAAACATAACCCGATGTTTGAGGCGTCTCGCTCTTGGCTGTACTGGTGGCGGCTTCTTGGTAGGTGGCTTCATTTAACATCACTTCCAGCAGATGACAATATTAGGGTCATTTTCCAAACGTTCATCCAGCTCCTGGTAACTAATCCCTGTAAAAATCAGCACATACTTCAAAATACATATAAGACTTTCATGTTGAGTTAAAATAACATCTTATGTGAAGCAACTAGCATCCTAAGCTGTTCAAAATGACTGGAATAGGTTTTGTACTCAAAAACGTTTGTCTGAATACCTGTCCAGAAACGCGAGACTATCTTACAAGAATATTTTTATTCATCTAAATCAGAATTTAAAATAATCTGTAGTTAGTTTTCACTTTAAGCATTACTTATTATTTTTTGCAACCTGATTTTATCACATTAGCAGCTCTGATGGTGAAACAATTGGTATAAGATGACAGTTTGTTGACATTTTTGTTATCCCTCTGCCTAAATAATTGGTCTTTAATGTGAAATTTAGAGCGGCATAAAAGTATTTTCCAGTTTCACAAATTCCTTCTGTTTCTGCTTTATTTCACACTAAACATTTCAGATCAACCAAGTTTAAATTTCAAGCAAAGATAAACTGAGTAAATACAATATGCAGTTTTAAATGATGAATTAAATTATTTTTAAAAGCTATACAAACCAACCTGGTTCAACACAAAAAAATAACTGAGCCCTAAACGTAATAACTGGCTACCACATGTATAACCAAGCATTTCCAGAAACTGTTGAGTCTTATGTCTGCCCTTCATGTCTTAATTCAGCCCCACTGGTGAGTTTTAAAGCATGAGCAGCCTATTTAAAGTCACGCTGCAGCATTTTAATGTGATTCAAATCCAAACTTTGACTAGGCCACACCAAAACTTAAATTCTGTTTATTTTGTTGTACTGTATAACTCAAGTAATTTGGGCTTAAGGCCAAAAACTAGTGATTGGTCATTCTCAATTTGGGATTTGACTGACTTCATGGCTGATGTTCTCTTTTTGAAATATTGTGTTTGTTTTACACCAAAACATCCCACTTTTATCTTCTTTTTATGT
This sequence comes from Poecilia mexicana, assembly GCF_051168715.1. Classification (NCBI taxonomy): domain Eukaryota; kingdom Metazoa; phylum Chordata; class Actinopteri; order Cyprinodontiformes; family Poeciliidae; genus Poecilia; species Poecilia mexicana. Next base: position 18,645,497 of record NW_028263374.1, read on the forward strand.
TAACAAAAGTCATGGTGATAATAAAGACACATCAAATTATATTTGTGCTGTTTTTGTCTGCATGTGTTTCAACATTTTGTGAACGTTTCAAAACTGATAGATTTCAAAGACTTTGTTCGTCCCAAACTAAATACATTTAACTGGTTTATATCAGCAAATTTATGACTTAAAAAGGGAACATTCATTTTCACATAGTTAGGTTGCTATGAATAGCTTTTAAAATCATAAATTAGACCCTGCTTTTTGAATTTACTCACTTTATATTTGTCAAATATTACAATTTATCTGAAATATTCACATTTAAGTGAAAATAAAAAGGAGAAGAAATTTGTAATTCTTTATGAAAGTCTTCTTCTGATTGGTGGATCATCCCTTGTGACATCTCCTCCCCTGAAGCTTGGACACTCAGTGACCAACTGAGTTCAAATTCAGCAAAACAGAACAGAAGAGCTCATCGGATATTGAGTCAGAACCAGGCCTGATTATCACTCTGTCAGATTCAGTTGGGATAATTTTTGACCAAAGCTTGGATGTTTATTCGGCATCACTCATTAACTCTGTTTAACCACTCCTTTCCTTCATATCCGGCTCGGTTTTGAATCGCAAGGTGGACGAAGAATGAAGACTTCCAAAAGAACTGAACCAGAACCAACAATCTTTTGGTTTTTGAGAGACATTTTGGCCAAATAACAGCTATTTAAGAGTTCCTTCTTTTAGACAACATTGAGACAATGAGCGCTCCGTTATGGCTCTGGTACTTAACACAAGCAGGTGTTTCTCCAAGACTTTGAATATATCACGCCTCAGGGTGAAGTTAAACATTAGATCTCAGATTTAGGCCATGAAGCCTCTTTCTTCAGGCTCCTGACAGACCAGGAAACTATTAATAACAGAGATTTTTATTCAGTTTAGATTATTTTCTCAACATTCTTCCCCTCACAGTTCCAGTCATGTGTTCACTGGTCATGGACTGAGTATGTAATCAGTGTAATGTTTCTGTAAATTTGTGCTATAAATAGTGTGCTGAACTTTAGCAAGAATTTTTTTAAACCAAGGAAGTGTGTCAGCGTTCCTTTCCTGAACGCTGACACACTATGAGAAAATACCACATTGGGTATCAGTACCAGGACAAGCTGCATGGCCCAATCTATAATGAATAACTGAACTGCACAAGGTACAAACACAAACAAACCCAGAGTTTAAATAGAGCTGCTGAACTTGCCTGTTTTGCAGCAGATTTCGTCATAACTATGACAGCCAGTGTAGAGACGAGGCGGTCTGCTTCTCTCATCCCGGACCACCTTCACAGGATACTTCTGAAGCCGTCGGATGAGACTTTTCATCAGTCCGAACTGGATTAGCCTCCTGGGAAAAACAAAACACACACTTTGTTCAACAACAGTCACTCTGACCCGACATTTCCAGGGCAGCACAGTCACTTCAGGAACCGATACGCTGACCTCTCATCAACCCTTTGAAGCTGCTGCGAGTAGCGAGAACAAAGGTCTCGCACCGTCGTTCCAGGACTGAGGCCGCAGTAGAGCTGGAACACGTCCCGGAGGCTGGCACGCTTCTGACCTGATCAAGACCCAAAACGCTGCAGTCAGCCTCTGGAAATCAGTCAAAATGTCGTCTTCAAGCAGATGATTTTCCTTACCCTGTTTGGAGACATAGCTGAGGCATTCGTCCTGAAGGGATTTGTCATCAATGAGGCTCTGAACCTTCGGGGTTGTGCAGTATACATTGGAGTACTGTGAAAATGAGCAAGATGATCAACATAAAGACAGTCTGATTACGAAGTTCCTACAAAAATGTTTTTACAGACAGATTTTCATTTTTGGCCCCTTTTTATCATTTAGTTATCTCTGTGCAAGCATTATTTGTAATGAATGCTTGGACAACAATAACACTTAAAATATATTTGTATAGAACATTAAAAAACAACAACAACAAAAACCAACATCAACAAAATAAAATAATAGGTTAATTCAATATAATTTACAACATTAAGCCTCTCACAATTACAAATTTTGCTGGATGATAAATTATCCGATAAACAATAACATTGTCATTTTGAGACCATTTACAAGTAATATAAAGATAATGGCATATTGGCTAGTAAGCCCTCTCAAAGACTAATAAACTTTAATTTCTTAAACACAATTAACACTGCAAATAAAGACAAGAATCCAACCAAACCAATCCAAATATAATGGATTATAGTACTACTAAAAGTATGAACTCAAAATGAGATTAAAGATTAAAGAATGATGTAAATTCAAAGCTAATTTGAATTTGATTCTGAGATTCCTCACCAAATGACCCTTTTTGTTTACATTTAGGTTCAGAAAGCGTAACATCATTCAGTTTTGATTTTTTTCAGGTAATTCATGTGACAGGATACATGCTGTTTATCTTAACTGGAAGGAAAGCCTGAATAAAAATGAAAAACACAAATATGCTTCCTTAAGATTCACCACAGATACCACATTCAGCACATGATGAACAGAAATGGACCAAACACGCAGCCCTGCAGAACCCCAAAGTTTGATGCGAGGTATCAACAAACCAGGCGAGATTTAGCTGTTATTCAACATGTTCTAAACATTATACAAGGATATTACGACCCACCATATCAAAGTATGCTGTTAAGTCTAAAAGCACTAAAACAACAAATTTCCCAGCACTAACTGCTCTACATAGGACGCAGCTGTAAACGTAGATAAAACATCGTTTTCCAATAACTCCTATGGCTTAAATTACATAGTTAGTATTTTCTTCAATAAAATGTATGTTTTGAAAATTATGTGCAAAGGTTCCCAAATGACATGCTGCAGTTTTGATCCAAATTAGGCTTTGAAAGGATGATGTGAAAAAAGTAAATTTTAAAATTAAATATTAAGGTAAACTGAGCAACATTTTGCTTAGTTTTTACCATATCAGAAATTTTTGGCTTTTATAAATTAAGATTTTAAAACTAAAAATAAAAATTTCCTCACAGGTCCATGCCTGGAAATGGTAAAAACCAATTACTGCTAAAACCAACAATATTTTCTATAAATTCTTAGAAATCCTGTTAGCGTGAGCTAATAATTCTGTTATGCACTAATATTTTACATTTTGAGGTTGGCCTTTGGGTTATTTCATGAACAGTTTCACAACACTAAATCTGCACACATTGGAAAACATTAAACAACATGTTGTAAAATTAGTTCAGTACCTGGAATATCGAGACCAAAGTCACAACACCATAATACCTGGAAGGACAAGACAGATGCAAATATATCAGTTTTTACCGTTTGTCCCAGAAAACATGCAGACTTTAAAAAGCAGCGCAAACAGCTGCATAATTAAATAAACTGTACTAAAAATACCAAAATCAATAAGAACTACAACAGATTTGCCGGTCCGCTCATAAATAACAGGAATGAACTCACAGTAGATTCTGCACAGCGATACGAACGAGATTCAGCTCGACGTCTGCTTCGGCAGAGATTTTCTGAATGTGCCTGAATCCATCAATGTAAGGCAAAATCTAAATAAAACAACATAATAGAAAAGTAACATCTTTACCCAAAGCTCAGCAGCCTCATTTGTTTGAAGAATGCAAAACTATGTTTGCTATTAGCGTGAGAACATTGTTTTATTACAGTAATAACACTGTACTGCATCAATAAAGAGACCGTTTCCTATAAGAGAAGCTCATTTCCACGCAAAAAGAAATTTGGAAAAGTCATCACTTTTTCCAGTGTGATAAAAAGTGTTACACACTAATCTTTTAACAGCTGCTTCTTGGAAATCTAGTCTTATCATGTTGTGTTGATATTAGCGACCACAAAGTGCTCATCCTGCCTGCTGAGTGGTGAGGTCCCAGTGAGACTTTATAAAAAGCTCTTTGCATTCGGTGAAGACGGGGACGTCATACTCCTGGACAGTGGGGGGGTCCTTCCGCTGCTGGATCAGTTTTAGCTGGATGGTGTTGGAGTCGTCTAGAGAAAAGACAAAACAGAGTTACAAACCTCCCTCTAATAAAGGAGTTATTCCCCTGTTATGTAATTATATGTTTAACTAACAAACCTGACAGGCTGAAGGTTAAAATGGTTGACAAACATATCACAATGTAAGTGTTTCATCTCAGTCGATATCAATAATTATTGATAAAATTTTAGTTTTAAATATCAGAAATACAGCCACACTGGTGATGTGACCTTTCCTGTTTTATCTAGTTTTTACTCCATGCTGTTGTTTACTTTTAAGCCGCTATGAGGCACAGTAAACTGCTGCTGCTGGTGTGCCAGTTACTCAACAGCTTGTTGCTAGGCAACCAAAGAGTGAGTGAGTTGCTAGGTAACCAAAGAGAGTAAGTGAGTTAGTTGATTCCACCAACCTCATTTATCTCACCCTGAAAGATTGAGCAGCTAAGTGCTGAACAAATAAATAAGAAAACATGAGGACAATAAATTAAAAAGTCAATTCAAAACGCAATAAAAAGAACCAGTAAAGCAGATAAAGTTAAATAAAAATCAAGTCTCAATTGGATTAAAGGCAAATGAGTAAAAAGTTTTCAGACGAGTTTTCGCTGAAGAGCTAAAGTATACATTTATTCATGTTTTTAAGGCTATTAATAATAATAATAATAATAATAATGAATAATTAATAATAAAAGTAACTAGCCCTGACATCCCAGATCCCTGACAACACCGTTTTTGGTTTTATCAAACATAGACTGTCATTTATTATTTTAACAATATTGTCATGATAAAAGCAATTTTTACAAAAATGACAAGCAATAGAATAAGTGCCCATCTGTACTTTGACAGTTCCTGTTTCTCATGGTGTCACAAAGTAAAGTGGCTCAGTAAACGTTTTCACATTTTGTCACATTACAACCCCAAACTGTCGTCTTATTTTACTTTTATCTGACAAACAAGCACAAATCACTGCCAAATTGTAAAGCGGTAGGAAAATGAAGCATGGTTTATCATTTATTTCTAAACACAAATCGAACATGTAAGACTAAATTTGCATTGTAATTCTTCAGTCTTATAATCATATCCTAAATATAAAATCTGGTCCACCGTCTGCCTTCAGAGGCCACTTCATTGGAGGAAACATCTGTCCAGCTGTGTGTGCTGTAACAGTGTTACTGCACATCAACCCTGTGAACCATGGTGGCAGTATCATGCTGTGGGGATGCTATTCTACAGCAAGAAGATGAAAGCTGGCCAAAATTGTGACTGCTTCTGTTTATCTGTGTGGTTAGTAAACACAATAATTACAATGAAAAATGCAGCCAATGGTGCAGCTTAGCTCAAGATAACCTCAGGTTTAATGACTGCTTTTGTTTTAATGATAAATACTTCCCATAACACTAGAAAATCTGGCAGAGGTCCAGGTCTGACAGAAAAACAATAAAGATAGAGGCAATGAAATGGGTTATATAAAAGCACATTCATGGGTTTCAAAGGTCCAGTCAAAGTCCCGGCTAAAGGTATTAACTCCGCGGTCGATGCCTTGTTACAGTTTTTATCATTTTTAAAATTTTTATTCTACAAACCCACATATTCTGCATCCTAAGGGCACAACATAGTGTTATCAAATGTCCTTCCTCCCACTAAACATCTCTATAATTATCAAAGTTGTTTGCAAACCTGCTATTATTTACAGTTTTCCATCTCTTTATCTTTTTTGTTGTACAGCCTACATATTTTAAAATTAGTTTCTTGAGTTGGATATTTCTAAGAATCTGTACATGTTTATTTTCAGAACAGTGTATCTCGTCTTACCTTGTACATTTGACCTCACTGCAGAGTTTAGCATATTTTTATTATTACTTATCTTTATGTGCGTCATGTTTCCACATGATATCTCAACGCTCGCTTGAGGAACAATTTCTACTTTCTATGTTTCTATTTAATTATATTCTACAATTACACACTGCCTTGTGTTGGAGCGTCACATGAAAACCCAATAAAACAATTAAAATGTGTTGAAATTTTAAAGAAGTTTCAGGAATGCTCCTACATATTTCGTAGAAAAATGAGATTCATAACAAACTACACGTGTGGCCTTGAAGTTGTAAATCATTGTTTCACACATGAAATAAGAGTTTTAGTAGCTGAAAACTGACGAGCAGAACTAGATTATAATCACTATGAAGACTTTATAAGCAGGTTATAAAACCACCAGGCTATCATTACCTGGAGTAGACGCAGGGGAAAAGTGCACACATTTACTCTTAAAACAGTTATTGTCTCATCACCTAATAAAAGTTATTAGCCCCTGCCACGTTTTAAAACCAGACAAACACATAACACTTTACAACCCATCACTGCTTGTAAAGTAAAAATCTATTTCTTATGTAAGTTCTTTGCAGCTTCCTCCATATAATTTCCGTTCTGAATCATAAAATGAATCTTGAGTCACATATTTCACAAATATTGAGCCATGTACAATCATAATACAGTAATTATCATTGCATATATGCAAGTATATGCAATAAATAAGCTTATCATTGCACACATTAGTGCAATTCAAAGCTCGACCACGTGACAATTAACAACTGTTTATCTTTTAATTTGAAACATGTAAGACATCTCCAGCCTCTTCCATCCTGTTCAAATGCAACAAAACATATTTTAAAGTATGAATTAGGTTCTAAATTTTAAAGATAAAAAGCTTCATTGATTAAGAGGCTTTAATTTTAGTGGCATTTATAGGATGGTTGTGAGATAAATGCCATTTTTTATCTTTAGTTTGAGGAAACTGAGATTTTTATAAAGAAAATAAAATCACTGAGAGAAAGTCACAGGTGTCTTTTGAAAGTTTAAGAGTGTTTATGTTGTTATTAAAATGCTGCAACAGCTGCAAGATCAAATTTCTTCTGATTTTATCCCAACAGTTTAACTTCCTTGTTCAACTTCTTTTGAACTAATTTCTCTCTCTTTCTTTTTCATAGAAACTAATCTCTGGTGTGAAACTTTCGGTTCTGCATTCAGCATCATCTCATCTGGATTGAATAGAGTTTTCTAACCCAGGACTCTTGGTTATTGCCATCATCAACAGCAGCTTAACTTCAACCTGGTGCCTCCACACATTAAACATGCTGCTGTGAAAACTTAGCTTACGAAAGCTTAGTCACTCTTACAAAAGACATTTTATAGAGGTGACCAGGCCAATAAAAACAACAAATGAAACTTAATCAAGAGAAAGTTTCCATCTGGGACTAAATCCCTCCATAGCACTGATTCTGCTCTACTGAGAGTTTTTAAATCTTTTAGTAACAGACTCTGGTGATATTTAACTCCTGGTTTTACTGGATTTAACGGCGGCCTACGATACTATTGATCAAAACGTTCTCATCTCGACGCTGGGCCGATGGATCAGCATCGCTGGTTTCAGTCCGACCGCAGCAGCAGATGTTTCTGTCTTAGTTTCTGTGGTTTGAGCTTGAACTCTGCTTTTTTTTTTTGCAGTGCTTTTTTTTCTCTTTACCAGCTGCCAACTTTGGCCAAGTTAGTTGTTTTTAAAGATGTTTTATAAATAAATTTAATTTTATTGTTGACTGGATGAGGAGGAATAAAGGTCTAGAAAGAGATCAGTCTGTTTTAGGACTTCCTTCAGCTGGGATGTCTCCCATAGAGATGGTTCACTGTAACAGCAGATCTATTTCTGATGCCACTTTCAGCACAATTTAAATGAAAGCTGCTTCTTTGTCACTGTGCCTGTCTTGATAACACATTTTCCTGGAAAAAAAACTTGTCCCAAAACTTACAGCGATAAACATTAACATTGTTTTGAGTAATGGTAATAATACAATAATAATGCAAGAATATATTCTCAAGGATCAATCAACTTTAAATTCTAATGAACATTTAACACTGAAACTGGAAGACATTTTAAATATCCAAAATAAATAAACAAAGCTACACATAAAATTAATTATGAAGTCTCTGAAAACAACAATGTCTATCAAAAAGACTGCTATTTGACCAAAGTTGGCCAAAGCACCAAACTGAAGACCAAATTTGGTAGAAAGAGAGAGAAAACAGTTAAATTATAAATCAAGCAAATTAAAAGTATTTGGTTTGTTTTCATTTATCAAGTGATTAATTGATTTATTGTGTATTGTGACAGGCCTATCTGTCACTACACAAAATGGGAAATATCTAAGTATTACCTATAGGTAATGTGCAGGCTCCTGTAGCGTTAAGATCCTCTAACAACGTCGACATTATGGGTAAAAGTTTCTGTTTGCTCTCCTCCTTTGAAATAAAGCCACTTTCCAACTGCAACACAGCAGGGAGAAAATATTAATATCATCTCCAAGTCATTTTACTATAAAAATATGAAGAACAAAAACTCATTACAGCTGTAATAATATGATAGGAAAGTTTTACTCCTTACCTCCAGAGTTGTGAGGTACCCAGCCAGCTTTTTGACAATTGGCTCAAGAGCGCATGTGTTGGTCTGAGCATCACAAACAAAGCCGAGATTAAAGAGGAGAGCATTTCGGCTGTACTTTTTATGCTCGATGCACACTGGACAGCCGATTAGCTTCTTCTCCATGGCAGTGCTAAAAAAATAATAAATGTTTAAAATAAATAGCTATGTTGAAACAGAACCAAATCAAAACATTTAGAAACTGAAGCAAAAAGACAGTGTTGGATGACATACACTGTAATTAATTTGTTTTGTAGCTCTGGCTTGGTGATGATGTAAACTTGGACCGTGTCAAACAATTCCCGCGAAATGTACTCCTCTGGTACCTGCCAAGAAAATGACAGAGAAATAAATATGCACCTCAATATTTTGGGATTAAGTCCTTAAAAATTACAAACACAAAAACAAAAAAAAAACTCACAACAAAGAAAACATAATTTACATTTATGTATCAAAAACCAAGTAACTTTGATCCGGACTCCAGTTTTTACAGATACTAGACAGTGAAGTATTTTTCTCTAGATGTACGCTGACCATGAAAACACAACAGAGTTTTAATTTACAAAGCAGAACTTAAAAACTGCATAAAGAAAGTGAATTATTTGACCTTTGAGTGTCTTTTGAGAATTGGTCTGATTATCTAGTGTCAGCAAAAAGTTTGCAAGACAAATTCAAATTCAGAAGTACTTTAATCTTTCCAGAAGGGAAATTAAATGTTGTTGTACAACAATATTCTGCAATTGTTGTAGATGCTTGTGGCTAAGGGAAGGAAGCATGTCCTGCAGCTGTCTGTATCGCTGCGGCTCTGAAAAAGCCTCTGAATGAAGACACTTTGTTGAGGTACAACAGTCTCATGAAGAGGATGCTCAAGGTTGTCTGTGATTTTATGAAGAGTCCTTCTTGTTCCAGATAAGTTCCCATTAGTTTTTTAGCCTCTATTTTGTTTGCTTAGAAGAGACGTTTAGCAGTTTTATTATATATTCTCAAAGATGCTAACAGAATATGAGTTAAAGGGGTATCAAGCTTATGTCTTTGAGCCAATGATGTTCCTATGAATGGAGAAGGTGAGTTAAAAAGTGATATTGATCATTTTCAGAATATAAACTGGTACAAATTTGTCAAGATTCCTGTTTGCTTGTTTTTCCAAATGACTGGTTTCCATGCACTAGCATCACTGATAAGATCATTAAATATATTTGAAAATGAAATCTAGCCAATCCAGTCTGAGCTGGTACACTTTTCCAAATGGTTTGTTTGTGTTTTATGTTGCAACATTTGCTGTGATTTCACATACAACACTTTTTTTTTCTGGAGCCGTAAAGAATATACATAAACACCAACAAAGGAGGATATCTGAAAAAAGAAGCATATAAAGAGGAAAAACAACATTAAACTATTTTAAGGCAACAACAAATAGAAAAACTGTTCACTGTAGGTACTGCTTTAGTGACAAACCATTAAGTTTGTCACCAAGTCTGGCTAGCACAGGTCAAAGTCTAGAACTACTATCCCGCAACTTTTTAACGCATCCCTTCCCCGATACCTCTAATAAGTATGTAATTTAGCTCTGCACAGACCTGATAATTAGTCATTCATTTGACTCAGGTGTGTCAGGGGAAAGGTGCATCTAAAAGTTGCAATACAGTAGCTCTCCAGGACTGGGCTGGCTGCTTCAACATGCATACGTGCTTACCTGATAAGTTATCTTTGGACCCAAAGTGGGGTGAAACTCACTGAAGAATATGCACTCTATTCGAGTTGTCATGTTCAACATGGACCTTTCACTTAACTTTTTAAATTGACGTGAAGATTACTGGTTCCTCCCCCTGTGTGTTATGCTAGCTTCTAGCTATAACGTTAAAAACGAGCAGGTGGGTTCTTCTAAAACAACCTACAAACAGCTCCAAAGTTGTACGACGTCTACATAACAGTGATATTTAAGTGACCTTGAGATAAGTGACGTCGGTTTGTTGTTTAAACCATCTAAAAACGCTGCATATTTTACAGCAAACTGTCCAAAGTGACGAGACAACAATGCTGCATTCAGAGTCTCCATGGAATTTACCCTTTTAAACACTCATAAAGAAAACGGGAACATGTGAAGACTAAAATTGGTTACAGTAAAAGTACACATTTTAATCGTTGAATTGTGTTATATTTCCTTTTAGTGGTTTTTGAATGTCTATGGCCCACTCTGTCCTCCAGTAAGATGAAACGTCCCCTTCAAGTTACGGAATTGTAAGATAACAGATGGATTTTTCATATAGTTCACACTAAAGCGATTTGATGTGAGTTTAGATACAAATTTTAAAGTGTTCTAAACTATTTGACACCCAACTACGATACAACAATTCGTTAAAAGTTAGATTTACCACAGTCTTTAAAGGGAGCACAGCTCCTTCCTGCGTAGGGCACAAACGTTTTTGCGTCATAGGGACGTAAGTGGTGTTTACTACATACGTAGGACGCACAACTAACGTGCTGTCAGTTTTTGTAACTGTCTGAATGTTTTATGGGTTTAGAAATGTTTTTTCAGAGGTATAATCGGTTATCTTGTTTTCGCTTTAAGAGGGGAATGAAAACTGATAACTGAACAAAGATCCAGACATTAACCATGTGGTGGAAACGGACCCTTAGCTCGAGCTACCGATGCTATTTGGGACGCAGGCGCAGTGGGGCAAAGGTAATTCCGTGTTTGCTGTATAAACTGCTCAGCTGAACATACTGTGAACAAAGCAGAAGACAAATGAATGTTTTTCATCGCTGTGAATGACTCTAAAACAAGAGGCACAACAAATAAACACATTTTATAGTTTCTGTAGTCAGGCAACTCAGGCAGAATATTATGTAAATATACAAAATGTTTATATTATTAACGTTTCTTCATGTGCAGCTGGTTGCCTTTATGTGCGCGCAGAAGAAAAATAAAAATACCCTGCATCACTAAGATCTAATTATATGATACAGAGAGGAACTGAAGAGTGTGGAGAAGATCTTACTTCCTGTGAAAAGCTTCATGTTTGGATATTTCATATCACTTTTAGCAATCCTGGAGAAGTCAAGTAATATAAGACATCTAGAAAAGGCATTTTAAGATGTCTGAAAAATATAATACATTTCTGATGAGGAATAAATTAGGTTCATTCCCACTTAAAATGGCTAAAGTCACACATAAAGTCAAGCATACATGATGAAAACATCATTATTCTGTATTTTGAAGGAGGATTTATTTAGCTTGGTGTGCTCCTGACTTCTGAAATGAGAGTAAACACCCTGGTAAGACTGATCAAAATGAAAAATAAAATGGATATTTGCAACTATATGTGCATATATGTGTTTTAGTACATCAGCTACATATATACTTATGAGTCATAAGATGATAAACCCTGACGGATCATACAAAGCCGCTCATCTGGTTACAAAACAGCACTCTACTCTGCTGCACATCTGAACGTCACCCAAAACACACAGTCCCTTCTCTGAAACATGGTTGTCACGTCCTTGTGCTGTGGGGATGCTTTTCTTTACCAAGAACAGAGAAACTGGGAGGTTGAAAACGGGGAACCCTGCAAGAACACTTGGAAAAAGAGGTTCACCTTTAAGGAGGACAAAACACTCCTAAACAAACACCCAGAAACTGTCTAATGTTTGTTTGTCTACAGAATAAAGTACCAAAACATACACTGAATGTTTTGGGACTAAAGTGAATCGGCAACAACTATTTGAAGAAATGTGTATAGTAGGATTAGGGTTAGGGTTTACTTCAGACCTTTCACAAAAGCAAAGCAATCAGATGGAAAGACGACAAAGCAGATCCCATCTGTCCGTTATTCATCAACCTGAAAAGGAGTGGATTCAAGAAAACACTTTATTTCCCTTTTAACGTCTTTCCTCTACTCAAACAAAATACCATTTAAAATAATAATAATCAAATAACTACATTACAGACTGAATAAAAACAGTACAATGTTAGAAATAAATAGCATTCAGTTTTTGTCCTCATTCCAATATTGATCAAAAACCATCACATTATTTTTGACTGTTTTAGGTTTTCACTCTGCTTTGGCTAGGTGTTGGTGTAGGTGTTGGCATTTATTGTATCATTTATCATTTATTGTAATATATTTATTATCTTGAGAATTTTGATTAATTGTTACAATAAATTACAAATAATTGATGTTTGACAAAAAAACTGTATTTTTAGTTTTGCTATTTTTTCACTTTGTTCAACGAGAGTATCAATAAATATGAAAATATGATTAATGCAGTTATTATGTGCAGTTTAGTGATGCTAATCGCACTTCATGTGAATGTTGTCCTAAAGAAGTGCTTTTGTTTTCAGAAGCTGTCTTTGTGATATTCATAAAGTTACCTGAAAAAAGAAGCAATAAATAGTTATTATTGTCACTTTTATCAAAAGTACCACAAAATATAATGACACAAATTTAAGCTCAGTATTTGTAAACATACCACCGACATTGAGATGTTTCATTTTTTCACCAAGAAAACTCCTTTTTCAGATTTGGCGCTGCCTTACCAGAGCCACATGCAGCGCTCCGGCCCTTCCTGCAGGCCGGATCACGGCGCTCCAGGCTCTGGATGTCTGGAAGAGGCACTTTGTGGAGAACGGTGTGACGGAGCCTGAACAGTCAAGCCAATACATCATCGCTCATCTGCTTGGAGCGAAAACAGTGAGTCAGTCTTTCCTCTGTTCCTTATTGAATCCTTCCAGGACAGCGATAGCATCTCTTCCTGACCTGTTTCCAGATAGAAAGTGTCGAGCATCAGAGGTTAGTGGCGTTGCTCAGCAAAGAGGAAACGCAGCAGGTGTGGCGGCTCTGCTCCAAACGTCTCTCCAGGTGAGGGCCTTGTAGAAATGTCTGAATCAGAGGTGGTAGTTTCCTGCAGCAGGCCTGGGTTTGTGATGTGCAGGATGCCGGTGCAGTTCATCATTGAGGAGTGGGACTTCAGAGACCTGACGCTGAAGATGAGGCCTCCTGTTTTCATACCCAGGCCTGAAACCGAGGTGAGTGACGACAAAAAGGTGCTGGAACACGCCTCTTCGTTTATTATCAACTTTGACCTCTGGACACACATATTAAAACAGACAAAAACTAGTAGCAACAGTCATAGTAAAACAATGAATAATTAACAGAGGTAATCAATTATAGGGAGCAAATTTGTACAGTGGCTTGCAAAAGTATTGAAAGTCACATTACAGCCACAGATATAAATATATTTCATTGGACTTGTGCACACCACACCTTTCAGTTTTTTTAGTTGTTAAAAAAAAATAATTTAATCATGTATGACTTTCTTTCTGCTTCACAATTGTACTTCATTTTGTTTTGGTCTTTCACATAAATTTCTAATGAAATATATTTATGTTTGTGGTTGTAATGTGGAAAAAGGCTAAAGGCGTATGAATGCTTCTGAAAGCCAATCTGTGTAAATATCTGTTTTTATTAGTGCTGTCAACTGATTAGAATGAGATCAGTCACACTCTAGAGCTGTGATTAACTTTGAAAAAGTAAAAATGCACATTTTCAAAAATGTTTAATTGGTTTTAATGTTTAAATAAAAGTGATTTTGTTCCAAATACAGTAAAACCGTCGCCATCGGTGGCTACGCTAACTAGCCTGAGCGTTCATGGCAGAGTCTGCTAACAGGGAGAGGCTGTAGGAAAGCAGAGGGAAGAGCAGCACGTACATGAGCATGATTTGTTAGCACTGGGAGCTAACAAGCCAGAGGAGCTTGATTTTTTTCCACAGGTTATCTGTTTCATAATAGTTTTAACAAATAAGTAAAAAAATTGAGAGACCACTTGAAATGATCAGTTTCTCTGATTTTAACTTTTTATAGGAATATGTTTGAGTAAAATGAACATTGTTCCTTTATTCTATGAACTTCTGACAACTTGTCTCACATAATGCAGAAGTTGATATTCATTTAGAAACAACAACACTGATGTTTTAACTCAGAAATCAACATCTGGTGGAAGAACCACGAGGTTTTCAGTGGGGTTCAGTGCAGTGGGCTGTTTTTCCAGAGCTGTATTTTCATAATAAGTCTGTGTTTGGTTTGGTGCAGGAGTTGGTTGAACTGGTGCTCACAGATCTGCAGAAGCATCCTGGGTCTGGCATGGCGCCGCCAATGTGTTTGGAAGTGGGTTGCGGTTCTGGTGCCATTTCCCTCAGCCTGCTGAAGAGCCTCCCTCAGGTGAGCTTTGTGCTTATAATAAGAAGCAGCCTGTTTGCCTCGCCGCCATGCGTCATATTCCTGAAAGCTGCTGGCTGCACAGTTAGGAATTGCATAATCGGTTTGTTCAGAGGCCTTTTAGAAACAAGCTGCGGGTGAATCACCAGGAAATTCAGAGAAAGGCTCTCTGGCTTTTCGTTTCTCTCTGCTGCAGCAGCATCTCCGCTCGGATGCATCGCTTCAGACTGAATGGAGGAAATACTACCAGAGGAAGCTTTGTAGAAGAAATTACAGGAATTTATTGTGTCTTTTCGGTGTAACTTTATAGCGTAGCTGGCACCTGTGGTTGGAAAATGTTCCCTGGACACTCCCTTGGCATATTAAATGCTCTGTCTATAAGCTGACACTTGTAGCTAAATATTTAGATGTCAACTCATGGTCAGAAAGTGAAACAATTAGCGCCGCTTCTCCCGGACTCTTTCACAAAAAGAGAAAACATTCCTGATTACCGAAGGTTCCTGTGCTTACATTCATTTATAACAACACTGTTTAACAACAGGAGCAAAATACAAACTAAAATATTTATGTTTAGTGTGCAAGAGAACCAAGGACATGCATATTTTATGGTGGAAAATGTATGAGAGTCCTTGTAGGAAAAACGAAGATGAAGAAGTGGAGGTCTGTCTAATTCTAGGGGTGAAAAGTGTTTATTGTGGTATAAAATAAACATTTGAAAAGCAGGAACAGCGTGTTATTTAACTAAGAAGAGAACGAGAATAATCCTGGACTTGTTTTTGTTGCCGTTAGCCAACGCAGAGTCAGTTTTCCTTTGTTCTCCGTAACAAGCAGACTTCTAGGAAATTGTGGAAAAAAACTGAGCTCTGCATTCTTAAATGATTCATTCCTAATCTGGAAAATGTAGTTAATAACCGTATAAAGAGCTTTTCATAAGCTACAGTGTACAATTCATCATAAGTAAAGGATAAAAGAATCATTTGGTGTTTATTTTGGGACTAATAGACCCGAAGCTCTGCTGAGTCATGCACTTTTATCTCTCTTTCTGAATAAAATGCTTCCTATCAGTGCAATAAAACAACGAATCCTGTTTGTGTGAAATCTGCACAAACATTCAATGCAGATAATTTAACAGCTATTATTACATTTAGTTTAATCCTGGCTGCTTGATTTAAAGCAAACATCTAAGAAGTTTGAGAAAAAAAGATCAGGATACACATTTACTGAAGCTGCCGTCTTTAAATAAATGTAGCTGATTCAAACAGTGTTGCTGTCTGCATTTATCCTTTAAAACAAAATAGTTTATGCTTTGAGAAAACCCTTCACAATTTCTAATAACCATAACTAGAGGAGAAAATAATCTTTTTTGATTCTGTAGCCAATATTTCTATTAGGATTTAATGTCATAAAGTGATCAGTCTCCTCTAATAAGCAGTCAGTGTCATATTCTACCACCTTTTGCTCGCATAGTTTGGGCGCTGTTCCTGGAATGCTAATGCGTGAATTCAGCCGAGGCTTTCGAGGGACGAATTAAGGTGTCACATTTTTCTTTCTCTCTCTCTACTTCCTTGTTAAAACCTGTCGGATCAGCTGGGTGTGGGTCGTCGTGTTTGCAGTTGGGCCTGCAGCGGCAGACGCCGCGTTCCCAACTTTCACAAACGGTTTCATCACGGCGTTGCTAAAGAACAGAGACGCCTCTGTGCTTCACGCCGACTTGCATCAGAGGATTCGTTTTCATTTAATAGATGCAAAGTATGGAAACACATGTTGATCAAATAAAAACAGCCTTTAGCTGGTGGGGGGGGGGGGATGCTTTTGTGTGTTTTAAAATGTGAGGGAGCAGCAGGTTATGAGAAATTCCCCCGAGAAGAGAACGTTTTTTACTCGGCGTGTTTGTTTCTCCAGCTCGAAGCCTTTGCCTTGGAGCGAAGCCAGGATGCGGTTGACTTAAGCCAGGAGAATGCGTCGAGGTAATTGCGCCACAGTAAACAAACTGACTGTCCCAGTATGATTTTTTTACATTTTTTTTATTAGTGTTGCTACTGTGTTGTTGTTTCTGCAGGTTGGGGCTTCAGGACAGACTAAAGGTTTATCATATGGACCTTATAAAAGGTATAAAAACACAGACTGAGACAAAATGCTGCGTTTTTCTCTAGTTAACCAGACTTACCAGGTTCTGCTCTCTAATGCTTTGGGGTTTTTTCCAGATGCAGAAAAGATGCCAGGTCTGTTTAGCTCCATTTCAGTGCTGGTCAGTAACCCTCCTTACCTGTTTTCAGAGGACATGGCAACCCTGGAACCCGAAATTTCTAGGTGACCTGCAAACAAATCTCTGCATTTGCATTTGAAAATGTTTAAAAACCGATTCCTGAAGCTTCTCACAGGCTGACGCAGCTGCTCTCTGGAAATCCATCCGACACAAAACAAAAGACAGAGATCACAAACTCGAGGCCCGGGGGCCAAATCCGGCCCGCCACAGCTTTTTATGTGGCCCTCTAAATTCTAGATTAAACATTAAATATGCTTAAATATTATGTTATCAATCAAATCAATGGAGTTTTTATCAGTTTATTGCCAAATTATATCAAGCAGTCCCTCCAGTTTCTTGTGAATTGTTGTGGAAATTCAAGCAAAACCCAAATCCCAGCACTTGCGCTAATAATTGGTGTTTTATTGCAGATTTTTCCCAAAAATGGTCAGAAACTTTCTTACTTGTACTAAACAGCTGCCTGAGCCTTAATTGGTGTTAGATATGATCTATACAGAGAGTAATAAAAAGTCATAAATAAGCACTAGTATTTCCAAATTAGTAGCACAGACACTTTGTTTTTTATTGCAGAAAATCACAAACCAATCGCGAAATCCTGGAGGGACTGAAAAGATGTTCAATGTTATTTAATTTTAAGAACTCATTGATATTTTTGACGGGTTTTATCAACACGTTCTGGCACAACTGGCCCTTTAAGAGCGTCCATGATGTTGATTTTGCCCAAAACGAAAATGAGTTTGACATCGATCGCTGACATAGACACTTGATTCTAGACGTCCAAGAATGAAGCAAACAAATCAGTTCAGTTATAGATTTCCATTTGTCAATAAATACCTAGAAATCAGATCATCTGTGTTCAAGGACATGCGTTTAAATTATCAGCTGTTTGTCCTGATAGACGAACTAATAGCTTCATAAATACCATCTACAGGTTTTTGTGCTGCTGGAGACACGTCAGATTTAGTTCATAAAAAATGAAACCGTCCAGCCAAAGCCGAGCGACGCGCGCTAACCGCTGTGGACAGAGCAGATTATCATCCATAATTTATCAGCAGATTATCTGCTCAGGCAGAAACTGCTGAAGTCAGGAAAAAAAAAACCTTTATTATTTTAAATCTCAGGATGACTTGGGTAAAAATGCAAGTAAGGGATCATGTTTGAGTTTCCAGACTTATTGTTTAAAAGATAAAACAATCTGTGTTACACTGACTTATATTTTCTGTGTTTGAACTTTGATTTTCCAGATCGCAGCTCCAGTTAAATGTTATTTTCAGTTTGAGTTTCTGACTCAGATCTTGTTCAAAAATGAATAAATGAGACATTTTGAAGCGTTTTTAGCATCTGGGCGAGGTTAAGGGTTTTAATTTCCACATGTAGTCGATGGAAAACTCCAGGTGGGATTTATTTTTACTTTCAGGGCTGAAACGATTAATCGGATTAATCGATTATTGAAATAATCGCTAACTAGTTTAGTAATCAATTAATCGTTGTCAGAGGATAAAGTCTCTAATAATTAGTATTTGCTGAAAAAATAAAATACCCTGTAATTAGGACAGAAATGTTGACTTTTTGTACTTGAAATACAAATAAAACGCATTTTTCTGTAAATATGTTTTATCATAAACTCCTCGAGTTGCACAGATTTAACTTCACCTGGTTCAAAGAAAAACAAATGTTGCTATTCAGCTGATAATCCAATAACTAATCAACAGATCAGCCGTATCAATAAGTCAAGCAGTCAAGCAGAAAGGCTGAGATTTCCACATGTTGATGTTAGAAATATTTTTATGATGCACCTTTTGCTAGAAAGTATTACATTTTATACAAGAAAGGATTTTATTTGTTTTCATTGCATTTCGAGTTTTGTTTAAAAAGGCTTAAAAGGAAAATCTACAGAATGTGCCTTTTTAAAATCATTTTAATAATCAGACTATTCAATTGATTTATTGATTACTAAAATAATCATTAGTTTACTTGATAAGAGCCCAGTTGTTTCTCTGCAGAGTTACCCTGAGTTAAATCTGGGTTTTATTCACTAAACTTATAGCGACAGACGTCTGGATTTCAGTTTTGCTCCGTTTTCTGTTGGTCTGTCCAATAAAATCCAGAATAAAAATGTGTTTGGGTTGTAAATATGTTGATAATCTGGTGAATGAGTCCAGTGAGCGGCTGCATGCTTTCCTGCTGTCCTGCTTTGTGAAACGCTGCTGCTGCAGCTGCTGTTTTGTTCAGGGTGAATCAAAACTGTAGTAAAAATTAAAATAGAGTTTAGAAATTAACTACACTGAATTCATTCAGCCAAGAAGTTTGTTTCTGATCTGACATTAAACAGTTAAGCAGCTGAGACTTTGACCATCTGGACTGGTCGATGTTTTATTTTAAGGGTTTCTTGTTTCCTCTGGTTCTCAGCATTTTGGCTGATTTACGTCCAGTCAGAGGAAACATGTTGGTAGAATTAAAAGATTACTTTAAGCCTAAATCTGGCAACGCTGAGACATTTTCTGGGTTAAACTTTGTTGTTTTTTGTTCCCTTTAATCAGCAGAATAATGAAATCTGAATATTAAATACTTTCAGAGATGAAAAAGGTGCATTAATACATTATTTATGCACAGTGTTTGTTTTCTTGTGATTATAGTTTTGAGTTTTACATTATAGTTTAGTTTTAACTTGTTTTTTCACAAAGTATTGCATCATGATTATGTATGAATCGATTGGGAAATGAATACTTAATAGAAACAGAAAATATATTCAATTATTCAGCTAATTGACTGGCGTTTTCTCCCAGCTTTTGCGCACTAGTGTTATCGCCGCCATAATGAATACGGCGCGCCTCATTTTGGTGAAGGCTGACGAAAACTGCTCGTGTGAAGGAAATAAAAAAAATCAATTTCAGATGAGTTGGAAATAAATTCATGGACACGAAAACGAAGGATGTCATCATGTCTGTAACTGCATCATGTTTTAGTTTTAATGAAAGGACGACATTAGCTCCAGCTACTTAATGAAAATGTTTTCTCAGTTTTAATAACTTCGGTGTTTTCCAGGTTTGAGGATCGCGCCGCCTTAGATGGAGGTGAAGATGGACTAAATGTGATCAGACAGATTTTAACTCTGGCTCCAGACTTTCTGTCAAACAGAGGGTAAGGCAGCCAACACACACACACACACACCTGGGTTTAATTCCTAATGGCACCTTGACGCAGAACGGGCCCTCTCTGAAAAACACGCGTATCATGTTGCGTTTTTAACGAGCTTTCTGCAAGACGTCCCCTGAACCCAGTTCCAGGCAGACGCTGCCTCCTCTCAAGGTCGCCCGCCGCCTGTAATCCTGTTGTGTTAATTTGATTTTAAGCCTTTTTCATCTCTATCCTCCCTTTGATAAACAACAGCCGGGTTTACTTGGAGGTGGACCCCAGACACCCCGCGCTCATTCGCCGCTGGGTGGAGGACAACGTGGAGGAGCTGCGGTTCGTGGAAACACGGCAAGACGTCAGCGGCAAGTGAGTGCTTCAAAAAGAGAAACACAAATTCAGAGTATTTTAGATTCAAACTGGGAGTTGTGTGATCTAAATCTTTGCTTTTGGTGTGTTTTTGCTTCCTAGGCCTCGTTTCTGCATCCTCCAGAAAGAGGAGTCACATAAGGCCCCCGAGGTGGATCAGGATTGAGAAACCCAGATCCTATTACGCTGGCTTTAGCTCAGGTCGCCTCGGCTCGCCCCCCCACACCTGACCCCATCTCCTCAAAATTAACAACTTCACACAAATAGTTTCCATATCGACGCTGCACTTTTAACCCGTCGACAGACAGCGAACACGCCCCGTCTCGCAATAAGAAAAAAAGGGAAATGTGTGTGTGCGACGGCACAAAGCAGGCTCAGAGCTGAAGGTAATTACCAAAGCTTTTCTTAGAACGCTCCCTCTCAGAATCCGCCTCTCTCCTCCCAGGAAGCATTCAGTAGTTCTGTGAATCCGCTGATGAGCGGTCCTCCCCCTTCACTCGTCCACCCCGCTGACTCAGATGCTGACCAGATTGCACCGTTGAGCAAAAACAACACGCTCAAAACGCGGTCCGAATTCAAGCTCAGAGGCCACACAAAGCCTTTGTGTCACAAAGGTTTTATGTGGTGAAAACATTTCACAACGACGAGCGTCACAAGAGCCGGCAGCATGTGATTGTTAGTGGTGGGGAGTTGTTGAAATAACTGGATTTTAAGCAGCACAGAAATTGTAAGTTCCAGTTTTAATAGAAAACAAAATTACACATGTAAAAAGTACAAAAATGCTTTTGCTGAGAAAAATAAAATGGCATGAAAGACGTCTCAGTGAAATCAGTGTCATTTCTTAACTAGTATATACATCCAGAAGCGGCGGCGTCCATGTTTGAGGAGCCTACAGTACCGACCCCCTGCTGTCCACAGGAGGGTTGAAGTCTGAACCCAGACACGTCAGAACGTCTCTGTGACTGGGCTCCGCAGGTCCAAACTACCTGCTGCGCAGCGCCTTCTCCTCCTTCAGCGTAAACCGGGTCAGTCCAGCTCCGCTCCTGCTCACACCTTGAAAGGATAGTCCTGCAGGAAGCGCAGCAGCGGCTTGGGGAGCGGCAGCTGCTCCGTGGCGGCGCTGTGTCTGTTGATGACGAGGCGTGTCAGGTGCTGCAGACTCGGGAGGTTCTGTGGTTTGTACACGGCCCGCTTCAGCTTCAGCACCACCGACGCCTCCTGGGCCGGCGGCTCGGAGGGTTTTGCCGGCGCCGCCTGCTCCTCCGCCCTCCGCTCCTCCGCTTTCCGCTCCGCCCCCATGTAGTGCTGCACCAGGCTGGGGACGTTGGGGAAGGACGAGAGGCTGGCCCGCGCCCCGGAGCTGGAGTCCAGTAGGAACTGGGCGCCGCTGTACTGGATCCGGATGCTGGTGGGTCCGCGCGCCGTCCTGACCGACAGGGTCAGCATGTACAGGGGGTGGCTGCTGTCCCGCAGCAGAAAGGCTCCCTCCGGGGCGTCCTGCAGGGCAGCGTGGGCCTGGGCTGCAGTGATGGCTCCCCAGTACCAGCCTGCACACAAACCATCACATTATTGAAATTGAAATTTTTTTGAAATTGAAATTTTATTTCGAACATGATACAAATATAAGAAGTAATATAGTACACAATAACAAAAGTGAATAGAAAAGAAAAAAAGAAAATACAGATATCTGTTTCAGTTAACATATCATGCTCAAAATGGGGTAGGAAGAAGTAAAAACTTATTAACTCCTACCCCCTAAACACTTGAAAACTTACAGTACTACTGTTATTTGAAGAAAAAAAGAAATCATCAATCAATCAATGAACAGTTCTGCTCTGACAAACACGAAAACACTGCAGAAAATCTACCAAACAGTGGATTAAATGACAATTTCACTGATTTTACACGTTTTTACTGCACAGAAAAATAAACAAAACAAGAAAATTATTAAAATGAACATAAAGCAAACTCACCCCGTCATCAATTAATCGCATAAATTAAAATCAACTCAATAATTTACATTCTGAAGATTATTTATTTATTCCCAGTTGTTCTGTTTCTTCTAGAGTTGCTGCTTTTTAAATGTTTTGTGCTTTATTCTTGGAAAATGACATTAACATGAACTCTGATTCTAATTCTGATATTTTGTTTACAGAAAAAGAAACAATCCATTTTATTGATGGTTTCACTTGAATCGAATTTGTTTTCCACAAAGTGGGCAATGCAAATTAACTAACATGAATACATCATGTAAACATGCCAGATTCAGCCACAGAGGCTAATTCTCATCTTTGATGGTTTTTGGTGGGTTGTTTTGTTTTAATTTGAATATTTATATTATCTTCCAGTTACAGTGTCAACTGTTGTTTACAAAATTAAAATGTATTTGTCTTTTCAGAGCTCCATTACATTTATCAATACACAACTTGAAAACTGTCTTAAAACAGCAACATTGTGGTTTATCACAGTAAATAAAGGTACAATTTATCATCCAGGTGAATTTGCAATCATGATAAGCCAAACAAAAATATCCATCTTGTGACTGGAAGACCTTACCTGAATTTTCTAGGTAGCAGAAGTTGCTGGCAATCGCCCGCAGGTCCTTGGTGGGGTCCCATTTTGGGGGTTTGCTCTGAAAGCACGGGGCAATGGCGGCTGTTCCCTCCCGCATGCCCCACGGGGCCTGAGAAGATGGAGCAGCAGGGAGAAGAGACCTGAGTCTGGGAAAAGAAACGAGACGAAAAAAACATGGGAAATTATTATAACTGGCACAGACAAACCCTTCCATAAATAAACCAGGCGTTACACGTCCAGGCTTTCATTAAGGGCCACATTTTGACCTTTTGTTCCCAGATAATTTTGGTTTTATGGCGCCATGTGGTACGAGAGAAATGTTTTATTTGAACGTCTGTATTTGTGTTAATTAGGAGGAATGTTAAATTTAGACAACTCTGTTCTAGACATGTTAATCGCGAAGGAAAATACAGTTCCTATTTATTAATATTCAGGGTTGTTGTTTTACATGTATATATAAATTTATAACAATTTTTTACAATTTTGCTGTTATGACACGGCATTTTTGTCTTCAAATATCAAATTAACACACACATATGTATACATTTGTAATTATATTTTAAAATAAGCTCGGTTCAACGATGTTATTTCTTTAAGTGAGGCGCTTTCGTGGATCTTATTTGTTTTTATTGCGCTTTTCTAATAAACTTGGGATCCAGTTTAACCCGAAAAACGCTTCAGTGCGGAGAAACAACCAGGACAGATTTGTTCTCAGATATGCGCACTGGCGTGAAAACAGCGAAAACAAAGAAAAGTCTACTCACCCTCGTTCACAAAGAATCATACTATAAAATCCTCCGGGGGAAAAATACTATTTGTTGTTTGGATTCAGAAAATAAACGCAAAAAAAAGAGAGAGAGACGCGATATGCTTGTAGAGACAGCTGTCTTTCTATTAAGAGAAAACAAATCAAACCTGTAGTATCGGTTTTACGTGAAAAGGCGAACACGAAGCCGACCAGGATATGTTGCTGTCATGAACGAGAAAAAAACGCCACTTCCCCGGTGCGAAGCGGCGCAGTTTAAAGAAATATGAAGCGACTTTTCTCTGAAAAAGCTCGGTCCGGCGGCGGCGGCAGCGGTTCGGAGTGTGTTGTTGGCAGACTGAGATCCAAATGTGTGAGGGACAGAGGCTAAAGGATCGGCTTTTAAAATTTACCGTTTCCTAGAAGTCGATTCTGAGAACTCCTCACAGAACCCTGCGGCTCTGACGTCACCGCGTCTGCCGCGTTCGCCGCTCCCGTTCGCTCGCCGCGTTCGCGTCACGACGTGCATGCGGTAGTATGGAAGCCGCAGGAATTATGGCAGGCCGTTTTAACATAAGTTCGGCCTGGAATCGGATACCCTGATTGCAGATGAGTGAAGTCAGAATTTCTTTTATTCTCGTTGTGCGCGAAAGAAAGCACAACAAATTTTAAAATATAGAAACTCTCGATGACAAACCAAATAACTGAATAAAAATAATAATAAGTATATCTCAATAAATATAAAAATATAGCAGAAACAACTGGGAAGTTAAGGAACAAATAAATAATTGATGATCAGGTTTTAGATGGATTAGCTTGAGATATCTTGAAAGAAATTTTGACTCATTAAAACATAATTGAAGATATAGTAAATTATTATTCTTACAAGTCATATCATAATGTACATGCAGATATTTCACATTATCACTCCGGATTTAGTCAAAAATTTTTAGACACCTAGAATGTAATTGACATGACTCTGGCTCTGTCAATCCTCCGGCAACCATTTAGGGGGCTTTTGAGAGCAACTGACCAATCAGCAGTCGCAATTTGTCCTGAAGTACGCACCCCTTGTCTGGAGGAACTGAACCGCCGACAACATTCAAAGTGTTTACCTTAGGAGACACGTTGTTTTTACTCAGATTTAAAGGAAAATAATAGGAAGTCATGGGCCAACATTGTCAATATGCAATCCCAACAGCTGTTATCCAGAGTGTATAGAGGGCGGAATATAATTTATTACATTTCCAAATCCCAAACTGAGTCTGAAATAATGCAAGAAATGGATCAAGGCCTGCAGCTGACCTCATTTCCAGTTGAATGAAACTGTGATTAATGGCAACTTCCACACGTTCTGCAGAAGGTAACTGGTCGTAAACATCCCATTTTTTTGTCATAATGACACTCATTGATAGTTAAGCTAGTGTTGCTTGATTCTATTATGTGTGTAAATTCCAATGGTAGCTCTATGGCAGCATAAAAACGTGCTGCAGTAACTGTGGTATTTACAGTTAAATACCGAAATGAGGTATTTATGAAAAGGCGAACACGATGAGGGGAGGGGTGCTGGTGCTGGTGCCTATCTCCAATGGTCAACAGAAGAGAGGCGGTGTACAACCTGGACAGGGCTGCTACTGATAAGCATTTTCCGGAGAGCAGATTTTATTTAAATCATTACTCACCCCGTTTTGTATGTTCAAAATGCACCCGACTGTGTTCACACTCACAGTCAATGAGACTTTGTGTCCCGTTAATGGTAGACCTGGTGTAAGACTTGTTAGAGAATTTTCTTGCCTCAGTATTGGCTGATAAGGCAAAAGTGACTGAAAAAAAATGCTCCTCTACCTCTGTTACTATAATAGTTTGTTTGCCGCGGTTTGCTCTACTTCAGCATGGGGCCTCCATGTCAATTGTGGATAGTCGGTTGAAACCGAATTTATGTTAAAACGGCCTGCCATACACATTCGCCTCTCTCTCTCTTCGCCTCTGTCCTCCTCTCTTCCTGGTGTCTCGCGCGGCTCCGCTCTCTTCGCTGGAGGACGGGCGCGCGTGTCGCTCCCAGGAACCGCGCGGCAGTTTCTCCCTACCGGCTTTCCAGGAATAATTGCGGGGCCTGGCTCCGCCCCGCCGGGCGGCCCTGACAGAGCCCTTATTCTGGGAATTCACCGCCTCGACATTAAAGATAATAGGAATGCGCTCAGACTATTTCCATTTATATAGATTTCCCTCGATCCTGTTTGGAAAAATACGGCTGGAGCTTTTCACGGAGCTTCAGAGCAAATAACGTTCGCGAAAACAGGTTGTTGTTGTTGTAACAATAACCTGAAAAACGGCCTGAAGTCTACTGTTTGGCCGAGAAAATGTCGTTTACGTTGTAATATGTGCCACTTTGTGGATTTTATTGGATTATGGTTTATGTATTAACACGTGTGACCCATTCCTGGAATGATTTAGGACGACTCAAAGTGCTCATTTTATCTCCCCTGACATTCCCTGCTAGGTAATCTAGGATATTTAGTCTTCTACAGTAGATACCCACTATTATTTACACTGTATCAAGCTAAATAAGCCCCAGATAGATTTGTTCCTGCTGGTTTCATTCTTTTATCCATATATATTCATTATATTTTCTGTATTTTTCACTAAATAATGTTCTTCTTGGCTGGATTTTTCTCTTTGTTGTTATAAATGAAGGCTCCTGTTGGTTGTGTATTTAAAACATTTTGCCTATAGACGTGTAATATAGTGATTGAAGCTCAGATGTAGAGCAATATTCATAAAAGTCTCCTGACCTCAGCGAGAGGAATCTCAACCTCTTCCCAGGAATTTGGGAATGAGTGTATTTCTAAGAAGTCTTGTGGACTTTATCTATCCCTTCTGGATGTCACTGAGCAAATATTTTCTTTTGTGGTTCACAAAGGAAAAAGAACATTAACAAATGGGGACAATGTACTTACACCCTCCAAAAAATAAAAAAATTTAGAAGAATGTGGCATGGTTGACTTTAAATGTGCTCCGTTTGATAAAATCTCAGATTTAATCCTGATTACACCAGCTTAATGTTACATTTCTGAGTGAGTACGGTTAGATTTGCTTGTGCTCACATGACAATGATGTCCAGAAGCGGGAGATAAGCAGAGCACCTCTGCACTTTAAGTTCAACCAGGACGTTTTTTGATTGTTTTTTCTGCTCTGAGCTCCCTGCATGTGGACAAACTTTCTTTTTACTCCTGAAAGTAGTTTCTAGAAAGTCAGCAGGCAGCAAAAACAGAGCTCATAAAACACTCCTCCGTCTTAAATTGTCTTCCTGTCCGTGAAAATATTTAATGTGCTTTTCCTGGAAGACGGAAGGAATCTGGCTGCAGCAACTTAAATGTCAACATCTGCTGGGTTTATTGTCTAGCTGCTTGAATCGAGTTAAAACAGCAGGTAATAGTTACAGACTAATCATTTCAGACCTGAAGCAAAGGCCCCGGATCGCTTTTTGTTCTGCAATGTACGCAGTTCTTCCAGGTTTGCAGGATGTTATTATATATTATATCTTGATTTATGTTTATCCTCATGCTGTTCAAGTGGATCCTGATACAATTAATGATATCTGAAACCCATATTCTCAGAAAATTGGAATATTGCATGAGATAAATTAAAAATAGAGCCGTGCTACTGTACTGGAGACGTGCATCGACTTGATGGACATTGAGCAGGAAGAGACAACTTCCACAAGTTAGGGTGAGCAACAAAAGTTGCTTGTTTACAAGCATATTAATAGAAAGTTGAGTGAAAGGTAAAAGTGTAATCAAAAGAATGATGTACATGCAAAGCAGGTAACTGCAACTTTGTTATTGTGTGTATAATAATAACCTTTATTTCTGTTAATTATGATTATTTTTGCACTTGCAAGCAGTGAAAACATGACATTTAAAAGTAGAATATTACAGCAAAACTAACTATTTTCAAGACAAATGTGGGATTGATGAAACACGTGTTTCATACCTGCTTCAAGGTTGAAGGTTGAAATCCAGTTTCTGAGAAACTTTAGTATTACGTAAGACAAATTAATAAATATAGGCGCGTTGTTGTAATGGAGACATGTGCTGACTTGATTCATATCCAGCAGACAAAGACGACTTCCACAAGGAAGGCTGAGCAACAAATGGGCCATAAAAGCTGCTTGTTTACAAGCATGTTAGAAATTTGAGTGGAAGGTAAAAGTGTGGTAAGAAAAAAATTATGTACATGGAAAGGAGGTAACTGGAGACTTGCTATGTATATAGTAATATAGAAACATTCAATAACTGAATAATACTGAAACACTAATTTATTTTACATAATGTGTCTAAAACACATTACATAATATGCTTACATAATGTGCTTTATGAAGTAAAACAAAGTTAAATACACACAGATGGATGACTGAAAGCCTTTATTTCTCTTAATCATGATTATTTTTGACTTACAGACATTTAAAATTAGAATACTACATCAAACTATTAGAAAAAAAATCATTTTTAATACAGAAATGTGGGATTAGTGAGACACATGTTTGATATTTGTTCAAAGGTTGCTATTTTTAAAAGGCATTTGTAATCTGATAAACAGGTTTGCCTGAATGCATATTCTAATTTATTGCATATGACTGCAAGTTTTACACATTTCAGTTGAAATGCTCAGTATTTTCCAGTGACGTTCAGATTAATTAAGATGCATTTTATTTTGTTTTAGAGCAGTGCTGCACAGTGATTTAAAAAACCTGAGTTTGATTCACTCTAAAGTAGATAAAAATGTATTTTATTATTCAACCTTTCTCTGAAACTCCACTATATTCACTATAATTAAACTTTTTTAAGTTCCTACAGCAAGGTTATAAAGCTTTTGTTTTTCAAATATGATCTTGAAAACATTTTGTGTATTAAAATGAATCACCATGGATTATATCTGCATAAGATATCTCTTTTTAATCACCTTATAATCTAATTTTTTCCAACAATTTCAGTCTTGTGCAATGCACTCCATGCACAAAAAGCCTATTATGAGATATATTTAATAACTCATCACAATTTGCAACACTTTCCAAAGTTTCCTCCTCTTCTCTGTGCAGCTTTCTGTCATTTTCCACTTTGCACCACCAGATGGTTGCCGGTTAAAACGTCACACAGAACCCAAGGCCGCGCTCGCTTGCTCTTGACTTGAATGCGTCTAACTTTTCTCGTGTAAACACCCTCCCTTTACCCAGAACTTACTGAGAACTGGGTGCTGTCGGGACTCACTGAATAACAGCTCTCCTCCCTCGGTGTTAAAAAAAAAACAACAAGGAAATTCTGAGAAAATTGGCCTGCAGAAATTCATCCTTTGTGAGTTAGGAGAGAAAAAAACTTAGTCATCCGCAGACGTTTAGTCAGAGGATTGGCTGGACTGAAATGCTTCAGCAGGCCTTTCAGCAGCAACACAAAGTGTTTGTTTATGATTTTCAGCTAATTGTTTCCTGATTTAATTCAGAGACTATGTCAAATATGTCTCTTTTTTTTTCAACTCTGCTGAAAAAGTCCTGCAGGTTTTGGATGAAGTTTGGACATTTTTCCACTGGAGCTTTAACTATTATTCACAACAGGAACCAGATTTTATGTCTCACCATAAGGAGCAGATCAGTTGATGTCATTTTAAATAAATAGTTAATTTTCCAGACATGTTGGAGGTTTTTAAACCACAATCATTACATCCATGCCTTATCTTTTAAAATTCTGTGATGGTAAAAACACTAATGGCATTCGTTAAGCTGTTGTAGCAACAGAATAAAAGACGTGTTTTTAGACAAAGTTTTAGACCTTTTGTTTCCAGAAATCCAGATTTTTTTCCAATCTGTTCAAGTCCTTCTAATTAATGTTTATTTTTTGCAGACTTTTTAAAGTTTTTTAAATTTGTTTTTAGTCTTTTTGACCCATCATAACTGTATCAAGGTGTGCACTGTAAAAACACAAAATCTCACCAAGTATTTTGTCTAGTTTAGTGAAGATATCTTAGTACACTTGAAATAAGACAAAACTAACTTATAATAAGTTTTTAGCAAGATACAGTAGTTTGTTTTAAGTAACTAAATCCCTAATATTGATGGAAAAATGTTAGTTCCTCTGCCAGATTATTTAATTTAAAACAAGACGGTTTTTCTCCATGTTATTAGTGAAATAATCTGCCAATCTAACTACCACTTTTTCATTGATATTAAGAAATTATTGACTCTAAATATCTCCAAAATATATAAAAGTTACTTATAAGTTACTTTTGTCTTATTTCAAGTTTAATAAAAATTTGCACAAGAAACGAGACCAGAAATAATTTGTAAGATTTTGTGTTTTTGCTCATAAAAATGATCAAAGTGAGCAAATTATGGCATAAAAGAAGACGAAATATAAAGACTAAAAACTGTTCAGCAGATAATAAAGTGTCTGAAAGTTATTTTCAATCAGAAGTCGTGGAAGAATCTTTCCTTTTTCAGATGATTCACTGAAATGTATTTTAATAAACGTTTTTTGTTTGGTATATTTTCTTTAATAATTTAACCTTGTTTTAAACTTTTCATGCACTTTATCTGTGATCTGTCTGTTGTTTTCATCATGGTGTTTCCTCTCCAAACAAACCTTCGCCGGACAGCTGGATTAAACTGAGATTAAATCACACGTGTGGACTCTGTTTACAAATTAAATGACCTCTGAAGAGAATTAGGTGACCTTTATTTTATTTAAAGATGTCAGAGAAAAGGAAGAGAGGTGTTTTGTCATTTTATTTTGTAAAACAAAAAGTTAAAAACAATTCCCTCCTTTCTTCATAATCGCGACTTTTAGACCATTGGACTTTAAAAGCATCACTGCTACCAATAAACTCAGTAACTGTTTATGCTGCTATCTGCACAACTTCACTAATTGTAAATAGTTTGTCTTTTAATGCTCAAACATTAAAATTTGTAATTAACCTCATGATTTGTTTGGACAGGAATTCATAATTTTTATAACTATAAATACAGTATTTATGTTGTAATTTTGCCCTACCTACAATATTATTATTTTTTATTATATATTATATCTCTGTGTGAATTTATTTGCTGTGGTCGTGTTGTAAAATACCTATGAAATAAATTAGTATTTATATGTTGTAGCATTACAACGTGTGAAGATGTTGAAGGGAGAGAAATCCAATCATCTAATTTGAATCTAGGTTGTTGGAAATGCTGACATCACCGCTGGGCTCTTTATGCCTGGTCAAAGTTAAAAGGCTTAATAGACACATAAACAAACACAATAACATTTACTTCAAAATAGTCACTGGAAAGTAAATGTGTTAGGAAAAAAATTCCAAATTCTAAGAAAAACCATTTAAAGACCATTTTTAAAAGCCTATAGGCAAGTCTGGCTACTTGGAAGCAAAGCTTACAGTCCTCTGTGGTGTCTTATTATTTACATTTGTTTAAACTTGTGATATTTAGGGTTTTATCTTATGCAGGGAACCATCAAGACTTGCAACCCTGACCTTTCTGCGCCATCATTTGTTTAATAATATCAGGCACTACAATGGAAAAAAAAACAGAAACTCTGCAAACGTCCTTCCATCCTTGAGGATCACTGCATCTAAACGCTTCAGGGTTTTTTTTGTGTCATTCGTTGACAGACTGGGGAGTTTCTGCAAATCTCTGCTCCCTAAAGAAGTAGCCATAATACTAACAATCTGTGGATATCAGAGATTTAATATGATTCGATTTGTTTTTAAGGTAAATAAATGTCCCCTATTCCAGCTTTCATGTCGAATTGTCCATTATTTCAGAGGGGTAGGAGGGGGAACTGTGACTCAGAGGGCAGACGGATCAACTTTCAGCAGAAGAGCACTGAACCTAAAGCTGCTGCTCTGCTCTCATTAGGTTTAATAATTTAAAAAGCATTTTTATTTTTAGAACATTAGTTAATATATTAAATTATTTAATATGTTAATATTCTCAAATGTTTTTTAAAGAACTGAAAAGGAAATTCTCAACTGTGCACATTTGAAACTACTATTGACCAATTGCACGTGACGTCACGCTCTCCAGAACGCCGCCCACTCCTCCATGACGTCAAAACAATCTGCACTGTCAAAAAAACAAGCAGCCGATATCAATTTTTTTAAATTTTATTTTCATAGAGGTCATAGAGGTAGAGAGGTCATAGAGTGCTGTCCGACTGGCTGCACAAACAGACAAGAAAAGAAACCAAACTTGTAATTTTATTGTATAACTTTTAATGAGGAAAGATGGCGGCGATGGACAGCAGCGCCCGTTAATCTCAATAGCTGGTAGCCCTCGGTGTAACCATTGACTTTTTACGAGGTAAGAAGATTAACATTCATGTACTTTACAAGTAAATCTGATTAGAAAGATATAAAATATTGCTTTATGGAAAAGGTATGCGGCTAACATTAGTAACCATGACAGAGCAGCACCGTCATGTAGCCTAACGTATGAAGAAGAAGCCTGGTCTTCTGTACGTATTTCAGTGATTCTTGAGAATAGGGACAAAATGGGTTTTAATTTTCCCATATTTTTTTTAAATTATTTCTCAACCTTATGTATGCAAATATGACAAATAATGTTTAGAAAATATGAAGATGCTAAGGTACAGGCTCCCAGTTGCGAATTAAAAAAAAAAAAATTAAATTTTTAATCGACCTGACCCAAAACTTTGTCATCACCATCTGACAAAAATAAATCTAAAATGATTTTTTAAAATACCCCATTAGTGATATTTTTACTCAATTTACAGACAAATGCTTCTCAAGAATATTATTTAAAACAAAAAACAAGAAAAAGTCCATCTGATGGAGTTGACAGTGCATGACGGAGTTGACACAGAACTGAAGGTGGTGACAAACTAGTGAGTAAAATGAAAAACTTGGTACATGTGAAGTAATGCAATTCATGTAAAATACATTAAAATGAATTAGTTGCACAATTAAGTGAGATTTGACAACAATTTCACTGAAAGAGTCAGAAAAACTCTGACGGAGTTGACATCTGACGGAGTTGACGAAATGCCAAACTACCTCAATTTATATGATGTTATTCTGAAGGAGGCCATATTGTAGCTCGTCAGGTCCATGAAATCTTTACATTATACCAAAATTAAGCTTTTATTTCGCAAAATTTCATCAAAGTTTTGTAAATTGTCAGTTATGGAGTTGACACATCATGGTTGTGACAAACAACTTAGGAATAAAACAGAAGAAAAAACTAAAGAATAACTTAAGCTAACCGGAGCTAACTAGCCCTCCTAGCAAAGGAAGAGAAAAGACGACGTCATGGGGTCCTCAGAAGTTCTGGTGCCCCCCAATAATGCCTGATTTTTTTACATTCTTTTCATTTCTGACGGTGTTGACAAAAACTAAGGACAAATTTCAACGGAGTTGGAAAATATCTAAAAATTATTTTTAATTCAATTTATCGATACTTCTATAATTATTTATATGACTACTTATACTTAATTGTCATAATATATAATTTTAGTATTTCTTTAATTGTTGCTCCTGGACAAGGGCTTTTACAGGCATCATCCACCGACTACAATGTTTAAAATAAAAAAATATTCAGCAAAAAAAAAGAAAAATATACATTGTTGTGCTCACATGACCCAGGTTAGTTTAGTTAGATATTTGAAAAAAATATATTTTGTGTATATTTTATTCAAATTTCATGCTTTATCCATAGGACCTGTTTTGTCCCTATTCTCAAGAATCACTGATTTAATGTTGCTCCGGTGTAAAGGAGAAACGCTATTTATGACATGTTGATATAAATCATGTGGTGTGAATTCAGGTAAAGTTGGTAATTTGATCAACACTTCAGGAGGGATGAAGAACGGGCCGGTTTCTAAGCTAGCCGTTTCAAACTTTTATAAATACCGCCGTCTGTGAGCCACAACCAGGTTTGTTACGTTCACAGACTAATAAACTCGACTGGAACAAGTCGAAGCCATGAACGAACTGGCAAAAACAATTTCAGTCGCTCTGTTCAATCCTCACATCCCTCACTTTCGACGTCCATCATGGCGCCTCGAATGATTTAATGACGTAGTTGAAAAGGGTCAATATTGTCTTTGTGGTGTGAAAACAAAACAAAGCATTTATTTGTACAGTTTTCACACATATTGATCAATCCTAGTATGTGTGGTCGTCTTTGGGATCAAGTGTTCTTTTTTATGTTTTATTCTCATCTAACCAAAGGATAATCTTTCTTAAAAGCATTTTTATTGAGTTGAGATGTTGAGAGATGATTCATAAACTACACTGCATACACTGTGTAGTTTATGACTACACAGTAGTCACTGCACACAAAATAACATCACATGATTTACAGTCAACACCAACTATTGAAAGTATTTGTTGCACTATGCACTTTAAAGCTTTAATGGAAAACTAGAAAACTATTCAGAAAATTAGAGGAATACTTACACTTGGATGCCCTTCATACCATTTTCACATTTTGTCATGTGAAAACTTTAATTTAGTTTGTTGGATTTTAAAAGACAAAATTTTACTAAGTATATTTGGTCTAGTTTCTGGTGCAAATATTTCAGTACCTGAAATAAGACAGAACTAGCGTACATGTATTGTTTTAGCAAAATGTAGAACACACATCTCAAATGGAAAACAATACCACAACGAAATATGGTGGTGGCAGCATCTTGATATCTGTTATACAGCAAAAACACAAAATCTTACAAAGTACTGGTTACACTTTAATACACTATTTCACCTAACAAGTCATTTTTCAAATGTTAAAATAATCTGCTAGTGGAACTAGAACTTTTTCATCAATATTAAGTAAAACAAGTTTCTATTTCTTGCTGAAAAGTTACTTCTAATTTAGTTTTTTTTTATTTCAAGTGTACTAAGATATTTCCAGAAACTATACCAAAAATACTTGGTAATATTTTGTGTCTTTCTAGCGTTAACCTTCTTTAAATTCCAACAAACTGAGGTAAAGTTTGTGATTTTAGCACGATAAATTGTGAAAATAGTTTGAATGAATGTATGAAAACTTTTGCGATTTCTTCTTATTTTTTTTTACAAAACCCTAAAATCTTATCAAGTATTTTTGGTCTAGTTTCTGCAAATATCTTAGTACACTTGAAATAAGACAAAACTAACTTACAAGTAAGTCAGTGCTTCCAGAATATTGCTAAAACAATTATTAGATCCACTGGCAGATAATTTCACTCAAAACAATAAATTTTTCGCATGCTATAAATAAAATAATCTCCTAGTGAAGCTTATGCTTTTTCATCAATATTTAGTATTTATTAATTTAAAATAAGCTTCTGCATTTTGCTGAAATGTTAGTTTTGTTCATTTCAAATCCATTGATATATTTGTACAAGAAACTAGACTAAAACTATCTTTGCAAGATTTTATGTTTTTGCAAAAATAGTTTGAAAGGTGTGGAAAATTTTACACATTCCTCTTATTTTCTGAATAGTTTTCGCCTTCAGGTATTAAAGTTCTCAGTTGCTGAAATTCTGTTCATCACAGTTTTCACTGCAGAGCAAATACTTCCAATCGGCAGTGTGGACTGCAGGACTTCAGATGTGATTATGATAACTGCACAATCAGATGTGCAGGATGTGATGTTTCTTTGAAATGAAAACAAGGTTTCCTGGAAAACCTGTCTGGACTGAAAGGCAGGGTTATTGTTGCTCAGGGTCTTTTATTTGGCGTTGGATGTATCATCAGTCAGTATTCAAGATGAAAAAGGATTACTCATGCAGCCTCATGCCCTGTCAGATGCTCGCTTTCAAACTCTGTGTGGGCAGGCAGTCGCTCTTCTCTCGGGGTTCCAGGGTTGAATTCAGGCTTTCCAAGAAAACTATTAAATTTTTATGCGACAGACCACAGAACGGTTTTCAGAAGTTGTTCTGACCTCATGGAGTGCTTTCAATTGCAAAGTATTTTCTGCTTTTTCATTATTAGCCTTCAAATGTTGTTTTCATCTCCATGCAGGAGTTCGGAGAAAACCGCTGAATTCTCTGAACCTTTTAATGGGATCTGTAATTTATTTATTTAATTGTTTTTTTTTCTTTTCTTTTGGCAGCTTGACATCAATAGGAACACTGCAAAAACAAAGACATCTTATCAACTATTTTGGTCTGATTTCTAGTTCAAATATCTTACTATACTTGAAATAAGACAAAACTAACATGCAAGCAACGTATCGGCAAGATATAGAAACTTGATTTAAGTAAATAATTCTTTAATATTGATGAAAAACTACTAGTTACACTGGTAGATCATATTACTTAAAACAAGACATTTTTCCCATGTTAGAAGTCAAATAATCTGCCAGATAGAACTTTTCTAAAATCAACATTAAGGAATTATTTACTCTAAACAAGCACTAAGATATTTGGACAAGAAGCTACTGAAAATGGAGATTTTCTGTTTTTGCAGTGAAAGTGAATCCGTCTCATATTTCAGCTCTTTTTCAACTCAAATCATTAGAAGCTCTTTTTGTCTTTGTTCTGCTTCCTGATAAGAGACTTTAACGTTGTTTTGTTCCAACATGATTTCTCAGACTGGACCATCATTTCCCTGAGCTGACTATAAATTAGCTGCTCAGTTAGCAGCCAAAACCAAATGATAAAATCTTCTTAGAAGGAGCGACCGCTTCATTCTGCAACATGACCAAGACACTGAATCACTCGCCTTTAAGCACATTAATCTTGAAATTAATGTGAGAGAGTTTAAAATGTGGCATTTGTGTGCTTTTAAAAATGATGAATGAGAGGAAAATGTTTGCAGTGACCAGTGTTTTCATCAGGCCTCCAGACTTGTAGCAAGTTTCCTGTAGCAAGATGTTGCTACAGGAAACAACTTTTCTTAGCAGAAATAGTAAATCTCATTTAACGTTTCTGGTTTTTAAACTAAGTCCATTTATGTTTTATTAAAATGAAGTTCGGAGGGATTCTAGACGTGTAATAGGACCAGATTTTTTCAGTTTCACGATCAGTTTGACTTCATCTGTAACGCTCCAGCCCCTCAATTCTGTTAGATTTGAAAGCTTTATCTTGATGCCTCCAAACATGCTTGATTTTATTGTGGCCAAATATTTAAATCTTTGTTTCTCAGAAAACTTTTCCCCAAGAAGCATTTTGCTTCTCCTCAAGGGGTTGGTATTATGCATCTTTATTGCACAATTCAATAGCTGTTGGTATAAAAAAGCTGTATATATCAAACATGGCTTAAAAGAAATGCAACACCTTGAAATTGGGCCTCTGTCTCTTTAAAAAGCTCCTGCTCTTTCCATCACTCCACCTTCAACGCAACAGTGCTCCTCTGTTATGCCGTTTAAAGCTGATATTAGGAGCGCTGGACTAAGTATGATAAGTTCAGCAGACTCACAGGTGTTCACTAATTGCTGCTGCCACTAGTCTGGAAGAGCTTCTTTAAGATACTCTTTGTTTTCATTATTATCTGCCTCTAGCTGGAAAAGAACAGTTCAAATTCATCAATAAAAGTTCATGAGAAGCACAAACCTCTCACTGTCTGACTGCAGACAGTCAGACTGCTGGTCTTCTTTAATTCCCCTTTAATTAAATGTCCAGACTCTAACATTAACAGGTCAACATACTGAGTGTTTAATAAACATGTTGGATACCTACAGACAATAAAAATGCTAAAATCTTAACAAAAAATACCCGACACCACTGTGTAAACAAAACAGTATTGTTCATTTCTCCTAAATGTCGATGCCAACATTGAATTTAACATTTTGCGAATAACAAATCCTCAGGAGCCGACTGTCTCGTGTGAGTGAGGATTTGTCTGTAAAACATTATCACAAAGACCAAAGGAAATTAAACGGCGCATCCCAAATAAATTTTGTTCTCCATATCTGGAGAAACAGGAAGGAAGGCCTGAAAATGCTAGAAGATACTCTCTATTTTCATTATGATCTGCCTCTAGCTGTCCTGAATGGCCTCTCCTGCACCCTTAATAAGACGCTTATGTCCCCGTTTTCCTGCTGGGCCTCGGGGCTTTGCAAAGGCCTGCTTGTGAGCGTACTGCTTAGGATGGACCTCGTCGTACAGAAATTCCTCCGTCAGCTCGTCTCCGTCGTCAATCTCCAACTGCACAACAACACCACAGAAAATTCATGATTCAGAAAGCAACTTTGACCTTCTATAATTCATTATAATCCACTACGAGTACATAACTTTGACATGAATAAATCATCGTCTGGTTGTATAAGTTTTAGCTCATCTGTCACCTGTTTATTTCTGGCAATGAGTTTAAATAAAGCCAGATGTTTAAGCCTCAAAATGCAGCTACTGTTATAAAGGTTCAGAAAGAAAAATCAAAGTATTTTTTCTACTGCAAATATCTTAGTACTCTTAAATATAGATAAAAGTAGCAAGTAGCATTTCAGTAAGACATACAAGCTTGTTTTAAGTCAATACTTCATTAATATTGATTTTAAAAAATGTACTACTTCCACTTATAAGACATTTTCCCCATGTCTTAAGTGAAATAATTTTCTAGTGGAAATAGGAGTTGTTTTTTACGTCAAAATTTAAGAATTATTCACTTCAAACCAGCTCTGATATGAAAAGTTACTTGTCCGTTTTGTCTTATTTCCAGTGCACTGAGATATTTGCACTGTAAATATCTTGGTAAGATTTTGTGTTTCTGCTGTGTGCGTGGAAGAAACGTACACAGTGTGAGCCAAGTGATGAATCTGCATGTAAAAGTATGTTATCTAATGTTGTGGCCCATCCGCCCCCCTCGCCGGTTTGTCCATCTGTTACCTTTTTGGCTATTTCCAAGCGGTAATCCCTCTCCACATCCTCCAGTAGTCGACTTTTGCAGCTGGAATACAGCATCCGCTCCTTAATGCTGCAGCTGTATCCTGGCATGGAGTATATGAAGACTGCAGAGAGAGGAGAGCATCGAAACAGTCAGAAATACACACAGCTGGAAGGAACTTATTATGTAAAATCCACCTTTTGGCATGTTTTTATTCTTCCATTTGGGTTTCTACTGCCTATAAAAATAGTTCAAGCTGTTAAAAAAAAACAACAACACAGAGTTGTTTTCTGGTAAGAAGTTTGGAAAATTACCCGTTTCGAAAACCTCCTGATTGAGGCACATTTTATGGGCACTGCGCCGTTACCTAGCAACCAAAGCGGAACTCCAGCGCATTTGGTCAACTGATTTTACTGCTTCAATTAAAATTCAGTTCAAAAATACTTTATTGATCCCAAAGGGAAATTAAATATAAGTAAATTCAAATTAACTAATGAGACTAAAATCTCATTATCTAAGAATGATTTTTGAAAAATATATAATGTGCATGTGTTTTAAAGCCCACAGACCTATCATAACCTGTTCTAAAAATAATAGGTAACCTTTAAGTTTTGTATGTATTTTTTGTGCATTTAAGCTACACTTACTTAGAATAATAAATATGTAAATCAGATTGGCGGTAAACTATAAATGTGTTGCACAATGTCTGTGGGTTCTTATCTTTTAAATATCCAGAAATGTTAGAGCTCTGTGAAATATGATTAAAACTAGATACCACTTTAACCTTTTTGTGTTTAATTTTTTAACTTTTAAATTAAAAATTACATATTAAGTGAGGAAACTGAGAAAGGTAATTTTCAATTGGGCAGAAAAAAAGTTGGAACAGTGGCCAACAAAAAGTCGAAACATGGATATAAAACATCAGAATAAAACATCTAACCACTATTCAGCTTCAGGCTCAAAAGGGCCAGGGTTAAAGCGCTTAAGGACAGAAGGGCGAATAAATATAACTAGTTTAAGCATCTAAATTGTATAATAGAGGTGAAGCATTTAGAAATTCCAGAGAAAATTGAAAACTCATCCTGAATGACCAGAATCATTGACCTTTTGACCCTATGGAGGATTTCAATCATAAATGTTTATGGGAGAGAAATGCGTTCAGGACTCATTCAGAAAGCCACCGCTGGATTGAAGGCTTCGTGTAAAGAGTGTGATGGCGTAGCGGAGCATTTCACCTCAGTGAAACCACAGCTAGTCCTAATTGATGTATGTACATTTTATATCAGCAGTGGCTTTAGAAAATGTTCACAACCTGTTACAATCACGCTTTTTGGGATGTAAAATGTATCTATTTTTTAATTTCCTAATGTGGCCCTTATAAGAACAAATCTTTTAAATCGAAATAACAGTAACAACCTACTTGGATAAGTATGCACACTCTTGAACTAACCACTTGTTAAAAGCGACTTGATTTGGAAATATTTGCCCCTCTCTGCTTTGCAAAGTTTCTCCAAATCTACCTGAATATGTTGTTTTAAGTCAGTAATTTCTTAACACTAATAAAAAAGTATTAAGTTTCACTGGCAGATTTTTTCCACTTAAAACATTTGAATAATGTCTTGTTATAAGTGGGAAAAAAATCTGGTAGTGGAAATAATACTTGGTACGATTTTGTGTTTTTGGAGAAAAATTAAAACTTTAGTCTCATCTGGAGAAAAGTAGCTCCAGATCATGATGCTGCCACCACCATATTTAACTGTGGTGTTGCTTTCGGTTGGAGAGGTGCTGGTGTGGATTCATCAGAACATAACACATTAAAATTTAAATAGAGCATTTAAAAATCTATAATAATTCATAAAATAACATTGAATTGATGAAATGGGTGAAGGTTGTTGCTGTTTGTTTTTTAATCTA
Organism: Poecilia mexicana; assembly: GCF_051168715.1. Taxonomy (NCBI): domain Eukaryota; kingdom Metazoa; phylum Chordata; class Actinopteri; order Cyprinodontiformes; family Poeciliidae; genus Poecilia; species Poecilia mexicana. Next base: position 18,685,969 of record NW_028263374.1, read on the forward strand.
TCTTTTAAATTGTTTAAATGTGTTTTAAAAATGTTAAAATTGTTTAGTCTGTTGATTTGAATTTTTATGTTTTAAGGTATTACATTATGTCTTTTTTCTATAATGTTTGTAAAAGTATAGTGTTATTATAATGCTACTATTCCACAGACTAATTGAAATCCTTGAAAAAATAAACATTCTCATGCAGGTTTTAACCAGATTAAGGGATTTTCTTTGGAAGAAAATAATTTTATCTTGCAACCCAGGAAAACACAAAAGAGTGTTGTCACGTCTTCAACACTCTGCAGCTTCTTCTTTTCATCTGTTTTGGAGAAACGCTCGGTTTTTGTAAAGTCACAGCCGTCCCATATTTTCCCCACTTATCGATAACGATCATCTCTGTGCCGCATTTAATGCTGTGGGTTTTCGTACAATGGAACCATTTTGATCTCCTCGCAGGCTTTGGCTTCGACTGAAGGAAGTAAATGCGTCTCGGAGCACAGCTGAACTTTATTTCCACTTAATCAGATTCTCCATAATTAATGGCAGGTGTGAACTCAGGAAGCCTGAATACTCTCATTGTATCAAAATATGTTTCAACCAAGAACAAGTTTAAGAGTCTGTGCACTTATGCTCTGCTGCTTTTATGACACATTTACAAATTAGTTTTTAGTTAAATTGCACAGGATATTTGTCATTCTGTGGAAAAAGTTTTTACTCGAGGGTTCGCTTTACTTTGGGCTCTAAAAGTAGACTGCTATTAAAATGTTGTGTTTTCCTGATACCAGGAAAAGGTGGAACATGCACGCAGCTTTAAACAAATAGTTTCGAATCCAGTGTTCAGGCTTCTTGATTTCATTCCTGCCCTCACTTGCAGAGAATCTGACTAAATGGAAATCAATTCTGGTTTTCCTAGTGGGATTTTCCTGGAAATTGCTGATTTGCATACTTTAGCTGAAGCCATCATTTGCAGAGAGGTTACTGAATGTCAAAAAGATCCCATTGCACAAATATATCTGTCAGCAGAAGGATACAAATAATTCAAAACACGCGGCAACCGTGACATTTCAGAGACTCGATGTTTCTCTGTAATTGATGAAAAGAGTGAAGCTGGCCAACAAGCCAGCAGAAGCTGCAAGGATCTGCTGGCCAGGATCGTCATGTGAAAACTGTCGTCTGCGTTTTCCACGTTTGTTGACGTAGGAGTGAAGCTGCACGACGGAAAGAAAACATCCGGACCCGGCCAACGTCCCCCAGAACCATCTGGGAGAACGAGCTGCTGTCTGATGAAAGCCGTGACTCCAGAAAGTGTCTGGAACCAAAACAACAGTACACAAGTGATACGTGGAGGTGGCAGCAGCATACTGCGGGATTACTTTACATCAGATTCTGTCAAGGAGAAGTCGGCTTTTACCCTAAACCTTCTGCTGCACTGCAAAAACACAAAATATTACAAAGTGTTTGTGTTTAGTTTTTGGAGCAAACGTCTTAGTTTGCTTAAAATAAGACAAAATTAACTTACAAGCAACTTTTCAGTGAGATGTAGGAGCTTGTTCTGAGCCAATAATTCCTTAATATTAATGAAAAAGTACTACTTCTACTTTCAAATTATCTCACTTAAAAAATAGGAAAAATGTCTCGTTTTAAGTGAAATAATCTATCAATGTAACTAGAAGTTTTTCATCAATATTAAGGAATCATATACACTGCTCAAAAAAATAAAGGGAACACTCAAATAACACATCCTAGATCTGAATGAATGAAATATTCTCATTGAATACTTTCTTCTGTACAAAGTTGAATGTGCCGACATCAAAATCACACAAAAATCATCAATGGCAATCAAATTTATTAACCAATGGAGGCCTGGATTTGGAGCCACACACAAAATTAAAGTGAAATGTTCCCTTTATTTTTTTGAGCAGTATACTTAAGTCAAGTTTCTAAATCTTACAAAGTACTAGCTACTTAGCAGATTATTTTACCTTAACCAAGACATTTCTCAAATGTTTTAAGTGAAATAATTTGGCAGTGAAACTAAAACTTTTACATCAATATTCAGTAAAAGAAGTTCCTCTATCTTGCTGAAAAGTTACTTCTGAGTTAGTTTTGTCTTATTTCAAGTGTAATAAGATATTTGCAATAGAAACTAGGCCAGAAATACTTGGATTTTGTGTTATTGTAGTGGAAAAAGATGAAAATGCCTTCATTCTTATTTAATTTTTGAGCATCACAGCAAACATAAATGCAAATGAACAAAACAAAGACATCAGAATGACCCTGCAAGACGTAAAAACCACATCTGTGGTCACTTGAAGAAGGCTGTGAGCCAGAGATGTTCTCTCAATCTGACAGATTTGAAGAGCTTTACTAAGGTAGATTAGGAATATATTACGAAGTCAAACTGTGGGATGCTGATGAACTTCTTACCCAAAAGAAAGCTGCAGTTTAAAGCTGTGCATACTTGTGTAAACACATTAATAACAGCTTTTTTGTTGTTGTTACACAAGATACATGTTACATTAAACATAGAAAAGCTTTTGAATTACCTTACTTTTTCTTTAAATGAAAGAATGTTGCATGTGAAAGGGGTGTGCACCGTTTCAGATCCACAGTGTGGAGTCACAACCGTTTTTTTCTCACTTAAATATTTGAAACGCAGCAAACTAAGCTTTTACTTTAAAAATTAATGGGTTAACTCAACATTTCTTCACGTTGTCGCAAAGTGATGAGGGGAAAATAACTCAAACCGAGTTCATGCAAATGTTGAGATGGAGCACGACAGCAAAAACAGGATTATTACGGTACAGTGATCAGGAGCGTACCAACGGATTCCAGGTAATCTCCTTCATGGGAGTGCTTGTAAAGGAAGAAGTGGTATCTGGGAGTGTCTTTGGGAACCCGGCGGGGTAAATCACGAATTTCTGTGGGGTTGGCGTGGACCAGCTCTATCGTCTCCTTTTCCACATCCAGCCTCTGAAAACACCAGAGTAAACAGCAGGAAGCTAAGCGGCTCTTTGATTGTTGGTTCAGAGCCGCGGCTCTTCCTGCTCACCAGCTGCACATAGTTGATGCGCCTCTGGGCCAGCAGGTGTAGGCTTCTTTTGGCTGACTCCTGCAGAGGAAAAGCGAGGCCCTGAAGTGTCTGGTGTTTGCTCTCCACGCTGATTTCTGTCTTCACCTGCAGGGGGCAGCACAGCATCGACAGGATATGTGAAATGCCTTTCAGAGACTCAAAGTGTTACAGGAATGGTAAAACTTTCTATTTCCCAATATTCAGAGCCAATAAAGCTGGGGGTGTCCAAAGTGTGGTAAGGGGGCCATTTGCGGCCCCTGAAAGATAAAAATTTGGGCCTTCAGTATTTGATATAGGTTGATATTTTCTATCTTTAATTAGGGCAAAATTATCACAAATAAAATCTTGGTTATAACACAAATGTTTTGCTTTGCTAAATACACCAAGCATTTTCATAGAAAGAGTGACCTAAATCCTGATTTTATTAATCCAAATTGATTAATCTGTGATCTATAATTTACAATTGATGCCTAGAGAATTAGCAAAATACTTTTAATAAGGCAAATCTGCAGAACCATTTTTAAGTTTTGGATTTTGAATAATTTACAAATCATTTTCTAGCAGCAAATCCACTACTTTATTTGTTTAATTCAAGTATTGCATGTTCAGTTTATTGTTGAGTGAGTAAAAAATATATATATTTTTATCCCTTGAGGCCATTTTGGCCCATGTGACAAAAAGTTTGGACACCCTGCACTAAAGCATAGAAATATAGTAACAATTAATGAACATACCTGTTTTACCCGGCCCTGGAAAGGAAATCATAACAAAGAATTACCTTTCAAGTAAAACTGTAGATATAAAATTATGTGAAAAAGAATGTGCCTCCTTAAGCATTTGTAATGTTTTTGTTTAACTTAAATGTGTCAGATCAACTTTAATATCAGAAAAACATGCTGAATAAGTACAAAAAATTTTTAATCCTGGCATGTTCTCAGGGTACTCCGGCTTCCTCCCACAATCCAAAAACATGATTTGGTTTCTCTAAATTACCTTTAGGTGTTGGTGTGTTCATGGTTGTTTCTCTGTGTTTTGTATGTGTAATACCAGAATATCGTTTTTAAATGGAGATTTAATTTATTAAGCGACTCAAGCCAACCTGGTCCTATGTGAAAATATATTTCCATCCCTTAAAACATAAATGAACTGTGGGAAACCATGTTTGTGCTTTTTAATAAACTAGCCATTTCCAGGCCTAATTACAGTCTGACCTTTAGATTCAAGAAATCACATTAAAACCTGGCTGAAAACCATCTCTGTGTGATGATCTGAAACTATTAATTGTGACAAAATAAACCAAATAAAAATAGAATAAATGTCTTTTCACAGCTGTATAATACTACATAAGGAGTCCAGTGCAGGCAGTAAAAAAGGGAGGCTGGTCATACACAAAGCTATGTGCAGGGATGACGGCACCACGGCAGACAGGCTGACCTCTCACCTCTGTGATTTTGATCCTCTGCAGCTCCTGCTCAGCTAGCGTGAGCGGAGCCGGACCCGAGCAGGACGACACGTAATGCTGGTAACCCTGCAAGCAGACGTCCTCCTGCAGCAGCAATAGAAGAAAGAGATCGCCATAAAAACGCAGACACATTGTGAAAGCGGCGGCAAATTTAAAAGGTTTTTCACCTCCGTGGTGCCAAATAACTCGTACTTCACGTGGCCGCCGCCAAACTCTTTCTTCACTGTGGCTCGAGTGGCGGCGTACAACATCTTCTGCTTCACCTTCAAACAGCAGACATGAATTCATTGAGCCAAATCCTTCCTTCATGCAGGTCACCCTTTCTTCTCCAAATGTAACAAAGATCATGGACGAGTTTGTTCGGTCTGTAGGACGTGTCCAAAGCCTGAAGTTGTTGTTCTGCAGTGCATTTACACACTGCAAGCTAGATTTTTATGAAGCCTGCATCTTCCTCTCTAAGTGGCCTTTCAGCCTATGTTGATTCAGAACATGTTTCAATGAGAATAATGACACGGTCTGACCAACTTTAGCATCGTTAACATCTTGTTTTGCATTTGTGTTGGAATTGTGATTTATATTTCACACTACCACGCGTTCATCTCTAAGTGCCAGAACCCGTCTCCTTCCTAAACACGATGATGGCTGGACGTTCCCACACTGCTTACACTTCTGTAAACACCATGCGATTGTTTGAACAAATCAACATGGCAACTTCAGACATCTGGGAATTGTTCCCAAAGCTGATCCAGAATTGCTCCACATCTCTCTTCCTGATATCTCGACTTATTTATTTTTTATTTAATTTGAAGAGAGCAACAAAAAAAATCTTAAAAGTTATGTTTCTTGTTATTCTGGCATTTAGCAAACAGTTTTGGTGATCTCACACAAGAAATGTAGCTTGATTTTTATATAATAATGTAAACATTTGTTTCAACTGGTTACAAAACTAAACATGCACAAAGCTTTTAGCAAAGCATAAAAATGTGATTACTCCAGCTGAATTTAAATTAAAATAAAACAGAGTTAATTTAGAGTTTCAGATTAAATTTTTGAGGCTGCTGTGTCTCCATAAAGTTTTAGCAACATGTTTTTCTTTTCTCTTACTGGAGACTGGTCAGGAGACCAGGAGATGAAAATCCACTCATAGCCCAAAGCATTCTGGGAGTCGAGGCGGTACAGGACGTAGCAGGGCTCCTGGTCATCCAGCAGAGGAAGCAGGAAGTGGTCATAGTCCTGGTCCCAGTGATGCTGTGGCTCCCTGTAGGCTCCCAGCACCAGCTGCTCTGAAAATCAGACCAGTACTCATCACATACCAGAGCCTCTCTAGTGCAACACGTAGAGCCGCCACGTCTAGATTTCACATCAGCAATAAACGTGTTTAAAAATGTGTTTCCTTTACAACTGAATCTAATTAAGTAATTAGAGGAATAATTTTAGGAAGGAAATAGAAAAACAGACAAACTATTAAAACTTAATACTCAAAATGTTTTTGTTTTAAAGCAAATAAAATGCTTCATACTTAATACATTTCTATGCAAGATATAATCTATTTTGATGTTTTGAGACTAATAAAAAATTCTCAATTATTTTTCAAATTTTTTATTTATTTATTTATTTTGCATCTCAAACCCTTGAGAACAGGGGTGTTCAAAATGTGATCCAGGGGCCACAAGTGGCTCTTTAGAGCTCAGACAATGGCCCTCAAAAACTTTACCTAAAAATATTTTTAAGATATAATAACAAATGCAGGTTTTAACAGTTTCTGAGCTTTTTCATGAAATAATTTGAGTTCTGCAACAGAATTACACAAAAATTACAAATAATATTTATTTGGATCTGTTTTTCTTGTAATCATATTGGAAACTAGAGGCTTTTTTTAAGTCTCCACAAATATTAACATTCCATAGAATAAAGTTTCACCATGTTCTTTATCTTAAAAGGTAAAAATTGTGATAAAACCATGGCTCTGTTGTTTGTCACCACAGCGAATTTTGCTGGATAATAAATTGTTCCAGTAATTATTGATAAATGACAATAAACTGTGTTTCAGTGGAATAAGGACTAAAAAACTGTTTCCACCCAACAGATGTCTACAAGAACTAATTAATCCAAACCCTGATCATCATCTTCTTAACATCCTGGTTGTTTCTGTGCACTTCTACTATATTTTCTTTTCAAAATTATTTAAATATACTTATTTGCACTGCCTTCGAGAGTTGCTATTTTTTACATTTTGTTGTGCTTTCTTGCTCAATGACAAATTAATAACTCTAATATTGTTATTTTGAGACAAACTTCAAGTAATTTAATGATACCAACATAATAATCAAGTTTGCCCTCTCAAAGACCAATAAACTTTAAATAAAAATAAATTTAAAAAAAACTAAACACTGAGGCTGGAAAATATTTTAAATGTCTAAAATAGTAAATAAAACAGGAATAAAAACCAAAACCAATAGTAAACTGGATTATAATGTAATCAAAATGGAAATTATGGAGCTCATTTTAATTTATCATGGGATTAATTGGTTAACTGCTTATTGTGACAGGCTTTGTACTTTTTTTGGAAGATCATGTGACACGACCTTTATTTGAGGGCCAAAATGGTTGCCAATCCCTAATCTAGTAGATTAGGTAAATTCCCCTAAAATGAACTCCTTGACTGTCCTGGAAAGTTATATAAAAAAGCTAAATTAAAAACAGATTAAACCAACATAACCATGTATTTGTTCCCCAGATATCGACTGCACAGCCTTCCTGAGTAAAATCTGACAACCTTGGCTGCTATGATGAAAGAAAATAAGATTAGGTTTGGAGTTAAAAATGCAGCTGGGTTTTTTTGTGTGAAACACAAACAGAAACCTGGAGTCTGGTGTCCTTTGTTGGGTACACGGGGGGTTTTCCCCTTCGACTCTCTTGGGGCAAGTTTCTATTCTGAGCTGCAACACATTCCAGCTCTGCATGCACATACTTTCCATCAGCCATTCTCTGCAGTCTTTATGCGCATAAACAAGTATGAACCTAACTGCTGACTGAGAGATGTTTCTCTGTCTGCTCGGTGAATACGAACCTCAGGGTGATGCAATCAGATGCAGAGATCTTGTTTTACCTTTGACACTGGAACAGGCAGAGCGCGTCACGTGTTGGTTCAAATAGCCGAGCGGCGACCCGAGAGAGCAAAGTGCATTGGGGTAGATTTAGGCTGATCATCCGGGTGAAGGGTTCTGTTTTCGGTACTGGTACCGCCCAACTTTAATATTTATGTTTGAATCATTCGGGAAACTCCTGAAGCATCATCTGTGCTTCAAAATGTTATATTTAGTGCCACCTGAACTGGAAACTAAATATCAGGATGCAGCCTAAACAGCATTCATTTGACCAGATATTCCCAGTGGCGCCCCCAAGAGGAGGACACGAGGGGGCAATGGCCCCTTCTTGAAAAATGTTGACCTCCTCTCCCCCCAGAGAATCATGAAGACAAAAATGTAAAACCCACTAAATAAATAAATACAAAATAAATAAAATTCAATATTTTTTTTTCAATTTTAAAATTATTGTCATTATTAATATTATCTGTAGATTTTCTTGTTTCAAGTTAGTCTGTAACCATTTTGTCTATGTAATATAATTTATTTGTTGGCTCTTTAGCCCAATACATTGAACTGGTACATGAATATTATAATATGGTTTTAATTACAAAGTGAATCAGTAAGTAATGTATGCACGTTTTCTCTGTCCTACTGATGGCGCCCCTGGATATTCCCCCACTTCACTCATTTTTATTGTGTCATTATCAAAGTGTTCATGACATCACTGTTAAAATGTCTTAACTCTTCCCCCCCCATAGTTTTCACGTTAAAACTACAAACCACAATGTATCTTATTGAGATTTTATGAGGGACAAACACAAATTGGTACATAACTGTGAAGTTAAAAGAAGACGAGATAGCCTGCTGTACTCAAATATTTCTAAATGAAATCCAGTAAATTTCATTTAGAAGTCACATTTATAGTAAAGAAATGTACATATTTATGTATTTTAATCTGGTATAATTTCAGAGAGCATCAGTGAACAAACAGCATCATGAACACAAGGGAACATACTGGAAATGTCAGGGAGGAAAATCTGAATACCTTTCAAGCGGGATTAGGAATAAATATCTTAAACTTTAAAGATCTCAGAAAGTAGATTAATCAATTAAAATTTAGAGTTTTTCACAACTGCAAATTGACCAACAAATAGTAAATTCTTTTAAAAATCACAAACTTCTTAAGGTACATGTTTATTAAAAATTATAAGTTGAGGTTTTTCAGCAGGTCATATAACATTTGTGTGTCTAAGTTTTATGGAGCTTAACTGAGGGAAAAACGGCTCTCTGGATTGTGAAAGTCCAGATCATAATCCTACTGAAAATCTGTGAAAGTCCCTTCATGATCTCCATCCAATCTGTCTGAGCTGTTTCACAAAGATTGGGTGAAAATGTCTCTAGATGTGCAGCTCTAGAAGCTTTTACAAAGTACTGATTTAGAAGACCGAGCACAAATTCACACAAATGGAAGTTTTTAATTCATAAAAGTCCTTCTACTTTATCTTAGTCTATCACATAAAATCCCAACAGAATACATTTTATTGGGGGTGTGAATATTTTAGCAAAGGACTGTATGTATAAGTATCAGATTAAAGCACCAGCCCTTCTCTGTCACTACGCTGTCTGACATCAACCCTAAAAATATGTGACCAAATACTTCAAGTGATCTCTTCTGTTCACAAAGATAGCCCCAAAAACTTCCCACATTGCATCTGACATGAATCATATTACAGCGTGACATTGGTTCCACACAAAAACATGATGTAAACACCTCGGCAATAAACAGTTGCCTAGAAAGTTATTGCTTCATCCAGCTTTTCTTCTTACAGGCTGCCTTGCTTTCAGACGACAGCTGCTCTGGTTTTCATTTTCCTGAGGACATGACTAGCTTTTCCCCTACTTTCCTTTTTTTTTTTTCTCCGCTTTGTCATTGCTGTGAATACCAGGGAACTTAAATGCTCTCAACACATGCTCTGTTGCTCGAGAGAAGTCAGCCATGAAAACTGAAAATAGTTTGGAGTTGGTTTCATTTGAATCAGAGAGAATCAGCTGTTTTCTAAGATATTTAAAAAGGTCATTTTCAGAGTTAGCTCATACTCAATTACATTTACTTGAGTGACTTTTTGGGAAAAAATTACTTTTACAAGTATTTTTTGCCACTTTTTAGTTTAACTTGAGTAACTTAAGTATTGTTGCTCGCTCTTAAATTAAATTTCGGAAGTCACCAGACATGTAGTTTTTGTTAGTTTCATAAGATTTACATTGAAATGAATTATTTATTATTCCTGAATATTTTAATTTTGGTCTTTAAAATACTGAAATTTCCACATAACTTTATATTTTGGTACATCTGATGATGCAATTTTTAAATATTAAATAATTGATGTTTTAATCAGTTAGTCATTAATTGATATCCTTTTAACCAAATAATTTTTTACTCAAGTAATTTCTTGTCAGCTACTTTTTACTTCTACTTGAGTAAAAATACATTGAAGTATAGTCAATATATAATGTCTACATTTCTTCGGTAATCTACCCCCCTATGGTCATTTTACCAGATTTTATTGAGAAGTAAAATTATTTCCAAGATTTGCAATTATCTTCAATGTAAAAAAGTAAATCAAGCTACATTTATAATCAGATTTTAACAATTCCACTAAAAATAGTGGAATATCAAAACTGTACAAATATTTGTTCTGTGAAGTACTGATTTATTTTTGTTAACTTAAAACTTATCAAAGTTTTTGTATAAACTCTGGCTGTCCTTGAAGGTTTATTTAAGTCAAGGTTCAAATAATCTGTGCAGAGGACCAGCTTGTCCACTGCGAGGTATCCGATGTCAGCAGGTCAAATTTAAGACTTTTTAAGGCCAGCTTGAATTAAATTTCAAACAGAAAAAAACTGTAAATACAGGGGATTATCGAGTACAGTCAAGCGACAGCCAGATGGTGATACTTTTGCACTTAACCGTTATAGACGTAAGCTAGCTAGGCTATATTAGCAGCTAGTTACCAACCGCCGCCATAGAACGCACCGAAGATGGCTGCGCGCGCAACTTTTGTCACAGAAAAGTTCACACTGCATATCAGATAACACAACTTAAGGCCGGTGGTTGGCACATTTCTGTTTGTCACGTCCATTTAAGGGTTTTTAAGGCTGCGTGGCACCCTGCACTGGGTCACTCACCGTCCTGGATGCAGACTTTGATGAGGCGCGCCGCTCCGCCTCTTGCCCTGGCCAGGAACTGCCGCAGCTCCGGCGTCACCACCAACGCGAGAAACATGGCGGGTAAAGTTGGGTCTTTCTCCCGCCGGGGGTAACAAGGCGCGGGGGTGTTCAAGAAGGGAGGCGAGGATGGCTTAAGACGAAGCAGAACCAGGAACTCCACCGAACCAAAACAATCAGTCCAAATTAGGATGAAGTATGAAGAGTCGTTCTTCTTTTGATGCAAGACTGCAGAGCGTGTCTGTGTGTCTGGACTCAAAGTGTGACGGAATGAGAAGGGACACTGCTCAAGTAACTGGGACAGTGTCATGTGGACAGAGGTGGAACCTGATCACCTCTACCAAATTTAGCTCCATCTCTGACTGTCCAGGCAGGGGTGCTGGACTGTGAAGAGTCAGAGACCCAAAACTGTGGTGATGTAAACCCAAAGGCCAGCCAATATTTAATAAAGAGTGACCAGTCTGGGTTGAGAACGGTGATAAATACCAGCTTTTCTATTATATTTAGTGTTTGATGAGTTAATGCAACCAAAGTGACTTTAAGGAAGCTATCCCTGACTTATTTAACTCAAATATTTCCACATGGGATGATTCTGATGGTCAACAGATTGTGTAAGATGTTTATGCTCCAATAAAATCAGGTCATACTGGGTTTCAACATAACTATAGCTCTAACCTTACAAAGAAAACACATTTAAGCCACACTTTAAATTAAATTCAATCCTATTAATAAATCTTAACTTATAATTTGAATCTAAAAAAATTATTTCCTTCCCAGATGCTTTAAAAAACATGGAACTGTTATTTTAATCTTTTTACACTAATTTCAAAAATACCAAAGACCCAAAAAGAAATATAAACTGGCACAATTTAAAAGAAGTCAAAACTATATTTTTTTTTTTTACAAAGGAAACAATTTAATGTTAAATAGAAATATAAAAAAGCAAACATGTTTTATTCCTACAACTGATTATTTACAATTTAATTTTGTGACATTCACACTGCCCCCTGCTGGTCAGCTGCTGCTCCTACTCCTCAGTCATCAATGGTCGGCAGCCAGAAAGCCTGAAAGATTAAATTCATATCACATTTAAGTCACTTCAGCCATTACCGTTTACATATTTGACTGTTTATTTCTACACAGAGAGGCAGAAAATCTCTTAAATATTTTATTAGAAATTGCACTTAAATTCTGTTTTAGTAGAAAAAGTATTCAATTAATGTTTAAAGTTGCGTTTTTCTCGTTTTTTTGCTTGTTTCATGTTTTCATTTTTACAGAATCTAAAGAAAATCACAGAAAAAAAGCCCCTCATATGTAGACAAAGTAAATCAAGAAATGCACAAAATTAGTAAAATGTAATGGTCTAATGTTTGCTATTTTTAATAATTCATCAATTTATCTAATAGCTAAGCTTTTTTCTCAAAGACATGTCTGTCAAGCCTGAGGCAACGTTTTGTTTCTCTTAAACTCACCATGTTGGAGCAGGCACTGGCAAAGGTCATGAACTTTGGATTGAACTGCAGACAGGTAATGGGGCCTGTGTGCTTCCCGTCTAATAGCGCCACCTTCATCCCGCTTTCAGCGTTCCACACGTGGATCTTTCCGTCTTCAGAGCCTAAAACACATGAAATGTTGGATGTAAGCATTCACATTCAGTAATAAAAAGCAGATTATTGAATTAGTGAAAGTAACTCTGGTTAACCAGCATCGCTATGCTCCCTGATCTCCAACATGACTGAGATCAGGTGCAGACAGTGAGACCACAATTCTACCGAAATATAGCATTGTCAAGCAAAATTTTAATGAACTGCACAGTAAATACCTTTACCTATCAAATATTGCATCTTTATACTATTATATTGCAACAATACAATAATATGTTGCTGTTAGAGGTATTTTTTTAGCTGCAAATGATCAAGCGTATGCTAAAGGAATGCAGTTTTATTTCATTGTAGGCAATAAAATTTTTATTTTCTAATTTAGAAAAAATTACATAATGGTATTTTATAATGTATTTTTAATAATAGTGGTTAAATCCAAAATAGAATGTGCTGATTTTTTATCTAATTAATTAATCACCAGAATAATCAGTAACTAAGTAATTATTGAATGCAGTCCTACTAAAAATACAGAATTCGTGTTCATAATCAACCTTATAATATCTTCTTCAACTACTGGCACATTTAATTTTCATCTTTTAGTTAATATTTGTTCCATTTTATTTTTGAGTTTAAACAGCATGAACACAAATTACTTCATGTTTACAATGAATAAATTTCCCCAGATATCGGTGCGTCTCTAAATGAAACAACCATCCTGCCTGGTCTCAGAGTAGCTGTTAAAATTATATTTTGTATCATCATGTGAGCAGAAATCTGGTCTGTGTTTCAGCTGAAAACACTTATATCCTTATTCCAAATAAATCAAATGTTCTTTTTGCTGAACTGTTAATTTAAAGCACCAATAAAGTGACACATAAATGCACACTTATACAAACTCACCAATCATCACAAACTGAGAATCAGGAGTGAAAGAAGCCTCTAAGGTTACGCCTTTACTGTTGTTGTAGCCCTGTGGATAGAAAATAAAAACCCTCAGTATTATTATTTTTTTTTTTTTACCGGATTTCAATTCTCCATTTTGCAGTGACTCCATCCTTACCCCAAAAGAATGCAGCACTGCCCCTTTAAAAGCGTCCAAAATGCGAAGTGCCCCGCCATTGGTAGAAAGAAGGATGAGTTTTCCATCGTTGCTAAACTTGAGTCCAGTCCACTCACACGTCCGATCGTACTGAAGCTTGAAAGTTGCAAACGGACCCTGTTAGAAAGAGGGATCGATTTAGTTCTTTTTGGATCAATTTAACTAGTCGAGTGTCAAACCTCCTTCCATACCTTATCAAATGAGCGCAGATCATAAAGTTTAACCATCTCTGAATTTATTCCAGCTGCAAAAATGAGACCCTCTGGGTCAAATGAGCACACAGGCTTCCCCTGCAGGTGCATCAAACCCTAAAAATGCAAAGATAACAGCAAGTACAGCATTGATTTTCTAAACTCGTGAACAAACCAACTCCAAATTCAATCTGTTAGGAAGGTTTAATTTTCACAGAACAAGTGTCAAACTACTTCAAACAAATGAGTAAAACTAGATGCCTACCTGGCAGTTCGGTGAGCGCAGATCCCACAACCTGATAGTTTTGTCTAATGAGCCGGAAATAAACGTGTCATCCACAGGAGACATGGACAGAGACGTCACTCTGATGAAAACACACAGGAAGAGGAAATGTGAAAACACAGACACATCGAACCAATCGCAGAAACACGAGGACAGCACTCACCTTTTGTTGTGTCCGGGAAAATACCGGATATATTTGTTGTCATGAAGAGACAAATACCGGATAGTGTCTTAAAGACAAAGAACAAAATAAGTGGCACCAACATACCAAAATCCATGATTATTTCATGCATAAAAGAAAAGAAAAAAAAAAATCAATCCGAAGCTCGTCTGAAGATTGCACTCAACCGTAGGCAAGGCAGTCACTTGTACAGTTAGCTCCTGTAAGGGGTAGAATCACAGACCCTCAAACTGTACAAACAACTACCTCAGGCTACAGCGAGCAGCGCGGCGAGCAGCTACGCAACACAAATCACCACCTGAGCCAAGGCAGCAGTAAATTATGCGACAAAACGGAAATTAAAATCAAAACGGCATGCATTTCAACATGCATCTTCTGAATACATACCATCGATTTTGTTGGAACTGTAGACCACTGTGTTTGCAGCATGCGTATACCGGATCAGATCCACGCCATACTTTTTACTGTAGAGAGTTCTTTTGGGTCTGCCATAAATGGGACACAAAAAAAACAACAATAAATTAGAGAAAATTAATCAACAGCAGTAAGCAGCAGCACACTTCTATAATAATTTAAAAACCTTCCAAGGTTCAGATTGGAGTCAGAAGCGTCAATGTTTGCCACTTTTTACTGAAAATCACCTGAAATGCTTCAGATTTCTAACATATAAGGGGGTTAAAAAATATTTTTAAAAACACACCACACTTTCCAGATTTCTGCCTGTAAATTATTTTGCAAAGCACTGAATCCTTTTTCTTCCAGGTCGCGATGATGCACTACTCAGTGTCAGTCTATCACAGGAGTCTCTTTGGACCTTCCTCCAGGACTCTTAATAACTTTGGCTAAAAATGATAAAGAGCCAACTAATGTTTTAAAATATATATTTAAAAACACATGCTGATTTTAGCAGTTCCAGTTTTTCATGGAACAATTACATTGAAATTCCACAACATAATGATACTAAATATACCAGTAATAGACTTTTAGATCAATTTTTTTAGTAAGTTTGTCAAATTTTCTTTTTACTAATATCCCCCAGATGTCAAAACACACATAGAAGAAAATGTATCCATCCTCTTTTCCAGACAAAAATATGTTTTTCTTTGTTTCAAAACAATCAAAAAGGAATAAAATGACTGTTCTTTAGAAATGACATAATTTTTCCTATTGTAGCCGTTTATCAAAATCTGTAAGTTGTCTTTCTTTCAAGAGCTCATATAACATTTGCATCTCTAAATGGCATATTTTGGACTAAGTGTGAAAACAGCTCTTTGGATCATAAAGGTTGCCGATCCCTAGGCTATCAGATAACACTTGTGATTGTAATACAAAAATGGAAAAACTTTAATCCTTCCAAACAAACAAGTTGGTATTCACAACTAAATCTAATTAAGTCACAATAAAATTGACAGATATCCATTAAAAAACTCCCAACTCAACATTAAATGGAGAGCTCATTTTTTCCTTCTGCATCTTAAGTGCACAAATGAGCGTCGTCGCAGATCCTTCCTTCCAGCAGACTTTATAAACATCAGAGCTTCAACAAGTCTTATAAGTTTGCTGTTATTTGCAGTTTTTCTAATTTCAAATAACATTGCTGATCATATTTGAACATCCCTTTTTGCAGTTTTTTATAACAAATCTATGCAAATGTACATTTTCTGCTCCAAATAAAGCTAGTCAGCTGCACATTCCTGATAATCTGAGTTTACCATTATTAGCAACTGCATAGCATTATTTTCCCTTATCTTTCTGTAAATATGCATGTTCCCACTTATCCTTAACTTGCTGCTATGACAACTGAACTTCCCCACTACGAGACAAGTATTTCTACTTTAAATATGCTAGCCCCGTTTAACCAAAAGGAGAAATGGCGGCAGAACAGCTTAAATATTCAAGATCGAAATATACAACGCCTACTTGCTACAGCACCAGTTTGTCGTCTTAATTAAGCAATTTATTAAAAACTCTAGAAATATTAGGTGAAATTAAAGCGCATTTTCTCAATTTAGAATCACCTCCCACTTAGTTTAACAGTTATAATATTCATCAAGTGTTTAGCTTGTGATGACTATAAAACTGAATATTTGACACACGGGCTTTAAAAAACAACAGTTAATACTGGACCAGTTTTAACCAGCAGACTCATTTATTTTTAATTCCAAGCTGCATCGCTCTAAGCACCGCAGCAGGCCTCAGCTATTAGCTTAGCATAAAGCTAACATAAAAAAGCAAGATGAGCCGCTCTTACTTTCCCTCCTGGCAGTCGTACAACACTAAGGAGTCGTCGTCGCTGCTGGAAATGATTGCCTCTCCGTTGGAGCAAAAGTCGAAGCAGTTAATTTTGTCCGAGTTTTCTCGGAACACTTTAGCAACCCGAAAGCTCCGGAGCACATTGTCCGTTAGCTTCATGGTGGCCTATCTGTGTCTGAGGGAAGCTGGCCCTCGCCCCGCTTTAGATCGACTCAAGGGTCACAGTTACGGTGATTTGTGGAGATATATAAACAAAAGCGGTGCAAAAAAGTTGTTATTGGGAAAATAAAGTCCCCAAAAACGACAACCAAATCCCGCCTGAGGTAGTTTGAGTCCACGGCAGAGGAGGGACGAAAGTGCAACGCCTTCGCCACGTCAGTGACGCACAAATCATCACCTGACCGCGCAGTGGCCCGAAATGATGTTTTATCGCGAGATTTGCGTGGTACCATAAACAGCACAAGCAGCAGGATTTGATACGGTTTTCCTGCTTAGTTTTAAATGTCTCAAATAGTTGCCAGGTTATGTGTTCACTAGCAGCGCTTCCTGTCCCGTATAAGGACAGAGACTTGTTTTCTGTCTGTTTCTGAATTTTACTCCCGCCGCAAAATAAACACATGATGAAGAAAGTTCCTGGAGGACTTTTGACCCCGCAGAAGGGAAACTCCAAGGTATGAACTACATATTATTGTTTTGGTTGGTTGTGCATGATCATATAAAAATAATGCAGTCGTTCAGAATTATAATTGTAAAAATAAGTAGATTTAATTACATGTGTATTCATAATGAGGACCACTTTTCGGGACCTTTAATTTTAGTATTAATATTTGTATGCCTGGTCTGTATTTCTAAAATATACACTCACTGACAATACATTTTGCTCATACTTAGTTGGACCTTGTTTTGTCTTGAATTTTTTATGGCACACATTCAACAATATGGCTGAAAAAAAATCAAGAAACAAACAGGGAAGTTGTTGTAATGTTCAGGAAAACAATGTGGCATTGGGTAAGCGTTGGTCTTTAAACAGTTTGTACCAAGGTGTGTCAAGAAAATGACCCCTGCACCATTACACCTCCACCACCAGTCTTATTGATTGATACAAAACAAGATATATAAGGCCACATTCACTTAAATCTCCTTCTATCTGGTAGAATTTTTAATCAGTGCAAGTAAATAAGAGATAAATGGAGAGCTGAAATGCATGTTCACAAGGGCAGTGGTCTCTTTAAATTAATCATTAAGCAGAGTTTAAACAACTCCAGTCACTGTTTGGTTAGATTTTTGCTTCGCTGCTGAACTGGAACACACACAACAGGCTGCTGCAGGAATCTGCAGGCTGCAATCGCCCTAAACCACCCACACAGGTAGGCAGGCTTAAAACCAGATTTGAAGAGAGTCACAGTAGCTGGGTTTGTAAAATATGCTCAATGTTTAATTTTTGTTCATTTGAAAAACAATTTAAGGTAGTAAATGTACATGCATTTTATCTATGCTTTCTAAACTAAATTGTCAGATAAACATTTGAAATGTTTTTTGTGAGTCCAAACAGCATGTTGCACATCTTGACTGTGGAAATTTGCTTTAAATTTGTCTGAAGGTCTTTGGAGGCATTGTAATGTTTACAGTAATTGATCATTTTAAACTGATGTACATTTTTACAAATAACACTACTATACCACTTTGTATGCATGTAGTTTTCATAAGGTTTTAAATGGAAGACATTTAATAGTATTAAGTCTCACCTTCCTAATTTAACATGCTTTTCTAACTCAACCCATCTTGCTGTATCGATTCCTCAGACCTGCTGAGGTGGCAATGGCCCGCTTCCTGTCCTTGTTCCGGCCTCAACCTTTTCTGGGCCTCCTGGGAAGAAGAAACCCCACGTTCTGCAACATGTCCATGGACTCACAAGCGCGGGAGACCTTCAGAGCCGCAGTGGAAGCTGTGCAGCCGGACACCGTGGTGCGGCAGAGCATAGAGCGCAACGGCGACTCGGTCGTTATTGACGGACACAGACTCACACTCAGTCACAACCTGCACCTGGTGGGGTTTGGGAAAGCGGTTCTGGGAATGGCTGCAGAGGTAGAGAGGATTCTGGGCGATCATCTAGTTAGAGGAGTCATCAGCGTGCCGCATGGGATACAGCAGACGTTACAACAGCATGGAAAAAGGTGAGCAAATGATGCAGGAGCCATAGTGCATCACAAAAATATTCTTACTAGTTTTTTTTTATTATTATTTGTAACAAACACCAACTTAATTTTCAATTCAAATGAATCCAGTCAGCATCTTAAATGAATAGTGATCACCTGTTTGTAATTAAATCTCAGTATAAGTCCAGCTTCTCTGTGAAAGCCTCTGGAAGAGATGCAGGAATCCACAGCTCATGAAGACAGCTATCAGTTGTGCAATCTGCAAATCCAACTTTTATGGAAGACTGTTAAGAAGAAAGCCATTATGGAGAAAAATGAAAAGTGTATTTTGCAGTTTTTCACACACAATCTGGTCAGGTGAAACCAAAATAAAACTTTTTAGGCCTACACAGGAAGGATTAAATATTAAAGATGAAAAACTAACACTGAACTACACTCTAAACTCACCATTCCCATCATAAAACATGGCGTTGACAGCATCATGCTGTGGGACAATGTTTTTTTAATCAGGGAAAGGAAAGCTGGTCAGAGCTGAAAATCAAGGAATCATATAATAAAGACTTTTTTTTATGTCAATGTCAGTTTATTTATAAAACAACAAATGTTGACCAATTTGCTGTACAATTCAATAGAATGAATTAAGATTACAAAACTAAGAACAAGAAAAAAATAAGATTAAAGCAATAATACAAATATACTCCTCAACTCGCATTACAAAAGAAACTCAAACTCCTGTCGTTTGATTCATTTTTGTTTGAATCAACGACAATGAATAAAAATGGGTCTTGAGTCTTGACAGTCTCAGCATTCCATACTTTAAACTAATCCAAAGTTTTTACCTATAGCAATTATTTACCACTTTGTGTTAGAAAGTGTGAACAATTTCAGGGAATGTTTATCTAATTTCTGAAAACTACCTAAAATAACACAAGTAATATGGATATATGTGACATTTTATGCTTTTTATCCATCACAGCCATTTGTTGCTAGAAGCAGACAGTCGGATCAAAGTCATGGAGGGAGCCAAACACAACCTACCTGATGACGACTCTCTGAAGGCGGCCGAAGGCATCAAGCAGTTAGCTACTGAGTTGACAGAAAAAGATTTACTGCTTGTACTAATATCAGGTAAAAGCGCATGATTTTTTTTTAAGAGTCCCACCGATTTCTACCCTGTTTACTGTTTATTTATTTACACACAGACAATGTACAACATTTCAGTAATCTTTTAAAATAAGAGATGTGTGGTACCAGGTTATAGCAAAAAAAGTGCTAAGGAAGTAAACCAATCATACTATAAACCAACAGACAGTTCACGAAGCAACTTCATCAATAATGACTGCAGATCTGCTTATTTAATAGCCATATTTCAGTCAAATGTGCAAGCATTTTATAACTAGAACATGTTATAATTCCATTTGGACAATTATTCCAGTGACTTGCGGGTTTGTTTCCTTCTAGGCGGAGGCTCTGCGCTGCTACCAGCACCAATACCTCCAATCTCGCTGCAGGAGAAGCTTGATGTAACTCGCAGACTTGCAGCTGCTGGCGCGACCATCCAAGAGCTCAACAAAGTTCGTCGAGCGCTCTCTTTGCTGAAGGGTGGAGGGCTTGCACACCACGCTCACCCCGCACAGGTAACTCACAGCAGTTGTTTAAAGGGGCAATATTATGTAAAATCTACTTTTTTGAGTTTCACGTCATGTTATAATGTTATTCCCTCATCAAAAACATACCTGGAGACGTGTCGCCTTGATTCTTTAATGCATGTTTGACAAATTCTTTAATCTCCATGGCAACCATTCAGCTCCGCAAAACACCTGGGTGGACCTAGCCCCTCCTTCGAGACTCAGCTCCTCCTCCTCTGAGCCAAAGTTCCCCCCCACTGAGCTCCTTCAGACTAGCTAGCAGCCATTAGCAAACAGCTGGTGGAACTGTGTATCTGCTGAGCTCATTGTTGGAGCTCCTTCTCAGTGAAATGCAGGTAAAAACGTTGCTCAGTGTTAATAGAGGAGCAATGTTGTGATGGCTTCCTGAAGGCGGAGTTTCAGAAAGCGCAGTAGTTTTTAAAGTGACAGAGGCCCAATTTTAAGGTGCTAAATTACAAAGTCAAATTTCTGGGTGCACCGATAAATCGTCTCGATTTCCTTGACTTTGGGGAATTGGTGATCGGTCAATATTTACATGTGAAGCCGATCTTATCCACGGATATTATCTACCTTGGCAGAGTGCTAGAAATCAACCACTAACCTCTTCTGCTCTCCCATGGTAGAGGTTTGACTGACAGCAGGTCATGTCTGCAGTTAACAATAGTCACCACACTGTTAACTTTATTGCTTTATTTAGCAACAATTCAGACAAAAAAATCTGAATCATCAGGTCAGGCTTTTTTTTTTCTGTGATCGAAAAGAAAACTGCAGTTGCTGAACCTCTACTTTTACGTCATATGCATTAACTTGATTGTGCTGTAAAATGTAACTACACGTGGCTGGAAAAAACATAATACTGCCCCTTTAACAATGTTTGCTTGTTAAAAGAAGAGCATATTTCTGATTTTCCAATCATTTCATCAAAGGTGGTTTCACTCATACTGTCTGACGTGATTGGGGACCCTCTTGATTTGATAGCAAGCGGCCCAACAGTGACATGCGAGGTGTGGCCGGAGGAGGTTTTATCCATCCTTGAACGACACAAGCTTCTCAGCTCCATGCCAGCTTCAGTCACGCAGGTCCTTGCAAGACAGGGTCCCCGCTGGAAAGAGAATGACAAGCACTCAGATTCACCTGGAGAGGCTCTCAATGCTGTGATTGGCTCCAACACCGTTGCGCTCACCTGTGCTGGCCAGCGAGTTCGAGAGCTGGGTTTCCGTCCTGTTGTGCTTTCACCGGGAGTCTGCGGCAACGTGAGGCTCGTCTCCAGGCTGTACGGCCTGCTGGCCCGGTTCGCCTGTTCCCGGGAGGAACCGCCTCCGGAGATCGCAGCCGAAGTGCTGAGGCTCGGACCGGAGGTCGGCGTGGAGAGCTGGGACCTGTGTCGAACCATGCAGGTGTTGGGCGAAGAGCGCGCCGAGGGGTGGGGCGCCACATGTGTGTTAGCTGGAGGAGAGCCGACTGTGGATCTAACGGGCAAAGGGCAAGGAGGTCGAAACCAGGAGCTGGCTCTCCGAGTGGGACTGGAACTGAGAGGCCTGGAGCTCCCGCCGCAGGGGCCTGTGTTTCTCAGCGGCGGCACAGATGGTCAGGACGGACCCACGGAGGCTGCGGGAGCCGTCACTGATGCGGGGCTTTACGACGAAGCCCGAGCCCAGGGGTTAGACATCGACAGCTTCCTCAGTAATAATGACTCCTACACTTTCTTTTCCCATCTGTCAGCCGGAGAGCGTCTGCTGGCGCCTGGCCTGACCTGCACGAATGTCATGGATGTTCATGTGCTGCTTATCCCAGCTATTCCCATTAAAATTAGTTAACGCACAGGCAAAACAGTGCAAAAATAATGAGTAGATCATCATGTCAGTAGACACAAAAGGCTTTTTAGGGTTTTCTATTTTTATATTTGACACTCATGTAAGCAGAGGTGACTAGAGTACCCAAAAATTGTACTCAAATAAGAGTAGTGATACAACATATTTTTACTCAGGTAAAGTAAGTAGCTGTCCAAGAAGTTATTCAAATAAGAGTGAAAAAGAATTTGGTAAAAAAAAAGGCTGAAAGTACTGAGTAACTGATCAAAACATAATTTAATATTTAAAGATTACATCATCACATGCAAAGGGGTATCTCATATAAAGTTTGTGGAAATTTTAGTATTTTAAAGATCAAAATGAAAATAACTGATATACAATCCCAGAATTATGAAATAAAATGAGGGAAAAGAAACATTTCCCCAAATATTTTTTTTGAAACTAACAAAAACTGCAGGTCTGTGTCAGTGTTTTCCTTCTTAATGTAAAATAATTCTAATGTTATATTATAGCGTTCAGCAAGACAGTACATTAAAGTTTTATTCTGACCTCATCTTGTCGTTCAATAAAAATGAAATGACTACAGATTTATGTGGGTTTTTTTTTTTCAATTAAAAACATTAACTGAAAAATAAAATAAATTTTTATCATGGTAAATAAATTTTACTCAATGAAATGTGTATTTGATTTTGTTTTAGAATATTTTTTATACAATTCTTTGTTTTCTAAGCATGCAAACTGTGTATAATCATTTGCAGTGATTTCCCCACAAATTGGACTGACAGGGAGACACTGAACAGGCGTCCCCCAGAAGGTTTACTGCCAAATGAGCAGCAGCTCTGTCCCCTGAATTTGTCTGGGAAATTCATTCACCACTTTGTGCCAATTCTCATCCCTCCTTTTAGACGGGAACATGTAGAAAAAGGTTACCTGCACAATCCCTCCCTTTCTCAGATGTTGCCTATTACTAACTTCCCTCCACTTTACAACTGCACTATTTTATTTGGGTAAATTAAATGAGCTCTTAGTAAAGTCAACTGAAGTCTGTTGTGATATCACGAAATGTAAAAATGTTGTAAGACAGTAAAAATCATGAAGGCTGTTAACAAACACAATAAAACAGTGATTTAGACAGGATAATTTATTCATCAAATTGCATAAATAAAACTGGCTGCAACTGATACTTCAACACACAGCATATGCTGCCACTACTACTACTAATGCCAAATTTATTAATAAAAACTGTGTTTTATTTTGTGTCTTGACTTCAAAAATACATTTGTTGCACCACGTAGGCATGGTTTCTGGTTGTGTATGACCTTGGAAGTGATATTAAAGTTGCATCAAACCCCAAACCACGACTGTTTCACATTACCACTGCTGTCGCTCACAAAATTCACAAGTGGTCCATGTTGACAACACGATTTATTTCAGTCATTCTTGCTGAAAAGTGTCCTGTTCTGTGACCGGTGAGCAAAGTAAGTATGCCACAAACTTTGTTCGACACCATCCCAGGAGAACTGGTAGATGTTTGTATCTACAGATGATCAAAACTGATCATGTTCATTTAGTGTCTGAAGTAAAAATATCCAGCCCAGATTTCAGGATGAGAACTCAGTCCTTATGGCTCTTCATAGGGTCCCCAGCTTCACTCACCCTACAAGATAACAGATGAAAGATCATACAACAACAATAGCCAGGCAGTACTCGAAGAATAAAACATAAACGGCACTTAATTAAAGCGGGCTATCTCCATGGAAACAAAAGTTTGAAACCTTTTGAATTAATGTGAGCCACATAATTCCAACATCGGACACTCACCATCCGCCCAGGTGGGAAGCTGCCTCGGGTGTTCCTCCGTTCTGCCCGGCCCCTGGATGTAAACACAGAGCATGCTAACGCGGCTAGCTTAGATTTACACAGCTAAGAGTTCCTGTGCGGTATGAATAACACCCACCTTGTCGATAATACATGTCGTTCACTGTGTTCCCGTAGACTTTCCATGCAAAGTGAATCGCGATCAGACTAAATATCAGCCAGCTGAGCAGGATTTTGAATATGGAGACCCTCATGTCGTTGGCGAGCCAATCGTCCACAAACTCGGAAATAAACGACAGACAGCTGTCAGCGATGCGGGACAGAAACTCAAAATCCCACGACTCCTCCATATTGTCCGCTTATAATGTTAATGTCGAGAGAAGCGGGTGAGCTGCTTGTCCATTCACTTTGAAGACATTGCTTTGGTTAGGCAGGATGTGTTATCTGTCCCTCCGCTGTTAGCTTTGTTTACGTACAACATTCTTCTTCTGTTGCTTAAAAGCGCAGTACCGCCACCTACTGGACGAGATGCATATTAGCATATATAAATTCATTACACATAAGGAGATATTTCAGGCGCTTCTTGTCAATTTTTCTTATTGTTAATTTTTTGCCCAATATCTTTACATTTTATTATTACATTTTATATGAAATTATTTAATAATTTTATTATTATGGCTCCACCTTATAAAAACCCAATATTAAGTTTATCCGAAAGTTAGAATCCAAAACTAATGAAAAAAGGATTTTTAACATCAAAATATTGAAGCGTTTTATTGGAATAATTAGTGGAAGGAAAACACATACAAGCAACAAAGTTAACTGCAGTGTTCAAAGGATGAAGCAGAGCCCATTCAAGAGTTTTTGGCAAATTGGAAATTAAAGTCAGTGCATAGTTTCATGAGTTTTTCAGCTGAAACACTGAAATTAATCACCTTTTGATGAATCTCAAATTTATTGAGATGGACCTGTAATTAATAAACTTTAAACAGTTCGAAAACCGTTTCACAATTAGTAATTACAATTTTATGGATTTTTCTTCATTAATTCTAATAGTTCTGTACTTTCTTCTTTTAACCATTCCATCCATCCATCTATCCATCTATCCATCCATCCATCAGGCGTTCATGAGCCATCCTAACCAGATACCTGAGCCACCTGAAATGACTTCCCTCCACATGGAGGAGCAGCAGCTCTTTGTCAAAGAAATACCACAATCTTCACAAACTAAATACAATTGTTATATTTACAATTCTAGCTCAGTTGATATTGAGTTCATAAATAATATTCTAAGCTAATTTATTGTCAGCTCATTAGATTCATCTATAACATGTCTTAAATGCAGGTTAAATAAGTAGGTGCCTTCAGGAAACTCTGCATCGGCCCCTAGTACACCTAGAATAGGCCCTGTCTCGTTCCTGTTGTGTGTTTTTTACCAACCGCTCAGATTTTAAGGTTTCCTGAGGGGGCGGGACTGACAGGCTCCGACTAACGTTCTGATTGGTTAGCTCAGCCCGTCATCGTCAATTCCGGAAGTCCGCTGTTGTAAGAGCAAGATTTGTTTTCGGCTTCTAATTCTTGACAGCTCATTTGCCTCCGGGCTGCAGAAGAAACCTAATGTAGCTAATTGTATTTTTTTAAAGGCAACGTTTTGACAATTTACAAACGTAAGTGTTGTTGTTTTTGTTTATTTGTCTAATTTAAGAAGAGGAGCTCGTTTAAGCCGAGGCCATGAAATTCATCTGTGTGTGTCTCGCTTGTTAGCAGCGAGCTCTGTTAGCTTCATGTCTACAGTCACCGTTTGCTGAGTTTTATTCTAATTCACCGCCACACATCTATCATTATAAGGAGGTTAACTGCATTAAGCGTGTTTGTGGTCGCAGATATGACGTTGGTTACTGTTGAGAAACTTATTTTAACACAATCCTTATCTCCCTCTCGCCTTCTCTTGGTCTTACCGAGCTGTGTTGGTGTGTAACATTAGATCGGCTGAAGCTGTAATCAGATTTGAATTCCAGTGTCTGTTTGGTGTCCTGGAGCTGTTTCTCTCCTCTGTTATCATGTGACCTCCAGAATAAATGCTCTCATTCATGAGCTCCTCACATCTCAGTGCTTTAATCGTGAACCTGAACGTGGATTCTTTTACTTATTTGTAGTGACTGGGATGGTATCATGGAGGAAGACCACCATCAAGACAGAGAAGCACAGGCAGTGAACATTTCTGATCCTCCAGCGGAGAACAATCCACCTGGTAAATATGAGTTCATTCTGAACGCTGAAACCCTGCATTTGTTTTGCAAATTTAGCATATTCATATTTGCTTGCAAATAAGAATTACAGGTTTGTATTAGTTGCATTTGAGCTTTATAGTTTTTAAAGTATAAATTTTAAGGTTTAGGCATTCCTATACAAAACCTACAGAAGAAGAATCTTGTTTGAAGTGAACTAAAGATAGGGGGACATGTGATTTATTTAATTGGGTTATGGTCATAAATTCAAGCTATTACTGAAAATATTCATAATAATAATGTAGAAATGAGCAATTATTATTAGAAATGAGAAATATTCCATAAACTTAAATATGTAAAGTCATGTAAATTTAAATGATTAGACTAAATTAAAATAGAAATGGCCAATAAAAAATAAGTTCAATATATGTTAAAAAAAAAGAAAAAGAAAAACAGAATTTATTTGTATTCAGTTATTTAAGAGTTTCTTTTTCTGTGCTGCTGTAGACAAACATTATTTAGATTGCCTCTGTGCTTCAAGTGTGTCCTAAGATTTAAATAAATTGTGACATTTTTAGATTTTTAAATTATGAATAAATTATGTTGAATACATCTGAATATATAGTTAACATGTTATTTACTTACTTTATTTTAGCGTTGTGCACTTTTGCTCCTGAGTTATTGTTTATTCACATTGTAATTTATTTTTAAATTGAAGATTGAAAGATTTGTGGTGATTTTCACTTGTGGTGCTTTTCAAATCTGCATCCTGATGTCAGCAAAGAAAAAAAAAGAAGAAATCATTTAATTATTTGGAAAAATAGTGCAATACACAACAAAATAGAGGGGGGAAAAAAACTCCCTGTAAGGTTGAAATATTTTATTATTCCATGAAACTTTGACCAAAAAGACTGGAGCAAAACCACTGCAAGTTACAAACTGCAGTTTGAATCCGAGATTAAAAAAAATCAAAACAGACTTTGCGTCTCAAAAACAGGGATTACTATTTATATGGTTATTCTGCAGAAGTACAAAATAACAGAATATTCTGTTGAAGACAAAGATAAAGAAAGAACTTTAAACAATAAGCAATTTGCTATCATAAAGCCTAAAAATGAGAAATGAACATTTATTTTTGACTCCTTTCAGTAGCCGATTATAAAATCTCCTGTTAGGTTTTTAAATAAACATTTATTACATGTATTCAATAAATGTAATACCTTTTGCATTTATCATTCTTGGTTGGGAGTATTACTTGTTTATTTATTAAAGCTCATGTGTTAGCCTGTCAACAAATTTTGCAGGATGATAAATTTTCCCAGAAATTATTGCAATAAGTGATGATATTGTTGTTTTGAGACCATTTTCAATTAATGTCATGATAATGACATAATAATGCAAGAACATATTCTCAAAGATTAATAAGCCAAAATTAATGAGCTCTTAACACAGAAAGTGGAAGACATTTAAAATATCCAAAATAAATAAACAACAACAGAAACGACATATTAAATGAATTATAAAGTCTCTGTAAACTAAACTGTCCTTCAAAAAAGGGTCCAGTTGAAACCAAAACACCAGACTGAAGACTTTTGTCATCCAGTTTTTGGTAGAAAGAGAGAAAAGAAGAAAAAAAACAATAAATCATGCAAATTAAAACGATTCCTCTTGTGTTAATTTATCCTGCGATTGATTTATGTTTGTGTTTGTTGTTTTCCTTTACTTATTTCATAATTTAGTTTTGCTTTCATTGCAGCCGACACCCTGGCCACTTCTCTCTGTCTTCTGGGGAACCATATGTTTCCCGATCCAGTGGCGACGAATGCTTGCAGCGGCGTCAACCGGAGCGAGCCGGCCAGTTTGCAGCCGTCTGATGTTACAGCAGAGGATCCGGGTCCGGAGGCAGAACCTCCTTCCAACCTGGGAACGGAGTCAGAGACGCCAGACTGTCAGAACAATCTGCCGGCCCACTCAGCTGGCAGAGGGACCAAAGATTCTGGCGTTGAGAACAATCAGAGCGACTCGGGGGAGTTTGTTGTTACAATGCTGGCCAAGGCCAAGCTGGAGGAACAAGGTATAGGCGTGAAAGGAAGATCGTCTCCTTTACTGGAGGCGGGAATCCAGGAGTCTCCTTCGTTCACTTCTCATCGAGACGAGGACGTCACGGCCGACAGCTGGCGGCGACACAGGAAGCACGTGTTTGTGCTGAGTGAAGCTGGGAAGCCTATTTATTCCCGATACGGCAGCGAAGAGGCTCTGTCTTCCACCATGGGCGTCATGATGGCGCTGGTGTCGTTTGTCCAAAGTGGAGATAACATCATCCGCTCAGTGTATTCAGGTGAGAACGTTGACTGTCATGGTAAACATCAGGATGGACAATAAATCGATAAGAATACATATTGTGATAGATCAATATAAACAGATAATACATCTGATAGAATATTGAATATATGGAGCATTCACTGAACTCTGATCCAGAACTGAATAGCATTCTGAGAAATGTAGGCAAAAGAATGACTTTAGCCACTCAACCTCTTTTTCTTCTTTTTTTTCTCTATTTTTATTTATTTATTTGGCTTGCCTTCAAGAGCTGCTTTTTTTAGAAAAATCTTGTTGTGCTTTCTTTCTTGCACAATGACAATAAAATAAATTCTGATTCTGATTTTCAGCTTCTCGCAGCCAGCTAAATAAAGCTTGTGGAATTAACTCACTCACTCTTTGGTTGCCTAGCAACTCACTCACTCTTTGGTTGCCTAGCAACTCACTCACTCTTTGGTTACCTAGCAACAACCTGCTGAGTAACTGCCACAGCAGCAGCTTTAGGTTTTGCCACTTTGCCTAATAACTGCTTAAAAATAATAAGCAATTTTGTGGAGTGAAAACTGTGGATAAAACATGAAAAGTCACACTAGTAGTTTGGCAATATTTCATATGTTTAAGACAAAAAAAATCAATAATTATCAATATCAACTGATATGAAATGCTTTTTTAAACCCTAGGTAGACCGAATAGATTTTACCTGTGCTAAATTCAACAATTATTTATTATATAACAATTATAATATTGTATTATTATTATTGTTCAAGATGACTTGCCTTAGCAGTAATTTGACATTAGTCATTTGTGATTGTTTTAAAATCCAAATCTTTATCGTTATTTTATGTTTAGCAGCGTTATATTTGAAGTCCTTACCACATGATGAAGCTAATTTGTAAAATTGCAGCAGCTATTAGAGAAAATAACCACATATAAAAAGTACTCATAAAATATAAATAAACAATCAAATGACAACACCAGCATTAAATTCTGCAAATTACGATTTAATTGTCAAAAGTGAGAAAGCGTTGGGTTTTAATTTATGTCACATTATGATTTTTTTTCAAGGAAGTTTTGATATTAAATAATTTGAAAACCATGTATTGATTTTTTTCTCTGCAGTTCACAGTTATACATGGCTATGTGCAGATAAAATACACTGCAGCTCATTTTAATTACAAAGTCAAATTTCATCTATATGATTTATATTCAGCCTATTTTTAACAATTGAAGTTAAGGTAGTGACTTGGTTATGCTATAAAATGTGTCTGTAAACCTTTAACCTCTTGTCCTGTTTTGTCTCGGTCCGACCAGAGGAGCACACGGTGGTGTTCCTGCAGAAAGGACCCCTGGTTCTGGTGTGCGTCTCCAGCAGTCGTCAGTCTGAGCAGCAGCTGCGTGAAGAACTCCTCTATGTGTACTACCAGATCATCAGTATGCTCACCCAGGCCAGCATATCCCGCATCTTCGAGCACAAGAAGAACTACGACCTGAGGCGGCTCCTGGCCGGATCCGAGAAGATCCTGGATGGCCTTCTCAACCTGGTGGATTCGGACCCGAGCTTCCTGCTGGCGGCAGTGCACTGCTTGCCTCTCGCCTCCTCTCTCAGGGACTCTCTCAGCCAGATCCTGCAGAAAGCGATCACCCCCAACCTGGTTTTCTCCATCCTCATTGCCAAAAACCAGCTGCTAACCATCGTCCAGGAGAAGACGGTGATCGAGGATGCGAGGCTGGCGCCGGCCGACGTCCACCTGCTGCTCAACCTCATCGGAGCCTCGTCTGCGTTTCAGGCCGGGGAGATCTGGACTCCGATCTGCCTGCCCCTCTTCAACCCTGACTGTTACTTTTACGCTTACATCTCCTACCTGGACCCGCCGGAGTGTACCGTTTGTTTGCTGCTGCTTTCCACGGACAAGGAGGCTTTTTACGCCGTAGCCGATTGCAAGAGGAAGATCGAAGAGGCCATGCTGGTGCAGAACTCCCTGAGCCTCATCGCCAAAGCTCAGTCATACAGCGTGAGCCAGGTCGGTGTGTCGGACCTCAGGCACTTCATGTACAAGCCCTTCGACGTGCCGGACAACCACCGCCAGCTCACTCAGTTCACCAGGTGTGTGTTGGGAAATGTAGTTTTTATTTTAAACCCGTAGCAATGACAGGATACTACGGAGTGTTGGAGCCATTGTGGAATTTCTGCCAAAAGATCTCAGGAGTTTTCTATAAAAAATTAGGAAATTTCTAAGTTTAAAAAGTTTAAAATTTGCAAGGAATTACTCAAAATGTTTAGATTAATTTTAGATAATTTCTAAAAACAAATTTGAAATTTGAATTAGAAAAGTCAAAAATTTGCTAGATGAAAATATTCGACTTCTGAATTTTCTAGAAAAAAAAACCCCATGGAGACCTATGAGTTTGAAATGTCAAAAATGTGCTAGAAAAAACTCAGAAATTTTTAGATTAATCTTAAAAAATTCATTGAAAAAAAATGGAAATTTGATTTTAAGTAAAAAAAAATTGAACTTTTCAAACTCAGAAATTTTCTTGTCTCAGAATTTTTCCTGGAAAATTTCTAAGATTAATCTAGAAATTTTAATGGTTTTTTATGGCTAATTTTTGACTTCTCAAACTCAGAAATTTTATTGCTTTTTCTAAAATATTTCTGAGATGAATCTCAAAATTCCTATCTTTTCATTACTTCTATTTTTTATTCTATCTACAATAACCCTAATATGCCATCAGTTTCTGTAGGTTTCAGAAAGTCAAGAAATTCAAAAAAACCAACAAATATTAGGGATGGTTCGGGGATCCTGCTGCATACAATCAGGGTATACTTGCCTTATCAAGTTGTCATATTACTTGAAAATGTTTTCAAAACAACAATATTGTTTATCGCAGTAACCTCTGGAAAAACTTATTGAGACAGACCTATGCGTGTATGAATATGTGTTAATAATAATCTGTGAGCTTCATACGACTTTCTGTGTTTAACCTGCTTGCAGTCCAGAGATGGAGGCTCCCTACAGCAGCGATGAGGAGAAAATGCGGCTCCTGGATCTGTATCGTTACATGCACAGCCGCATCCACAGCACCTCACGGCCCCTGAAGCTGATCTACCACGTCGCTGAGAGGGAGACTCTGCTGGCCTGGGTGAGGAGCTGCGCTTTAGGTTACTGCAGCCATGCATAATATATACGGATTTTAGAAATTCATGGACGCTGGTGTTCCAATCAGTTCATTTTTAAGACTTCTAGCCTATTTCTTCTTCTCTTGTTTTTATAAGCAATTAAACACATAATCCACTCATCATTGATAGGGACTTGATCAATATTTGGTGCTGATTATTTTCTGTGCGGGATGTTTTAGCATATTCATTACTGTGCAAAAATTCCTTAATATCAAAAAAGGCTCTGAAATTAAACGGTTGAATCAATGTTGTCTGCACATAACTTAAAAGAAAAAGACTGTTTTAAATTAGATTTAATTCTTTTTCTTATTCCATCCACACCATTCCAAATTAATGACCATGAGTGTGTGTGTGTGTGTGTGTGTGTATATATATATATATATATATATATATATATATATATATATATATATATATATATATATATATATATATATATATATATATATATATATATACTTGAGATTTTTGTCTGCTCACTTCTGCCTATTTTGAGCTCATTTCAAAATGAGCTATTTTAGGGCGTCTTGTCACTTTAAATCCAAATGAGCTGCTGCTGGCCACTCCCTCCCCGACGTAACGTTCACGCTTCACATGAAAATGTCTGCAAACAGACACGCAATTATACAAACCGTATATTTTTGTAAAGCAGCAGAGCCTCCTGTTCAACCAAGTAAGAGGGCTGGAACTCTGGTTGGGTTGCTAGGTAACGGGCCTGGGGTCAGCTGAGGTTGCTAGGTAACGCTTTGAATGTGTGAGATTTTTGAAAGGGCCAACTTTCCAAGCAGTAAAAAACATTAACTTATTGAATGTTTTCTTTGTTTCTTTTGAACACTTGAGTTCGTTTTTAGAAATAGTTGAACCCTAATGCAAGTTTTAAAAACGTTCAAAAATCGGATTGATTTTCATATTTAGTTAAGTCTGTGTTGTTTTTTTGTTTTAGGTGACCAGCAAATTTGAGCTCTACACCTGCTTCAGCCCTCTTGTGACAAAGACCTGTGCCATTACTGCCATCACTAAGCTTCTGAGATGGATTAAAAAGGAGGAGGACCGCCTCTTCATCAGATACCCTCCTAAGTATTCAACCACTCCGAACCCCAGCAAGAGCTCAAGAAGCAGCAGATCCGAGCAGCAAGACACCACAGATAACGGCTTCCTATCTCTGCTATAGGACTCTGCTAGCACTGCTGTGAAGCCGCTGCCTCACTCAATAATAATTTTTACGGTGACTCGCTCTTATTTTTCAAAAATCAGTTTTGGAGAGGTATTGGACTTGACGTGAACTGACAAATAGAATCAGACACTACGTTTTAGGCTATTTAAAAAGTCTCTAGTATTCTCCTTTTACTGGGAGCGAGAGCATGTTGTTTCATCTCTGCTTTCCTTTAGAGACAGTCGGGGCGAAGAAGCGGCACTCGTAAGTTTTAGTTTGAACTGTGGTAGAACCTAATTGAAAAAAAAAATATTTAAGTGAAAAAGTTTTTATATTGTTTTATTACAGAGAAAAAGAGAGGGTTTCCTCACGGGCTGTGAATGTATCACTCGGATGACAATTTGATCATAAGCTATATCCAAGTTAATTTGATCAAAAAAAAAAAAGTAAGTCACGTAAAAGTTTTGGGAAGCGGGGAGTTTGCAATAATTATTATTTTTTGCTTTAAGATCCACATAAACTGGAATATTGACACTGGAACAGCCACATATAGACTCTCAGATTATGTTTTAAAACCAACGGCAGGGTTTCATTACTGCTGATATTTGTACATCCAGCTGGAAGAGAAGTTACACATTTTAGTCTGATGACAAAGCATTCCCATCCTAGCCAGAATCATGGTCACATACAGGCAATTTGAGTTTATTCACAAACTCAGACTTCACATGTTTTTCTGCAGATCATCTCACCTCTGAAGAGTTTGGTTGTTTTCCCTTTATGAATGATGTCTTCACACTTTTGTCTCCTTAGGAGTTTTCATTAATTTCAAGTCTGAAGAGTTTGTTTGTTTTCATGAAATAAATTTCAGATTGCACATATTTTTGCGTATGTTTCTTTCAGGGATCATATGAAAGAAGGTAAGGCTGCACAGTGGCGCAGTTGGAAGAGCTGTTGCCTTGCAGCAAGAAGGTTCTGGGTTCAATACCTGGCCACAGTCTTTCTGCGTGAGTTTGCATGTTCTCCCTGTGCATGCATGGGTTTTCTCCGAGTACTCCGGTTTCCTCCCACAGTCCAAAAACATGTCAGGTTAACTGGCCTCTCCAAATTGCCCCTAGGTGTGTATGCATGGTTGTGTCTGTGTTGCCCTGCGACAGACTGGCAACCTGTCCAGGGTGACCCCGCCTCTCGCCCGGAACGTTATCTGGAGATAGGCACCAGCAACCCTCCCCACCCCACTGAGGGACAAGGGGGTAAAGAAAATGGATGGATGGATAAAGAAGGTAACAGAGCACTGTATGCAATTTAACTCACTTGTTAAGTTGCCTCCTCCTCAAACCTGAGTTTAATCAAAGAGTGAAAACAAATAAACATGCCAAAGGAAACTGAGGACAAGTTTTTGGACGCATTATGAGCAGGGGAAAACGGTGGAGGCAGCATCATGCCGACAACAAACTGACAGCACAGCTTTCAGGTTTTCCATCTGTAAAAACAAAACTAATTGTTTTAGATGACGTCTAAAATTGTGACCAAAGGTTTGTCAGAACTCCATACGTTCTCATATAAAACAGCACCAGCAGTTGTTTCAAACAGCGTTTATTCCTGTGAGAAAATATTGTCTCAGGCAGACAATAGATCTTGCGGTAGACTTTAAATGACAAGATCAAAAAAATCTGTGCCACCGAGAAAAATGAAAATCTGTAGTCTGCTGTCTACAGTTGTGCATCACCGCGCTTTCTGCTGACATGTTGGTAAAACACCGTCACTACTATAAAGAGCTACTTCAGCGTCATACATAAATCTTTTCAATAATTCAGGTTTTTTTTTTTAAATAACTCCCT
Organism: Poecilia mexicana; assembly: GCF_051168715.1. Lineage (NCBI taxonomy): Eukaryota > Metazoa > Chordata > Actinopteri > Cyprinodontiformes > Poeciliidae > Poecilia > Poecilia mexicana. The sequence continues at coordinate 18,720,558 of NW_028263374.1, forward strand.
CTACGGCAACAAATTATAAATTAAATTCTATATTTGATTTTTGCATTCCTTAAATTACTTCATGTAAGCGAATATAAACAAACATTTACATATTTACAAAACTATACACATGCACTTTTACCACACTGAGATTGTATACATAGATGTATCAGCTGTACATGAACAGACGCAGTAGGTTTTGCCACATATTTGGCTCCAGGAAACACCAATCGTATAGATTTTATTAAAACTAGACCATTTGTGCTTTTCAAGTCTTTCCAGCCAGATTTACTAGCAAAGTTCTTCACCGTTGGGTAATCGCTTTTCTGAATCACCGCTGTAGTGGTATCTGCGCCGACCGCTGTCAGTCTACTATCATATTACAGTTTCACAATATGGAAAATAATCAAACACGAACAAAGTTTCACCAAAAGCGTCTCATAACTGGACCTAAAAGTTTCAAAAATGTTGGCACTGTCAGCTGGAACAAAAATCATTTCAGCTGGAATTAAAGAATTTTACAAGCTAATAAAAAATAAACCTTAGAATAAAAGAGATTGAGTTTAAAGAAAATGATAACAATGTGATGACTTTATATTTAGAAAATCTAAAAGATTTAAAGGAAATGTTTGGTGGCCTCCACAGAAACCAGGTATTTACATACTCCTCACTGTTTGTCTGACTGACCTTCTCCTGTTTCCTCTGCTGAAGAAGTCGAATGAAGCTGATAAGTGTCGCTATCCACAGTGAAACTATCCCTGAAAAGCCACGCAGAGAGGAAGAAGCCATTACTTGAAGAGCAACGTGAAAAAAGCTAAACTACAGTTTAGATCAAAGATCAACGTCCTGCAGTCTGAAGAAGGCCAAGAAGGGGCAGATTACAAATCTGATAACACCATTCTAACAGTGAAGTACGGCGGTGGCAGCATCATGACGTGGTGCTGCCACCGCCACCATCATGAGGAGGGATATTATTTAGAAATATTGAAGCAATCTCTTAAGACATCCGGGAGAAATTTAAAGCTGTGGCACAAACTGATCATCCAATAAGGCGAAGTCTTATTGGATGATCAGTGAGTCCAGTGTATGTAAACATCTGGTTTCAGCTGCGTGTAAAACTCCAAGTCCAGGTGTGAAACGCATGCTAAGGTGAAACTTTCACACTTCATTATACACAGTGACATTTCAAGAGCAAATACAATCTAAATATGTTTGGAACCATAAGCAATCCCTTTGACACGCATCTCTCTGTCTGGTCTCCACCCACTTTGGCCTGATGCACAAACTTCATATCAACACACAGCAACAGTGGTTGTGGAAAACTCTATTTTTAAAAATGTACATAGAAAATAATTAACAAATTGATTTATGAAAAACATTTATGGAACCTCGACCAAGTCCAAGCATAGTAAACCTCCAAACACCATCAGCTTTACCGGTTTTAAGAACTTTAAAGGAGCTGCTGTGGATTCCTACAAACAGCTCGTTTAAGATGATAAAATCCTTTTAAAATAAACTTCATATAAAATTGGAGGGAGTGAAGTTGAGATTTCGTCTCACGTGGTTTAAATGCACCATGGCGCGGTCGTACGCTGTGTGGACCGACTTGCGAACGCTGGGCTTCTTGCCCTCCATCAGCCGCAGCTTGTCTACAGTGTCATCCATCCCCAGCGGCAGCAGCTTGTTACGAGGGAGCCACTGCCTGAAAACAAACACAGGAAGGTTTGAAACTCAGCCTTTTACATTCAGACTGAAACACCATGCGTTTGCTGATGTGTCAAATATCTTACCAAGTTCTCTTTGTGTCAAAGAAGAGCACCAGGAAGAGCTTGTGACCTTTGTCAGTGTGCCTCCATTCCCCCAGTTTGAGCACCTCTCCAGGAGGCACTGGGATGGGGATGCCGTTATGGAGCAGTCCTTCCTGAGGCATGTCGGGGTCAACGATCTGCAACAATCACTGAGGTCAGCTGCACGGCTGCTGGTGCTCATTCAGCAGTTAGCTCAGCTCTTTCCACAATGACTCTGAATAACTTTGGCTAGAAACCAAAACAAACCAGCTAATGTTTCCAAATTTAGATGCAACAAATCCAGGTATTTAACAGGTTTTCAGTTTATTCCTACAATATCTGCACTGAATTTCTACAAAGAAGGACACCAAAAGTACAAGTAATATGTTTTTAGTCGGGCTGAAATGATTAATCGATCATTGAAATAATTGTAAACTAATTTTATAACTGATTAATCACTAACTGGAGCACACAGATTCAAAAAATGACCACTTGCTGAAATAACAACAGTCAGAGCAGTTAATTAAAACTTAGTTTCTTTTCCTCCGCTTAGTAATATGCTTAAATTCTTCAAGTGGCAGTTTTAGCTTTGCTCAGTTCAGATTTACCAAAGGAATGCCATGGTATTGCATTTTAGGCAATAAAATGTTTATTTTGTTATTTAAAAGAGAGATTGAATTATTTTATTGTATTTCTAATATTGCCTAAACAAGGCTTATATGGTTAAATGAAAAAACATGAGAATGTACCATTTAAAAAGAAAATCTGATTAATGTCAGAATTATCTAGTTTAATCGATTACTAAAATAATTCTTAGTTTCACCCCTATTTTACATATGGAATCCATGTGTTTTTATTTTATTTTATACATAATTTTCCATCCTACAGAAAAAAAGATCAACCCTATTTATGTTAAATATTATGTTTATCTTTATTTTAAATCCTAAATATAGAACTAAAATGGCCGTTCTTTAAAAATTTCCAATAGAAGATATTTATCTAAAGTTATAAGTTGTCTTTTTTTAAAAACTCATGTGGTATTTATGTCTCTAAACGAGTCTCATTTGTCTGTTCTGACAGTAAAAATGGCTCTTTGGGGTGTAAAGGCTGGGTTAGCTGTACACAGCAGGAACTCACCATTGCTGGATACGACGGGTATCCTCGACATTTCGCCCAAACCAAGTCCAGTGGTGAAAGTTCGGTCTCACTATCTATAGACAGAAGCGCAGACTTCCCTGTGAACAGGACGCTCCATTAATACTCCTCATCTCTATTCACTGCAGCTTAAAAAATGAGAGTTTATTCAAACTGTATGCCATGCAATCACGTTTGGCACAACATGATACACACCAGAGCTGGAGATGTCTCCATTTTCCTTGCTGGGAACCTTAGCCAGAGCTGGCTTACCTCGACTGCGTTTGGGAGGGGAAGCACTACACATGAGAGAAGCAGTAAACATGGATCATTTTTACCTTGGAGCTAATAAAGTCAGTTCTAACATAGTTCTAACAAAATGTCTAACATAGATTTAAAGATTTCCTTTGTATTGAATGTTTTCATTGAATTTTCAGAAGCATTGAGACTTTTTGTCAAATTTATTATTACAGCTAAAGGTTATATTACATTGAGGTTTTATGTTTCTTAACCACTGCTGTAAACCAAGTTTTCTTTGAGAAACAAGATCTGAACTAGACTAAAGGCATTTCAGGACAAGATCAAGCATTTTTTTATTAAGACATAGAAATGATCCCACTGTCTTCTAACTAAACCACAAATGGCCACATTTAGATTATGTGGAGAACCATACAAATTTGGTAAACCCTGCTGTAGTCCTCCATTAAAGTTGGTTAAATAAAGCAGCCATTTTAATAGAAAGTGTGGCACAAATCATGTTGTTATTAATAACATCCAATGGATCCTACAGGAATTTTCTAATTTATTGAAACAGACGCTGACTATGATCTATGTAAATGTTCTTTAACACCACTGGACAATAAATCAATAACATGTATCACACTTTACATGTGATCAAAATCAATAGAAAATTCAGTAATTTCACTGAACTCTGATTCAGAACCGCACAGCATTCTGGGAGGTGGCGGCATTGGAAAGGCTTTAGCCGCTCAACTTCTCACGGCCAGACAAGCAAAGTTGGTGGAAACAACTGACTCACTCTTCGGTTACCTAGCAACTCACTCATTCTTTGGTTACCTAGCAACTCACTCACTCTTTGGTTACCTAGCAACAACTTGTGAGTAACTAGTGCAGCAGCAGTTTCATGTTTCACTACTGTCCCTCATATCTCCTTATAAATAAAAACAGCGGTGTGGAGTGAAAACTGTGGATAAAACAGGAAAGGTCACACCACCAGTTTGGAAGTATTTCAGATATTTAAGACCAAAAAAAACTAATCAATAATCATCAATATGGCCTGATATGAAACACGTATAATGTGATAGGTTTTACAGTCCAGCCCTTCCACCCCTACGCTGGTGTGAAGTTATTCGTTCATTGCGTCTGATGTCCTGTACTCACGTTAGGTTTGGGTCATCATCTTCGTCCTCCTCCTCATCATCAGCACCGCCATCTTGGTTTCCAGACGTGTGCTTTCCATTAGTCAGTGCTAGAAAAACCAAACATTGAAACTGATCAAAGATGACCTTTCTGAGCAGCTTAATGTGTACAGTGCAGGGATGTGTCCTGCCTTACCTTCTTCTTTGGGGGTTGCAGTCGATTTGTCATGTTCGCTCTCGGAGCTGGGGCCTCTGGACCTCAGGTGGTGTGAGGAAGGAGAGGAGGGGGCAGGAGAGGCGTTGGGGGTCGGAGGTAAGGCGGTGATGTTCTCACTGGGGGGATTTGAATCGACGGCAGCGCTGTCCAGCCCGTTGGTCTTCTCTTCAGATGGTTTCCCATTTTGCCACTGGGACGACTTGTTTTTTCTTGCCCCGTTTTTAGCTTTCTTAAACAACACGGACGTGCGCCGGCCGACTCCAACCAGCGGCAGAGCCGGAGGCGAGCCGAGCGGCGTCACCTCGTGAACAGCCTCTGGTTGGGAAGACGGCGTTTCTCCAACTTCGGCCTCATCCTCACCTTGGCTTTTGCTGCCGCTGCGCGAGGACCTCTGACGTTTGTAGGAGCGCCCAGGTGACCTCTGACCTCCGGTTACAATGCCCAGGACAGGTGGTTCCAGGGGAGCGTCTCCTGGTAGAGGTGACGACACTGGACAGGTGAGTTCAAGAACGGGCGGCGAGTCATCTGCATCAGGGAGAAATCAGTCAGAATATTTAAAAATATAGTTGTTTTTTTACACAAATATTTAACCATTTACTGGATTCACTCTGTAATCTGACCTCTTCTAATCAATGCTGACAAAAATGTCTTCATCATGATCAATAGACTGTTAAATAATGTCCACATACAATCTTTATGACTACAAAACATAATTTAGATGCTTGTCAAGTCCAGCTTTTTAAAATGCAGATCATATTCTGATATCCTTACAACTCAATAAGCTTTTGAAATTAATAATTTATTCATGATTAAGAATACCATTAAGCAAAAGTTGTTTTATTATAATTCCTTTACCTTCTTAATAATAAACTAAAAGTGCAATATTATAAAAAAGAAAATATTTATATATATAAAGTGTATATATTATAAAGCACTTTATGGTATTCTGACCTGTAAAATTTGTTAAATAAATAACATTTTCTTAGTTTATTTTATTAGTAGATTTTTATAGAAAAGTGATCTTTATATCAATCCTAGCAAATATATTTTGATTTAATTTCCTTACCAGGGAAAACCTCACTCTACAAAATAAAATGATAAAGGGTTAAAATAATAAGAGTTCTCCTACATCAAGCTCTAAGCTGGCAGGACAAATTTGTTACAGTTTTTTTGTTTTTGTGGTTGTGCACAAAATGATTCCAGCATCAAGTAATGCCCAGCTGAATTTTAAATTGATCAAATCTAGATCCAGGGATTAAGTCTGGTAGTTTATCTAAGGTGTCCAATCAGATCTTCAAAGTTTCCTCCACTTGGAGCTCATTCTTTATTTTTCTCCCCAAACTACTAAAACAGTTTGAGAACTCCAAAATGTGCACCTGTGTTTACGATAGGTAAACATTTCAAAGATATCTTCACACTATCGACATGCTAAACGTTTAATTGTTCAATTCCTTTCAGAAATCCCTTCGAAGTGGTCAACATTTTACATTTGACTGTTTTGTTCTTTGCTTAATTAAATGTTCAGATATATTAGTGTCATTACAAATAAAATAATTATTGTTATTCAATAATTACATTATTTTTTATCTATTCCTCTCATTCCTTCTAATAAAATATGCAGCAAGGACTTACAGATTTAACATATTATTTTTATTATTATTCTACAATAATGATGGAAATGCTGTGATGATCCTACCTGACCCAGAGTTTGGCACATCAGACAAAGGCTCAGTATCAACGTCCACCTTGTCTTTTTTCTTTATTTTTTCCTTCTGTTCTTTCTTCCTCTTCTTCTTCTTCTCCTCCTCCTCCTCTTCATCATCGTCGTCCTCCTTGTTATTTCCGTTGACAGGCTGAACGTTTTGCTGCTGGCTCATCTTCTGCCTCAGAGCGTTAATCTCCCGGCGCAGCAGCCGGATGCGTTTGGTGCGGCCGCCGCTCGTTCGCATCGACGTCACCATGTCCAGTTTCTCCAGTAAGGCCTTCAGCTGCTCCTCTGTGGTTAAGTGCAGCCTGTTTTCAGGGTCCAGCAGAGAGTCGACTGTGGAGAAACAAACAGTGATCAAGGTCAGAGGTTTACGTACGCTCATCACAGGCATGAACAGCATTAGTTTTAAAATACCTTCATACTGCTTAGGGTCAAAAAGAAACATGCAACCTCCACTAATATTTGGAGAAATGTCCTTTAAACTGCAGAAAAAGCAAGATATAGTTGATGTGGTCATAAACAAAATCCTAGCACAATTGTGGCTGAATATTAGACCAACTTCATTCAGAAAAATGAAGTTTTATTCTCAGAGGAAACAAAGATTAAGGTGGTCAGCACTGGTAGGTTTCAACCTGAAGAACACTTCCAACTGTGAAGCATAGTGGAGCTAAACAGCAACCTTAATGCTTTTGGTGCCTAGACCAATGAAAATGCTTACCAGCCAATCAGTGACGATTCATTGAAAAAAAAAAAAAATCAGACGCAGCTTTGAGTTTTCAGCTGTTTGTTTTAAGGGTGATGAATATCTGGAGGTCAGGGAGAAGCAGCTCGTTAAAAATGTCCACTGTTCAAATTTTTATGTAAAATTTTACATTTTAAAATGCGTCTCTAATGTCCGTCTATCCAAGTTTTTTCATAAAGACTGATTTTTGTGATCAAGCAGTTATATTTTTAACCACGTGGATCATAGAAACTTCACAATAAAATCTAAAAATTTAAAGTATGTAATAACTCAACACTGAAAATGATCACCATGACAATCATCGTCATGAGTGCATGCATATTTCTCACCAGTGCTTAGGAAAGAGTACAACTAATTTTTCAGCTCACCGTCCTCCCATGTGCACTGATAGAAGCCGTGTTTGTTCGGTGCCTCAGGCAGATGCATGCCAGTGCTGGGGTCAAGGCCGATGCTCTGATACTGCCTCTGAGCGTGACGCAGAACGGCTCCCCCCACTTCCCTCAGCTGTAAGGCCGTCTTGTGGAACAAAGTGTCCTTGGAGTTGTATTTGAGGCAATTGGAAATCATCAGCTCAAAGTCTTTCTCCAGGTCCCCGATGGAGCAGTAGGCGTGTCCCTCCAGTTTGCTTCGCATCGTTGAGAAGTCCATGGGTTCGGATATAAACTCGAGGTAATCTGGGACCTCAGTATAAAATTCAAAATAAAAATGTTAGCCGGTCATGCTCGCAGGAAACATTTGCTAAATAAAACGTGTATTTCAGGAACTCCACCAACCTCTGACAGATTGACTGGCTGAGAGAAGATTTTGGCCGAGTCCTTCTCCTGTAGTTGGTCCAAAGTGGATTTGAGAAGCACCTGTGCAGGAGTCAGCGACAGTTCAAGGGCAGCCTGCTGGATTTTCATCTGATGACGTAGAAACACAGCAGAGAGCAGAGAAAATTAAAGGTCATGCTTTAAGACTTAAACTAATAAATGTCACAAAGGGATAGATTAAACCTCTTAATACTTAATCATACAGAATATAAATAATTTTCTGTGACATTATATATGTGTGATGTTTTCAAAGCCAAAAATTTGTCAATTTATTGATATTTTGACTGGTGAATGAGAAATGAGGGTGTCCAATAGTCCAGTAGACTGGGTCTGATTAGGGATCAAAATTGTAACATTTGTTACATCTTGATCTGATGCGGTTTGCTTTCTCACTGCACTGTGTCAACCGATCCAAACCAATAGAAAAACCTGTTCCTCTTCATGCCTGTGGTGGCGCTGTACCAAGAACCACATAGGTAAATGACACAAAAACCTCTGAAGAAGACATGAGCGCAACTCCCCTCTTCACAAAATGATAAGACAATGAAGTGATGTCAGTTTTAGCAGTTGTAGGATTTCTAATTTGTCTTTGGTAAAAGACCAAGAGCCATTTCTCCTGCTAGCGTTAGGTCTGGTTAGGTTGTATTTACCCAGAATGCCCTCCATTGCAGTCCACTTCCTGCTTTTGGACCGCTTGGTATTCACATCACTTCAACCAAAACAGAGACCAAGGTTTTTGTCTTTTTTTTTATCTGCATCAGAGTTCGATTCCGTATTCACATCTCCCCAAACGAACTGGACTGGTGTAAATGAACTCTAAGTGATAAAGAACTGTTTTAAGAAACACATCCCTCCTCCTTTACCTGTTCTCTTTTAAGCCTCTCTCTCTTGCGGATGAGTTCCACTAGAAGTCGAGCTCTTTCCAGGTCTTGCCTTAACTTCTGCCAGTACCGTAACTCCTCTCTCGCAGCACTTAGCTTCTCATCTGGTTCCTTCTGAACATCGAAGTAAAGGCACAAAAGGTATTTACTGTTAATTCTTCAAGTATGAATAATATCTCCTGCAGAATTTGTTATGAGGAAGTGATAAAGTTTGTTATTACTGGGATGAAAACCTATACTTAAACTTCTGCAAGTGGCATTGAGTCCACAGAGTTTTGGTGCTGCTTCCTTAAACAATGTAAAATGAGACAAACACAAATCTAAACAGTGTGATGTGCATTTGTACTCGGTCCCCTTTTTTCTGATGCTACTAAATAAAATACAAATGCAAGCAAGATATGGTCGTCCACCTAAATCGACAAGCTGGGCAAAATTAGTATTAAGCCGAAAACTCTGAAGGAGCTGCAGATATCCATTGCTTAGATGGAAGAATGTATGGAGAACACATTTATTAGTTCCGCAATCCACAAATCTGACCTTCATGGAGCATTGGCAAGAAAACAAGCCATTAAAAAGACTTGGGTAGAGTTGGTAATAAGCCTACATGGCAAGACGCTTTGTGTGCTCTTCAACGAGCCTAAACATAAAACAAAAGCTTCAATAGATTTATATTGGTGAAACATTTATTATTAGATCTCTGAATGAAAGGTAATTCCATAATTTCAATCAGCTATGTGACTGATTAGATTTGTACACCTCTGGTTTGGATCAAAGCAAACTTAGATGTTAAAATGGCTTAGTCAAAGTCCAACCAAAATCAACCGACTCTTTCGCAAAACTTGGGGAAAAAAAAAAAAAAAAAAAAATGCTCTCTGTCCAATCTGACTGAGATAATAGAAAAGGAAAGTAGCTCCACAAAGAATAAACTCTTTTTGGGTTGTAGTGGACATTGAATCTAATACATTGCACATCATACTATTAAAATGATTAATTTGCATAAACTTTTGAAAACTCATGTATCTACTTCCTTCCACATGACAATTAGGCAGTGCTTTGTGTCGGTTTATCCAATAAAATACATTGAAGTCTGTGGTTGCATCACAGGAAAATGAGAAAAAAAGTTCAAGAAGTAGTAAGACATCTTTAAGGTACTGTATATTATTCAAACAATTTGATTATGTTTGAAAACATTGAGGGGTTAAGCTTCATGTATTGTAGAAGAATTGAATGAAAAGAGGACAGAAGGCAGCTGTGCTCACCTGCTCTGCAGCCTTGTGAGTCTGTAGATGGGAATGAAGTCGGCGTATTAAAGGCATGCCATTTCGCGACTGTCTTTTCAGTAACCAATAATTATGAAGTCTCTGCATGAACTGATTTTTCCTCTGTACTTCAACTCCTGTGCAGATCTTGTTTAGCCTGTGATGAACAATGTAACAGATATTAAAAGGTGATTTTATAGCTGAGTGTAAAATAAGATGCAAGAAGATGGAAAATAATCCAAGAAGTCTGTATAAGTCTGACCTGTGAGAGGGGATCTGAGGCACAAGCAGCACAGGAACATTCGAACGCCGTGTCGACCCAGACCCTTTAGTGTTCTTCTTCTTCTGGCCTTTGGTTGGCTTCTTGTTGGTTGGTGACGGAGGGCTCTGAGTATATGACCTCTGTCCCCGACTGCCCCGCCCTCCCACCAGTCGTCCTTCCACAGACTCATCCCCGGATGCGTCCCGCCGAGACCCGACAGGGGAGTGATTCTCGCAGAAAGCTGTCTTCTTCACAGAGAAGGTGGTGCCGTTGACGCCGGTCTCTCGGACCGGGTCTATTTTCATGAATAGTCCGGCCTTCTGGGCGCAGGTCACATGAAAAGCTCTGTAGCAGTTCGCTTTGTGGCACTGGATGGAAGCTCCCCTGCCTTTCTGCTTACAGAGGTAGCACGTGAGCTTCCAGCGAGCTGGGGGGATGTTCTTCACCCCCTCAACGGGCTCCAAGAACACCGTGTTGGCAAAGCATACCTCGGGGATCCATATGGCACAGACGACGTGGGCCCACCGTCCGTCGCTCGTCTGTTTGAAGGCACCTCCTCGGTTGGGGCAGAGTACACAGTCTACAGGGCGGGAGGGGGACTGCAGGCAGCAGCGGCACAGCCACTGGCCTTCAGGTACGTAGGGCACACCATAGCACTCCTGGTGGACGGCCAGGTTGCAGATGTCACAGAACAGGATGACGTTACTGTTCAGACACTCGTCGTCCAGGCAGACGCAGCAGAAGGCGTCCTCATCGACTGCGTTCTGAGATAAAGCCTGGCTGCGTGACTCCAGGACGGACTCCCTCTCCAGGCGGTCGATCAGAAGCTCAAACGTGTCTGGAGACACAGACGCATGGCCGTCACACACCCTCTTTTGGTTCACCATCTCCAGCCAAGCCAGGTCCTCCTCATCCATGTCGTACTCAGCCACATTGTCCTGCTCCTCCCCGGACTTCTCTATGTAGCGATAATAGGCTGCAGGGAGCGGAGGTGCTTCACAGGGGGAAACTGAGCCCAGCTCGCGGAAGGTGGGCTCTGGCAGGGGGCTTTGGTGAGACGGGTGCTGGAAGGAACAAGAAGATCCTGTTTGCTGCTGTGAGCCAGACCGCTGGTTCTGCTGAGATGTATTTTTACCACTCCTTCGGCTCTTGTTGTTAGGTTTCCTCCATGATCTGTTTTTACCTTGCTTTTGCTCGCTGTTCTCCTTGTTGCTGTTACACTCTGCAATGTCCTGAGCCATCATCTCATCCTCTGTGATGACCGGGAGAGGATCTGTGATGTTAATCCGATGGAGTCTTCCATCGAGATCCACTTCCACAATTTTCTGGGCCTGAGCGTACGTCAGAGTCTCCCTGGACGGGGAGAGCTGCAGCCGGTAAGGCGAGGGAGGCCTCGGTTGACCCGCCTGTCTGCCTCTTCCTCTCCCCCTGCCTCGACCCCTTCCCATGTTGAGTCCTCTAGCAGTAGTCTCACATTCCCACCTCTTCAGCCTCCGCATGAGACTTTACTCCTGCTTTCTAAAGGATACAAAGAAAGAATGACATGATTCAAGTTTCTGCAAAAACACTGATGTTCTACTTTCAGAAAGTAGCTGTACAAAAAGCCTTGAAATTATTGAATATTTCAATGCGGCTGTATAACATCATGCAAAAATGTCATGTTAAAGCATTCAATGTCAGTATATTTTTTCAGAGGGGTAAAATGCCATCCCAATAAATAAATGTTTCAGGTTTTGCCAATAGGCAAAAACCTACCAAGGCATATTTTGTTTACATATTACTGTAATAATTAAAATAGACAAGATATATAATGAATTTCTATTTAACTCACAATTTATTTTAATGCTTTAATGTTTTTGGAGTAAGTGCAACAATCTTAGAAAGTAATATAAACAAACTACGAAATGTCGCATTTATTTCTAAGTAATTAATGTACTGAATGACAAAAATGTTTTGCTTTACATTTTAACTTTATTCAAATATGTATTATCGAAAACTATAGTTAATATACAAAAAGGGCTCAAGTCTGGCGCTTCGCTCTGTAATAACACAGTTTGTTACCTCAACCAACCTTGCTGCACAAACACAAATACAACATGAGTATTACATGAGTTTATCTCTGCTCTCTTCCTATTGGTCCCTCTAAGCACTCTGTGACGTGACTGTATCTCCCTGTGACCAATCACAAGACAGCACCGTGTTTTTTCCCCATTTTGTTGCTGTGCATAGTTAGGTTGTAGAGTGCTAAATACCAGCCCAAGCAGCTAACATCTGTCAGCCATTTTAGGCGCACAACAGTAGAGACAGCGCTTGTGTTGCAAGTTCATTAGCAGTCCAATTATACATTCAAACAGCAACCAGAGAGCAGGTGCTCTCTACTGCATCGTGCCTTAATGTATTAACTAATAGCACGTACACACCAGATCACCACAAAGACGCCGAGCAACGTTTCTGGTCTTTCTTTGTGCTCCAGACCCCTGCAAAAGACTGTCTCTATCCGTGTCTGAGGTGATAACGTTGCTCGGTCGGACAGGACACACGGATAAAGAGCGACAAAACGGCAGTTATTCTAAACGGTGCTGAAAATGCCGAGAAAAAAATCACCCGCCCAGCTTACCTTGATGAACCGTCCTCTGCGGTGCCAAGCAGGGGGGGAAAAACTGCACCTGGCTAAATGTCAGCTAGTGACAGACTCCGACCGAGGCGGACATGCTAGCCGTTAGCAGCGTCATCTTCAGCGGTCCGCTTCTCCGCCGCCGCTCCGCTTCGGCACACGAACTCCGCCCGGTTTCATTGGCGCGACTTCAGCCTTTGGAACGACGGCGGTGGGAAACTCTGGGACGGCAAAATCCCGAAGATATCAATTTAAAGTACCTAGGATGAGGCTAAATATTCAGTCAAGATGGCTTAAAAAATACGCCCCTTCAGGAAAAAAAAAATCAGCTCGGCCAATTGTTGGTCGCCGCTTTACCTCGCACGCGACGCGCACCGGTTAACGGTTGGTCCGAAAGACCAATCGGACTCATCGGAGTCGTTTTGGAGCTCATCACCGAAAAAAGCGATGAGAAAAGCAACGGGACGGCTACTGCGCGCCCTATGGCCTCGTCTACATCCACGGCCACCTTATCACACACCTTATACACTCCTACAGTGCATGTGTACCACATACATGGAGGACATATTTAATTAATATGTAACGTCAGAAAACATGACAAAATGATTTCAGATCAGTTAATTTATATCGCGCAAATTCACAACATGACTTCTCAAGCTCAAGGTACTTTACAAAAAAAATTGTCTTTATCAAACATTGCAGTCAAGTTCAGTTTATTATTCAAATTGGCTACAAAAAAGCAAAGTTGGTTCGTTGTAACGAGTTACATTCAGTTACAATTACTTGAGTAACTTTTGGAGGGGTACTTTTAGAAGTATTTTTTACTATGCTGTACTTTTTACCTTTACTTTAGTAATTTTATTATCAAGTATTGCTACTCTTACTGTGAGTAACTTCAATAAGTTACATTGTGGGTAGAATATCCAGAAATTAAATTAAATTAAATTATCCAGAAATTATTCAACGCAGTAAATAAAGAACAAGGTTGTTTTAACCAAAAAAAGAAAATATATATCACCAGACACAAACACACCTGCAGTATTTGTTAACATTTTCTAGGTTCTTTATTGAAAAGAAAAAAAAAGATTTGGAAAAATGTTTTGTTATTTTGTAATTATGGTATTTATATAAAATATTAAATAATTTATGTTTTGATCAGTTACTCAGTACTAGAGTCGCCTTTTTACCAACTACTTTTTTGCTCTTACTTGACTAATTTCTTTCTACATTTTACTTTTACGTGATTAAAAATGTGTTGAAGTAGTGCTACACTACTAGTGCTATACTCGACTAGTATGTAGCAGAAAGAAAAAACTCCCCTTTAACAGGAATAAACCTCCAACATATTTGAGAAGACAGAACAAACACACAAAAATTATTATAACACTCCCTCTTGGCAATCATTTGGAAAACTTGTTTATTTCACTACAAGTGTAAGAAAAAACACATTGTGGGCTCAACAACAGAACTGACTTTGTGGGTTGCTTCAATGAAAAACCTGCCAAATCCTCTGCCTTTGCCAAAAATATTATTCTCCCATTGACTCATGCTTGGTGTTGGACTGGTTATATTTGTTGGTTCACGTTAAATAAATAAAATATTATACTCAACTAGAGCTTTGTTTCTCTGAAAAGCAAATGAGACAAACATTTCCCAATGTATAACAATTTTTTTTGGGAAAATAATCTGATTTTATTCGCACCTTTAAAAAATTTATATTAAGCAACAAATAACACCCATCTCCATCTTTATTTGCAATACAGCAATACATTTAATGATCTGGCCAACTTTTTGCATGTCTCCATGGTATTTTTAATCATAATGAGTCTTTAAATCCAGTTGTCTGCTTATTCAATATTTGGTAGTTTTTATGAATTATACCCAGAGAAAGCAATCAATCAAAGATCAAAATCAGCAACAAAAATAAATAAATAAATGTATTGGCCTTTGCAAATAATAATAATTTTATACCAAACAATGAATAAATAAATATTAATTATTACAGTTTTAATTTATAATTTTTCACATCTATGTTAAGAAATTGATATGAATCCTACACATCGTTACAGTCCTAAAATAATGAATAATGGCCCAAGTCATTTTTAGCCCCCCCCCCCAAAAAAAATCACTTTTGGTAAAAAATGACTGAGACCATTATTTAATATCTATTTTTAGAGTTACTTATAACTCTACATCTCAGCTACACTCTTAATATTTATCAGTTATGTGTGATAAATAATGTATTTGGTCACATATAGGGTAACTGGGGCAGCTTCGTGTTTGGACCTCATGCTGTTTCTCTCCACCCTTTCATCAGAAATCCAGTTTTTATCTCCACCCACCAAACCTTCATTGGCTCTCTGCTGATGGACGTGAAGCTGAAAAACTTTGGCTCTCAGCATTTTGGGTTTGGTCTTCGGCTCGCCGCGTTGGATTCATCTCAGGTAGAGCTTTCATTTCAGTCTTCTTCATTTGGCTCAGCTGACTCTTAGGTGACTTTAAATGCAATAACACCATTTTGTACCTCAGACAGTCCTGTTTTTGTAGGTTAAAGGTCAACAGAGCCAGGATGCTGTTTGCGTTTCTTCTTCTGTCCTCTGGGTTTTTCCTGGATCTGGTGGTGTGTGCTGCAGGTAAGAGACGCCATCGCTTCAACACAAACTGCGTCTGTTTAACACATTTGCTGTACGTTACTGCTGTGGACAGAAGAAAAACGAGTTTATTTTTCTCTTGACCTATGACCCCGGTCAAGGCATTTTTCATTCGGTGTGGTGGCAGCTTCCCTTTTCGCTCTCTGCCAAATCCCTCATGTTTCTCCACAGGATGTGGTCCAAACTTCTCAAGCTTGACAAGACTTAAATACATGCACTGTCAGCTCGGATGAATATCAAAGTTTAGCGCCGCATCCTGTCCAACTCTTGTGGAAAAACAGAGAGGGGAACGCGCCAACTGACAATCTCTCAAAATTGGTAATAAATCGAGCCTTTGATGCGAACAAAGACTCTCTGATTCAGAGAGTGACAGGGCCTTGAGGAGCCCTTATGACGTGTCATCTTCTGAAAAGGAGGATCTGATGGTTGTCAGGATCACCCTGTGGTGATGGATCCCCATGGCTTTGGCCTGGATTCAGGCTTTTGATACTCTTTGTCTGCGCTCCCATCAAACACTGCCATGCCACTGAGGCTCTGTAAATTAACACTGCTCTAAATAGACTGCAGAGTCTACTTTCAGGGGAAGAAAGTGGCCAAATCTCCAGGATATCAGAAGCACTTTGTGACTTTTAAGGACCCCAAATCCCACCTCAGATTGGTCAGAGTGAAGCCAGCTGGTCAAGTGGTTTATATAGAAAACATTTAGTGACCAGAAGTGAAAATTAAGCAGGACTAGCTTTATGACTGATGTGTTTACTGTCTCTTGCCTATGCCTCTTAAATTATTAAGTTTACCTCTGCAAACTTTATCAAGATTTTATGTTAAATAAACCTATCTATGATGTAGAATAAAACGGACATGATTTTTGTATTTTTTCACACTTAAGAATCAGTAAAGTTTGGTGTGTGAGTATGTGTGTGCCACATACTACTTTGTAGGAAAACCTTTCACTCAAATTAAAAAGGTCTGTTTTAGTAAGTTCAGTGTTTTTACCCATTTGTTGTTGCAGTACAGCCAATGTTGAGTCAGATTTATTTATTTGTAAATCACATTTCAGCAACAAGGCAAAGTGCTTTACATCATAAAAACACAAAAATACAAAGTCATAGAACACACAGTCGACAAGTGAAACATAACATTTTGTCAAGTTACACATCAGATTGTTGATCAATGTTTCATTTAATCTGATACCAAAGCAACTCTACACCTGAGTGTTTTTATTCTTGATTTTAAGGAACTCAGTGTTTTGGCTGTTTTTCAGTTTTCAGGAAGTTCATTCCAGATTTGTGGTGCATAGAAGCTGAATGCTGCTTCTCCTTGTTTGGTTCTGGTTTTGGTTCTGGTTCTGCAGACCAGAACCAGAAGACCTGAGGGGTCTGGAAGGTTGCTATGACAACAGCAGATGTTTAAAGTATTGTGGTGCTGAGCCGTTTGGTGATTTATAAACTAACAGTATTTTAAAGTCTATTCTCTCAGTGTAGGGACTTTAGAACTGGGTTGATGTTCTCCATCTTCCTGGTTTTAGTGAGAAGATGAGCAGCAGCGTTCTGGATCGGTCATCAGTAATCAGTGCGACTAACAATAAGTCGCATGGATGCATTTCTCTAGATCTTATTGAGACTTTAGTCTTCTGTTTCTGGAAATGTTCTTCAGGTGATAGAAGGCCGACTGTTAGATGGAGACAGTCTGTGAGCATCAGGTTTTCAAGATTTTCAGTTTGATTCAGGTCTGAACTTTGACTAGGCCATTCTAGCACATAAGTACGCTGTAATCTAAACCGCTCTATTGTCGCTCAGGCTGTGTGTTTGGCTTGATGATCTGCTGGAAGATAAATCAAGTCTTCTGCATCCTCCAGCTGGGTTCCTTTCCAGTCTCCTCTGACCTGAACACCTTCTTCTACATGTTTCCTGTTTTTCATACAAACTCAAAAAAGACTTTCTTCTTGCCACTTTTCAATTAAGGCCAGAGTCATGGACTGCACAACCAGTTTTTGTGTCAACAGATTCTCCCAGTCTGAGCTTTCTGTCTCTCTTCCACCAGGTCAAAAGGCCTCTCAGTTTCTCCTCTAATGCTCACATTTCCTGTCTGTTTTCTTCCACCAAAACGGACAGGAAATGTGAGTAAAAGCATAATAACACATTCGAATGTTAGAAAAGAACAGAGCGTGAGATCCTGTTTTATAACCAAATCTTGCTTTAAAGACTCCATTTCTTCACCACTG
The DNA here is from genome assembly GCF_051168715.1 of Poecilia mexicana. Taxonomy (NCBI): domain Eukaryota; kingdom Metazoa; phylum Chordata; class Actinopteri; order Cyprinodontiformes; family Poeciliidae; genus Poecilia; species Poecilia mexicana. The sequence continues at coordinate 18,738,204 of NW_028263374.1, forward strand.
ACCTGTCTGCTGTGCTCCATGATTCGGTTTGCTCTCCAAGGTTTTCTAAGAAACCTCTGAAGCCTTCACAGAACAGCTGTATTTATAATGAGATTATATTACCCACAGGTGGACTCTGCTTACTAATTAAGTTACTTCTGATGCTGCGTTCAAGTTACCGTGGAAGTTGGAAATTGAAGCTGGGTTTGACGTCAGACCAGAGGAAACAGAGTCAGGATTTCAACATGGCGACGCCCGTAGACGTTGTTCGGAGTACTTCTTACCACCATTGTTTTACGCTACATAAGCAAACGCCACTATTAATCTATTTGGTTTTAAATTGTACGTACTTCATGTGCGCACTCCTACATGTGTATATTTTCACCACGGCTTATTTTTGTTGATGCGTGGAGCGGCCATATTGAAATACAAAGCCGGTCTTACTGGGGGTAGCTTTAGTTGCTCCCCACTTTCCCAGTGGTAAACTTGAACTTTGGAGGGTTTTCCAGCTGGAAAGTCAAAATTCGCAGCTCTGACCACAACTGGAAAGCAGCATTAGTCAACTGGTTGGATCCTGTTAAGGAAGAAAATTATCTAAATTAATTAACTTTGGAAAAAGTCTGGCTCTCTCTCTTCCTCTGGATCCCAGGTCCTCTCAGCGGGCCGCGTGTGGCCACAAGGAAAACAACAATGCGTGTTGACATCACAGAATTACAGAGTTTAATAAACTTACACCAGAAACTGCAGAACAACGGAGACATACATTAATTTACCTGACATAAATGAAAAGAAGGAAAGAAAGAAAAGCAAAGACGTGCAAAGACATCTTTGGAGAATTGCAAGAGCAAATCTAATGTGTTACTTCTGTGTAGAAAGTTTTATCTTCTTTTCTTTAATTTATTCAAATAAGGCGTACCTTTGCTCATCCAATCCAGGAGCTATCTCTGACTCCCTATCTGAAGCCTAAAACCCCTGCAGTGTTTACGGCCTTTCACAAATGAGTGCGAAAAGCCAGAACCTTCCCTGTACTGCTCTCCACACAGACAAAAGGCAGTTCAAACGATCCTAGCAAACCATCTGCTGTAACTACAGGTAAAATAAAGGTCAACCGGCCAGAATAAGTTACTGATTTAAAACCACAATTTAGGCCATTTGAATCAAGACATGTTAAGTTTTAAAACTAGCTTATTTTAAATTTATTTTCTCAACAATCCTTTCTCTTTATCATGCAATAAAGTACTTTGTGATGGTCTCTGACATAAATCCCAATAAAATACTTGAAATCTGTTGGTAGTGAGACACAATGTTTAAGGTTTACTTATGAATACTTTTGCAAGGTACTTCAGTTAAACATGATTAGGGTTTAAGAAAGTTTCATCCTTTGAGAGCTACAGAAGAACCACACACTGCAAAAACACCAAGTCTTACCAAGTTTTCTTAGTCTAGTTTCTATTTTAAATATCTGAGTACACCTAAAGTAAGACAAAAATAACTTATAAGTAACTTTTCAGCAAGATATGGGAGCTTGTTTTAAGTCTATACTTATTTAAAATTGATTATTAAAGTATTAGTTCCATTGGCAGATTCTTTCACTTATGACATGGAAAAAATGTTTTGTTATAAGTGAAACAATCTTAATATTAAACAATTATTGATTTAGAACAACCTTCCAGATTTTGCTGAAAAGTTACTTGCAAGTTAGTTTTGCCTTACTTCAAGAGTACAGAGGTATTTTTACTAGAAACTAGACCAAAAATACTTGATAAGATTTTGTGTTTTTGCAGTGCAGTTCATGTTTAATGAAACCTCTGAATCTAATCCCAAACCAGAGGCAATTAGATTGTGGCACTGTGTTGTTGTTTTATCACAATCTTTGCAACTACTAACCTAAAATATACTACACTGTCTAATTTATTCCATATTTTCTCTTTCAAATCAGCGCAATCTGAGCTGAGAATCACAACCATTAAGGTAGTTGGTCTTCATCTTTTATTTCCATCAGTCTGATCATTAAACAAACAGTGCAGGACAACTGAAGTTGTGTCTCTATGCATTACTAGCAAGATCCATATACAATGTCCAAAGGAGGTCAGCTGGAAGGCTTCTGCATGGATCTGCTCTCTGAAGTGGCCAAGAAAGTTGGACTCAAGTACAAAGTGAAGCTGGTGAAAGATGGCGCCTACGGCCGGCAGGACGAGAGCGGGAACTGGAACGGGATGATTGGAGAGGTGGTGAGAGGGGTGAGCACCGCAGCAGTCATTAAACCAGTCAAAACACTTCAAAAAGGAAAAGACATTCATCGATGTTTTCATTTCACAGGAGGCAGATCTTGCGATTGCGCCGCTGACTCTGACTGCAGCGCGGGAGAAAGTGGTGGGCATGACCAAACCCTTCATGCAGACTGGGATCAGCATCCTGCTGAGGAAGGACATCTCAGAGGGAGCGGGTTTCTTCGACTTCCTGTCGCCCTTCGCGCCAGAAACCTGGGTCGGCATTCTCATCGCCTACATGGCTACTGCTGCTAGCATCTTCATAGCTACCAGGTTGGCAACACCGGTTTATATTACCTGGCATTACTAGTTTATGCTGTCGCTGATATCTGAATTTTTGTTTGTGGACTTTGTTGCAAACTTTTTCCATTGCCAGAGGTAACAATGTAGGTGCTATTTTGATAAGTGATTTTTTTTTCTTATGGTAAATACAGAGTGAGCCCAGGTGAGTGGAGTGAGGCTCAGAGTGAGAGAAACAGGTTCAGTTTCCTCTACAGCCTGTGGTACGCAGCTGGAGCTCTGACTCTGCAAGGTGAAGCAAAAACAAGACTTATTAATTGGTTAACGATCACTAATAGCTTTTTATTACATTTTTTAAAATCAAGTATATTGTTACATATTAGCTTGATACAATGACTGTTAATAAATATTTACTAAGAATATTTGCTGAAAGGTTACTTGTATATTAGCTTGAGTCTAATTTTAAGTGTACTAAGATATTTGCACTGTAAAACTGGACCAAGAATACTTGGTAAGATTTTGTGTTTTTGCAGAACAGCCATACTGAAGCAATATTTATTTACTCCGGTGCATCTCAGGTGCTGGTCCTCACCCTAAAGCCCTTCCAGGACGCGTGATCTGCAGCAGCTGGTGGCTGTTTTCTGTTGTTCTCTTGGCTTGTTATTTCTCCAACCTCAGCTCCTCCAAAGCCTCAGAGTCCAGTCACCTGACTGTGAAAGGGTTCGAGGACTTGGCCAGTCAGGACACGATTGAGTACGGATGCCTGGCCGGTTCCTCCACTCTTGCTTTCTTCAAGGTGAGTGTGGCCTGGTGTGGCTGGTCTGCCCTGTTTGGACTCACTGGAAATGTGTCTGTTTCTTTCCTTCACCTAGAATTCAAACAACCCAGTATACCGCAGAATCTACGAACACATGGAGAGAACGCAGAGCTTCGTGTCGTCTATGGACGAGGGGGTCAAACGAGCAAAGGAGGGAAGCTTTGCCTTCATTGGAGAGTCTGTTTCTCTGGACTTGGCTGTAGCGCGTCATTGTGAGCTGGTGAGAGTGCATGAGGTCATCGGCATGAGAGGATACAGCATCGCTGCCCCACTCGGTAAGGATCCTCCTCTTAAAATATCATTCATTTTGATTTACCAAATGTTAATCAAATATAAAACATTAAAGGTGACCTACTATGCTTCCTTGAACAGGCTAGGATAGATCTATGGGACATACAGAAAATGCTTATCACTTTTTTTGCACAAAATCATTCTTAGAATAGAAAACATGCATTTCTTGCAAAATTCCAGTGTGTATGCTGCAAGTTGAATATATTAGTAAAAATTGCAGAAGAATTTGAAGTCAACTTGTAGAAATTTAAGAAATAGTCAGTAATAGAAGAATAAAGCGAAAGCCTGTAAAATGCTAAAACTGTAGAAGAGGAGTGAAGCTTTTCAGTCAATGCAAAAATCTCATCCAGAGTAATAGAGATGTGTGTAGAGCAATGCTTACAAAGCTACACTGTAAAGTTCCAACAGTTTATAAGCTAAAATGAGCTGAAACGTGAAAGCTAACTAGGGAGCCAGCTTTAACAGGAAGGAGGGTTGGCACTGGGGTTTAAATGGGGTTTGGAATGAGGGCTGCACAGTGGCTCAGTTGGTAGAGCTTTTGCCTTGCAGCAAGAAGGTACTTGGTTCAATTCTTTCTGCATGGAGTTTGCATGTTCTCTGGGTTCTCCAGTTTCCTCCCACAGCACAGCCCAAAAACATGACTGTCAGGTTAATTGGTCTCTCTAAATTGTGTGTGTGTGTGCATAGTTGTTTGTCCTGTCTGTCTCTGTGTTGCCCTATCACAAACTGGCGACCTGTCAGGGTGAACCCGGTTTAAATTGGGGTTAGAATCAGGGTTAAAACAAAAGTTTCTAACATTAAAGTTAGAATTGGGGTTAACATTAAAGTTGGAATTACTGTTGGAGTTAAAGTTGGATTTGTAAGGATTGGAATCGGGGTTGAAAGAAATGAATTCTAACCCTATTCTCAACTCCAATTCATAATAATATATTTTCTGATGCCTTATAAATGTAATTTTTTGTACATAAAAATAGCAAAACAAAATAAAAGCATGAATTGATATCTTGACATAAAGTGTTGCCTTTAATCAAGGTTCCCCGATCATAAAGAACCTCAGTGTGGCGATCCTCCAGCTTAGCGAGGCGGGGGAGCTGGCCTATCTGCGGAGCAAGTGGTGGGCCAGCAGCTGCATAGCAGACAAGGCCAAACCTGCAGCCGTGCAGCCGCACAGCCTGAAGGGCATGTTCCTGGTGCTTGCTCTGGGCCTCGGGCTGGGGACCCTCCTGGCTGTTCTGGAGCTCACCTTCAAGAGTCGCAGAAAGGCAGCCGAACTGCAGGTACGAGTCAGGCGTCACTAGCTGCGTTTCCGTTACAAATTATCTGCAAACCTGTATTCTGAAAATGTTGAAAAAAACATAATTTTGATGTTTACATTAAATGAGAAAATAAATGTGTAGTATTTCCATTGCAGTTTTACAAAATGTGTATTTTGAAAACTACCCCATCCCAGTGCAACTTTGTATTTTATTTTATCAAAAACGTTTTGTTTTCTAAATTGCTGTGTTTCCATCCATCCAATTTGTGTAATTTCAATTTGCCCGCTTTTATGGTAAATGAAATTGCAGCTATAGTTTCAGATGTGCAGAGTTGTAAAATTACAATTTCTTCAAGAGCTGAACTATTGGAACTAAATGAAATCACAAACAACTCAGATGATTGAAGGATCTGATTATCTGAGGATTGTTTGGATGTTAGTTATCATTGAAATGATTTGTTTTGCTGCTCCTCACTCTGATCTCTGCAGAAGTCGTGCTGCGCCGTGCTAACCGAGGAGCTCAGTCTGCGCCTGAAGAACAGCAGTGCAGACAAACCCCAGGAGAACGCAGACAAAGAAAAACCATAAAAGACTCAAACGTTCTCTAGTCTGAAAAGTTTGCTCCTTTTAAATGAAATCAGACGTAACTTTATAGGTTTTTAAATTTGATACTAAACTTTTATTCAAAACAAAAACCTTTAACCTACAGCTGGGCGATAAAATCATTTCTATTGCTAAATTAAGTATTTTAATTCTTGGGAAATCAGTATTTGTTTTCTCCAACACATTCATTGGTTTTCCTTGTTCAGAGTGATGTTAAAAACTGCCATCTTGTTTTTACATCTTTTGTTTATTTCAACTTGAAATTCAGGTCAACTCAAAGAAAAGCTGGTTGAAGTAAAAGCCAGTTTGTAAAAATATTTTCTGTCATTTGTAATTTCTTTTTAAACAAAAAATGATAAATTTGATTTGGTATTTAAAAGAATCTGAGATTTCATTTTTAAACCATTTTGCCCAGCTGTAATTTAACCCCTAAAACTCACAATGTTTTTTACTAATGGCTTCTAAATGTAAATAAGAACAATAATAAAAAGTCAATGTTGGTTTTTACAAAAAAATAACTTTTAATCCAAGTTAACATTTAAAATCTGAAAATAAAACTTACATATAAAGCTTGACTACTAACTCAACAGTTTGCAAGCATTTCTGTACAGTTGGCAGCAGCATCATTTGATTTCAGCATTTTCTTTTCACAATGTCTCACAATAAAACGTTCAGGACTACAAACAGTCCAGCTACACTAGAAAAATAAAGTTTGTATTTTTGCTCAGGCTCCTGCTTTTCTTCTTTCCTCCATTTGTTCTTTCTTGTCGTGAACGTTGATGTCCGTGTTTTCTTCAGTCTGAGTCGTGATCTGATCAGGAAAAAGTGAAAAGCCAGAATCAGGAGTGAAAACTTTACCCTTGTATCACTGCTGGTGTTTCTACACTGCAGCTTTCAGTGTTGATATCTTCTTATGAATGACTGACCGTCAAAGAAGAGCGGCGATTTACAGCGAATCTCCTTCATCCTCTGGTCGAACAGCGCCTTCATCTCCCTCTGCAGCGTCCCCTCTCGCTGTTCTGACCCGGTCGGCGCCGGGCGGCTGGGCAGAAACTCCAGGCTGTCGGTGCTGCCCCCGCTGTTGCTGGATGAGCTGCCGGACAGGCAGAGGCCGTTGGGAATGCGTCTCACCTGGCTCTGCTCTTGCTGCCAGAGGAAGGCGGGCTTCCGGGTCGCAGCCGGCGTCAGGGGGGAACAGGTCTGTTTTCTGGGGCAGCTGTGTGAGCGGGGTTTGGTTCGTATCGGGGCTGACGGCCGATTGGACGCTGGCGCCTCTAAGGTGCGCCTGACCCTGGCGGGGGATGATGGAGGGATGAGTTTAGAGAGTTTGGCTTCAGGAGGTGGCAGAGTGTGAGACTCTGGGGCGGAGTAAGGCTGAGGTTCTGGATGGCGTTCAGGTTCAATGAAAACCTCACTGTTCTCCTCTGGTTCCTGCTCCTCTGGCAGCTCAGGGTGCTCCGGTTCAAACCTCCTCACTGCGTACTGCTCAGCGCAGCTTTGCAGCACAGATTCATTCTCAGAGTCCCTTCGATCAGCTTGAGGTTGGCCATCAGGACCAAGACTCTCCGCCAGAGAGACCTGCGACGGGGTGTCCAGGTCAAAGCTTTCCTCCTTCACGCAGGGCGCGGCTCCGCTGCTGTTGTGAGAGTCGGTGGAGGACATCCGGCTGAAGAAGCCTCGCCGTGTCTCTGGAGGCTCGTGGATCTTCACCCGGTGCGCTCGCCTCACAGGTTCGCTCATCATCCCCCGGTGGAAGGCAGCTTTAGCCGCTGGGCCTTTAACAACCGGAGACATTTCTCCATTTCTGCTGTCCTGAGACATGGTGTCCAGATCCCGGTTGAAAAACAGAGCACGTCCATCTTCGGAGGACTGGACGGAGACGTCAACAGAAGGGTGTCTTTGATGGCCCCTCATGTGCTTCTGAGCTGCTTTCTGGATGTGTTTTCGAGCTGCGTGCATGGCATGAGCAGGCTTGATCTGTTTCACAAAGAAAGTTCTAATCAGGACTTGAAGATCGTAAATAATACAAAGGTTTATTTTAAAGGTGACCTTTGTGCTTCCTTGAACAGGTTAGGATTAATCCATGGTTTATTCAAAACATTTATGCACACGATTATTCTTAGAGATTTTAATCTGGTCATTTCTAACTATTTTCGTGAGTTTTTCTTATCATTAAATCCAAATAAGTTGCTGCTGGCACATTCCCCAACTCAATGCTTACACTCACAGATGAAAATTTATGCAAACAGATGAACAACTATGCAACCGTACATCTTTGAAAAGCAGAAGTAGAGCCTTCTGCACAGTCAACATAAATGCAGGGTTGCTAGGAAACGGCGCTAGGAAATCTTCCAACAATTGGAAGATTTTGAAACAGCTCATTTTCCAGACATCCAGACTTATTGTCATGACAATAAGTTCATGACAAAATCATGAATTTAAATCATGAACTTATTGTCAAGAACAGCTGATTGATTTTTTTAGACACTTGGGCTATTTATAGAAGCAGTTAATACACAAATGAAAAATGTGCAAAAAGCGAATTTTACATAACAGGTTCCCTTTTGAGTAGCGTACCTTTCCTGTCATGTCATTAATGCCAACATGAACAAAAATGGACGACTCTGCCATGCCCTCCAGGTAGACGTGCCGATAACCTGCAAACACAATCAAACTGGTTATGATCTTTGTCCTTCAGAAACATTTTACAATCCAAGTCTGATTATTATATTTGCTCTTTTACATCTAGATTTTATTAGAAATGTATTTTTGTGGAGCCTTGGGGAAGTGAGACTGTTTGTGGAAAATCACACAGGAAATTTTGAGACTCATATAATCAATCACCTTCTAGCAAATGAAGTGTGGGGAACTATTGGACAATAGACTTTACTAGTGGATAAAAGTCCAGACAAACCCCAAAGATAAAGATCTACTTGCTAACAAACGGTTTATGAGGTGTGTGAGGTAAAACGCTGCATCCAGGAAGTATTCATCAGTTTTACAGAGAAGAATCCTTGAGGTTAACAAATCAGAACAAACAAAGTTTTCATGTTTGAAACTGAAATAAAACATTATATGCCACCATCTCTACTGCGAAGCATGGTGTTAGCAGCATTATGCTGTGGGGGCATTTACTTATGGCAACATTTGGGCAACATTTACAATCTAATGAGCCATTTCTGCTCTCAGGTCAGGAGCCGCATGACTTTTTGGAGAAAATAAAACTTATAATTTTAGATAAATATCTCTTCTAGGAAATTATAAGATATTTTATTTCTATTTTCAGGATTTAAAACAAAAGACTTTGGAAAAAGATTCATAGATTCCAACATAATGACAAGACAAATGTCTAAAAACAAAATAGAGTCAATCTTTGTTGAAATTCAAAGCAAATATAGCAGAAAACCTTCATTTTTTCATATATCTATGGTAGAAAATAGTAGAAAACTCCTAAAAGCAAGTGTACCAATATTGACCTGAGGCTAGGATTTCTGATTAAAATACTAAGATATGCATAAAAATATTTATGAAAATGTAATTTTTAAAAATAAGCTAAGAAACGTTTTCTTTGTCATTATGGAGTATTGTGTGTAAAAATAGAAAAAGAGAAGTGCTATGAATACTTTCTGGATGTTTGGCATCTGTTTTTTGTTAATCAGAATAAAAGATAAAATACTTCTCACGTTAAACTTTTACCATAGCAACAAGAACAAGAAAACTATCAGAAAGTGCAGTGAAATAAATTACAAGAACAAAAAGGAGAAAAAATGTACTAAATAAATATTTTTACATATTCAGGCACCAAATCATCAGTACACTCATGTAGATTATTACTGATGTTTAAAGTTACTTTTGATGGCTGGTGCATTTCTCCAGACTGAGACTTTCAGCAAAAAAGAAAAAACAAACCCAAACTGATCTAAAAGTGAAACATGAACACCTGGAAAAGCACCTCATGCCCACAGAGTGGAGGACCAGTGATGCTAATTCAATACAAATATGTCATAGAGCATTGTAAAGACATATTTGAAATACAATAAATACAGAAATAACTAAAGCAGGTTTTTGTCACTGGGTTTTTCAGCTGGATTATGATGCTGAACATCAACCAGAAAGACACTGACCTTCCTTCAAGGTCACGTCTTAATCCCCAGATTTAAACTCCAGTCCAACTGTGGAGATTTGAGCCGACAGCCTACCTGGCATCATGCTGGTGAAAGCCACAGTCCTCTGGCCAATGAAATCCCGTCCAATAGGATCATGATCCCAGACCTGGAACCTCACCAGGGCGATCTGAGGCATCAGGATGCTGAAAACCAGGGTCTCCTCCCACATCGGATTGAAGCCTACATGACAAAACCTTTCAATAAATGTGAGAAATGGACATAAAGCGACTTAGACAGGGAGTTTCTGCACTCACCGTTGTCATCAACCACTCTGGTTTGCTGCTTGGAGCAATCGACAGGCAGACCGATGATCTCGACTTCAACAAAGGGATCGATTATCTGAAAAAAAGGTCAAATCAGAGGTAATATTTGTTAATAATCTAAATAAACTCAGAATGGTTGTTGTGGGTCTTACTTCTCCTCTGTCTCCAAACATTGAGTCTTTAGGTTTGGGAAGTTGCTGCCCGCTGATGATCTTTAGCACCAGCTGAGTTTTTCTGTGTCCTGACAATGGATCCTCTGTCATCGGGTTAAAGGCCGCTGAGAAAAACCAGAAGCATTTAGCCACTCTTTTGCATAATCACATTTATTTTTCTATTTATACACATCCATACCTTTACACATGCACTTAGGCTTCAGAATATATCCACAGTTTCCATTGCTTGAAAACTTGGCTCGGTTCAGTTCAAGCATTCTGCCTTCTGTTTGGTAATTCATTGCAACTAGAATTAAATAAAAACATGCAAAATAAACATGGAGACCTTCTGGTAATATCACACAGCCTTTAAGGACATGCACTGTGGCTTATTTACTGTTATATGCAGAGTAGAGAGGTAGAGTACTCAAAAACTGTACTCAAGTTAGAGTACCACAAATTCAACAGATTTTCATTCAAGTAAAAGTAAAAAGTAGCCATCCAAAGAATTTACTCAAGTAAAAAAGTACTTGGTAGAAAGGCTACTGAGTAACTGATCAAATTATCAGTCATTTAATATTTAAAAATTACATCATCACATGTATGATATAAAAATAAATTTAAGTGGAAATGTTGGTATTTTAAAGATCAAAATGAAAATAATGTGTATAATTAACATAATTACAAAATAACAAAATCAGGCAGTACAGCATGACAATTTTTTTTTTTTTAATGTTACTGAAATAAATAAATAAAACTGAGTACATGTAACTATCCAACTCTGGTTATATGGTAAGTATAATTTACATTATTATTATTCAATTCAAAAATACTTTATTAACCTCAAGGAGAAATTAAATTATTATTATTATTAAATTATAAATTAATAATTTATAATTCAATAATTATAATTATTCAATGTATTATTATTGTTTGATTATTGACTGAATTTAAAATTATTGTACATAAAAACAAAAAAGCAAAGCGCCAATCATGATTTATTTTGAAAAAAGGAAGTGTATTATTTTGAAGAGCGCTTAACCGGATATGGTTTTGTCTTCCGTTATTTTCTGTTGCTAGTATACGAAATGCCCGTTGCCGTTTCTTGTTCAGTAAAAACCGAATCAAAAGTGTTCAGCAGAGACATTTGAGCCTCCGTCATGACTGATTACGTAAGTTTTCACTACGTAACGGTCTACATCGATTACCCATATGGCATCCAGTATTCCAATATGGCTGCGGGTTAAAGTTGCTCGAGTCCACTCTGAAGTTCGACGGATAGACTCTGATAAGCTGGCGCTGGTTGAAACGCACCAGCTCGCCTGGTTTCAGCTGTAAAATCTGGTTCATTACAGTCTCGTTAAGAGATGACACCTGCCAGCTGCTCAGAAATCCTGCGAAACAGAAATCCATGAGAACAGCCTGCGTATTAGGGTCATTGTCTACATAAGATAGCATAGTTGTGCCAAAAACACTCAAAAATGTTAGAATAATAACATTTGCTAGGGAAAAAACATGGATATTTTTGAAAAGTCGAAAATTTGCTGGTGTAAAATTTAAGGGGGATATTTTAAAGGGAATTTTTGAATTTTGAAACTCAGAAATTTCCTAAATTTTCTCGAAAATTTCTGAAGTTAATCTGAAAATTTTTGACTTTCTTGAACATTTTCGACTTTTCAAACTTGGACATTTCCAAGTTTTTTCTAGAACATTTCTGAGATTATTCTCAACATTCCAGTTTCTGAGTTTTTTGGGGTTAAATGTACTAATTTGTTTCTATCTACAATGGCCCCAGTAAGCCATGATATAAAACACAGATGTGATGATTTTCGCTAAGTGCTGCTACATAAAGCTTCTTTGGTTTTTACCTTGCGTTTCTATTTCATGCACTCGGACAGATTTAGTGTACTTGACCAGGTCAGACAAAGCTCTGGAGAGTCTCATGGTTTTCCTTTTTCTGAAGAAATATTGCAGAAACACAAATGTAACTGTAGATATAAAACATCTTTTAAGGCTGATGCGTCCAGTTCAGGGACCTTACTTAGGATGGTAAACAATCTGGGTTCTGTCTCGGCTGCTGCTGTGGTCTGATTCACCGTCAGACATAGCCTTGCTCTTTACACGTATTTTCTTTTTTCTCTGAAAACATGAAAGATAAATGAAGCTTTTTCAAATATGTTTTTTTAATGTCAAAGGTTGTGGATTAGAGAATCTGGAGAAATGAACTGGCACCTTCCTTTTGAAGCTTCTTATGATTGATCTGCCAAACCGTCTCTTCTTTTTGGGCTGATTAGCTGATTCTGCACCGTTCCCAGGCTGAAAAGGTTCAATGCTATTTGTTAACACATCCATCCATCCGTCCATTCATCCATTTATTTATTTCTTAATTTGCCTGTAAGTCGTTGTCACTATCATCATCATCATCATCTTCCTCCTCCTCGTTCCCTGTGTCTTCATCAGATACGTCTCCCTCCTCTGCATCAGGGTCAAGGTTTGCTGGCAGTTTCTTTCCCTGAAAAACAGGAATATATTCTCTTTTTTTCACACTTTATCACTTAATTTGAACAGTGAAATAAACAGATTTGTACCTTGATTAAAATCTTCCCTTTCAGAATCTCAGGTGAAGGCAGCTTCTTGCATTCCTGCGCGCTGACGTTGGTCAGGTCCAGTTTGTCCTGCAGCACCTCTCTCAGGTATTCGGCCATTTTTTTCTGCTGTGGCACAGTGCAGTGGTTCTCTATGGAGAGGATAACGGGGTACCTGGAGGAGAGTCATCATGACAAACTGAGGATTCAAAACGAACAGAACTAATATATTAGAACTGCAGCATATATCTTTTATAAAGAACATGTGTTTCACATATTTGTTAAAAACAGTCACTATTTTGTGGCAGTAGAAGACAGATAATCTATGAAAAGATCGATCTCCTCATCCGCCTCCCTGACCAAAAACAACCAGTGCTGGTTGTTCTCGCTCCTGGTTCTGGTTCTGCTCTGCATCCCCAGAACCAAACATGGATAATCAGCATCCAGCTCCTATGCACCACAAATCTGGAACAAACTACCAGAAAACTGCGTAACAGCTGAAACACTGAGTACCTTTAGCCCTTTCATGAATTAACTATGATCCTTTATGTCAGGATTTTTTTTCCAAAGTGTTTTTTATTTTCTTAAAAGTATAAAAAGGTGGGATTTATTTTGTAAAAACAAAATTTTTTCTAGGATTTTTTTCTAGTTGATCAGTTGTAATTTTCTCCAAATAAAAAGTTGTTATTTGGACAAAACATCAGCAGCATTAGTCTGTCTGCCATATTGGATTTAACAAAAATGTTCTTGCACTTTGCAGTGGATGGCCAGTAGTTGGCAGTGTATTGTATGACGCACTAGTGTCCACTTCAGTGGTTTCAGTGCATTTATAACATAAAAATCCACAGGAAAAAGGGTTAAATCTCGACTAAAAGCCCACCTGCTTTTGAAACATCGTAAATAACATCAATATATCTGACATGTAACAACAGCACTTGACAGAATGTAATGCTTCAGTTGTTTGCGTGTTCTATGACTTTGTGTTGTCCTGAAGTAAAGCACTCTGAAATGCATTGTTGCTGAAATGTGAAGCAATTGACTGATTGCTAAGAGTGCTAACAGCAGAAAAACAATTTGTCATGACAGGAAAACCGTCTATCTGCTGTCATTGGTGGCTATGCTAACTAGCCTTAGCATCCACAACAAGCTCTAGTAGCTGCAGTGTAGCAGAGAGCAAGTAGGGGAGGCGAGGGTGATTGACAGCACTAAGGGCCGCCTCCTGCCTCTGATTGGTTGTTTCTAGGTAGCACTGGGAGAAAGCAGAGGAGCTACATTTTTTCACAGATTATCTGTCTCTTATCAAACTGTCGTGACATAGTGACAGTTTCAACAAATGTGTGAAAAATATATACTTTCATAAAAGTTACAAAGTTGCAGCAGAGCTTACGGTGACTTAGTGAAGGCATATTTGTTAATTGTTTCAACAACGTCTTTGAAGAGGATTTTGGATGTCAAAGTGTAGCCGTGATGAATGATGGGTTCACCATCCGGTCCGTCCCAGCAGTCCACTGGAAGACAGGAAAAAATAACAAAGAGGTGCTGATGTTTCTGCAACGTCATGCAAAACAAACACTTGCAGTGGCTTTTGCAGCCTCTCACCCTCCACACAGCGGCAGCCTGCCTGCAGAACATAGGCGTACATTTCCACCCTGGACTGGGACAGCAGCTGGTCTCCAGTCAGGTAGGTGTTGTGCGACGTGGCAATAAAGTAATTAGTGAGAGGCTGCGTCATGTCCTGGTTCACCTGATTGTGCTCGGGGTTGAAGATGTCGCCTGCAGGACTTCGCATGTAGTTGGTGAAACCTGCAGGAGGAAGGATGGGGCATCATAACGTGCATTTGCACACTGGTGGCATGTTCATGTCTCTGTCATTGTTTGCCTGATGAGCCACATGTACCCACCGTCAATACCCAACACCATATGCTGGAGGTTCTCAGGACACGGCTCAAACTTGGCCACAATGTCGAATAAATGCTCTCTGCTCAGGCCGCGCATCTAGACAGAACAAAACATAATGTGTTCACATCTTCTGATCACTTAAAATAATGTTGTATTCTAAAGTTCAGCAGCAGTAAATGTAAAAATGCATTAAAGTATTGAAATAACTTAATATAATCTCACATCTTTGACTTGAGTACATTTATTCAGGAAAGAAGAAACAATCCATGCAATCAAATTATTGTTTTACAAAAGTTATGTGCTTCCATTATTGTCACCTCTAACTTTTTGAAATGAGCTAAATAAAATATTTTTTTGCAAATTAATAATTGCAAATAATATAATTTTTTTTGCAATTAATGTGATTATTAATTGCAAAAATGTAGATAATATTTACATATAACAGATAATAAAAAGAGCAATAAATGAACATTAATATTTCAAATAAAGACATACACTTTCAGATTTTAAAGTAAAAATTTGAAAACAAACATGCAAATGTAAGTTTTTACATTCGTATCTTATTAGCACAATTGATGAAATTGTGAGATTCATTCAAATTAAAAGCTTAATATTTCATACAATTTCTGCTTTAATTTTCCAATTTTATATTTCTATGAGGAAATTTTAATTATTTTTAAAGCGAGTCCTAGTTGACTGAACAATGAGCTTCAGATGGACAAAATTAATGTGTAATAAAAATAAAAATATTAT
Organism: Poecilia mexicana; assembly: GCF_051168715.1. Classification (NCBI taxonomy): domain Eukaryota; kingdom Metazoa; phylum Chordata; class Actinopteri; order Cyprinodontiformes; family Poeciliidae; genus Poecilia; species Poecilia mexicana. The sequence continues at coordinate 18,753,477 of NW_028263374.1, forward strand.
TAATTATATAAATATAATATAAACAGGAGACAATGTACAGTAAATAGTAAACTAAAAAAATATACATTTGGAAACAGTGAAGTAGCTCACACAATGACACAAAAATCTTGATCAGCGTATGGACCCTACAACAGAATTTGAAGTATAAACAATAATTTATAAAACTTTTTTTTCCCAGAACATCTCAGTTTATTTATTTATTTATTTTTTACCTTTTGTTCGTTTTCCAGAAACCGTGCGAGGTCGTGCAGATCCAGAACTTCTTTCTGGTTGCTGTAGGAGATCATGATCAGGTAAAGGTCTCTGCGTGTGGAAATCATCTTGTAGAAAGAGCAAAATTCATCGAAGCCCAGAGAGCCCTGGATCTCATCTGTGTCTGCTTCCTGCAAAAGGAGAGTTTTATTACAAAGGGAATAAATCAGCAGAATAGGATATCTCTCATACACAGTTATTGTCGTCAGGAGGAATCCAGTTAGCTGCTGAACTAACGCAATAACACAGAGCAGTTCAGGCCATCTGTGGCGGCCATATGGCTTTCCTGCAGCAGTCCCTGGTCGTCTTCTGCCAAGTAGCTAAATAGATTTTTTTTTTCTGCGTTGCTTCATTTAATCTTTCTGCTGCTTCAATTGAACCGATGGCCAGATCACAGAGAAAATCTCTTGATAGGTTTCTGATTTCTGCTGATGTTCTCTGAACTCTGGCCTCGGTTTTCCTCATCATTTCCCACAAGTATTTTGCCAACATCTGACTGAACTGAAATCGGCTGATCACCCTGAAGACAACTTTCGCATGGTAGCAGCATCATGCTGATGGACAGAGATGTGAACAAAGTCAGTCCTGGAGGGAAGCTCGTTAGAGGTGAATAAAAACATATACAAGGAGCCACCATACCAAGGTTTAAATCAAAAGACATTAATTTATCAGACTAGCCTAATCAAAGTCCAAACCAGAATCCAATTGAGATTTGAAAATATGTTTTCATTTATGCTATTTATTCAATCTAGCCAAACTTGGGCTATTTTCCAAAAACGAAAAAGTAAAAAGTTTAATCTCCTGATGTTAAAGATATTTGAGAGAAATTTTAAGCTTGCAGTAACTACATCAAAAAATAATTTTACTCAGTACTGGCCCAGGGGAGCCAATAACAAACACAGTTATCATTTTTATTTCTGAAAAATATTTGAAAAACCATTCAGCCTTTTTATTCTAATACTTTGTACTGGTTTGTGCAGCCAAACAAAATTCATGGAAATTTGTGGCTGTAACACGATAAAACATTAAACAGTAGACTTCTTTTTTCAGGGTAGACAGCTTATCTATAGAGTTTATTACTGTGAAATGCTTGGAAAAATTGCTCTTAACAGAAAATATTCATTTAAAAATACAGGGGGGAAAAGACCCTAAAGATTAGCATGTTAGCACTGCTGGTGTTTAGTCCTATTCACTTTTAACTAATGCAGTGTTTCTCAACCTTTTTTGGGCCAGCGCCCCCCTAGCCTTTATCCAGGTCCTCACCGCCCCCCACCAAAGAATTTGAAGGCTACTTTGCACTGACTATTATTTTATTATTAAAGTTACTATCACTACTGTAGATGTTTTGATTTTTATGCTTGTTTCTGTATTTATCATCAAAAATAATTTCCCAGAGAACAAAAAAGCCATGGGAACAGAAATTATTTTCACAGGTGTCTACGAAAAATGCAATGAACATTCAAGTTAAAATTGGTAGGCCTAACAGCAGCCAATCAGAGTGGAAAAAATATTCTTGTTCTGTGCCATTTTCTAGTTGTTAAATATTCCACAAGATGATCAGATAAAAGATGTACAGCAATGCCAGTTTAAACTTTGAACTATTTGCAAAAAGACTGAGCTCTGCAACATTAAAACATGGATAGAACTGTAACTACATTAATCATAGCTCTTCTTCTCTTCAGTGTTTGTCAGTTTCTGGTGGTGCAGCTCTGTGCTGCCTTCAGGAGAATGGGACATCAGAGTATCATCCATAAAATTTCACCCACATGGCACGCTCACCATCAGTAATCTTCACTCATCACCTGCTGCGCCGCCTAATCGTCATGTGTTTCACATCATGTGTTGATTTTTCCCTGTTCAGCGTTGGATTCTCTGTTTTTATGCCATAATTCACATCTAGTTCGTCGCTCCGTTTTATGTCCCGCTTCTCCTGTTTCAGAGTTTTGCGCAATGTGTGCGTCGTTTTTTTTTTTAACCCCCAAAGGTGCGCAGCGTTTGGGAAGCGTATCGATGGGAAAATGGCAGACTGACATAAACCTTTTAAAACAACTCAAACATTTTTCGGTATTCTGATTATTGAAATTTAAAAGTGCTGTGGTACCGTTGTTCTATCACCCCCGTTTCATACCGGACCACTTACAGCTCCGGTGTTAATGCTATAAAATGAACGCTCTCTATCGTGGTATCACCATGGAGGGATTTCTTTATTTAAATGGGTTCATTTTTCAGAGGGATGCAAAGTCAGGGTATCGTGATTTTAGTAATTACATGTTTATAAGAGCGATTTTCTGTTGTCCTTCCATGGAAGCGGGCAGCTTTCAAACGGAAATAAAACACTTTTTAATATAAGTTGCTGCTTTGACATGATCACAGAACTGTCGAAACATCTGTACAAAAATACCAGACAAAGTGAATCACAGCACCGTCATCAGCCGGTGTAACGCTGAACTGATGCGGTGAAGCTACTAGTAGCAGGAGCGGAGCTGAGCCAAAAGCTAACCAACACTGAGGAGAACAAGAGCTGCCATCGATACAGTAGCAGCCAAGCATGATTTAATGTTATACAATACAGTTTTACCAAGTTGCTCAAAGTCTAAACTGGTATTGTTGTGCATTTAATGTGTAAAGTTTACCTTCGACCAAACGCCCCCCAAAGGAATCCCAGCGCCCCCCTTTTGTAAAAAATTCCGCCAGCGCCCCATGCCGTCCCCTGAACGCCCCCCGGGGGGCGGTACCGCCCACGTTGAGAACCGCTAAACTAATGGCTAATTTCGGCTAAATCATTAATTCGATGTCAGTTATTTTATTATACATACTATAAACTCAAATCTTCCAAACTATAGGAAATAAGATAAATAAGGATCTGAAGTTGGGTTTACAATGTTTTGCTAACAACAGATAGTTATTTTGTTAGCAAGAACGATCATTCAGATCGCTTTTTGCTAGCAAATATTAGCAAGCTAAATCTGTGTGAAGTGTCAAAAACAATCCATCTTTTTTATTCTGCTTCACAATTACGTTCTACAAACTTTGTGTTGATCTGTGACATAAAATCCAGCAAAAAAAGAAAGAACAAATGGAAGTTTGAACACGGCACAAAGCGGAAAGATATGACTACTTTTGCAAGCCACCACCGTTAGCCTACATGCTAGCTCATAGTTTTTAACATCTGGCTGCTGCAGAACAATCAAATTTTCAAATATTATTTTTAAATATGAGCGTAAATAAACATCTCTAGCTGTGTTTCTATGTATTAAGAAAGCGGTGTAAATGTTCTCACTTGAAACATGTCCTTGACTTTCTGCTTGGGTAGATTGACATTAAGCTTGTGGAGCAGCTGGTGAACTTCCCCAATGCTCAAGGTACCGTCTCCATTTTTGTCAGCCTCAGAGAAGGTCTGCTGCAGCCATGTGCAACGCAGTTAAGGCTCAATCAGAAAACACAACAGGATCTAAGCTGTTAATCACTGCACTGTTGGCATGAAGGAGTGGATAAAGGATATTGATCCCGGGTGCGCTGTCTGCGGGCCAGACTGTCTTCATCGCTGATCCCGGCCATCAGGTACTTGAGCCCCTGGATCCAGGTGCGCACCTCCTCTGCATTGTTGGAGACCAGGTCCAGGGACTTGACTCGATCCCCGTAATAAATACTGAAGCAACAGTTTGGGTCGAAACGGTTTTCTGCGTAACGCCGGAAGATCTCAGATTTCTTCCCTTCACAGACCTCATGGATGGAATCGATGGATACTGGAGCAGAAAAAAAGCATTCAGGTTTTCAGACCAATTTCACAAAGTCAGCAGAAAACAGAGGAACAGAGAAATCTGAAAGAACTCACGTCCCTTGACTTTTTTCACATTTTTGTTTATAATTCAGTCTTATTCTAAAATCAGTTTGGGGACAGTTTTCATAACGAAAAATGAAAATACGTTTTAAGACATTTTGTGTCCATATATACAAAGTATGCAACATTGGGGGCACACTAGCCTTTGTTTTCTGTTGCAGGCCTATTTATTGGACGCGTTGGATCCCCTGACGCGTCAAACGCTGGAAATGCTTCAAATCGGCGTTAGTAGCAAACTAAAAAAATAATATCTGAATTCTGAAATGCAGAGCTGAATTTAAGCCTGCCATTTTTTTAACTATTTGAAAGTTACATCAGCTGATAAACAAATTTAAATTAAACAAGTTAACAAATTTGATAGCTTATATTTCCCCAATAGTGGTGGCAGTCAACAGCAGGAAAATTCAAGTTATTATTTGTGTAACAACTATAAAATAATATATAAATCATTTTTCCATGTGTAATAGCATTTAGTTTGTATTATTCAATGTTATTTTAAGTACATATATTATCATGCTAGCTTGGTGCTCTTGGGGGCCCTCTGGTGGTGTGGGGGACCTAAGCAGCCGCTTAGCTTACATATGCCTTCAAGTGTATCAGCTACCCAAATCTTCACAGCCTTGGTTTGGTATTTTGTTGAAACGCCTTTGCCACAGCAGCTTCAGGAGTTTGAGGTTACATCTCTGCAGGCTTGATGAATCTATTTTGGTATTTTCTGACATTGCAGATCCTCTCCTGCTCCGCAGAGCTGCATAGGTCGGTATTAGCAGACAGGCATTTTCAGGCCTTTCCAGATACAGTCTGTTCTTTTGGATTTAAATCTGGTCACTGTTCCTGAAGCCGCTCCTTCATAATCCTGGCTCTGCACTTCGGGTTAATTTTGTGTTTTCACCTCAGTCTGAGTTACAGATCATTACAATGGAACAGGTTTATTTGAAAAGTTTCGTCACGTTTAGCAGATTTTATCACAGCTAAAAATATATGTTTTCTTAATTTGCTGATAACATCCAAATTTGTCTTTGTGTCATCATGCATGTATAAAAAGTCAACAATGATTAACATTTTTGTTAATTTCAGAGAAAAAAGGGACTAAACTCGTCTTTTTGGAACAACCTGACTTTCCACTTCTCCAAACATTTACATTATATTTTCATTTTTCTGAAGCCTTTGTTTCACAGTCAACAGCATTTCTAGTTCAGCTTTGTTTGGTGTTTTGGTGAAATAAAAATGACTTTGAACTCTCACTTTTGGCCTTGTCGTGCTTTTTGGAAGGCCGCCACCGGATGCAGGACTTGTGCTCGTCCAGGAAGAAGAATCGGACCAGCCCTTTCTTCTTCCCCTTCAGTTTGGTCATCTGGGTGCCGGTCTGCATGGTGCACATGCATCGCTCCACTGCACGGGCAAAGATGGTAAAAAGGGTCATTTTCTGTCCCTCAGAGAGAAAAGCATGGAAAATAAATGTGATGCACTGACAGAATAATGACAAAATTAAAGCTAGATTGAAGTGTTGTGTTCAAATATGACTGCAAAAAGTGTAAAAACCCACCTCTGTTAAAACTGATACTTGGTGTAATTTGTTTTATTTACATTATTACATAATTTTGTGTTTATATCCATTAAATGCATTTAGTAAATAATCCAAGCATTGTCTGTGTCGAATGCTTTTAGGAAGCTGCTTATATTATTGATAAAATAACAACATAAGCAGATTAAAGTTTATATTGTCTGACTAGATTTAACCCTTTAACACCAAATATGTCATTTTTGATGATCATTTCTCTAAATATTTTCCTAAAACAATCTGCTGATTCAAGTAAACCTATCACATAAATTTATACAGCATACATATGTATTGTAGATGCAGGGGCGCTGCCAGGAACTGTGGGCCCCCTGACAAGAAATTTGTTTGGGCCCCCCTGCGCAGCTGCTGTTGCAATTTTTTGAGTCTATTTGACACATAAAAAGCGTCACAATTTTAAAGGCCTGCATCTGCCTTGCTTTCTTTGGTTCAATACTGATAATTAGCACAATATTTACTGCTCATAAATTTAACAATTTAAGCAAGTAGGTTGCTTAAATTTTTCCTATTAGTTTTAGATACTGAAATGTCTCTCCTCACAAGCAAGTCAAAAGCAACATGCAACTCCACATAAAGCTATCCAGACTTCTCAAAAATGCTATGTAGTTGCATTTTATTCAAGCTGCAGTACATAACTTTAATAAAAATATATTTTCTCCATATTTGTTAAATCTGTCATGATGTCATAGCAGTTTGTTATGATATGAGACAGATAATCTGTGAAAACAATCAATCTTCTCCATCTCCTTCCTGAATTACTATTACTGGTTAAAGTAATGCAACGTTCTGACCAAAACAACCAATCAGAACCAGGAGGAGGGTCTTAGCGCTGGCAATTAGCCTCATTCACTCACTGTTAAATGTGCTAATGGTGGAGAAACAACTTATTATTACAAGAAACCGTTTATCTGCTGCTATGCTAACTAAACTGAACGTTCACAGTTTGAATCTGCACAGCTCTGTGCTGAGCTAGCTGCAGAACAGCACTAAACAAGGGGGAGGATGGATGAGCAGCATCACATGAAATTGTGATTGACAGCACTAAAACTCTCCTGACACTGACTGGTTGCTTCTTGCACTGGGAGAAAGCAGAGGAAAAAGATTTTTCACAGATTACCTCTCATACCACACTGTCACAACATAATGACAGTTTTAACAAATATGTGGAAAAAAAATATATAAAAGTGACATACTGCAGCTTTAATTTCACTCAGGAGAGGACGGGTCAGGAGGGATGTGGGTTAGAGCTGCTGCTGCTGCTGCCTGACAGTGTGGTAAAAGGTACAAAGAATATATTGGTAATATATACAATGGTGGGATCTTTTATATATATATATATATATATATATATATATATATATATATATATATATAACAACTTTGAAAAACTATTCGTCGCTCTGTTCAATACTCCCGTCCCTCACTCCTGCCTAGAATGATTTAGTGACGCTGTTGCAAAGGGTTAATAGTTTGGGTTATGCATAACTTATCTGATCGCTTCCATAGCAACAAGCAGAAGCAAGACATTGCCTCAGAACTACAGAGACCTCATTGTAGCTATGACCTCATCTGTGACATAAATAGATCAAAGAACTTCTGAGGTTATGAATGCTTGTATTTCAAAACATCCAAGCAGTTCTTCAACACTCTTACAAGAATTTTTAATATGGCAGGGATAGTAGTTAGCGAGTTTTCCCCCCAAGTTTTGGCGTAGGATATTTGGTAACTACTGGAATGAAGAAGGTGTGTGACGGTTTATTTCCTGGTAAAGATTCAGAGACAAGTAGCTCTCAAGACAAGAGTACTGTGTCCAAGTATGATATCTTTGATTCATATCTATTTGAAACTTCCCCGGCTGGGGGAGTTCTTCGGGAGCCTTCCCAGACTGGGAAGCAAGCTTCCCCGGCTGGGGGAGCTCTGCGGGACTAGAAGACTGGACCCACGAAGTGAGCGCTGTCCAAGAGAACGTTTCCTCAGAAACCACAGGGATTGTCGTGACTGAGACAGAAACTGAATCTTCTCTTGAAGAAAACGAAAATATATGGGAACCACTTTTGTTTATGTTTTCAGGTTTGTTAGGTTTGTATTTCTTGTTCTTTCGGTGGGATCTTATTTACTGTGGGGGTATTTTCAAGTTTTTCATTTTTCTATATTTTGTTTGTGGACTTATTTGTTTGGAACATCTAGCCAAACATTGAGCGCTTAGCTTTAAATTTAATTACATTTAATTTAATTAATTCAATTTCAAAAAGGGGGTGGGGGGGTACATAGTGGTGCAGTTGGTAGAGCTGTTGCCTTGCAGCAAGAAGGCTCTGGGTTCAATTCCTGGCCCGGGTCTTTCTGCATGGAGTTTGTATGTTCTCCCTGTGCATGGTGGGCTCTCTCCGGGTACTCCAGCGTCCTCCCACAGTCCAAAAACATAACTGTTAGGTTAATTGGTTTCTCTAAATTGTCAATTGGTTTCTCTAAATTGTCAATTGGTTTCTCTAAATTGTCCCTAGGTGTGTGTGTGTGTGTGTGTGTGTGTGTGTGTGTGTGTGTGTGTGTGTGTGTGTGTGTGTGTGTGTGTGCGCATGGTTGTGTGTCCTGTCTGTCTCTGTGTTGCCAGTCTGTTGCAGACTGACTGGCAGTCTGCAACAGACTGGCAACCTGCCCAGGGTGAGCCCCACCTCTCGCCCAGAACGTTAGCTGGAGATAGGCACCAGCACCCCTCCCGACCCCACTAGGGGACAAGGGTGTCAGTATTGTTCCTAATCCTTCTCTACATGATCATCTCCAGAGGTTCCACAGTCGTCCCCAGAACAAAACCAACCTTCTTTATCAGGGTGTTGAGTGATTTTAGGTCCCTGGCTCTGATGCTGCTGCCGCAACAGATGACGCTCTCAACAACAGACTGATAGAAGATCTGCAGCATGGAAGGATGAGCAGCACCACATGAGATTGTGATTAACAGCACTAAAACTCTCCTGCCACTGACTGGTTGTTTCTAGCACTGGAAGAACGCAGAGGAAATAGAGTTTTTCACAGATTACCTCTCATACCACACTGTCCCAACATAATGACAGTTTAAAAAAAATATGTGAAAATTTTTTTTTTATAAAAGTGACATACTGCAGCTTTAATTTCACTTAGGAGAGGGCAGGTCAGGACGTCCTCTCCTGACCCGTGGTAACTTAACAGATGAGTTAAGTTACTACTCATCTGTTAGTTACCACTTAACTCATCTGTTAAGTGGTAAAAGGCACAGGGGACAAGTTAAATATATGAATATGTTGGTAATTTTTTTCCTTAATTCATTAAATGCTAGTGAAGAGGAGGCAAACAGTCTGTAGCTAAGCTAATTATGCAAAATGGTTGATAATCTCACACAGTCTACCCACCTCTCTTGGACAAAAACTGGGTTATAAATTAATACTCTTGCCTTTTTCTCTCTCTACGTCTCTGCAACATGCAACATTTTTGCAGCAGCATTTTCTCGTGGTGAGTTCAGGTGATGGTCAGGTCATTGTTTTTGTGCACCGTGAGCAGGTAACCTTTGTTTGTAATCTGAAGATACATGTGACGCAACCTGGGACATCATTCAGGCTAATCCTAAGGGATTGTCTGCAGTCCATATGCTCATTATCTGCTTCTCCGCTTCCCTCTCTGTTGTTTGTGCAACTGACAACCCTTAAAGGTCACCTAAAAGCACATATCCAGAATATATCTGGAGGATGAATTGTTCCCAAAAGGTTAGTGGAGGCTTACCTATTTGACCCAGCCTCCATTTGGGTTGTGCAACCACACTGCCGCCGATCCAGAAGAACTCCTCAGCCAGTCTGGAGATGGACGCTTTCTGCCAAAGTTTGGGCGAGCTCATGATGGAGTGGGTGGGCGAGTTGACAGGGGTGGAGGTCCGCTTGGCTTCCCGTTTGGCCCGTGACGGGGAGAACATCCCGGATGATCCCAGAGCCTGGAAAGTAGTCTTCTTCGGGGTCGTCCGGGAGGATGGCGGCGGGCTCTGGCCCAGAGACGGCGGAGCCATCGCTGAAGGCCTGTGGTTCATCTCTGAACTATACATTTGGTTCCGGCTCACATGTCCCATTCGCAAAACATGGACATACCTTCCTCCTGCCTCCAACAGAAAGCTTTAGTCGCACCGTGGCAGCAGGTCCTCCAGTTTCCATCAGTCTACCCACATGAGCAGATCATTCAGTCAGGATCCGGTGCTTCGTCCAAAGGTTCCTCCTTTTATTCACTTTTGCCGCCTGCAGAGTGCTCTCAGTGAGGAAGTGTGCAACTTGTTTGAGTCTCTAAATCTTCCTCAAGCTGTAATCCTGCAGTGAGGCTTCAGCCTGGTCTTGATAGAGGGATTTTCTGTGAAGCCAGTAAGCTCCTGAGGAGGGAGACTGGGACCGGAGGGCTTCACATGCTCAATGTACAGCTTAAAAATCTTCACATTTAAAAACCTGAAGATAATAAAATGCAAAACAAAGACTTGAGATTTAGGGTTTGGTAGGTGGTGTAAACAAGGTGGAAGTGTTTTCTCCTAAACTGTGAGTTAGGATTTCCCTCTAGAGGCAACAGGATGATGTGCAGCTCTATTATTTAAATGTCTCTCAAACAACAAAATGTAAACTATAAAATATAACATTATCTAACTGTTTCACTTAAAATGAAGGAGCAAAAATTGAGTTTGAATGTTTTTATTCACATTTAAAACATAAACTCAAGCAAAATATAGAATAAACATACAACATTTGTAGTAGTTTTACTCCTTATTATGCAGATAATTATCATTTATTTTGGTTTTTATATTGAGAAGACTAGCTAATTTGTTCAGTCATCTGCTTTACAGAATCACCTCTTGTAGCTTGCTAACTCTATTTTCAAAACATTATTAACTCAAAGGGAAAAGAAATACAAGTGGAACTTTTCACACCACAACTGTCTGTTTTTACAAACATTCAAATTTAGATTTGAAGTGAAAAACAAAAAGCGTTGCAGTTTTCTTCAGCCAGCTGGCTGGCAGTGTGTAGGAGAAAACTCTGGTCACACACAGCACTTTCTCCTCCATCTTCTTGAAGTGATTTAAAACTACTGGAATGTTATACGGAACATTTTTTGTGGTTTTGAAACTTTAGAAACTTCTGTTAGCTTGATGGTGAAAAGCGACTCATGAATAGACAGCTCTGGAAAAAAGAGAGCACTTTAAATGATCAGTTTATCTGTTTTTACTTTTTATACGTATGTTTTATTCATTCAATAATAATAATGTTTTCACTCAGGAAAAGTTTGGAAATCAATAATAACAGGTTTTCAAAGGGGTTCAGTGCAGTGGTCTCGATTGTTTTCAAAGCTGCATTATATGCTTTGTGAAACAGTAGCATTACTACCTAGTAATTATCTTCCTGTACACCGGACAAAATATTATGGACACATAATTCATAGCTAGTTGGAGCTTTAACCTATAACTTTCTGAACAATGTTCAATTCATCATCTGAAAATGTGATCTGGTCACAAATGATCAAAACTAACGTTTTGATGGGTTTCAGATACGTGACCCGGATGACGCGTGAAATTCAAATGGGATCCGGAAGTGGATTTCTCCGGTTCCAAACAGATCACAGCCAGTACGCTAAGGCCCTAAAAGGGGTGGAACAGATGAGGTATGTCGAAAATATATGCGTATATTTAGCATATGATCCTTATTGTGTAGGAAAAAAAGACTTGTCATATAATCTTGAGGATTTATCCGGCGTCGAGGCGATTGACGTAACAAACTATCTGGTGCTGCAGCCCTCATGTTATACAACGAGTCGGAAGAAAGCTTTCAAAAGCCTGGAAACATACAAATATTTTGTTTCAGGTGGGTCAATCAATTAGGATCAAAAGAAGCATTAATTGGCTGTCGACTTGTTTCTGCCGGGTGAGTAGTGAGTTAACTAGTCTACGATCGCTAACGCTAACAACAAGCTAACTAATGCTATTTCTATGAGCTTGGATCTATTTGTAAATGATTTATTTAGATTTTGTAAACCCAAATTCATGCTGGAGTTGTGTGTTAATGTTGAGTCATACTGCATTTTTACAATGTAGGGCAACCATCCGCAGCAAACTAAAAAATGTTTGTGGTCAGAGACAGTGAGAAAATAGTCGCAGCTCACTGTGACTTGCATTATAAACGCTTATCTTTATAATTACTATACTTATTACTTAGTAACTGTCCAATAAAATATCTGAAAATACAATTTAAACGATGCGATCCTTACCTGTTAGAAAGTGGTCGCTACAAACTCTGGCATTGTTAGTTTCCGCACCTCCTGTTTCTAGCCGTGGATTATTGATCCACTATCCTTGTCTTTTTTCGGTAAGTTTTTTTTTAATTAACTCTTTTATTACCAACTACCTTCAAAAAACGAAAATACGTTTATCTTTCTCTATTAGAACGGTTGGAACAACCGTATACGACACAGATTTTAGGCATTTTGAGGCTGGATCAACAGAAGTAAACGGGCTGCATTTACTTCCTGACCCTCAGCTGCGTTGCGTGACGTCAGTACTACGTCATTCACAACCCAACAATAGTGGAAATCAAAGTGCATGTCCCCTGAATACACCGTTCTCACAATGCAACATGGTGGTGGTAGCATCATGCTGTGGGGAGGTTTTTGAACTTATATCCAAGTAATAATTTGTGACAAGAATCAAATATCTTACAGATGTGCTCTATTGAATCTTACTAAATTTGATTTATTGTATAAAGAATAAAGGACAAAAAGTTTAACTGTACCAAAATCAGTTTGGATTTTAAAGAAAACAAACAAACAAACAAGCACAACAAACTGAACTGAGTAGAACTGGTTTAAATTTTAATGGGTATTATACAAGTTTTCTGAAAGGAAAAGGAAAACACTGAAACAAGAGGCCAGTGAAAACCCACTTCCAGACCCCAGAAAAGTACAGGAGCTTCAGCAAATTAACACGGATACCGCTATTATACTGTACCCAACAAATACTGAGCGAGGGTATCGTAATGATAAGACATGAAAGTGTTTCCTGTCTATTACACATGAGAGCACCAAAAAGGTTCAAAAACCATCAGAAGGTCCGAGTTAACCTGTGACGGAGCTGGAAGTGCTGAGAAGTATATCATATATTTGTGAGTTTTTGGTCAGAGGTGAACTATATACTCTATAATTCATCAAATAATTAATCTATAACATCAAGTGAAAGGTTTTAAAGTTCTTTTGGAGAGAGAAACTCACAACTACTAGTAGTTTAAATCGATAAATCTACCCAGCTTGGTATATGCACTGTGACTGCGGCAACAATCAAATTACAGTTCTGCAAATTCAAATAGAGTCTCTCTGTCTTTTTGGTTTCAAGTAAGAACGAAAAATAATATGCATAATCAACTCATGTCTGGGGCAAGCAAACATACCATACCAACAAACATCTTATTTACAATACTGTATTTACATCAGACGGTATATTGAGGGAAAAGTGAATTTAAGCTCGTGTTACTTTCTGATTCTAAAAATGTAACAGGGAGTACAATGCTAGGTTCTGTCTTTAAAAAGTGCAATTACTTTTCTCAAAGTAAAAAAATAGATATCCATATTTCGTATATATGTAAAAATGTTTTTCATACAAACAGCCACTGTTGATTTAAGAGCCCTAAAACCGGAGACCCAAAAGAAAAGAAACCAAAAAAAAAGGTAGCTTTCTCTCAATAGGCAGCGAATTATTGTAGATTATAAATTACTTAAAAAGTCAGAAGTACCATTTTATAACATTAACAGCTGTTTAGGACTTTCTATTCTTTAAAGGAGTGTGTGTGTGTGTTTTTTTTTTTTTACTTTTGTAAACTAAAGTGGGCAAAACAAAACAAAAAAAATCCTCTGCATGGCTTTGGGAGTGAAAAACAAAACAAAACCACAACGAGCAACAAAAACTAGTACTTACATAAAATACCTAGGAGCTAAACAATGGTGAGCACGAAGGCCGCCCACCGAAGAACCGCCAATACTTCAGGTTTATATCAAATACAAAAGGTAGATAAGCTGCTATATATGTTCGTATACGGTTGTTTTTTCTCTTGCTGGTGGAACTGAGCGAGAAGTTTTCCTTAAAATGCTCCATGCGTTTTTCCTGGAAGTGGAGCAGATGCCTAAAGGTAAGTAGTGGTAAGCTTCCAGTGGTCTGCAGTGACACCTCGGAGTGGCACGAAGACGCTCGTCGCCCGCTCCCGTTCCACCAGTGGCAGCCGGTTCCTTCCCTTCATATTCAAGTAGTGTTGTGTTGCTGTGTTTCTCAGAATAGCTTATACCGAAACCAAAACTCTGGGGCAGCGCCAGGAGGACGGCTCGCTGAAACGGTGTGTGTTTGTCGCCGAACAAGTCTTTCGTAGCTTCACTCTGTTACATGCTCATGCTTCTTTCCAGTTCATGTAGTGATTTTTTTTTTTGTTGTCATATTCTCATAATAATATTGATGTATACTATAACATATCATATATGACAGATTTATTTCCTCTACAAAAGTGACCTTTTATTTATTTATTTTTTTAAATTCCCCAACAGGAGCTCCTTTCAATTGAGTCTCTCCATCCAGTTTTCTTTCTTTCTCTCTCTCTTTTTTTTTTTACATGTGCATGTTTAGGATCCTCTGCTGGGCTGCGTGGCTTCGTGGCTTTTTGTGTCTTTGTGTGCGTCCTTGCTCTCCCCGGCAGGACTGCAGCTGGCCTGCAGGGCCAGCTGGTTCTGCAGGTCTTTCACCACGCTCTCCAGGCTCTGTCGAGCTTCTCTCTCCTGCTGAAGTTCCTGCCTCAGCTGCTCTCGGTCGGCCTCCGCCTGCTGTAGCTGCACGTGCAGCTCCTCGATCTGCGCAACAAAACCACACGTGGATAAACTTTGTTAAATCAATTTGTAAACACATGACGTTTGAAAAAAAAAAAAAATCAGCAAATTTGTTCTGTCCATGAGTGACAGGCCAAATAAAAATTAGATTAATTGACAAACTGAATTTTTTGTTCAATATGCCTGATAAACTTAACAAGACATAATCATTTCATATCAGTTGATATAGATAATTATTGATTAAATTTTTGTTTTAAACATCTGAAAATCTTCCAAACTGGTGGCGTGACCTTTCCTGTTTTATCCAGTTTTCACGCCACAACGTTGTTTTTCATTCGTAAGCAGTCATGAGACAGCAGTGAAACCTTCAACGGCTGCTGTGCCAGTTACTCAACAGGTCGTTGCTAGGTAACCAAGGAACGTGAGTTGCTAGGTAACCAAAGAGTGAGAGTTAATGCCACCAGCCTTCATTAGCTGTGCTGTTAGAAAATGAGCGGTTAAAGTCTTTCCTTTGCCTATATATCCCAGAATGCTTTGCAGTTCTGGAGCAGAGGTCAGTGAATATTATGTATATTGAATATTCACTTAAAATTCAAATTCACAAATATTTTACTGACCCCAAAGGGAAATTAAATATTGTCGCTCATATAATTATAATTCTTCAAAGAGTTATTGAGGTAGTGATGGCTATTAATTATGTTGTATGTCTATTGTAATATATTGTTATTGATTTATTGTCCAGGCATAGTCTAATGTAAGCTTTGTTATCTGCAGCAGCTTAGAAAACGTTATTATTTTCATACTTGGAAAAATGTTCCTGGAATTAATAAGCCAATAATTTACCATATCTTCTTGTGAAATAGATGTGGGCAAAACAAAAACATTCCAAACATGTGCACATCAAAATGCCAGGCCTACACTTTTCAGCTTGGCCTACTGCTACTCATTCATTTCATTGTGATTTTCAAACTCTGCTCCAGCTTTGAGCAACAAATTAAAACAAATTTGACCAAATGGTGTTGCTGTAGTTGCTCAGTAGTTTATAAACAACAACAATAACCACGAAAAGCCCTGATGTTGATGCTGAGTATCAGGGCTGAAATTATTAATCAGACAAATTGTGATGGATTGATTATTGTAATAATTGTCGACTAATTTAGTAATTAACTGGATTATTCAAGCTCAAAAAAAGAGTATTTGCAGAAACAAAACTCTCAGAACAGTAATTAAGCAAAAAATCTGCACAAACAATATTTACAATAAACCTTATTTGTAAATATGTTCTACCCAGAACTCCTGCATAGTTTTAGCTTCACTAAAAATCTCCTATTAGCACCATTTGCTATCCATTCATTAATCGGTTAATTAAAAAATAATGAACAGATCAGCCCTACACTGTATTAAAGTCAAGCAGAAAGGGTTTTCACATAATTGATGTTAGAAGTTTTGTTTCTGTATTTTAATAAGCAACTATGAATTACATTATTACTATAACTGCTCCTCTTCCGAGTGATTCAGCGGCGTTGCATACCTGAGTGGAGTACTTGACTCGAAGACGTTCAGCCTCACAGCCCTGGTCACAAACTCGAACTTGTCTCTCTCTGTCCAGCTCTCTCTTCAGCCGCCCACAGGATTCCTCTGCGTCCCTCATCTTCCTCTCCCAGTCCACACGGAGGCGCTCAATCTCCTTCCGCAGGTTGCGCTTGGCTTCGATGGCGTCGCGCAGACGGCCTTTCTTAGCCACCCTCACGAACTCCAGCTCCTAAAAAAATCACAAAGTTTTGGCTTGTTAACACCGGCTTTCATGCAGCAGCCTAAATGGCACCTATGTAAGTGTTTTTAAAGTTGCATAATCTCAAATTGAAAAACCTGATTAGAGATTTATGCTGTATTGGGGGAAAATGTAATGAAATAATTGCTTCCTAAATGCCTTGTGTCCCAAATAAATACAACAGACTTTACTTTTAAAAGCTAAACAGAGTGTCAAGATAAGATATTTACCCATTAAATTGACATAAAATGCACATTTTAGGTCAAGGGTGTTCAAAGTGAGGCCTGGGGGCCATTTGTGGCCCCTGGATTTATTTTTTGCAGCCCACAAGACCACAATTCAAGAAAGATTTGAACAAATTAGGGCAAGATTATGACTGTTAAATTAAAATCTAATTACAAAAATGTTACAGCATAAAGTAATCATCTTTTAGGAGCTTTCCACATTTACTTATTGACTTATACTCTAAAGTACACCTTGGTGCACAAAAATCTGCTTTTAATTGATGTATTAAAACACGGCTAAATACAGCAAGTGTTTTCAAATGAAGACTGAACTAGATCCTGTTTTCATTGTTGATAATATCTTTAAATGTTCTTCAGATGCCTTTCATTTATCAAGAAGAACATTCAAAAACCATTTGAAGATTTGGATCTATGACCCCATTCCTACACAAAATATGATTAATCAATTTGTTTAAATAAAGTAGTCCAAGCTTAATTAACTGTTGAGTAGGTTAAGACATACATTTGGTGATTGTAGTTTAAAAAAATATATATTTTTTGAGATATTTAAGCTGCCGATTTTGGCCCATTTGACAAAAATTTTCGACAACCCTGATTTAGATCGAAAGGAACTTTAAACTAGTGATCTCCTGTTTCCCTGGGGTTTTTATATGATGTTGCACAGAAGTCCAGTTCTCAACAGGACAAGGGCTTCAGTTACCAAAGAACAAAAGAAAAAAAAAAGTTAGAAAAGAAGAAAAGGTCAGCAAGTCTCCAGAACAAGAGTGGAAAAGCTTCTGACCTTCACTGTTAAGTATGGTGGAGGATCTGTGGTGCTGTGGGCCTAATTCTCTTTAAAAGTGTGTTGTTAGGTTGCCATCCCAAGCTTCCTTTAATACTGGGAGATTTTAAATATAAATCTGACCCATTTCCAGTTTAATGAAAGGAGGTCAGCTTTATATTTTATATCTTTGATCCAAAACCCGCTACCAGATCAAAAGAGGAATAGTTCATCAGACCCACAATCACAGTTCTTCTAGACATATTTATGTGTGTAACCACAGCTTTTATTTAAAAGAGTTATTTCCTAGAATGCTTTTTAAAAGGGACGCATTGTACTAAATTCACTTTTTACACGTTTTTATTCTTCCATTTGGGTTTCTACTGCTCCTAAAAACAGACCAACTGCTTAAGAAAAGTAAAAAGTAAAGATTTAAAAATCCTCCAATTTTTGAGTCACACTGTACCGTTACCTAGCAACTCCAGCATATTTGGTCAGCTGGTTTTTCTGCTGTATGCGCTGCACAATGGCTGCTGGAAAAGGCAAGTGTTTTGTTGTTGACTTACTACTCAGAAACCACTTGTTACATTCTTGGTGGTTGTGCAGGAGCCTCTACTAATGCTTTTCAAAGATGTACAGTTGTATGATTGTGCGTGTATTTCCAGCCATCTTTACATGTGAGTGTAAATGTTGAGCTGGGGGGCGCTGGTGGCCTGCAGCAGCTTATTTTGATTTAAAGTGACAAAAAGCTCAAAATAGGCTGAAGAGACTGGAATCTCATCTAAGAATAATTTTGTGCAAAATGTTTTGTAGCTACACTAACCATCTCAAGGAAGCATCATATATCACCTTTGTGCTGCTGCAACAAAACCTGCATTTATTGAGGAGTTTTTAGCGTGGAATACTTTATGTCTCACGGAGTAACTATAAGGCGAGGAGTTACCTGCTGCAGGCTGCGTTTGGCTTGCAGGGCAGCCGCCAGCTTCTCCTCCTGCTTCACTCTCATCCGGACGATCTCCTGCAGGACCTTTTCCCTGGCCTCTCTGGTCTCCATCCCAGCATACAGCATCTGCCTCATGGCCTCGATCTCTGGGCAAACCGGCCCCGACTGCCAGGGAGCCAGATCCTGGGCCTGCGGAGGCCTCTGTGGAGACAGGCTCTGAGAAACGCTGCCGTACGCCGCTGGAGGTGAGGTCAGGGAGGAAGCTGGAACCGGACCTGAAGAGGTTTCAGAGGAATGTGGCAGAAAATATTAGAACAACAAAAAACAAAACCCAGCAAGTTTCCTGTTTTTTTTATTTTTTTTATTTTTAGTCCTTCTTTCCAACACCAGATGGCGCAGTTGTTCTGGAATCGCCCTCCACTAGCTGCTCTGTGATTCATCTACTTTGCATACAATGAAAGACACTTGCAACTAAAAAAAAGTCTCTTCATGGACTGGTTGTGTAATGCTGAACTTATTTCTTTTTTAGCCTACCGTCATCGCAGTCGTCCACGTCGATCTCTCCGTCCGTGTCCATGTCCTCGGCCTGACCAGAACACATCGAATGGGTCGGTTTGCTGTTATGTGGCTCTTTTATGGAAATGTTTTTGGATCCTGAAACGTGGCTGTCGTTGGGATGGAGCGGAGGGGAAACCAGAGTCTCACGACTCCTATTGTTGGGTCTGTGGAGAAAGTATGCATAACTCAAATATTCTGTATTTTATACGCGCACAGTAAAACAGATCTGTTTAGAGGACTCACCTCTCAGCTTCTTTGTGAGGTACCGGTTTCTCCTTTTCCACGGCTTTTGGAGACCAGGGGCGGAAAGCAGAGGGCCTCTGTTTCAGCTGGACCTGTTTCAGATCCTATTGAGAGCAAAAAACAACTTCGGTTAAACTCTATGAACTAAGAACATTAAACCAGCCATGGAGAACCCAGTTAAAGGCCCCTCTATTTTAAACACAGCCGTGTAATTGGAGGTCATACATATATGATAATGAAATGACTGGAAGGAGAGCGAGTCTTGTGATCTTTCAGCTTTACATCGCCATGAAACAGGATTTATAACCCTTGAACTGTTTCGCCTTTTGTCATGCTGCAGCCACAACTTCAGTGGAGACTTTATAGATCAACACTGATGAGAGCAAAACGGAGACACAGAAGACAAACAGCATAACTGTGTTCAACTGAGACGAATAAAAAACACCTTCTGCTTCATCGTTCGCTTTCCCACAGTAAAATTCAAACACTTTTCAAACATTTTACAGTTTTTCCAGCATCACTTTGGAGATAAAACAACACAAATGAACTAAAAACAGTTTCATTTCACTAATAAATGATCAGATTTATTATTGAAAATGTATCGATATTCTATGTTCTACAGCAGGGGTGAGGTAAACTAAAATATAATAAAAGTTTATGTTTTTAAGTGTCTCTCAAACACATCGGACTAATTCAACAAAAAAAGACAAGATCAATTACACAATCAATAAGTTGCTGAGAAATTAGGAATAATAAATATTCATTACAACCACAAGATAAATGACCTTCCTGCTCAAATTAAACGCAATATACAAAGAAAGTTGCAAAAATGATCTAAAAATAAATGTTCTGACTAGGTTTTCTGGCTTTTAGCAAATACAAATAATTTTGGTAATTTTAAGTAACAAACAATAAAAGTTGAATCTAATTTAACTTCAGCAGCGAGAAAAAAAGTGAAAATGTTTGTTTTCAGCTGTAAATAAAGTTTTCCAATTTTTGGCTTTTAATCAAATGTTAGACTGTAAATTAATACAAAATGGTGCAGTTTGAACATCAAGCTCTTTCAAGGACTTTATAGAGAAATCAAGAACTTTCCAAACCTTGAAAACGGCTAAATAAAATCCCAGGATTTTCATGGATTTAAAGTGCCTGAACGAACAGGGCCTGCTAGAAGGAAAACCTCTGCAGCTCTTCTGCGAACTCCACCAGGTTATGTTTCAGCATTTCCCTGTTTTCAGCTCCAGCCTCTCTCTCCCTGCTGAAGCATGATGCTGCCATTACCGTGCTTTGTCACGGAGGAGGAGCGTTCAAGACGAGTCACTGTTATTTCACCACCAAACAAAGTTGTGGGTCTCTGCAGCTCATCCAAAGCTACCATCAGCAGGTTTTCACTGGAGTCGGTTTAAATTTATTTTTTAACTGACGGAGCAAATATTACATTTCAAAACTTGGACTTCTGTTTTTTAACCTCATCCTGTTTTAAACTTCCTTCCTGTCTTCATGAAGCTTTTATTTTTCTCCATCAGACTTTCACAAACTCACTGGATTTTACTGAGGTTAAACATGTACGCCTGTTGCAGTAAGCAATTAATCAATTGATCAATTAATCACATGATAAATTACAATGATAGTTTTCTGATGATTTAGGAGAATTTAGTTTAAAGGCTTTTTAATACGATTTCAGTTGAATTTTGGTTTTATTTCCTTTTTATTTCTTGTTTTTGTTGTGTTTTATTTTGGTAAAATGTCTTCCAGTTTCAAAGTTTTAGTCTTTCAGAGGACAACCTTGTATTATTATTTTATTTACATAAAATGGTCTCAAACTGACAGTATTAAAGTCCATCATAATAACTTTAGGGCCAGTTTTTCAGACAGGTCGACTCTACTCACTAATTATGTGACTTTTTAATGCGATCTCTGAAACTGGATTATATTTAGAGGTCTCAGAGTAACACAAATAGATGCCATATGATTTAGGTTTATTTGTAAAAAAAAAAAAAAAACAGCATGCGTCATTTTCCTACTTTCATGTTGTCACATTAATCATGAAACAAAGTTTATGTAAGCTGACAGAATTTTTAAAAAACGTTCATGGGTTATAAATACTTCTTTTAAGATGCTGAAAAGCTTACAAACCTTGTGTGCAGACTTGGACATGGACTGCAACCAGTCAGGCTTCCTGTCTTTGTCAGATGGCGGAGACTGTAATTTGTCAAATTTGGCCCTCTTGGCCGGAATCGGGCTGGGGGACTGCAGAGAGAGGCAGAGAGTGGAGGTTTAATCATCGACATCCTCGCGGAGATGAAGTGCACACATTACATCACAGAGTACAGCGGATATTTCAAGAGCCTGCAACTTCTAAAAACTACTGCCCTGTGACTGTGAAAGGTGTTATTCATGAGAGGCACACAGATTTGTCAGAACATGAAGAGATGTTTCAGAATTCCTTCCCACAGTAAATAAAAGGCGGTCATGGAAAGGGAGCAAATTATAGAGCCACAGTGAGGCAAGGAGGATGGAAGATGCGTCTGTGTAAGCATTCAATCTCTGGGCTTGGCATGCCTGCGTCTGTGTGTGTTTTTGTGCGCTTCTGTGTGAGCGGGCCTTTGAGCTGAGCAGACACTCAAGCTGGCCTGGCTGGCAGCCAGCGTAGGGCTACACTGCTGCCTGCCAAGGAGAAGAGGCGCCGTCAGGTGGAGCAGATCGACTCCCCGAACCACAGAGACACCGCAGTCCAAAGGCAGACAGGGAGGAAGACAAATTAAAGTAATTGCAGTCGGATCTGACTGCAGATGGGATCGCACGGTTGACGCAGAACTGCAGAGTCATTGTGCAGTTTGAGGGGATTCTCAAAACCAGAGAGGAGTTAAAGTATCCGTCTGGATGCAAAGTGCTGAATCCTGTAAAAACGGTGGCGTTCCTGCAAGCTGCAGGACGGCTAACCTGCTCTCAGCCCTCCGGTCTGCACTTGTCAGACAGAGGATATGTTTACCTAGTCAGGCGCAGAGGCCAGCACAGACCTGCTTCCCGCTCTCTTACTCACTACTATGACATCCTGCCTGCAGGAAGGGCCAACACTCCCATCTCTCCGCGTGCGATTCAAGAGAAATGATTACTTCCCTTCAGAAATCCTCAATGAAACACACTCCTGCAGGTTTATGTGTGTTTGTGAAAATCTTTATCGCTGCTTTGCTGTAATCACCTAAAAATAGAAATTTCGCGAGAAGCCTGGCTGGTAATGAATCACGTCTAGAATGGTTTTCTACACAAGGCCACGCTCTGTGCGTGTGTGCGTGTGGTTGCAGCTGTGAGTGGGACGTGTGGTCAGGTGGGTGGTTAAAGGAGTGTAGACACGTATGTGCATGTGGGAGGGTGTGTGTATTCATAGGAGCGTGTGTGTCTGATGGAGGTGGTACGTTGGGTCTGGCACAGCACACCTAAAATAAAGACAAAAATGTCTCATACGCACTGTAAAAAGGAATTCAGGAGGACGTTCAATATTAGTCATTAAAATTATTTAAACTTTTATGCAATGTGAGTTTTTAATAGCCAGACTTAGGCAATATGTCACGGTTATTTTCCATCATCACTTAATCACGATAAAAATTTTCCCTCCTAAAAGCCTCTATGTGCTTATTCCTCTGGTGATGTCACATAAGGCAGCTGACCAGAACTAGGTATATTTTTATTTTACTTTAAGATTTTTCCATATCTTTAATATTCAAAAGAAAATGCAGGTTTAGAAGTTGAAATACTAATGCTAATTGACACGCTATTGACTTGCATTTCCAATCAAAGCACCCAATCCAGATTTGGTACTGATTGGTTGTATCAACCATTAGTGGAAATAAGGACGATTATTAACTTCTGTGGAAGTACTTTGATGGTTTCCATTATTCTTTTTTAACTCATATTAATATATATTTCGTTTCTGAACCAATAAAACATGTAGTTATAAGTCAACATCCAGCTCAGCCATGTGAGATAGAACCCTTAAAACTTAAACATAGATTCACTTCTTAGAGTCTTTGTTAAAATCTGGCAAATGGTTAGCATAAAGCTACACCCACTATGTTTCACAGTAGGAATTGTGTGTTCAGGGTGTTTCTAAATTGTTATTTTGTGAAAAATTAAGAGAGATATAAGATTTTGTGGCTCAGAAAGTTCCTGTTTTGGAGCGAGAATTTTGGCTTGTGTACAATTTTGACAAATTTAGCTACATAGTAATACAAAAGACAAACTCGCTGGTTAAGTTATGTAGTAGCTGTTACTTAGCTGTGGTTTTCAGGAAAATCTTTAATATGCTATACTATTAAAACAAATTTAAAAAGTTGCAGTTTTAAAACCATATTTAGCTAGCTTAATAAGAATGCTAACACTAAGAACAGATTTGCTTGCTAGCTAACATTTTAACCTTGAGGTAGTTGTTACTGATAAGCAGCACATCTTAACTGTGGTTGCCAGGAAAACATTTAACCTTTGATGGATCAAAATGTTAGAATAGATTAAAAAAGTTAAGTTTATATCCATCTTTAGCTAGCTTAGCAACAGCTACAGTTAGGCTTTAGCACTTGCTAAGTCAAACTTGTTAGCAAGCTGAGCTCAGCAGTTTCATATTTCTATTTTAGTGACATTTCATATCTTAATCACAAAATAATAAATATATCTTTGTTTCCAGGTGTGCAAAATGGTCTTAATAATTTATTTGAATGTCTTTTAGCTGGGCAGTGTGAACAACTTGGTTCAAGGCAAATTTTTCCCCAAGCAGACAAATAAAAAGACTTTAAATTATTTCTTTATCTGAAATATGATTAAAATATACCCACATAAAATCTATGTCAATTGTGAAACCCGTTAAACTCTATTTTATCAGAGCAAATCACAATGTAAACATAAAATAACTGGAAATAGTTTTAACAGCTGTTTAATAAATAACTCCAGTTAAACATACGCAATGATAAATTCCCGTTTTTATTTGCTTTGTATTTACAAGTGCAGGCTTAGCGCTTCATGAGGTGTGCATGTTTGTCGGGACACTCCCCTCATGTCTCCACCTGTCTAACCAGTCGCCACTTCACACACCTTTCACACACAAAGCTCCGTGTTTGTTTTTGCTACTGTAGGTTAAATCCTTTAACCCAGACCTCCTCCAGACTGCGTCCCACTCAACGGCGACTCGACCCCTCACCTGTCTTTGGGTCCAGGCCAGTGGTATTCTAAGAGCTGCCGGGCCGCTGTAATCAGACTCTGTAATTACTGACGTGACTGCTGTTTTCCTGACAAAGGATGTCTGCTCGTCTGGTACTATTTCTACCCTGAGGTTTCCAGCTCCAGGAAGGCTGTGAGCACTAGACATAATAGAGCCAGAAAACAGACACTCCCAGACACCACAAGGGACCTGCTGGCTAAATATGACACTGACCTCACAGGAGAGCAGCCGCACAGGCTTTACTCACCACCACATCATAGACACAGCACGGCTGCGGAGCCATAACAGCCTCCCCGCACATCCTACCGCCTCACGAGTCCCACAGGGCCCGGATTGGACATGCATCCCTTTCTTTCCCCTCACACTGGAAGGAGAGGGAGACTTCCTCTGAGGAGTTTGCTTTGGCTGCGTCCCCTGTGGGAACTGAGTCTTGAGTGGGAGGGGGAGTGGGCCAGAAGCGGGGACCACAGAGGAAGCACTGAGCCGAAGGAATGTGTATTTGAAGGCCAAGTACAGCCTCCCCTTTCAGACTCCATTCAAGCATTGCCCTTTTCAACTCGCTATTGTATGATATTTCTTTGAGAAGCAGTAATGAGGGAGCAGTTCAAAGCAAACCTGTGGGCTAAACAGGGTCTAATAGCAGATGGGCAAGAGCAGACATGCATTATTTTTTAATTAGTGCTATATAACAGCAAGCCAATACTGTACAAGCACAAGGCCTTGGCAATTTTCATGCCAGCGTGACTTATAATCACACACGCGGCTCACTGCAAACACATCAACATCTGAATGGAGATCCTGCTGTTTATCCAACCTGCTGAATAACAACTTGAAGCTTTTTCATTTCTGATAGAGTGTTAAGTATCTGTGCTGTGCAAACCATTTTTTACTTTGGCAGAGCTTCAGAAAACAGATTATTTAAAGCAAATTCGGATAATAGTAATAATAAAAAATTAAAGTCTTCCAATAAAGGACGCCCAGTTATTTGCCCTTGATTGATTATATCACAAAAAAGAAAAATATTTTACTAATGCACAAAAGACAGAATAAAACTGATGTCTCCAGCGCAGAGGAGACGACTTATAAAAAAGATTACTCATAAGGATTAGTGAAAGAATAGAGTCAAAGCATGATGGCTGTAAAACGCTGTAGGTCTGACAGGTTGTAACAAGAGTGTGTCCCTTCAGACTCCCAGTCTAAACTAACACTAATTCTGGCTGCTACACCCTCAGACTGGAGCAATTTCAAACTTAAAACTTATAAGTTAAAAGAAAACTGGGCAATCTGACAAACAGACACAACTCAAGTGACAGCCTTGCCAAAAAACATGGTAATAATAAAAATATTAAATCTGTTCATGTGAATAAGTTAGAGAGGGCGGTAAATACTGAAATTCTCCCTGGAAGTCGTAATTTGATTTATAAAGGCAGATATTCTAGTGCAACATGTGATTTCCAATCCAAAATGGCTGCCTGGTGTTTTAATGTAGCAAAAGTTAGTGAAAATATTTATCTTACATCTTTGTCATTAAATCAGTCACAAAAACCAACTAAAACTAAAATATTTTAATCATAAAGCTACATTTAGACGTAAATTAACAATTAATTTACATCTGTAAGATTTTAAGTTTACATCTTGACTGAGCGGTTTTACGCTTTTGAATTATATTTCACACAAATGAAATATGCAAACTGATGACTATATACATTTATTTAGATACTTCCATAATAATATCAGTGTGTGTAAAAGTGTATGTATCTTTGTGTATCTTAGGGTTAAAAGTTGAGAAAATAAGATAAATACCAAGATAAATGGAAACAACAAGGACTGTTTTTTATTAACAACTGCCACACAAAAAGATCTATAGATCTTTATTTGTTAAAATAAAAAATACCTATTTGAACAATAATAACAAAACAAAGTCCTGGATTTATCCATGTGTTTGTGCATCACAGATTGGGCAGCGCTGCTGCTTCTTTATAATGCAGAAGATATGAGTTCAATCCCACTGGATGTCATTGTTTCTATTTTTTAAAATAATGTCTCCCTCTACTCTGCTTATAAATGTCTAAAGCTCCCTTTAGTTTAGCTTTCAACAATTGAAAGCTAAACTGAATACAATTTAATATGTATGGTTACAATGTTTATATTTAACGAAGTGGCTTGGCGTTTTTTAAGGATCAGTTTAAATGCAGTCTAATTGTTTTAGAGTGGCTATATTTTGGTTTTTAATGAGCAGATATTGTAAATTAACTTCAACACTAGTAATAAACAGACACAAAAAACAATCTTAAAAAATCCTCACTTTCCTAGCAAACACCCAAGTCAAACTTGCCACACGCAAAATGGCGGATGCAGTGACATAATGTTTCTAGTTGGCAATGAAGCCAATGTGGCGTCTCGTCTTCTGTATTGATGGAAACTGTTTATCTTGGGTCTGTAACATGGCACAATCCATTAAACTAAACAAGTTTGACAATAAGCTTCTGACAAACTCATAAACAGATGGTTTGAGAGTTTCGTTTTCTTTCCTGGAGCTGCAGCTAAATGCCTTGTAGATGCATGGTTTATATTCATTATACACATGAGAATGTTACGCCGCTGAGAGCATAAATGCGAGCCAGGGTGCTTCACTTTATGTAATCTTGCCAAGTCTGTAAATATTTCATGCTTTTAGGAAGCACACACATGCACACTCACACTGTTATGGAGGGCTAAAATGTAAGCCACTCACATCTGCTGTGGCTCTAAAAAGCACTAATGAAATTAGGAAGATACAAAACATGCTGCAGCACTCATCTGGCGAGACAAAAATAGTTTCCACAGATGAACTTCCTCGGGCAGTGGTCATACAATACCATTGCACGCTGCATGATAGCACAGCATTAAGAAAAGTGCACAGCAACAAGACACAACAGTTTCAGATTACGTCCTCCTTTCCCCTCCTAAACCCCTGAATGTAATCCCCAGATCGACATGTGCTTAGTGGGGCGCTGTCTCACTCAAGGGCACAGCAACTGGCAGGGCCATTCGGGTGACAGCCTTAGTTGGAAGTGGGAGAATACTAGTTTCAGTAACCCGATCCCTGCGGTTCCATGTAGATGCAGTCGCGGTGATGCCTTGAGCTCTCCATTCAGTCGAACAAATCGTGTGACAGTCCCTTGATTTATATAAAGCCCCGTGCTCGCCCCGTACAGTAACAGCTGGGCGAAAACCATCGCTGCGTGCTTAGAATATCCCTGAAACCTCATCCCTGTTCCGCGCAGACGCGTCTCCTGTTTCCCCTCTCTAAATCTTAGCTTAGTTTATCAATTTACTCCGCATCCAGGTTGAGGACGTTTTGTTTATGTGGGCTAGTTATCTGAGTCATGGAAGCACAGTCACAGAGAGGCAGCCACAAGGCTTGGCATAAGGTCGGCATTAGAGTAAAGCTTATTGGATTGTCCTAATTGTCTTTGGGATTGAGAATTCATGAGGTCTGAGGTGGATGGAGGACAAGCTGCTCTCCCTAAAGGTGGAAAATCTTGCCAGGAACACCCAGCTTTCCAACTTCAAGGCAAATAAACTTTAATGAAAACACTCAATAAGGTAACAAAACTTCACAAAAGTTACTCCTAACTTAACATCATTCTTTGTTATGGCCGCGTTTCTTTTGGATTGGGCTATATGGCTGGAAAAAAAACGTATTGCAATATGTTTCATATCAGTCGATACTGATACTTATTGATTCATTTTTTGTTTTAAATATCTGAAACTGGTGGCGTGACCTTTACTGTTTTCTACTGGCAGTTGGTTTTTATTTTTAAGTCGTTATGAAACCTTAAACTGCTGCTGCGCCAGTTACTTACCAGGCTGTTGCTAGGTAACGAAGGAGTGAGTGAGTTGCTAGGTAACCAAAGAGTGGGTGAGATGGTTGATTCCACCAAGTTTGCTTAGATCGCTGTGAGAAGTTGAGCAACTAAAGCCTCTCCTCTGCCTACACCCCCAGAATGCAGTGCGGTTCTGGATCAAAGTTCAGTAAATATTCCATCACTGTTCCATTATCTATTGATATTGATTTTGAGTCTATTGCAGGATATGTTGTCACTGATTTATTGTCCAGCCCGACATTTATTCAGAAAATATTTACTTATTCAATCAGAAAACCTAACTTTATATTACGGAAAAATTGTAACCAAAAACCCTTCAAATGTACCAAAATAGAGACGAGAGGTCAATGTGAGAACTGTATAGAAGAACCACCTATATTTACACTCCTCCATGTAAATATAAACAAAGTCACGTCCTTGACTGCTCCTTGGTGGACAAAAGCTCAATGAACAGATGCATTTTAGAGCATGGCTAACTTGCCTCCAGTAAAATCTCAATCAATACACACAGAAAAGTTGACATTGTCTTCCGTCAGCCCATGACACACTGTGGTTGAACTGTAAAGTGGTGAAACGATGTCTACATGAAGACATTCAGATCAGTAGCACCTACTCGGCATGGCTCTGCTTGGTTACTAGGGTTTTCCACAAGCTACATAGCAGTAGCCTCTATTTTTAGGTCCTACTTCACATTTGGTTCCAAGCCGAGTCGGGCTGAAAATGAGACGTCAGACGACTGTCGTCACTGATTGGCTAGACGGTGAAAGAACTGGTCAAATTCAAATTAAAAAATATCTTAGTGATCCTAAAGGGACATTAAATATTCTCTCAAGAGCAACTGTTGATGACTCCGTATGGGTCCCAGCAAATATGTAGGACTGAGCAATAAATTAATAACAATATCGCAATAGACACATGATCAATATCAATAGAAAATACGATAATATAGTTTTCAATCCTTTCACTTAAACTCTGAGTCAGAACCGCACAGCATTCTGGGGGATATAGGCAACCTCTCACAGCCAGCTAAGCAAAGTCGGTGACATCAACTAACTTACTCGCTCCTCGGTTACATAGCAACTCACTCACTCCTCGGTTACCTAGCAACTCACTTATTCTTTGGTTACCTAGCAACGAACTGTTGAGTAACTGGCGGAGCAGCAGGTTAAGGTTTCACCACCTCGTGCCTCACAGCTGTTTAAAAATAAAGAGAACTGCATCGAGTGAAAGAAGAGAATGAAAACAGCTCAAAAGGAAACTGTGGATAAAACAGGAAGACAGTTTGGCAGAATTTCAGATATTTAAAACAAAAAAATGTATCAATAATTATTCATATATTTAGATTTTATCCAGCCACACTGTCCAGCCTTAAATATATCTAGCATTTTATATCTCGATCAACGCTCCATTGAAGTTGGTGGCGATAATGCAACAAAACGTTGCTTGCCAACCGCCGTTAGACAAGACCGATCACTTTATAAATCCTAAGAAAAGCCACAGTGTTGCACAAAGAGTAACATTTGTCAAGATCCGTGTTTTTGTGTGTTTATTTTTGAGTTTTCTGTGTTCCGTCCTGTTTCCCTGTGAGTCTCTGTCCTGTCCTCCCCGTTGATTGCTCCCCAGGTGTGTCTCGTTCCCTTAATTACCCCGTGTGTATTTAAACCCACCTGTTGTCTGTGTTCCTCGTCGGGTCCTTGTCGTAGTTCGTCACGCCGGTAGAACTGTTAAGTCCTGGTTGTGTTTGTCTATGTCTAAGTTTGTCTATGTTGTCTGTTAGTTCGTCTGCCGGCACAGTAGTACTGTGAAGTCCTGTGTCGGCATTTGCTCGTTTTTGTCAGTCTTGTTTATTCAGCGCTACCGGTAATTAGCTGCGTGCTATATTGTCTGCCGTGCCGCCTGTATTGGACTGTCGAGCTTTTCACCATTAAATACATCATCTTCACCATACCTGGGTTCTCAGCGTCTCTCCTCACCAACCAAACCACACATTATGACAGAAGGACCCGACCAGTAAAGGTGAGGATCGCTACCTACATCATCATGGACCCTACTCGGTGGAGAGAGTTGCAGGATACAATAGAGGACTTTAAAGAGGTTACAGCAAACTCCTCTTTCCTTTTCCGACGCCTCGGGGTAGCCGTAAGACTCCTTTGGGTGCTGGAGGGCTGGTCTCCGCACCTACGTTCGCTGGGTTTGGTGGAGTTGAAGCAGGAGGCAGAGCGGGAACAACAAACAGCGTTGGCGATCATGGCTGGCGATCCTCTGCCTCCTAAGCCGGTCTTCTACTCCACCGCCCCATCTCCGGCACCTCCTGTACCAGCCCCGCCCCCCGAGCTCCCTGAGTCTGCTGCCGGAGCGCAGCCGCCCGAGCTCCCCGAGCCAGAGCTCCCAGAGTCTGCTGCCGGAGCGCAGCCGCCCGAGCTCCCCGAGCCAGAGCTCCCCGAGTCTGCTGCCGGAGCGCAGCCGCCCGAGCTCCCCGAGTCTGCTGCCGGAGCGCAGCCGCCCGAGCTCCCCGAGTCTGCTGCCGGAGCGCAGCCGCCCGAGCTCCCCGAGTCTGCTGCTGGAGCGCAGCCGCCCGAGCTCCCCGAGTCTGCTGCTGGAGCGCAGCCGCCCCCCGAGCCAGAGCTCCCCGAGCCTGCTGCCGGAGCGCAGCCTTCCCCCGAGCCAGAGCTCCCCGAGCCTGCTGCCGGAGCGCAGCCTTCCCCCGAGCCAGAGCTCCCCGAGCCTGCTGCCGGAGCGCAGCCTTCCCCCGAGCCAGAGCTCCCCGAGTCTGCTCCGCCCGAGTTTCCAGAGTCTGCTCCGCCCGAGTTTCCAGAGTCTGCTCCGCCCGAGTTTCCAGAGTCTGCTCCGCCCGAGTTTCCAGAGTCTGCTCCGCCCGAGTTTCCAGAGTCTGCTCCGCCCGAGTTTCCAGAGTCTGCTCCGCCCGAGTTTCCAGAGTCTGCTCCGCCCGAGTTTCCAGAGTCTGCTCCGCCCGAGTTTCCAGAGTCTGCTCCGCCCGAGTTTCCAGAGTCTGCTCCGCCCGAGTTTCCAGAGTCTGCTCCCCCCGAGTTTCCAGAGTCTGCTCCCCCCGAGTTTCCAGAGTCTGCTCCCCCCGAGTTTCCAGAGTCTGCTCCCCCCGAGTTTCCAGAGTCTGCTCCCCCCGAGTTTCCAGAGTCTGCTCCCCCCGAGTTTCCAGAGTCTGCTCCCCCCGAGTTTCCAGAGTCTGCTCCCCCCGAGTTTCCAGAGTCTGCTCCCCCCGAGTTTCCAGAGTCTGCTCCCCCCGAGTCCCCAGCCGGCCTTCCTGCCGGCCCGCCTCCACGTCTCGGCTTTCTGCGCCGGAGACGCCGCCCGCCGGACCCGCCTCCACGTCTCGGCTTTCTGCGCCGGAGACGCCGCCCGCCGGACCCGCCTCCACGTCTCGGCTTTCTGCGCCGGAGACGCCGCCCGCCGGACCCGCCTCCACGTCTCTGGTTCCTGCGCCGGCGGAAGAGACCGCCGGACCCGCCTCCGGGATTCCGGTTTCTGCGCCGGCGACGCCCGCCGGACTCGCTCCTCCGCCCACCTGTTGGGTTGTTTTTTGTTTTGGACAGTTTCTATGGACTCTTGCCCTCCTTCCGTCGCCCCTCCACCCACCCTGTTGGGTTGTTTTGTGTTTTTGGACTTTTCTGTTTTTGTGGGCGTCTGGTATCCGCCCTTGAGGGGGGGGTACTGTCAAGATCCGTGTTTTTGTGTGTTTATTTTTGAGTTTTCTGTGTTCCGTCCTGTTTCCCTGTGAGTCTCTGTCCTGTCCTCCCCGTTGATTGCTCCCCAGGTGTGTCTCGTTCCCTTAATTACCCCGTGTGTATTTAAACCCACCTGTTGTCTGTGTTCCTCGTCGGGTCCTTGTCGTAGTTCGTCACGCCGGTAGAACTGTTAAGTCCTGGTTGTGTTTGTCTATGTCTAAGTTTGTCTATGTTGTCTGTTAGTTCGTCTGCCGGCACAGTAGTACTGTGAAGTCCTGTGTCGGCATTTGCTCGTTTTTGTCAGTCTTGTTTATTCAGCGCTACCGGTAATTAGCTGCGTGCTATATTGTCTGCCGTGCCGCCTGTATTGGACTGTCGAGCTTTTCACCATTAAATACATCATCTTCACCATACCTGGGTTCTCAGCGTCTCTCCTCACCAACCAAACCACACATTATGACAACATTTAGGAATTCAGATTTCTGTTTTTTTTTTGTTTCACAGCGAGAACATGTTGCAGACCCATTTGTGTTTTTTTTTTTTTTTTGTGTCGTTAACTCCATTCACTGCTATTGTGCGTCACGTCCAAATCTGGCTTAAGAAAATAAGACAGCGTGAACTCCCCATAATCTTTCGCTGACAAGTTTCATTTCTGGTGTCTTCGTCATGAACAAAAAAACCTGTTCTTGAATGAAGGGAACTGCCTGTGTGCCCGAGAAAGGATCATCCCGCTGGTGAGAGCAAACAAAAAGAAAAGAAAGAATATATACTGTACTACTGCATGAGAAGAAATGGATTCCACTTCAGGCCCAAACATGGCAACTATAACAACATAGACACGCATGCCTGCCTTCCTTTCAGTACAGTATGCCGACTGTGGCATCACTCCCTCTGCTTCGCAGGGTGACCTCTCCGTAAACCCCAGACGAAAACACACCAAACAGAAATCTCTGCAGGCTATATTTTATTAATGTCAACATTTTTAGTGTGAATTTGAATCCTTCTCAGGAGACGAAAGACAGCGATTTCAGTATTTAGAAGAATGTAAACCAGAGTCTCATTCATGAACGTTTAAACATACATGAAAGACACTGTAAAAACACAAACTCTTACACAAGTATTTTACATAAAGTTATATTAAATATGATGTATTTTTGGTCTAGTTTCTGGTACAAATATCTTAGTGCACTTGAATTTAGTCAAACCGTACTTACAAGTAGCTTTTTAACAAGATATCAGAGCTTGTTTTAAGTAAATAATTTCTTAAAATTGGTTTTTAAAAAAGTACTAGTTGCAAGACATTTTTCCCATCTTATAAGTGAAATAATCTGCCAGCAGAACAAGTATGTTTTCACCAATATTAAGTAATTATTTACTTAAAGTAACCTTCCACATTTTGATTAAAAGGTTCTTGTAAACTAATCTGATCTCATTTCAAATGTACTAAGATGTTTGTACTAGAAAGTAAACCAAAAGTAGTTGGTGAGGTTTTGTGTTTTTGCAGTGCACACATATACACACAATATTTATGCTTCTTTTAATTTTTAGCACATTGTCAGTTCAGGCTCAGAGCAGCTGCAGAGCTGACCTGAAGGCCAGAGGGGATGAAGGTTAATGAGAAGAGAAAGCGTGTGCATTAATGGGCTTTTTAATTTAGCATAGCCTAGGTAGATAAAATTAATTTTAACAACAACAATAAAAAGAAAATTCTTGGAAAACACACAAAATGAAAGGAATGAGAATGTTAGAAGTTGTGGGAAACTACTTTGTTTTCCTTGGATAAATCCGACATTAGCATAACTGCTTTAGGCTTCTCTGTTATTCCCACACCTTCTCTCTCACTTTGTAGCATATATTGATTAAAGAACGAGCTCTGACCCGGCAGTTTTGGATAATACACACATAAATCAGATGCTAAATGTTAGCCTTGCTGCAGGACATCTCCAAAACACAAAGTGGAGGAATATTTAATATATTTTTATTTCATTTTATCTATTATTTAGAGTCTGGCAAACAGCATGAATAAGTGTTGCAGCTTATCTGGTTTGGTGCTTTCATGCATGTTTGTGTGTTGTGTTCATGCCCCCACATAACTTGATCTCTGCAGTGCAGCAGTGCCAGCGCCATCTTTGCCAGCTTAATCCCTTGGCATTACGTCTCTTCCTTATCTCTGCTTACATCTACTGGTAATACATTTCAGCTTTCGCTCCTATAAAACATTCTGTAAATCGTTTTAATAATTAAAATCTGCAATATTTAATAAGCGCAGTATTTCTAAAAACTGCGCTGAATTATGTAGATGTCTTTTACAGCAAAAAGCTGCAGAGTAAAGCAATACTTTTGCATATCATTAGCATTATATTTCATGTGAGAGGTTAGCTGTGAAACAATAAAATGTTAAAGCATGAAACATTTTCTAGGTATGTGTTTACTCTTGGATGTGTTGAAAGAGTCTGTTTTTTCCTCCGCAGAAAACCCATTTCACAATTTTTTCTGCAATCTGATTTCAAAAGAAGGCTCGGTCTTTTGCAAGTCACAAGAAAACTGGTATTTATGATGGAGCATATACAAAAATGCGTCTATGAATAGAATTCTTTTCAGTGCGGCTCCGAGTAATGCAGCATTGCGCAAAGGAGGAAAGGTTAAAATCCTCTTTTTTCCCTGCATCAAAATCTCAATAACAACCTCCCAGTTGTTATTAATGTCTTGATCTTTCAAAAATAATTTCCAGAAGATAAGATTTGTGATTTTCTCAGACCTATTGAGACAGAGAATAACATTTGAGTGTTTTTGTTTAGGATCTCAGCTCATGAAATTGATCACAGCGATAAAATTGCAAACAATAACTCTTCGTGTCTGACATAAACGAATTAGTTTTGATTAAGAAAAGGCAAACGTTAACCAACAAAAGGATGACTCCTGTTGTTGGATGTGCTAACAAACCATAATCTCAGCAGTAAACTGAATTTTCCAGACTTTAAACCTCTCTTTGTCACTGATAAGCACATCCTGCATCTACATGCAGTGAATCACACACAATATTCCCACTGTTATTAAGCTCCACCTCGCAAAGAGTCAGCGAGTGCAGAGTCCAACCAGCTGGGTTTTAATCCCGCAGATTAATACCAGTGCCAGGGCAAAGGAGACAGATTGACGATTAAAATGTCACTGGATAACCTCTTTACAACCCAAACAGCAGCAGCTCCAAAACATGGGCCAGGATCATCCTCAGTACCTGGTACTGAATCACTCCTCTGCCTCCAGACCGGCCTCCCTCCTCCGTTCACAGAGACAGTGAGGAAGGACATCACAGGAGGAAGAGGAGCAGGAGGAGGGGATGAAGAGCAAGCGGTCTCAAAGAAAAGCACTGCAGGGAATGAAGTTGAACATTCTTCTAAATGATGAACTGAAAACCTTTAGAGCAGACACAAAATGTTAAATATGATAAAATATAATTTTATTATTCTGGGTTGGTTTGAGTACTTATGCTTGTAAAAACTATTTATTTATATGTTATTTGTCAGTTTAGGAAGGAAGCATCACTAATACGGTCAAATAATTGTCTGCTTCACTTGTTTTGTAGAAAACGTGAAACCAAAAAGTTTCAAATTTTGTATTTTATGAAAGATGAAATTAACCAAGATGCTAAAAAACAATTTCATCAACTCTGTAATGTCTGTTCTGAAAACAACAAAAACTTAGTGTTTATACTGCAAACTGTGCTAATAGCTAATATATGATGCTAAATACAGTTTTTAGAAAGTAGAATATAGTTGTGTATGTTTCTACTGCTGACTGTGCTAACAATGCTAGATGTGTTTAAAAAACAGAACCTTACTTTGTACAGAAGCTAATGATGCTAATCTGGCTAACTGCTAATACAAGATGCTGAAGACAACTTAATACATCAACTTCATAATAGCCAAGTTTTAAAAAAGTACAACCTTAAGAGCAACAAATGCTAATTGTGCTAACGATGGTAATAGCTAAGATGCTAAAGAGACTCCATAATATCTGGGTTTTAAAAAGGCAAAAGCTTAATGTTTACGGTTGCTAATGCTAACTGTGGTCAGTCAGTAGCAAAGAAGAAAGAGAGATATTATGTATTTTCCTAAATAAATGACAGAAGACAATGGATGGGTATTACAAAAAAACTGCTAAGGAGGGTTTTAATTAAGCTAACTGAAAAAGTTAACTCAGTTTTTATTCTTTTTACTTGAGTGGCCTCAGTTATAATACTCCCCTTACAACCTGCTAAGCCTGCAAACTGCAGCATACAGAAGCCAAGATGTGTCTTAAAACCTGTTTGACCACACTTAGTTTCTCTGAGATTTATTAGGCAAGTTGATTTTTTTTGTAAGTGATTATGAGCTTCACAACCGCAGAGACTGAAAGGCCAACGATCAATCATTACATCAAGATAAATGAACAGCAAAAATACCTGATTAGCCTCAGCTCAGCCACTTTGAGTAAACCTGCTGGATTTTAATGCACCAGCTCGTCCAATTCCATGTAATTTAATGGCATTAAGATGTTGTAATGGTGCTGGTAACTACTGGCTTGATTTTAAAGCCATGATCTGAGATGTGCCACTTTATTTCTCCACAGTTTTTTCTCCTCACTCAACATTTTCCGCTTAGTCAGCAAAAACCAGGTTACAAGCTAAACTGCTTAGTTAATGTTTTTACCAGCGGATCCAGTCTGCCATTGAACCATTGGCTCTATACTTTTAATTTTGGCAAGTTCCTGCCGTTTTGCTGCTGCTTCTGGGTTGCCAGTTGATTATTGTACAAAATACGTTAAAAGCCCCAAAGAGCTTGTGGTTCTGCTGCCATCTGAGCCGACTGTTTATAATTTCTTTATATGTTTAATCACCAGAAACATTTTTTCAGGATTAAAAAGTAACAAAGGATGCCAGTGTGTTACAGGAGTCCTGACCAAATGTTCACTTGCCGGGCGTGAGACCAGATTTATGCTCTTAAAATCTAGCACCTCGTGCTAAAACCAACCATTTATGTGTAAGTTAGTCGCTTTGGACCGTGCACATTTTTCTGTCACTAACAGATATCTGCAAATAAAAACAAGAAGGCAAGGTAGCAACACTTCCTCACTGTGGCGTCTTGTGAAGTATTTAAATAATCTGAGCGGCGTTTACCTTCATGACAAGAAGCTGTGTGACCAAAGAGC
This sequence comes from Poecilia mexicana, assembly GCF_051168715.1. Taxonomy (NCBI): domain Eukaryota; kingdom Metazoa; phylum Chordata; class Actinopteri; order Cyprinodontiformes; family Poeciliidae; genus Poecilia; species Poecilia mexicana. The sequence goes on from NW_028263374.1 coordinate 18,790,476, forward strand.
CTTTAATATGCAAAGCAGCTTCCTGCTCAGCTGAGCCTCGGCTGGCGGCGCTGCGCCTTCGCCGTAACCCGAGCCAGACGAGCACACCCCCTCCCCGAGCGAGCGAGCGGCCGGCGGAGAGGAGAGGAGGGCAGGTGGCAGGTTTATTTGGAAAGATGAAAACAGGATGAATAACGGAGGTTAAGAGGTGTGCGGCGAAGGGGAGGAGAGGTGGGGGGAGGTTAAAGGGAGGCGGCCATAAAAGCTGTGAGAGGGCGAGGTGAAGTTAGGGTCACTGCTGGAGCAGGGTTCCCATGTGAGGTCATTTCACCAACACAGTACGCGTCCTGAGAAACTGCTAGGGAGCTAATTGGCTGAACTGAGGCCATAAATCCTGCTGAAATTTATAGACGCCATTCTGTTTTCTTTACTGTTGAGAAGGAGCCCTTCTGGCCGCCAGGTTCAGAAATCTATGCTCTGCTTCTGCCATCAGCGATGGACGACTTAATGCAGCTCAAGACACTTTTTTTGTTTCCAAATAACTTTGAACTTCAAATGCATATTGGATATTGAATATTGGAGAACAAATCTCCAACTCTACAAATATAGATAAAAAACTAAAATAAAAGTTTTTTCTAATTCAAAATGTGAGAAACATTATTTGATTCTTTCATTTATCGTTATTTAAATCTAAACGTCCAACAAATACACAACAATTTCCATGTTGTTACTATTTATAAATCTATATTTACTCAGTCAGGTACGTTACAAGAGGAAGTGAGGTTTATTTTAGTTTTTAGAAAACCAAAATTAATGTTTTTTCAAATTCAAAACATGAAAAATATAAGTTGGTTCCAGGTTCTTACACATACATAGACCGTTAAAATCCTCATAGATCCATTAAAATCTAAACATGCAAGAAAAACACAACAATTTCCACATTGTTACTATTTACAGATTATTTTTACAACCAGGTGAATTACCAAAAACAATTAGTTTTATTTAGTTTTAAGAAAATGAAAATTTTTTTCCAATTCTAAAAAAATAAATAAGTTGGTTCCAGATTCTTTCATATGTATTGTTTATTTTTTCCATTAAAATCTATGTATTTAACCAGGTGAGTTACTAAAAACGACCTGGAAAAACCAAAAATTAGATAAAACCTCCATTATCAGCCCGATGCTTTAAGGCATCAGATTAACTGAGTTTTAGCAGCAGCTGTCTTTTGTTGCAATGTGGAACTGATCAGTGAATAATAAATAAATATGAGCTTCAAAATTTTACATTTTGAACATTGTTATTTTTCAAAGACCAAAATGAATTGTATTTATGGTTTCGGTTGTGTGTGGTTTTAATTTCCGTTTCATTTATTGTTTTTGGTCGTCGTGTTTAATTTTGGATATTTATAATATCTTCCAGTTCCGGTGTTAAGAGTTTTTACAAAATTAAAGTTTATTAGTCTTTGAGAGAGCAGATTGAGTTATTACGCCATTATCAATTTAACACTTGAAAATGGCTCGAAACAGTAATATTAATGTTTATTGCCATAATTACTGAGACAATTCATCATCCAGCAAAATTTGTTATTGCGTTAACACAGCGCCAAGATGGAAAGACAACAGAAATGCACTGAAAAAACATCATAAGTTGTAAATAATCTGCTCTGGTCTCCAGTTCCAACTGTAAAAAGTGATAAGAAGTGATGAGTTTTGAGGGAAACAAGGAGTTTGTAGGGAAAGAAGTGGATGAAATGGATCGCTCAACCATCTCTGCCAGAGAAAAAACCGCCAGAGGAAAGCCCACACCCATATCTGCACTAATAAAACAAACTAATGGGCCTATTTAGATAGCAGAGTAATGGAGAGAAGCAGAAAAAACTCTGTTTTATGAAAGAAATGAGGAAATACAAAAAAGCATCTGGGTTTCATAAACCCAGATGCCCAAATGACCACAATTAGCCGTGCGTAAGCTGTGAGAATGTCGTCATTTTGAAGCAGAAGTGAGTTTCTGCTCACATGGTGCGTCTGTGCGTTCAGCAGCATCAGATCAAATAGCATCTCTCTTGTTTCCACATGTTCAAGGAATTCTCTGCAAGGGAAATGGGGGATAAAACACCCACAACATCCGCTGCTATGATCACGAATCTCATGCCTGAACTCCAGTTTTGTTTCCCGTCTCCATTCATAGGAAAACATATCTGCTTGCAGAAGTAATTAGGCGAGAGGGCTCGAGCCTCACAGCCTCCATAAAATGAATATGAGCGCTCTGAAATGGAGGAGGGTGGGAGGCGGACCGCAGCACCTCATGAATTCTGCAATTTGCCGTCTGTTTTATCCACTCTGAAAAATTCTTGGAAATGTCTTTTCCTGGGCCATTTTATTGCACAAGAGGCTGTTTTTCTCCATGGCAACTGCATAACAGCAGAGCCCGGCTAAGCTCTGACTCAACAAACAGAACTTCGCAAAATACTCATTTCAGCGCCAGGATTCCCCCTCTTCTTCGCCCAGCGTTCCCTGCGAAAGCGGGGAACAATCATGTGAACTGGAAGCGTTCGGGGCTCATATGTGCTGCAGGGGAAAATGTGCAGAGCCTGTTGATGACGAGCCGCTGAGCTTGGTGAGATGAACCCTGAGGCGAAACGTAACTTTTATAAAAATGGTATGAAACAGATCATCTCTGAAAGAAAAAAAATAACTTCACCACTCCCAGTCAAGAAAACAAATTTTAGTGGACAATAAATTGTTCCAGAAATTAGTGTGATAAATGATATTATTGCTGTTTTGAGATCATTTTCAATCAATATTAATGCAAGAACACATTCTCACTGATCAATAAGCTTTCATTTCTAATGAACGTCTAACACTGGGGCTGGAAGGCATTTTAAATATCCAAAATAAACAAGCCAAAAGAAACAATGAATAAAATGAAATATGAAGCCCTCAAAGAAAGGCTAAAAAAACTTTGATCCAGTTTATGAGAAAGAGAGAAAAGAGAAAAACATTAAATCAGGCAAATGAAAATGGTTGAGTATGTTTTCATTTATCATGTAATTAACTAATTTATTGCTGATTGCAACAGGCTCAATCTAGAGCCAGGAGGCGGGTCTTAGTGCTGTCAATCACAGTCTTGTGTGGAGTTGCTCAAACCCCTTGCTTTCTGCTATGCTGCAGCTAGCAGAGGCTCAAGCTAGCTACCATAGCTACCGATCACGGCGTTTAAAAATTTCTTTGCCATTATCACATTTAGCAGCGAGTAAATGAGGATGATTGACAGCGCTAAGCTCCTCCTCCTGGCTCTCATTGGTTGTTTTTGGTTGGTGCATTTCTTCAGGCTGTAATCGTAGTTCAAGAAGGAAGTGAAGGAAATTGATCTTCTCACAGATTATCTGTCTCATATTAAACTGTCACATTTGTAGCAGTTTTAACAAATAAGTAAAAAAAAACCTGTTATTTATAGAAGTTACATACTGCAGCTTTGCAGCAACAGCGGGTGTAGAACCGCCACACCGGACCAGCCGTTACATAAAGGTCTGTGTAGTTCATGTGGGAGCTGGGAGGACGCAGGCGCTGTGCGTCTCTTGTGTCGCCGCTAAACGAAGGCCGGCTGGCCGGCCGGCTGGGGATTAGTGCTGCAGGCAGGGACCGAGTACAGAGCAGGACGTGTGTAATCTCCAGCTACAAGGCATGAGAAACCGCAGCGCTGCTAACGCACGTGCAGCACAATGAGCACCTTCAGCTTTCTGTTACAGCAAACATCAAAGTATTTTATTAGGATTTTAAGTGGTAGAAGAAAACAAAGTAGCACTTACTTCTAAATTAGACCGATAATGAATCACTCAATTTTCTCTTCCATACATTTCCAGACCCAGCTCTGCCTGTAGGCCCAATACATTGGTCTGATCAGAACCGTCCACATGTCTGCTGTGTCCTCTGCATGGCTTGAGGCAAACTTTGAATGGGACTCATTATGTATTTCTTTCAAAAGTGTTTTTTTCTTGAAATAGTCAGTCCATGTCCATGTTGTGTCAGCAGATTGTCCCAGCTGAGCTGTGGATATCTGCAGCTCCTCCAGAGTTATGATGGACTCTGCAAGATGTTCAAAGCCCTAAAACAGCTGGACAACATGGCTGACAAACGAATCACGACATAGGGGTTTCACATCAGTCGATATTGATAATTATCGATTTGTTTTTTGTTTTAAATATCCAATATATTGCCAAACTGATTTATCCACAATTTCATCTCCAGCTGTTTTCTCCTTTAACTCCACCTCAATGTTTTTATTTTTAGGCAGTTATGAGGCATGGTGGTGAAACTTTAAACTGCTGCTGCGCCAGTTACTCAGTAAGTCGTTGCTAGGTAACCAGACGTTACTTAGCAGGTTGTTGCTAGGTAACCAAAGAGTGAGCGAGTCAGTTGATTCCACCATCCTAGCTTAGATCGGTGTGAGAGGTTGAGCAGCTAAAAGTTTCCCTCTGCCTACATCTCCCACAATGCTGTGCGGTTCTGGATCAGAGTTTAGTGAATTTATTGAGTATTCCTCTGAAATTATCTATGGATTTTTATCAGGAGTCTACGGCGATATGAATTGTTATTGATTTATTGTCCAAACGTAGTTTCATAACCTTGATTTATGTTTAGATCAAATTACATGCAAAGTGTTTAGTAATCAGGTGAGCACTGAAGGTAGCTGGTTGCAGTGGATTTTGTTTTGCGTTATCTGAGTAATTTTGTTCTATTTCTGTTGATCTATCCCACAAAATCCCAACGAAAAACATTGACAAAACCTGTAGAAGTTAAATATGTTTGCACACCACTGTGTAACCCATGAACTTCAGAGAATAAGTCGTATTTTCATCTTATTAAAATGCATTCCTCACCCGTAACACACTCAGGCAAACGTATTTTAAGGAGTAGTTTTCCTAACCACCTGTCCTTGAATCATACTCCTCACTTAGCCCGCCAGCAGAGGATTTAGTTCGTGGCTTTGGTGAACCGTCAACCTTCTTGTCTCAACTAGTTACGGCGAGTCCAAAGAAAACAGGACGTCTGCTAAATTGTAACTCAAGACAAGAGCGAGCGAGGCCGCAGTTTCAGCTGCTGTCGAGCAGCTGCGCGGCTGCTAGCCGTGTGGCTTTCAGAGGCTTCAACCATGCAAAGGCATGGAATAAAACAAAATTACTCTTTATTTGTCATATTTAAGGTCAATGCAACAGGGCACGGGAGCCTGCCAACTTCTGCCTTTGCTTGTGTCGTACTCCCTTGTCTACCTTGTAGTGAATACAGAGGAGTATGCCACAGGGAGGGGAGGCCCTACACAGGAACTCAATAATAACTTTCAGCAGTCTAGCCAGGAGGCTGGAAGCCCAGACTGCGGCTGTTCCCTCCTGCCCTCGTTCCTCCCTCCGCATAAGCCCCACGCTCCTCCCCCCGTCCGCTTGCTGGCTTGTGTCTGCTCCACAGGACTGATGCATTCTGCAGACAGGCCAGTGCTCTTAAAGAGACACAGGCCACATTTTTATCCCCTGAATCACTGCAGCGGATCAAACGACTAAAGCAAGACCTACTTCATTTGCAGCCTCTCAGTCAATCAGTAAAGCTCCTTCCCGTAACGACCGAGACGACAAGACGATGCAAAATACGGAGCGATTAAATGAGAGAAAGTATGTTGAGAGGCTCTCGGCTGAAATGAAGCTGGATTGTCTGGCTGCGGCGGATTCTGAAGGTGCCTTTGATGGTTAAGAGAAAAGAAAAGAAAAAACTTTTGCAAGTCCAATCAGTTTGCTTTGTTTTTAAAGTGTTTTTTTGTCAACAGTTATAATGATAATCTGAAGAACCTTCAATAAATTTGCTAATGAGAAGTTGGGAGTTTCCGAAAATAAAAACCGTCTCCATTGTTGCACTTAATTAAAATGCGGTTGCTAAGAAACAACAGCAACAATAACTATTATCAACAATAATCACACAGAAGATTGCCCATTCACTAAGCTTATTAATCACTTGTATAAAGATAATTTTGTCTTTTTATTTTTCAGGCAACAACCTAAAACTGTTTATCCATTAAAAACAAAATTTACCGCCGAGGACTCGTGTCTCAGCTTTCATTTGTGGGGGAAATCCCATTCGAATTAAGTGAATAAAAAGTATTTTGAACATTTAAAACGCTGTGAAGAAAGAAAAAGGTTCCCTCCTTTTTTATGTCTTGAGCAAGTCCTGTGTTATAAAGCAGAGAGCGACTCGTCATGGTGAGCACTAAACTGCGGTAAGGAAACAATTAAAATTTTAAAAGAGTGAAGTGACACAGAAGCCTACAAGCTTATTTTCTTTCTGTCAGCACTTTTTCTTTCCATCTTTCGGAGCTGCGAGGGAAGCGACTGAAAGCCAGACTCTCTTGGCGAGAGAAAGAGGTCAATATAACTAATTTAGATTGATATATTTTATCTCCCACACTGCTTCAGGGGATTTGACTTAATTTCCACCAAGTCTGACCTACAACAAAAATCTACAGAAGAAATTATTTCTGGTATTGACCCTTTGCAGCTTCGTCACTAAATCATTCGAGGCGCCATGATGGACGTCGGACCTGAGGGGCGGGAGAGTTGAACAGAGCGACTGAAAATGGGCTTTTTTTTGCCAGTTTTTTTGTGGCTACTACTTGTTGGAGTCAAACTAATTTGTCTTTGAACGTAACACACCTGGTTGGGGCTCACAGACGGCAGCAAAGTTACCCCCAGAAAACTTGCTAAGCCTGGTGGTTGGAGCGCGACGGCAGACGTTCATCCAGCGGCCTGTCGTGTTTTTGAGTTAAAAAATGTTTTAAGTTTGAAAATATCACTCGACAATTATGTGTTATTGAAAGATTGGAAGATTAATACCTGAACACCAACTGTAAAGTCTTAAAAAATGCAAATATTTTAAAAAGATTTAAATAAATTAGCAATGCTAAGCCTGGTGGCCCGCTAGGCTTATAAAACACTGGGGGAAACGCTGGACGGCGGTATTTACAACAGTTGTAAATAGCTAACTAAAGTCATTATGTTGCAAGAACAGAGTTGTGGCAATGCAAGAATAAAGTAATATGACAATAAAGTCGAAATAATACAAGAATGAAGTTGTAATATGATGAGAATGAAGCAGTAATTTTATGAGAATGGCAACACAATTTTTCTTTTTTTTTAAGTAAAACATTTTTTCTATTTTAATTTTTTTACGTTCTGATAAAACAGTCATTTTATTCTTCTTATTTTATGATTATATTCTCGTAATTAAGTAAAGATTTTTCTAAACCGGCTCTAATACTCCATTGTACAACTCGTAGACGGCACGACTGAAATAAAATCCACCTTTTGAAAATATTTTCTGTCATTTGAAAAAAAAACCCCAGATTAAAATCAAAAATTTGACCTGGTATATAAAAAAAACCCTGATATTTAATTTTTAATCTGTGTTGCCCAGGCTTAATGTTTAGGGCTTGTTTAATTAAAGTTGCTTTTGGTTAACAAGCTTAAACAACAAGCTTCTGCGTGTTAAATTAAATTAATTACCTTTTTTAATGTGGATGTTCCTAATTCTAAGCAACTGAAGGGGATTCCTCTAACTAAATGCAACTAATATGTAATAATAAAACTGAGTTAATGTTAATAATAGAAAAGGTCACATCACAGGGAGAATGCTTCGAAAGGTTTCACCAGTAAAGCGGAGGCTGCTGCACACACCAGCTGCAGCATACCAACAATTGAAATGATGACCTCAATCTGGAAAAGCTATCAGGCTGAGTTTGTAGCTTCAGAATCAGGCACTTTAAAACTGTTTAAAAAAAAAGAAAACTCAGCAGGGAACATGACTAAGACTCTCAGGAGTGTCCTCGGCGATGGCTTCAAATCAAATCTATTGCTGTCAGAGCTCAACAATGCTGTTATTCCCACTTGAAACGCTGGTGCCAACAAAACGCACCGCCACCTGACTGTAAGGCTGTTTCTGGACAAAAAGCAGAGAGGGCCAGAATGTGTAGCTGAACAAAACAACTTACTGTGTTCGTTACTCTGGCGCGCAGGGCAACTTGAGAGGGTGACGCATACCCAAACAACACCGAGTCATTGAGTCACCAGTGTTTACGCAGCCACATAATTCTGCACCATCTGCAAGGCTCAGGTCTGATCTTCTGACATTCACCACTTTGCAATCCTCAGAGACGTTTTAAAAATACTCCAGACTTGGGTCTTTCTATGCGGCAGAGATATGGGGTCGTACCACATGAACTTTGCACTTTTTGCCCCATTAAAACCACAAACTTTGACGCATTTTATTGGGACTTTATGTGTTACATCACAAGGTAAACCATGATGGTGAAGTGAAAGGAAGAGGACATATTCTTAAAACAGGCATGATTTGTAATCTATTACTCTGCTACCTCTAAATATTAGACTTTAGATCCGGCCTGAGCCCGAGGCGTCGCGTCCAACCCGACGGATTACAAACCCGAAGTAAAAACAACATATTATTTTAATTACAATTTTACTGCTTTAGTTTTTAGATCATATTTTGACTAAGCTGTGATTTCTCACGTTTCTATTTTTTGTTCAACATTTTCGGGCTCCATTTCTTTGCTTGGCTGAGTCAAGTGCAAGTCATCCGGGATGCGTGACTGATGGGAGCGGAGCAGGGTGGGACCGCAGTGCGCAGCCCTCCTTAGTCTCATAAACGTCTGCTCCTTTCTTTCCTCAAAAGCAACAGCTGCCTACTCCTCTATCTAGACTATAATAAGTAGATTAACACAAGTTTACGTTGCACATTTTCGCTCGGCTTTCTATATGCTGCATGTATTGTAGGCTTGTTAAACGCGCCACAGAAGCCTAGCCCAGCCTAAATTTTGAGTTGGGATCAGGTTTGGGCCATAAATCTAAACTCTACTAAATATAATCAAGTTGCCTTTGAGTCGGAAACGGCCACCAGGAACCAAAGGATGACAGATGCATCACTTCGGTGGCAAACATTTTAAGGTGGAGTCTTTAATGAGTTGGTGAAGTTTAATTGCTTGTTTGTTGCTTTCGGATACCAAAACATCTGAGAGCAACAGCTGGTTTTAACAGCAGTGGTTGTCACCAACGTTGGTGACCGATGTTACTTTGGTGACCAATGTCAGTAACATTACTTACTTTGGTAGCAAACCAACTGTTTCATGTTTACTAATGTAAGCAGTTGGTTAGAATTTGTTACTTTTATAACTAATGTTACCTAAGTATCATGTTAACCAATATTATTAACAAATTAATAATTGGTTACTATGGTAACTAGTGTTACCATAGTAATATTAGTTACTAATTGGGTAATAATCAACTCTCATGTTTGATTGGTAAAGTTCATGTTTATGTAAAATAAACATGAACAGGACAACTGTTAGTTGTGCACTCAAACAATAATGAATTAAAATGAAGCTGTTAAAATAAAACCAGGATTAAAGTTGAGCACATTCCAGGTAGGAGACACAGCAGACCTGAATGCAGTCTCCCCACAGGGTGGAGGTGGTATCATGCTGAGGGCCTGCTGGCCAAAACTGGTGGATGGAGCTGAATAGTGAAATTTGTTTGAGGCTATAAAAGACTTCAGACTGGGGTTGACCTTCCAGCAGGACAATGACCCTAAACACGCCGCCAACGCTATAAAGGAATGGCTCAGACAAAAACATATGCATGTATTTGAATGGCCTAGTCAAAGTCTGGACCCACATCCAATAGAAAATCTGTGGCAAAATTGAAAGAAAATCTCAGTCCCTAGATTTGCAGCTACAATCTACTGACTCAGGGTAGCTAAATGAATATGCATGCCACACTATTCAGATTTTTACCGGCAAAACAAGAGAAACATTTTTCTTCCAATTTGGAGGTGGGAGAGATATGGACTTATAATTTTATCACAATATCTTGTAATACTATTCCAACATCATAACAAACTATTTATTACTGATTTTTAGGTAACTGTACGACTGCATGGCATCCGAAGCTCCACAAACACAAATATCCTGCTTGAAATCGGCTTCTTCAGGATTCCAGCCGCATGAAGAAATGTGGCTTTTATCACTATACTGCATGCAGAGACTTCATTTAATCATATTTTCAAAATTACTGACACTTGTTGATGCTCTCATGGACAGACACATGTCGAAAATATTAAAAATAACATTTCAGTCAGGTTTACCGTGACAACGATAAATCAAAACTCTTATTACAAGAAACATTTCCACTCCTATTCAGGTTCAATGTGAACCATCTTATGATTTCAAACTAAGTAATAATAATAATAATAGTTAAAGAAGGCAGTCTGGTACTCCTGTCAGTCTCTAACTCTAAACTTGCCGTCACCTCCTTCACCTTACAAGGCAAACGCACAGAGGAGAAAAAAAGGCAATGAACTTCTGACCTGTCATTGAGACGGCAGAGGAAGCTCTGCAGCTCAGGGGGCAACCAGAGTCCACTCTGCCACTCCTCCCCTCAGCGTCTCACCCTGCCATCTCATAAAACCCCAGTAAAAAAAAAACCTCCTGCTCCCCTTTTTTTATGGATGCCAGATGGTGGGGAGGCCTCCTTTGCCTCTGGACTTGCCTCCCAAGTCTAGTAAAACCAGTTGACCTCAGTAAAATAAAAACTGCTATTTATGAAAAAAAAAAAAAGGTTTGGAAGAAAACACACAAACATCCTGCCACTGAAACAATCCAGCGACGTCTCATCTTCCAAAGAGCTCTTTTACAAGACGGGAGTCGCATACGTAAGCAGCCGAGCTCTCACGGTGAGGCGGCGAAGTCCAGATGTCATAACTTTACCCAGGAACATTTTTATTTTCCTGTGTGAAGAGTTTTTTTGGGGGGGCTAATTGCGAGCTTTGGGTGTGAGAGCAGGACCTTTGGCAACGTCTTTAATTCTCCCTGAGAAACAGAGAAGCAAAATAAACAGAGCCGTCTGCGTTCAGGAGAACGAAGCCGAGCCGCAGAGCCGCAGTCTGGCCTGCGGTTCGCTGCATTTTTGTTCCAGCACTGACTTCACCTAAAACAAACCCTCTGCAGGACGCTACAAAATAAAAAATAATGCTTACCCTGGGTCTTCATTAACTAGTTTAGCAACTAGTTTACCTGAGTAACCTGTTTGAGAAAATTTACTTTTACTACGTTGCACTTTTTACGTTTACTTGAGTAATTTTATTATGAAGTATTTTTACTCTTACTCAAGTAAAAATTCTGGATATGAACATATTAAATATTCACCAATCATTCCCAGAGTTGGGTAGTAACCAGTCACGTTTACTCAGTTACATATACTTGAGTATGTAAATATTTACTTTCAGGAGTATTTTTACTACACTGTACTTGAGTGAATTTATTGTGAAGTATTTCTACTCTTACTTAAGTAAAATCTCTGGATTTTCTAAACACTAAACGAAGAACAAACATGTTAAAATTCACACATCTGCAGTTTTGTTAAAATTTCATAAGTTTTCATTGAAAGAACTAATTTAAAAAAATATATGTTTTGCCTTATTTTGTTATTTAAATGAATTATTGTCAGTCTGTTCTTTAAAATACCAACATTTCCACTTAACTTTCTATTTTGGTCTGTTTGATTATGCAGTTTTTAAATATTAAATCATTAATTTGATCAGTTACTCAGTACTTGAGGAGACTTTTCAGTAATTTCTTTACGGCCACCTTTTACTTTTACTGGAGTGAGTTTCTGGGTGCTCTGCCCTCCTCTCACCCCGACACCAACAAACACACATGCGCTGCTACCTCTTCGTTTCCGCCAGGCGCTGGGCAAACTCAAATCTTTTCACTGACTTGTCCCTCGTGTAGGAGTTGTGCCCTTTGACGACTCGGACTGAGTCCAGCGTTTGAGAACGAGCCGAGTTTGGTGGGAAAGAAGGTTAAAAGGCCGCGGATCGCCTCGCTATAAAAGAGCCGCTGAATCAATAGCTTTCTTTTACTGCAAATCAATTGAAGTGATTATCCTCTCTTCCAATAACAACTGTCTTCACCCTCTGCTCACCTCAGACGCCCCTCTTGTTTTTTCGCCCCGTCCTTTTTTATTTATCCCACTAGTTGGGTCGACCATTTATGTCCTGCAATTCAACCTGACCCCTGGGCAACCCCTGCCATGGCTGCCTGAGCCATTAGGTTGGCTGTGTCTGCAGGTTATTAGTGTGATAAAAGTTTACTGTCCTTCCAGCCGCTCGCTGTGGCTCCAGTTTAATGTTTCTGAAGAGCAAGTATAAGAGGGGACAGGAGGGCATCTGGTCAAACACAAAAGACGCCACATATTACATCTTAATAAGCAGGAAAAGGATGTAAGCAGAGGAAGCTGTCTGAATCTACAGCCAGAATTATGGCTGCAAAAAGCCAATAAAGAGACAAAAACAGTCTGGTGGCCAGAGTTATGTACGTCCAGATCGATGTTTAAATCTTTTTGCACCACACCAAACAGATTCGCTGCCGTTGGTGGGGAAGTTATCAAGAATCACTGAAATTTAAAATAATGAAGTCTGATGAAGCAACTTCAGAGGAAACATTTTTTAAACTACTACAGTCATGAAAACGGTTAATTCAGGCTGGGAGACACTAAAAGCAGAGAACTAGTAACTAATGCTACCGGTGGCGTAATTATGGCGTTAATTGCTAATGTAGCTTTTGAAAAACTGAACTTTGTATTTGTTTTAAAATAATAAAATCCCAATGTTTACAGTGACGAATGATATCTTTGGTACATGATAAGTGCTAGTATACCGTTCTAAACATATGTGCTTGCTTTAAAATAATAAAACCACAATACTTATGGTACCTAATGCTAACTGTGTTACATGCTAACTGCTAATGTAGCATTCTGAAACCTGAACTCTGCATGCTTTTTTTGAAAATAATAAAACCCTGGTGATTACTAACTACTATTACTTAAAGCTAACTTTGCAAATCTGCTATATTAGATGCTAACAACATAATTTTATCAAGTTACGCTTAGCGTTACTGCTGCTAGCTAACAGCACAAATTGAATTAAGCACTTGTATAAAATGCTAAACAGTTTAAAATGTGAATTTCTGTTGTGTCTATGTTATAAAAACAGTGAAACCCTCATGTTTACAGTTCCTACTGCTAACCACACTAATTATGGCTGATGGCTAACATAAGCTTAACATGTCAGCTCTCACACAAATGTAACGTCTGCTCTTATAAGGCTGAAACACTAGCTTCATGTTGTTCTCACATATATATTCTGATATAATTTTTTAAGTGAAATTAGAATCGGTTGAAATTGGTACCAGCAGATCAAAACCGGTCTTTGGAAATTGGCCACAACCATCTGATTGGTGCGTCTTTAAGGAGCTCCCCAGGTGCGTTTACTTTGGGGAAGCAGAAAGACAAGAGAGCTTAAGTCTGTTAGCGCCTGTCAGTGTTGTTCCCTCCTGTGCGGCAGAATCTGTGGGCAGTGAGACAAACTGCAGCCTCAGCACTTTTCTATATTCTCTAGTTTCAAGCCAAGAGAGAGAACAAAGGCAAAGAGCTAAGTTGCTGCAGAGGTAACGGGGACAGCGCAGGAGTCTGAGCGCCCCCAATAACGAGCGCCGCCGCCTGCTGCAGTCTCTGTGATGGAGTCTTGTTGGAAATCCATGCAGCTGCTCCGCACAGCCACTCAGGCCGACTGTAGTCTGCCCACAGACAGCAGTAACTGGAGCCCACCCCTTTTTACACTGCAGCCCTGTCTACCACAAAATGGAAACCACAGTGTGCCTGGAATTTGCTTGGAGACACATGGAGATCCATGTAGCGCGGCAGTAAAACTCCATTAAAACTGTTAACTCCGCTGAGGTTCCCGAGCAGCACATTATCTGAGAGAGGCGAAAGGTTTTAACTGTGAGCTCCAAGCAGAGCAGCGCCTCCACTGAAACAGGGCTTCAATGAATCTGCTAATGCTAATGATGCACTGTCAAAACATGCCAAGATGTGTCAGGAGGCAGAGCGTGGTTTTCAGCTCGCCGCTGAGAACTGGAGAGATGTGCTGTGAAATATTTTGGAGACCAGAAATTTACACAATCAATGCGATGATAAAAGACAAACCCAGCTAAACTGCAACTATTTTAGTTTCAAAATGTCAGCAGAGATAGCAGCTATGAGCTCGGCTGTGATTACGCATTAAAATCTGAGGCCACGCCCACTTCCGTTGTTACAGCATACATTTTTATAACTTTTAATCACTAATGCCATGAGGACGCACTGATTCATGCTGAAATTGATAAGCAGACACCAGGAGTTTACTAACAGTAGAACGTGAGGAAAGTTCAGGAAATGGCGGCCTTGATCCAAAATGTCCGCCCTTCTACGGCAGCGCAGCTGATGTTTCTGTGGAAGGTAACTCAGAATTACTCATGGAAAACATTTGTGGTTCTTTTCATAGGACAGATCTTAAATATTCAACAAAAAAGCAGCTTGGGAACTGAAATACAAAGGAGAGCGATAAACATGTGTCAATAATCAATTAATCAATTGGTAAATGAGCTCAATAATTTCCATTCAGATTATTAATATTGTGTAAAGGACATTTTTGTTTACCAAAACTTCATATTATGGATATTTAAAATGTTCCAGTTCCAGTGTTTTTTTTTCTATTAAATTAAAGTTTGTTCCTCTTTAAGAGAGAAAACTTGTCAATATATTAGTTGAAAGTTGCCTGAAAATGACATTATTGTTTTTTTCAAAATAATTTATTGTTAGCAACATTTGTTGTTGCCAGATTTGTCGTGACTGGCCGTCTATTCGCTGCCGTTCGTTAAGCAGCCAATCCAGGAGCTTCATTTATTTTCCTTTGTGCTGATTGGCTGGAAACAAGGAAGTCGATTTCCGCTGCATATTTATGATTATTGAGGTATGTTTGGTGTGTTAAATATTAAAATAGGCAGATTTTAGGTATTTACAGGTCATAACCTTTACGAATACTGGGAGTAAAATGTATTTCTTGAGAGGTTTCATGTCATTGTCTTGAATTTGTGGATGTTAAATCTATGTTTTTGTCAAATATGCACAGTGAGAACCCCATAACAATGTTCCTATTACTATTTACACCAAACGATGCTGCAGGAGTAATCCGTCTTTTTGCTTAAAGTGAAAGATCTTGCCTTGTTTTCAGTATTTGAAAGAGTCGTAACATTTCTCCCCTCACAGTGGTTCCAAGTCGTGCCTGCCGTGTCGAACATTGTTTTAAAGTTTCTCTCTGCCAAAGTGACTGAAATAACTTTTAAATCTCAATTTGCAAGCTGAGGCTTACTTTCTCCAAACCGAGCGTTATTAAAAACACCCATACATCCTGAGCATGCTGGCTGCTCCTTAGTGATAAAAACAACTATTCTAACATTATTAACCCCAAATGTCTTTCCTTTTAAAAGTTGAGGCGTTGCATGAGGAGGCCGCTTTGGCAGTTCTTGGCCGTTAAGTGCGAGTGAGTGCCAGCCCCACCCCATTAAGAGCGAACCCCGCACGTCATGTGTTTCCACTTTACCGACAGGGTGGAAATGACCTCAACGCAGTAAAAAGATGACAAGGGTGCTGGTGCTGTTCACCAGATGTGAGCAGAAGAAGGAGGAGGAGGAGGAGAACTGAGGCAGGGAGGAAGGGGGGAGAGAAAACCATTCGCCTGAAGAATTTACTGCAAACCCCCGAGGAGCCCTGTGATTGAGGGTTCGAGTCGAGCTCCAGAGGTTTCTGGTGTATCTCAGCGGCACTCAGGGAGCGCAAGGAAGAGAGAAAAAACTTCACCCACCCAAAATAATAAGCATAAACCACTGTCATTCCACTGCACCTGCCTGCAAACACAAAAGCCACTTCCTCCCACCGTGTCCAAGCGTGCGCCTTTATCCCATTTAGCGCAGCCTGCACTGCGACAAAAGGCAGAGAAATTAGGGAGTTGCACTGATGATAGGGCGACTAATCTCTTTGGAGGGATTCATTATATCAGCGGAGCGTACAGTTGAGCAGCTGAAAGGGGTGAATTAAATATGGACATGCAGAGATGGCCGCCTTTGTTGGAGATGAGCGCAGGCAACAATGCCCCGTTATTACCCCTGGAATAATTCATGCATTCCTCTCAGGGCAGACGCCGCAGTGAGACCACCGTCCCTGCAATTGATTTAACACAACGGCCTGTCACAAGGTCACACACACACACTGCCTAGAAAACATCTCTAGAAAGTGGAGATGCACCAATCCACTGGCCAGAAATCATGATCTGGTAGGTTTCATCTGCTCTGGTTGGTGGTGATGGAAAACACAAAAATATAAATTTTTCCTGCCTAATTACTTCAACATAAGAAAACTTTGACACCAATCAGCTTTTGTTAATATAATTCAATAAAAATCACATAAATCCTCTGCATTATAGACCTTTTACTCAGTCAAAACCAAAAAAGGAAAATTAGAAATCTATGCTAGAAGGTCCATAAAGTGGATTTTTGCATGTTTGTGGTTCCGTATTCGTAGATTTTTCTGTGGAAAGTGACTCCAAACGATCAGTGGATTTGTTTGCAGCATATCTCTAAAGTATTTTTAAAAATGCAGCTTCAGAAGCTGAAATACTTAAGAGTAAAGCCACTTGAGATCCTACTGGCTGGTGAATGTCAGAATGAAGAAAAAATAAACTTAATGTGACAAAATCTGAATCGACACAAAGGGAAAATAATAATCTATGTTTGCTTGTTCTGATTATTGCATCATTCTAACAGATTTATATTATTTCAGTACATTAAAGTCAGAAATATTAACGTGTTTAACGTGAAAGAAAAATATAATCAAACCTGATTGCTCAGTGATAACTAAATTAGTTTTGGTCGGAAACATCTAGATTGGTGGATTTCTTTCTTTCTTTTATTATTAATATTATTGGTAACAAATAAAATAAAGGCATCAAGACAACAAAATGTGTTTAAATATCACAAATGGGCTCCAGTGGTGCGATCCTTAGTAGCACCACTTGAACATATTTTAGAGAAATCACTAAATTTAAACAGTGTTTGGTAAAAAGTGTCTGCTCAAGTACTGATTATCAGTCATTTAATATTTTAAAACTACATAATCAGACGAACCAAATTATGAAGTGAAAGTGGAAATTTTGGTATTTTAAGGACCAAGATGACAATAAATCATATAAGTAACAAAAAATAACTAAATCAGGCTAAATAAAATGTTGCCAGATCAATTTATTTCTCTACAAAACTGTAATAAAACCTGCCGTTGTGTGTCTGTGTCTGGTAAACATGTTTGTTTTT
The DNA here is from genome assembly GCF_051168715.1 of Poecilia mexicana. Lineage (NCBI taxonomy): Eukaryota > Metazoa > Chordata > Actinopteri > Cyprinodontiformes > Poeciliidae > Poecilia > Poecilia mexicana. The sequence goes on from NW_028263374.1 coordinate 18,807,744, forward strand.
CATTTAGTGGGTCCAGAAGTTTTACTCAAGTAAGAGTAGAAATACTTCATGATGTACTTTAGTACAGTGTAGTAAAAATACTCCTAAAAGTATATATATTTTAAAAAGTTACTAAAGTAAATGTAGCTAGTTGGTACTGTGTGAATGTGATTGGTGAATATTTCATATGTTCGCATCATTTTAAAAGGTCAGGCCTAAAAAAGAAGCAGAAACCAGTTCTGACCTGGAAACGCCTCTATTATTAGATTTATATTCTGTTCCTAAGTTACAGCTAAAACCGTTTCACTCGTCTGGACCGAATGGAAGAAAATGAAACAAAGGAGCCAGCAGTCGGGACGGACCTGCTGGTCTCTGCATCTTCTTCTTCTAACAGGTTTATGTTCTTCCTCTAAGCTGCAGCTGAAAACTTTGGACTTGTCTGCAGTGAGACGGAAACAAACAGGTGACTTAAACATGAGCGGCAGATTAGATCCGCTGGCACCAAAAGCAGAGGTGATTAGTTTTCATGATTATCTGAAAAGCAGCTTGAGGTTTTTTTAAGATGATGTGAGCACGTCAGGCTCCTGCCGTCACATCAGCCCTCCTCGCTGCTTTAGACACACGGCTTATAATAGTCCCCTCATTATAGGATAAAGGGTGGGCCTGCTCTATTTCAAGCTGCGGCAGCAGGTGTGAGTATCTGTGCTTGGAAATAAAGCCAGAGGACTGTCAAAGCCTCAAGCAGTGACACTTTGGGCAGTCGTGGAAGGACCAGACACCTGCGACAGGAGAGGCGGGCCGGGCGTCCATCTTTCCGCCTGTCCTTTGAATGGAGAGAAAGGAAGAAAAGCTGGGTGGGGCAGGTGTACTCTGCTTTTTAATGCAAGGTCAGGGGCAGAAAAAGCTCCCCACCTGACCAGATGATGCTGCGGCGGAGAGGGACAGAACCCACGGTGACTGTAATACTGAATAAATAATGTTCCTCCACTCGCCTACAACAGTGTCTGCTAGGACAGCTGTGCTGAATTCATTTGATACGGCTGCCTGCTGACAATGCGGCATTGCTCCATCTCTGCAAGAAAGCATGTTTAGCTTAAGTCTAGGAGCGCACATGGTGGAGGGGGGCAGAATAATTATCGTGCTGCGAGCTTTGACCCAGGCTGCAGGAATAAAACGTCCTGGAGATCCGAGCGCCGTTCAGAAGGTACATCAGGTGCAAACGGGGAGCGAGTCCAAAAACCCGCCGAGCCCACTCGTTTGTGAATTTAGCCAGCACTTGAAACGAGAGGAAGGACGGTTATGAGGTCATCCTGACAAAATATCTCCATCTCCATCTATCTATTTGTAATGAAGGGGATGGATGATGAGTTTCCGTCCCTCCAAAAGAGACATGTGCCTGTATGTAGGCCAGTCTGAGCACAGACTCACGCTGCGCGCTCACCAGAGTGGAGGTGGAGATCTAAGTATAATGCAGAGTGAGGGGGAGTGCAGCAGGAGATCTCAGCGGAGGAGAGGAGCCCAGTCCTGGGTCTGCGCCTCTGCGCTAACGCGTGTCCTACGGGGTCGAGGAGGAGGTGTCAAACCGAGGAGGTGAGGCAGGAGAGGAGGCGTCAGTCAAGGTCCGGGCGATGCGGGGTGAAGTGGGAGAACGGGATGCAGAGAGGAGCTGTCGAGTCGCAGCGCAGAGGTCACGACGAGGGAGTTTGGCAGGGGGAGGAGGAGGTCTCTGAACTGCAAGAGGGTCGTGCACTGTGACTTTTCTGTGTGCGTGTGTGTGTGTGTGTGTGTGTGTGTGTGTGTGTGTGTGTGTGTGTGTAGGTGTGTGTGCGTGCGCGTGTGTGTGTGTGTGTGTGTTCTGGCGCTGTTCTTTAAGCCAACCAGCCAGAGAGCACAAAGTTCTTATTTAGCACAGGAAGAGCAGCTCTGCTTAGCAACCACAGGCGCCCTCCAATCACGAGCGCAGATGAACAGACTCCAACGGAGGACGAGTCCTCTCAGTCTGACGGAGGCCTCGAAATGTTGTGGTCCAGGCCTGCCCACACGCACAAACACACACAGATCTGGAGCTGAACGCGCCGCCGCCGCCGCTCAGTCAGACTCCCCCGCTTCACCGTCGACTGAACCCGCCGAAGAATCCAAAGTTAATCTGAACCCTCCTTAATCCCAAAATAAATTATGCATATCCTGAAGAGCGACGTAGTCGCGTAAATCCCTAAAACACTGATTCTTCTCCCTTCTCCTGGCTCGGCACCAGGCCCGGGTGAACCGGCGGCACCCAGCCCCCGATTGGGATCTGCTAGCCATCAAAACAGGAGGCATGGATGAGATTTGGCCCAAAACGCCGTCTGAACACTGAGCAGTCTGTTTGGTTTTAGCTGCCTGAGCTAATCCTCCTCCCGATAGCTTTGAAGGTGTTTGGTGGGCGGATTGTAGGCGAGAGCAGCATGCCGATTTGTCATATGGCACCAGCAGGGCCTACTTCTGCTCTGGCTGGAGCTCCATTAGCACATCTCCAATGTGGTCTAACAGTTCTGCGGCGCTGCAGGTCAACCAAAGAGACGGGCTTTGGAGGGACGAACGTCGCAGTCTGCTCCGTGAGTCTGGTGGCCCCCCGCCAGGCAGGCATTTGTGAAAGGGGGAATGTACCATTGTTGGTTTTCTCCGTGCGGTATCACTAATTCATGCTCTAATTAGAAAATTCCAGCGGGAACGGCTATAAATTGTCGAGATGCTATGAACAGGCTGGAGAGGGAGGAGAGACTTCTGAGTGTTTCTGTAAAGAAGGGAAGAAAGGCAGAATGTGTCCAGAGAACATGTCAGTTTTGAGGTCTCTGCATTCCAGGAGTTATGTGGGATTATTGGAGTTTAAAACCCCCCGACTGCAGCAGCTTAGTAGCTCAGCAAGCAGCAGACGCAGACTCCAGGATTTCCTGTCTATGCACCAGATGGGCCTGACTCTTAATCACAGAGTTGGAAACCAGGAGGTTATCGAGGAGGAATTGATGATGATGATGATGATGATTGTGGTATTACACTAACCCAATACAGGCATCTGCTCTGCAGCTAACAGCCCGACTGACTAACTAGCTCGTCGGCTGCGGTCACAGCGAGCGCTCGTCTCCTCTTCGTCCTCTTCCTCGTCTCCTCCTCCTCCTTTCTGTCTCCTCCTCCTCATCCTCCTCTTCGTCCTCCTCTTCATCCTTCTCCACTCACACAAGAAGTTTTCACAAGTTAGCTCAGCGGCTAACCATCACTTCTACTCCCTAATCTGCATGTCTGAGTATAAAAAATTCAAATAATCCTCATTTCTTTTTTGTACAACCACAGAATTTACATTCAAATAGAGTTTAAAGGCAATTAAATAACTAATTAAATCTGCTGAACTGTCCCAGGTAATACAGCAGAGGTTTGAAAATGATGTGGGGTTCCACAGGGAGTTGTGCTGGGACACCTATTTTAATTTTGGGAACTTTCATGGAAATATATGAAGTTCTCCAAGTTTAAAATACAACGGCGATCAAAAGGAAAGGCAGAAACAGATGTTTGGAAATATTTAAGGGTATAAGACAAAGCAGCTCTTTATCCCTTCATTTCCACGATCTAAAGGCAACTATTATCTCTACAGATTGCATGATTAATCAACCAGGGGAAAGAAAACTGCAGAATCTGGAAACACTTGCTAAGTTTAACAAATGTTAATTTAAATCTATAAGTAATGCCTGTAGTAATAAATATGTCATGTTAGCAGAAATAGGAATCATTTTTGCTTTTTAAAATAAAACCATCTGGAACATGTTATATATTTTCAATACTGATTAAAATCAAGATTATAACACTGTGAGGATTTCATATCAGCCCATGTTCAGCCTACACAATGAGTTTTTCTGTGTTAGAAAGAAAACTGGGGCGGACAAATCAGAACTGCAGGACACGTTTTGGACACTGGTGTTTCTGAGGAAATGTCTAACCTTTACCGCTGTGTTAAACAGATTTAGTTGTGTCAAAATTAATGTTTTAGCTCCACTAATATTGAATGTTCAGAGAGTTTCACTTGAATTTGAGGATATAATTACCTGGAAGTTTAGGGCTGAGACGATTAATTGAATTAATTATGATTAATCGACTATTGACGTACTGGTCAACTAATTTAGGAATCGATTAGTCGTTTACTGGAGCATGCAGACAATGAAAAGGCAGTGATTAAACCAAAACTGTACAAAAATAAGTATATTTTACATTTAATATGAAAAACCATTTTATTTTCCACCCACAATTCCTCAAGTGGCATTTTTAGCTTCAATCAGTTCAAATTGTGTAAAGAAAAATCTCCAATTAACCACATTTTCCTTATTATAATTAATCAAAACAGATTAGTAGACTGTATTTTGTTACTGTAGATGCATCCTTTGCTACAAATGATCAACCGTTTACCAAAGGAAAGTTGTGCTATTGCAATTTAGGCAATAAAATGTTTATTTTCTTATTACAAAAAGACAATTAATTGTTTTTTACATCTTTATTGTATTCAATATTGTGTAAAAATGAAATGAAATGAAATGAAATTTATTCGAACATGATACAAATATAAAAATAAAATAGTGCACAGTAACAAGAAGTGCATAAGAAAGAAGAGAAAATACAGATTTTTTTGTTTCAGTTAACATATCATGCTCAAAATGGGGTAGGAAGAAGTGAGAACTTATAAACTCCTACCCCCTAAACACACAAAATAAAAGGCTGAAGTGGTTAAATAAAAACATGTGCAGAATGAGCCATTTTTTATCTGATTAATCATCAGAATAATCAGATACTAAGACAATCCCTGCCGCAGCGCTGCCTGGAAGCTTTGCATTTCTCTAAGTGATTCAGTTTTCATTTTTCTCAGGCCTTTATTTTCTATCAGACATGCAGACACCACCACGGGCTCCTGTCTGTCTTTTCAGGATGCAACAAGGAAAGCGGTGACGCAGCAGCTTCACTCGTGTGGCTTTCCCACCCTGAGAGGGGCTGGAGGTGACGGACCTTTCCACGCAGCGCCCAAAGAAACGCGGCGCGCTCAAAGAGCCGCTCGCCGCACTTCACAGCCTCTGAAAGCCTGCCCCTCTAACAAAGGAGGCAGCAGGTCTTTAGCACACATTACCCATGAGAGAGCCCCAGCTGACACCCTTTTAACATGGGGTCACCGCTGCCAGAATGAAGGCCACAACCCCTGGGAGCCGCTGACACCCCTCTGCCTCGACGGGCTGCCTCCGTTTGGCTGCAGCACTCCGGTCAGCAGTCACAAGACAGGAAACCACAGGGGTTACCAGAGCTTTGGGTTTCATTTAGTTTAGTTTTATTTTGTTATGACCGCTTGTTTGTCTCATTTAATTGGTTTCAGTTCGTTTTTAGGGTGCCTGCTAGTTTTTATTAGTTGAAAACCAGCAGTTTGCTTGTTGGGAAAAACTTGAGTCATGTTGCTAAACGTGAAGAAGCTTCAGTCACGATTATTAGTGATTCAACAAGGATGTTGAATAAAAATACAGCTTGGAAGCTGAGAGTTGTATTGTTGTAAAGCAACAGACTGCAGGCCAGCTGCCTCAGCAGCTAGCTAATTAGCAAACTATTATGGACGTTTTAGTTTTTATTAGTTAAAAACTAGTTTACTAGTTTTAATTAGTTGAAAATTAGCAATTTGTTTGTGTGGAAAATTTTTTGTCATGTTGCTAAAAGTGAAGAAGCATCAATCACTATTATTAAGCGTCAAAGCTGTGAATTATATTGTTGCTATCTTAGCAGCTAGCTAATTAGCCAGCTAATATTGGCGTGATTTGAACTTAGTTTTTATTAGTTAAATATTATTTAGTTTTAGTTTAGTTTTTACAATAGTGGTTTTAGTACAGCATTGTACTAAACCAATGTATTCATTGTAATGAATACATTGTATTCATTACATTGTAATGAATATTCAACAGAAGATAACATTTTCAAAAACATTTTTTTCAACTATTGTGGAAACTGAGTCTGGCATTTTCTCCCAACTTCTACAGTCGCCATTTTCCGGACCAGACATAAGGAGCGCCGTGATTTCTCCAATATCTGACATAAACTGCTTGTGCAGAAGGAGAGAAACAGTCTATTTCACATCAGTTTAAAAAGCTAATAAACAGATTTATAGAATACTATATCTGTGATTTCAATATGTTTTAGTTAGTTTTATAAAGGCACATTTTAGCTCCAGTCTGCTTTAGTTCTGCCCCGTTAATTAACATTTCAGCTTTAGTTAACTGCAATAACAACGCTGGTTTAGTTTTTTTAAGAATAATATTCTTCAGAAGAGATCCGGCAGTGGTGAGATTAAAGAATACAGTAAATGTGAACCAAGTCCGTCTGGTAGCGTTTAGTTGGGTTTGTGTGGTTGGGTCAGGTTTTAGCTGGCTGGGTCAGACAGACCCATCAAGGTCCGAAGTGTTGAACCGCGGCAGCTCTCAGGACTTAGCGAGAGGTCAGCAGACAGATGGGAATGGAAATGAGCCGGCGGTGAGCTGATTTTAATCTGGCTCATACAGCTGATCCAGCCATAACATTCGGCTGTTTACATTAAAACACACAGGAACCTCGATGCACACGGCGGCGCCCACACACGCAGTCTGAGGATGATGGGAGCTAAAGGGAATTAAAAAAGGAGAATAATTCATCTTTAATAAAACCAAATCCTTCTCCTGCGCCAGCCTTTGCTTCACTTCAGTCCAGGTTTGAGGCTTTTTGCATCGAATGAGGAGAACAATGGGATGGGAAATGGCATAAATTGGCCTCAGTTGGGTGGTTTTAATATCCATTCCCATTACAGAAGGTCCACACAGAACCCCTTTAGCTCTCCACTCGGTCAGATGATTGATCGCATTGGCCTCACTTCTTAGGGATTTTGTTTTTACAGTTAATGCTCAGAGGTATTCCACTTTGGCCTGAACGAAAAGTTTTTATTTCAGTTCCAATCCTCTTTACGAAAGCTTTCCATGCTAATCAGAAAAGTCAATATTTAAAATCGCTACATGCAAAAGTCAGCATAATGGAGGAAAATTGGAGTTTTATACAGCAAAAATCATGAAGGATCTCACTCAAAAACAGCAAAAATATGATTATTACGGCTTCGCAATATCAGCAAAACCTGAGGTAATATTCTAGTAAGGCTTGCAAAATTAATTAAATACTAAAATATACAATATGAATGTCACTTTGCTTTGGCTTCCCTGCAAACATTGCTGTTGGACTAAGTCTAAGCTCTGCAGAAATTATAAAAAAATGACAAATGACAAATGATAATCCGACAGGATTTCATAGAAAAAAAACTCTTTTGGCAGTGAAACAAATTATTTTGTAGCTAGCAAGTTTTTTAAATGACTAGTTCTACAAAATATTGGCATGAATCCCCTCCCCCTCCCATTGCTGTTCCTACACACTTCTTAAGCTTCCAACAATTTGTTTGTTTGGAAAAATTTGAGTCATGTTGCTGAAAGTGAACATGACTCAAATAGTGCTCCGTATTAGGAGAGCTACTATTGAAGCTTGGAAGCTGAGAGTTGAATTGTTGTAAAGCAGCAGACTGCAGGCTAGCTACATTAGCAGCTAGCTAATTCACAATATTGGCGCGATTTGGATTTAGAATTTTATTGCAATATTTTGTGGTACTATTGTGATAACATAAATTATGAGAAAAACAATATATATATTTATTACTATTTTTAGGTATGGCTGCAACGTACGTCACTAAACTGAACGCAGTAGCTGCATTTAATAAAACTGTCAAATTTACAGGTATTTATTGATGGTTTTGTGGAACAAGCAGGAAAGAAAATGGCAAAAAAAAACATTTCTGCTCACATTCTCAGTTTGGTTTTTAATTTACCATCAATAAGTGAAATTTATCATGATGACGATAAATCAAAATTCCTATAATTTAAAATAAATTCACAATAAATTATTATCTCTTGCTACAAATTATTTTATTCTTACTTTAAATTGGTGAAATCAGGTGAATATCAGATTATATTAATGAATATGAATTTATCACAGGAAGAAATACTCAACTTTAAATTTAATTTAAAAAGAAAAGCCACAAATCTCATTTTTTTTATCCCTAATGGTGAAATTTAAAAACAGCAAGCTGCCGTTGGGAGTGGTGTTTGTTGTGTACATTTCTCCATCCTTTATCAGGAAGCCATCTGGCAGCTGGGGTGGACACCAGGCAGTGTGATTGGATGGCGTAAAAAGAATGGGGGGTTGGCTGGGTCATTATCTTTGCAGGGGGAGAAAGGGTCAGAGGTCACAGCCCTTTGACAACACATGTTGAGGCCCTGCTCACACACCTTGCAGCTTCTGAATGGGGCGGTCTGCGCCGGCGGCCCCCTCCAATCTGCCCCCATCTGCAGCTAACTGACCAAATGCTTCATCGGATGCAAAACGGAGAAACTTTTAATTAACACTCGGATCAGTCAAGAAATCCTTTAAAGCCGCGTCCGCGCCGACATGCTCAGCAGCTCCGCTCCTCTTTCAGCGCACAGGGAGGGAGTCTAGACAGATGATCCAAGCAGACAAGGTATCCTGTCTCTTATTAATAAAACACCCCTGACATCAGAGAGGCTGTGGCAGCCCGATAACATTGTGTCTTCATTCGGGCTGGGTAAGCCGAGCCAAGCGCAGCCACGGCGAGTCCAGTTGGGCCTTTCAGCAGCTCGTCCTGTCAGGCTGATGTATGGGCAGAGCGCTGGCGAGCGGCTCCCCGAGGATCAGGCTTGTCTGCTAACTGGGACACCGGTGACAGTGAACCACAGCGAACCCACATTACCAACCCCCCACTCCACTCCTTCCTCCTGCCCCTCTTGGCTGCGCTGCCTCCATGATGCTCAGTTCATCACTCACACTCTGAGAGAGCGTCTGGACTGAACGTTTAGAGGGAAACCATAACGGCACAGGTGATACATCAACTCTGCTGTCTGAAGTTAGAAAGACATCAACCACATCTGTAGGACATAAAACAGCAGACAATTATTTCCTGTTAGAAATCTACGAGTTAGCTTGGAGTTATTGATGCAAACAATTATTAATCGACTTACGACTAATTAGCTTAAAGTTAGTTCCAGTATGTAGCTTTTATAAACATTTCTTTTTTCACATATTTGTTGAAATTGTTACCATGTCATGATAGCATAGTATGACACAGATAAACTGAAAAAATTGAGCTCCTCTGCTTTTCCCTAACTAGAAACAACCAATCAGAGCCAGGCAGCGGGTCTTAGCGCTGCCAACTGCAATCTCATGTAGCAGCTAGCATAGCCTGTTGTAAATGCTCAGGCTAGTTAGCATAGCCACCGATGACAGAAGATAAATAGTTTTCCTGTAAAATGAGTTGTTTCTATGCTATTAGCACATTTATCAGCGAGTCATGAGTATGATTCGCCCTGACTCTCATTGGTTGTTTCTGTTCATTTCTTCAGACAGTAATAATGGCTCTGGGTGAAGGTGGAGGTAATCAATCTTTTCACAGATTATCTGTGTTATATTAAACTGTTATTGTTATAGTTTTAACAAACGTAAAAAAAATTAACTTTTTTTAAAATAAAAGTTACATACTGCAGCTTTAACTAATAGTCTCTTATTGTTGTAGTTTGGCCGCAAACCAGCAGAGGGCGCCGCTCCTTAAGCGGAGCCCGTTTATACAGAAGCAAAGATGGCGTCCATAGTTACCTGAACGGGAAAGAGAAACGGTCCACACCGGTGTGGGATTCAAAATTAACTTTATGTAAGTCTGTTTAGAAATATAAACTCTCGACCAGCTTCTTAAGTTTCACTTTAATGGCGCTCAGTCGGCCGAGCTGCGTCAGCTTCTTATTAAAACGTTACTGATTTGCTACGAAGACGAGGATGATGCGTTAGGAAAGCGGAAACAGGAAAATGGCACCGTGACGGAAAAAACATTTTGAGGGCTGTCGTGAATTAACACGTTTCATGGACGTTCCTTGAAGAGCAACCACAGACGGGACTTCTGTATAAATATCTCTATTCATGGGGGATTAAGTGTTTTGTTATTCTTACCACATTTATTTGTTTATTAAGCAATTTAAGAGATTGCTGTTTTGCTATATTTTTCAAATATGTCTGTTAATAAAGTGAGAAAACCACAATTTTCTGTTTATTCGGTCAGTATTTAATATAGCTGACACAAAATGATGTTAAGATAATATTTAATTTCATTACATGGAAAAAGTAGTGCTTTATATTATGGAAAGTCTCAGGTTTTTAAGATAATGTCCACTTATTAATTAATCGTTAGTTGATCCATAAGATTAATCCACATTAGATTTACTCATTAATCGATAACTTGCATCTATAGTAGCAACTAGTTAGATTTACACTAAATATTTTATTATTTTTACTATGCTGCACTTCTTACTTGAGGAACTTTATTACGAATCACTGCTATTTTTACTTAAAATTTCTGAGTAACATCACTGAATGAAGAACAAGCTTATTTTAACCAAAAAGTCACCAAACAATTACCTGCAGTTTTTGTTAAAGTTTCATAAGTTTTATGTTGTATTTTTTTAAATATTGAATGATGTTGAGTAGACCTTTACCAAATACTTTTTTACTTGAGTAAAAATATGTTGAAGTAGTGCTATTTTTACTTGTGTAGTTGTTGGATACTCTGAACATTTTGAGGGAATCCATAACTGCACAGGTGATACATCAACTCTGCTGTCTGACGTTAGAAAACACATAAATCGCATCTACAGAACGCTTGGAAAAAGAAAACCGCAGACAATTATTTCCTGCTAGAAATCTATAAATTAGCTTAGAGTGCTTCTTTTAGGACACTTAAAACCAAAAAGTCTTCATTTTTCCTAGCATGAGGCATATTTTGGGCTCGGCTCAGACTGGAGCAGCGCCACGGTGATGCATTCAGAGAAGTCCACTCATTATCAGAGTCCCACATAGCAGCTGCTCTGTGACGAAGAATCAGCCACCTCGTCTCTTGGCCCCGAGCTTCCTTGACCCACGCAAACCCCCTCTTTTTTTTTTTTTTTTGCTTTCTCCCACACACACATACACACACAGATTTCCATATTCTATAAACCTCATTAAACCCTGTTCTCCAAGCCTTCTGACGCTGCCCCGCCTCCCTCAAACTCATAAAATATGTCATTGAGAGGTCATTCATCAGGACGCAGATGACCTTCGATAACCCTGAGGAGTGAGAGGGGGGAGGTGGCAGGATGGATGCTCGATTTTTTCACATTTTGTCACAAGTTCCCCAAATCTTTCTGTATTTTAATTGGGTTTAATGTAAAAGACCAACTCCAAGTAACAAGTATAAATCATGTTCAGTCGGACTGATGGAGAAAATCTGCAAACAACTCTTTCCACAGATTCCCAATCAGATTTGAAGAGGCGGTATCAGGCATTTTCAAGGCACACAGTGACATTTTATAGCACAATCAAGTAACTCTGTTACGTTCAGTTATTGTGAAAATGCTGTTATATTAAATACGACAAATACATTTGACTTTGTAGTTTAACCTTGAAATTGGGTCTCTGTCTCTTTAAGAAGCTCCTTTTCTTTCCAACACCCGTCATAATAATGTTCCTCTATTAAGCTTTTAGTAACATTTTTACCAGCATTTCACTGAGATGCTGCTCATATATGAAGATCAGCAGACTCACAGCTCCACCAGCTGTTTCCTAATTGCTGCTGCCGCTAGTCTGGAGGAGCTGAACGGTTGCCATGGGAGACTAAAGGATTTCGCAAACATGCATAATAGAATCAAAATAACTCACCAGGTTTGTTTTAATGAGGGAATAACATTATAACATGATGTAAAGCTTAAAAAAAGGTTGATTTTATGTAATACTGCCCCTTTAAGTCTGAACTTTGACTAGGCCACTGGAGCTGAACCCCACATTGTGCTAAAAGGTGAATCTTCACCCCAGTTTCAAGTTTTTTTTTCTTTTCCTTTGCATTTGGTTCTCAATCAACCCATCGATTCTGACCAGCTTCCCTGTCTGTAACAAAGAAGAACATTACCACAGCATGATGCTGCCACCACCATGTTTCATTGTGTGGTCAATTAGGTCATGACGATGTACCAGAGTAGTTTCCTACCACACACAGTGGTTTGGATGGACCAAAAGGTCCAATTCTGGCAAACCTGAAGTGGCACTTTTTTAAATCAACAAAAAACACAACAACGTCTGTGGTCATAATGTTTAAAAAAGGAAAAAAGAGTGTAATGGTGCAGAAGAAAACTCAAAGATAGTCTGGGGTAAAAGTCAGAATTAATGCTAATCAATGCACATAATGCAGCAGAGAGATGAGGCTCTTGAAATATCCAAAAATCAAATTTTTCAAAAAAATCCAGTAATTAGGAAGATGACTTACTCTGCAGGATTTACTGGACAGCTTCCCCGTCAGATCATATTTCCCCTTCAGCTCTTTCAGCAGCTGCTCCAGGTGACTTTTCTCCTCCTTGTCGCTGTAGTCCGGGTCCAAGAGCACGTAAGCCCGCCAGTTGGCCGAGTCGAAGCCCCAGTGCACCGTCCGGTTCTCCAGCCGCTTGTGGCTGTGCACCACAAACTTGTGAGGAGGGAACATGAGTCTGCAGTCCATGCACTGGATGCAGGCGGCGGCCGGACCCGTGTACAGCTCCGGGACGAACAGGCCCTTGCACCGACCGAAACACTCGTGGTAGACCTTGAAGCTGCGCTCGGTTCGCTCCAGCTCCAGGGAGCCCAGCTCCTTGTTGCAGTGAGGCGGGTACGTCCCGCCGTAGATGAGCGCGTTGCACAGGCGCTCGGCGTCTGTCTGGGTGATGAGCCCGCAGGACGGCGCGGAGAAGGGCAGGATCCCCACCACTTTGAGGATCTCCAGCTGGTCCGCCGTGCACCGGGAGCAGTAGATGTGCAGGTCGTCGCACACCGAGTTGATCTGCTGCAGGGAGAAGTCTCTCAGGACGCTGTTGAGGATCTGCGGCAGGCACAGCCGCTTCTCCCCGCCGACCACGAAGCAGGAGATGGGCTCCCGCTCCAGCACCGTCTCGCACCTCTCGGTGGAGCGGTCGGACGGGATGAAGAGCGGGCCGGACATCACCGGGGGCGTCTGGGCCGGCAAGGAGAGCATGATCTCCGCGGATTTGCCATCCTTGGCGAAGAGCGAGTCCTGGTGCCACCGGGCGGAGAACGCCGCCGGTCCGCCGAGGGAGCGCATGGAGCTGATGTGGAACTGCTTCAGAGTTTGTTGAAGTCCGGGATGGGGCTGGAAGCCGGAGCCCTCCATGTTGTCTGTGGCTGGAAACTCAAAAATGAAAGCTGGGGGGAACTCTCTGGGTCTTTCTTCCTCAGCATCCGGCAACAAGCTCGCTAAGGCGCATTTCCATGTCGGCGGAGAAGCTTCCCAAGCGCGTCCATTCAGAAAACTGAAAGCTGCCGGGATCACAGGCCAGTTCCTGTAAACCGAACTCACGAATAAAAAGTGGTGAAGCCGAGGCGAGAGAAGGTCGTTCAATCAGCGGGTATACTCTGCTACAGAGATCCTGCGGTTTTACGCACTCCGAAATAAGGCTCGTCTGCTCAGTCTGGCGTACTCTCAGTCTGTCTCCCCACTCAGCCAGTCAGTGTGTGCGAGTCTCTCCCTCTCTCTCTGTTTGTTTGTGTCTGGTTCAGTCATTGAATCCCAGCCAGGAATGTGACTGACTCCCCGGGCTGGCTCTTCCCTCAGCCAGCTGTTCCTCCCTCTGCTTCATGGCAGCTGCACACAGAGAAAAAACCAAACCCAGGCGAGGGTGGAGCTCCTGGAAGTGAAGTTGAGTCGGCAAATGTAACGCAAATTAAACACTTTATTATTATTACTAACCTGGAAAATCTTGACTTGTGTTGCAGAAACTCCTGGAACTACCGCCAGCATAAAAATAAGGAATTACAGAGAAGTGAAAATATTTAATTGGCGTCGTTTGTCAGGATATAACCAATTTATTGGCAGAAATTTGACATTTATTTCCATATTAAAAATAAAAAATCTGTAAATAGTCTAGAACAATAACGTTCTCCACTACTTGGTTTCTTTTTCTCTGTTTTGGGGGCAATTTTAATTTTTCCTCAAGAATTAGCGTATTTAATTAATAACATAAATAGATAAAACTCATTATCAAACTGGTCTAATCTGCACAAATATCTATAGACGTAAAACTGTACATTTAAAAAGAAGTCTAAATAGTCCATTTACAATAAACTCTCTTCAAATATTTTAACTTATTTGGTGGTTTGTTTTATGGTAATTTTAGTGTTTCCTAGAGGACAGGTGTTTAGTCAGCAACTTAAAGTTAAAATAAAACTTTTCCGTCATCAAACTGGCTTAATCTGCACAGCAGTTACAGTAAACACTGCTAACCAACACGCTTAGTATCTTTGAAATTTATTGATACCAAATACTGATCAAATGTTTATTACTTACTAATAAATATCTAACACTGTAACATTTATCTAATAGAAACAGTTTTGGGTAATTATGACCTAAAATAAGAAAAGATTGGTCAGATTTATCTTCAGACAGTGAGAAAAAAGCTACATTTTCTTTTATTTAGTGTATGTAAATTTCTGGTTTAAGCTGTAAATGAGGCAATAAGTTTTTTTTATAAAGGAATAAGATACTGAAAAACGTATAAATATGCCAACATTGGAAACCACATACAGTCAAGATCAATACATTTTCAGATTTAAAGTAATATTTCAGCAGGTATTAAACTTAATTTTACTGTATTAAAAGTGGTTGATGTAATATTCTTAAGAAATTAAATGTTTCATTCGCTGCAAGCATAAAATCATCAAAGTTAACAGAAATAAACTTTATATTTTAAGCTGTTTTCACTTATTGAAATAAAATGCACACTTATTCAGAGCCTTTAATTTAAAATAAATAAATCAAGAAGTTTCCAAATAAAACCCAGTGCAACCAATTTCCTTTAAATTCCACTTAGTAAATATATCAAGTTACATCTGTTGGTGTAACTTGATATATTATTATTGTAATAATATATATACAATATATATTGTTGTAATAAGATACAGCTGTTGTGTGAAACCATCAGAGGTTGATGGAGGGAACAAACAGAAACCAGAGGAAACCGCAGAGAGGTCGTAGGTGAAGGTGAAGATTTCAGCAGGATAAAATTAATAAACATTTTACCAAACCATCAACATCTTAAAGAGACATTTTAATCCGTCGTCTCCAAGGAAAGCATTAATCAGAGGAGCAGTTGCATCAAACATGCTCTGATCACCTTCGTTAAACTACTGGCATTTTATAAACAGTGCAATATGATATTTTTACAAGCACAAAACATATTTTTACAAGCATAAGTGAAGGCTGCATCATGCTGCGTGAATGTTTATGTTCTGCAGAAACTGGTTAGACTTGATGGAGCTAAATATAAAACAAGCCAAGAAAACTTGTTTGAGTTTGCAAAAGGCTTTAGACAGAAGCAAAGGCTCACAAAAACACAGATCTGCACCACTTACTTGGTTTAAAATAACTATGATAATAAAAAAACAGCATTAAATTACTAGCCAATGTTAAAAATGCAACACTAAATTGAACATCTTTTAAATTAGGTCACTTTTATGCATGAAGATGTGAAAACCGAACAGGTATCGGATTACTGATTTCATAAGCTATGCAATATTGGAGGGATGTTAATAAAACTACAACACAAAAACATTGTTTCAACTTTTTAAGTAACATCACTGATTTAAAAACAGAAGAACCATTTAACCCCCAAAATTAGCATAGAAGTAGCAGGTATTTAAAAAATTAGGTGCAGCTCTAAACACATTTACTCATTTTAAAACAATATATTTTCACATTAACATGGGGCTGGATTAGAAAGATTCACATTTCTACCACTAGAGGGCGGAAAAGTAACTAAATTAATCTCAAGTGAGAGGAAAATTTGATTTGTTGGGGAAAAAAACCCTAAAAATCTGAATAAATTTTACTACCCAAAATGTAACTTTTACTTGAATTTTACATGCAAATGATAAAAAATAAAAAAATAGAAGTACAAGAATCCTTGAGCATGAAAATGGTATCACCATCCATCTTTTATTAAATTCCGCAACAAAAGCTTACAGCATAACTAAACAGAAACTAAAGAGGAAAACATTTATTCACCACCATTTTAAAATATTAAAACATATCTGCTTTAAGATTTAAACACTTATATGTATAAAAAAAAAAAAACAAGTAAATATCTCAACAAGAGTCCAAAGGTTATCTGCATCCTCGCTTCTTTTCATCACAGTTTTTACATCTCAAACTGAGCGAGTCGAATATCTACTGGATAATTTCCCGTTTCTCCCTGTGCACAACACATGGTTCCATTTTACGAACTAAAGCAAAAACATATTTTTGTTAAAAGGCATTTTATGTGAGTAATAAATAAAACTGAAATGCTGTCCTGCTCGGTTACTCTTGCTCTGATGCATTAATGTGAGATGACAGAGCTGATGAGCCGACCCGAAGCTTCATTGATAAAGCGGAAAGTGTTCTCGTTTCCGGAGTGCGTCTGCCTCCATCGTCATCCTGCCCAACCGGCACATCTACCTACTTCATGGCGCCCTTAAAACAGGCTCTTAGAAATATCACCGCCAGTCCTCTAAATCCATTAGATATTTTCATAGGTTTTAATCAGCCACAGGCCAATTGGGAAGCCAGGAGGGTGAGCCTTTACTGTAACTCAGGCATCTTGTTATCGTACTGCGGGGGCGGCGTGATGGGCTCTATGGTCACTGGGTTCTGCGTGGGGGTGCGGATCTGGAGGCGGAAGTCTTTCAGGTGCAGTTTGTCCGACTTTATCCGTCTTACTCTGAGGGGCTTCAGTAAGCGGCTGGCCCGGCTGGCGCTGCGGGTCGGCAGGCTGGGCTGTGCCGCTATGCCGGACGGCCCGGCGGCAGTGGGCGTCTGGTCGTTCAGAGGGCTGTTCTCTGAGGAGTTGTTGGCGGGCTGGGAATCCTCGTTTTCCACAGCTGCCAGGATGTCTTCGTAGGACGGCAGCTGAGAGGTGCTCTGCCTCAGGTTGCTCTGGCGGACGGGGTAGTTGCCGCTGCCGACGACCTCTTCATAGCTGGGCACGTTGTACGTCTCTGGGTTCCTGGGAAGGGACGCAACAGGTGACCCTCAATCAGAAAGCATTGAGAATAAACAAATACCAGCATATGTTACATTTACAAACCATCTGGAGGGAAGGTAATGCTTAAAGGAGACCTATGAAGCTTCCTTGAACAGGTTGGGATAGGTCTGTACAAAACATGTTCAGCACAGTTTTTGCACAAAATCATTCTTAGATAACGATAATTCAGTCTGCTCAGTTCTGCCTTTTTTGAGCTGTTTTAGGGCCTCCTGTCATCTTAAATCCAAACAGTTGCACAATTATACAACTGTACAATGTTGAAAAGCAAAAGTAGAGCCTCCTGCACAACCAACAAAAATGCAGCAAGTGGTTTCTGGATGTTATGTCAACAACAAAACATGCATTTTCCAGCAGCCGTTGTACAGCACATACAGCTGACCAAATGCTTGTTACCTAGCTTGGGTTGCTAGGTAACAAGCTGGGCTTTGCTGGGGTTGCGAGGTGAAGGGAAGTCCCTGCTGATTTGTAACTTAATGCAACATTTTCGAAACAGCTAATTTTCCAGACACCAAAGAACATTAACTGATTGCCAAAGAATTCCTGGTGTACCTTTCTTTTTTTAAGCGCGTTTGGCTGTTTCTTAGAAGTAAATAGAAGTGGAAAAACGTGCAAAAAGTGAATTTAGCGTAATAGGTCCCCTTTAAATGCATCTTGCTTGAATGAAGCCAGATTTTCTTGGCTTTTACTAAAAAGGTTTTTACTTTGTTTGTGCGGGGAGAGTAGTTTATGGAGTTTGTGTGTGACAGTTTACTTAAACTTGGCTTCTTGCTGTACCAATTGCATTCAAATAAAAGTTGTGAAGTGAAGCAAAACTGAATGTGAAACTCAGAACCAAAGGCCGTCTTCAGGTAACCCATAAAAGTCTGTCTGCAAACACTTAAACCCATAAAAGCTGGTCTCTGATTAGACCTCAGACCACTTGGCCAAACAGCTGAGAGTTCATAAATGCTGCCAACAGCTAGTAAAGTGTTGCTAATGCTAACAGGACTAAGCCTACATGTTGCACAGACGATCTTGTTTATTTATTTATCATCATTTTCTAGTTTTGCTTAGCCATGTTCCAACTTCAACCTTTTAGGCTGTAACCTAGTGCTGGGCAATAAAACAATTACAATATTTTATCAAGGAACAATAATAAAGACAGACTTTAAAATTCAAGAAGAAAATATAAGTGAGGACAGATATGTTCAAACATTTTTACTGCATGACAAAGTGATTTCAAACTTTATGATTTTTTCCCCCATTGACACTTTCTGTCCTGCTTCATAAGAACTCTTTATAAGAAATCTTAAGATTTAAGTCCAAACAAATGATCACATTTAAACCTCATATCATATTTTAGCCAGAAAACAAACGTCTTGAAAATGGGAAATACGAATCAATGACAAGCAGTCTTCCTTTTCAAAGCAGAAATATGATCTAAAAAAACTTTTTCTGAATTAACCTAACCCCACCAATCCCAAAAAACAAAAATAATAATAATAAAAAAAAACCAACAGGAAGCACAGCCAAATATGGTCAATGGTGATGCATCGGCACCAGAGCCGAACTGAAGGCTGCTACTTATAACAGGGAGTCGACAGCCACACCATGCTGCATCTAACGCGGTTTTTTGCAAATAATTAACTAACATATTCCATTTTTCTCTGTATCTGAGCTAAATGGAGATAATATTTGACTGTAAACACCAACTGAAAGCTTGACTAGCCCTGATCGCAATGTGTGCAGCATTAGCTAAAGCTAACCATAGAAGAAGTTACAAAATGACTGAGCTACAGCAGATCGTCTCCTCAGACAAATCTCACTGCTATATTTCTGCGGTGGCATTAATTGCTCGAAAGTGAAACACAAGTTGATCATGTAGAACAGGGGTGTCAAAGTCAAATGGACGGAGGGCCAAATAAAAAATTTAGCTACAAGCCGAGGGCCGGACTGATCGAATGTTCATTGAAATTTTTTTAAATGACGCATATAGTCTAGTGAACCTAATTGAACCTACTGAAAACCTAACAAGTATATTCCAATATGATCAGATAAATAAAGCAATATTTTCTTATGGCTCTGTCAGTAATCTTTAATTTTCAACAGACACAACTGAAATATTTTTAAAATATAATTGGATTGAAATACAATAAAATAAAGTGCAAAAATCTATTAATCCACATATGTCAGAGTCAAGGCATTTAGATGTGTCGCCGGCGAATTACGGTACTGCAAATTTAGATGTGTCGCCGGCGACACATCTAAATTTGCAGTACCGTAATTCCGCCACACGTAGCGCTAAGTGGAAAAATTCCAACGGTTTCTGAAAGGGGAGACGTTGCACTTTCCAGCAAGTATCGGGTTAATACGGTAACTTCGCAGCTGCAGCTGCAGAGAATGTAATTAATCCGGGGGGCACTCGTTTAATAGACGGCATATTTCGGCAATAACTTGGTGGATATTGAAAGTTCCGGTTGTTATGGATACATGGGTAAGTACATCATCTCACAGAACATTTAAAGAACTACTTACAGTTCAAATAACGAAGATATTTTTTTTCAGACGGGGTGCCGGCTTGCTGCGGTCTGCGGGCCGGTTCTAATAATAAATCAAGATCATCCCAGGGGCCGCAAAAAACCTTCTCGCGGGCCGGATGTGGCCCGCGGGCCTTGACTCTGACATATGTGATGTAGAAGAAAAAAAAGAGACTTGCACAGTTACTGCAACATAGAATATCTTTGCAACACAGCTGCTAATGATCAGGTCCTCAAAACAAGGACAAAAGTTACTCTTATTATTTTCATGAGAAGTCTTTTACCAGTGAACTGCAGGCAAACTGGGATCATAAGAGAGCGCGTTTAAAACCCTCTGTAGGGTGCCGATTTGCTAGATCTCCAAGCCAGAGCATTCAGCCAACATTTCTTCTGAGTTTCTTCTTGTCTTTGGACAAATCTCCAAATTAATCCTCAATGGCATGAGACTTTACAGTGATTACATTTGTTTTAGTGGCCATTACTCTTTGGCAATGATGCCAAAGTTTCCCTTTAGAGCCAATATAAAGGCCAATATGCTCGTTTACATATTTTACATTTATTTTTACACATTTCACACAAAACAAAAATTACATGTGCCCTTAAAGTCAGATTATAAAAGAGAAACCTCAATCAACCAACTCTTCCATTAGTTTCTGATTAGAAATGCCTTCATGATTCATGGTATTTGATTTCTTAAAGAAAAAAAAAGAAAATTATGTATTTTTTTGATTTTACCAAAAATTAAATAAAAATATTTTGGATTTACCAGGGTATAATTTTACAGTTTCCGAAATAGAAAATGCTTTTGGCTGGGATTTTGCTCCAATTACATTTCAGTCTCATGATCTACATTTGTGGCAGCAGGGGGCGCTAAAATCACAAGATATGGACATCAACAATTTGCATATCCTAAAATAATAGCCAAACTGATTTTTTTTTTTAAAAGAAGGAGGTGGTGATTTCCCTCCCACCCCCAAAGTTTTTGCAAAAACATATTTTTTAAATTTCTGTTTAGGAACGTGGTAGCATTATTCTGTTAAGTTTATTTATTAAAACATTCAGGAGCAGAGCAGGTAGCTGTCGACACTCACGGCTGTTCCTCTCCTGCGACGTGGTCCATGAAGGTGCTTGCCCCTCTCGCTGGCTGGGCGTTTTGGTTCCGACCTCTCCTCTTGCTCCTCAGACCGAGGAAAACAGACAGCAGCAGCATCACCATTCCCACCCCGACCAGACCCAGAGCGATCGGGGAGGCGAACAGCGAGGTGTTTTTCCCACCATCCGTGGTCGGTACAGTACTGTTTGGGCCTCCAGTTGTATTCTTATCTTCTGGAATCATAGTCCAGACGATCATAACGATCCCCAGGGCAACGAGTCCCACTCCCAGGGCGCACAGCGCGTAGTGGGCCCCTGAGCCTCTGGACTCGGACCCGGTTCTGTTGGGCTGGTTGTTGCCCCCACATATATTTCGATTGGAACACATACTGGCCGGACAAACCGCTGCAACCAAACAGAAGACAAGTTGTTTTAATGGCACTGATCATAAATGTTTCTACTGTTTTACTCTTTAACTTATAAAGTAGATAATTAATAAAATGTTTTTGTATCAGGGCTGCAACTATTATTGTAGCTGAGTATTCTACAGATTAATCCATGAGTCATATTTTTAAAAAACTGGCACATTCTGTAGATTTTTTATTTAACCTCTTAAGATTATTTGTAGCAATATGAGGAATGCATATATTATTTGCATTATTACAAAGAATAATGCATTAAAGTAATATACATTATTATTTGTAAAATACACAAATAAATTAATTCCTCCTTTAAATATGAAAAACAAGTTATAGCCTACAAATGTAATGCTATAGCATTCCTTCATTGAACCTTTAACCAGGATGCAAGATGCATCTGCAGCTAAAAAACCTTTTCTAACATTTGAAAATATTCTTTCTTGACTAATAATAAATATAATTTAGAGCTGATCTCAATTAATAATTTGTTAGAAATATATATTTCTTTTAATACATTTAAACAAGGTGAAGTTAAAGCTATGTAACTAGAGGAGTTCTAATACATTTACAGATAAAGAAGGTTTTATTAAATCTAAAATGCAAAATGTATATATTTTTGTACAGCTTTGGTCTACTTACTACTGAATGTGTTGTTCTTTCAGCAACTGGCCTTTTTTGAGTCTATATACTCCAGTTACTAATTAATCGATTACTAAATTAGTTAAAAGTATTTAAATAATCGATTCATCTTGATCAATCTGATGGTTTCAGCCCTGGAGGTAAGTGTGGCGCGTTACGCTGTGAAGAAGCTCTGATAACACTTCAAAGTAGGTTTTCTTCCTCAATTTCACCCCCATTGAAGCAATCTTGCCATCTATAATTACTGTGTAGTAGTTCTGCTGCTAAAAGCAGGAACGGTGTTCGGATGGCTGCATTTTTCAGCGGTGAGTTAGCATGAGAACGAGTCGTGAGGTGAAAGTTCGGAGGCTGGCAGAGCACGTCCAAACATGACGAGCACCGGCTTGAGAGACGGAGAGGAACGATACAGAACGACAGGCTGGCTATCTCTGTATAACCGATAAGATCTAGCGGAAAAACAACAACGCACGCCGCTACATATGGCCGGATTATTCAAGTCAATGAACCACAACTTAAACTTAGTTAAATTAATGTGTTAGAAATCTGGTATGTTATACAATGTTAATCTACAAAAAAAGAGGATTAACATCTATCACAATACCCATCTAGGGCTGGACTTTATGTCTGAAAAACTTATCACCATTTAAGCATTTCATATCAGTCGATTTCTCTAATTATTAAGTTTTTCAAATATCTGAAATTCTGATAAACTGGTGATGTGAACGTTCCTGTTTTATCCACAGTTTTCACGTCACAGTGCTGTTTTTTTAATTCTTAAACAGTTTTGAGGCAGAGTGGTGAAATCTTTAACTGCAGCAGTTACTCGACAGGCTGTTGCTAGGTAACCAGACAGTGAGTTGCTAGGTAACCAAAAAGCGAGCGAGACAGTTGATGTTACAAACTTTGCTGAGCGAATCATGAGAAGTTCCCAGAATGCTGTTCGGTTCTGGATCGCAGTAAAGTAAAACTATTTAGCTTTCCATCCGCCGTTTTAATAAATTTATATTAATCACCCATCTACTGCAATACATTAAATTTTTTAAACAGGAAAAGATAAAAAAAAAATTAAATCGCAGCATAATTTCTGTTTTACAGCAGGTTTCTTTTCTGTTGAATGTAAAAAAAACCCCACAGATATCCATCCTCACATCACATTAACAGACACAAAGGTAATTTAATATTGTTAATGATTTATTATCCAGACACATCCAACAAAATGGATCATCCAAAATTAATTCACATAAATCAAAACTAAAGGTTGAGTCATTTTAGAAGACCTTTTTATGCTTATTTCTATCCATTTCAATTATTATAGTTTACGGACAATAAAAAAAATGTCTCCTGAACTCGAGACAATGTTACAAATATCTTAATCAGACAAAGGATACTAAGGGACTGGAGAGGTCAAAGGTCATCTTTTCTGATTAAAGTTTCTATTTTACATCCAAGTCTGAGGTAATGGAGGAAGAGTGTTGGTCCCATGAGTTTTATCGAGTAAAAGTCAGTTTTAGCGCGCTGCATGCTTCCTTCTGCTTCATATGAAAGGAAGCTGCATGCTTCCTTCTGGAAGCATGCAGCTTCCTTTCATATGAATCCTGCATATGAAATGCAGGATTCATATTCCAGCTGCTGTTGCATCCTGAAAACCCGGTTACAACCGCGGCGCCGCCTGCCCAAACACTGCTCTCCTTGACTTAACAGGAGCAGAAACCACTGTCTGGATTTTACAACAATACTTTTAAATATTGGGGGGGGAAAAAAAACCTACGTTTATTCATAATATCTCACTACTACTACTACTAAGATGTGTTAAGTTTGATTTTGTCTTAATCACTAGTTATTATACAGTGATTTTTTTTTTCTTAAATTGAATTATCCACTTAGAAAACTTGACTTTTTTTATGTAAACTTTATAAAGATGTAGTTTAATATTAAGTAAATGCTATAAATAGTTTTGTAAGAGTTGTGGCTTTTTCTACAGTCTTTTAAAAAGATTGTTAATTTTTTTGTGAATCCCTTAGTTTTATGTCATTTTCTAATTTTTATACCTTTGTGGAGGGGATTCCTGTTTAAAAGGTTTGAATTTAGTATTTTTGATTTATTGGTAATTTTTAAAGGGTATAAATTGTCATAACCTTAAAGTTTATGAATAAGAGGGAGAAGATTCAAATGAGATAAATCTTTGGAGTCGTTCCAGCAGCTTCTCTTATAAACTGTGGCGACATTTTTACATGATGAAAGAAGTTCTGGAAACCCACAACTTCAGACCATTATTAGGCTAAGGGTTTACTTTGCTGGGTAGAAGACAATCTTAAGGCTTTTTGTACTTCTTTTGACTTTGTAATGTCTTTAAACAATAGGCATTAAATCTAACATGCACAATGTTTTCTACTTTATAATATGGAAGTTTTTGTGAAATTATAATTTTTTTATAGTTCATATTTTTAAGCTATAAGGACAGAAACACTCACCTCTAATATTTATTTGGTTTAGAATCTAATCAGCATTTTTATCTCCTTTGTTTAATGACTTAATTATGTCAAAAGGCTTTGAAAAAGCCTCCAGTGAAGTTTATTTCTTTATTGGTAGGTAATTTTTTTTAATCAGTTTGATTATCCTTTACGGTTATGTCATTGAGGTAAAGTTCACTGACTTACACATCAAACTGAAACTCATATGTAAATATATGTCTGTCACAATAACTTCTGCTGGGATTAAAATTGTCCCAGATGTTATTGCGATAAACAATAATGTTGTTTTGAGACCATTTTCAAGTAATATAAGGATAATGCAAGAAAACATTCTCAATGCTCAATAAACTTTAAATTGTAATGAACCTTTAGAACCAACGGTAAGACATTTCAAATATCCAAAATAAATAAATAAAACAACACAAATAAAACGAATTATGAAGTGTCTGTAAACAAAACTGTCATTCAAAAGAAGGGCTAGTTGACTGAAAAAAAATAAATGGTAATATATCAGCTGCAGATTTACATCCACAGTTTGTGCTAAAGTGAGATTTTTTGCTTGTACTCTTTATTTTGTTATACAAATTGTTTGTATTAACTATTTTGAGAATTGGCACATATATTTTTGTCTGACTGGTTGCACCATTTTAAATCATCTGCTAGATAAAAAAATATGTCTTTTTAACAGATTCTTAACCTCTAAATCTTCAGTAATTTCTTAATTCAGATTAATCATAGAACTTATTCTGGATTTAATTTCCCCTTTGAAAGTACGAGTGTCGAACAGTTTAATGAATAAAAACACGTGACTTATAATCCCATTTTCAGACATGTGGTTTGCCGGTAGCTGTCAAACTAGAGAAGCCCACACATCTGTCCATCTGTGTCCGGTTTTATGATTCACCGGGTTCTGGTTGTTTGCGCCAGACCTGTTTGACAGCGTGCATGGGCGTGACCTGTGCGACTTTAGTAAATTTCCAATCTTTAAAAAAACCCGTCTATGCTGCAACTAAGTTTTAACTCAATTCATGCTCATTAGGGTGACAAATTAACAGCCCCCCCACCAATAAGACGTTGCAGGTGCAGAGAGGAGATAATCGGAGGGAAAGTGAGCGGCTGCTGCTTCCATTTTTGTCAAGTAGGAAGGGAGGACCTGTCCCATCTTATCACAAAGACTTTATAACAACAACAATATAATTGGGCGACTCTTTACAGTGAAAGGACGCTTTAAAACTTAAGCAGAGTACAAAGTCGTCCCGGTTTTATTCTGTCAAAGTTTAGAAGCGACCTTACCTTTTTACCGCTCACCGCCCAAGGACTTCCCTCTTCATCGGGGAGTCACCTGAATCCCGCAGGTGTTTATTCAGGAAGACCAAATCACAAACAGGAAAGAAAAAATATCAAATAAAACAAAAGACAACACAAACGCCACTACTCAAACCCACTTGTTGTGTTGTGAAATTCCTGATGAATATTCCTGCCGTGACCCCCGACCCCTAATGGGACAAAAGAGACCAGGGGACTTTGAACAGGTTGCGGCCGCAGTGAAACCTCCTTCTGCCTGCTGTACCAGAACCGGCGCGTTCTGCCCGGTCCTAGAGCCACTCTGCTTCATGTCCTGTGTGGGCAAAACTATAAACACCGCAAAAATAACACAATCAGCGGTACTGAAAAGGATCAGGGCCAAAAATTAAATGAAATTAAATTCTCGCTTTTTTTCTGAAAATTCTCACTTTTTTTCATGAGAATTCTCAGTTTAAACTCAAAATCCTGACTTTGATTGTCTGAGATCAAAATTAGTTTTTTTAAAGAAACAAAAAACAAATTGAGAGATGAAAGAGAATTCTGATAAAAGATTAAAGTCAGAAATTTTTTTTCTTGTGACCCTCATCCTTTTCGTACTGCTGTGAAGTGTTTAAGTTTCATTTTAAAGCTAAACACAGAAAATCTTTTATATAGACTTAACTTTCATATACTTTATATATGAAAAATGGCCCATTTAATGTGTGTACTTTTGTCTCACTGTTTTCACTAAACAAACACTTCTTGACCTCAACGCCTTTGCCAGCGTGTCTTTGTTATATCCTACCCAATGTTGTATTTTCATCCTACTTATCAGTTATTTAGAAACTGGGGCGTACTCACTTTTAAACAAGAAAGGGAATTAGATTACTCACTCTTTAGCTTATTTTTTCAGAAACTGCAGAGTACTCTCTGTTTAGACCAATATTCTACTTCTTGGATTAAGTTTTAGATTATTATGCAGAGAGACTCCTGTTCTTCCAACCCAAAAATGGACCAGAGGAAACTTATCAACCCTGAACAGGAGCACCTCGTTTACATACTTTAGATCAACATTAGATTATTTTTCTTCCTTTGCTCTTTCCTTTGGTTATTTTGTTTATGTTTCTTTTTAATTCCGGTAAAGCACTTTGTATTACCTTATTGCTGAAAATGTGATATATAAATAAATTACCTTACCTTTATGTTTATTGGTGGATTCTGCCATAAATGCCTATAGACCTCATTATTTACAACCCTCCATAGAGTCAACATTGTAATAAACGTTACCATACATTGCAGGTGTCAAATGATGCTAAAGTTAGAGTATGAATCACAACTTCAGATTAAGGTTAAGATGATTTATTAATTTTAATTGTTTTATTTAACTAAAAAGTCAGTAATGAGATTTAAAAATTATTTTTAAGGGGGACTGGGTAACCAGTGATAGGCAGCAGCTTAAAAAAGGCTGATTTGTGTATTTTTTTTAGTTGTTTTGACAACATTTATTAATCTTTTGTTTATATTCAGTAATTCTTAGACTGGTCACAGCTGAACTCCATAGAGATTCTTTAAAACACATTTTGTGCAAAATGAAACCTTTGTTTTATTCTTAAACACAAAAATACTCAGTGCATTTCTTGCCCCAGCTCCATCCTTCACTTAAGAAAAATAACCAAATGCAGACTTGACTACATTTTATATTATACTAGATGTTATTCTTTTATTAAATCTAATGAATTTGGATTATTTGTATTGTTTCAGAGTGAGTTTCATCAGGCTGTAAACTCTGTTTATATATAAACGCTGTTTATGTGTGGGATATAAACTCAGCTCTGACTAAAGAAAAGCTAAAAGTAGTTCCGGATTAAAATCTGATCTACATTTACCACTGACAGGTTGGGACTTTTACATTTATTTTCCCAAAAAACCTAAAAAAAAAAACAACTTTTTTTTGTTAGCTTGGTTTTAATTATAAACTTTCCAGAACCAGTTAAAAAAATCTTCATCAATATATAAACAGATAACACTAAAAACTCAAGTTCAATAAATACTTTAGAATGGATTGAAAACCAATAGAGTTACAATTAAGTCAATTTTGCAAAAGTCTGCTGCCTTTCTCAAACAGAATCTGTCAACTAACTGCTAAGACGAGATAAATGCTGCTGTCTATGAACCAATGGGTGACCAAACTACACCAGTCTACATACGATCACTTCACTGGGTTTGCATGTTTAGGCCAATACAGAGAACCAGACAGCAGAAACTCAGTGGATTCAGATGTTAAAGACGGACGAACAAACTGGTTCAAGGTGGCAGAAAGTAAATAACGGTGTGCTACGTTCAAGGTATGCATGGCATGTTTCTGAAAGCATAAAGCACTGAATCTTTAGATCAACGGAAATGTTTTGTTGAGAATCTTAGTTCCAATGAAGCCACAGAGTTACCAACTTGCTGGAAAATCAAAGATCCAATCTTCCCAAACTGGTCTACTGAACAAGTTTCCACAGTAATTTGAGATTTAAATCACATATCTTCAGGTTACAAATCTAAAGAATGAAGTTTATTTCATAGAAATTTTAAAAACTGTGTTAGATTTACACATTGTTGTAAACATGTGCTAACGTTCACGCCAACATTTAGGATTTAGTTTTTACATACGGTGTTAGTGGAGTTATTGCAACATGTAGGAAATATGTTGACAGTTTGGAGAGGACTATTAAAGTCCAGGCCATGTTAGTCTGTGTGCAAAAAAACAATCACACAATGTGAAATCCTTCCTTCTTATCCCTCTGAACAGGCTCGGACTCGTCCGATCTTCCCGCTTAAACAGTTTTTGCTGTTTGACTGGAGGCGACGCCTCGAATCTGGCAGCCGAACCGGTTCTGCAGAACATGAGGGGGCAGCGTGGGCTGAGAACATTTCATATTGTCACAAATATGCAAGCAAAATCCAACTCTGCAACCGATTTATTAATAAAACAGCAGTGTTGCCTTTATTAAGGATGTAAAGAACATTCAGGTTTATACATTATAACTTTTAGAACCAAACCACCGTGAAATTTATCAGATGGCAAACGTCAAATTCAGAGAGAAAATTTTATTATAATTTACATTTGTGCAAAAACACAATAATTAGCGTTGATGTACTGGATAAGAGCCATGGACTATAACAGATTTAGAAAACAAAGACTGTCTTATTACATTATGTAGATGTAAAAATATACCCCTGATATCTCTATACTTTGCATCAAAGAAGCCTGAAGGTCTTGATCAATAGTTTTTTTTATTCTTTGGCTTCATTCATATTCATGTTCTACCTCTACATGAAAATCACATGATACTAATATTTGCTTACAAGCTGAGGAAAGTGGGTGAAGTACACTGTGCTGACTCAGCAGAACGCTGACTTCCACACCCATGATCCCGACACTGGAGACGTGCGCTATTCAAAACAACAGCATGTGAAACTGAAATTAATTTCCTTCAATATTGTACCTTTAGACACATATTACATAGATTATTATAGTCAGATTTTAAGATTTTTGTTATTTCTAACCAACATCCTGGTTCATCCCTTCAGATTAAGAGTCTTTACAGTTTCATAGAAGCCAAAGTCCAAAGAAAAACATTGAAAGACCTTCAGAAAAGTCTGGAGAAATATTGCTCAAGACCTATATTTAGACACGTCCTGGAAATGCTTCGTAGTATTTTCAGGAAGCTCATGTTACTCACAAAAACCTGCTGACAAACGGTTATTAAGCAAGTATTTATCATAATGTTTACTCATCTGTTAACACTTCATTGTCACCCATTTTGTTCGTACTTTGCAGATTTTACTGCTGGATTTGATAGATTTGGATCAGATGGTTTTAATTTTTATTAGCTTTTTAAAGTTTGATTGCAGAACCTTTAGTTTTGAACATTTACACCTTCTGATTCTGGTTAAGTTTAAGTTGTCATCTGATTTGAGTTCTTATAAAGCACATAATGAGTTGAGGTGGTAAAAAATGCTTCCGCTAATCTCACCAAAGCTCTTTGATTTTAATTATTCTCAGTCCATTCATGAGGGAGGTTGCTGCTATTTTTTATGTCTGAAAGATCAAAGCAAAAAACAAAATAAAATAAGGAAACTAGATGATAAAACGTGGCTGTTGATTAAATTATTACGGTGCTATGGTGTTAGAGACAATTGGAATTCAAAATCTACTTTTGCTTTTTGGATTTAACCCAATTTTATAAAAAATATAAGATGTTTATGCATGAGGGATTGTTGCTTTGACAACCTTTGTGAACCTTAAGGTAATTTGAAACCTATATGGACTTTAATATTCTAGTTTGGTAAACCTATTAATTAAATAACAAAGAGCATAATCCACGGCGTCAGGGTGCAGTTTACATTCTAGTTTCGGTCAATGCTTATGTAAACATACATCAGTTTCTGTAGCTCTTCAGTTATTTGTCACACTAGACATGCTGACGGTTTATGAAATACTGGATCATAATGGTTACTAATCATCAACAGTACTGCTCTGAGCAGCACCAATATTTAAAACTAGTGACTACTCTGTCTGGAGCGAAGATCTACGAAAATGATTAACAAATGGCCAGATTGTAAACACACGCCTACTCTTTTTTTTTTTTTTTTTTTTGCCATGTCCTCCAACTCAAAGGTTGAAAATACCTCCTTTGTTGTGCTCTGAATGAAATCAATACATTCTGGGTTTTTACATTCACACTGCAGCCTTAAGTGACCCAGTTCCGATTTTTTTTTTGTCAAATAGTAATTAAATTTTTTATTTTATTTTTTGCCGTGGTCGTTCACGCTTCCAAATATATGCGACTTGTAGTCTCAGTGTGAACTGCTAACGACCTGAAAGTGACCCGCATGCGCAGTAGAGGGCGCAATAACGTCACACATAGATTACAGCATGGATGCTAACGGTGCAGCATAGTTTACGATGTTAAAGTTGCTATCCGACCAGAGCCAGCATATTAACAACTTAATCCTCATTACCATCAGCCATGGTTGTTGTTTTTTCTTCCTCCTTGCGCGTATCAGGACGCACAATAGTGACGTTTGTCGAGTATCAATGACGTTCAGATTCAGGTCACATTTAAAAAGATCGGTGGTCTGGGTCGCATTGTTCAGAGTGTCATGAAAAGATCAGATGCAGGTATTGTGTCACTTCAGGCTGCAGTGTGAACACAGCCTAGTACACGCTAAAACTTTTCCCCTAATTCCATGTTCTACATTTGTGGGTTTAAGCAGCAAAGCTCAGTATGACGGTTCAATCAGAGGCAGTATGACGACCTCCCCCAATTAAAAACAAAGTTTGTCATCAATGGATTCAATCTGAAACCAGCGGCAATCCACTGGTTTGCCCGCTGTATCTGCTCTCCAAGGAAGTGAAGTCTATCCTAAAAGAAGTTGATGCTCGCCCCAACAGAGCCAGGTTTTTGGACTCTACATCCAAAATTTGGGAGAGGAAACAGCCGGCATTTAAAACTTGAACCCCATGGAGCACTTGAGGTTATTCAGTGAAGTAAAATGGGAGGCAGATCTTTTAGTTATCAGTCTCCTGTTTAGTCTTTATATCTACTTAAAAGTAGACAGATTGTTTGCTTAAAGGCTTAATTTTCCAGGATTAAAACATTCCTTTTTGATAAAGCTTATATTTAGAGCGACTTAGGTTTCCCCGATCTATCTCTCTAACTATGCTACTAAAGGTTTAGGCTGCTGGAAGACATACAGTAATGACCATATTTCATCATTCTAGCTGCTACATTCTCCTACTACTCTCCAATTTTACATTATTTGCTGTTAATTCAGCTTTTAGCTTCATATTTTCTCTCAGCTTTTCACTTGTCATAGACGCTACACCTGGTCTGGCGCTCAATTTGGCTGAGATAATGCTGCCAAAACTTAAAACATTTTCTACAGATGATAAACCTCCCTATTTAACTCTGTCTCCGAGTGAGCTTTTGCTTTCAAATTAAATAAAATCGACTTTTTTCTCTCCGAGATGAAGCCACTAAAAAGCTACTACTTCCTTTAAATTTTTTCTTATGTAGAAAGTACTTCTTGATCAGTGCTTGTCTCTTTTTTTGTGCGTATGCTATGTATTTTCAAACAAGCCAGTCAGTCGTGGCTGTTAAAGGGGAGTTTTTTCTCTCTACTGTCGCCACATGCATGCTCAGTATAAGAGATTGCGACACAATGTGAATGACTGTCGCTACATGTTGGTCTAAAAGGAGAGAATGCTGCAAGTCAGTGACTCAATATATTCAACTTGGTTTCCTTAGACAGAAACTTTTAAAACGAATAATGAACTGACCTGTGACTTTCTGCTACATGCTGTAAATAAACTCAACTGAATTGGGTTTGACTTGGGTTCATGCCCAAAACAAATCCTTGTTGAAGAACAGGAAGGCATCTCACTGCAGTGTAAGAATAAATTATTAATTTGGCATGTTTCTTGGTTTTCCCAAACGTCAATAACCATATCTAATAAATAGGATTGGCATTGTGAGGGAGGATATGGCGAGTTTTCAGGGGCCTTCTTACTCAACTACGCTGCTCAATCCACAAATTAATTTTTCTAGCAAACATGGCACCATAAGAGAAATAAACAGACTTTTAAACAGTATAATCAACCCGTTTGTTCTAATCTATGAATGTAAAAACATGTACAAGTTTTATGTAAACATAACAACATACCTCAGATCACATAAAGAAGTAGACAGGAGCACTGAGATCATGAGACTTTTTACATAAGGCATCACAGGGGCACTGAGTGCAGTTTTGAGCTTTTTTTTATTATTTCTGCTTGTTTTTATTAATTACATATAAACCTCAGTCAAAAAACTATAACTTAAAAAACAAAAATGACTTTAGACAATTCATCAATGTACAACAGCTACATCAGGTCTGTTGAGGTGCATTATTCCCGCCTACAGAAGCAGATCTGATCTACAGAATAACGTTGGCTACACCTTTAGAAGAGCTCCAACCAACGGCAGTGCAAACAGAGGAGGCCTCCACGGCTCCTTCACACGTTGGTGATTTCGACGCTCTTGAAGGTGTGCATGGGGCTTCCTTTGGCGCGGGGAACGGCGTGAACTCTGGCCTCTCTGGGCAGAGAGCCACAGTTGCCATGGAAACCCAGGCCACGCTCCACAGAGTGGCTTTCTGCGCGTAGCCTCAGCGGACTCTGAAAAGAAGGCACAAGAAATTAAACTGCTTATTTGTTTGTTTTCCTCCGGACTCAAGGCAGTCCCTCCCCAACCTGTTGCTGGAGACTGCTAGTCAGCTGTCTGAAAAAAAGACTTCTCTCCAAAATATTTTCAGTTAAGGATTTTGTCTTCTCTGTTTTAGATGAAAGCAGTTACAAGATGTTGTCCATTTATGTTTTAAATTTGTGTTTGAATACTGTGGTAGTAGTACTGAAAGCTATACTTACCAAGTATTTTAGTCTAGTTTCTACAGTAAATAATATTAGTCCAGTTTAAAAGACAAAACTAACAAGTAACTTTTACTATTATAGTTTCATTATGCATAAGTCTGCTGCCTTCATGGACCTTCACCACCATTTCACCAAACCATTGCACCACTGGGGACATTTTGTTCTACTTTGCAGAAGCTCACCCGAACAGCAGCGTGGTCATCAGCCTTGGGTTGGAAAGGTTTGTATCAGAGCAAAAATTATATAAAATGCAGCTGAGTGGTAAAAATGATTAATTATCTGAAGTATCTGATAATAACTCAATCCTTCTGGTGACAGACTTGATATTTCAAGCTTAAAGTTTTGGGGGGTAGTTTGGCGAGTTGAAAAGCTTCTTGTATTAATTTCAATTGGTTTGTGTCTGAAAAGGTCTTTGCATGTTTTTTTTTCTTTTACTTGATACAAAAAGGAAAAAAAAATATTTATATTAAATGTGGAAACTAGAGATAACTTAATTTACAGAGAGTGAACTGGGTGCATTTCCAACTCAACGCAGTATTTTCATAAACTCACAATGACCTTCCAAAATGATGTTCATGTCTGTTTCTCATTTATTCTTCAGTTTAATTATTCTAAAAGGTTAGTGGATGAAAAGCACTAACTGTGCAGGTTAAATGTTCCCGTAGAACAGTGAGGTATTTCCAGATTATCTTCTCTCTGCTGAAACAAAGAAAAAACTGACTCCAATCTCAAAGCCTTTGTGGGTTTTGAGATAATCTCCTAAAATTAAATGGTTGAGGTGTTTAATTTGTCATTGTACTCTTGTTAGCAATGTTTGTGGTTTAACAAGCACAAAGGAACCAGTGACTTCAGCTTTGGACTTCAGACCGGCGGGCCAGTCGTTCACTGATAGGTGAGAAATGACAAGGTACCTTTCCTAATCTCCTGATGGAGGACCTTTCATCAGCAAAGCGGTTAACAGCCACAGGTGAAGAAGAGCTGATAACCTCAGAGCCCTGCTCTGTGTTACTGTAGACAGAGAGGAAAGAGATTCAGAGATTAACAACACAGAAGAATTTATGGGACATTCCAGACTAGCAGCAATGTTAATAAATCATTTATTTACTGCACAGTGCTGAAGGGATGAACGCCACCAGCAGGGGGCAGAGTGTTTATGCTACCTGAGCGGGGCAGAGAGCGACTTCATTTCTTCATACAGGTGTCTGTGCAGCATGTGTTTGTTGCTGGGGATTCCCAGAGCGTTGGCCAAGGCCTCTGTGTCGAAGGACTGGTCCAGAGCCATTACTGCACCGTGAATGCCTTTTCCCTGAAGGTTTTCTGCAAACTCCTACAGAGAAAAATGAGGAAGAAATGTGTCACATAAAAGTGTCTGAGATGCTAACAAGCACAACACAGTGATGTCACTGTGACCATACCAGGAAAAGAAAGCTTCAAATCCAGTATTTATTTATTGTGGGAGATGAAAAGTTTAACATTTACACTTTAGATATAGATTGATGAAATACAGCTATGTAAAAAACATTAAGAGATCACTTATAATCATCAGTTTCCCTGATTTTACTCTTTATAGGTTTATGTTTGAGTCAAATGATCTTTGCTCTTTTATTCGCTGAACTATTGACAACATGTCTGTGATATTCCAAGCAAAAATGTAGTGTTTAATTGCAGAAAATGAGAAATGGTCAAAATAACAAAAAAAAAAAAAAAATTGCAGAGCTTTCAGACCTCAAATAATGCAACGAAAACAAGTTCATATTCATTTAGAAACAACAACACGAATGTTTTAACTCAGGAAGAATTCAGAAATCAATATTTGGTGGAAAAACCAGGAGGTTTTCAATGGGGTTCAGTGCAATGGGCTCTTAGTGTTTTACAGAGCTGCATTTATATCACAAAGGTGAAAAGTTTCAATATCCTGTGAAGGTCTACAGTTACAAAACAATGGTGGTGTGTGGGGTAAACAATGGTGGTGTGTGGGGTTGCTCCTACCTTGAGGTCTATGTCCTTGATCCACTTCATCACTCTGTGACACGTCCAGACCAGCGGGTCCCGGTTTTCATGCTCACATTTTAAGCGCCGTAATTGCAGGGCCTTGAAAAAAAGGAAAGAAAAAAAAGTGACTTCTTAAGAATGTATTTAATGAAATCATGGTCAGGCTTTGGTGACACATCGGTATAATTTTATTTGTTAAACCCAACAAACACAAATGTGAACTGAAAATTAAAACCTTGGTCCTTGACTCTCAAATTTTAAAGGATTGAGAGATATTTAATCAGTGTCTTTTTTGGTTGAATTTCCTGTCTGCTGTACAGTTATGTGATTTTTTTAAAAAGTAAAATTTTCATTGTTATTCACACCAACAGTCAGCCACTGTAGCAAAGTCCGTGACCTGACCTCTTTGTCGAAGCTGAGCATCTGCAGGAGCTGGATAGCCAGAAGCAGACTGGTCTGGTGGAAATGGTCACCGATGTTCAGGAATCTCTCCAGGTCTCTGCGGCTGAGCGAGTTCAGCACCCGACCGTCCACTAAGTTGGTCTGGAAGGTTTGGGAGTACTGAGGCAGACCGACGTCACTCAGCCACGACGTCGAGACCCAATGATGGTCCAGCTCAGATGCTTTAGACAGTCTGAGGATGGCAAGACACAGATTAGAGACTAAACTATTTATTCCACCTAATGAATCAGAGTCAAACAAATTAAGTTTCACGAGGGCAGAAATAAAAGCTTATTATTGATGAGCAAGCTTAGACTCTAGACTCTGTTCAGTTCCAGTGAGGAGTAAGAAGCTGCTTAAAAGCA
Organism: Poecilia mexicana; assembly: GCF_051168715.1. Lineage (NCBI taxonomy): Eukaryota > Metazoa > Chordata > Actinopteri > Cyprinodontiformes > Poeciliidae > Poecilia > Poecilia mexicana. Next base: position 18,843,620 of record NW_028263374.1, read on the forward strand.
AATTGTTTTCTATTTTTGGCAAATAAAGTGAGAGAGACCTAGAATTTTAGAAATAACAGGAAGGCTGAATGCAGAATAGGAAAAGTACTCTGTTTTAACCTTTTGAATATTTAGCCTCCATCTGTCATGGAAAATGATGAATTTTACATTTTTGGCCTTACACACAATTTGACAGCATCTGTGCTCCATATATAAGATGTTGCGACTTATCTACAGCTATATGTTAAGTATCATTTACATGATTATTATTCACTCATTTTAACATGATTATATAAATTCATTTCACTTCCATTTTATTTTTTTATTTGATTCACTCAATAAAAATATTAACAGTTAATATAACTTCTTAAAGAAGTCATGAATGAAAACCAGCCAGGAAAAAGTATTGTAGCGACTATTTGTCTAAAACTCTAACTCAAAAATAAAAAAACTTCAATCAAAGCAAAAGGTGAATTCAACTAATTAATTAAGTGAATTACTAACCAAAGAACTTATTTTAAATAACAAATTAAATAAAAATTCTAATGATAAATCAACTAGAAAATAAGCAAAAAATAAAATAAATAAATAATCTGAATTCTGAGATTTAACTGAAAATAGAGAAATAGTTCCTACAAGTATTAATTTATATTTTCCCCTTTTCACATAACACATAATAGTATAATTTTAAAAGGTGAAGTGAAATATATTTAAATGCCAAACATGATTTATTTTGGAAAGAGGAAGTGTTTTATTTTGAAGCGTGCTTAACCGGATCTGGTTTCATCTTGTCTTGCGTTGCTAGGATACAAAAAGCTCATTGTTTTTTGTGCTGTTGTTTGTTCAAAAAAATAAAAATAAACTGCGTACATTCACTGCGTAATATAAGTGACTAATAACAGCTAAAATGTGACTTCCAGGGAAAAAAGTAGCTTTGAATGACGATTTTATCTTATAATTCTCACAGACTAAAGTTAGCTGAGACATTAAAATCTCAAATTTCTGAAAAAGCAACGTTTGCTTACCCCTGCTCCCCCTCTGCTCTCCTGTAGTCCTCAATGGCCAGCCTAACTTTTCTGCGGTGAATTTGATTACCGATACCCAGACCCAGCTCTAAATCCTCATCCGTCAGGCTCAGCAGCACCTAAACAGCCAAAAAAAAAACGTTCTTAAAGAAAGGTTATGCTACTTTAAAATTCACTAAAACAAAAAGAAAGGTCGAGAAAGTGAAAGTAAAGGCAAACCTTTCCACTTTTGACATTTTCTGAGCAGGCTCGGATGTACATGGGCATCCCCATGACCACCTCCATCCAGGCCTGGACGGCCCCGGCCCTCCAGTGGGACATGCAGGTGGTGCGGGTGAGCTCCGCCTGCTGGAGGCGGTCCAGCTGCTCCTCCCCGTCCGACATGCTGTGCTGTGTGTCAGAGTCTGGGTTGGTCAGGAGAAGTTAGGGCGCGGCATACAGGAGAGGTTCGGGACCAGAGGGATATGGAAATCAAACACAGTGACGGTCTAAAAATATCTCCTGAGAATGTCAGGTAAAAAAATAAACATATAAAGGCTTAAAGTAAGATCTTTGATTCCAGGAGTTTGAGCTGGATTTTTGATATCACTTCATTTGAAGGATTGTGACATAACACGGTCATGAACATAACACCATGAAAGAGTCTTCATAGATTAACTAACGTGTCATTTGGTTATTAATGACACTTTTAATGCAAAGTTGGATTCAAATTTGCATTAAAAATGTCAACTTTGCGTTCAGTAAATAATGACACTTAAAGTGCAAAGGTTTTAGTGCAAACTTGAATTGAAAGTCCGTTAAAAATTTATTAAAAGTGTCAACTTTAGATTATTTAATAAATATTGACACTTTTAATGCAAACTTGCATTATGAGTGTCATTGTTTATGACTGTTATAGTGAAAACAGTCATAAACAAATAGACTGCTTCACGTTCATGACAGTGTCATCTGTGTTAAGCACACCCCTTCAAATAAAGTGATACCAATATTTTTCTATGAACAGATGCATCTCAGTAAATCAGGATATTCATAAAAAATAATTTATTTTAATAATTCACTGGATTCATTACACGTAGAGTGATAGATGTCAACAGTTTATTTCTGTTAATGATTTAATAAGAAGTATGAACTATGCCAGTGTGTCTGTGTCTGGTGACTTTTTGGTTAAAACATGTTTGTTTTCCATTCAGTGAAGTTACTCACAGTGGGTATGGCATAAATAAATTCCACTAAATTAAGAATAGCAATACTTAATAAAATAAATGTAACTACTGTCCAACTTTGGTAGGGATCAATCGTCTTGTGGCTCTGCTGAGGCGTTTGTGTCCTTCAGGTTGGCTGCAGTGTTCTGGTGTTTCTCGCCTTCATATTGTCCATGATCCACTGTTAGGTGCAGCTCAACCCAGTTTGGCCACTGACTGCAGAAACTTCACTCTGAACTTCAAGCAACAAGGACTCTGTGCCTCTCAACTCTTCCTCCAGACTTTGAGGCTTTTATTTGTAAAAATGAAATCCAATCTGTTCAGACCGAGTTCCTCTCCAGTTCTCTTCCTCCTTGACCCAGATGAGACACTCTGGACGTTGTTTCTGGTGCAGCAGAGGAGAAATGTGACAGTTCTAGTCCATGACCTGGATATGTCTGTGAAGCCCTGACTACTGGTGCAGTCTCCACCTTGTGGATTTCTCCCAAACTTCCATCAATCCATCCAACCATACCTCTCTGCTTTCCCATGCAGAGTTCTGGGTGCGCTGATACCAATTGACAGCCGTTGTTGGGCCAGAAACGGTCACAAGTCTCTCCCAAACTTTTACATGGAATTTGTTTCATAACTCTCCAAAAGTCACCGTCATCCCTGTCACTTGTGCAGCCATTTTTTCTGCCACATTTAATCCTTCCACTCAACTTTCCACTAAGTCTGAACCAGAAGTGATCTGGACCATCTTGGTGAGCAACGCAGCGCAAACACACCATAGAGAAACCATGGCTTCAAGACCAACAAAACGAAGTATACTGACACTCTTGACCAATGTGCAAGAGAAATGTCTATCAACAAAATGGCTGCTGTCAGAATAGGCCCATGTGAGACGGAGAACGAAAACACGCTGCGTCAGATCTCCCACTACATGGTTAACTACTAGTGAACACGAAGAAGTGTGTAAACCATGGAGAAGCTTCATGACCTGAAATCCTACAATCAGTGTTTCAACGGCTTTGTAGAGGACGTTTGAACTCTTCATGTGAACGACACGGTTCTGGTCACTGGCAAAGTAAGTACACTAACACGTAGGCCATGTTTGTCTTTGCTTGCAGATAAAAGCTACATTAGCCAAGCTAATTTTGCTAGTTCTGTAATAAGTACTACTACAGTAAATGTGTCTTGTTACACAGATGTGGGTAGAGTACTCAAAAATTGTGACTGAATAATACTAGTAATATGCTTGTTTATAAGTTAGATAGGAACGAGAAGAGAGCTAGTGCTAAACTCATGGCTTGATTATTGTTGTCATAGCAACTACATAGTAACTGTCATGCCAGTTAGTTACAGAATCTACCAAGACGGCTGTCAGCTACAAAGCTCCCTGAAGTGTGACATCACATCAATACTGTGTATGTGATGGGAAACAGTCCAAACAGTCAGTGATGACCTTTAGTGACTTTTCCTCCTGGACATTTCCCCACTAGATTCCTTGTCGTTTTCATATGTAGTATTCCAATTATGTGAGATTTAATTTGTAATGTAATTATTTTGCTTTTTTAAATTGAATTACTGAAGTCTTTGGACAGAGACTTCTTCAAATTCACAGTGATACAGACTGCTACAGGAGATTGTTACAGCCAACAGCCATCACCATCTACAATAACTGAAGAATTTTAATTACTGAGTTACAAGACCATTTAATTTTTCTTTGGAAAATTCTAATAAAGTATTTTTTAATTTGAATTATTTAAGCACAAAATACATTTATATAGTTTGATTTAGTGAGATGCATCTGCAATCGTAGCTAAACTGTTTATGTTTTTGTTAAATACAAAGATTACACCATAAATCCACCAGATGGTGCTACAATATTTGTGTTAATGTATTCTGTTTTTTGTTGTTTTTGAATAAACTGAAATGATCAAACATTGTTTAATTAAAAGAAAGTGAGAATAGTGTCTCTGAACATGTCAACTTGCATCTAGATTTGTCAAATTTGCTTTGAGATTCACAGCTGACTGTAAAGATAAGTGTTAATTATTATTATTAACTATCTGATTAATGTGACAAGACTTACTACCATTAGGAAAATGTATTACAGACACAGGGATCATTCATAAAACCTCATGCTTCTGCCCATTAACCGCCTTTGAGAAAGACTAAAAACACTGACTCGTTGTGAACCGACGAATCCAGGGAGATTCGTCTCCACATGCTGACACAAAGGGCTGCATGCAAATCCCAGCCTCACTGCAAACTCCTTCCCTCTCTTTCTTCCCTTCTTTTCTCCTCAACGCACAGCGACACAAACTTGTGTTTTTCTGAATGGACATGAGCGATATGAATAATCCCCGAGGTGCAGAAACAGACAGCTGGTAATCACAGATGAGGAGTTACTCACTGGTTTAGGAGGAGCTGCCATTAGGGAATGGCAGGAGGAGCGGGAGGAGACACACGTTAGACTGAGACACAGGAACAGGATTACTCATGGAACAGAACAACGGCCACAACGTGTTCACTTTCTGGTTTTATTTTTAAAATAGGATTTTCATTTCAGTTATAATTCACTTGGAAACCTCCTCAACATTTGACTGCAACAGCTGCAGGCAGATAAATATCAGGAATTAACTCTGTTTATCTTTTCTTTACTCTTTAAATAAAATACTTCAATAGATTTCATCTTTTGCGCATGTATTGTTATCCTAATTTACAAAGCTTTTTAACAGGTTTATCAGAGCCACATTTGCAGGAATTGAGGAGGGTGTGAACAAAAAAATAAAACAAAAATAGGAACATTCTTAGTAAGTCAGGGTGCAGGCATTGGTAATGCAAGGTTTGGTATAAAAACGGGAAAAGTAACACAGAAGGGATGTTTTCATGTTACTTGACAGGAAATGAACAGATATCTAATCAAAGCAACACGGAGGGACCATGCATGTATTTAAAGCACATTCCTTTGTCTCAGATTGGCACATGTTAGCTGGAAATGAGTCGAGACATTAACAGAGTTACATGGCTGCTGCTATGACTAAGCTAAAGCTGGTGAGGCTTAAACTTTTGGCACTTTTTGCGCATGGTTTGGAAAGCTAGCGCTGTATTTGTGTTTTTAACTCACTGCAGTTGTGCTTTCCATAAAAAGGCTGCTGGTCTGCCAGTGGTTTTCATAACGCTTAGGGATGTTCCGATCTGATCCAGTCCGGGCTCCGGATCGGTCTGAATAATGGCTGATCTCGTTCTCTGGTCGCCGCAGCTACATACACAGTTTAGCCTTTGGAGCCCAAGTTCCAACTCTCCGCCTGGACACCTTTGCCTATTTTAATTGTACGCAGTAATTTAAATGTCCTGTGAGTAAATATATACTGCCCATTTCTCCCTAACAACTAGAACTTTCAATATCAACCAGGTTGTTTTCGCAATTTACCGTCTATTAAGAGAGTGTCTCGTCACATGCTCCTTGCTACGGCGGGAGCGAAATTACCGTAATAACCCAATATTGGCTGGAAAGCGCAACGTCTCCCCTTTCAGAAACCGTTGAAATTTTTCAGATTGCGTAAAGCGTCGTGGAATTACGGTACAGCAAATTTAGCTTGTAAAACTGGGTCGTCGCCGACACTTTCGGTCAAACGGTCGAAACAGAAGATAATCAGAAGAGAAAGACTATTTTCAGTACTTTGCTACTCGCTGGTTTTAGTTACTCCCTTGACTGGCATGTGTCTAACCTAATTACCCTGCATTAATTAAAGACTTAAAGAGATAAACAGTTTTTCAGTTTGGACCAATCACTAGGATTTAAATGCAAAGAAGCCATGTTTGATTTTCAGGTCAAGGCTACGAATTTTCCAGCTTCTAGGAATCTTTTTGTTAATATTTGTAATTTTAAATGTAGAGATGTCCTTTAACTAATCAACCACTAACAATGTTTCTGTTATTTTGGGGGTTTTTAATAGCAAAGCAAAACAAACCAGAAGAGTAAAAGTCCAGCTCTGATACTGTTCTTCAATCTGTCAAGATGGTGGTACTTGGAAAAACTTGTATTCATTGAAGCAGTAGTTTTAGTGAAAATGGTCAGAAATGGGAAATACCATTACTTCATGCTAAAACAGTGAAGAACTGACATATTTTACATGCTCATGATGAGAGGGGCTCTGTATTACTGGTGTTTTTCAGAAAAAAAAATTACTTGTATGGGACTGGTTCTCATTGGTTTTAGTCTGGAATTAAGTGACAAAATAAAGCTATAAATACTATGAGTCTTTTCACAGTTCAGGGCTGAGCTGTTTTCTGCTTTGACGCCCGAGTTCAGAAACTTTTGATTTTGAAATTTTCTCAAATTTCATCTAGTTGACTTGGGTTTCTCATCTCACAGCGGTAGAGGAACGGCAGCAACAGAGACAGGTTGTTGGGTCACTTCCAAGTTTGACTCGGTATTGAGAAATATTGAACCTGAAATGATCGATCGGGACATCCCTAATCGTTTTCAGTATAAAATGCAGGAGATCTTCAAACCCCTCCCTGCTGCACACAGTGTAATATGAATGAACACGAAGCAGATCAACATAAACTCCCAAAGCTTTCTTCTAATGCTTCCTGATGTGTTGCAGGAAAAAGGTTTAAAAACTGGCAAAAAAAAGAGAAATAAATGCTGCAAACCATGATGAAAGCAACTATAGAGTAACAAAACCCAGATAACATTAACATTTAAACACTATTTTTCACAATAGCTCCTATATGTACATATAAACAGCAGTCCTTCAAGTCTATTTATATAAAAAAACATAAAACATGAAGACATTTAGAAGATAATACAGCATAAACATGTCTACGCATTGTAATAACCCTGTATATATATTTATATGCATGTAAACATATATACATATGCATACATGTACAACTATAAATATATACATTTAATTTACAAACATACATTTTTCTTGGGGTGTGTACTGTACATTTACGGCGACAGCAGTCTCTGTTTTCATCACAATCCATCCATCTCCTTCCTCCAGACACACACAGTTAAAACATGGGGGTGTCCACATGTAACACACACACACACACACACACACGCACACACCCACTCATTCAGCTTCACCAGTCGGCATCCTCCTCTATGTAATAATCAGGGGTGGCTGTACCATCAAACAAGCCGGGGTCCAGTGACTTGCGCTGCTTTCCTCGGGTGAAAACCCGTGACAGAGATCCCAGAGTCATCTTGTCCTTCTTCTTCTTACGCTTCTGGTCTTCTAGGTCTTCCATGGACTGAGACAGAGACAGGAGACATGCAGTGAAACCCACAAACACAAACCATCCAGCATCTACTAAAGTAAGTTTGATGTGAATGTTTTTGTTTTCGTTCATGGATCCAGGTAACAGACTGGTTCTGGGTTTGTCATCTAATGTCGAAAAAACCTAAATTTTGCAATTGTTTCCATTAAATAAGAAATTAAATTGAAATCATGCGTGATTACACCCATTAAGTCATTAAAAATCATGACAGAGGCGGATGTAAACAGTCATATGAGAACATCATCTATCAGAGGAGACGTCGGCGTCTCCTCTGAGACGCCGACGTCTCTTATTCAGGCGTTGCAGTTGAACAATTCATTACTCTAACAATTTGACGACATCATTGGATTAATTAATGTGGCATCAGGTTTTAGATCATGGTGGGAAATCTTCAACCCGCTCTTCTTGACAGAATTGTTTTAATTCAGTTTCATTGAAACTGAGACCCAATGGAAATATAAAAATGTGCAAAATCTTCAAAAGCCTTTAGCTTTGATTAAATTATATTATTATCGGTAAACTTATCCGTTTACTTACTCAGGTTTTCACTGATGCTTTGGATAAAAAATAATGTTACAAAAAGTCCGTAAAAGAAACGTTATTTACAGCATATTATAAAATCATAACTTTTTTTGATTGATGCAAAAACGTGAACAGGAATAATTCAAAGAGCTTGGAAATCTAAGTATTTCTTTAAAATAACTGAATTACCACTTATTGAGCAGACAGACTGAAGCCACCAAGCCGAGAGGACGGAGAAAGACAAACCAAAGAAAAGGAAGAGCAGAGAGGAAACCTCGGAGGTGCGGTTACTGGGGTTGCTGGGGTTACCGGGATTACTGGGATTACTGGGGCTACTGGGCCATTTCTTACGTTACAGAGGGAGTGCGTCCGATGACGAGGCGAGTTGATGTCGCTGGGCGTGGACGAGCGGTCCCCATCAGCTGCTGAGGCGTCAGAGATCACAGACGGCTGGCGAGTGTGGCAGGGGCTGATCCTGACCACAGCTACACATCCACACACACACACACATCCACACACACACACACACACACACACACATCCACACACACACACATTGGAAATTCCCCACAGTTAGTTCAGGAAACCTCCAGAAAGCCCTCTGTTAGTTCACTGACTGACGGAAACACCAAGCAAGACGGCGGCGCTGCAGGGCGGCGCTGCAGGGCGGCGCTGCAGGGCGGCGCTGCAGGGCGGCGCTGCAGGGCGGCGCTGCAGGGCGGCGCGGCGCTTACCCTGCCGGTCAGCGTTGTGTCCGTGGTAGAGCGTCTGCTGGCTCTGCCGGATGGCGGCGGTGAGCGGCAGGTCGGCCTGCATCACCCACTCCTGGCTGCCGTTCACCAGCGGCTCCGGCTGCACCACCAGCGAGTGACGCTTGGGGACGTCTTTCGTCAGCGTGGCCAGAGACTGCTTGGCCTGGAAAAACAAGACACACAAACATCACAACTATTTATTTTTATTTAGTTTTACTTTCAGATTTAAAACCCACACACTCTAAAATGATTAGTTTTAGCATCGGGAATAATCAATATTGTCTCAGGAATATTGATCAGACGTTTAGGAATTAAGAAATAAACCTGTCATCGTTTATTTCAGTTTAAAGATCAATCAGGTTGGAGTAACCTTCCTCACTTAGGTCTACAACAACACAAAATCTTATTTTCTATTGAAATTATATTAAGAGATTTAAAATAAGACACAACTAACTTATAGATATTTCTTCAGCAAGACCCTGAAGCTTGTTTTAGGTCAATAATTCCCTAATATTGATGAAAAAGTACCGCTTCCTTTGGCAGATTATTTTACTTTTAACGAGACATTTTTCCCATATTACAAGTGAAATAATCTGACGGTGAATCCTGAATTTTTCAAAAATATTAAAGAATTACTGACCTGGAACAAGCTTCATGTTTGAGTGAAAAGTTTCCTGTAAGTTAGTTTTGTCTTATTTCAAGTGTATTAAGATGACTGGAGTAGAAACAAAAAATACTTAGTAAGGTTTTGTGTTTTTGCAGTGTAACTTGTCTTCCTATTGAGAAGCATCAAAGTAAATTAGGCTGAATATTAAAGGTCATCACGCTGTTCTTTAGATTTTTATCTGTAAAATAAACCATGTTGCTTCTACTTCTCACTATTTAAATTAATTGACAACTTCTGTTGATCTGTGATATAAAATCAGGAGTTTTAGGTTTGTTGTAACACAGCGAAATATAAAAAAGTATGAGGGGAATTTACATGTTTGCAAGGAACTGAATACAAGAATAAAACCTATAAATAAAAGGATAAGAGCTGTTTTATTTTTTACTAATTTAATTTAACCATTTAAGTTTACTTCATACAACAAACCATACTAAGAAAAAAAAGAGAAAACAAAATTACAAGATTAAAGTCATAATATTAGGAGAATAAAGTTGTAATATAAAGACTTTATTCTCATATGACTTTATTCTCTTCATTTTATTACTTTAATCTCATATTTAATTTTTTTTTTTTTTTGTTGCGTGGCGTTAATAATCAGTGGAAACGTCAAGCTTGATAACAACGGAGAAAAGTGATAAATTTTTCTGATCAGCTCTAAATATTCAGGTAATAAATAATTCTTTGTAAACCACCTCGTTGTTACATTTTGTCAGATTATTTATTTACCAAGTTATTTATGATTTGAAGTCAAAACTGGTTCATCTCGTGAAGTCTGAACACTTATTGACTGAATGTTTCACAGGTCAGTGACCTACGGTATTTTCTCTGCAGACGATCAGGTTCAGTCCTGAAAATGAAATAAAAATCAGCTAAAGAATCAAATGAAATGCAAAAACAACAAAAAAGTACAGCGTCATGCTTTTTCTAAACGTTTCCATCTTCGAAAACGCTCAGTGGCACCTAGCAGAGGGGGAGAAGGAAATGAGAGTCGACGGAATGATATTTAGCTACGGATTCGGAGGCGATGTGCCAACAAATCAGATCTGCACTGCAGCTTGATGTGAGGGTCTGTGGGCGGCTGCGACTCGCGACGGGAGGAGAGATTAATGGCTCACAGAGTGGCAGCTGAACCTCGAAGGAGCCGACACGCCGCAGAACAAACACACACACATCCTCCTGCTAACCAGAGGAAGTTCTCCACAGAACCCATCCCGCTGCCACTTTCACATCTCACGGATTCTGACAGAATCTTTCACTGATGGCGTGTTTTCTCTGCGACTGCTAATGTTGACGATGACTCACCATGGTGAGCTCGGCCTCCAGCTCCTTAATCCTGTTCTCCTTCATGTCTATCTGAGAGCGCAGCATGTTGGCCTGCTCCGTGGATTCTTTGGTTTGCCTCCTCAGGTCCCATTTCTCCCGCTCCAGAACATCCTTCTCCTTCGCCAGGACTTTCACCGCATCCTCGCTCTCCTGCAGAGACACACGCAGAGCAGTCGCTGATTAACGACGGAGCTGCTTCAGTTAATCGCAGGAGCTACAAATGCAGTAAAGCTGCTGCACACTGTAAAAACACAAAATATTACCAAGTGTTTTCAGCTGGTTTCTAGTGCAAATATCTTAGTACCGTTGAGAAAACTAGTTTACAAGTAACTTTTCACCAAAGTACAGAACTTGCGTTAACTAAATAATTCCTCAATATTTACTGAAAAGTGCTAGTTCTTCTGGCAGATTATTTCACTAATAACATGTTACACTCTGTCACAGATTATTTATGATATTCAGGGATCATCTCCCGAATTTTGAACACTTTTGCACACATATTTCTGTTGGTCTGTCAAATAAAATCACCAAAGTTTGTGAATAAAATGTGGAAAGTTAAAGTGAGTTGCCATACTTTCCAGATTATAGAGCGGGCCTCACTATAAGCCGCACCTACAAATAATAAAAAAAAACAAACTGGAAACGTACATATATATAAGCCGCACCGGGCTGTAAGCCGCTGGCATCTCCACCGCTCTCGGTTTTCCACAATGACGCAGCAGGGGGCTACTAATAAATCTGCCATTAAGCCCTGCGTCTCCAACGCTGAACCATGGATTCGTTCACGCCGAGTTTACGTGCAGCGGCTATCGATGCAACTTAAAAGCTGCATCATATGAGTTTGAAAACATTTCTCAGTCGTGCCTGCTGTTAGCATGTGCTTGTTCTAAATGAAAATCAGCACTTTCTTCTTTGATTTCCAATTTTGACTTCCAATGATTCACTTCTTGCTAAAGAGCCCCCTGGTGGTCGAAGAAAAATCCACAGAAAAGCCGCACGGGCTATAAGCCGCATGGTTCAAAGTGTGGGGGAAAAAGTAGAGGCTTACAGTCCGAAAAATACGGTACATACGTTTTGTAAACTTCAGAACACCAGGCTGCTGTTACCTTTCTGTGCTGGTCGTAGTTTCGTATGAACTCCCTCAGCTGCTCCTCTCTGCTCTCCAGTGTCGTGTACAGCTGCTGCATCTGATTCACCAGCTCCGATTTTTCCACTTTTAGCCGCTTCCTGTCCGCTTTCATGGCTGCAGCACAAACACAGAGAGACGCTCACAACAGCTTTACAGTCAGAGCAACACAACACTGAGCAAAAGACTCAACAAATGCTTAGAGACGGACAGAGAATGGGACAGAGGGTTATAATCTAAGAGGAGACGGAAATAAAAAACAACAACAATGTATTAGACAAAACAAAAAAAGTTTTTAGACATCAGTGTGTGAGATAAATTATGAGCTTAAACAAAATACAAATATAAATAAAAAAAACTGTTCAAAAAGGAGCTTATTGGGAAATATGTTGTATAGGATGGTTGTTTCAAAGACCAAAAATGTTCTTGGTATAAAAATGTATAAATTTTTTTATAAATTTATAATTAAATAAAAAAAAATGTTTTTGTATTCATTTTTATAAAAAAAAATAAAAAATATTTATTTTATATCTTCTTTCCAGCAAGATATAGAAGATATAAAAATTATGTTTATATTTACATTTAAAAATATAAACAATTAAAAAAAAGTTAGATTTTTTTATATAAAATTATTGTTTATTTGTAAAAAAAAAAAAAAAAGTTAAATAAAAAATAAGCATAAATGTGTAAAAGTGAGGTTTAAGTGTCATTCAATGTGGGGATAATTTAAGTTTATCTGGTAAGGTGAGATTTAAATGTTTGAGTTTAATCTTCTACCTGCTCCTTTTTGAGCAAATTAAGTCAAATTAAAAGTCATTTTACATGATAATTAGTTTTATTACTGTTTTTACTTTTTGGCTGACAAACATAAAGATGTGTAACTGCAGCTGGAAGCCACTGGGTGGCGCTGCGTCTTCTGTTAATGAAAATCTACTTCTTCTATTTTATTTTATTCTTTTCATTTCAAGTCCGCCAGAAGACGCAGGTAATCGAGACAAAAACAAGAGGCACAGCCGGACGCTTCGATTCATCGGAGACAGCATCTTCAGAAAGCGTGTCGAGACTCATTCCCAACAAGACGGAAAACATCTGATCGTCTTTTCCCAGATCCTCACCGAGGCGAAGCAGCTCGGCAGCAGCAACAGGTGGTCCGTGTCTTCCTGAGGAGGAGAGAGCCGCTGCTCATTCCTGAGCCGTGTGACTCCGGCTGCATGCCTGCTGCCAGAGATCACCGCGCGGTTACCGCGGAACCGGGAACCTGTTCTGCGGGAGTCGGTGACGGTTACCGGTTTTCTAGCTCAGCACCTGCTGAAGTCTGAACAGGAAACCAGGGAAACCACCGATAATCCCAGCTCCTGTCAGCCACTTTCATTTTAATTCCTCTCATCCAGCACAAACGTCTCATTTTGTTGTTTTTCCTCTTTGTGAACAGCAACACACTTACACATTTTTAGTCTAGTTTCAAATATATTATTGCACTTGAATTAAGACAAAACTCACGTAAAAGTAACAGCAAGATATAGAAGCTTGATTTAAGTAAATAATTCACTGATATTGATGGAAAAAAAAGTCCAGCTCTGGAAAAAAAAATTAACCTCATTATTATTATCGAGTTAAAACATTAGTATTGTTTCTAAATGATTATAAACTTGTTTTCCTTACATTATTTGAGGTCTGAAAGCTCTGCATCGTTTTCGTTATTTTGACCATTTCTCATTTAAATAAATATTACATTTTTGCTTGGCTTTTCAGAGACATGTTGTCAGTGGTTCATAGAATAAAAGAACAATGTTCATTTTACTCAAATATTTACCTATAAAGAGTAAAATCAGAGAAACTGAGTTTTTTTTCCAGAGCTGTATATATATTTGCAGATTATTCCACTCATAAGATGGGAAAATTGTCTTGTTATATGTAAATTTATCTGCCAATGTAACTGGAACTTTTTCATAGATATTAAGGGATTAATTACTTAAAACAAATGTCTGTGTTTTGTTGATAAGTTACTTGTAAGTTAGTTTTGTGTTAATTCAAGTGAAATAAGATATTTGCAGTAGAAACTAGACTAAAATATATTTGTTGTTTTTGCAGTGCAGGGAAGAATAAGAAGGAAAGGATCCAGTGATCTCACCGATATGAATAAAAACGATTCATGTTGGTAAAATCCAGCTGGCTGCTCATCAAGGACAACACCCACCTCTCAGAACGAGTTCTGATCCAATTAAGTTCATATTTGATGACTTTTGTTGTGAACTGATGTCGCATAGAGAAACTGAACAGAACTAGAGTCACACGAGAGACTCTTGATGTTATTCAGACAGTAATTTACATTTGTTCCTAATGAGGCGTGTCAAAGGTCAATGAAGTGAAACAAACATGGATGACTTTAAAACAACAGCACTGGTATTGGTTTCTGTTCTGAAAGTAAAACTACAAAATGAAGAAGACATTAAAATATAAGAACATTGTTTGGTTGGGTTAAAGTATAACAACACAATACTGTCTTATTATTTATGATTATAATGAGGCATTAAACCGTGACGTTTAACACAACTTCAGGGATGTTTAAAAAAGGAGTAACAGTATACTTCAGTACAGGTTTCCACTTTACTGAAGCCTCATATTAACAGACCAGATGTTGATTTCCCACACTGATTAAATTAGACCAACGGTTTCCTATTTTAGGTCATTTTGGATTAACTCATCCTTAAATTAACTGGTTTCCACACATTTCAGTTTAATATTTGCCCTTTGAACTGACTTGTATGTATTTGAGAGTGTGAGTTTCATCTTGTTCATCCTGTGTAGATTAAAAAAATCCACCAAACAATTCCTGTTGATTAAAAATAATTGTAGTTGCACGTCTGCGTAACAACGAGCCTCTAAAAGAGAAACGGTCAAATAAAAACTTTGAAGCAGAAAAACGCTCATGGTATTCACCTGAACCACAATTAACTCGAAGTTTTAGGTAAGGCTGTCGCAAAAAGCAACATGATAAATTAACATGAGCTAATAATTTCTATTCTGATTATTAATATTTCTGAAGAGCGTCTTTGGTAACAGAGACTTTATAATCCATTTTATCTTGGTTATGATTTTGTCTGATTTTTATCCCTGTCTTGTTCATAGTTATTGGTTGCCATGATTTATTTTAGATATTTAAAATGTCTTCCAGTTCTTTAGGGTTCTTTAAAGTTTATTGCTCTTTCAGAGGGTGAGCCTGCATTATTATTACACTATATTCCTTGAAGATGGTCTGAAAACAACAATAATGTTGCAGTTTATCCTCCAGCAAACGTTAGTGAACAAATTTCCCGTAAACTGCCTCAGTTATTCTGACTCTCCTTTACTGAGGAGCTGTTTGTTTTGAAGCCCAGCTGTGTTTGCTGGAAACAAAAGGAGCGTTGGAAGAGGCGACTCTCCTGACCTTGTAAGGCCTCCTTGGCGCGGTCCAGCTCCTGCTCCCTGTCACCCAGCTGGGCCCGGAGCTCGGTGGCAGACAGCAGGTTGGCGGAGCAGCCGCCCTGCGTCTCCTCCAGGTCTTTGCTCAACATGTCCTTCATTTGCCTCAGCAGGTGGACCTCCTCCTGAAGCTGGACCACCTCCTCTCGCAGCAGCGCTGAGGGGCAAAACGAGCAGGGATTCAAAAAACAGACACAGGACAAAAGTAGAATACCAAGAAAATCTGGTATAGATTTAAAAAAAAGATTATTAAAACCAAAATAAGTGCTCGATAAGGGTGCACCGACTTAAGTTTTCTGGATGATATTTCTCATCTTTAAAAACCATGACCTGCTGCCGATTCAAATTTTGGTCAAGACCAAGTTTTTTTTTTAACCAGAAATGTTGCTAAATACAGAAAGAAAGTCGCTGAGATGGTAACAGGGGGTGACTATTGTTACCTGAAAACACCTGGTGGTCTCCAGGTCAAACCTCTCTAACCAGAAAGCAGAAGAGGACAGTGGTTGATTTCTAGCTCTTTCCCAAGGTTGATAAGATCGGCTTCACATGTAAGAATCGGCTGATCACCAATCTCCCAAAATGAAGGAGATCTGGGCCGGGTTACTCAATCTTTCAAAAACGTAAATCACAAAACGGATCCAAGGCTGAAACTGCTGATGGATGGCAGTGAAATAACAGCATCACTGCAAAAACACAGAATCTTACAAAGTGGTTTTGGTCCAGCTGCTAATGCAAACATCTGAGCTCACCGGAAATATGACAAAACCAACATAAAAGTAACTTTTCAGAAAGAAACAGAAGCTTGTTTTAAATCAATTATTTCTTATAGTAATAAAAAAAGAACCAGTTCCATTGACAGATTGTTTCACTTATGATGAAACAGAAGGATTCAGCTTCTATGCGCCACAAATCTTGAATTATAATAAATGAAACATCGATCAACACAGTTGATGACTTTGGTGATGTCTGTTCAGTTGTTGACTGGTGTTTTTATTCTGTAAAGTACTTTGAACTGCCTTGCAGCTGAAATGTGCTACACAAATAAACTTGATTGATTGATATGAGAAAATGTCATCATAAGTGAAATAATGAAACTGGAACATTTTAATGATTATTAACTGAGAAGAAGCTCCTGCATCTTGCTGAAACGTTACTTGTAAGTTGGTTCACTTAAAGTAAGACAAAACTAAGATATTTCCAGTAGAAACTGGACCAGAAATAGTTGTTAATGTTTTGTGTTTTCGCAGTATGTCACCGCTTCATGCTGCGTTTTCTGCCTGTCTTGTGTGCTATGCCTCCCAATCAGCAAGGGAAAACACCGGCAAGCAATCAGGAGCAGGAAACTAAGGAGACGACACTCTGGAATAAAGAGTGATCTCATCCGCTGGTGCAGGCTGACAAGCTCGTGCAGCCAGAGCACAGAAACGAAGAAAAAAACGTCCAATAAAGGAAACCCATACCAGCAACAGTGTCATAATGATTTATATTGGGAACGGGAGGTGGAAGGTCTGTTCCAGGAGAATGCTCGCTTTTTATAAGGGGAAAGAAAAATGAAAAAAGGCAGTCAACCAAAACATTCAGCTTTTGGAGGAAAAACCTGAAATGATGAATTCAGGAATTCTGGAAATGTGACTGAACACATGTGCAATCCGGAAAACATCATCTGAGAGATTAATGGGATCTAAAGAATGGAGATTTATGAACCTTAAACAACGCACAATGAACTGCTCGCATGCAGTGAGTACAACACAGCGTCGCCGTTTGTCATATTTGATCAAATTAGAGGAAATTTAGCAGAAACAAGAGTGGAAACCTCAATAGAGAGCCGCATGGAGCTGATCACTGAGGAAGCAGAAATGCAAAAGTGTGCATGTGAAAATGAGAGAAGGTCTCTGCAGCCAGACGCTGCAGCAGCTCTGATAAGAGGCGCAGGGACAGTCCATCGCTCTCTGTCAGTGTGGAGAGCCCACCAGACTGCAGCTAAAAGAGTTACGTCCCAGAAAGAACAATCTTTCACGTCCTTCTCCTGGTTCTGATCCACTTATTCCTCTGTTTAGCTGCAGGGCTCAGGCATGCCTTCGCCTCGGGCCGAGCCGGCAACACCTTTGATCACTCGGGACGTTTTGGAGGCGGTTTTAGCCCTCCGTGTAATTTTGGAATCTGTCGCCCTGGCCATTAAAGATCAAACGAGAGAGCAAAATAAAAACGGTGAGGATCGTCTTTTTGTCATTTCAAAGAGGGTTCGTTCTCTCACCGTTTCATCAGTGTTTGCTCAAGTTTGGGAGCCGAAAGCGTAAATTTCACGATGTTTATCCACTGTTATCTATGACTTTCAGCTAAACCCAGACACTGCAAAAACACAAAGGCTTACCAAGAAGGTTTTGGTAAAATACTGAGTGCAAATATCTGAGTGCACTTAAAAATAAATCACATTGTTTGAATCGTCCAAAATAATTCACCATGTGTTTTTTTTTTCTCTTTTGTTTGTGCAACATATTGAATTATTTATTTTAGATTACAGTATTAAAAGTTAATGTATAATGCTGGTTTCACTGCAAAAACACCAAATATTACCAAGATGTTTGTGGTCAAGTTTTTACTGGAAATATCTTGGTGCACAAGAAATGAAACAAAACTAACAGGTAAAATTTCAGCAAGATATATTATTTTGTTTTAACATCATTATGAATGCCAGAGAAATTAATACTTTTTAATAAATATTAAGGGATTATTGACCTAAAACAAGCTCCTATATCTTGCTGAGGAGCTACTTGTAGGATAGTTTTGTCTTATTTCAAGTTTACTAAAATATTTGCACTAGACCAGGGGTCACCAACTCCAGTCCTCGAGGGCTACCATCCTGTAACCTTTAGATGCGTCTCTGCTCAAACACACCTGGATCAAATAAACTGCTCGTTTCCAGCCTATTGCAGAGAGGAATGAATGCTGGTGAGGGAATTCAGACATTTTGGAGCAGAGGTGAATCTAAAAGCTGCAGGATGGTAGCCCTTGAGGACTGGAGTTGGTGACCCCTGACCTAGAAACTAAACAAAAATACTTGGTAAAATTTGGTGTTTTTGCAGTTAAACCAGTATTCTACATGAACCTTTATGGCTATAATATAATATGAAACAGGGTTTAAATAAGTCAATATGCTGCATAAACAAAAGGAAAGAGAATTCACACAAACAAAAACAAAACAAAAATACACAAGGTGAATTATTTTGAATGATTCAAACAATTTCACAACCTTTTCACTCTTCTCTTAAGGTCAGATCTGCAGCCTACACAACAGATTGTCCCACCTGAGCTGTGAATCTCTACAGCTCCTCCAGAGTGGCCACATTATTCAGATTCATCCACCAAATTTACTGTGAGCCTGTCGGCTCTCCTTGCTCAACAATAAAGCTAAAGTTTGGGAACATGTGAAGTAGTTTCACACAGATCCGTTGTATTTTTCTGTATTCCAGAAAACACAAAATAAATCTCGTATCATCACAAAAACAGAAAAACAGATCACGGCCTTTACAACTCATTTTGTTTAGCGCAGAGCGGTTTCTTTGTCGCATGCTGACAGCAGGCGGCCCAAAGATAAGAGCCGTCATCTGCTGGCGGTCTTATTTGATCAGAGGCAGATCATGTAAACAGCAGAGGCAGCATGCTGGCTGATCCGAGCTCAGAGTGGCGGCGCCCTGAGACCGCGGAGCTCTCAGAGTCTCCCGCATGAAAAGAGACGGCCACTCATCTTCCATCTGAGCGCCGGCGGATTCAATGAACACCAGATTTAAGCCTCTCATTAGGGCCGGTCAGGAACAGGTAACCTTTTTCCTTCTTGCTTTGCAGCCCTGTCAAGATGCACGCGCGCACACACACACACACACACACACACACACACACACACACACACACACACACACACACACACACACACACACACACACACACACACACACACACACACACACACACACACACACACACAGCTGAGAGCTTATAGAGGCCGTAAGCTCGTGATTAGAGCTCAGAGAAAGCAGGGAAGGTGAAGTGAGAGTTGGAAAAGTGTTGATTGGTGGTCAAAGAGCTGAACTAGTCTGCTGTGAATGCTATGAGGGATTAAAGTGGTTCTATTTATATACATGAAGGATCAAAGATGCCTCGTGTGCACTGGGCTGGAATATTGGAATGAGACGCTTAAAGTTGTTCCTTTTTATTAGCAAAACCAAAATAAAAAAACATATTTTTATAAATGAGTTTATGGCTGACTGGAGGGTGAAAACTAACGTGACCTTAACTGGGTCTCTTAGGGCGTTTCATTCGTAACTTTGGAGACAGTTTGGTTCACAAAGTAAGGACTTAGAAATCTGCTACTCTACTTCAACAAAAACAAAAAAATACATTTATGGAGAAACATGTAAAAAGAAATGTAAAATAAGCAATTTCAATTTTAGATGTAGTGTTATGCATTTCAGATGATGGCAGCCTAAAAATAAATTCTGCTTTGGTTTATTTAAGCTGGTTTGTTCATACAAGATGAGATAAAATCCCTATTTGACATTTGTAAACAGGACCTATAATGCAAAATTCACGTTTTACATGTTTTTATTCTTCCTCATTGTCTGAACTGCTTCTAAAAACAACCTGAGCGCTAAAAATCCATAAAAAAAAAAAAACGTTTTTGGCAATAAGTTAATGTTTTTTGGTGTCTAGAAAATGAGCCGTTTCAAAAACCTCCCGATTGTTAAGTCACAATATGCCGTTACCTAGCAACCCCAGCCAAGCCAAGCCCGTCACCTCGCAACCCAAAAAAGATATCCAGCACTTTCGGTCATCTTCTTTGGATTTAAAGTGACAGAGCCCCAAAAAAATACCCAGAACAAACCAAAAGAAAATCTCATTATCTAAGAACGATATTGTGCATGAACATGTTTTGTAAAGACCACAGATAATTTCTAATATGTTCAAGGAAGCAGCATTGTAGATCACTTTTAAATAAAAACAGACATCTGTCATAAAACATTGTTCAAATATTCCCAACACCACAATAATCTCAGATTATAAAATGCACCAATGTGGAGTTTCCTGACCGATTTCCAGCATTTTCAGTTTAAACTAGCTCAGGTTTGTTTTAGCATTGTGGACTAAAATACATAAAAAAGAAAGAAAATGAGCTGTAGGATATTTGTTGTTCTGAATCCAACATAAAGTGGAGAAATTACAAGATAATCTTCAGCTGTGCATAAAAACACAATCAGCTGTGATCCTTGGGGATTTAGGTTTTGATCATCTTCCTGTTCATTTATATTCTAAATGTCTTGCCATATTAAACTCATTTATTTGTGTTAATTGTTGTCAGGAAGTTGTTGCCATATTAGTGTTCAGTTTCTTAGTTTCTGCTGTTTTTTATTGTGAATCCTGATTTTGATCAGCGTTTCTATTTGCGTCTTTAGTTCAGCTCCTCGGTGTTGATTGGTCTCCTCCCTCAGTTTTCCTCCTTCAGCCACAGCTGCTCCGTCTCTCCTTGTTTTATTTTCCATCTCTGCCTCAGTATTTAGGGAATTAGTTTGTTTCTTGCTTTATTCTTTTGCCTGAACTCCATAACCTGATGTTCATGTCAGATTTCCAATAATAAAGAAACTCCGTTCTTCACAAACCAAGCCACATTTCAGTCAATAACACACATTATTACGTACAGCATCGGTATAACTGTCCGTGGTTTGAGAACTGAACCACAACTGGATGTAAAAAGCAGATTAAATCCTGTGCAGCAACAGCAGACTGCTGTTTTGCCCTGAGGAGCTGTGATGAACGCTGCTGTCACTTTTCCGTCTTGGACTTACTGACAATTACAAATCTGTGTAATTATGGAGAGTCCCCCTACTGATTCCTGTCATGTACAACCCAGAGCTGCTGGTTCTGCCTGTTTCTTTCCTCCGAGCTTGTAGGTACAGGCACTGGAAGCTGGATAATGAGGTCACACGCAACGCATAACGCAGGACTGCAGACTTTTCAGAAGGTAACGTATCTATTGACAGGGATCCGTTAAACGTGTCCAGATCACCGTTTTTAAAATATCAAGCTTTCTCTCATGTTATGAACCTCTCTATATTCAGGAAAAACATTTACCTGCCTTTAAAACTAAACTTTCAACCTTCCCTTTTTTTTTAAAGCTTTTGATGATGTCAGAGTGTTATCCTTGCAGCAAATAAAACGGATCAAATTGACCTTATCCGTTCTTAGAAAAGCACTTTTTAGCTTTTAGAAGTGCATGAAAACATCCTTTAAGTATTACAGCAAATGATGATATTGTGAACACTTCCTTGTAAAACAGGTATTGATCGTCCCAACTGCCACTGCATATCTGACTGCCCAGACAGAAAAAAATAAGTGTAACTGTTAAAAACGGGTTCTGTGTCTCCTGCAGGAGCGTTGATCTCTCTGGTCAAACAGCTTCGACTTTCATCGAAGAAAACTAACAACATCTCAGTGCAGGAGTCATTAATGCCATATGAAAACAAAAACAAACAATAACTGAGTTTATAAGGTGACACAAGTTAAAACTTTCCCTCATTCAGTGAATAACAACGTCTGATTAGGATCAGACTCCACCGTTCTGCTTCACCAGGCTGGAGCCCGTTCTGATATCAGAGCACTACATCTGCACTTATGGAGCGCAAACAGAGGGCGGAAAATTACACCAACTCTATGCAGAGGAGCAGATTTACTATTTTAATATCTATTAACAAAACTAAAGTTACATATCTCCTCTTTCTGAATGTCTGAACTGATCCTTCCTAAAATACAGAAATACTGAAAACAAAATATATTTAAGATAAACATACAGCTCTGGAAAAAACTAAGAGACCACTTAGAATGATCAGTTTCTCTGATTTTACTCTTTATATCTATGTTTGAGTAAAATGAACATTGTTCTTTTATTATATGAACTACTGATAACATGTCGCTGAAATTACATGCAAAAATTTAGTATTTATTTGAAGAAAATGAGAAATGGTCAAAATAACAAAAAAGATGCAGCGCTTTCAGATCTCAAATAATGCAAAGAAAACAAGAAATATTCATTCAGAAACAACAATACTGATGTTTTAACTCAGGAATAGTTCAGAAATCAACATTTGGTGGAAAAAACAGGAGGTTTTCAATGAGATTCAGTGCAGTGGGCTGTTAGTTTTTTCCAGAGCTGTATCTAAAACGCCACCTACTTGCAGTTCAGTATTTGCAGATTTACCTTTTCATATGCAACTACAAATTATTTGCAGAAAATTATTGGAAAATAGTTTTTTGTTGAGGATTTGTACAATTTGTACTATCTATCTATCTATCTATCTATCTATCTATCTACAAAAGCAGCTCTAGAAGCTAATATATATAACTTTAATACTACCTGACATCCTATTAGCTTCTGTTCGCAAAGCAGCCAATCAAAGAGCAGAATTTATTTTCCTTGGCGCTGATTGGCTGATCACCCAAGATCAGAAATAAGGAAGGCAGTAGATCCTCTACATTGATCACTACAATGGTTTCCACTTTGCATGTTAAAGTATATTTGGTGTTTGAACTGATAAAATGAGCATTTCTAAGTTAATTCTGCTTCAGGATGAACTTCATTTGAAAAGCTGCTCTCATTTTATTCCTTCAAGCGTTTTACAATCGTGTTAGCATAAATAAACTCTATATGTCTCTGTTTAAATTGACCTTAATAGAGCTGGTTTTATTTAATAATGTTGTTGATATTTAACTCTAGTGATTTTGGTTACTAAATGTATTAACTGTATTGTTGTCAGCACTGCAAAAACACAAAATCTTACCAAGTAGATTTGAAATAAGATAAAACTAACTTACAAGTAACTTTTCAGGAAGATATAGGGAATGGTTTTAATTAATTTAGTAAAAAAAGTACAAGTTACATCAGCAGATTATTTCATTTAAAACATTTTAACATGTTATTCATGAATTAATCTGTCAGTTAAACTCACACTTTTTCATAAATATTAAATGTTTACATAAAACAAGCTCCTACAACTTGCTGAAAATTGACTTACAAGTTAGTTTTGTCATATTTAAAGTGAACTAAGCTTGACCAAAAATACTTGGTAAGATTTTGTTTCTGTTCTTGTAAAAGACATATTTGATCTGGATGAGTTTTATCCCGGTTAAATTAATAAAAGGCATTTGTAGGTGTTTCATGCAATCATCTATATTTATATTACCCAAAGAGATGGTTCATTCTTTTCCACAGTGAGGTGAGGCGACCCGTCCACCTGACCCACTTGCTCCAGTTCTTCAGGAGAAATGGGCCAAAACTCCAGCAAACTACTGTGAGAATAAGGAGAAGCGATGCAGTTCACAGGCAATGCTATCAAACTGCTCTACGTTGTGAACGCCACACCAGCCAAAGCTGTTTTGGGTTTTTTTGCCGGTAAGACGTGGCTTTGTTCTTCTAACTACGTGCCTGTGATGCGCTATCTCTGCAAACCGGATGGGATGTTTTGTAATCGAGGTAAAGCTCCAGCATGAAACTGGTGAAGCTTTCTATCAAACTGACTTAGAGGAACATCAAAGCACCGGCATTTAATGCCGAATTTTCCCACACAATTTTTTATGCAGTAAATATTTACATGTAGGTAGGATTTATATCAGTGCAATGCTTACTGCTAAATAACAAAGAGTTGGACATGTGTTTAGGAGAGATACAGAAACAACAAAGTACAAGAAAGTTTCCTGACAACAGCTCCTCTGAAATGTTAAAAAATTCTTCTCTGCCTCCATTTTTAATAGTTATTTCCTAGAATGAAGCCATAAATGCATATTTTAACAGCTCAGAGGCTAAGCGTAAAATTAAACACACACTTAGGTGTGTCGCTGCACTGATGGCTCAAAGTGTCAGCCTCCTTGAGGGAAATTGAGTTGACATTTTCTCTGTAATTACTGATGAGCTAAATGATTTGATTACCAAATTCCTTATTGCTTAAGTTCATCTGGGAAAAAAAACAAAAAAAAAAAAAAAACGCAACATCTGTCTGATTTTTACTCAGTGCAACGAAAGTCACTGCAAAGAGAAAATATTACCAGGTTTTTCTTCCTACTGCAAATATCTTGACACATTAGATATAAAACAAAACTAACTCACAAGCGTTCTATCATTTTAAAGTTTTATTTTTAAATGTATTTTGTACTGAAGAACAGGACATTTGATGGGATATCCTAATTTTTCAGAGGATTGGAAACAAATCAGCTGATTTATTCTGCAGAAGACAGCGGCGTGCTTCAGCTCCTGATTAAACCCATCATGCAGGAAATGATGAAGCCTTGACACGCCAGAATAAGAAGGCTGGGCAGAGACTGAGAATACGTTAGATATGTACATAAATCAGCAGTGATTGTATCAGAGGCATCATTTTAATGAGCGCCTGTCTCAGTGATACGAAGCTAATGCGCTAAAGTATTGAAGACGCAACGACTGGCGAGTCTCTGACCTTTACTCTCTGCACAACAAGCAGATGGATAATCCAGAGATTTTAAGTAAATGATCCCTTAACATGATTCTTTCCCTCCAAACACATTTATTTCTGGAGCATCCGCCTGGAAAATTTATAAATTTCCCAAAGCATTAGCTTTGAATTTCAGTATGTTTAGCAAATGGGTCATTATAAGGTTGTAGATTTTCTTAAACTGCAACTGAATAATGTAATTTCCTCCTGTGGTTCAGAAAATACAGTCAACAAAAACAAAGTAAACCTCAGGATATAATCAAACCATCTGGTCTTTTCCAGGTTCAAATATTAAAATCTAATCTCAAGTGATTAAAAACGATCATTATTGATTAATTAAAGATGGCAACAAAAAGCAAAAACTGCTTGTCGAAAAACAAAGTTTATTTTTCTGCTTTCATAGGATTTTCTGGTGATTAAAGGATTTCTTTAAAGAGGTGGGAAGTAACCAGTTACATCTACTCAAGTTACTTATTTATCTAAGTAACTGTTTGGAAAAAGAAAAAAACACTTAGAGTGGATTTAGTAAATAGTAAATAGTACTTTTAACCTTTACTTTATCCAAATATGACCTATAGACAAAAACACACAGTTTGTGTTGAAGTGAGACCTCTCGTTTGTACACAAGCTTTGTTGTTCTAATGTGAAAAGCGAAAATAAACACTAGAAACAGTTACTGGAAGTATTACACCCATTTCTATCACATACTGTAAATAAAGTCTTTCTTCTGCCTGAATAAAGAATACTTTTAACTTATTTATTTGCATTTTTTAATTTCTGTTTTAAAAATACCAGAAGTTGCACATAATTACAATTTTTTTCAGCTTGATTACATCATTTTAAACCATTAAATCAACTGTTATGATCGATGACTGAGTACTTAAGTTGAATTTTTACAAAATAGTTTTTCACTCTTCCTTCAGTAACTTCTTAGATGGCTACTTTTTACTATTTTAGCATATTTAGTGAAAATATGCTAAAATAGAGCTACTCTTACTTGAGTAAGTTTTTGTGGATCATCTCTATAAAAGCAGGAGCTCCTGCAATTTTCATGCATTTGTTAATGTAATGCAAAAAAGAAAACACATCAGCAATGACCTTATAGACACAATTTCTGTTGCCCATCAATCTGGGAAGACTTATAGACAATTTCCAATCAACTTGAGGTTCATCACTCTGCAGCGGTGAAAGTCATTCACAAGTGGAAAACATTTAATGAAGTTTTTATGCTCCACAAAACCTCAAGGTCAGACATGCAATGCTCCAAGATGCAAAAAGCCCAAGAGCTAAATCTGGGCCTCGGTTATAGTTTATTAACATTTAAAAAATTAACTACAACACAATAAGAAAATAACTGAAGACAAAAGGTTTGCTTGAAAGAGCTGCAGAAGTAAAACACTCTTCTTTATTAAGAAAAAAGACAAGAACACGACTGTAGATTAGTGTGACTCAAAGTACAGCTTAAATGTTTCAAATACATTCTGGAAAATACCATGAAGCAAAACTCAGAACCTTCTGGAATAAACACAGTTCCTTCTGTAGTTTCCTGCAGCATTTCAAGCCCAAGAGAGCAGGGCTACATCTGTGGGATGCAGCGATTAGTGGGTCTTTTTAACATCAGGAACAGGTTTATTTTTGGTGTCTGCATTGTTCAATTGCACTATAAGCTGAGGAGTGACTGGAGCAGTGATGGGTTCAGTGTGGAGGCAGAACACACTCAGAGCAGAACTGCTGGCATCAGAGCTACAAGGAAATACAAAAGAGCCAGAAAACAACAGATATTCAGAGCATCGATGATCTGACATTCTTAGACGTGTTGAACCTTCAGTGCAGCGTGTCGAAATGATACCAGCTTCATAAATACATTCATGGCCCGATTCCTCCAGTGAAACGTCACTCTGAAGCTGCAGGCCAGTGATGATCAACCTGTTACAGCCCTGCTCAAATGGGCAAATAAATAACTAAATTAACTTTAAAACAACTGTGTATGTCGCCCTTTGGTTTCTGGAGAGTTATAAGATTCAGCTTCGATTCTACTTGGCTATTTTTATCCGTCAGTCAGAGCAATAATTTATAGTAATGTTACAAAAGACCTAAAGCACAGGTGCCAAACATCCATACATAAAAATGGCTGCAAACAAAATCTGTTCATGTTTGAAAAGCAGAAGTGGAGCCTCCAGCACAACCAACAATAACACATGAAGTGGTTTCTGGATGTTAAGTCAACAACAAAACATTTATCTTTTCCAGTAGCCATTGAACAGAGCATGCAGCAGTAAAACCAGCTGACCTAACATGCTGGATCTCCGCTGCGGTTGCTAGGTAACAGGTTAGGCTGGGGTTGTTAGGTGACGGATAGTGCCTGCTGATTTGTGAGGTTATGATCAGGAGGTTTATGAAACGGGCCACTTTCCAGACACCAAAAAACAATAACTGACTAGGTATTTTTTAAGTGTTGGGCTGTTTTTAAAAACAGTACAAACCCAAATGGAAGTCTAAAAATGTGCAAAATGTGAATAATTTAAAAAAGAAATGAATGATCTGAGCTCAGGAGAGGATGCTCAGCGAAGAAAACTTTGTTGTTGCTGTTAAAAACATATTTCTGAGTGCTTGAGTGAGGAAGAAATTTCAGCTCATGCATAGTTACGACTACAGTATGCTCAGGTCTGAATTCCTTTGGTTTGGGAGTAAAACATTTTGTTCCTGTTCAACCTGCAGCAGCGCGCGAGTCCTACACAGAAGCACAGTTGTGTTTGGCAGATAAACAGCCCAGTTTTGGCATGAATTCTCCCCCAATCATTTCTGCAGAGCTTAATTTGTTTCAATCAGTTTATTTACTTCTGTTTTATTGCTGATAAAGAAACATGCTCGCCTCCTTCCTGCAGAGTCAGAAAAGGTTTTTTTCTTCAATATGACTTACTCCCTGCTTGTAGGAGACTTGCTCCACCAGTCCTTTCCTGTTCCCATTGCTCCTACACACACCTTCTTTGGAAGAAACCCAAACTCTCCTTTGGCGAACCCGCTCCCCTCGACATCTACGATAAACATTTACTTCCTCAGTTTGTTTCTGCGGTTTGAACATTCTCTGTTAAACTCAGACATTTGCAGACATTTCTGAATCTGTTCAGGCAGGAACGCAAACCTTGGTGATTTCTGCTACATGTGCATTTCTCTTGATGATAAATGTGCTGAAAATTGATGAACAGAAACTGTGCATTCATCTAAATTCATGTAGTCTAAATCCATTTTGTACAAGGATCCATTGGGAAACGGCTTACACAAACTAATCACCTCTGGGTTTACATTACAACTGAGGTCAGAGCAGAAGAGCTAGCTGCAGATAGGTGTAATTGATTCAAACATTTATTATGTGCAGATTAGGCAGACTGCCAAGGACGTGCCACTAGAGGAGCACAAAGAGCACTAACAAGGATATTTCATTATCTAATACAGTCAAGAGCTTTGTCTCACCAAACCTCCGTTTCACTCATAAAGAATAGTTTACATGTAACTCAGAAAGCAAGCTCACTTCAGATATAAATGTCCACTTAATGATAAAAACTGAAAAAACTGGAAACCGAAACTGGAAAAGGCCAAAGGTCGATCTATCCGACTGTAAAGATTCACCTTCTCCAATCTCAATGAGTAATAAATCCCTACAGAAACCATGTTGTGTCTCGCCTCAATAAAAAGAAACAGAAGTGAATCATCTGAATACAAACAACTGCCAAACTACAACAAGTGTCTTTTCTAATTGGTAATTTTGTAGATCAATACCTCTGTTTGATAATCTGTAATGTTTGTGCTAATTGGTGCATAAAAAAAACAATTTGGGGATTTAACTGTACAGATTCAATTAAAATCACAATGCTTGTGAAACACAATACACTGTAAAAACATAAAGTTTTACCAGGTATTTTTGGACCTGTTTCTACTGGAAGTATCTTGGTACATTAGCACAATTCAAGTTTTGTTGTTTGTCTTTGTATCGACTTTAATATTTTTCTTTGTTCTTTTTTTGTTGTTAGTTCTCTTTGCTTATCTAATTAGTTATTTGGTGAATAAAAATTTAAATTGAAATAATACCTTTGGGCTTACCTGTACCAATTCAATGCAAATGACAAAAAAAAAATCAAAGTATTTGTGGTCCAGTTTCTAGTATAAATATCTTAGTACAATAGAAATAATTCAAAACATGTAAATAAATTTTCAGCAAGAAATAGAAGCTTGTTTTAAGTCAGTAATTAAATAAAATTTATGAAAAATTACCAGTTCCTCTGGCAGATTTCTTTACTTATAACTAGTAATTTTTTCCTTAATGGAATCACTGACTTAAAAAAAGCTCAAAGTTTCTTGTTGCTGATTGTCTTAAATGCAAAATGTACTTATGTTTTGGTTTAATTACTGCTCTGGATGTGTTGATCTTTTATGGCCTTTCTAGAGTCGTATACTCCAGTTAACAATTAATCAATTGCTAAATTAGTTGCCGATTATTTAAGTAACTCATCATGAATAATCTGATCAGTCGCTTCAGCCCTAATTCCATGTTGAACGTGGAGCTTTCCTGACTTTGTGATGTATAAATTTATTTAAATAAACAAATCAATTTACTGCTTGGTTGAATTAAGGCACAAATATCAGGATGGAAAGCGATCAAAACAAATTGTTGAGCATTCTCCCATCCAGATTCTTGTGTGTCTGTTACAGAAAGAAGAGCGAGATAAATGGGAGGCTGCAGCAGCGAATCTGTTTGGTTCATAGCTGCTGCTGCAACCTCCCCCAGAATCTGGAGCCAACATGAAAAAACTGAACTCTAGATGGAGGATCAAAATCTGCAGACAGGAACATCTAAACACCAGCAACACGTTTAGCCTTTTGTTTAGAATCTTGTTTGCTCATAAAGTCAAAATGCTGCATTTCACCAGTTTTACTGTCATTATCAATAAAATGTGGAAACGTTTGCTACGTCACCAGAGACTTTAGAAATGACACAAAGCCACACCGAGTGGATAAATCAACAGAGGAGTAAGGTCCATGTAAACCATGGAGGAACAACGTGGCACTGCGCCTTGTTTCTGTTTTGAATCTGCAGCAGAGACTAAACATCTGTCAGCCTCAGAAAAATACCGTTTATGAAGCTGGAAACCAAAATGATTTGATCCACCACCTCAGGCTGCAGAAAATGGGCTTATACTGTACTTAAAGCGTGACTGTTTAAGTGATCGGTGCAGCTGTGATGTTGGAGTCTGGCATTTTGAAAGCCTGACCAAGAGGTAAAACCGAAATAAAACCTAATTCATATTCAGCATGGACGAGCGTGCAATGAGAACGGAGTCAAAACCAAACCAAACCAAACCAAACCATCCAGATACTGGTGAAAAATGTGATGCTAAAAGTGACAGAACCATCTGTACCGATCGAAATACATCGAACTCTGAAGGTTTAGAGTTCATCATCCACCTCAGGAAGCGTCCTGATGAAAGCAGCCATGATGTCAAAGCAACAACGAGAATTCACCCGAGATGGAGCAACTTCTCAAGGGACGGCAGACACGAAAACATGCTGCACCTCAGGAGCTCAGCATCGAAATGAGCAAAGACTGTCTGTTGGAGAACAATGACCTAACAAATCTACTGAAATGCACCTGTATCTGATTTCTACTTAAATGTTACTTCAAAAATTTCACCAAATGTTGTAAATTAATTTTTATAGCTATAAGTTAAATTATTCTCCTTTTAGAAGTTCTTGAATGTCTGATATTATCTACTAAAGTCATAAATTCACAATAAACATCAGTAAGAGGAAAAAAGATCATCTACATGGACGTGGAGCCAGCAGGTTCCCAGTATTTAGATCTTAGGCTGAAATATGGGTTTGTATTTGCATAAATCAACATAAGATAAAAATGTAGAACATTAACATTACTTTACCATAAAGAATACAGTAATCACAAATTAAAAATAAAGAAGTAAACTACAGGCCTGTACAGAGTAAACAAGGATCAGACGATGGTAACAAGAAAAAGTACAAACACAAAAAAACAAAACAGATAAATATGTTCTTTTACATTTACAAACTAACTTTTCTTTTGCGTTGAATATTTTGGTCCTTATAAATCATAACCACGCAGAGACGGTCCTCTATTTCACAGGTTTATGGTTCAACTGACCACATAATTCATATACTTAATTACTTGTTTCAGTTTATAAATACAGCTGGCTGTCTAATTTATTTTACACCATATTTCTGTGTTATTTTACACCTTATCTCTGTTATTTTACACCACATCTCTGTTATTTTACACCATATCTGTTATTTTACACCATATCTCTGTTATTTTACACCATATCTGTTATTTTACACCATATCTCTGTTATTTTACACCATATCTCTGTTATTTTACACCATATCTGTGTTATTTTACACCATATCTCTGTTATTTTACACCATATCTCTGTTATTTTACACCATATCTGTGTTATTTTACACCATATCTCTGTTATTTTACACCATATCTCTGTGTTATGGTACCATATTTGGTTTTCTTATCTTTGGTAATAAATAGTTTTGTGCATGTGAAATATCTGCCGAGCCCTCATGGTTGGTATTAAATGGAAAAGTCAAAATCAGATAAAAAAAGAAGTGCTAAGTGCTAAAACACTGTTTTCATAACGACTGAGAGATTTTGATTTGTTTACAAAACATCCAGCAGAGAATCACACCAACAATAAAACCTCTTCAGATGAAAAATGTCAAAAAGTACTCAAAATATTTATACCTCAGCAAAAGTACTCAATTTAAATGTCAAAATTGGAAAATCTCTCATTTAATCTGTGTAGAAACAGCAGCCAGATGTTCTGCTGGCACAGAAGATTGATCAGTCATGAATCCGCTAAAGTAACTAAGTTATTGAGTGCAAGTTTCTCGTTGAGGAGGAGCAACAACATGTTCCTAATGGATGAGTCCATTGGGAGAAAATGTAATCTCCACCTCTTCACACAATAGAGGCGGACATATTTTATGAGGTTAGTCACAAATCCTGACTCACATGGAGTTTCTCAACTGAATAATTCTTCACGTTCCTGTTACGTAAGACACAGATAAGCACCTCAAGCAGATAAACCCAATACACACACGCAGCAGCAACCTGTTTCTTCAGCCAGATTTCCCTGCCTTTCAAACATGAACTCACCGGCCTTCCCCTCGTCCTTGTCGGACCTCATGTCCTCCCCGGCTCCGGCTCCGTTTGACTCCACTGTCAGCTGTGGTGTCAGCTCTCATATCAGGTGAAAAAACAGAAAGAACGAAGGGAAACACGCAGACATGCAGGCAGAGAGCGGAGCGCTCACCATTCAAACCTCACACTGCTCCGCTGCAGCCGGCCGCTCCCAGCTCAGCTCCATCAGGCTCCTCCCACACAGGTAACCAGGAAGTCGTCACGTCACCGACTCGCTCTCTTTTATGTTTTTGTCTCTTAGTGGCTCTTCTGTCTCTCCCTGGACACACCCAGAAGTAGCCAGGACGAGACTCGCCCACGCCCGCCTGAGGTTTCCATCTGGCCCCCATGAATAAAGGGGGGGGAAGGAACCCGAAGCACACCTGAGGGCTCAGGTAGAGAACCAGGCGTGGAGCTCGCACTCCACCTGACGGCTGACCCACAACGCAGCAAACGGAGGAAATCTCTGCCAAGAAGAATAAAACCCACTCCAAACCCGTTCGCCTCTCTGAATCTGATGTTTACATCAAGACATCCCTGATTTTTAAATAGGAACTCTGGCCAGAAGCTACAGGAAGTCAAACTGGATGTTTTTAAAATGTAACTTTTGTACAATGTTGACAAAAAATGTTTTTACTTAAGTGTGTCATATAACTGCATAAGTAGAGATAACATTACTAGATGAAAAAATAAGTTTTATATATTCACACCCTCTACATCACAGGTGTCGAACTCAAGGCCTGAGGGCCACATCTGGTCCACCGTAAGAATTTAAAGTGGACCAGATGATCTTAAACTGAATATTAAAAGAGTTAAAAGTTGTATGCTCATATGTTATCAGTCAAATAAAATCAGTTTTTCATTTGTATGTGAAACATCATATTGATGTTTCACAACACCAATGTGAAAACATGCAAAAATAGTTTTTTAAGAATTACAAATTGAAAGGAGCGAAACTTTGACAGGAAGTTTGTGACCTGAATGCCTGAATAGAAAATGAGTTGCTGCTTCAAGACCTGACCAACCTGCTGTAATCCTGCTTTCCTCTGGCTAGAAAATCCTGAAATGTATGCATTAGGACAACAATGGAACTGAATGGAGGTTTGGAAGTGTCCTAGTCAAAGTCTGGACACAAATTAGTTTGACCTGCTGTAGCACGAACAAGCCATTTGTGTTTATCTTGAAAATAAAATTTCAGATTTTCTCGATACCAGATTCAATTTACAATTTCAATCCATTTATTTATTTTTTTTTCCAAAAAGTGGATTTTATTTCAAATATTCTACAATTCAGATTACAATATTTTATTGTTTAATTACAAGAATATTGTCATAATATTAGCAGAATAAAGATAATTTTACTAGAAGAAAGTCTTAAAATTACAAGAAAAAAAAGTCGTTTTAATGAGAAGCTTGAATAATTAAGTTGTTATTTTTTGTAGTGGAGTTTTCATAAAATTATTACTTCAATCTCCAAATATTAAAACTTTATTCTTGTACTAAACAACTATGTTCTTGTATTGACTTTATTTTCAATTAAAAATTACAAAACAACTCAAAGTCCAAATAAATAGAAGCTGTAAAAAACGCCCGTCAAGCAAGATGGCCGCCTTGGACATACGGAAAGCCAGTGATGGAAAAAAAAATCCAGATATCCCAAAAATTAAACCTTAAACAAAACAAACATTTTATTAAATAATAAAACTGATTCATCACTCAGCCTTTAATTAAATTGAAACCATTTAGTAAAACTCAGATCACATTCCCTTCTAGAGGCAGTTTGGCTCGAATAGCCTTTTTCCTCTTATTAGCTGAAATCTTCATTTGAAACTGCATTGTGTATTTATTCAGACCATCTATGGCTGATTTCAAGTACAGTCCTGATCTTGTTACCAGTGTGACAAAAACACAAAACCTAAAGACGTCCTTACGCGGGTAAATACGTTTTCACAGCTCCGTACGGATACAGATGTATGTGCAGCTCCTGCTTTAGAGCAAATCGCCTCAGCTCTGTCTGCACACAGAGATGTGTTTATTAATATGGACTTTCTGTGTTATCTTAAACCCTGCGGGCGTTTGATTGCTTTGCCGCTTGTTGCTGACTGAGGTCAGCCAGTGTCGTGTCAGAGGAGCGCCGGGATGTGAGCGGACAGAGTAAATAAGCTTATTCCTCTGCCGTTTCACCTCTTTCTGCCGCAGGCAGGGAAAGGCAGGTGGTTTTAAGCAAAATTAATTCAGCCTGCAGGGTCCAGCTAGATAAAAACTCATAACAGAGTTTCGGGTTTATAAGCACTTGAGCGACGCAGCTGGAATACTAACGGGGAAGAATCGTGTGCATGGAGTAGTTTTGGTTAAATCCTTTATATTTGTGGACTTGTCAGGTGTTTACAGCAATAGTATCACTTCTGCTGCTACATGTTTAGCTTCACTCAAAGATCAGATGTGATCTAACCAAATAGTTGTCGCATGAGGCAATGCATCTGCCAATCACTCTGACTGCTCCAGGATCACTGCCAGACAAAGTGTTGCAACAGAAGCTCTGCTGCTGATGCACTGAACTTATCATATTCAGCACAGAATATTTACAATTTAATGACTTAGATGATAAAATTATAGAACATTTGGATCTTTTGTTGTTTCTTGAAATAAAAAAGTTCAACTTTCTCCACCTGATCAGAACAAATGTTCATTGTTTTGTTGTTGTACATAAGTGACAAAACATTCAACATTGTCTCTCACGGTTTATCGAGGAAAACGGTTCATAAATACCATCTGGAACGAGAAAATTGATAAAGAACTTCTCTGGCATTGTAATGTCTTTCGTTTGGTTTAGACCAAATTTACATTGACTTTTAGTCTGTCTGTGAAAACTGAACAATGAATCAACTTCCACTTTGACAAGTCTCTCTGCTTTTATTTAAGTCGATTATAATTTGGTTGTGTAAAACTGTCACAATGAATAAAATTTATGTCTTCTTCATAAGCTTTAATTCAGCTCAATTTAAAAATGTATTTTGGGTTAAAAATAGAGAAAAAGTAAAAGTAAAAAGGTTTTAATGTAAAACACAACACTTAAAACAACAACATAAATATAATCGAGCTCCAGGTATGTCGATTTAGTTAGTTAGTAAATCAGTGGGAGGAAGAATACACCTCACCTCTTCTCTATCAGTCTACAGTTTTTCTGATTTAATTTCACACATATTTTTATTCTATAAAGGCAACACAAAGCCTCTGGTTAAACTGTGTTGTATGTGGAGATTGCTACAGTTCCTGCTCAAATTATTCCTTATGACTCCACAAATAAAAACACAAAATTTTTCCAACACTGCACATATAAACCATTTTTACGTGGCAAAATCTAGATTATAATTTATTCCTCCTAAAGATAGTCTGAAGTTGGGGTTGAAAAAGTATCATGAAAAAGGGTTTTATATCAGTCAATATTGACAATTATTACTCATTAGTTTGTTGTTTAAAATATCTGAAATACTTCCAGTTTCCACTCCGTGTCGTCTTTTTTTTTTTTAAAGCAGCTATAAGGCACAGTGGAAAAACTTTAAACTGCTGCTGCGCCAGTTACTCAACAGGTTGTTGCTAGGTAACCAAAGAATGAGCGAGTTGCTAGGTAACCAAAGAGTGAGCGAGTTGCTAGGTAACCAAAGAGTGAGCAAGTTGCTAGGTAACCAAAGAATGAGCGAGTTGCTAGGTAACCAAAGAGTGAGCAAGTTGCTAGGTAACCAAAAAATGAGCGAGTTAGTCGATTCCACCAACCTTGCTTAGCTGGCTGTAAGTTGAGTAGCTAAAGCCTCTCCTTTGCCTACATTTCCCAGAATGCTATGCGGTTCTGGGTCAGAGTTCAGTAAAATTTTTGAATATCCTATCAGACACATATGTCTATCACAATATTTATCATTATTGATCCAGCTTGCATTTTTAGCAGTATTTGTACCATTTTATTTAAGACTAATATATCTTTTAAAAGGTTTTGGCTCCACTTTGACTTCTTGCAATCTAAAATCTTGCAACATGTTTCCAGTATTATGAAAATGTCTTACCAATAAAACTGGTCATTATTTTTATTACATTATTATTTTGTGGGATTACCAATAAAAAGAATATTTCACAACCCTTGCAAGTAAAATATGAAATACAGCACACATAAAACTAACACAAATCATCTACACAGAATGTCTTGCTCTCTGTTTTTAAGAACTTTAACTGTTTGGTTGCAACAGTTCACATAATGAGGCATTTTTGACCAATGTTGCTGTTTAAATGTTTAACGTCAAGCTGCAGCTGACCTCTAAGCTACGTTGAATCCTTTCCACAGTCCTGCTTTTATCCTGACGCCTCCTCAGTTTGAAATTTTCTACTCCTCAGTGTCCTTACGCTTCTGCTCAGCTCCCTGTGTCTCTGTGTCATTCATTTGCTTTGCTCATATTTAAAGCCTGAAAAAACGGTCTTCTTCTGCGCTGCGCTCCTCTCTATCATTGGCACACAGCTGACCTGCAGCTCTGCATTAACACTGCTGCAGCGTGTTGATAGAGAGCGGCATTAAGATACAAGCAGGGTTAGAGACGGGGAATCAGGTGAAAAAGGAGGTCATGGAGAGCGAGAATTAGTTTTTAGGGTCACATCTAACCCTGCTTTGCAAAAAAACAAAATATCACCAAGTATTTTTTTCTCTAGTTTTGGAATAAGACAGAACTAACTCACAAGCAAATTTTCAGCAAGATATAGGAGCTTATTTTAAGTAAATAATTCCTTAATATTGATGAAAAAAGTACTAGTCCCATTTCAGATTATTTAATTCATTTTCCAGTGTTATAAATGAAATAATCTGTCCGTGAAACTTGAACATTTTTATAAAAACTGAAGAATTCTTGACTTAAAACAAGTTCCTACATCTTGCTGAAAGTTACTAAGTTAGTTTTGTTTTACTTCATGTGTACTCAGGTATTTGCACTACCTGGTAATACAAGTACTTGGTAATACTTTGTGTTTTTGCAGTGTGGAAATAATAAGATGCTCGTCTGTCTGTCCTGTGGCACAGAAATGAATTCAGTTCAGACTAAAGACCTCAAGAAGTTACATACGGGTTCAGTTTAGTTGAAAACTGATGTAAAAACCTGTGCAGGAACATCAGGTTATAAAAGTTTGAGCTTCGCTGTGTGACTTGCGATGTCACCAAATGAGATTAAAAGTAAATTTTAGAGTTTCTTCTAGTGGATAAATCCGGTTTGCAAGAACTTGTCTCTTAAAATATGATGGACGAGCTATTTTTTTGCCGGACACTGAACCCACTTTTCGCTCCACTTACTTTAAACAAATATTTATATTGTATAAAGATAACCTGAGTAAACACAAAAATCACACCTCCAGGAAAGTCCATCAAGTGTTTGTCATAAATGATAAGGACTGTTTTGTACTGATGTGGACACATTAATTAATTTTTTATCGGTTTAATTCATTCAAACTGGGAGGTTTTCAATCATTAACAGTGTATTGGGGACTTTTCCAGAGTATCTCAGTTTGATCCCAGAGTTTGACTAGGCCACTCTAGGTTTTGGTTATTTTATTATTTCAGCTATTCAGACATGAACTTTCCGGGTGTTTTGGTTTATTTTATGACGATGTTAGAGTTTCTCTAGTTTTAAGGAGATGCAAACTTTCTAAAAAGTTCCTCTTTGTCTCATCGGCCCACAAAATGTTTTCACAAAAGTCGTGTGGATCGTAAAGACGAGGATAGTAAAAGTGACTTAATGAGTCATATAAGATTCAGGCTATTTTTTCCTCAATAAATAAAATAATCAAAATGGCGTTAAGTATTAACTTGGCCTATCTTTGTCTATTTCTTGCAGGGAAAAGCATTTCAAGCTCTTCAACTAACAATGAGAGTTTTTGTGTTGAGAAGAAGAAATGGACTCGCAGCTTAAAGATTACGTAACAAACAGAAGTAGTGATTTGTGATCAATACTTTAGTGAAGCGGTTGCATACTGGTGGGACGATTACTGCAGCAGACAAAATGAAAAGAGGCCATCATCATCTTGAGCTGCACTCCTCATAAAACATGGCATTTCTCCCGGTAATTGTGGAAGATAAGCGATCTTGCTGCGACGCTCTAACGGCCCATTACGATAAAACTGGAGAATGATGCATTTCAGTGAACTCCACGCCGATCTGCAAAGCAAAACTCCCCTCTGTGGACGTCTGGTGATCAATATGACACTGCGAAATAGGTGACAGAGCAGATTAGGCACTGGGCTGAGATAAATCCGGGCCTGCGGTGAATGCTAAGGGCCCTCATGGCCAGACACCAAGTGTTGTTATCTGATTGTTCTCGCCTGCGAAGGCCTTTCGCTCCGGAGTTCACCCCCCGAGCCGAGCTGACAGCTCGGCGTCCTTTTAACTGCCAGGGTAAATCACCGTGCTCACTTCCTGCTGTCACCACGGCAACGCCTTGTAATTTGGAGCAACAATGTACCTTTGCCTAGCGAGCAGTCTGCAGTGCCAAAGTCCATCAGGCTGGATATCTCTGTCGGGTAGCACATGTCCGTCACCACCGTCTTCTGCCTGTGATGCACCGACGGATCTGCAGAGATACGAATGCAAGTTTTAGAAGAAATGTTTAAAATTATATCTGGACTTCTTCTTTGCATAAAAATCTGATATTTGCACAAGAGTCGTCCTCTTGTGCATGAATACGAGCCATTTATTTTTACCTTCTAATGATTTAACTTAATATTTGTTGTTTTATGTTGGGATTATTATAAAACAAACAACTTAGAGGATTTTATTAAACAAGAATATGTCAAAAAAATTAAGTAGCTTTACAGCAAGAACTCATTTCAAGTGAATAACGCCTTTCTATTGATTTTAAAAATTTCTATTTCCACTGGGAGATTATTTCAGTTAAAATAAGACATTTTCCCATGTAATAAATGAAATAATCTGCCAGTCAAACTGGAATTCATTCATCAATATTAAGGAAATGTTGACTTAAAGCTATCTCCTACATCCTGCTGAAAAGCTACTTGCAATTTGGTTTTGTCTTATTTCAAATTTACTAAGATATTTACATAAAAACTACACCAAAAACACTTGGCAATATTCTGTGTTTTTGCTGCTATTTCCACAGATTAATATATTTTCTGTGAATAATTTGAAGTTGTCTAAAAGACAAAAACTGGTTGACTTTTAAGTGTATGAATTAATGTTTTCTTTCCTGATGATATGCTTAATATTCTGCAGAGCAGATAAAGCTGAGCTCACATTTTGTCTCACTCGTTCTTTCCACCAAACTCTGCAGGTAAAACTATTTCACTTAGCTGAAGTTCTCTGCATAATAAACACATAAAATATGCCACTAAAATCCACAAAGTTTTACATGTAATCTTTTCCACAGTAGCTGCTCTTTCCTTTATCGCTGCATTAAGCCCTCAGCTGCTCCCTGCATAACATTTCCCACCGTCCGTTCACGCTCCAGCGTGTCCGTTTCACAGCTGTATGGTAATTATCGGCGTTACTGACCGTTCCTCCCCTCTCGCCCCGCAGCATCACTCCTGACCTGTCAATAACTGTTTAGACGGGGCCAGGCTGACCTTTCCTTTGGTCCTTAATATGGAGATTGGGCGGCAGGCCGGCTCACACTCGGCTG
The DNA here is from genome assembly GCF_051168715.1 of Poecilia mexicana. Lineage (NCBI taxonomy): Eukaryota > Metazoa > Chordata > Actinopteri > Cyprinodontiformes > Poeciliidae > Poecilia > Poecilia mexicana. Next base: position 18,883,346 of record NW_028263374.1, read on the forward strand.
CTCTGAGACTACTTCGCTGAGCGCCGTCAATAATGAGCGGGTGGTGGAGGGGGAAGCAGAGCGCAGCGAGACAAACTCAAAGGGAGGAACAGCTCACCTCTTAAAATTGCAGTATTTAAAAGAATATATAATTTTACATATTTGTTAAAATTGTCACCATGTCGAGACAGTTTCATATGAGACAGATAACCTGTGAAAAAGATCGATGTCCTGCTTCCTGAGAGTTTATTAATGCCTGAAGAAACGCATCACTTCCGACCAAAAACAACCAATCAGAGCCAGGAGGCGGGCTTAGCGCTAGTTGCTAATGGTGGAGAAACGACTTACCGTTATAAGCATGGTTACAAGAAGACCGTTTATCCACCATCATGCTAACCAGCCGCAGCATTCACAACATGTTATGCAGTTATGTGTCGTCGTTATTGACTGGAAGAAAAAAAAACATGCTATGCTAGCTGCAGCGTAGCAGAGAGGAATACAGCTCTGGGTCGCAACTGGGTACATTTACTCAGTTACATTAACTTTAGTACATTTTTAGAAAAAATTTACTTAGGAGTATTTTTACCATGCTGCTTTTTACCTTTACTTGAGTAACTTCACTGAATGAAGAAGAAACTTGTTTTGACCAGAAATTCACTAGACACAGTTTCTGTTTAAGTCTTACAATGAAACAAATTGATTTGAGGTTTTGTATGACTTTATTTACTAATTAATTGTGTTATTTATATGAATTATTTTCCTTTTGACGTTTAAAATACCAAAATTTCCACTTAACTTTATATTAAGTAACTTTTAAATATTAAATGTAGACTCTACCAAATATTTTTGTACTCTTGAGTAATTTCTTGGACAGCTACATTTTACTTTTACTTCAGTAAAATATGTAGAAGTTGTGCTATTCTTACATGAGATACAGTTTTTATGCATCTCATACAAAACCCACCTCTGGAGAACGAGAGGGAGAATGAGCAGCGCCACACCAGATTCTGATTGACAACGCTAAGACCCGCCTTCTGGCTCTGATTGGTTGTTTCTAGGGCAGCTCAATATTTTCAGATTGTGTCTCATAACATACAAAATATAACAAGGTATTTTAAAATAAAAGCTACAGATTTCAAAGTTTTATCTCTTACTGAGGTTAAAAACAAATATTCCAGTAAATAAATTAATACCTGCAGTCATTAAGTATCTTCACATTTAGATGAATGTCTTCTCCAATTTGTCAAAATGTGCAAAGTAAAATTTTTCCTGACATGAATGTTTTTGTGGGAGGATTTTCTGACCTCAGAGGAGCTCATGATTAGCTGCAGTTCATTGTGTTTCACAGGGAAACACCCGACAGCGTGTCTGCTGCAGTAAGTGGGCTGCAGAGAAGAAACCAATGAATCAAATCAAATGACTTCCGCCTGGTTGGACCTGAAAAGTGAGAATTTCGGGGTTATAATGAGGCCAAACAGTGCTGAATGCATAGTACTGTAAGTTTTACTTTCTTTTTCCATTTGCTCTCCACAATGTCCCTTTCAGAAGACATTTAGCTTTCCATCATGAGGCCAACAGTTGGCATATGGGGTAATGAAATGACGATTAAGGGCACAGTCAAAGTCACTGATTGCAGAGATTTTCTTTTTTCCAGCCAGTGTTTGTGAAAGAAAAAAAAAAAAAGAACACTTTCGGCTGTATTCAGTAAAACTCTTGAGTCCTCTGAAGCTGAAAGTTAACGCTCGCTCTCTCTTTGCATGACATGCCAGACGAGTAGACGCACGAGGCTTGAAGCTGTTTTGCAATCAAATGGGAATATCTCAAAGTCAAGCTGTGGATTAAATAAGTTCATAAGAAGCCATGCTGTCTTTTGTTAAACTTTTATCACAGAAGAAGATTCATGCATTTCTGGTCACTGCACATCAAAAATTAATGTTTGTTAACTTTTTACTGAAGAAAAAAAGTTTCTTACTTGTGTACTGGGCATTAAATGATGAAGATGTAACCCACATATATCAGAGCTACAATTATAAATCGGTGCTTTTTATCACTGCGCTTTGCCAGCTTGAACAGCAGGCGAAGGAGAATTTCTGAGTCACATAAGCAGCAAATACTTGGGACACAAATACACACTATTTCGTCATCCAGTTTACTTTGAAGTGGGTTTTGTTTTGGGTTTGAAGAAAGAAAATTGTTCGCAGACTCTGCCCTGATGCGTTTCCTGTTTAGCAACACCCCCTCAACCTGATCATGACCTGGCTGGTATTTTTTCCATGCAATGGTATTTAATTTCCCTTTGGGATAAATAAAGCATTTTTGAACTGGATTAAATTTCCAAGCAGCTCTTCTATGTCCAAAGTCGTGGTTGAGAATCAGGAAAAGGGAGGCAGCAGGGAGACAAAGCAGACAGGAAGGGCAACACTCTTGATTTAAAGGATCATCTACTTTCCTGACCTTTGACCTCCAGTTAGGGATCATGTCCAAAAGATTAAGGAGGAGCATCGTCACCTGTAGGGAGCTTAACGTAGCGGCACTGATTTGATATCAAAAGGAAGTAAACAGAGTTATTCAGGTGTCGGACTGACATGAACAATCGGTCACCATGACGACAGAGTTTTAAAATCTGTGATCAGTCTGCAACAACAAGCTGTGCACTGCAAAAACAACGTATTACCAAGTATTTTTAGTTTCTAGTCCAAATATCTTAGTTCACTTGAAATAAGACAAAACTAATTTACAAGTGACCTTCCAGCAAGATATAGAAACTTGTTTTTAAGTAAATAAATCCTTAATATAGACGAAAAACAACTGGTGTTTCTGGCAGATTATTTAAATTAAAACAATAATAAGCGAAATAATCTGCTAAAAACTTTAAGGAATTATTTACTGAAGCAACCTGCTATGTCTTTTCAGAGCCATAAAACAACAACAGAAATTCAGGCCTTGTTATTGTTTTATTTGTAGCTTTTCCATTGTTGAAATGTGACAAATGTCCTTCCTGCATAATTCAACCAACAGAAAAAAAACCTGCAAATCAAAGAGGTTCGGAGCAGATTTTCTGCTCCATTATGTTCTGCATCTTCCTGTAAGTTTCCTCCTCTGCAGGCTCCATCTTGTTCATGACCTCATTAGACAGTAAGAGGTTTTCAAAACACTTGAATAACGCGCAGAGACTGAAGATGCAGATGCTCTGTTATGAAGCTGTTTTTGGTAAATGGTTGTATTTTCAGCTCTAATCAGAAAAAGTGAGCGACTCCTTAAACCCGGTCTGAAAAACATTTTGATTGGTTTTATGGAAATAACGCCTCGTCTACAGGCGGATTGGTGAAGACGTGTCAGACATAAACGTCTCGGGTTCAAGAAATAAAATATTTTAAAACTAAGCTGAGCCAAAAACAAAAACATTTATTCACATTTCTTACAGGTTCTCTGTGATTGCACCACTCATGGTGGAGGGAATCTGTTCTCTTATTTCTGATTTGTTCTTTTTCTCGACTTTTGTTGAATTTGTTTTTGAGCTTTTTACGATGTTCAGACGATTTCTCCTTCTGGTTTTAAATACTGTGCAGCTTGGAGGATTTTTGCTCTTACTCTTTTACTTTCGGACAATTGTATCGATGCATAACCATGGCAACAAGGCACTGTTGGGAGAAGCTGACCAATAATAATACCTGAACCTAGACCCCAAAATCCCTGAGGAGCAGCAAAAGCAAATGAGGTGGAGTAGCAGTGCTTCCCGTAAACTGCTGCCTGGAAATTAAACTGTTTGACAGTCAAAATAAAATTCATAAAGAAAAAGAAGAAGGAAAAAACACCTGAGTAAATGTCAGAAGAAGAGAAAAAAGACAACGAGCTTCTGCAGCACCACCAGGGAAAAGTCTTACTTCTTATTAAAGAGAATGTGCAGAAGAGCCGGTGTGTGGAAACAGCCCAGAGCCGTCTGAGCAGTAATGAAACACAACGCTGCCGCTGACCCGGGGGAACCAGGCAGCACATATGGAAGCAGACGGGAAGAAGACAGCAGCCTATATAAGAGACCTCTGCATATCCTCTGGTTTTAGTAATGTGCAGATAAAACAGAACGCAGTCTGCAATGCAACACTGTGGTTAAACATGATTTTAAACATGCACAACCTTTTATTTATGCAGCTTCAACCATTTCATCTTAATAGCCGCCATCTCTGCTAGTAACTGGAAGGTAAAGCACAAATGTATTAACCCCTCTTTCCTCAGACGCTCCTAAATAAAATCTAGTACAATCAATTGCTTTTAGAAATGCAGGTGTGAGTAGTTTAAAGGGGCAGCATCATGTAAAATTTAGGATTTTTTGAGTTTCACATTATGTTATATTGTTTTTCCCTCATCAAAACCATGCCTGCTGTGTTGCTTTGACTCTTTCATGTATGCTTGAGCAATCCTTTAATCTCCATGGCAACTACTCAGCTGTGCAAAACGCCTGAGTGGACCTAGCCCCGCCTTCGAGACGCAGCTCCTCCTCTGAGCTGCTGCTTCTGAGCTTCCACCTCACAGAGCAGCCGGACCCGCTCAGCTCCTTCAGACTAGCCAGCAGCAATTAGCAAACACCTGGTGGACATTCAGCTGAGCTCGTTTCGGAGCTACTTCTGCAACGTGATAAAAACGTTGTTAAAGGTTTAAAAGACAAGGAATACTGTGATGACTTCCTGAAGGAGGAGTTTCAGAAAGAGCAGGAGCTTTTAGAGAGAGAGACAAAACAGAAGACATTAAATCGGAAGTAAAATTTCTTTTAAGTCGTATCTGATATATACAGCATTTTTATAACAACTGACGGTAACTTTGTTAATCTCACTGTGAATCCACAAGTTGTGTGAAAGCCTTAGAGTTTTGTCAAAGAACATCAGTGAAAATACTTTTGAACATTTCTGGTCTTTCTGAAAGAGAAGCAAGAAGAAATCCATCGAGGAAATAAAACCACAAGAAGTCTCATTTGTACAACAAATGTAAGAAAGAAGGAAATCCACTCAGATAAGACTTCGATTTGAGTTTTCTGCTTCACATAATCGCTACATGATTACACCGTCAGTGGGACACACAGTGGTGGCAGCATGAGGATGTGGATTTGTGTTGGTCTAATGTGTAACATTACAGTGAAATAATTTGATGTTTGGGATTTAAAAAAAGAAGAAGAATTGTGAATACTTTTGAAAATATGCAGTAAAAAGTAACTTTTAAATATTTGCAAGTCAATGAAATCTTAGAAACTTTTTAATCAACTTTGAATAATTAATGTATTAATGTATTAATGTACTGATTGATCACTAGGATCAGTTTCAATATATTTTGTGTAAAGAGCCTCAAGATGACATCTGTTGTGAATTGGTGCCATATAAATAAAACAGAATTTAATTTCATTTAAACATAGACAAGAATGAAGAAATCAGCTTTCAAACATATTTTAGTTATCTGTAAATAAATTTTGTAGAGTAATAAAAAACACTTTCATTGCAATTTTTAAATGCAATGAGAATAAAATTTTATTTCAATTGAGCTTATTCAGAATGGACAAAAAGAAAATGTTTTAAACTGATTTAATTTAAATGTTTTTTAATTGACTCAGTTTTTCTTAAAAGCCCTGAAGACTTGAACTATTTTCTCTTCTGCACAATAATTATTTCCCCAGCGGCTCAACAATAACCAGTGTTCAAATTTCAATTACCTCCTCTCATGCATTTAAGCTGACGCAACATAATGTGAGAGGAATTTGAAACACTATTTAAATCGCGTTTCACAGACACAAAAACATTGAATAAATTAACAAAGCTAAGCGATGTGAAGCCTTTTGGGCTTCCAGGCCTCTGAGGCTCAAACTCTGTCCTGGTTATGGAGGAAAAAAAGAGCGAGCTCGTTTGAAACAAGCAGCGTTTTAATATTTCACAGGAGACATTTCCCATCCCTGACCTGATCGCTTACAGGTCCTGCATCGTTATCATCAGGCACCGACTCATGGGAGCGCAGCCACAGCTAACAAGACAGCAACTGTGTCACTAACAACTTTTTACAGCTATAAAAACAAATTATTTATTTTAATCCGTTTTGTCACTGAGCAGATTGAGTAAGTGGGAAAATAGCACTTCACAAACTATAAAACACGTTTCTGAAAGTATAAAAATACATTTGGGAGAAGTTGGTTTGGTATTCAACATAACTTTTATGTTAAAAGAAAAAAACAGCCAAGATTTCTCCTCAGGGACGTCATGAAACCTAGCAGCCTCCTGCACTTTATATCACTGTCACAACTCTATTATTCAGTTTCAAACATCCAAAACTGCTGCCGCAAAATGTCATTCTTCCAGCATTTTACCCCGCCTGCAGCTGGAAGCTGACTGTCTATTAATCTGTGTTTGTAATAATCCGTGTCACAGGGAATCAATACTCCCAGCATCTTATAATGCGCGTTTGGAAAGCTGCTCCAAGGCTGCTGTGATCCATCGCCTCTGGATATTGTGCTGCCATTAAAAGGCACAACATCTACCTTCCCCGAGGAACCATGAGGGGAAAAAACCCAAACTGGGAAACATCCATTACATCAATGAGAAAGAAAACGTTAGAGAAAAAAAAAACGTGTCCAGGGTTCATGCTGCTACGGTCGGTGCTTCTCAGTGAGGAAGGCTGCATGTTTGTAGCATTTCTCTTATATGGTGTGCAACATGAAAGAGTGGTTTTAGAAAGGACCCCGCCTCTCACCCAGTGACCACTGGAGAGAGCTGCCCCCGCCCCACGAACCTGCAAGGATGAGCAGGTGTAGATGATGGATGGATGGTTTTAGAAACCAATATGTGGAAGAAAAAGCTTTGCAGTAAAGCTGCAGTATGTAACTTTTATAAAATATATATTTTTTTACATATTATTTATTATGGGACAGATAATCTGTGAAAAAATCTAGCTCCTCTGACTTCTCCTTGCGCTAACTAGAAACAACCAATCAGAGCTCGGAGGCGGGTCTTAGCGCTGTAAATTTTAGCGCTGCTCATCCCCCCTTGTTCTCTGCTACGTCTACAGCTGTCAGCAGATCTTGTTGTGAATTCTAAGGCTAGTGAGCATAGCCACCAATAAATAACGGCGAGTTGTTTCTCCACAATTAGCACGTTTAGCAAGGGGTACATCAGATTGATTGACAGCGCTAAGCCCTGTCTATGGTTGGTTGTTTTTGGTCAGGAGCGCTGCAGTTCTTAGCTCATGGAGTAAGTGGAGCAGATTGATCTGTCTCATAACAAACTGTCACGACATGGTGACAGTTTTAATAAGTATATAAAATCAATTTTTTAAAATAAAAGTTACGTACTGCACCTTTAAGTGCTGTAGTATCAAACATATCCTACCTTAAAATTGAAGGTGTAGGATATGTAAAATCAACTTTTCTAATATTTATATCAAGTTATAAATGTTACGTTAGTCTCTGCAGGCCACCAGACCTGCGGCAGCAGCAATTAACCAAATCCTGGTGGAAGTGCATGTCTGCTGAGCTCATCATACAAACTACGTCTCTGTCCAACTAAGAACGGTTATCTGAGACACATCCAGCACATTTCTCAAACTGTTAAACAGAAATAATGCTGAACAGCTACAAAGTTTGTTTATACCTCAGACCAGCCACCTATGTTAGCATTATTCCTATTTCTATAAGTGTAAATATGTCAAATTGGTGAATTTGTGAAAATGTCAACCATGCAGTTACAATCAGAGCCAAATCTGATCACAGATATGACCAACATGATATTAAATATTTAATTCAAATTAGATGTTAGTGAAGATTAAAATCCCTGTACTTTTTTTTTCTGCAAAGAAAAACTATGGATCTTCTGAGTCTCGCATTCAGTTTGCATCAAGCTTCAAAAAGCTTTGAGTGCATTTAGCTGCATCATATTAACTTGTCAGGGTGTATATATATATATATACACACAAATAATAGTAAACCATTCTGCAACACAATCTGTGTTTACATTCAATCTGGCTTGACAGACACTTGAAAGAGCGTCCCTTCAGTCACCTGCACACACATGCTCAAATGAAAAGCACATCATCATCTCCCAGTGATTAGGCTCCGCTGCAATGTGTTGTTCAGCAACAACTCAAACAGCCTCTGGGATCAAGAGAGCAAAAACTATCAGGGTTTATTATTCAGAACAATATTAACAGGAGAAGAGCAGCTCAGATTTACTGGCTGGTGCGATCCACTGAGGCTGATGAATAATCAGAGCGACCAGCCTGCCAAACTTGTGGTGGGAGGCCGAAGATTAATGAAAAGCAATCCATGTGCAGTGATTAAGGTTTAAGTTGGCAACCTTAAAGACGCAAGGAATAAAAAACAGAAATTAGGCGTCTCGTTATGATTGTGTTTCGACTAGTAAAAACGATGGATTGTGATAATAAATGCCTCTGTAATTCTTGGTGAATTAAACAAAATGCAGTTTAATCCATCACAGTGTTTCTTAAAAAGCAGAGCTCAAGTTTAGCTGGATTAGCTGGTATTTAACACTGAACAGAAAATCAGCTAGAATTCCCTGAATTCTTTCTGAATTCTTTAACTTGCGTCAGAAAAGCTTCTTCTTACCCTCATTAGCAAACACATCGTCAATGAAACATCGTGATTGATTCTTTGAGCCCCAGCTGGTCAACGCGGGGCGTCACACACCCGAGCCGACCCGAAGGCTTTACCGGCCCAGTAAAGCCTGATGAGGATGGCTTTAACACAGAAGATTAAACTGGAAAATCCTGCTTAAGAAACTAGGAATCCAAACTTTTTACTGTTTTTTTTTTTGGTCAAAAGCTGCAGAGTGAACACTGGTGTAGAAAATAGACACACACTGGCATAATTACCATTTCAGGAAAACCAATCAGCCTGCACCGCAGAAAATATCAAATAACATAAATACTAATGCAATTATGCATGATTTATGATGTATAATGAATTAAAAATTTATCTATTGCAAATTTGAGAAAATGAGACCTTTAAGTATTATTGAATTTATCTAACATATTTATTTAAATGTTATTCAAATTATCAAACATATTCATATTTATTAAGCAAACTATTAATTTGCTACACTGTGGCACTTTTGGTTCTTGATAATCTGCAACTAACGGACATAAAACTAAAAGCTAAACCAGGTTTTTATGCTCTACTGGTGTAAAAAGTGACTTCCTGAGGTAATTTAAAAGATGAATGACTAGGCACTTGATGTAAGTTTGAGGGCCTCCAGTGAGAGCAGGGCTCTTTTTTCTGTCACCGCTCATAAAGCTGAGTAAGACGTGTTCGCCCTGCGAGTCAGAGGTGGGTGTAACAGAGAGAATATATACATACACATGCACATCTCTAGTGGCTGCGGCAGCACAACCGCTAACGAAACATCATTTATTGCTGACCGAGAGAGGAGCTGGCTAAAGGTGTGAATAATAGAAGTGAGACCAATCACTGAAGACTGGATGTTGCTCGGCCCAACTGGGAGATTAGCTTCCAGCTCCATCAGCCAACACACCGTCTTCAAACAGAATTCAAACTAAGCTAAAGTTTGTAACGAAACAAAACTGGCAGCTCAACTCAGGAAATCCATCTCTGAGAATGCATGACTATCAAATCTAAAGAAGGCATGTTTGTTTTTTATTCGCACTTTGGCCGCAACAGAACAGAATCCCAGTTGTCAGGCAGTTCATATTTCTCCAGCAGAACAAAAGCATGCATGTTTGCTGCAGGTGAATCCATGCAGAACAAACAACCAAACAAACCCCCTGATGAACACGTAAACTGTGTTGGCTTGGAGATAAATTCCCCATGAAAAATGGATGTTTTATGAAACAATTTGTTCTTTTGATGAACTAAGCTTCCATTTCCATCACAGCAGGAGAAAAACAGAAACAGCGCTACATCGTCTTCAGTAACCAACAGGAAGTATAACATAACAAAGCAACTAATGCTACCATGGCAGCACTGCAACCACAAACTCTGACCAATTACCATTGGTATAATTTCTACTGCAAATATCTTTGTAGACAAAATCAGATTAGAAGTAATTTTTCAGCAAGTAAATAATTCTTTAATATTGATGAAAAAGTAATAATTGTAAGTGAAAATAAGACATTTTTCCAGCATTGCAAGTTCTAATATGGGAAAGTTGTAATAAGGAAAAATTATCTTGTTCCAATTGCAGATTATTTCACTTATAACTAAAACTTTTTCATCAACATTGAGGAATTATTGACTTTAAACAAGTTCCTATATCTTGCTCAAACATTACTTGTAAATTAGTTTTGACTCATTTCAAGTGTACTAAGATATTTGCTCTAGAAACTAGATTAAAATACTTTGTTAGATTTTGTGTTTTTGCAGTGAGCAAATTACCTCAAATTAACAGGTGGATAATTATTCTGGAAATTAAGAAAACAATTATTTAGAACTAAAAGTCCACAGGCTTCCCTGCAACCGTGAAAATAAAAGCCAGTGGGAAGGTTTAATTAAACTATAAACAGGTTTAGAGTTTCAAATATTCCTCAAATTAAAGTTTATAGGATGTTGATTGTAGTTAAACAGAGGGAGATTTATGAAGGAAACTTTTTAGACACCACTAACAACCTGAGACAGCGATGTAAATCAACTAAAGCTTCTTCTGAACACTTCAAACTGAAGCATATTCAGGTATTAGAATGGCCTAGTTAAAGACCAGACCTAAATCTAAATGAGAATCTGTGGCAATAATTTGAAACTGATTTTATCAGATGCTCATCATGCAACTTGACAAAGAATGGGATATTAATGATGAAAAATGACAAAGAAAAAACAAAGTACTGCATATATTGTTCCCCATGTTATAAGTTAAATAGTTTCTACTGAATGAAGTAGAAACTACATCAAAATTACTAAGTAAGATTTTATGTTTTTGCAGTAAAAGTGTTTACAGCCATTTAACACACCCTCTCCCCATCCAGTTTACCTCATGGTGGGTAATTTTGCAAAGACGAATTGCCAAAAATCTCCCTGATGTGCAAAGAGAGAGAGCTTTGATCTGGAACTGGATCGGGAACTGCGGCTGGTGGATGAATACAAAATTGTATGCCACATTTTTCAGACTAGATATTGTTTTATAATATGAAATGCATCAAAGTTTGTGACTGTATTATGACTAAACGTGGAAAAAGATGAAGGAGAGTGAATGTCTTCAGTTTATGCTGAGATTGTTCTGCAGCCAGTCTTGGGATTCTCTTGGAAAAGAGATTTTTAATCTCAGTGGGTTTCTCATTGTGAAATAAAGGTTAAAAACTTAAAAGAAAATGGTTAAACATACAGTATATTGACTCAGGAGAGCTAGATACTAATGCACATCATCGTTTTACTTTTTTAAAGTATAATTATCCATCCACTTCACGAGCATATGCTGTGCTGTGTTGGTTTATTTCATGTTTATCTGTGGTTGCACCATGTACTAATCTGAAAAGGACTAAGGGTGTGAACATCCATAAAAGTATATTTTTTAAAATGCCCCTTCAAATGGATACATAAACATGTTTTTCTATTTAAAAAAGAGGAAGAATTGTGAGAAATACAGGTTGAAAAATCCTTCTACATCCTTAGAGAGAAGTAAATTACTGAGGAGTGGAGATAAATCGCCTTCTGTTGCAGCTAATTCTGCTCTGATGATGAAAAAATGATCAGCAAATGAAAAAGGACCGCGCCAACTGTCCCCACTCCCAACAGCCAGCGCTACACAAGATGCTGAAGTCTTTAAGGTCACCGCCTTCTTACTGCAAGGACCTTATTCAGCTTTTCCCCCGGCAGTATGCAGCACTCAGAATGACTAATGTCTCTGCACACTTAGCTCTGCTTTAAACCAGAGTTGACCAATTACTGGTGTAGAAACGGTGAAAAGACGAGCCGCTGCGGAGCGTCCACGCCGTGTGAGAGCTGCAGCGCCGCATGAGGCCGTAATCAGCAGGATGACAGACGACGTGCTAATTAGCACCTTGGCCAAGTCTTACAGTTTAAACACAGTGCTTCACTGCTTCACCCTCATGTCATACAATCTGTTTTGCATGGTGTATTTTACACATCTACCCATTGGTGCAGGTACTCTGTAATTTCTCACATTGATCTCACTTTATGTCATGTTATAATAACAGGGCATGTAATAATTTTGCCAAAAAAAAAAAAAAAAAAGCGGAGAGTCGATGTAGAATGAGATCTGTGTTTTTTTTATGTCAGACTTGAGGGATGTGCAAGAAAAGACTTTGAAAATTCACATCGGAAGCATTTCAGGGTTGCATGACTCAGTGTGCGAGCCAGAGATGTTCAATTTACATACGACAGAGGCATCATTTCGAAGTAGTTAAGATAAAATAAAACATGAAGGACCGGTTAGCTGCTGTGGCTGTTTTTTCTTTTTTCAAAGTGAATTAAACAAAAAAAAGTTCAGAGAAGCCCTTGTAATTATGCTCAGAGCAGCTGGAGAGAAACTGAAAAGATTACAATTTATGCAAAAAGTACGTGATCCACCTGAAAGATGGCACCTCTTGCAGCTCATTTTTTAGAGTTTTGTTAGATTTACATATCTGTTTTTCAGGCCTGACCCTTTTTCTCTTCTCACTTGTCTCCTCTGCATAGTTTCTGCACAATATATGCAGCCGTAATCAGGCACATGGTTTAAAATATAAAGAAAGTCTAACCTTAAAAGTTTTTCAAACATAAAAAATTATAAAACCCCTGAAATTAGACGCTGGCTCTCTTTTGGAATTGCTTTATTCTTTATTAGGTGTTTAATCTAGATTTTAGTAATTATAATTAGTAGTTCTTTTAGCATCAGAAGTTGCTTTTTAAAAATAGGTTTTCACTGTTTTCATGAAAATGAGAAGCAGGAAGGAGGATTCAAACAAACCAACTATGTTTTAACAGGAAAACATCACTGAGAAAATCACTTAGTTTGTCAACAACATAAAAAAAGGACGCGCAAAAAAACTCAGTTAACACAAGAAGAATGAGCAAAAATGATCAGATAATGCCAAAAAGGTGAAAAACGTCCAACAAAAACAGCTGCTAGAAACTGTGTTTGTGTGTTGGAGACGAATCTGGATCCAGATTTTCAGCCAGGAGAAATTAATCAGAATGACCTCCTGAGTTCATCAGGCTGATTAATAAAACTCGGTGCTGTGTGTGAATAAGAACGACTGATTGCCAAACTGAAAACAAGTGAAGAGCAAAACAAACGCAGGAGGCAAACCAGACATGACAAAATAATCTAAAAATCCAACACAAAGTTTGAGAAAAAATGGCAAAACTGATGAATTAATAATCAGGTCATAAAAACAGAGACAATTTTCATGGTAGTGTGGGAAAAAATGTTAATCCCTGACAGATATTAGGTTTTCTAGAGCGCAGGACACATTTTTCCTCAAATAGAGATAAACAATTTGTTTGCAGCCAGGAATGAGGAGTTTGGAAAATTGGCTAGATTTTATAAAATAAACAGATTGTTTTGTGTTAATGGACGAAACCGAAAGATGTTTGAATAATTTAAGCAGATTTTATAAAAAATGACAGAGCTGCTTGGGAGTGGTGATGGTGTATCATCGTTAACCTCAACATTACACTGTAAAATTCACAACTTCAGCCCCGTAAACACAACAGGCAGCAGGTGCTCTTCTTCTGCTCATCGAAAAGACTGAAAACAGTCGGAAAAATACAGAAAATCCAGGAAAAACTGTTGGAATAAAAATGGCTGAAGGCAACTCTCTTTTTTGGCTGCCAGACTTTAACAATGAAAGGAAAATGAGACATAAATAAGGAGGTTTAGTTTCTTTTTACATAAGAGTGATGAAAAATAAAGGTAAGATCACACAATTAGCAATTTTAATCTGAAAAGAGGGAGGGCAGCCTAGATAGATACTGGAATTTATCAAATGTAACCTTATATTTAATATTCTTTAATTTATCTTGCCATCACATTGTCGAATTATTCGTTAAAGCATAATTAAAACTTTAATCAGTTAAGGTCAAAACTGAAATAAAAACTTCTATTCACCCTTTGCAACTACATCACTAAACCATTAGAGGCGTCATGATGGAAGTGAGGCATGAGTGTGTTGAACAGAGCGTCTGAAATAGTCGTCCAAAGTTGTTTTTTTCCAGTTTATTCATGGTTTCTACTTGTTCCAGTCGAGCTAATTAGTCTGTGAAGGTAACACACCTGGTTGTGGCTCACAGACGGTGGTAAATGTTAGAAACAGCTAGCTTAGAAACCGACTTATTCTTCCTCCCTCCTGATGTGTTTTTCAAATTACCGACTTTGAATGAATTCACACCACACGATTTTCATCAATATGTCTTTAACGGCGTTTCACGTTAAAACGCAGCAGGATTAAAAACGCACAAAAGACGAAATGCTAACCAGTTTATCCCATACATGCTAGGCTACATGACGGTGCGGGATTATCTCCATGGTTACCAGTTGTTAGCCGCCTACCTTCTCTATAATGCTATATTTGACATTTTTCCAATCATACTTATAAAGTTTATAAACGTTAATCTTCTTACCTTGTAAAAAGCGTTCGCTACAAACCGCGGTTACGCCGAGGGCTGACGTCATATGATTGATGCTGCTATCCATCTTAACTCATTAAAAGTTATTATAAAATGTTTGGTTTCTGTCCTTGTCTGTTCGTGCAGCACCCTACGACCATTTTTAAAGTGAAATCAACTAAACAGAAGCGATTTTACAGATGTCTGTTTTTTGACGGGCTTTATTAAAGGAGCGCTTTGGTTGTTTTGACGTCCGTCATGGCGGAGTTCTGGAGAGCGTGACTTCACGTGCAAATGGTCAACATTGGATTTTGGATTAGTCCATCTGACAGAGGAGTCGTGCCTCACCAGTCATGAAGGTTACTGCACCCCACTGCTGTGGAACTAGTACCTTTTAATCTGTATTCCATAATTATTGGCTTAAAACAAGCTTCTGCATCTTGCTGAAAAGTTACTTACGTTGGTTTTGTCTTGTATTTTGTCAAATGCTTGGTAAGATTTTGCGTTTTAGCTACTTCTCTCTGCTGAATATTTCTAATTCACAGCCAAGCATCTATTTTCTCAGCAATAAATACACAGAATGTTAAAGTTGTTAATACTGATGTTTTATCATTACCCTGATGCTGTTTACGGCAGCATTTCAGATTAACTGTCGTTTTTATCCTCACTGTGCTTGCTGTCAGAGCTCCTCCGGCTGCAGGCCGTAATGATAATTAAAGACAAAACATGTTCGCTGGTGCACCTTCACCTATGGAGGACGCTGACCTTCTGCGTATTTGGGTCTGCAGATAATGGCCCACTGGCCTAGTGGTCCAGTGGGTGATTTATGTCATCTCATTAGCTGCACCGCTGAGAGAGACGCAGGCTCTCTTTCTCTGCACTCTGAATCCGGCCTGCCGTTTGCTCATCGCCCCCAGCGTGACGATCCTGCTGCAGACCCCACCGGTCTCTTATGGTTCCTGCATCCTCCTTCATTAATCAGCCTCTCCCACTAGTTTTAAACTCTCCCAAATCCCACAACTCATCGACTTCTTTCTCTCAGAGGATTTTTGCTGCTCATGATTGTTAACATTCCTCTCGCGTCTCTGTGCCGTGACACCCGCAGTGAGAGACATTTTCCCTTCCTCTTGGTCTTTTACAGTCTCTCACTCTCTCCTCTTTTCCACCTTCCCTCTGTTTGGCTCTGCGTCACCAATCGTCATCTGGTCGATCCTCTGAGGCGTTTTCCCCTGAGAGAGCTGCCGCAGAAATAAGATCTAAGGGCTGCAAAGCTCGGATCCTGCTGGGCACACTGTTATGCCCTTCAGTCAGGAACACTTGATGATCGTAAACAGAACGAACAGATGGGAAAATTATAAACAGTTAAATGTGAGGTTCTTTTAATTTACTGTAGCCCCAACATAGAGAAATCATTGAGGCTTTTGTTGTGTCTCTTTGGGGCTTCGCAGTCTCAAGAGACTCCAGAGCTGACTGGAGACCTTCGTCGGTTTCCCTTTTTTCTTCAGATTTTATAGTTAATTACTAACTCGCAGTTTTATTTATCTTCCTTTTTGCTTCATTTTCCTGGAGGCAAACATATGAAAATACTCCAAAACACCTGAGCAACTTACTGTGTTTCACTCTTAGCAGATAATTAAGGTTGATGTTCTTTAAAAAAAACTGAAAAAGTGTAATTTATTCTTTGGAATATAATGAACAAATGCTTATACAAGTCAAAAACTAATACAAACTTAAGACTTAGACCTTTATCTCCTTGAAAAGACATAAAATTAAACATTATTTTTACAGTTACTTTCTGGGCGGTTCATTCAGCTTCTATGCACCACAAATCTGAAACAAACTTCCAGAAAACTGCAAAACAGCTGAAACACTAAGTTACATCAACGTTAAAACCCCCCCGTTAGGAATTACTTTTGAACCAATAAATCGAACATTGACCAACATATTCAATGTTTATTAATGATTTTTTATGATGGAACTCGTCAAAATGTAACGTTTAACACTGGTTTCTCAACTGTATGCTGCTTTTATGACTTTTTATTTTTGTGTTTTTATTATGTAAAGCATTTTGAACTGCTTTGTTGCTGAAATGTGCTGTAAAAATAAACTTGGTTGATTTTAATTTTATTCACACTGAAGCTAATTCTCCAAAAGGGTCAATTCAAATCAAATTTAAAAATACTTTACTGATCTCAAAGACAAATTAAATGTTTCTGTAACGCGTTAATTAAAATTCTTCAAAGAGTTATTGTAGATAGAGATGCCTGATGGCAGAAAATATTTCCTATAGAGGTCTGTATTACACCGAATCTGAAGAAGCCTCTGACTGAAGACACTGTTGTCTCATGAAGGGACGGTCAGAGACGTCCATCATTTTCTTTGAATCATAAAAACTCAAAAATGTCATCAATTTTCTAATTATTAGCTAAATTCCAAAAATACATTCTATATACTCTAAACACAACCTTTATTTGAGGCTGTTTGCAGGAATTATTGCAGCTGAACAACAAAGTGTGACATGTAATGGTGACACTAAAACCTTATATTACATTACTGGTAATCAAAATCTATTAAAATGGGACATTTATTCCACAAAGATTCACTTAACATGGGACAGGAAACACATATTTCACAGTAAAACTACAAGGTACTGGAAATTACATAAGGCTATTATTGCATCTAACACTCTTAGTGACCTTTAGTATCTTGATCTCCATGAATAATGGCAGGTGTTAGCATCCGTTGATGTGAGACTGTCCAGATGAATGTCATGCAAAATGTGCATTCATGATATTTTAAAATAAATAAATGCTTCAATCCAAACCATCCTTTGCAACATTATTATTGTGCACACTGACATTACAATGCTGACATGTTCTGTAGACAATACTACGTTCTGCAGGAGGCTCTCTTCATTGCATGTCACAACACAGAGGAGGCGCTAATGAAGCTCCACAGACAGACAAACGACAGCAGGCACCTTCAAAATACCAGAAACGTATTTAGATTTGCAGAAATAAGAATTCATGTTTAATTTTAGATTGTGTGAGGACTAAAATTGACATTTCTTTATATCTTTGCTACCCCATAAATAATAAAAATAGTAAGAAACATTCCAAACTGCCTGTGAGACTGTTCTATTTTGTAATTTGTAATCCTTTTCACTTGTTTTGCCGATGCTTGATCAGTGCATGACCACCTGCAGATAAAGGTTCAGTTCTGCACACAGTCCGAGTGCCCATACGTAGTCAAATAATTATTTTCTTAATTATTGAGAATGTGGAGCCAACAGGCTGGCCAATCCAAGCATTCACCATGCAAAGCAGGAATCTTTATTAGAGTGACAGAACGACGGATAGCAAACAAAGAGGCATCAGCTGAACAGTGTTGACATTTAAAATGCAAAATGTGTCAATTCGCTGAAGGGCAAAAGAAATATTAAATTCAGCTACACATATTGCATGTATTTCAGAATATAGGGTGTAAAATGTGAAATCTGTGTCAAGAGGAAGTGAGTTAATCTGACAGCAGCAGTTTTAACTGTAAAATTGCACAAGTTGAAATTACGACAATAAATCCTCTTAATGAAAACACACCAATAAAAAGAATTAAAGTTTTTTGTTTTTTTTAAGTTTTTGCGCTAGAATGAGAATCAAATGAGTCATGTGATCAGCAGCGAGATGCTACTACTGGCAAAAACGACAAAGAAAACGACAGGAAGCAGTAGGAGGATGATGGTTTGTTTTTGCTTTTTTCACAAGATTTTAATGTCATTTCTTATTTACTGCAAACAGCAATTATGAAATTGTGTTTTTAAAAGAACATTGACAAAGATTTGAGCACATTTGTCATCATCTCAGTTTCTTTAGCCATACTCAATATTCACCTGAACAACAGAGATAAAAGCTTAACGACCGGTGTTTGAGCGCACCAAGTTGGTAATATAATTGAACAAATCATTCAGAAAATAGACCCAACTCCTGTCAGTCACGTCAAGCATTTACAGCAGAGTGAATCTTCCAGAGCACACACTGAACGTCTGCATAGTGTAGAGTCATTATGGTAAATGAAATGAAATCATTTTTTTTAACTCAATGTGCTTTCTTTACACATGCACCCAATCACACTTACAACGTACACATTTGTACAGCAATACGTAGATCAGCAGGGAACTCTGGGAAAAGAGAACAACGACATCTGACTCAGGAAAAGCTGGAATCAAATCCACAACTTTCTGACTGTAAGACAATATGCCTGATGTGCCACAATTCGGTCAGTTCTACAACATTTGCGTAGCAGTTATGTTAATATATGGTGCAATATGTCAGGTCTTCGGTTGTAATTTTTTCCATGTAAGGCTGGAGATAAAACTGTATCTGCTACATTGTCAATTAAGCAGAAAAGCAATGCTGGATTATTTCTTACTTAAAGCCATGTGTCTTCCTGTGCCATGGAAACACAAGGCAATAATGTGACTGGAATCGGTAAAAACACAGCAAAACCTAATTATATATACAGACTGAGAAAAAACAACTGGGTGGAAAATATTATCTGCACAATATTTGTGATGTTTTTTCATTGAACATATAACAGGAAAATAAATTGTAGAGTCTGAAAAATTCTCAATTAACCATAAAAAAACCTATTTTTTATATTTTATTCCACCTAATCATCAGTGTTATGTTTGCTAAAAGTAACATTTTGCACAATTATCCAAATCCTGTTTTTAAAACTTAGTGAAATTTAAGTTATGGAAAATAAATCTATCTATAAATTATACATCACGCAGTTTTGTAAAAAAAAAAAAAAAAAACCTTGACTTTTTCCAATTCACAACTACGGAAAAAAAACCAATTGCTTATAAAAACCTTTCAAGTCTTTTCAAAAAATCTTTGTGCCCTTCTTTTGCATTTTCCACTCACTTGATGGGAATTCTGTGGTCTTATTTATTTCTTTTTATAGAAAAGATGAAAACTCTGTGGCCTCAATCATGGCTCAAAAATAAATGTTTATCTATTCAAGGTTTTAATAGCAAATCTGTAGAAAGATTCAGTTCAATTATGGTGTTTAAAACCCAAATATTTTAAATACCATTGGGCATAAACTATGATGGAAATGATTAGATACAGAGCTGGAATCAGTGGGTATTTAGGGCTTTTTTTAATGGAATATTTTCAGATTGACAAGAATTAAACTAAATATTAAAACTTTTTAATCATCTATATACTATTCAATGTAAGGCTGTAGCATATCAGCTGTAGCTCCATTTCATGCTGTTCCCTGATGCTGGCATAATACTCCCACTCTGCATAATGGTGAAGTTTAAACCTGTAACTGGGAGCAAACCAGCATGCTCCATGGCTCCAGTTGGCATTCTGCCTCACCACTGTTGCCTAGCAACAGCGGAGCCGTCAACCTTTGGTTTAAAAGTTAATCCTCTCCGAGGAAAATGTTAAAGGAAGGCAGAGAAAACAGAGCTGGGGAATAAATCACCATGACTGACGATTAGCGAGAGGCAGGGAAGAAACAAAACAATGGATGACGAGGATTAAAAACGAAAAGTCAGAAGAAGAAACTTCAGACTTTCAGCTTCATACAGAAACTATTCACCTCGACTCTGAGTTTAACTTGCATTATGTTTTCTTATTTTCCCACAGCTTCCTCATTTTCTACTCCTTAATAATAAATTATTCACTTCCTGAAGCTACAATTTATTTATAGCATAAAGAGCAACAAATACTGACCGTAAATCTTTTATGGCAAGCTATTTTCTCACTTTTTCACCCTGTTATCTGTATGGAAAGCAGTTTAATACAAATATTAACCTCCAATACATTTTAAAGTACCTTTTGAACTATTTCACGTCTTCAATTGAATTCAAAAATACTTCATTATGACAGCGTAATAGGGTCATTGTAGGCAGAAAGAAATGTGAAATTTCTGCCAAAAAAATTAAGATATTTTGATATTAATCTCATAAATTTTCTATGAAAAAAACGTAGAAATTGCCACATTAATTTAAGAAATTTCCTAGAAAAACAGGAAAATTTCTGAGCTTGAAAAGTCAAACATTTGGAAAAGAAAAAAAAATTAATTTCAACATTAGTCTCATAAATTTTCTAGAAAAAGCAAGGGAATTTCTGAGCTTGAAAAGTCAAATATGATATAGAAAAAAGCTAGGAAATTTCTGAGTTTCAAAACTTTGTTTATCTCAAAGTTAAATTTAATCTCAAAATTTCTTTTTGAGATTAAAATAATTTTTTCTATCTGCAATGGTCCTAATACGCCACTGTACTAAATTAATCACAGAGGGAAGTCAAATTAAAAAGATTGTTGTGACATTAAAACATAACTTCATTTTTACTGCTTTAACTACAAAATCATGATTCTCATACATAATAGTGTCATAAAAATGTCTTTTAGTAGTTAAAGGGACTTAATTCAAACAAAATCAAAATAATAGGAGCTAAAACATTCAAGAAGTTCATCCACAGAAAAACAGAAAAGAACAAAAAGTCAGTTTCTCACACTTATTACTTTTGTTTAACATGCAAAAACTACATAATCTATTAAGACTCCAATCATTCACATATACAGTATGCACCTGTCACAATAAAAATTAATCACACGATAAATTAAAACAAGGTCAATAATCTCCATTTGCATCAGTTATTTTTCTCTTTTGTCTCTTTCTACCAAAAACTGGATGACAAAAGTCTTCAATCTGGTGTTTTGGTTTCTACTACTCCTTTTTTTGAAGGACAATTTTGTTGACAGACTCATAATTAATTTTGTTTGTTAGTTCTATTGTTTATTTATTGTGGATGTTTAAAATGTCTTCCAGTTCCTTTGTTAAAATTTAAAGTTTAGTGATCTTTGAGAATGTGTCCATTATTATGCCACTACCATTTTATTACTTGAAAATGGTTTGAAAACAACATTATCATTTATCTGGGATAATGTATGGTCAAAATCTGTTATTGTGACAGGCTAACATGGATAACTACAGCAATTGTCCCTTTCAACAGAGAGAAAGTCTCCTGTGTATCAGCTGTCCACATATTGCTGATCACAAGGTTAAACGATAGCACAGCATGTTCACATCCATATCTGCTTCCATCACAGCACAAGGCTGCAGAAACACAACCACATAAATCAAAGGTTCCTGCACAGCAGATGGATGACAACCTTAGAGGTCAGAGGTGGACGGCAGCGGCCGAATTGTACGTTTATGAGCCTCGTATAAAATGTAACGGATGGCTGCTGTACCTCTATTCGTCTCCGCTCCACGCTTCCACGGCACGCAGCTGGGGCGCAGAACCTTCTCGGTCGTCAACATGGAAGTAAAATCCATATTTCTGCTGCTGTTGCAGCCTCAGTTTACAGCAGTTTACTGCTCTGAGGATCTCAGATAGAGATTACCAGGAGGACCAGACCCCGCCCCTCCTTTTAGCCTCTTTTCAATCTACATTAAAGGGTTTTCTGCACCCTGAATCCGTCTTGCCAGTGTGACGCGCCACACTCCCAGTTAAACCAGCAGTCTGGGAATGGCAGATGGGCCAATCCTGTCGCAGGCCTAAGACACTTACTCTTCACAGGCTTAATAAGTGTCACAGTGAAGTCAGGGCCTCCATTGTCCAGCAGCATGGGCCGACAGCTGTTTGAAACTGTATGAGAAAGCTAATACCTGACAGTAACAGAGGGACACGAATAAGGCCGAAGACAATCTGGATTTAATCCTTTGATGTAAGCCGTATTACAGGATTCAACAAGGCACAGATTAACATGAAAAGACTTTATAATGGCTACAGAAATACTGATTATCACCTTAGAGAAATACTGTGTCTCCTGCTGTGTTTCCATTAACCATAACACTGTGCAAACTGAAATTATGAAAATAAATTCTCTTAATGGCAAAAGGCCAAATTTGGAAAAAAATTACAAAACATGTTTTTGCACAAGTTTGCGGTTGTTTTTCAGTTATATCAAAACACCTTTTTCCCATCATATGAGCCACGTGATCAACAGGATGTTACTACTGCTGAAAACGACAAAGAAAACAGGAAGTAGTAGGAGGTTCATGTATTTTTTATAAACAGTATCACACAATTCATAAAAGTTATGCGTCATTCGAATGTGTTGAATCTAAAGCTCTTCTGTAAAATCCTCGACTAAAATTTCCCCAAAACGCAGCCTAGGTAGCAGCTCCCAAGTATGAGGGGTTTGTCGCTCCAACGCCTGAACGAGACACCAACATCTCCTCTGATTGGCTGTTAGATGCTGAGAGCATCTAACAGCCATAACTGGCTCATAACTCAGCTAGTGTCATGGCTGAGTTTTGCGTATATCTGATGTAACTGGTTACCTAGCAACAACCTGCTCAAGTAAGCTGCCATGATTTCTAATGACTTGAACAAGAATATTCACGAGTAATTTTTATTTAATTTTTTATTTATTAAGCAGACTATAGACAGATTTGCACACATTTGTAATGGAAACACTGCTGGTGTCTGTTATTCACCAGGACTTTTTTTCTGAACACAATTCTTCCTTGTACTCTGTTCAAATGACAGTATACCCCCTTTGCCCCATTTACTGCCATTTAAGCAACATCCATTTCCTTCCTTAGGGCTCATTTTTCAGCTCAATCCAATAATGTACGTTTTCAGCTGACAGCTCAAAAATGTTCCCAAGTCTTCACCTTTGAATAACAAAGAAAATGTCTCCAGCACACGACTTCCACCATTCATGCACAATTTACTCAAGCTGCTTTTGGCACTCAGGTTTTAGCCACGTGCCAAGGTTTTTACTCTTAAATCAGCACTAATTTGTTCCAGCGACGGAGTAGAAAGTCTATGTTTCTCCAAGCTTTATATGTTATACACAGCTCGTTCTACATGATGTGACAGATTTGACAGGAGCCAAGGTGGACGTCAGGAGACGAGTGACAAGGTTTTAAAAATCTACATATAAATGAAGTTAGGCCAAATAAGTACTATAATTTCCATGGGCTTTTTGGACTGCGGCATGAACAGGACAGAACAAGCTCACGACCGAGACGAAAGTGTTACTACTTTCGTCTCGGTCGTGAGCTTGTTCTGTCGAAAGGAAGTGTGTGTGACCAGTAACACCTGCAGGATACTATCGGAGGGTACGCACAAAAACCATCAGCGTACCGCAGCCAAACAAGTAGGCCGAGTGCGAGGCGCCTGGCCCACAGGAACAGCGCATCTAGCCCACACAAGTCTGTGACTTTCAAAAGATAAGTATGTGAACTGACAACATTTGCTTCATTTCTACTCTTTCTGGAAAACATTTCCTTAAGATTTGACCATTTAAAGGAAACCTATTATGCAAAATTCATATTCTGCACATTTTTAAGTTTCCATTTGGGTCTCAACTGCTTCTAAAAACAAACAAGTGCCTAAAAAAACACCCAGATGTTTTTTGGGAATAAGTTAATGTTTTATGGTGGCTGGAAAATTTGTTTCCAAAGACTCCCAATTGGTAAGTCACGTTTGAGGGACACTGTGCTGTTTACCCAGCAACCCAAGCAAAGCTCCAGCACATTTGGTTTGTTGGTTTTACCACTGTGTGTGATGTACAATGGCTGCTGGAAGAACAACCCTTTTGTTGTTGACTTACCATCCAGAAACCACATTCCTGTTTGTTGTGCAGGAGGCTCTACTTCTGTCTTTCAAAGATGTGTGGTTGTATAATTGCACATCATTTGCAGCCATTTTCATGTGTGAGTGTAAACACTGAGTTGGGGGGTGTGGTCAGCAGTAGCTTATTTGGATTAAAATTGACAAGACGCCCGAAAACAGGTCATTCTGAAAGGAGCTCAAAACGGGCAGAAATGACCAGACTAAAAGAACAATTTTGTGTAAAAATGTAATGAACATGTTTTGGATAGTCCATATACCTGGCCTAACCTGTTCAAGGGATGAAGGTTTGTTTGCTTCCCCATACAGTCACATTTAGCTTATGAAAAAAAGCACAAGCCACCAAAAGAAAACCAACCAATAACATTTCTGCTTATGGTGTTCGTGCAACGACCCCCTCAGACGCACACAGGCATACACACAGGATGTTTACTTTAAGTTCTTTCACAGCTTTACCTCTGTTCGCCTTTGTTCCTTCATCTTCATCATGTTGTTCATTAATATTCTCTACGCATCTTAGAGACCTTCAAAGAACAGCTGAATTCATACTAAACTATAAGCAGGTGAACCATTTCCTGATAAGATGATTTCTGAAGGCAGTTGGTTGCACTGGATTTTTTGGGGGCATCAGAGTAAAGGGTGTTGAATGCACATGTGCAGCACATTTCTGTACAAAGTTTATTTTGCATAGCACTGAAAACCCCAAATCATTTAAAAAGACCAATGAATGACACATAAGCCTATAATGAGAGGCTGAGCTCTGTTTCTGGACGGTAAAATAAAGATCCACACATCAAGGCGTCATGTTTGTAAGAGCTCACTCAGCAAACAGCACAGCCAGCGTTTAGCTGCACAAGGACGGACAGGAGTCGCGCCTGAAGGAAAGAACCAATTAGTTTTGACCCGTCACCTGACAGTCTGCTCATCCTCAGCCTGATGGAAGAGCCACTCCTGGCAGCTCATTCAAACCAATTAAAGTCTGGGGGAGTCGCCCCCTCACATACTCATTACCCGACTCTCACACTCATCTGCTGGCCTTCATCTTGATTGTCTATTAAGCATCTCTGAATTTTACCCCTTCAGATAATTATTCCTGCTTTAAACTTTCAGTTTCTGTTTTTCTTGTTGACATCCTCACAGTTTTTCGTGTTTTGGTCTTGCTTTGTATTTTTCTCACTGCAAAAAAGTGAGGCGACGGCCAAAAGAATGCTCTCACTTTAGCAGTGTTTTTTACTGCAAAAACACAACATTTTACCAAGTATTTTTGGCCTAGTGTCTAGTGCAAAAAATTTGATATTCTTGAAATAAACATAAGTAACTTAAAAGTTTCAGCAAGAAATAAAAGATTGTTTTAGGTCAACAGTTCCTTAATATTCATGAAAAATTACAAGATTGTTTCACTAATAAGACATTTTTCTCATATTAAAAGTGGCAGTGGAACTAATACTTTCTTTTTTTAAATACTAAGGAATAATTTACGTAAAACAAGCATCTACTTCTTGCTGAAAAGTTACTTCTAAGTTGATTTCACCTTATTTCAAAATTTTTGCCTTAGAAAGCTTGACCAAACGTACTCTAAGATTTTGTGTTTTTGCAGTGTTGTTCCTGAAATATATTAGGAATCATTTTGGACATTTTTTATGACAAATGTTTAAACCATATTTAACACAGAAACTAAGAAAGATACAGTCCCTCTCTAATGTAACAGGAAACTGTAGGAAAACAATATTGAGAGAGCAAGCCCTCTACGACCTGCGCAACCCTTGGATGTTGTGGTACGACGAGGTGAGCTCATGTCAAAGACTCGGCGTATTTATTTGTAAAAGCTTTTTAAGATGTCCAAACAGTTTATCTGTCCGAGATGGATCTGGAACGAGCCAAATACTCGCATTCCTTCTTTCAAAACTTACTTCAAACAATGTAAACATGAAACTTCAACATCGGAGAAGATTTCTACTAAGCTGTGAGATGTTTGGAATTCCCCTGTTGTCAGCAGAGCTGCAGGCGAGCGGAAAGATGTTTTTCCCACCACAACACATTAAAAGAGAAGGGATGAGAACGGGAACAAAACATTTTACTTTCAAAAGAAGCGCCTTATGGTCATTTCTGCTTCAAAAGAGGAGTCATAATCAGCGTTACCTTCTGCTTTCAGCCTGTTACAGTGAATCCAGCCTTAATAATTACTGCTCTCGTCTCTGGCTACTCATTCATATTTTCATTTATTTATAAAGGCAGCGCAGTGTGACAGAAGGCCACGGTAATTCCCCGCAGCGTTTGTGTTAACTTGTTGAAAGGTCAAAATATGAGTAATAAGGAACAAAGTTGCATCGATTAACAGGAATTAATGGCCACTTGAGCTCTGGGGTGTATACCAGGAATGCTAATTGAATCCAGATGGAGCATTCAGTGAAAACACAACAGAATTGGTGTTCATGCTGTTATTTTTTTGGAAAAAAAAAAAAAAAAATCAAGTATATTCCACATGGCTGACATCATTAACAGCAAGGTGTCCCTTTTGCATGTTTGCACTTGTTTACAAGGTAAAATTTCACTGTGGTGTAAATGTTTAACATCTGACAAACATCTGGAAAAGAATCTGATGACGTCCACAAAATGCTGTCGATATTCGGTTAAAGTCGGAAAAACACTATTTCACAATTGTTGTGTTTCCATAAAATAAGAACGTAACTAAAATTGCATGTGAATGAGTTTGTTCATGTGATAAGTCATTAAAAAACATGCCATAATCCTCCTGCCACTTCCCGTCGTCTTGACTGTCTTTTCCACCAGTAGTAACATCCGGTTGTTGATCACAAGACTGTGAAAAACTGTGAAAAAAAGTGTTTCCATTGTAGTTTTGTGAAATGTACCAATTTCGATACAAATGTGTTTCCATTAAGCAAATTTATTTTAATATCGATTTGTGCAAAATGCGTGGAGATGCAGTTAGTGACAACCAGAACCAGACAAAAACAAATTTCCCCATGTTTTTAAATTATTAAAAATGATTTTCTTCATCATTTTTTCCAGTTATTCCTGTTGTTAGCTTCATGTTCTCTCGTTTAGTTTTTTTATTTCTCTTCATAGAGTAACACCGGGCTGTTCTTTTGTTAAACTGACACCTTCAGTGCCACAGCTGTTTTTTGTCTGAAGGTTAATTTCAGGACAAACACACTCAGGTTCACTGTATTTATTCTAACAAGAGAGAAAATCAGGCTGGTGGTCACCATCAGGCCAGCAGCTTCAGCCCTACCGTTACAAACAGCAACAGAAAAACAAAAGGGGGGGCAGAGTTGTCAGTTACTGGTTGCTACGGTAACCACCAACTGTGTCGAGAGCAGCAGCAGCAGCGTAACAGAAGCTGAATGTCAGGAGAAAATAACTTTTTGGCTCAACAAAATTAATTTGATGAATAAATAAACCAATTTGACAAACCTCACATATAAGGTAAAAACCCTGTTAAAGCGATTTTCAACCCTCAAAGGGTTCTCACTGAAATACCATGAAAAGTATAAAGCATAGTGGTAAGTGAGATGATCAAAGCTGTTTGTTGAATCTTACCCCTTCACTTCATAATCAGACATCTACTTCAGCTAAAATGCACATTCCTGAGCTCGGTCAACGGTGTGGAAAGTAATTTTCCTGCTGAATTAAGACAAAGATAAAAGAAGACCAGCAGTGTTCAGGCAGCCTCTCTGTGTAATTGGCCCACAGGAGCGTGACACAAGTGTTGTGACCAGCAGCTCACCTCTCCTCTCCCTTTCTACAGCTACTGTGTGTCACACATCTGTAAAGCACTCTCACAGCCCCTCCTTCACTAATAACACCATAATGATGCCACTGTTAGCACAGCATTGAGGCAGTGTGCTTTATGGACTGACCTCTAAAATCAATTCGGCTGCACACAGAATCTAATAATGGAGGCCGGTCTAAAGACTCCCTCTCTCCAATCCTCGAATCCGACAGCCTTATCTCACAAAGCCTCTAACATACATCCTCTTGTCGTTGCTTAATTCTTGTTTCTTCTGTGTTTTACTTTAGGAGCTTCGGGGTGGACAGCAAAGTGGTGGAAAGTCTGCAGCCCAGTGATTCACGTCAAACTCAAATGGACTCTTTTATATTTCCTGTACATTACTTATGTAACGTTAAAGCTGCAGTATGTAAGTTGTATAAAGAATATGTTTTTTGTTTTTACATGTTTGTTAAAACTGTCACCATGTCGTGGCAGTATGCTATGAGACAGATAATCTGTGAAAAGATCGATCTCCTCCACCTCCTCCCTGAGCTGCTACTGCTGACTACAAAAATCCTCCGCTCCCGACCAAAAGCAACCAATCAGAGCCAGGATGAAAGTCTTACCGCTGTCAATCAAACTCAAGTACTCGCTGCTCAATGTGCTAATGGCAGAGAAACAGTCAATCAAGTTCAACTGTATGGCAGATTTCAGCAATAGTTCAAAGTGCTTTACATCATAAATACATAAAAATACAAAGTCACGAAGCCAACAAATGAGAAAACCAGTAAACATTACAATTTGTCAAGTTCCATACATCAAAATGTTGGTCAATTTTTCATGTATTACAGCTGAAAAGCAACTAAACAGGTGGGATTTTAGTCCAGATTTGAACAACTCACTGTTACAGCAAAACCATTTATCCACCTTTATTTGGTGGCTATGCTAACTAGCCTGAGTGTTCACAGCTGTGCTAGCTGCAGCTAAGATCCCCCTCCTGGCTCGGATTGGTTGTTTATAGTTAGTGTCAGTTTCAACAAATATGTCAAAAAAACATTTTAATAAAAGTTACATACTGCAGCTTTAATAGCCAGAACTTGTTTTAGTGAAATATGCAGAAGTTTTTTTAGCCCTCCATAGAGGACAAAATGGATGGAAGACTCAACTGTAGAGGCTTTACGTGTCCATTAGAGTTTCCAGTGTTTCTACTTTTGCAGCAGGGATGGAACAGCGGCATATTTGGGGGTTTGAGAGCACATTCCTGGACAGAGAGACTCAGTGAGTCTCTGGCTGCGGTTAATTATGGGAGTCTGTGGGAAACCCCTGAATCTGAAAGCCTCTCCCAAAAAATAAAAAAAAGCACAACTTGAAGTAATAGCAGCTAATGTGAATGAAACTGATTGCTCAGTGGGGACAGCAGAAGATTTCATCGTTTATGTCCAGTCGTCAGAGCTGTCATCATTGCTCAATGTGGCAGCCAGTAACAGAATATATAATGACCCCAGACAGCAAAACAGGCAAATAAAAAATTAAGGGTAGGACTTTAAGGTGTAATTTTGTTCAAATACTCTGAAAACAAATCATTTTTATATCTTTTACAGTTTGGATTATACAGAACCACTGAATAAATTAGAATGGTGTTGAAAAGCCTATTTATTTCAGGCACTTTAACACTAAGTGGAACACATTATTTAGATTAATTACACACAGATGGTTCTCTGAAAGCCATGATTTCAGTTAAATATGATGGTTTATAAATAAAACATGACATTTAGAATTAGAATATTACACCAGACTAAGGCTGGACATTAAATTAATAATATATATTGTGATAAACACTTGATCAATAGATAACTTGTCTGATAGAATTTTCTATAATTTCACAGAACCACACAGCATTCTGGGGGATGTAGGCTGAGGAAAGACTAGACACTCAATTCTCATGAGCAGCCAACCAAGATTGGTGGAATCAACTAACTCACTCACTCTTTGGTTACCTAGCAACTCACTCTTTGGTTACCTAGCAACAACCTGCTGAGTAACTGGCGTTGCAGCAGTTTAAGGTTTCACTACTATTCCTCATAACTGCTTAAAAATAAAAAACAATGGTAGAATTTAGCTGCTTTTGCCAAGGAGAGCAGCCATTTGTGAAGAAAAACATGAATGAAGCTTCAAAAGATTCATTTGTATAACTGCTATTTATGAACATAAATTATGTTA
The DNA here is from genome assembly GCF_051168715.1 of Poecilia mexicana. NCBI lineage: Eukaryota > Metazoa > Chordata > Actinopteri > Cyprinodontiformes > Poeciliidae > Poecilia > Poecilia mexicana. The sequence goes on from NW_028263374.1 coordinate 18,913,482, forward strand.
ACACTAAAATATGTGATGTCACCAATAGCCTGATGGGATAAATAATGCTGTTTTCTGTAATCCTGGTTTACTGTGTCCCTTTAAATGTAAATTACACACAGTTCAGTTGGATATAAATAGAAAGTAAGAAAAAAATCAAATTTTTAATCCTTTTTAATTCAGTGACTAAATATTCCACAGTTAGCTACACTGGGGAACATTTGCACACATTCATTATAATTCTCAGAAAATTATTCCGTCTGTTAAAATAGATTTGTAGTTATTTTTTGAAAATGCCGATCTACTCTAATCATTAAGTATGAAAATGAATGTAATTAATTGCCAGAGAGGATATTAGCATGTGTTTCTAATCAGATCATTTTATGTGGAAAATTGCTGCTGAAAGCAGATGCTTCTTACATAAAGAAAGCAATTACTCCAACCATTGATCTGCCTGCTTTCTAGCTAAGAGAGGCTTGTGATAAAGATGATATTTTGAACTGGCTCCACTAAAATAGGAAGTCACAAAAAAGCATCTAAAAAGACCAGAAGCCTGGAGAAAAATATGCTTTGGGGATCCAGATGCTCTTATGGTTAGAGGCAAAACTTACTGCAGACAATACTCTGGAGTGGATATACAGAGACATTTTAGCTATGAAACGTTTGTATATATGGCTGTGAATGCTTTATGCAGTAATTGGGAACAAGATAAATATTAGTGTATGGAGCTCCTCACCAGGAGGAAACAGAGAGAAATGGTTTAACACTAACGCCTCCAGGCTGCAAACAACAAATATTTAATAGGATGGGGCGAGTACATAGGCTTTCAGGGGTCTGAAAATACAACAGAAATGCTTCATTAAATATTCGCATTGTATTCTCCCTTTAATATTCCTAAAATATAGGCAGGCTGATAGAATAGATTGCTAAAACAAAGCAGCATAAAGTTCTCCCAAGCTTTCAAGCAGTGCTTCATCAGGAGTGCGTAATCTTGTTTGTGAACTTCATGTTCTTCCAAATGATGAGAATGAAGACTGGATCTATTTATTCAGACTAATTGGAAGCAGAGGTGCTCAGAGGAATGCCCATCAGAAAGTAAACAGAGAGGTATGTGGCAGTGTGAGCCATCTGTTCTCCTCTGCAACAGCGTGAAGAACCAACAGCAGGTAAAACACAATTATTCTGTAGTAAACGCAGACTTTGATGGTTAAGTTTTTCATTCTTTCATGTCTCTCTCTGGGCCTTTTATTAAACAATAAAAAGCTTTGGCATGAAAAGGTCCCTTTCTTGATGTACACACACAAGCAAAAACAAAATAAACACAAAACTAGTCAGTCCAACTTTAAACAAACTTAACTCTTCTGCTAATATCATTAAAGTTTGACTTAAAAGTGACCATGATGTGATTTAAAGCTTCAGTTAGACTCCTCCAGGGTTTTTGTGTGGTTGCACTAGAGGCCAAAAGCAATCAGGCATTAGATGAGCAGCAAGACAAGGGACAGATATGTAGCAAAGGTCCGAGGGTCGGATACCAAACCCTGGAGAACCCGCTCTATTACTGCAAACATCAGCCCTGACTTTTCTTTAACAGAATTTTTTTCTCTACCTTTTTGAAATTTTCTTCCAAAATCTAAACTTTCAGTAAAAACTACTGAAATAACAATAGCATGTGACATTGCCATCAACTAGAAGTGCACCCACTACAGTTTTTAAGCCAATCACCAATCCTTAAAAAGCTTGAGCTGCCGATTCTGATTTTGGTTGATATCAATTTTTTTTTATAGCTCAAAAGTCGCAAAATGTTGCAAAAAAGTCACAAAGATGTCAACAGTGGGAAGAAAATTTATAGTTCCCACAAGTCTGAACCGGAAGTGATCCGCCATCTTGGTAGGGGAGTGCAGCACTAACCATAGATGAACCACAGCTTTGAGACCAACAAAAAGGAAATATATTGACACTTTTGACCAATGTGCAAGAGAACTATACATCAACAAAATGGCTGCTGTCGGGATCAACCCATATGAGACGGAGAATGAAAAAATGTCAGATGAAGTGAACAAGCTGCGTTCAATCTCCGACTAGTGAACACGAAGAAGTGTGAAACCATGGAGGAGCTTCATGACCTGAAATCCATAGACGCCTCTGGATCGATGTTTTGTAGAGGACGTTTGAACTCTTCACGTGAACGACACGGTTCTGGTGACTGGCAAAGTAAGTACTAACACGTAGGCCATGTTTGTCTTAGCTTGCAGCTAAAAGCTACTACATTAGCTAAGCTAATTTCAATGGTTTGGCAGTACGTACTGCAGTAAATATCACTGATATTTATCTTGGTATTAACCAAGGGCGTAGGTTTGGTCTAAGTTTTGGTGGGGACCTTGACACCCCCCCCCGCCGGCAGCACAGTGAAATGCCGAAGAGCACCGAACATTTTTGAGAAGGGGGGGGAAACCACATTGGCTTAATAACCCCTCCCCCCAACCATAACCATATCATACATCTTGTGTATACAACCAGATACAGTCATACTCAGCAGATCAGTTCAAGAACACTTTACTTTTTCCTTTACAAAATTCAGCAAACGTTACAAGTAAGATCAAAAGAAATATCCTCTGGATACTCCCTGGTCACTGGCACTCACACTGACTGCCTCCTATAGAGCAAACAAAGCGTAACCTGGTTTGTATTCACACTAGCTTAACTTAATTTAAGACTAACACTTCAAATGCCATATTTACTGAGATAATTTCACAGTATATTTCATATCTGAGAACTAACACCTCACCTGGAGCCCTGAAGCTCCAGCCACCTCTCCATCGTTCTGCTCTGCCCCTTGCTCTGCTGTCTGAGCATCCTATGTGAAAAAATATTACATAATTAACAGACCTATTCTACCTCACATTCAGTGCTGACCTTACTGAACACCGGACTTTACAACAAATGCGTTGCGTGATAGATATCTAACTTATGGGTCCACTCACTGTACTTACAGCCGACGTAGCGAAATAACTTCTGTCTGTCCTTTTCTTTTTTGGTGGCGACATGGTCTCGGAGACTCAGAAGGAGACGCGTGTGCCCAGCTAGCCGCCGCCTTTTGCAGCTAATCAAAGAACGTCCGACGATTCAACTGACTCCCCCACCCCCCCGACAGCAACTGACTCCCCCTCCCCCCACCCCCCCGACAGCAACTGACTCCCCCTCCCCCCACCCCCCCGACAGCACCGTTCCGACACGGTCTCGGAGGCTCATAATAAATGTCAAACTAAGAAGCTTCCGTTCCGCGCACCGCCTGTTGCTGCTAATCAAAGATCGTAGATCCACGTTCTTTGAGCCAATATGGCAAAAATTGGTCGGGACTTTTTCATATCCCGTGAATATTGGTCGGGACATGTCCCTACCGTCCCTACCCAAACCTACGCCCATGGTATTAACACAGAGATGGGAAGAGTACTTAAAATGTTAATTATGTAACAGTTGTAATGTATTTATATTGTAAGTTAGATAGGAAGAAGAAATGAGCTAGTCCACAGCTTGTGGTTTGTTCATTGTTGTCATAACAACTCCATGGCAAATGTCATGACAGTTGGTTATGAATGCCTACCAAGATGGCTGTCAGCTACAAAGCTCCCGGAAGTGTGATGTCACATGAACTATGTATTAACTGCGTATATGAACAGTGACCTGGTGTTCAAATCTATACAAGCAAAGAAGGACATGAACCTTAGTTCGTCTTAAAGGGACTAAACACCTGAGGTGTGAAAACACCTCAATTGTCATAAAGGATAATTAGTTTGTTTTGTTTCTATTGAAAAAGCTACAAAATAAATTATAAATAGATGTAATATAGAGGTAATATTTTTAAGATTCAAACCAAGCTAAGCTATTATCGATTTTCTGATGCTTCATCAACACTCTAATCCTAATGGAGTTTCACATCATTATCGTACAAAAGCAGAATAAATAAACAACTGGTTATGACATAAACAACATAATTGAATAGCATCCTCCTGCACCAAGAGATTTGACTCTCTGTATTGAACTTGGACATTGTTGCCATTTATGGATTGTGGATGTATAATATGGGTACAGCATCCTGACAATGTTTTGCGTGTTTTCTGCCAATCAGTCTTGTCGGAGGCCAGCGTGAAGCCGATGATTTAGAAAAGCAGAGGAGTCTTCTGCTTATCGTCAGCTCTGCGGGAATGTCACGCTTTGCATCCTCTGTATACAGAGAGGGAGCCCTGCGCTTCCTCAAAACTTATTTTCCTCCACTCCTCATCCTTTTTCTCCTTGGGGGGAACGGATTTACACTGCAACCGCGGCAACAATATACAGCGGCGATAAAAAGTCTCTGCTGTTAAAGCAATGAGGCATTTTAATAGGATCAGCCAAGACTGTTGTGAAGGCAACCAGGATGTGTCTGGTTCGCTGTCTGTCTGCTCGTCTCTTTCTGAGAGCAGAAGTTTGGACTCGACAGGGATTTGGATGACTTCAGGTGAAAACAACGCGTTAGATGTGATGAATGGCGGCATGGCAGAAGAAATGTGATCATTATCTGCGTCTCCTGTTGTGAAGAAGAGATAGCTGCATTCAAACAGTGGCTCTGAAAAGCTCCTCTTGGGAGAATCACGCTAACCCCTGTACAGCAAATCTCTTCCCCCCTAAACGAGTGTAATTAATGGAGACATGAGGAACACCCTGCACACATTCCAGTCTGCTGTGCGAGGCGTCACTGAGATACCTGTACATCCAGCAGACCTCTCAATCAGCCCGGCTGGAGTTAAATCCTTTGATTCGGCTCATTTCTTCCTTTTGGAGCTGCTGCCTGATCCTTTGCAGAAAGTGGTGACTCAGAGGTAACGTTCATCAGATTTGACCTTTTCATCTACAATCTCTGTGTTTTTCCGGGACTCTTTAAAATGTCCTTGCTGGATTGCAGGTCGAAGCAAAATAAGCTCTTATTCAAGGCCTCCCAGGTTCTTCAAATTATACATGTTTTTATGTCTTTGATAGCTAATTTGCTCTGAAATTGTTTGAACTTTTACAGTTTGGGTCATTTTGTTGCTTCTTTTAAAATAAATTACAGTCTTGTTTAAGGAAATGCAACTTTATAACTTCAACTAAGAGCATCCACCAATCAGGGACCCTGTTATCATGTTTTATGAGTCGGCTGGTCCAAACAGGTGTCAGATTAAAGTTTTCAAATGATAAAGTGCAATTTAATTACTTTGCATGTAAGATTTGAGCAGTTTTATTACCATTTATCGTCATAGTTAGTGCAAAAAAATTACAACAAAATTACAGGCTCGCTCAAAGGAGAGAAATAACAGCTTCCTGTATGTATGATCTGTATGTAAATAACACGTCCCATGTTATAAGAAAAACAAATCTGCCAGCTTAACTAGAACTTTTTAAGAACTATTAACTTAAATCAACCTATTATATCTTGCTGTAACATCTAGTTGTAAGTTCATTTTGTCTAAGTGTATTAAGATATTTGCACTAGAAACTAGACAAATACTTGGTCAGATTTTGTGTTTTTGCAGTGAACAAACTGTTAAGTAATTGTTTAGATATTTAAGAATAAGTCTGTCTTTTTATTCAGTGGAATGATTGCCTGTTTGAACTCTGAGTTTGGAAACTTAGCAGACTGAAAATTGCAGACTATTAATTATTTCATCACACTGATTGGAGCGATTCCATTTTGAGGTTTTGTTTAAGTGGGTCAAATCATCTGACTTCCTGCTGGCTTCACTGCTCCTAACATGTATTTTCAACAGGTTGCTATTACTAGTGATAACCTCCGAAACTCCTTTTTAAAAGATGCAAACCTTTAATCTCTGATCAAAGTAAAGCGGTTTTCTCTCTTTATTCTGATCTTTGCTCTCAGACCAGTTAGATCTGAACCTTTGACATCTCCATTTTCTTTTTTCATCCAATAAACCGTAGTATTTCTCAACTGTTTGTTCTGTTTTTGCTTTTTAGTCACACGTTTAAGAATTTAATTTTCACATCAAACACAGAGAACTTGAGCCAATACAAATAGCAGTTTAAAGGTCAAAAGTGAACCAAACCAACCTGTGAGAATAAATCCTTGGTAAATCATGAATTAAATGTGTTTAACCACATTAATTGGTTTCTTTGTTTTTATATTTGCTTTAGTTTATTTTAGCCCTAATCAGCAGATCTTGGAGAGTAGATCAAAGTTTGCCTAGAAATAGATTTAATTTTTGATTAAACAGTCATTTCAACATATTAAAATATCATTTAATGTTCATTTATTTCAGTAACTCTATTCACAGCTGTGAAATGCATTACATTAGGGGTGTCTAAAGTGTGGCCTGGAGGCCATTACTGGCCCCTGAAATGATTTTGATCAGGCCCTGACCAGACGTCAAGAATGTCAAAAATTTGGTCAACAGAAAACAATTGACAACCCCAGAAAAATTTAGAAATGGTCTGTTTTTCTTTTAATATTTAAACAATCTGAAGCTCTTTTAGGTTTTGAGTCTTTAATGAAACACAGATTTCATAGAAATGGTGTTTATTGTTTAGCAGGTGCACTAAACTAAAAAAAAAGAAGAATTGCATTTTGATTCAATGGATTTTCGTGGCTCATCAGTAGTTTAAATTTGCCAGGGCAAAAACGTCAGATACCGCCGCATCATATGCTTCAGCTACATGTTTTCAAGCCTTTATTTCTGACTATTAATGTGATTTTCCACTTGCAGCTGATGAATAAGATCATAAAACTAAATAAAAACAATAACAAAAAATTACAATAAAGAAATGTGTGCTTACTGAAATATTTTAAACTCTTGCAGTTTTGTACCTGGCTCTCAATCTTCTAGTATTCTGTGAATTATTTTTGTTAATTTTAAAAGGTGTTGACAAAAATGCAGCATCAGAAAGCATATCCTAATTATGACACTAGCTTCCATATTTTTCTCATGATCTAAAGTGTAATTATCCTAAATACATTTTAAACTTCATGCTACAATAAAGAATTTATTCTTCTGATTTATCTTTATACAAGAGACAGATGAACTTTCTTTGGGTTGTGAGACTGACTGGCTTATAAAACACGTCACTTGACCTTGACCTTTGGTTTACTCGACCTCCAGGCCCATTCAGTGACATCAGTAACTTTTACTTCTCTCTTCAGACAAAAATATCTTCACTATTCGTTGTCTGTCATTCCAAATCCCCTGACAATTAAAGCAGCTGTCATGATGTGCACTTAACTCGAGTCATAAACTAAAACTGGAAGCCTCCATTTAAGGAAATCATTTCTCGTCAAAAACTCATCTGGGAACCAAAAACTGCTCTGTGCCAGTGGAAAAGACAGGCTTTCATGGATGTAATTAGCATATAGAGATACATCAGTCTCACTGACAGGAAAGCTATTATCCCAAAGCAATTTGATGCTTTGTGTCATGGTTAGCGTTCTAGAAATGACTCACTGAGCAACTTTCAGCTCAGTGAGGTCAAATAAAGATTGACTGGACAATTTTCCTCCTGAGGAAAGTCTGCTAAAGATCCACACTACAGCTGCGTTTCTATTGACCATACAACTGCAAACTGAAATTACAAAAATAAATGCTTAATGGAAACAGAAATAAATAAAAAAAACATTATGTTTTTGATTAAAAAAAAGTGTTTTCACAATGATGAGGTGGTTTTTCAGCCTTATTGAATTAGATGCATTTCACAAAACTGCAATGGAAATACTTTTTTCACATCACAAGTCATGTGATCAACAATCAGAAGTTACTGCTGGAGGAAAAGACGAAGAGAAGACAACAGGAAGTGGTAGGAAGATGATGCTGCGGCATTGATATTAATGACTTATTACATGAACAAACTTATTCGCTTGTGATTTTAGCTGTGTTTCTTATTTAATCAAATATATTTGTATATCACATTTCAGGGCTTCACATCATAAAAACACAAAAATAAAAAGTGATAAAGACGCTGTTTGGACAAACGTTACATTTTCTAAAGCGTCGTCATCAAACTCATCAGCACACATCAAACATGTGGTTTTTAGGCTTGATGTAAAGGAACTCAGTGTTTCGTCTGTTTTGCAGTTTTCTGAAAGTTTGTTGCTGCTTCTCCATGTTTGGTTCTGGGATGCAAAGCAGACCAGAACCAAAAGACCTGATCCTGGTTTGGAAGGTTGATACAACCTTACTGACTGGCTTATAAAACACTGCAAATTGTTTTGTTTTTTTTCTTTGACATTAGCAGCATTTTTACCACGTTGGTAATGAAAGCTCTGCTACTGTCTGGTGAAATGGCATCTTAGCAGAAACTGCTAACTGCATCACTCTCTGTCTTGTTTTTTTTCTTCATAGGAGGACAACAGCTTGATGCCACCTAAAATGACACAATCTGAGCTCTTCCTTCTTGTAACCCTGCCACGAAGAGGTCAGCTGTTATCTTTAACCTCTGACCTTTTCTGAGAGCTGCAACCTGAAATCAGAGTCTTTCCGGTGAGAACGAGGAACCTGGAACGATTTCAGAGCAATTGAGACGAAACAAGCTGGCTTGCTTTTGGCCCTGTAAGGACACGAAAGTGGATACGTGCTGCTCAGCTGTCCTCCCTGCTGTCGGAGCAACTAAACTCAGAAATGGAAACTTTTGGTCAAGCAAGAGTCCACCAGGCTTGAGTTCCCACTGGCAGGCTGTGCAGCTCTCCCAGTTCATTAATGAAGACTGGATTCCAATACAAATCAAAACAAGTGACCGCAGAGCCATTATTCATGGAGTTCATTACCAACCTGAAGCTCATTATCGACTCAAGAAGAGAAAACCGTCAGGGATTACGCTTCACTTTGCTGATATCAAAACAATATGATGAGTTGTCTTCATATGATCAGAGGGAAGAAAAACAAACTAATTCAGACACTGCAGTAAAGATTTTTGATTGACTTAAGTTTTTTGGTTGCTTTAATATTTTTCTTGACAACTAATTTTTATTTTAAGTAGAATGAAATCGAAATGTGGTTTTCAATTTTTTAATAAATAAAAACCTAAGAAATGTGGCAAATATTTGCTTTGTCACACAGTCAACAATTGAAACATTACATTTTGTCAGTGTTGTCGTTACCCATCAAAATGTTTCATCTATTATGTTTCAAAAGCAACTCTAACCAGGCGGGTTTTTAGTCTGGATGTAACGGAAACCAGTGTTTCGGCTGTTTTGCAGCTTTCTGGAAGTTTGTTCCAGATTCATGTTTGGTTCTGGTTCTGTGGATGCAAAGCAGAACCAGGAGACCTGAGTTTTCTGGAAGGCTGATGCAACAACAGCAGATCTTTAATGTATCATGGTGCTAAACCGTTCAGCGATTTATAAACTAACAGTTTATTCTTTACTCTTCTGGCGGTTCAGCCATGTTTGCTTTCACCTTTACAACTTGAATTTCGCTGCATGCGTGAAATGCCAAAAAAATTTAGCATATCTCCATAAAATCCTTTTTATCCCTTTATTTTCCCGGACAATTTGATTTTACCAGTATTATTGTAACAACGTGCACACAACAAAGCCAGAATCCCGACACCCACCAAGGACAGGATTTCTACCTGCTACTGGAGACCCGGCTCTGCTTCTACTGGTCCTTTATACTGGAGGGAGTTTAATGGGAGAGGAGGAGAGCGGCAGACAGACTGGGGGTGAGAGGGGCCGGCTCTCTCTGGCTATTGTTTGGACACACTGTCCCACACACCGCTGACCTCAGACGGGGCGTGGCCGAGGCAGCCCGGAGGCGGGGGATTCGAGGTACGGCCAGCAGACTTGCTCTGCATGTGGACAGAGAACAGGAAGACGGGCGGTCTCTGGGGAGCGTTAAAGAGAAAGAAGCAGAGTGAATGGGATATTGGCCCTGCAGTTTGGCAATATGTTCCCAACCCTGTACATGTGCACAATGGCGTAATGAGAGTAGTGGGCCTCTGACAAACACAGGCCAGATGGGGAGAGGATTCTTTTCTACAATTACTCTGCAGAGGAGAGCATTAGAGCCACTGCAGCTCCTCTTGTACAGAGAAAAGATAATTACTGGGTTTTTTTAGAGAAATACTTAATGACTATCTGTGCCTAGCAGCAAGCCTTTGTGCAGTCTCTTAAGGTTTCATCGGCGGTACCCTCCGCCATGCGGTGCAGGATGACTGTATTTTGCTGCGTTTCAATGACAGAAGAGAGGTTAAAGTAGCTTTTTAATTCTAAAGCTTTCTTGTGATTTTAAATTGGAGATGGTTTCTTTTTTTAAAGTAAAGCCTCTCATGAATCTGATTATAATAAAGTTAGTTTAAAATCCTTTACATTTGTGTCTCTAGGGAATACAGAGAGGGTGACATTGTGAAGTTTCTGTTTGACAATGCTAAAGCTCTGGTTTAAAAAGTTTTTCTTATTTTATTTAGCCTGACAAGTTTCGCTCCGTCTCTGAAACACTCTGATGTTACAATACGGTCAAAAATAAATGATCAGTCATTCGGATCAGAGATGCGCCAATCAGGCTTTAACTGGATTGATATCGATTCTCATTTTCTTCCAGGTCTGAACTGAATATTTTGTTTCTGTAGCGCTCCAGATGAATGTCTAACATATTCAAACCTATTTAGAGGTTTAAATAGATTTAAATATAAAATAGCCCTCATAATACTGCTCTATAGCAACCTTGAGTTTTTATGGCAGAGTAAAATAATAATGAATAATTTAACCTGATCACTGCAGCGAGGGATACTATACTATACTTTTTTTTAAACATATTAAATAAATGCAGTAGAATATGTGTTGCAGATGTGACACACAATATTAAGGAGATATTTGAACCACGACTGCAGAATTTATGCAAATGAAACTAAAATAATGAAGCAAAGCTCTAAAAATGGCGTTTTACTTTACTTCACCTTACGCTATGCAGACCCTCTGTCTGCACAGATGAAGATTAGTTTATCATATCTTATATATTATAAGAGTGAGTTTGATTAATTCAGTGAATATTTAACATATTTCAAAGTGCTTGCTTGTTATTATTTTATTATTTATTAGTATTTTATATTTAGTATTTTAAATTACTCACAGCTATGCATATATATTTTTATTTTATTTTATTTACGGTGATATTCTAATATTTTACACTTCGGATGGCATAGCCTGTAAACAGATAATCAATTTCCCCTTGGGGATCAATAAAGTATATTGTTTTTTATTATCACAGGCTGTGCTCTGAACTTTCACCCACTGATGTTTGTATCCAAGTATTTTTTTCCCCACTTATCTGACATGAGGTCAAAGGTCAACCTTTCCTTGAGGGAAATTAAAACAGAGCTGTTGTCACGACAGTTAAGGGGTTAAATTATGTCGTATAAAGTTTAAATTGCAACTGAGCTGCTGCTTTTTGTATCCAACCATCAGAAAGAAAAAGATTTGAAGCATTTATTTATCATCGAGTTCAGATTTTACAGGATCAAAATACAGTGATGATGGAGCAGAATGCACAGAAATGTAATATTTTAGTTTCAAAGTCTTGTTAAACAACAGCAGCATAAATAAATATAATCTAAACGCTTGGAGATGGAAACTTGTTTTATAATATTAGCCACAAAAATGTTCAATATCTCTCTTATATATATATATTTTGTGCTATATTCTAATTCACTTAATTCAGCATCTGGTCTACATCTAAAACACAGTAAAATCTTTTTAATGATATTGCTAATAAATCCAGGCAGTAAACATTTAAATTTGGGAGAAACTCATTAAAATCAGATGATGGCTTTAGGTGAAAAGAAATAAACTGTGTCCTTACAGAGCAAAACAATTCACATTCTACGCTCTTCATCCTGGTGAACATGCACTATACCAAACAGAGAAACAACAGAAGCAGAACACATCTCTCACAGATGTGACTGGATTTAATAATTTATATAAAACCTTTCATTTCTTCACATTTAGACCCACATAACATACATTTTAAGAAATGCAGAAACAGCGTAGCAGCAGCTTATCACACAAGGTAGAGCACGTTTTTGATGGAGGAATTAGTTCTGAAAATGAAGAGATTACAAGATTATCCCTGTTCATCCATCAAAGCATATGTCTCTAATCTTACTGGAGTTTAACTAAACCCAAATAAGCATCAAAGATCATGTAGAAAAGTGTAAAAAGTGGGAGTTTTCTTGTTTTCATGCTTTTTACTGAACAGAAAAGAAGTCAATAATCAATATGGCTCATTTCTACCACTGTCTGATTAACTGGAGCATCACGAACTACAAACGCTACAAGAAATTTTAACCAAACGCTCGTATTGTACCCTGAATATAAGCAGCTCTGATGCCCAGCGACGTGTGAATCGCTTGCAGTAAGGGCCGTTTTAGAGCGTTCATGCCGTCTCCTTCAGTAATCACGGCTGTGTGTCAGCGAGGCTTATGCCTCACTATTGGCAGCCTCTCCTGATCAGCTCCGTCCTACTGACTGACTGCACGGCATTAATCTAACAGGAATTAATAATGTACAGACTTGTAAGGTTAAAGCGAGTGGATTTTAGAGGACGCAACATTTTCAACCGGCTCCCTGTTGGAGGAAGTGTATAACAGGAGCGTAAACATTAGTGTCATTTGTGAATCCTAAGCAAGGACTTGACATCAGTGACAGATTAAGAGGAAGAGGCACTAATGAAATGAAGCAATGAATAAATTACTGTCAATAAGTTGAATAAAAGAAGGCAGGACTGCTCCATCACTCATCCACTGCAAGTAGCAGCCTCTAGTAAGGAGATTTATGCTCCAAAAAGTGACAATAAATCTACAAAAAAACAAATAAAACCATCGTGAAGTCATGCGCCTACAAACAGATTATTTCCTTTATTTTCATAGGGGCACGACGGTGGCAGGAAGAACAGGCTTGCTGGATGCAAAGTTATCACAGTCAACTAAAACTGACAGAATAAAAACTGAAACTGAGAAAACATTTTTGTTAACTGAAATAAATAAAATCAGTAATTAATGGGAAAAATTGTAACCAACAGGAACAAAATTGTGTATTTGTAAAACCAACTAAGACATACTGAAATTACAGATACGATCTTCTTCGTTTTTGTGTTTATAAATCTATTTATTACCCTTTCAAAGTGATGTGAGCAGCAAATTACGGCACTCCAGATTCCTCATGGTGGTAAATTACACTTGTCCGGAAACTGCAACAGCAAAAATTGCTAAATTTGTGAGAAAACGCCGGAGACAGGCGTTTGTATGCAACAATAATCTAATATATTATTTTAAACTGTATCTTCCGTTGCGTATTATTTATAATACTTTTTGAATTCTCCACCTAAAAATTAACCACAGTATGACAAACTAAAGCTACTGCTATAAATAAATGACATTTAACTGATAAAAACCAACAAACACAATCTAAAAAACAAAACGTCACAACAACATAAAACTATAATGTAAGAAAACTGTTGAACTAGTTACTGCTGAAGCTGCACAGTGAAGTCAAAAACACTTGAGCTGGAAGTCACTTAATGCATGTAAAGAACCACGGCTTCATGTTCGCTCCAAGCATTAAAACTAACCGGCAGCCTGGTTTGGACAGAGATGCAGAGCAAAAACTAGTTTAATTTCCTGCCAGTCCTGCTCATCACGGTGATGAATGATCTTAAAACAAGCCCAGCGTAATGCAGACCAGGTGAGGCGTCTGCAGCAGGAGGCGGGGGGATTGTCTGGCTGCGTTTGGTTTCATCAGTCACCTGACAGGGAGAGCTGGCCTGGGCTGTGGGAACAGGAAATGTGACATCACCAGGCTGACATTCAGGAATGTGGGAATGTCAGGCCGCCTGTTAACAAAGCTCCCAACAAGATGCAGAGGGAGAGAGACTGACGGACAGCGGCTAACTGAACCCGGCTGAGTTATTTCAAACCTGAAGAGGTGGGAAGCATTTAGACCAACTTTGATCTGCCAGGAAGAAAGAAAACATCGTTCCTCCTCTTAGGAGGACGGTTTGGATCATTTATCATCCATTAAGGTTCAAAACTGCATGACATCACAGACACAAACACAGATCCTGTCATCTCAGAGCACTTTAAGAAACAAACAGCTCGTAAACATGAATATTAGAGGTGTGCTGATCGATCGGCCACTGATCATAATCGGCCGATTTCTGGGAAAAAGCGTATTGTTGCTGATCACCAAAACCGATCACCTGCATCTCATTCGCAGCCTGCGTGTGCAGCTGGTCTCCTCTTTCCTTCACACTGCAAACGCGCAGCAACAAATCCTGTCATGAGGAACTTTAACGCTCTGAGAGAACGGGGAAGTTTGCGTGTTGCGGCGGAAATTTACCTCGGAGGTGAAGCAGTCAAAACGCATCAACACAACGAATCTAATGTGATATTTAAAAAAACAAGCACTTGACGGAGTTCGGCTACATCGAATGCAGGAAAATGGACATTCGGAGCGGCTGGTAAAGCAGCTCTGACCCGGATTAGCATCACAGTCAGAAAGCTAAACAAATAACCTGAAAAATTATTCAAGTCTTCGAGCTGCAGTGTAAGGTTCTATAGTAACTAAAAAATATATATATATTAGATATGTACTAAAATATGTCTATTATGTCTAAATTAGGTGAATTTATTGCCAGATTATTTTTCCATTTTGCGATAGAATCATTTATACCTAAAGCGAAAAATTACCAGCCATTCCAGTTGATCGGCAGTGATCGGTGATCAGCCTCATGGGTGATCGGTACTGGAATCAGCAGCAAAACAAATCTGATCGGAACAGCCCTAATAAATATACAATGAGATCAAATCAATCAGACACATGCAGTCTGTTTCCATCCAATCAAATTCACCTTATAATGCTTTAAACACAAAACTCTGCCATGTAACTTTTGCCTATTGTCTTATATAGTAATACACCTGAAAAAAGGCTCAGCTAACTTTTCAACAAGATATAGGAGCATGTTTTAAGTTACTAATTGTTTAATATTGATTTTAAAAAGTATTACATCCACTGGAAGATTTATTTAACTTGCATGGAGTATAAAAAATCTCTGAGTGGAACTAGAACTTTTTAAAATCAATATTAAAGAATTAATGACTTAAAACAAGCTCCTATATCTTGCTAAAACGTTACTTGTAAGTGAGTTGTATCTTATTTAAAGTGTAGTAAGTTATGAGCACTAGAAGCTTGACTTGGTCAAAGTTTGTGTTTTTACAGTTATATATATCTGGAGAACCTCCCAAAGTATTTTATCTAGTTTTTAGTGCCAATATCTTAGTTCACTTGAAATAAGATACAACTAACTTACTTTTCATCAAGACACAGCAGCTTGTTTCAAGCTTAATATTGATTTTAAAAAGTACTAGTAACAAGAATGCTCCTATACGTGGAAAAAATCTGCAAGTAGAACTTTTTTAAAATAAATATTTAATGACTTAAAACCAGCTCCTATATCAAGCTAAAATGTCTCTTGTAAGTTAGTTTGGTCTTATTTAAAGTGTATTAAGATATTTGCACTAAAATCTAGATAAAAATACTTGGCATGGTTTTGCGTTATCTTCCTGCTGATTGCAGCAGTGAATTATTATTTTTTCCATGATACTTGGTGTGAACTGCATCCTCAACATTTCCAAATGCCGGGCCAATCTCAGTAAACTGGAAAACACTTTCTGATGAAGCTCATTTCTTTTGAAAACGACTTTTTAAACAGACCATGCTGTCATTTGATTGGTTTGATGTAATGCTTTATCATGAACGTCTTGTTTCCATTAGCTGTAAGTGGAAACATAATCATATTAACCAAAATAAAAGCTTGAGTAAATAATACGATGTGACTAAGTTTGTGAATCAAGTGATTGTAATGAAGTCACTATTCACATTTGTTGAAAATTTGAGTTGTTGATGTGAATCTCCACCTGCTGGCTTGTGTCCAGAGCGTCATTCTGCTATAGGTGCCACATTCTGACGCCTTCATTTCAAAACCAGCAGGAAGTTGTTTTGGCAACTGGATCCTCGTCCCAAGAATTGAACTTACAATTTCTCCCTCCCTGCCTCACTCATACGTCATGGAGGCTTGGCCAGCAGTGGAAACGTGGGTGGCACATTAGGCTTTAATTTCTTGGACAACGCGGGGAATGTCTGGACCACTGGAGACCAGGAGCGTCAACGGGGAAGTGAAGCCGAGTGGGTGGACAAGTACCATCCACCCACTCAGCTCTTTTATTTAGTCCTGGATGAAACTTGCTAACTTTACTTTAACTTCATACACTGTAAAACATTTGAGCTGCATTTAGTTGGGTCTACTATCTTCTACTATTTAAGTCAAATAAATTTATTGAGTTTTAGTTTTTGAACCTGAATGTGAGTTTGTGAAAGATAAACTTACAGCAGTAAGTTGTGTTAACTTTTTATTAATTTTGTCAAACCTCCAACAGTTGAATAAACTTGAGTTTTTATGTTAGCACTTAAAAAATTGAAGAAAAGACAGGAGTGGGAACTATTTCCCAGAATGCTTAGCGGCTTGTTTTTGCCTCTTGAGATGGAAGTGCGTTACATTGATCTGACTCTGTTATTATTAAGGCAAATGTTTATTTTAAAGCTGGACGATATTGTTCTGTACACACTAAATGTTTTTAGCAGAATTTATTGTGATGTTTAATGAAATTCATCATCAGATCAGAAATTTTGTTTATGCAACTTGAAACAAGAATTTAAATTATTCTAAAGTAAAATAAGTATTTATTTTAACTTGATATTGTGAGTAAAATAATAGGGAAATGTGTGTCTTTAACTAGGTGAGAGCAGTTATTTTTGTTGCACATTGTGAAATAATTATTTGGTTTAAATTGCAGCATTAAGTTAAAACTCACAATTCAAGATTAATGAACTTAAACAATGTTTAGAAAACTCGTCTCTTGTTAAATCAACTTCATGAACTTTAATTTCTGAGATTAAACCATTAACTCTTGTTGAGTTAAGTTACATTTTCCAGGCAGCAGGTGGACTTTCGTTTTCAAGTTAAACCACCTTCAAAAGTTTTACAGTGCAGCATCAACATAAAATAACGTGACTCTTGACTCTGCAGCTTAGTGCATCTGAATCTGATCAGTCTTTCACTTCAACATCAAGATTATTAAAAATTATGATCTGAAAATCTCCCGAGAGTAAATAATTCAATGCTTGAGTAAAAAGTCAGGAAAAGTGATTAAAACATTAAATTATCAGAATACCTGTTAGCGACAATGACTGCCTGCGTTCTCGCACTCAATCCTTCTCTAAATGATACAGAGTCAAATTGTTACTTTATAAATGGAAATTTCTAACTTGTATGAATGTGAGAAAAACTTAGAGAAGTTTATTAAAGTTAAGGAAATGTTGAAGAGAAGGTAGCTGAAGTAATTCTGCGATCTTTCAGTAATTTGGTCACTGCTTAGTGCTTAGAGAAAAACTGATTACTTCACTGTTTCTGATGTCACTTTACTGAGGAATGACATTATCACTGATAGGAAAAGATGAAAAACAACAATTATCTTTCATTAATGAATCTGTTAGTGGATGAGAATCCATGTAGGCCACCAAGTTGATATTATTTCCTATAAATAATGTGTTAAATGCAGACATTTTTGGCTGAGTACTGCAGCTCTAGTGGGCTGTTCCTCATCTCCTGTGGCCTGTATTTCTTAAAAAGTGGTGCAGGGAAGGAAGAGAGGAGAACTGGTGACCAGATAATTAATGACCATTGAGAGAAAACAACAGATGGCTGCTAAGGCTCAAAATGCTAAAGAAGAAAATGCTGTTTCTGATAATAAAGGTGTTAGAAAGTCCAGAGCACTGGTGGAGGATGAGTCATAAAGCCTGGTCATAATGTTATGCCCAATGTATAAAGCTACCTTAATACAGAAATTAGAAATGACAGTGAGTTTCTGAAAGTTAGCATCAATATCTCACAGCACTCTGAACAATATTAAAGTTAATAAAACTTCCCAGATGTGAACAAAATAATCATTTTAATCTTATTATATTTTGTTCTGAAAAGATAATATCTATTAAAACTAATAGGAAACTTTACTCAAAGCAAGAAATCAGACACAGAAAAGAAACTAGAAAAAAAAACTTTCGAAACACTAAATTTAAAACAACAAATATTCATGGATGAAAAAGTTTTAAGCATGGATGAAACCAAAAGTTTCACATTTTCCTCTAAAACTCGCTGACATCATCTGGCTGTTCCCGACTCAACGACATCGCCATGGAGCTGCCAGCCTCCTCAACAGACACAAACATCCACTCTCTGAGTTTCTCTGCACGGAGCAGCTGCCAAAACTTGAGCAAAGAGTCGGACACGGAGCCCCAGCGGAGCCCAGCTGCTGCCTGGGAAACCAAACGGAGCGACTCCGGCCCCCGCTCCGGCTCTCACCCCTCCTGTCTAACAACAACAGACCGCCCGCCTCTCCGCTCCCTCCGTCGCTCCCAAAGCCGAGTTTCAGGGGAAAAACCGAGGGAAAAGTGGGGGGGAAACATTTCCCCACCTTCGCTCATGCTCTCACTCACACAGAGCTGGTTTGCGAGCTGCCGGCGCTGTGAAGTGACACTCACCCCTGTAGCGGAGGCTGTCATCGTGGTGGTTGTGCTGGAGGTGGTTCTCCAGCGCCGGGGGGCTGCTGGCGCCCAGCTCTGCCAGTTTGCGGCTGGTCGCAGAGAGCTCGGATCGGAGGTTGGTCACTTCCTGACTCGCTGACTGGATGGCCCCATCGATCCTCTGTGCCAGCTGCTTGTTGTCGTCCATCATTTTAAGGATTTTCCCCTGAGGAGCAAATCCACACAGAGCAGCATGGTGTCAGCAGGAGCATTACTCTGGGCGAAGCTGACACCCTCTCCTCTCCCTCCTCCACCTGCACTTCTTCTGTCTTAGTGTTTAGTTTGCACATAAAAAGCAGAGCAAGCTCCTTCCTGTCCACCGGCCTGACCTGTTACTGCATAAAAGACCTGGAGAGCATGTGTGTGAGGAGGAGGAGAAGAGCTGCAGCGCGGCAGGCGGAGGGAAAGCGAACGCTCCCGCCGTGCAGAATGTGCTGCGAGCAGCTGCTCTCTGAGAGGACCCCGCACACCCAGATGACATGCAGCCTTTTAAATGGACTGTACCATGTGCCGGAGGAGCGGGGGACTTAGACGGGGGACTGATGTGCTATCCGGCAGCAACTCTCCAACTGCACCGTGTGCTGCAAACCCCACGCCCTGCAGAGCCTGTAATGAGTGAGCAGCAGCGTCTGTAGTGGAGGAAAAAGTCCTGATTGTTTCTCTGTACTTTCTCTGTTTCTACGTTTGTATCTTTCTCACATGTGCTCCCACTTTTCCCCCACTTCCTCCCCGCTCACTCGCACGCCCGCTTGTCTTTTTGTCTCTCCCACCCCTCCTTTTTCTTTCTATTATACATCCATCTCTTTGTCCTGGGAAAGCTCACCCCCACGTCGGTGGGAGGGGAAGGGGGCCGGCACAAGGCACCCAGGGGAATGCATTTCCACACACAGCAAACTTCGGGAAAGGACAGAGACGCAGCTCCATAAAGGGGGACACACACAAAGAGAAGAGGCCTGGAGCCTTTCAATCGAGTTGTGAACACGGAGGAGCTTTCCTGCTTTGATCAAAAACAGTTGAAAGGATTATTTTCCAGCTTATCTGTGGGCTGAGTAAACAAACCGCACCGCCTTCCTTATCTCCACTGTTATATAGAAAAATAAATTCCATCACACAGACAAAAGGTTACACTGGCGGCGTACACTGCTCGTCTTATCTCAGAATATCCCTAAATACTGCTGAGCCATCGCAATTTCAAATCTACATTTGACATTTTCATTTCCTCGTGAGAACAAAAATGGATTCTGGCTGCGGTGAGAAGCTGAAGCCATCAGTCGGGTCCCGTCGTCCTCCACTCAGATGATAACAGCACGGGGTTAATATTCACACATTAAAGGTGACATAATACGCTTCCCTGAACAGGAAGGAAACATGTTCACTACATTTTTTTGCACAAAATCATTCTTAGAAAATGAGAGTTTAGTCTATTTTAAGCTCCCTGGGCTGTTTTAGGGCGACTTTTCACTTTAAATCCAAATACGCTGCTGCTGGCCGCGCCCCCAACTCAACGTTTAGACTTGGCTGTGAAAATGGCTGCAAACAGGTGTGCTATTATACACCCGTACATCTTTGAAAAGCAGAAGTGGAGTCTCCTGCACAAACAAAAAGAATACTCTGGGGGTCGCAAAACTTCATATTGTTTGAAGTCGACTACAACACGATAAAAGTCGAGTCGACATCGACTAGCCGCAGTCGTAGCAGCCTAAGTGAAAATACGTCACAGTACCTTGTCAGCTTTATTAGCTATATTCATGGCAAATATTGACAAAAACTCACTTTACATTATCTATTATGCAGAATTAAAAGAACAAGAAGCAGAATTTTACCCGCACTTATTCATCAGAAGTGGAGCAGAGGTTGTCCAAAAAGTTGCACAAAGTCGGGTCTGACTCTTTTCTGGATTTTTTGAAAACATTTTTTGTCACTAGTTGCTTTTATTTGACAGTAATCAGATAAGAGGGGGACGGAGCAGGGGAGAGAGGCACCTCCTCCATGAGCTACTACTGCCGTATGAAGACGGGCTTCGCTCTCAACCAAAACAACCAATCAGAGACAGGAGGAGGGTCTTAACACCGTCAATCAACTCATGAATGCGCTGCTAAATGTGCTGATGGCAGAGAAACAACTTATCGTTACAGGAAAACCGTTTATCCACCAGCAGAGTAATGCTAACTAGCCTTAGCGTTACTCTTCTGGCTGCAGAGCTGCAGAGTAGCAGAGAACAAGAGGAGAATTCAAGAGTGATTGACAGCGCTAAGACCCGCCTCCTGGTTCTGATTGGTTGTTTCTAGTTAAGGCAGATTGTTTTTCACATGGTGAGAGTTTCTACAAATATGTAAAAATATGTTTTACAAAAGTTAGATACTGCAGCTTTAAGTTGTTTGAAGGTAAGAAAATATCTTCCCTGTTTCCTGGGTCAGCACTGGGCTTTCTTACCAGACCTGCCCAAAATACCTCCCACAGAGGGCATCCTGACGGCCTCCTGCGCACAGAACCGGTGTCAAATGATCCCTATCCGCCTGTCTCATCCGTTCAGCGGAAGCTAATTTCTGCTGCATGTATCTACAGGATTATCTTGTTCTTTCAGTCTTCAATGAGCTGCTTTATATTTCAGGGGCTTTGTCCGCCAGCAGCAATATTGTCTGGGGAACAGTCTGGTGCAGGTAGGCGCTTTATCAGCAAATCTGTCCGGAGTGAAGGACCAAGTGTATTCAGGACAACATAAAGGATCAAAGAAGTTTCAGTATAAAAGACACAGCTAGTCCTTTCAACAATTCAGGTCCAGAGTTAAAGCCAGTTTCTAACTGAGCTGTACACAAAAACAGCTGAGAATTAGTTGTTTTTCTACACAGCAAGACAAAAATGTAAATAAATGACTAAAATCTGTTTTATCTCAGTAGCATATATTTGGAGTTTCTATTTTAACAGACACTTACTTGCTGAAACCTCTGGTTGGTGTTCATAAACACAAAAAATTAACTAATAGTCAAGCAGTGATTATAGATTCATTTGAAAACACTGATTACATACATAGATTTATGCAGCCCACATGTGAGCTGTTCTATCCAAATAAAAAGGGACAGGCGTTGAATGTAGAATGCATTTTTCATCCCATCACTCATCTTAAAACTTAGTATTTCAGTCTTAATATTACCAGTCTAAGTAGTAAAATCTGTTCTAAAGGACATGTGGTGTTTTGAATGATTTTAATAATGGCAGCGGAAATATCAAGGGTGATGCGTTTCACGCATCCGGAGTGGCGAGATTGAAGCGTTTTGATCGTTCGACGCGCGTCCAACGCTCCAACCAATCAGAGACTCTGCTATGTGACGAAGTGGCCTGTAGTTGGTGTCCTGCCAGGAGTTGGAGGCACCAATAAGGGTTAGCAGGTCATCCAACTGGGCTCAGGTGAGACGAAAACACCAACCTCGTCAGCGCCCAGCCAGCCTGTGAAACTCACCAAACTCACAACTCCTCTGAATTATCTGGTGAATTCAAAACACGCGCACAATGGCCATATTTTTTTATTTCAGTAAATCAAACATAGACACTCTCAATATTTCATCTGCATTCTTCAAAGTAACCGAGAGAGGAAAAAAAAGGCAAGAGGCTCCAGCCGTTATCAGCTGTCGCCGCTGTTTGTTCAATAAAAACCAAACCAAAAATGTTCAGCAAAGACATCTGAGCCTTTGTTATGACTGCAGAAAGAAGCTTTCACGTTTCGGTGCAACTTTCTCAATATCATCCGCCGTTGTAGAAAGAGACCTGCAACGGAAAACAATGACTCATCGATGTTTGACGCGCGCCGAGAGCAATATGTCAGGCGTTTGACTTCAAAGTGCATCTGACTTCAAGCATCGGACGCATTTTTGACGCGCAAAACGCGTTCAGCCTGAACGTAGGATTAAAACGTTTCTATTTAAACAGAGACACTGAATTACATGTTTATGTGATAACTCTGCACCTGTACAGCACACTTAAATACAATAATAGCACAAGCTTGGTCGAACATGTAGAAACAACACAACTTCAATTTGTTCAGTCAGTGCAGTGAGGAACAATGGTATGAAATGTACCAGGTTATTTTGACGCATTATTTCTCAAGCAAAAACAAAAAGAGCGGTCCTAAACTAAACAAACACGATTTAGGCCTGATGGCACCTTTCTGCTGCCAAGCCCGGCATCAGTAAGCACCCGGTGGTCCGATCTCTGCTCGCAGGAGGCGGGCTGGCCCAGAATCAAAGAGTGGTGTAAGACACTGTCAGAATATTAAATCGAAAGTCAAAAACATAAATTTTGAGGCAATCATTGAGGAAAAGGGAAGGGATGATGAACGCAGCAGCAGAACATAAACCTTCGTGACAGAACAGCTCTCGAATGCATTTTGACCAACAATATCATCCATAGATCAATGCTGGTAATTGAAATAGTTTGCTAAATGATTTTATGAGCTATGCGTACAAACAGATTTTGTGTGCCACAGCTTTTCTTTCTGCTGTCTGTCTACATGCCCAACATCTATGACCACACATGACTGTTTCTGCTTCTACCAAAGGAAATCTGCAGCCGCAGCACTGTCATGTTTGATTGCATGTTAGCAGATCATTATCACTGTCTAGACAGTCACATCACTGCCCCCGAATGCTGCCCTGCCCCTGACTTAAAGCTCACTGGCAAAGGAAAAATGCAGGGCAGCAACAGAGCTGGACAAAGGACATGTCTAATTTTCCTGAATAACATAATCTGTAAGTCTTTTCCCTTAAGAAGCCACTAACCCCGGCCCGGTTTCAACCTCATACGACTGCAGTCCCAGACGCTCGACTCTGGAATGCAAGGAAATTAATAATTCATGGGTCAAAGGTCACAGCTTTGTCCCAGATACACATCAATAACCACACAAATACTTTGAGGCCACGTCCAAGACATGCAACATGTCTCTCTGTGTCTACAAAGTTGTGGAAAGTATGTGCGGCCTGGGCCGAGACCTCAGGCCGGTGCCCAGTTAAACCCTCGGAGTGACTGGTTTCCAGTTGTTCGGGGTCTCCGTTTGTTCATTTGTTTGAGGCTGTTAATGGGAAGTTTAATTAAGTGTGCCGTGGGTGTGCAGTTAAAAAGAGGTATTGATAAACAGTCACCATGACCATCTGCCTGAGTTAATTGAATATCGACTCCACATACGGGAATGCTCCCCATATGATCCCAATAACTAAGTGATATATGGCTGCGCTCTACAATATACACTCATCTTAACCGAGGAAATCGCTGCACTTCCAACTACTGATGCCCAGCAAGCGCAATGAACAGGTGAAAGGCTCATGGAGCATTAAATAAAAGCAAATCATTCCAGAGATATAACTTTCTGGTGACCTATTATTCTTCTTTGAACGGTTTATGATACTTCTATGGACTTTACAAAACATGTCCATTACAGTTTTTTCCACAAAACCATTCTTGGATAATAAGATTTTAGTCTGCTCAGTTCTGTACGAGCTCCCTACGGCACATGGAGGATTTTTTTTCTATTGCGTTACCTCGTAATAGGTTTTGTGTTCTCTCGCAATAATGTACTGATCAGTTCATGTGGTATGATTAAATACTAAAAGTCTATTTAACGGTAGCCACCATACTTTCTGCTATTATATAAGGTTTTTGAAACTTTTCCATGTATGTTAGTAATGTTAATATCTTATGGAAAACATGTTTATACTTTTTAACTCTTTGGTGCAAAAAACTGATTGAAAATCGATTTATTCACTGCATGTTTATGTTTGTTTGTGTAAAGTTGAGCTGGAACTGCACATGAAGCCTTAGATAACAGCAGAAAGTATGGCGGCTTACAGTATCCAATTATACCGCATGAACTCATCAGCACATTATTATGAGAAAAGCAAAGGTTTTGGAAGGTAACACCCACAGGGGGCTACGTAGTTCTGCGTTACATTCACACATTAAATCATTTTTTTCTCCAGTTAAATCTGACCAAATTTGTTTTCGGTCAGTTGGAATTACCAAAGTTATTTCTATTTGCTAAATGCCACAGAAATTTGAGAAAATATGTCAGAAATTAAATTATTGATGTTTTCAAAATGTTTAAATACATTAGTTGGCATTCAAACATTTTGGGTGTCTTTTCACAAGCTTTCGACAGCAGATTGCTCAAATTCTGACCCGTTCCTCCTAATAAAACTGGTGTAAAACTGTTTATGTCTTTATCTGGTGTATGTAAACTTCTGGTTTCAGCTACATAGTAAATTTACCATTCATATAAACATTAAATCCTAAATTTTACCTGAATAAATCAGGCTGCACTGAAGCAACTTCTCTTACACTGCAGTCCCTCATAGTTTTCCTGCAAGTGCTTTTAAAATACATTTAAAATAGAAAATAAACAAACCTTAAACAATGTAGCTTTCTTGAGAGATCATATTTTACCACCTAACAATGTTTGTCATAGCTTTCATTTTATTTTATTTAGTTCTGTTTAGTATATATTTTTAACACTTCTAATAAGTTCCAGATGAACAAATCTGGTTCTTTGTCCTATTCAATGTTAGTTTTTGCCTTTTAAATAGTCAAACAGCTCTTATCTTTGACAGAGAAAAGCAACATTAAGAGCAACAACATTAAACCACAATGGTAAAACAGATAGAGGGCAGTCAGGGTGGAAAACTTCAGGACTAAGGAGAACCACAAAGTTTGGGTGTAGTTTTCCTCTCAAAGTTATTTGATACTTTGTTGATGTAGGGAACATTAATCTTTACTCGCTCTAAAGCTTTTTCAAGGCCGACTGGGGTGCATGGCACGTTGGGGCTTTAATGACAACAAGGTACACATATCCAAAACCTAAAACATTCATGGTACTAGGGTTGTCTGGAGGAATATGAAAAATAAATATTATGCAAAATGATTGTTTTAGATAAAGTTTTGTGTAAAAGATTGCTTCTAGGTCGTTCTTTTTTTAGGCGGTCAGACCTCTAAGTTTGGGTGAACAATGAGAACGATAAAAATTCCTTCTTCGGCCTGAAACCGGAGAACGTCTCTGGGGGCTTTTTTACAGCCGAGTGCTGATATTTTATTTGCTTATACATTCCAGATAGAAGTGGATGTATGTCTCGACCTCTACACTACGAAGCTTCGCTTTCACTGACCGCAGCTCTGATGTTTCGAGATGTCTCGTCTGCTAAGGATTTCTACAAAAAAAAAGATCCAGGATGTTTCATTCTGGCAATAAAAAGGTTTTGTCAGTAACACCAAACACTGTCTGCAAGCAAGAAATACTACAAAGGTTTCCATTTGTTTACTGTGAGACGGCATTGCATTTGGGTTGGAGCTGTGTGAATGTGATGGAGGAGCAGAGCCAGAGAAAGAAAGGTGGGTAAATAGGAAAGTGTTGCATGCAGAGGATAAGAGGTATCATTTGAGACAGTGTGTCCATCTCAAAGTTAGAAAAGAACAGGTATTATCTCTGCCATTGCTTCTGCATTTTATTTGCCAGTACTTGTCTCAAACAACACACTCAAGAGGAAATTGCTTTTTTCTGGCCTGCTTTGAATGCAACACTAGTTTTAAACAGCAGCATGGAAATAAAGAGGTCCTGACAACAATATGTTTTTACATTAATTTTTTTTTTTTTTTTTACTCTCTTTGACAAAATACATCCATTAAGATTATTTTGAAAATTATTTTTAGTGATGGGACTTATTGGATTTCGAATGAGTCTTCAGGCTGTGTTCACTTCAAAGAGTTGCTGAAATTATCCATTTTTAAAAATGTTAATTTTTCTAAGCGCAAGTCATTTTTTTATCCTTAATGTTAAGCCTTTGTGATTACGTCATTAAAATCATTTGAGACGCCATGATGGAAGTCGGAAGTGAGGGATTCGAGGCGCCATGATGGACTAAGCAGTTATTTTCCATACATTTTAGGCTACAAAACGGCGAGGCACTGTTTCCATGGTTACTAATGGTCAGACACGTGTCGTACCTGCTCCATAATGCCATATTTCATATCTTTCTAATCATACTTGCTTATAAAACGTTAATCTTCTTACCTTGTAAACGTTGCAAATCCGTGGTTACACCGAGGGTTGCCAGTCATTATGACGGCTGCTAGCTAACGCTGCCGCATCTTTCCTCATTAAAAGTTATACAATAAAATGACAAGTTTGGTTTCTATCCTTGTCTATTTGTGCAGTCGACCTCGCAATATCCTATGACTATTTTTAAAGTGAAATAAACTAAATAAAAGCGATGTCAGCTTGCAGATGTCAGTTGTTAAACTAGCTTTAAAGGAGCGCATTGGTTGTTTTGATGTCCGTCATGGCGGAGTGGGCGGAGTTCTGGAGAGCGTGACGTCACGTGGAAAGGGTCAATCGTTTTATATGTTTGTGAGTGAAGTTCACAAAACCAACTGAATCGTCTAGTCTTAATAATAATAAATAGCCTATTTTAATAAAATAAAATAAATATAAATAAAATATAACATTTAAAAAAATGAATGTCAGATATACTCATATGATTGTGCATATTAACATTTAACACTATCATGTAGAAACAAAATAAAAATGTAACAAGAAAAATGTCGACTTGAATGATTTTGGCAGAAAGAAAACATCCTCTTCTGCGTAGTAAAGTACCAACTATTAAGGCAACGCATTAATGGTAAACATAGGTGATTACACTACTTTGTTTTTCCATATTCCGAAATATTTGACTTGTAATAACTGAGTTTTATGGACAGCCCACAAAGGGTGCTGTTTGACATTCTCAACCATGTGTTTCTCCAAACAGCAAAGCCATTTTGAACTGATGTGGCGTACAAAGATCATCAAGCATTCATTGCACATGTGACAGAAAAGAGCCACGAACAGCTGAGCTTCTGTCACATGCAGTCGGCCTCTTCTAGAGCTCACACTCTGCACAGACGCACCAGCTGGAAAAGCCTCAGATGGTGGAAAAAATGGCATTCATCAGAGCAAGTCAATGAAGTGCAAGAGCCGTTGGTCTGCAGTGTGAAAACACAAGGACAGCAGGCCATTGATGGAGTAAAATACACGCAGCAGGGAACGGAAACTCAACTCTTTTTTTCTTTTAAAATCTCACAATAAGCTCTTTGCCTCCCACTCCTTCTCTGTCACATTCTGCCGTTCAGTAAGATGCCCACTCCACTCTCTTTTGAGCGGTTTCTTAGCGAGGAGCTTTACAGTTTATGGTATGGAAAGTATGAAAATGTGGAAATGGCTTCTTATTTTATGACACAGCAGCCAGTATTAATGGATCCATTGTGTCCCTTGAGGCGATGCGCTCAGGTAGACGCCGTACCTGTTCGAACTCGCTGCAGCCAGGTGGAGGCGAAGGCAGAAATATGTGGAGCGACCAATAATGTAGGAAACTGTTTGGGGTTTAACTGGAGTCGTTTTGCGTTTATTAACACATAAAAACAGAAGGGAGAGAAGAAGTTTTGTTGTCGAGTACTGAAAAATATCTTTGCCCACTTTAGTTGTTTTTAAGGCGCCGTGCTCTGAACTCTTTAAAGTATTTAAAGTATAACGGACTGGAGAGTATTTTTTCTGTCTTATTAAAAAACTAACTCAAAAGTAACTTTTCAGGAATAAATATAAGCTTGTTTTAAAGTAAATAGTTACTTATTAATATCGATTTTTTTTTTAAAGTACCACTGGCAGATTATTTCACTTATAATACTGTGTCCAATTAGTGAAGTAATTTGGCAACTAGCACTTTTACATGAATATTAATGAATTATTGACTTAAAACAAGCTCCTATATTCTGCTGAAAAGCCTTACCAAGATATCTGAATTAGAAACAAACCAAAAAAACTGGGTAAGAGTTTGTTTTTGCAGTGTTAACCAGAGCGTTGATGTTGAGGGAAAACATGATTTTCTTCTTGCAGAAATACACACGAATCTGCCTCCATGACACTTCATTCAGAAAAGACAACTTATCCAGACTGAGGTAAACATCGAATCATAACTTTATTATAAATGCCAATAAGCTTGTTTTTCTTCTATGCTAGTTAGATTTTTCCTCCTTGTTTTGGTTTTACATTACAGTTTTTATCTGTTTATTTTATATTCCATCTCACCTGGAATATAAAATGTGTTGAAATAAATATTTGTGTTCCCAATTTTACTAAAATCATTTTATTGATAGGCTTTAGCACGGCAAAAACAAAATCTGACCAAGTCTTTTTGTCTATAGTTTTTAGTGAAAATGTTAGTGCCCATGAAATAAGAGAAAACTAACTTACAAACAACATTTGAGCAAAACATAGGAGCTTGTTTTAAATAAATAATTTTATTGATTAAAAAAAGTACTGGTTTCACTGGGAGATTTTTTTTCACTTAAATAACTGGAAATATGTTGGAAAACTAGTACTTTTCTGATCAACATTGAGGGATTATTGACTTAAATCAAGCTCATATCTTGCTGAAATGTTACATGAAAGTTAGTTTTGCCTTATTTCAAGTTTACAAAGACAAATGAGAAATTAAATCAAAATATAGTAAGATTTTTTAATTTTGCAGATATTCCATTGTGAAACAGCTTTAATGGATTTTAAAAACAACAATTTGATGGTCACATTTGAATTTGTTGTGGATTTTGTCAAATGTATACAATTAATATACATACATACACCTTGTGGTTAAATTACAGGGTTGCACAGAGGAGTCATGCTGATTTTTACTGGAGTTTTCTCAGCAAAAAACTGAGAAAACTCAGTTTTCTCAGTTTTACCTGCTGCTCAACTATCAGAGCTTAAAACAACTGAGACGTTTCGGCCAAATCCGAAGTTTGCAGATGCATGTTTCTGAGTGAGGAGTTTGTCTGAGTTATGGAGAAGAGATGAAGAAAAAGAAGGGCTGCAACGCTGATGAGCAGTTCCTGGCATCATCCATTACTGTTTCCATAAAGGACGTGCTGCTGTGTAACATCAACGGATGCGTTTACACAGAAGTATGACTGAATCATGGTTAATCTGTAGCATGAATGATGCCGCAAAAAAAAAAAACAAAAAAAAAAAAAAAACGGGTCTTTTCTTGAATATCCTCCACTCTGCTATGGCACAGTAGATAAATTAATTACTTTATTTTTAATTATTTAAATCAAATGCTTATAAAAAATAGTTAAATCCACTTATTTTATTCAATTAAAATCAACATTGCAATTCACTACACCCAAAAATTCACTGGATTTTTCCAACGTCAAGGTTTATTCACTCTTTCTTTAAAAACAATGTTACAATTGACAGTGCACCATCAGTTATTTCCTTCCAAAGGTGTGTGGCAAACTTATGGCTTTTATTTAATGTTCTAAAAATAAAAAAGCTCTGAGAGTCAAAGCAGGAAAAACCTGAAAAACCTTTTCTTTTTATTCAGAAAACCGTCCACAAGCAGCAGAAGTGAGGCTTTTGGAAAATTAGGTTAAATTATTGCTACTAAATTGTTCTGCTTTTCATTTTGAGATCATGCTTTTGCAGCAAAAGTCATTTATTTCTGACTTTAACAGTAAATAAAACTTGTTTTCCTGCGTCATATTCAATGTTTAACTGCTTTACAAACTGTAGATGTGAAGAGTTTTATAAAAGGTGCCCTGACTGCGTTACGTTTTCCTCTGTGAGCGCTGAGAAAAGATACTGAAATCACTGCAGCTTTATCACCAGTTCTGACCAAACGCATCTTGAGAAACGATTAAATTCATATCTACCTCTGCATGGTTTTCCACATTCATCTCTTTTCACAATCTGTGTAATTATACACACCATGGTGTTTAATCGCAGGTTTCCGTTCGAGCCCTGAGGAGCGAACTGCCAACAGGTTGGTGAGTAAAAACCCCAGAAAACAGGCGCTGCACTCAGTCGTCTGCAGCCTGAACTTCAGCAGAGTGCCAAGCTCCGATCTCCGCAGGTTGTCTTTGGAGGCTGAGATAAGACCCGCAGAGAAACCCCCATTATCAGCCGCCTGCCTCAGTCTGTCTATCGCCATGTTTCACTCCAACACCTCGCAGTCATGCTCATCTACTATCACCGCCAGTTTGGTAATGATAAACAGTTTGACAACCTCTCCACTCGGCGATAACAGCTGACGGGACTGCGGATGAAAACGCTGCCAGGAGCCGCGATGAGCATCAAGATATCCAGACTCTGCTGGGAATTGAAGGAATATATGGATGTGGAAAGGTGAGCGTGGGCTTCGATGAACCCCAAGATTTGCAGGATGGAAAATAGATGGAATCAAAACGACGCTCCCATCTACTGAGACCAGCATGATTTAACCTCATTTGCCACAAGCCTCACTTCTGCTCCCTATGGATTGTTTTCTGTAAAATGCTCAGGTTTCACCTGCTTTGAAACTGACAGGTTTTTATTTTTTGGATATTAAATAAAAGAGAGTGAAGTGTTAAAGGTACCACACACAGTTGGAAGGAAATAACTGATGGTACACTGTAAATCGTAACATTATATTTAAAGAAAAAGTGAATAAAACTTGACTTTGGTGAAGTTCATTGAATTACAATGTTGATTTTATTGAATAATTATTTTTATGTACTTACAATAAATATTTGTTTTAAATAAGTTGAGGTAAAACTTACTTCATTTGAAGATATGCGACAGTGGGGATTTGCCAGCAAGGTATCCCACAATGCATTGCTCGGACTCTCTGCTCGCTTACGAAACATGGAACTGCCTTTTGGCGCTGTCGCCTGGCAACCTCTCAGCCAACAGAATGACAGTGTTGTACTGGGTGCGTTTGTCTGTGTGGCTACTATCGATAGTAGCGGACAAGAACTTCAAATGTGTAAGCTATGCTAAATCATTAGCACCCATCCGCAAACAATAAGCACTTCTTTTTATGGCGGTTGGCAGAAAACTGAGGACGCTGACGTTATTGCACCCTCTACTGCGCATGCGGGACACTTTCAGGTCGTTTTTAAAATATTGGAATGTCTCAGAAGCGCAAAGTGTCACAGAATTATGCAAATTCAGATGGATCGTTGCTGTTCTGTTTGGAAGGGTTAACTTAAGTTACGCTCAATAAAATCACACAAGTTAGTCAGATAATTTAATGAAAACAACAATTTAAGGCAAAGAGCATGAATATTTTTTTCAAAATGTATTTACAATTGTTGTATTGTTGTATTCCTCCGATGGGAGACTAATATAGAAACTTTGACCTTGAAATCAGGAGCGATGCGACCGAACCGCGGCTTTCATGTGACGTGAAACATGTCCTCAGGCGTTATTTGAACGAATCCAAACAACATCAACCAGCTGAAAAAATGTACTGGCAGCTTTATCAGACCGCACAGAGCAGCTGTCTGTGTGCAACGCTTCAGGAGGAAATCCTTCAAGCCAAAGCATATTTTTAAATCGTACAGTCAACCTCATTCATTCCTATCCATTCTTCCATTAATCTCTCTTCTCTTTCTTCTCAGTAGAGAAGCAGTAGAGTCGTTTTCAGAGAGCACTGCAGCAGAAATCTCCCTGACAGAGCTCTCCCTGTTGATTTATGATGTACAATTACTTATTTATTGGCTAATCACAGTGGGCTGCTGAGGGCAGGTTAGAGTACAGATCCTCAAGACAGCAGGCCAAGTCATGCAGAGATGGATGGGAGGAAAGTTGGAGTTTGGCGTTTCAAGAGTTCCTTTTTGAAAGCATCCAAGTAAAAATAAAATGCGCATAATCACATTCGTATTTGACACTGAGCTGAAAAAGAACAGATGCACAATGTAATCAGAGGCTGGCACTGATTACACTGCAGCTACAGCAAAATGAGTTTTAGCTGAAACACGACAAAAAGAAGAGCATAGCCAGACCAGGAGGAGAAAAAAACAAACCCCAAGAGCTTTTCAGAACCGTCCATTGATAAAAAGCTTAAGTCCTGCAGGTGCTTTTCATGGTAGAGCTGCAGGGTTTATTTAAGATGGATTCATCTCACTATCACATGTTTCCACTCTACAGCACGGTTCCAATGAATAGCAACAATGCAGACAAGAATCGCTGCTTTATCTCTGTCCCCCCATAGCTGCTTTATATGCATGTCAGTAGATCCGCAATACAGAGACGGATTCCTCATATCTACAGAGTCTGAGGAAGCAAAACCTCAACAAGTACTTTACTCTATGGTGGAAATATCTCTCTACACTTGAAATGAGACAAAAAAACCAACTTACTAGTAACTTTCAGCAAGATGTACACTGTAAAACACTTGAGCCGCATTTAGTTGTGTTTACTGTTTTCTACTATTTAAGTCAAATAAATTTAACAAGTTTCAGATTTTGAACCTAAATGTGAGTTTGTGAAAGATAAACTTACAGTAGTAAGTTGTTAACTTCTTATTAATTTTGCCAAACCTCCAATAGTTTTTAGGTTAGCACTTAAAAAACTGAAAGAAAAAAAAAGACAGGAGTGGGAGCTATTTCCCAGAATGCTTAGTGGCGTGTTTTTGCATCCTGAGATGGAAGTGCGTTACATCGATCTGACTCCCGAGTTATTAAGGAAAATGTTTATTTTAATTCTTGAGGATAATGTTCTGTTTATACTAAATGTTTTTAGCAGAATTTATTATAATGTTTAATAAAATTCAATTTCAGATCAGAAATTTTGTTCATGCAATTTGAAACAAGAATTGAAATTATTCTAAAGTAAAATAAGTATTTATTTTAACTTGATATTGTGAATAAAATAACTGTGTCTCTAACTAAGTGAGAACAGTTTTTTTTCTTGCATATTGTGAAATAATTATTTAGTTTAAATTGCAGCATTAAGTTAAAACTCTCAATTCAAAATTAATTAACTTAAAAATGTTTACACAACTTGTCTCTTGTTGTTAAATCAACTTCATGAACTTTAATTTCTGAGTTAAAACCAAAACAGTTTTCTTGTTGACTTAAATTACATTTTCAAAGCAGCAGGGAAACTTTCATTTTCAAGTTAAATCACTTTCAGATGTTTTACAGTGTAGGAGCTTGTTTCAGATTTTTTCCACATATTTTAAGTAAATATTGATTAGTTGTGCTTGTTCCTCC
Organism: Poecilia mexicana; assembly: GCF_051168715.1. NCBI lineage: Eukaryota > Metazoa > Chordata > Actinopteri > Cyprinodontiformes > Poeciliidae > Poecilia > Poecilia mexicana. Next base: position 18,947,149 of record NW_028263374.1, read on the forward strand.
TCTGACATTTTTTTTAATCTATCAGAGTAACTAGTATTTTTTCAAGAATATTAAGGAACTTATTTATTTAAAACAAGCTCCTGCATATTACTGAAAATCTACTTGTAGGTTAGTTTCGTTTTACTTCAAGTTCTTTTCAAGTTTACAGAAATATTTGTACCAGAATGTGATTTATGTGCAAAAGGTATTTGAGAGTTTGTCTCTCCCTGTATGTCAGCTCTATAATTACAGTAGATAAAGGTGATAATGTGGAGTGAATATATCTAAAGCTCACAGTTTGAAAGATAAAGGAGAGCAGAGACTGATTGCTATTTTGTAGTTAATTCTTCATGATTTGACTGATATTTTATGCATCTTTTTAATTTTTAGTTTTATTTGTCTTGCTCTATGTTGAGATATTTGCATATTTGTGGTAACAATGCTGTTAACATTCAAAACAACAAAAAAGGAAAGAAATATGTATGTGTACGCGTTTAAAGAAAAAGTTATGATAATGCTACACTAAAACCTTAGTAGAAATTTACAAAGCTGTACACTGCAAAAACACAAAATCTTACCAAGCTTTTATAGTTGTTTACTAGTTTATAGTGAAAATACCTGAAGAGACAAAATATAAATTAATATAAACAAACAAAAAAAAATACTTGTTCTAGATTTTTTTCACTTAACATTGGAAAAATATCTTCTTATTTATTTATTATTATTATATAATAATAAATAGAATAATAGTACTTTTTTTATCAATATCATAAAGATTTATTGACTTAAAATAAGCTCGTAAGCTTCTGAAAAGTAGGTCAGTATGTTTGAAATGAAACAAAACTGAGATATTTTCTCCAAAATCTCGACCAGATTTAGTTGGTACGATTTTCTGTGTTTGCAGTGTAAAAGTTGATTCCTGTGAGGGATTACTGACTTTATTTGCAAAAGCTAAGAGATATAAAATTTCTTTAAAACGGTTTTTTAAAAAATAAGCAAAAGAAGAAGATAAATACGACAAAAATGTGGAAGTAAATAAAAACATACAAGGTCGCTGGCAAATATAAACGAGAAGTTTCAAGTTACTTATTTCATTGAAGCATTTATCTCAAGGAGAGACAGAGCCGACTTATCGAAGGGCCTAAATTGAAACCTCTTGAAGCGTGCAGCAGCAGCAGCTGTGATGACCAGACCTGCACACTCGCTGTACTCCTGCCTAAGTCTGTTGTTCTGCATGGACAGTCTCTCACACTGTACACCAAAAAACAGAGAGAGGGAGGGAGGGAGCTGCACACTCTGAGATAGCGCAAACATTAAAATGCAAAAGCAATTAAAAGAAGCAACAACACTGCTTATGACGCGCCGACCTGACAGCAGGACTCTGATTATTTTAATTAGAGCAATATGGCTGAGTCATCCGTGAACACAACTGAGGGGCGAAGAAGGAAGATTTTCTTCTTTTAACTTCAGCAAGACGCTACAAGTGCTTTGCACAATTTATGCCTCGACGCGAAAGGGCGAAGCACTTATGCAAATGTGTTTAGAGAGACAAACTGTGCTGATGAGCTACTTTTCTCACTTCTGTGTTTTATTTGATAGCCCCAACTTATTCTAATTGTAAACGTACGCGATTTAAATGCGTTTATTAAGACGGTTCCTGCAGGAGATGGGAGTTGCATTAATCTGCATGCTAAATGACTTTGTCTGAGCCCAACACTCGTCAGGCTCAGGAAGCCGAGCTGTAAGGGATTAGAAGAAGGAATTAATATTGAGATCAATGGAAAAGAGAAACAATGTAATGTTCTCTGCTGCCCCTAAAATGTAAAACAAACCAATTAGCATAATATGATTTCACAAGCTAAATGAATGAAGGAGCCCCAGGCGATGTCCCCTGGGTGGTTTCCTTGCAGACAGACCCTTGTTTGTTGACTGTCCTTGTTGCCTCGAGTGTTTATGGCTCCAATATGTTTGTGCACCTAATGTGCACTCCTGCTTCTTAAGGGAAGAAAATAAGAGCAAGCCAGACCAATTGGCAAGAAACTGCACGACAAAAAGAGGATAAACACTGTTTATCACCTTTTCTCGAAAGATACAATCAAAGGCTGCTTGTTTACAGAGGATTACAATCATGCTGAACTGATATCTGCAAGCCTTAAGAACAGCCCTTCATAACACAAATCCTCGTCAGCTTAATTATACAACCCAGAAAAAGCAAATTGCTGGTTAGACATAAACCACAGATGAGGTAAAGACTGAGAGACCTACATGTGGTTTGCACGTTGTTTACAGCCACATAAATGCGTTTATAAACAAACCACGTTTCACCTGGCTCTGGTGCCTGAAAGTCCTTTTAAGCTCTTTCTAAGCTCACTTACAGGAGAAAATAGAGCGCATCATCCCAGTTGTGAAGTAAACTGGTTTCCTGTAGCGCATAGAATAGATTTTAAAGAGGACTTACTAAGCAAAATTCACATTTTGAAACTTTTTGTGTTTCCACTTGGTGGCTCTGCTGCTTCTAAAAATAGCTGAAGCGCTTAAAAAAGGGAAAAAAAACTAATAAGTTAATATTTTTTGGTGTCTGGAAAATGAGTTGTTTGAAAAACCTCCAGATTGTTAAATTATATTCTACAGGCACTGCACTGTTACCTAGCAACCCCAGCGAAGTCCAGCCCGGTACCTAGCAACCTAAGTGGAACTCCAGCCTGTTTAGTCAGCTGGTGTTACCGCTGCATGTGCTGTACAATGGCTGCTGGAAAAGTGTTTATTGTTGACCTAACATCCAGAAACAACCTTTTGCATTCTTGTGGGTTGTGAAGGAGGCTCCACTTTTGCTTTTCAAAGATATACATTTGTGTAATTGTGCGTCTCTTTGCAGCCATTTTCACAGTCGAGTGTAAATGTTGAGACAAAACACATCATTTTGAAAGGAGTTCCATATAGACAGAACTGAGCAGACTAAAATCCCATCATCTAAGAATGATTTTGTGCAAAACATTTAATGAACAGATTTTATATAACACAGAGAGCTATCCTAACCTGCTCAAGGAAACATAATGTGTTTACCTTTAAAGTGTTTTAAAGGAGAAAAGATTTATTTTTGTATCAACTTTCCAAACTGTTTCGGTCTTTTGGTCGTAGTCTGCTCTGCATCTCCAGAATCAAAGCTAAACATGGAGAAGCAGCATTCAGATTTACAGAGCATAAACAGAAAAAAAAATTAAATTAAAATTAAATTAAAAAAATTAAGAAACCACTTAAAATGATCAGTTTCTCTGATTTTACTCTTTATCGGTTTATGTTTGAGTAAAAATTTACATCGTTCTTTTATTCTGTAAACTACTGACAACATGTCTCTGAAATTCCAAGCAAAAATTTAGTCTGCAGAAAATGAGAAATGGTCAAAATAACAAAAAAGATGCAGAGCTATCAGACCTCAAATAATTCAAAGAAAAGAAGTTCATCTTCATTTAGAAACAACAATACTGATGTTTTAACTCAGAAATCAACATCTGGTGGAAAACCCGGCAGGTTTTCAATGGGGTTCAGTGCAGTGGGCTCTTAGTTTTCTCCAGAGATGTAAATGTCACCATTCGATGCATCAGATTATAGCAATAAGCTAATTCTCATCTGCTGTCCTTCCTGACAGCATCTACAGCAACTCCTTCAAGAAACCTGGATAACAAGATATACAAGAACATTTAATTCCCTGTTTGGGTTATTAAAGTACTTTTGAATTTAATTTAATTTGACTTTGAGAACATCTGCACACCAGTTTGCCTCAGAGTTTCAAGGAGACAAGTAGTTTGGTACAAAATATATTTTGTGGAGTTCATTAAAGTGCCATCTGCTTACCAAAGCAGCACAAAGGTTCAGGATAGAACAGAACGGTTCTCCAAGGAAAAGATAAAAAAAAGGGTAATAAAAATTCACTGAAAGATTTAGTAATCTGGCAGCAGCGGTATCTGACGATGTATAATTTTGTATGCCGAAAAGCTTTCTGCCGAGAGTCCCACTTGAGCAGCCAGACTTCAGTAAATGGAGCATCCAGGCAGAAAAGAGCACAGCAACCAACTATCAGCTAGTAAATTTATACATGTGAAAATGCAGCGAATGTAAGAGGATTGAGAGTCAAACTGAGCAATCGCAGTCAGATTTATGAATACTAATGAGAGTCAGGAAGGGCAAACTGGAACAAGATTCAAGACGCAAACAGCACAATAAACCAACTGTTTTCATTCATCTAATAGGCCAAAAGAATAAAAAATTAAATTGAGTTTTAATTTCCTGTGTGACATTTCTCATCCCATTTTCTGCATTTGTACTTCACCGCGCCTTCCTTAGTTAATCTTTCCATTAAAATGCCCGTTTTTAAATCCAACACGTCCTCCTCCTCCCAGAAATTGATGATGTGCAGCAGTGAGGCGTTAATATGGTAAACAGAGTGAGAATTATGTGGATTAGGGCTAAGTCAAGCATGCTTTTTTTCCTGCTTTCATACCAAAAATAAACTGATTTAAATGAACATTTTATGAAGAGAATCTCAGTCTGGATTTGCATCACACAACCAGTTGCTACATGAAGGAAGTAATACAGAACCGTTTGAATTCACGAGTTAACGCTAATGTTTACTCTAATTGCTACATTTACAGCAGACATTTAGTTCTGACTTTAGTTGCTTTATGTAACAGTAAATAATGAGAATAACTTTCCTCTAACTTCTCAACAGAGCCTTTAAACATTTGTAACATTTCTTAAAGGTGAAACTTAATTAAAGCCCAAAGTTTGATTGTTTCTGCAGTGGAGAACCTTTATGCTGCGCCACATCCCAGATGAAAGATTTGCTTTTAAAGCATATTAAAACAAAGTGTTAGCTAATGAGAATATGAAACCTCTGAACAGGAAGTAACCAAACACAACGGGGCATTCGTCACTCAAAATCATAATTGCACAGTTTAAAGTTACCTGCTGATGGTTTTAGCTGATTTTTAACTTTACTTTCTGTTTGCAGTCGTTGCATTTTGCTGGGTTTTGTTTAGCCAGGATGATGTCTGTGCAAATAAAGCTGCTAGAAGACTTGAAATCTACTTAAAATATATATTTTTGACAAAGATCAGGAGGTAGAGATGTTGTCTTTAGTCCAAAATCAATCCAATGCTACTGATTGGTCAAAATAATAATAATAATAAAAAATCATATGTATTGTTCTCTGTTCAGTCAAGAACAACATGACTTCTAGTTCCACTGACAACATTTTGACACTTGCTTCAGTAGAGGTATTTAAAAAACAAAGAGAGAGATGAAAAGGTATTTCACATGAAGCCATACTTACATGCTGTAGAGACCAAGACTTCCAATGATAACAGGAAGGCTATATGTTATGGTACATTCACACCAAACGTGTTTTGTTTGAACAAAACAAGAAAAGGTTGTTTTCTTAAAGGGACAGTATTATGCAAAATTGCTCCAAATAAATTTGTGCAACAAAACTCGTCAGAAGCTTCAAGCTTGAAGTCACATGACATTTTGCTCTAGATCAGGGGTCACCAACTCCAGTCCTCAAGGGCTACCATCCTGCAACTTTTAGATTCACCTCTGCTCTAAAATGTCTGAATTCCCTCACCAGCATTCATTCATCTCTGCAATAGGCTGGAAACGAGCAGTTTATTTGATCCAGGTGTGTTTGATCAGAGACGCATCTAAAAGTTACAGGATGGTAGCCCTCGAGGACTGGAGTTGGTGACCCCTGCTCTAGATGCATCAAAATCACTCTAGGAGGGCCATGAGAGGAAACGTGTCCCTCAAACGCTTCCACCGTCTCCTGCATATTTCGTCTAAATAAAATTGTGACGTGATTTAACGTGACTCAATGTTTTCGCTGGACGGATTTGGATAGCTCAAATGCATGGAAATATTTTCAAACAGTAAAAGTTATAACTAACTCAACATTCCTACTTCCTCGCTGATCTTCCTTTCTGTTCCTGTAGTCATAACTTAATTGGTCGTAGATTATAGGACGAGGGCAAACAGCGACAATTAGTTTATACTCCATAGTTTTTTTTTTCTGACATCACGTCAGGAAATGCCCCGCACGTCACACAGCAAAGTCTCCCTGATTGGTTGATGCTCTGCGTCGAGCGGCGAAAGTTCAGATTTTCCAGGTCCAGCGTCGGACATGTTTGATGTGCGTTAAACTCACGAAAAGCTTAAAATCTCACAGCACTTAACACGCAGCGCCCTCGACTCACCTCCACATAGACTTTGAATGTAAATTAGACACTGCTGACGGATTGGTGCGAACGCACCGTTTCACTGGTGGATGAAACTAAATGGAAGACGTGAAAGTAAGAGGGAGATATGATTGCTAAGATCTAATCATTTTGTAACACGCATTAAAGGAAGAAGACATTTTTGTCTAGCCAAATATCTCATTACCTCAGGAAAACAAAGTTATTCTGGGTTAACAGAAATATGATTCATCCTCTTAAGATAACAAAGTAGTTCTCCTCTCATCTTGAGAAAAATACACCAACATGTCTATTGCAGGGTTAGGTCAGGCTTTGTAAAATGTTTGTAAGGTGTTTGTAATAAAATTAATTCAAAAGTGAATAAGTTTGTAAAACAGCTTCCTGTCTGGGCGGAGGGCGCCCCCTGCTGACAGGATCTGTGGCTCGATTTGCCATGAGGCGACATTCAAGAGGACAAACGTAAACAGGCATAAATTTCCCCTCTGAACGAGTCTAAACCTCTGGAGCATGATTTTAATGGTGGGATTAAAGCCAATCAGCTTCTTTGTTCTTTTGTGTTACAGCAGATTACGCGACCAAATTAGACTGATAAAATGTAGATCCTTAATCAAACAGTGTGCATGAATTTTATCCAACAGAACAAGCAGCCTTCGCATACAAATTACACGGCTGCTTCAAATGGGTATTTATGATATTTTATTTTTCTATTCTTGTTGATAAAAACAGAGATTTTCCAAGGGGGAAAATATTGTAGCATGTTCCTGATTTTCATGTTTATTCATGTATATTATTTATTTTATCTTCAAGATGAGTCTTGAAACACAAAATATAAAAATACGCCATAAAAACATGCAAACATCAAGATGGCCATGCTTTTAAAGCTTCCTTCATGATTACAAATAAAAACACAACAAACTTTAGATCATCATTGACCAACCGGAGGTGCAGTAGCACCTCATAAAAACGACAGAAGTCCGTTTTAGTTGAGCCTTCAGAGCTACTGATTGCCGATTCTGAAAGAGAGTTTTTATTTCCTGCAGCAGACTAAGCGATGTGAGAGCTCGGAGCATTTAAATCTCGTTTAAGGTCAACAGGGAATTCAGTGGCTTTGATAACAGGTATCATCTTTAATTCCACGCTCTTGTGAACTCCACAGACGCTCCGGCTTTGAAGGAAGATTAAAGCAAACAAGATAACATGGATGAGCTCAGAACATGTGTTCGGAAGAAGAAAAGGTTACGACGGAGTTAAGAATGGATGTAAATGTTGCTGCATTTGACAAAAATGTCTCCACTCCTGTTCTGCGCATATTGACTGATGCTTCAGTCCTGAAAAGGCGACTGAGATCTTAACAACTAATCGATCATTTGTACGTGACGTCCAGAGCTCCGGCCACTCCGCCATGATGGACGTCAGCCAAGGCGTTCCTTTAACGCTGGGCTAAAAACAGACATCTGTAACCTGACATCCCTTTTATTTAGTTGACTTCACGTTAAAAATGGTCATAGGTCGGCTGCACAAACAGACAAGGATAGAAACCAAACTTGTAATTTTATTTTATAACTTTTAATGAGTTAAGATTCATAGCAGCCTCAATCATATGACTTTCAGCCCTCGGTGTAACCGCGGATTTGCAGCGAACACTTTTTACAAGGTAAGGAAACTTTATACGTAAATATGATTAAAAGACATCCCTCACTTCCGACGTCCATCATGGCGCCTCGAATGATTAAGTGACGCTGCTGCAAAGGGTCAACAGTTCAGCTGGTAACTGAATGAGTCCAAACAGAATGAACTCAGACAGAAAAAACTCTCCAGGAACTTTACGCTTCCTGCTGGCAGAGAAACACGGTTGATACGAATCCCTCCCTCCACGGTCGCTGTCAATCTCCTGCATGAACACGTCAATCCTGGACGTTTCCCCGTCTGCGCCAGACACAAACAACTCCAGAAGACAAGGCAGCAAAAAGCAAAGAGACGCCGTCTGTCACTCAACAGGAGATTGACAGAGATGTGGGCTCTTTCATTTTGCCCGATCACCGTCTGAAATTGAGGTGAACACCTTTGATCCGCAGAAAGATGTGTGTAGTGATCTGGATCAGCTCAGAGTTTCCTTAGAAATGTGTGAGCCCCAAACAAGCTGCAGAAACGGATGATAGATTATGAATTCATCCTCCACAGAAAAGCTCTTATTCTCTAAATCCGCACTGAGGGAGCATCTGATACACATAATGAGGGATCATTGTGTGCAAAGGTAAAGAGTCAAGCAACACTTGAACTACTGAGTAAACAACCAAAGTAAGTAAATGGTCCATTTTTAAAGCACCCTTCACAGATTAATGACGATAACGCTTCAGACGGTAATTATAAGAAAAGCATCAAGATGAAAACCAACATTATAACAGCTGGAGATAATGTAATGAAAGAGTTTTCTAGCTGAAAGTATCTGTGAACGAAAGAGTTTTTAAATACAGCACTGCTGAAAGCAAACGTTATACATCAGCCAGCCTCTATGCACCACCAATCTGGAACAAACTTCTAGAAAACTGCAAAAAGCTGAAACACTGAAGCAAGACTAAAATCCCATCTACTGAGAGCTGAATTTAAACCACAATAACTGGAACATTGACCAACATATTTAATGTGTATTAATGAAAGCCACTTGACAAAATGTTACTGGTTGACTGTCTTCATGATGTTTTTATGTTTTCATGACCATTTTGAACTGCATTGATGCTGAAATAAACCTGATTGATTGAAACTTAACTGATCATATTCCCTGTCAACAGGAAGCTCAAACTTCAGCAGCTTCCTTTGAGTTCAACACAAAAAAAACACACATGCTCCAGAAATAACTCATCTGTGACTCAAATATTTCAGCATTGATCCAATAATAATGTTTTCATAAGCAGATGCTTCACCCAGATTAAGAGAGTTATGCAGCATTTTGCACTCTGATTAATTTGGGTAATAAAGCTCAAATTATTTTCATGTGGTCACTTCAGCCTTTAATATGAAGAAAGAAACAAACCAGAAAGTATGTTTGACCATAAAAGTGAGGAAGTTGGATTTAAAAAATTAAATTCACTTGACGAAAACACAAACTCCTGTTTTTGATAAAACTTGAGTTTTTATGTCCTCTGACAGCAGATGATGAGCTGTCATGGCTGAAACATACAGCTCTCAAAAAAATTAAGAAACCACTTAAAATGATCAGTTTCTCTGATTTGACCTTTTATATGTTTGAGTAAAATGAACATTGTTCTTTTATTCTAAGAACTACTGACAACATGTCTCTGAAATTACAAGCAAAAATTTCGTTTTTATTTGCAGAAAATGAAAAATGGTCACAATAATGAAAAAGATGCAGTGCTTTCAGACCTCAAATAAAGTAAAATAAAAAAACAAGTTCATATTCATTTAGAAACAATAACACTAATGTTTTAACTCAGGAAGAGTTCAGAAATCAACATTTGGTGGAAAAACCAGGAGGTTCTCAGTGCAGTGGGCTCTTATAGTTTTTTCCACAGCTGTATTTTGTGTTCACATCTGTTGCCGACATAGTTCCTAATGTCTTAAGCCTGGACAGACCTATTCATGTTTGTTCAACATTAGCAGACTAACAAAAAGGTTTTACGCTCCTTTGTAATGGAAACGCAGCTAATGACGTCACAGAAAAGTAACGTAATGAAGCAGCAGAACAATATTACGTGAACTCCGCTGATTTCAGCACAAATAAACTTTTCACTAAAGTAACATCAAAAGCGATTTAAACACATGAGACGACTTAATGTTCCACAAAATCTCCGTAATTTCCTCACTTTTAAACCTGCATAACCAATTATTTAAAAAAAAAACATAGACAGCAAAATAGGAAACAACATGATTGCAGCTTTTGATGAAAAATCCAGAGGAGATTCATAGCCAGGGGCGCTGCCAGGAACTGTGGGCCCCCTGACAAAAAATTAGTTTGGGCCCCCCTGCGCAGCTGCTGTTACAATTTTTTGAGTCTATTTGACCCATAAAAAGCGTCACAATTTTAAAGGCCTGCATCTGCCTTGCTTTCTTTGGTTCAATACTGATAATTAGCACAATATTTACTGCTCATGAATTTAACATCCAACAGTCCACATAGACAGTTTATGTCTATGAACAAAATATAAATAATTAAATTGTGGAGGGCCCCCTGCTGGTCAGGGCCCCTGGAACCGTCATCACTTTTCACCCCTTTGCCGCGCCCCTGTTCATAGCTCTGATAACATTTACATTAATCCACCTTTGGCTGTGTTTGCTGACTTTAATGTAAAAACGTCAGAATGATGTTTTTTCATTTTTGCTCATATTACACTTGATGACAAGGATTTTTCCTGCATCAGAAGTAAATCATGTCGGCCTCATTTCTCGCTTTATGAGAAATGATGCGTCTATGAATCCATTAATGACTCTGGGATTAAAATAAATAATGTGTTTTGCTTTTGAATGATTTTTCCAGAGATTAAGATCTCCACTGTCTTCATGGCCTCAACCTTTATGCACATTGCATGTGAATCTTTCCTGTTTCTCTGGTGTTTCAGGGTGCAAAGCAACACGGAGGGTTTTTGACAGACTTGTTAGTAAAAGGGAGAAACTCCGTCTCTTTGAAGCGCCGCCCGCTCCGACAGCATAATGGATGTAACAGTGGAAAGAAGATGTAAAGGATTAGAGGTGGAGTGATTTTCATATAGGCAGGGACCTAAAGGCTGTGAACGAGGAACGAGATGAAAGCAGTGGTTTTTCGCCAACATGTTCCCTTAATAACTGATCCGTTGTTCTCAGAGACAGAAAGATAGATGTCAGAACAAAGACGGCCTCACATGAAGGGGATCCTGTAAGTGATCAGATGGTTTTCCTGCAGGCGGTCACACTCAGGAAAAAAAAAACAGGAATTAGATTGATTCCAAGAAGAGGCTACAGTTCTGCTGCAATCTCTCTTTTTTGTATTTTATCTGCTCGTTTATCTTCCTCTGTCTCTCTGCTGGTGTGTCAATAGCTTATCAGATCATTAGGTATGAGATCTGAAACGATGCATTTTCTCAAGTGCTGCAGAACCCAAATTTTCACTTTTTGGATCATTAATTCCACCTTTCCGTCTCTGAGCTCATTTAGCTCTAGAGATATTTGGCAAGTCAATAAAAAGTTTAAGAAAAAAGAAGACGTGCAACTGGAGTCTCACTGCCGAGATGGAGAAATATCTCCAGGTTTAGTTTTCATCTGTCTAATCCTCTGTATTATCACAGTTCATTTAAAACTCAGTAAAGAATATTTAACCGTCATATGTAATGTAATTAGTTCATGCATCTAAAAGCACAACTTTTTACACTTGACTTGAATTCTGTGATGTTTCCTATAAAGGAAGATTCATTAAACTAATACAATTTGGCCCGTTTCTCCAGATGGTTCTGCTTAGCCGCAAGCTAAATATTACTTTATAGGAGTGTGAATCAAAAGTAGTGTATTTGGTTTGAGCCTCTTGAAAAGCTGCACACAATAAATCCTAGTTCAACTTTTACTGAGTTTATTTCTGCAGCTCTCATTATTGTCAGCTCTCATTATTGTCAAACTCGAGGCCCGCGGGCCAAATCCGGCGCACCGTTGCTTTTTATGTGGCCCTTTAGGTTCTAGACTAAACACTGTGTGCTTAAATATTATGCTATCAGTTAAATCAATGCAGTTTTTATCTGTCTACTCCCAAATTATATCAACTAGTTCCTCCAGTTTCTTGAGAGGTATCATGGAAATTCATGCTAAATCAACAAATCCCTGCACTTTTTTGCGCTAATAAATAATTGGGATTTTCTTTCTGATTTTTCTCAAAAAATGTCAAAAACTTTCTTTCTTACTTTAAACAAGAATAATGAATTCTGCTAAAAACATTTAGTGTGAACAGGACATTATCATCAAGCTTTAAACTAAACATTTTCCTTAATAACACAAAAACTAGTTTATTCAACAAAATTAGTAAAGAGTTAACACAACTTACTGCTGTAAGTTTATCTGTCACAAAGTCACATTTAGGTTCAAAATCTAAAACTGGCTACATTTTCTTAAAGAGTAGAAGATAGTAGACACAACTAAATGTGGATTAAATGATTTACAGTTTATGTCTTGCTGAAAAGTTGCTAGTAGGTTTTTTTTTTGTCTCATTTCCAGTGTAGAAAGACACGTTTACTATAAACCAGACTAAATGCACTTGGTCAGGTTTTGTTTTTGTAAAGTGTAGAGTAGCTGCAGGTCACATTTCTGTCCATGATTCATTTGAATATAATTAGTTTATCAACAACCAAGGCCAGTCACTGAATGGTTGCAGTAAATAGATGTTGCTTGAGCTGCCAAGGCTGCGGAGCGGCGTCAGCTGTGATCACAGTATGCCCTTTGGAAATGAGTAACTGCTAATTAATTCATTGTGTGAAGAGTTTCCTCTACGCTCTTTTTAGTGCCTTTTCATTCACATCGACTGAAGCTGTTGGAGGAGATAACGCAAAAGCTATAGCAGCAAAAAGCACGAGAAATTCTTCAGCAGGATCTTTTCTAGATTTCATAAACTCCCCTGAAACGAGCAGCGAAGCTTTTTGCCGCGCGGCACGCGGAGCGAGTTTCGTAAATGTGTTTGCTGACCCTTATAACTGGCTGTTCTGTCTGAGCCGGTCGGCTGCGCACGCTGCAAAGATGACTCCAAATCATCACCTGGGCAGAGTCTCTGCTGTCAGCCCCTTGTCGCGTCACTGTCTGAGCTTTTCTGACTTCACAAAAGCACCAAATGAGGTCCAGTGTTCCCCGTTTCACAGCTTCCACACCCACAGAAAACCATTTGATTATTCACCCGAGCATAGCAACGAGCACATGCATAATTCATCTGTGCACATGACAAATGAGGCAATCAAGTCGAGGACAGCATTCAGAAAGAGGGCATTTACAATTAAATTTCAGCATTGTAGTGGACACATTGGTGAAAATCTGATCATTTCTTTAAGATACAGTATCAGGAATCTACATAATCCATGGTTCATCAACAAAGTCTCCACAAGCAATTTGCACCACAAAACGCTGGATGCTGCGAACTGGACTGCTGGCACTTCAACTGAGAGCGCAGATGTAAAAAGAGTGGAGGATCTAATTTCATATTCCATCTGACAGCAGAAACATGACTCTTCATGGATGCAGTCCCCTCTCCATGACGAGAGCCGCTCCTCTACACGGGACGATGCCGCACTTGACTTTGACCCCTTCAGATGTGCAGAACAAAGAAATCTGATTCATAATTTGGCAGCATTATAATCGTTGATGACTGGCAGGCTGCTGCAGATCGCTCAGGAAAGAATCTGTGAATGATTACATCTGGAGATTACAGCAGGACAATCAGGGTCATCTGGAGAACCTTTTTCAGTTGTTTACCAGTGAAACCAGAAGTTTACATGTAATAGATATAATAGATCCAACTTCTCTTGTTTTAAGTTAGAATTATTTACATTTGCTACATGCCACAATAATGTATGTATACAATAAAGTTTACATACAGAATGATTACTGTCTCGTCAAACAATGAGGGAAAACCCAGATATTGATGCCGTTTAAATTTCTGATCAGTTAATTGATACTTTGGAGTTAATTGGAGAATCGGCTTTGGACTGCTTTCTTGTTTCACACGATGGGAAAGTCAAAACAAATCCACCAAAATAACAGGAAGAGACCTGTGGAGCTGAACAAATTTGCTATTATTTAGTCTTTGAATTTATTTTTGTTCAGTCAACAAGTTGTTTCTTCAGACATTTATTGGTATTGTCTGAATTTATTGGTGTTTTAAGTTCTGTTTCTCTGCTCTTGGCAGTTGGTGGTTACCATAGTAACCAGTAACTGGCAGCTCCTCCCCCTTTTTTCTGTTGCCGTCGGTAACTGTGGTATTTATTAGGATCAGCTCTGTGTTTTCTTTACAAATATTATGTTTTAACATATATTTTATACTGATTTAATCATATACAGTGTTTCATGAGTAATTTTGCTATGCTTTGTATATGTTTCATTAATGTTCTCCATTTTAGTTATGTTTAATTTTGTTTAATTTTACAACTGTTAACTGCTGCTAACTGTTGCTAGCTGCTCATTGGAAGCCATTGCTTTGTACTTTGTTTTGGGTTATTTCCTGTATCTTATTTATTGTGTTGGGTCAGAAGCTGCTGCTGTTAACCACCAACTTTATTTCCTCTTTTGTTGGAATAAATACAGTGAACCTGAAGTCAACCTACAGGCCCAAGTCGAACATATAAGGTTACTCATGCAGGTAGTGATGAAAATTTGACAAATTAAATCAAAGTCCATTGGATAACTTAACAGAGTATCTTTTAAAAATAAAACCAATCATGGCTGTTGTCTAGTTATTATTAAAATAAAAAACAGATGCTTCAGAATGAATACACAACACACTTTGACTTTGGAAAACAGAAATTATTCTTTATCACTCATTGATTCATTGGGTGGTTATGTCCATATGGAGAAGAGCAGATTTAAAAAAAAATCCAGCATATTTATTACATAATGTGTATTTTGGGACATTGTACTACTTCTGTCATTCGTAAATGTGACTAAGCTTACAGCAGATAAATGTCAGAACCTCATTATAATAGTTTTTCTCCTGTCAGTTCAGAGTGATAAGCCTCCAGCTGACAGAGCCGGCCGTTTGTCGCCCCGTAGAAGTGAAAAACAGGAAACAAGCTAAAGCTGTAGGTGTACAACCCGACACAAACAAACCCAACAGGCAGAGAAATCTGTCAATCTGAGCACTGCGCTTTATTTTTCACAACAAGTACAACTTCTTGGTCAGATAATCCGCGCTCCTCCCAATGCCACGGATATTCCCAGCGAACAGGAGGAACAGACTGCAGGCTGATAATCTTTCACCTCTGAGCGGAGGTGAAAGCAATGGCCTTTTGCTGAATTACCTTCCCTTTAATCAATGACACTGCGTCTGAGAAAATATCTCCAGGAGGACGAGGGCAGAGCTCGGCATCCATCATCCACGACGCCGACGGTGCTCGTACAATTGAATCAGTGTGTCGGGATTTATTTAGCATTCATCAAAAAGTAGAAGGAAGTTAAAATAAAGTGACAAATGAGAGTCACTCCTCACTGATCGATTACAATCTCAACTGTGGCGGGGAGAACGGAGGGACACTTCAATCAATATTTCGACTGAATGAATGAATGAAGGGGTTTATATGCCTTAATGCACAAATAAATAACTTTATAAGTGAAATAAAAAAGGTGTAAAAGGAGAAATCATTCCTTGTGGTGCTGCACACAGATGTCTTTAGTCTGCTATGCTGACCTATCCCCAGGCGGAAAGCGAGGCAGGTCGCCAATCCATCACAGTTCAAACTCACACCAAAGAGCAATTAAGACTCTTCTGTGAAGAAAAACACTAAAAACTGCACATTTAAAACTACTCAGTCAGTGTGAGGAGGTCATGATGCTGGTAGCTGAGTTCACAGTCACACATTCAGTAATTCATAAATGTTCTTCATTCTGCCTGGATTTTCTCCTGCAATCAATAATAAACCAAATGGAAAAAGCTGCAAAAGCATTCATACCTCTTGACCGTTTCGTCAAATTCTGTCACCTCATAACAACAAACTTTAACGTGCAGAGATTAACTCACATCAGTGAAGTAAAAGTAAACTGATTCATGGTTCTTGTTACAAATAGAAATTTAAAAATGAGTATTTAGTCCAACTCAGTCAAGGCGTTGCAGAGCCAACGTTTGCTGGAGATCTAAACCAGGTTTACACATTTTTCATCTTGCAAAAACTCACATTTTTGCTCATTCCTCTTTACAAAACATCATTCAGATTTAACAGAAAGCTTCAGTTTGCAAGTGTTTCCACAAATCTTAAATTTTGGACTTTGATTAGGTCAATCCAGTGTTCATCGTCAATAAATAAATATTTGACAGGTGATTTAACTTTAAAACAATTACTTAATTTATTTCAAATAATCAAATCAAGTTCGGTTTATTAAGTTGTCAATTAAACAAACTTCAATTAAGTAACTTAATTTGCTCACATGTAACAAATTAACTCAAGTTTTTTAAACTTGGAGCTCCATTCTCTTTTTTTAGTGTAGCATATTCACTTTGATGCTAACGGGACGCACCAATGTCTAAACACCACGATAATAAAAAAACAACATAAATTTCACTCATTAGCAGCAATGAAATGTTTTGAAACAAAATAACTGGTTTTAACTGTAAAAAGCAGCTTTATTAGTGTGGATACCTCCAAAATGTCCTGTATTTTAGATTAACGACTGCTTGGTAGCCTCACTCTCTTTACTTTGGGGTTTTATATTGCTTCAGAAAACCAATTAATCTTATTTTTAAAGAGATTGAAACTTGAGTTGCATGTTAAGTTTGGATCATAAAGTTACTTTTTCGGTTTTATTTTTAAGTGGGTCTCATATATTGTATTTTTCGCTGCATAAACGAGCTGCAGATATTCAGAACTGCTTGTTTTAATGGCTTTTCAGACGCTGAAATAAGACTGCAGAGCATGACGATGTCTGCTTTTGTGCAGAAGACTGAAATGTTTCCAACGTATTAAATTAGCAGATGAAAAATGTGGCTGAAATGGCCAACAGGCCTACAAAATGTGCCTTTTCATTCCAGGAAGCAGGACCATTCAAACCCTGCAGTTTACGTGTGACTGGTGTCAAAATTAAACAAAAGAGAGCACAAACAGCTCTGACAAACATTTTGTTCACATTTTAAACTGCAGTGGTTGTAATTACACGTTTCCACTCAGCTGGTTAATTTCTACTTTGACATGATTGTGAATTAATGTGAAAAGCTGCACACCTTCTGTTCACAATGATCTGCAGTTACATAAACATATCTGAGTGAGTGTTTTTCTCCCCTACTGCTGCTCTATCTGGACAAATAGGTGCACATTTATTGCATTTAGCCAATGTTCACCATGGTGGCAGGTTTGAGGGCAAAAAAACAGGTGAGTCAATTGTTGAAATGTGACATTTTTTAAATTTTTGGCTGAGAAAGTCAAGTGCCGGGTCATTTTAACATGATCGCAGCCGTGCAACAGCAACACTGGTTTTGCTGGTTTTCCACAATTTTCTGCTATGAGAGAAAAACTACGGATTTGACAAGATTTGTGTTTTTCCAGAATTTTCTCGTCAAGAAGAGAAGAAGAGGGAATTTTATCTTCCTGGTTTGTTGCCTGTGGAATCAACAATTATTGGGGGAAAGAATAGAAATCAGATTCAGAATAAGTTATTAACGTTACAAAAAGAAAACAAAATATCCTCCTCAGACTTCCTCGTTGGACGTCTGCAAGTCTATTGTTTGTCCAACTTTTCATGCTTTGCTGAGGAATTTCATGTATGAATTCATGTACAGCTTGGATTTATCAAACAACTTAATAATAAGGCCTCTGACAGATGCTACACTTAGCGACGATGTACTTCCAGCTTTTTCTAAACATTAGAATAATTGTTTATATGCTTTGTTATAGCTGTGTTCTTCTTTCACTTGATTTATTTTATTTATTTTTTATAAATAAACATCTCTGGAAAAAATTAAGAGATGACTTTAAATGATCAGTTTCTCTGATTTTAGTTATATGTTGATGAACATTGTTATTTTATTCTATGAACTACTGACAACATGACTGAAATTACAAGCAAAAATTTAGTATTTATTTAAATGAGAAATAACAAAAAAGATGCAGTGCTTTCAGACCTCAAATAATGCCAAGAAAACAAGTTCATGTTAATTTAGAAACAATAACAATAATGTTTTAACTCAGGAAGATAAAACATTAATACTTGGTGGAAAAACCAGGAGGTTTTCAATGAGGTTCACTGCAGTGGGCTCTTAGTTTTTCCAGACTTGTATATATGATATTAACTACCTTTTAATCTCAAAATAAAGATTTTCTGTTTCTGTATTACGTTGCAAACCAATAATTTACATAAACATGAACAGGATGAAGCCAAGGCTTCTGCTTTCTCCATTCCTTCTGCATTCAAGCAAAAAAAAATTACCAACTTTTATACATTTTTTCCTTTACATTTTATGTTCCGTCTTTGATTTACTTTTATATTATATAATTTTTACTTTTATTGCTTCTGGTACACTATGTAAGGCACCAACTGGGAACCTACTGCTTTTTGCAAACTGCTTCTGCATTTATGTTTTGTCCTCTTTTATCCTTTAGATCTTTAGTTATGCGTCTTGCCTTTGCTCTGCAGAACAATTTGAGTTGCACTTGTATTTTAAAGGTGCTAACAGAGAAAGTTGATTATTTGTTATCCATAAAAGCAGCATTCCTCAGCAGGCAGACACACAGAGAAAAAAGTTAATACTTTGGAAAGGATTCTTTCTTTAAGCTCAAAAGATTATTCCTGTTCAATCTGTAAGACTATTAAAGTAGCTGCAAACAGAGAGCAGGCAGCCAAGAAGAGAATTAAAAACTAACTTTTCAAAGTTCAGCAGCGAATTGTTTATCGCTTCCCTCAGATTGGTAAAGTTCTCACAGAGCTGGGCAGACTTTACTGTGAGAAATGAAGAATGACTCTTAGTTCAGTCCATGTTGCTAAGAAAACTTTTAGAGAAAGTATGAAAATATATGGAAAAGCTTGTTCTGTTAACGTTTTCCCTCAGCTCTTTGGAAACTTTCCTACAAATTAATAAAAGTAACTTCTAAAATACAAAGTGTGACATAAAGTTAGAAACAAAACTCAGAGCTTTCTTATTAGATTTGTTCTCAATTCCACCTGTTTTTGAATAATTTTCAGTTTTTTTTGTAAAGAAAGAGAAAAATGACAAACTACTCAAATTATTTTTTGTTTTCTTTGCTTCATTTTCACACTAAATTTATGTGGATGCAAAAAATGAATCAAATCCAGCAGACAAAACTATTTGTGATTATTTTTGTCACAACTCTCCTTCCTTCAGACACAAATTTAGCAGCTTCAGAAAAAAAAAGAAAGTCAAAGAAAAATAATTTCTCACAGAAATCTTTGAGTAAGATCCGGGTCTCTCCAAGGATTTGAGGACTGAATCATGATGAGTTTTTATAAAGAAAAGTGTTTCTAAATCAGCAAGTGGTGATTAAATTATAAAACACTTTGGGACAATTAATCCCTTTTCTTGATTTATTGATTAACATGTTGATGATGTAAACATAAAATTAAAATTAAAAAGAAACATTGGTGCTTCTTTTTGTAATTTAAAAAGCAGAGAAAAAGAGTCTTTCGTTTCTAATAATGGGACTCTTATTTTAGTTTATTCATTTTCTCCTCTCTTTTGTTAAAATTACCACCAGTGGAAGATTTTTTCGTGACACAAAGAGCAACTAATCTTGTATTGTTATAGGATTGAAGCATTTTTAAATTAGTATTTTCACTTATTTTAGCAGATCTTACAGCAAACTCAAAAATCTGAATTATTCTGGGGAGACAAGTAAAATCATTTATATTTACATTGATTTTAAATAACAAACTTACACATTTGTAGTGGACAGAAAACAAAAAGCAACAGTTTTTGTATCTTTCTGTCCGATTCAGATTATTCACTACAAATGTAGCATTTGTTTGTTTTTTTAAAACTTTAGAGATCAACATTAAGCTGTTCCAGAAGTCAAAACTAAACCACAGAAACTTTGTTCCACTAAACTGTCAATTACCCATAAAGAAAAGCATGATTGGTGTATTTCACAGCGCCGGCTGAATTATCCTGCCTCTCACCGAGGGAAGGCGTTGTTACCTGAGCGTCCATCAGCAGGTGTCTCATCAGGGTCATGGACTTCCTGAGGGTGTCCCTCTCTCCGGGGATGAAGGCCTCCTCCTCATCAGCCAGACTGCAGGGTCGGGTCACCATGAACTGAGCGATCTGGTCGTTCAGGCTGTTCAGAGACTGGACAGCTGCAAAAAAAAAACAAAATACACATTAACAAAAACGTCTCTCTTTGTGTCTCTTTTGCCCTTTTCTGGATCAGACTTTAGTGATCTGAGACGTTTCCTCCGTCCATGACAACTGTTCTCCTCAGAATAATCCCTCATTTAGACAAGACGAGCATTATTAGGCTCAATCAATTACAGAGACTTAGAAATTCACTTTCAGTCCGTTATATAATCCGCTATGTTACGATTAGAGCCACTGTAATAATGTCTACTGTGTTTTTCTTCTTCCGGACTTAACACAATGCAGCCCTCAGAGCTGAGAAGATATATTTATCCCCCAAGAAGCCAAAAATGTAATAAATCATTCAATAATTGAATAAATAAAACTGGATACAAAGCAATTATTTTATCAAAAAATACCAAAAATTGATTAGAAACTTTACATTTATTTTCAGTAGTCTGTTTAAATTTATTTATTAATGCGGCTTTTATTTAATTATCTAATTATTCGTGCTATGGTGCACCTTTAATTATTTTTAATCTGTTACTGTTCAATGTTATAAAGGTTCCTGGTATTTGATTGGCTAACCTGATTGTTTAAGTTCAGTTCAGACCAATCATCTTGAGTTGAGTGATTTTAGCCCCGCCCACTAAGAAGAGCTAAAATGAAGTGAAACAGAAACGAGGCTGATCTGATCAGAGAACGAGAATACGGCAAACAATGAACAGAAATCAGACCCAGAATCAAATAATCAAGACAGAACCTGACAAAAAACGCTTTCAATAATGAAATCTACAATATTAGGGTAGTTTGGGAGTTTAGAAATTAAAAAAACATGTTATTTAGACAGAAGTTGTCAAACAACGATGTGATTCATTTACACAGTAGATTTTTCCTCAGTGTCCTTGAGCAAAGCACCGACTCCGAGCTGCCCACTGATCTGCAATTAAACAGGTGATATATTTCATTAAACTGAGATAAGGGGCAGGATTAAATACGTGTTCACTTCTTCCTGCTCCTTTTCAAACAGAAGAGTAATAGGGTTAGGGTTAGGGTTAGGGTTAGGGTTCAGTATTAGCTTCAGTATGGTCAGCCCCACCAGTTAGCGCAAGCCGAAATAGCAGCTATTGTAACTGCACCTGCTGTGAAGTCAGGAGATGCACAAGCATTTCAGAGCTTTGCTCTCAGAGTTCATCTCCTTGTCAGTATGCTGCTCTCCCTAGAGGGACCTCAGGGGATGGAACTCAACTGTTGCTCCCATGTTGATCACTTACTCAGTAAACTACCCAGATATTATAGAGATGGGTTCATTGAATATCTCCAGCTGCATGGAAAGCTCAACCAAAGGTGCCGCAGATGGCAGATCTGCCTCCACAACGTCTCAGGCTTCTCTGTCCACCCTTCTATTCGACTGGCGTGGACTGCTTTGGACCTTTCCTGGTGAAGATAGGTAGACGGACAGAGAAGCGCTGGGGTGTTATTTTCAAATGTCTCACAACCCGAGCGGTGCACTTAGAGCTCTTGAACTCTATGAATGTGGATGCATTCCTTCTTGCTCTTTGTCGATTTGTTTCCAGACGAGGTCGACCAAAAGAGGTGTTATCAGACTGTGGCACTAACTTCCGAGGTGCCGAAAGAGAACTGAGGGAGACATTTGCAGCCATGGAACCACAACTGAAAGATCAACTGACAGAATACCAGATTGGCTTTAAATTCAACCCACCGAGTTCTCCCCACTTCGGTGGAGCATGGGAACGGGAAATACGCTCGATTAAATCTGGCCTCCAAGTTGCAATTGGCAATCAATCAGTTTCAGAAGATGTTCTCTACACGATTCTGGTGGAAGTAGAGGGAATCTTAAATTCAAAGCCACTAGGTTATGTGTCAGCTGATATAGCCGATTTAGACCCCATCACTCCAAACATCCTCCTTATGGGGCGGCATGATGCCGCTCTGCCTCAAGTGACCTATGCTCCAGCAAGTATAGGGCGACGTAGATGGCGACAGTGTCAGGCACTAGTTGATCAGTTTTGGCTCCAATTCACAAAGAACTACTTGCCGAACCTCCAGACCCGTCAGAAGTGGCAAACATCATCAAAGAACATCACTGTGGGCTCTGTTGTGCTAATCATTGATCCCTCACTCCCAAGAGCTCAATGACCATTTACCTTCGGTGCACTGAGGCTCTACCCTGTTGAACTGTGCACACGTGTGCTGCTGCTTCAATTTATTTGCACCGTCCTGTCAGTAATTCTTCAGTAAACCATTTAAACACCCTGATGACCAGCCTGCTTTCTGACCGAAGCCCTATCGTGATCAGTTAAGAAAATCCAGCAACAGAGGTCAAATCCTCAACAAATGGTCCTTCGAGCCGGATAATTGACTGCGATAGAATGTCATCAGAGGAAAACACAACAACCCACCCTCATACTGATGTACGAGAGTTACATACAAGGCAGCACCGTACACCCAAGCATCTAGAGGAGTACATCCTTGCCGACAACCCTCCTAGGCCTGCTCTGTCCTCCCACCTCGACCACAAAGAGCACAAGGAGCAGATGAGAGCAGCGGCCACAGCAGGCAGTGGACAAGCGGATGGAACCTTTCATCTTGGACCAAGCAGAGCCTCACGTAGCTCTACCCCTGGCGACCTACTGAGCACCACGTCACTCAGACAACTCGTTGAATCCATTTCCAGGACTGAGGAGGAAGAAAAGGTGGAAATGGCTGAAATCACTCAAAAACTATGTCAGTATGAACATCGACAACGTCGTCGCCAAGATCTACTGGAACACATCACATCATTCCTACAGGAGGAAGAAGAGAATGAGGAGACTCACAAAACTGAAGGTGCCACACCCACTCAAGTACGAGCACAATCCTCACTCAACACCCTCACCTGTGTCCACTCTCCATGGCCCTCAACTCCGGCAGAAAGGCAGGTTCACCACATGGAGGCATACACTGAAAGAGACATAACTACAAATATGAACTTCACACCAGAAGGAAAAGCTGAGCTGAGAAATTACAATCCTGGAGTCGTAAGAGAGGGAGCAAACTCTGCATTCATCCCAATACGTTCAACCTCTCCAAAGCACACAAGCTCCTCTCATCCCAGCATCTCAACTGGTCAATTGATGCCAATCTCAAATTTACAACAGCCCATAAGGCCAACTCCCCTTCAAACCCATGTAACAAGGCTATATTGTAGCAAAGATGAAACCAGCTCCAGACACCAAGAGCAGCTGTTAACAACCACAGCCCTTCATTACCTGCCAACAGCCTCATATCCCAGGCCACAAGCAATGATGAACTATCCTCCACCTCAGTCTCCTGCAATTCATGGACAACCCCAATATACACCCATGCCATCATCTGCAATGCCACCACAGGTATTGCCCTTTGTCCCGATGTTGACTGAAATTTCCCCAACCTTTCAGGCACAGTTCCCAGCAAATCAGAGCACAGCTCCGCACAACTTTAGTCTGCAACCACGCCCTATATATGGCGTACCCACACCCAAAATCCCTGATTTCATAACTGATAATGAAAGGGAGTTTGCTAACTTAAAACTAGCATTGGATAACCTGCTGGAACCCTATCCAGATTTGAGTGAAAAATATAAATACCATGTGCTACTCGAACACCTCAAACTCCCAGAGGCTCAAATGATCGGCCAGTCATGCAGACATGATCCATTCCCATATTCAGCAACCATGCATGCACTACAGCTTCAGTATGGTCAGCCCCACCAGTTAGCGCAAGCCGAAATAGCAGCTATTGTAACTGCACCTGCTGTGAAGTCAGGAGATGCACAAGCATTTCAGAGCTTTGCTCTCAGAGTTCATCTCCTTGTCAGTATGCTGCTCTCCCTAGAGGGACCTCAGGGGATGGAACTCAACTGTTGCTCCCATGTTGATCACTTACTCAGTAAACTACCCAGATATTATAGAGATGGGTTCATTGAATATCTCCAGCTGCATGGAAAGCTCAACACCAAGAGTCTTAACCCCTATAACCTACAAGACCTAAATGGTTGGCTCCAAGGTAAAGCGCAGCAGCAGCGTCTGTCAAACAGACTAGTACAACGCTATCAACTGGAGAAACCTGCTAACAATGGCAAAGAAAAAATCCCTTATAAGGGCAAAGGACAAAGTGTAGCTGTGTATCATGGAGCGGATCCCATTCAGCCAAACAGCTGTAACAAACCCGCATCATCTAGTGTTAAGAAACCCTATAATGTACACTGCCTCTTCTGTGACAGCACAGAACATTACATCAGTCGCTGTCCCACCATTAAAGTGCAATCAACAGCAGAGTTGGACAAGTGGATAACAGAAGGCAAACGCTGCTGGAAATGTGCACGTGCTCACACACCTGAGTCTTGCAACCTCAAGAAACCTTGCAGCGACTGTGGTGACATCCATCTCCAAGTGCTCCATGGCATCGCTCAGCATAGCTCCTCTCATCGACAACCTAAACCCTCAGAGAGCCGAGTTTATTTGACACCCAGCACAAACTCTAGCAAAGTGCTCCTGAAAGTGGTTCCAGTTCTGCTGCATAACAAATCTAATTCAGTAGAAACCTTTGCTGTATTAGATGATGGAGCACAACGGACTATGATCTTACCAACAGCTGTCCAGCAGCTCAGGCTAAATGGTGCATTGGAAACCCTCGCCCTACGCACAGTGCGGACAGATGTCACACACCTCCAAGGGTCAAAGGTTAGCTTTGAGATCTCCTCCAAAGACAACCCACAGAAGCGGTTTAAAGTACAGGGAGCCTTTACAGCAGCGGGTCTGGACCTGGTGGAACAAACCTACCCCATACAGACACTTCAAAAACGATATTCCCACCTGCGGGGAATACCCCTGAAGTCATTCAACAACGTACAGCCATTAGTGTTACTTGGCTCAGATCATGTGCACCTCATTACTCCTATAGAACCAATCCGCAAAGGATCTAAAGGAGGTCCCATAGCCATTCACACTACCCTTGGATGGGCCCTCCAAGGAGCAGAAAAGGGTGTGTCAGACCAAGCATTAGTGCAACAATGCTTGTTCACCTCATTCGTCAGCCCAGAAGACCTTCTATATCGAAACGTCGAAAGGTTATGGCAACTTGATGTCCTACCTTTCCGAAATGAAAAAATAGTCGTCCGCTCACGAGAGGACCAAGAGGCCATGAATCTTCTGGAAACAAAAACACAGAGACTCAAAATTGAAGGAATATGCCGTTATGCAACACCCCTCCTGAGGAAACCTGGTGCACCTACACTCAGCAGTTCTATACACTCAGTGATTGCTCATCTGAGAGCCACAGAGAAGCGACTGAAGAAAGAACCAGAGAGAGCAACAATCTACTTAACAGAGATAAACAAGCTCATAAATGCAGGGTATGTCAAAAGACTTCAACCGATGGAGGTGGAACAGTCTGCAGAAGCTTGGTACCTCCCCCATCATCTGGTGCTCCACAACAATAAACCACGCCTAGTCTTCAACTGTTCATTTCGCCACCAAAATATCTCTCTAAATGACCAGCTCTTACCTGGGCCGAAACTGGGTCCATCATTAGTGGGAGTCCTTATCCGATTCAGGCAGCATCAGATTGCAGTGAGCGGTGACATTCGTGCAATGTTTCATCAAATCCATCTCCTGCCAGAGGACAGATCACTCCTTCGGTTCATCTGGAGAGATCTGCACTGCGAAGATCCACCAGAAGTGTACGAATGGCAAGTACTACCATTTGGCACAACAAGTAGCCCATGTTGTGCCATCTTCGCCCTACAACAACATGCTCGTAATCACCAAGATAACCAACCGGAAGTACTGCAGTCGGTGCAGCAGAGCTTCTATGTTGATAACTGCCTTGAGAGTTTTCCCACCATCTCTACAGCTAGAGAAAGAGTTGATCAATTGCGCACTGTATTAGCAGAAGGGGGATTCGACCTCAGACAGTGGGCCAGCAATCAACCAGCAGTAGTAGCCCATCTACCTGCTGACGCCAGATCTTCAGCTACAGAACAGTGGTTAAGCCAGAACCGTACAGACCCACTTGAACCCACCTTAGGTCTGAGATGGAACTGTGCTGCTGACACCCTTGGCTATCAATATCGAATCATTGAACATTCTACACTGACAATGAGGAAAGCCTACCAAGTGTTAGCCAGTCAATATGATCCTCTGGGGTTTATGGTGCCTTTCACAACCCGCGCCAAAGTGATAATCCAGCAACTCTGGTCCAAGCAAAGGGGTTGGGATGACCCCGACCTACCTCCTACCCTCCGAGAAGAATGGGAAACCTGGGAGAGCGAGCTAAAACATCTCAACAGTGTATCCATCCCTCGCTGTTATTTACCACTCTCTGATAAAGGTACAGATGCAAAGTGTGACCTTCACATATTTTGTGATGCCTCAGAGCGAGCATATGGAGCAGTAGCTTACCTGACATTTGATGCAGGAGACACCATCCACACCTCCTTTGTGATGGCCAGGTCCAGGGTTTCTCCGAAACGGCAACAGTCCATACCCCGCCTAGAACTCTGCGCAGCACTAGCTGGAGCGCAATTGTCCAAACTCTTACAAACTGAGATGACGCTCCCCATCCGACAAACAGTTCTTTGGTCTGACTCCACCACAGTATTGGAGTGGATTCAGTCAGAGTCCTGCCGTTATAAGGTGTTTGTCGGAACACGTGTGTCAGAAATACAAGAACTAACTGAGCGTCAAGCTTGGCGGTACGTTGACAGCCCAAACAATCCTGCAGATGATATAACAAGGGGTAAACCACTACTTGAACTAGCAGAAACTGATCGCTGGAGCAAAGGACCTTCATTTCTTAGACAAAGTGCTGAAAATTGGCCAAAGAAACCAGAGCAAACAGGAATAGTGGGCTCATCTGAATTGAAGAGTATCACGTTCTGCTGTTTCACAGCCGTAGAGCCCAACAACATCATCCCTGATGCTACCCAATACAACTCATGGAAAGAACTAGTGGGAGCCATACAACAAGATCATGGGGCGGCAACAGAACCAGTCGATAAACACATTATTAGCCCCCGAGATGCAGAAGTCTTATTGCTGAGAGGATGCCAAGCACATAGCTTCCCAAGAGAAGTAACTGCTCTTAAAGCACAGAAACCTTTACCAAGTAACAGTAATCTGCTCAGCCTTGCTCCAGAGTGGGATGCAGCAATAGGTCTCATCCGTGTGGGCGGAAGGCTACGCAGATTGGAGAACCCAAACATTATAGAGATCCACCCAATTGTGCTCGACCCAAGGCACCCAGCAGTAAAACTTCTCATTAAAGACATGGATGAACACTTAAAACATCCAGGCACGGAACGAGTCTATGCTGAATTAAGGAGACATTACTGGATCTTGCGGGGACGACAGGCAATCCGACACCACCAACTCAACTGCCCCACCTGTCAACGCTGGAGAGCTCAACCAAAGGTGCCGCAGATGGCAGATCTGCCTCCACAACGTCTCAGGCTTCTCTGTCCACCCTTCTATTCGACTGGCGTGGACTGCTTTGGACCTTTCCTGGTGAAGATAGGTAGACGGACAGAGAAGCGCTGGGGTGTTATTTTCAAATGTCTCACAACCCGAGCGGTGCACTTAGAGCTCTTGAACTCTATGAATGTGGATGCATTCCTTCTTGCTCTTTGTCGATTTGTTTCCAGACGAGGTCGACCAAAAGAGGTGTTATCAGACTGTGGCACTAACTTCCGAGGTGCCGAAAGAGAACTGAGGGAGACATTTGCAGCCATGGAACCACAACTGAAAGATCAACTGACAGAATACCAGATTGGCTTTAAATTCAACCCACCGAGTTCTCCCCACTTCGGTGGAGCATGGGAACGGGAAATACGCTCGATTAAATCTGGCCTCCAAGTTGCAATTGGCAATCAATCAGTTTCAGAAGATGTTCTCTACACGATTCTGGTGGAAGTAGAGGGAATCTTAAATTCAAAGCCACTAGGTTATGTGTCAGCTGATATAGCCGATTTAGACCCCATCACTCCAAACATCCTCCTTATGGGGCGGCATGATGCCGCTCTGCCTCAAGTGACCTATGCTCCAGCAAGTATAGGGCGACGTAGATGGCGACAGTGTCAGGCACTAGTTGATCAGTTTTGGCTCCAATTCACAAAGAACTACTTGCCGAACCTCCAGACCCGTCAGAAGTGGCAAACATCATCAAAGAACATCACTGTGGGCTCTGTTGTGCTAATCATTGATCCCTCACTCCCAAGAGCTCAATGGCCCATCGGAAGAATTGTTAAGACTGTTACTAGTCCAGATGGATGCGTCAGAACAGTAGAAGTCAAAGTCAAAGACAAAGTCTACATGAGACCAGTTGCTCGACTCATCGAGCTTCCTGTACTTAAAGATGACATGAAAGAGACTTGAAGAATCTCTAGGTTGACACATTTACAAGTAAATGTGGGGGCGGCTGTTATTAATTCTTCAAGTACTTCAATGACTCATGTCTATGCTTTTATTTTGAAGTGGTTCCCTTTATTGGAAGGAGGTTTGTTCCGTTTATTTCTTCTTCTTGACGTTCAGTTGATCTGTTTGTTGTTTACTGTTGAGACTGGTGCCGCAGTCATTGACGATGTAAGTTGTGGTGTTAGTCATGTGTCATGAATAGGTGGATGTTGGTTGTCACTTCTGACAGCACTTATTTAGTTACAAGTGTGTTCTATAGTTTATGAATGTTTGTTTTGCTCTTAATGGTTGGAATTTAGTGTTGAAACTATCTTTGTATTTGGCTGTTGGTCTTGAGATTTGGGCAGTTGGAAATAGACTGATTCCAGGTGTTGTTCTGCATCATTCAAATTTAAACAGTGCTTTAGAAAGGAATTAATGCTGATATTTAAAGTTTGTTTGCTCACTGATGTTAATTTTTAAATGGTAATTTGAATCTGTATTATTATTGTATTTTCAGAAACTGCTTCAATTTATTTGCACCGTCCTGTCAGTAATTCTTCAGTAAACCATTTAAACACCCTGATGACCAGCCTGCTTTCTGACCGAAGCCCTATCGTGATCAGTTAAGAAAATCCAGCAACAGAGGTCAAATCCTCAACAATAGGAAACAAATTGTTTTGCTCTTGGCCATGTATGCACATGTTTTTCTGTAACCTACTGTTTTTTCTCTTGTTTTAGTTACAAAAACCTGTTTGAAATAAACAAATAAATAAATTAGGTGAATGAGAGTGGTACTCAGTATCAGTGGTATTATTGAATTGATTCATGTGTAAAAGTATTTTAATCTGTCATGTGACGAAAAAGCATTTTATTAGTTGGTCCATTTAAGATTTCATGTAAGTCCATGAAGGGGTGCACCGATTAAAGTTTCCGATTACCGATCTTTTGTAAAAAACCTGAACTACCGATTCTGATTTTGGCCGATACCAATGGTTTTTTGTCTGAAATGTTAGAAAGGCACTGAGTTGGCAGCAGTGGGCTGACAATTGTTAATGAAAACGTGCAGAAATGACCTGGTGGGTCAGATGAGGACAGTGGCTGATTTCCAAGGTAAATATCGGTGGATTAGATCGGGTTCACATGTGAGTATCAGTCGATCTCCAAGCTTCCAAAATTAACTCTTACAATCACAGCGTTCACTGCAGTGGACAGCCATCTAACAGTAATTTTCTTGTGTTTCTTGTGGATTTTTATGTTATAAATGCACAGAGACCACTGAAGTGGACACTAGTGCATCATACCACACACTGCCAACTACTGGCCATCCACTGCAAGTGCAACAAAATATTTATTAAATCCAAAATGGCCGACAGACGAAAAAGCAACTCAGGAACATCTAGTCCCTCCTTCTACTTTAGAAGACTCCGGGAGGTGTAAAAAAATATTGACATCAAGTAACTAAAGAACAAAACTACTGATGTAAATAACTTCTTATTTAGAGAAAACCCACAACTGATCACCCAGAAAAATTAAAAAAAAATTTTTTTCCTACCTTTTTTTTTAAATGTCTTAAGAAAATCTAAATCAAAAACAAAAAATACTGACATAATGGATCATAATTTATGTATGAAAGGGTTGAGGAAATCGGTGCCAATAAATCGGTGCACCACTAATTCCATGTGTTCATTAAACCATCAAAATGCTCAAAATCACACATTTCCCTGATGCAAAACATGTGCTTTGCATATGTTGTACATAATTATATGTAGCACATAATTCATGTGTTATTTTTTGAGGGCATTACTTTGTTCTTCCTCAGCTCTGTTCAGGCTGAGAGGAGAATTTGGACAGGAGCGACAGAGTGACTGAGGCAATATGTGAGTCACCAGTGACAGTCAAGGTCGGGATTTATTTATTTATTTTCCCACAGAATTGATCAAAGATTTTTGGCCGCACCTTCCAGGCTTCTCTTAACCTGCAGAAGCTCAGCAAAGGGAGGGATGTTTACAAGCAGCAAGCAGAGAGAGCATCATCCTGCGGATCAAATCAGAGGATGGCGGCGAGGTTTAGGAAGGGGTGTGAAGACACGGGGGTAAACTGTTTATGACAGCAGCTGATGACTGGATTCCTATTTCACATTCAACATTTACAAGGTGGACCTCTGCAGCCAGAAGATGGCAAAACACTCCAGGTAATGGCATGCTGCTGCTGAAAATGACATGTTGTCAGAGCGAGGAAGCAGGCGCTGCCTCCCATTTCAATTTCCCATCTTGAATGCATTCTTCCACAAAGAGACGGGTGGCTTTTTATGATGAAAACTTCGGGATGACAACCACAAATAGGCCCATGTCAACACTCGGCATCACCGAGCAAAATCCGACCACAAACAAAAAAGTCCTGAAAGAAAATGTCAGAAACGCACTTTGCATTTGCAGCAAATGTTTGCCTCAGCCTTGTGCAGAATCCTCTCTGATCAATGCTCGACTCCAGGTCAGCTGTACGTTTCCAACACTTTCACTTTTAATAATCATGCTGGAACAAACCAGACCAGGCGACAGCGTAAGTATGGCTGTTTGCCTCGGTTCCCTGAACCCAACATGGGAGCGTTTCTACTCTAGTTCACACAAATGTTCAGACAGTTTTGACTGGGTTTGGTCAGTAAAAGTTCATCATGCTGATTATTTTTTAAATAACAGAAAGTGTGAATAAAACTACACAATGAGTTGCCACACTTCATTTTGTTTGTTTTTGAAGCCTTTTAATGCAGTTTCTCAGATACCCTGGGTAATTACCACCTTTCCCAACAACATTGATATTTTTTATCTTCATACTGAAGAGATCTACTGAGTTATTTAGTCTGCAGTGTTGGTTTCAGTGAGGTCAGAAACACATTATTTATTAGGGTAAGTAAATGAGCAGGGGTGTCCAACTCATTTTCATCTTGGTCCATATCAGAAATATGATTGTTCTTAAAGTTGTGCCAGAATCTATTGATAAAACCCATTAAACTGTTAAAATATCAATAAACATCTGTTTGTTTCTTTATTTCAGTCCATCTTTATGATGGACTGATCACACTGATCAGACCATCCAGGATTTTGTGATTGTTTTTGTGGATTTTTGATATCGGAATCACAGATTTTGTGGTGTTAATTTAGAAATATTTGTGCTAATGTCTGATGTTAAATGTGACTTTTTTCTTAATCGCCGTACTTGACATCAAGTAAGGCTGAGGCAGCAGTCACTTAAACTTGATGTTTTTGACCAATTTTGAGAAAAAATTGCAGTAAGAATCAGAAAAAAAATGCGGGGATCTGTTGATTGGCTTAAATTTTACAGATTTGTGGAAAAACTGGAGCAATTTGGCGTTTAGAGAGCCACATAAAAAACTACGACGGGCCAGATTTGGCCCACAGGCCTCGAGTTTGACAGGTGTGGGCTAGAACCTTCAGATTTATTCCCACCTTTATCTTAGTATATCCGGTTGCCTAGCAACCATGACAGCCCAGACTAAAGCTAGCAAAAATGCTACCCAAAAGATTTTCTTTTTTACTTATTCAAAACTTTTTAACTAATTAAATGACTTAATTAAATAAATATATTTTAATAGTGTTAAAATACATGAGTAATAAGAGCCTAACAACACAACCACTTTAAAGGTGACCTACTATGCGTCCTTGAATAAGTTAGGCTGGGTGAATGGGTTATACAAAACATAATATTTCTTAGAAAATGAGATTTTATTCTGCTCAGTTCTGCCTGTTTTGAGCTCCTTTCAGAATGAGATGTTTTAGGGTGTCTTGTCACTTTAAAACCAAATGAGCTGCTGCTGGCCACGCCCCCAACTGAACGTTTACTTGTCTGTGAAAATGGCAGCAAACAGATCTGGTATTACACAATTGTAGAGAACGTGCAGCTGATTAGTCTGGGAGAGTTCCACTTGGGTTGCTAGGTAACGGGGAAAGCCTGCCGATTCTGACTTGACTATCAGAAAGGCTTTTGACATGACTCATTAACCAAAAAACATTAACTTATTGCCAGAAAACAGCTGGGTGGGTTGTTTTCAGCAGTTGGACTGTTTCTAGAAGCCGTAGAAACCCAAATGAAAACACGAAAATGTGCAAAAAAACGGAATTTTGAATAATAGATCTCAGATTTTCATGTTGTACCGCTAGATTTTAACACACTTAAATTTTAAAGTTCAGCCTGCAATGAATCTTGGGATTTGCTGTGCTGTGAAGAATAAGACAGACCAATTCTTCAAATTGATAAAAAAAAGAGGATGTATTTGTGGACCATATGGAAAGGCTTTTAAATTTAGACAATATTGTGACTTAATTTCAAAGGCAGGCTTTAAAGGATGCAGTCCCTGAATTTGGATGGAAATAAGCAAAGATTTGATTTAATACTTAATATGTGAGTTGTTGTTTTTTTATTTACTTCTACACATCGTCGTATTGTTCATTGATGCTTCAGTAGCCTTGTTCTCACCCAACAACCAATGGAGATTCTCTCTGACAAGATGGATGGATGAAAATAGAGGGATGGATGTATGGAAGATACTTAGAGTCGAAAACAAGTTTAAAAGTTCAAGTTACTAGACTTACTGTAAACTTACTTTTTGCTAAAGGAATAAAGTTTCCAAAAGGACACAGCGTGTATAAAGCATGTCTTGGATGTGTTCATTCCCCGCATCTCTGTCTTCTTAATTGTTAGAAGGTAATATTACCATGATGTAATGGCACGCAATCATTTAAATCAGAGGGATATTGTACTTTTTGTGAAGCGCACTCCTACACACAGGTGGCCCTCAGTGGCTGCTGACTGTGAGATGCAGACAGCTCATTACAATCCTTGTTGCCACCCACAGCAGAAAAACAACATCAACAATGAGACTCTAATGAGGCATGTTGGTGTTCAGTCAGCTGGTACAGTGTTTGTGAAGACAGGATTTAATCTCCATATTAAAAAAAAAGGACAAAACTTTCTCATAACACGATGTCCCTGCGCACAGAGAAGTAATCACTCCCATTTTGTGTTATCATTGTTATCACTGGAGTCTTTTTACATGCAGATGTCTGAGATGCAGCTAAATGAGTTCAAAGAACTCTCTTGCGAGAAACCATGCTAAAAAGCAAATAAAACCAAAACCTCGGCTTCTGTTGGAGTTGGAGTCCGCTCGGTTCGGCAGTCAGGCCGTCTCAGCCAAAGCAATTTGAAGCTGCTCCAAACACGATGCTTTTCAATGCCAAAAGGGCCCAGAATCAGTGGAAAGGATCAGGGAGTTTGTCAAAATCCACAGCAATTCCAAGAGAGAAAACTCAGCCACATTTTAATCACTTCACAGCTAAATATTCACACAACACTGAAAAACAGACTGCTTTACTTTGACTCAGGCCTGCAGGTTCTCACTGGATAAAGCTGCTACTCTCTTAATTAAAAAGGTCTTATTGTGTAACATTTGGAAAAACCTCTTTATTCTTAAATCCATTACGCCACTGCTATGAAGTGCTGTCAGAATAAGCAATGGAACAATAAAACTATTTCTCTGATTCATCATTTTTCTCTTTCTGCCAAAAACTGGTTAACAAAATTCGTCAGTCTACTTTGGTCTCAATTTAATTTACAGAGACTTCATGATTCATTTTATTTGTTGTTTTGTTAATTTATTTTGCATGTTTAAAATGTTTCCCAGGTCCAGTGTTAAATGTTCACTAGAATTTAAAAGTTTATTAATCTTTGAGAATGTGTTATTGCATTAAGATTGATTAAAAATGGTCTCAAAACAACATTATAATTTATCGCAATAACTGGACAATTTATCATCCAGCTAAATTTGTTATGGCGACAGGCCTACTGTTATTCTCCGTTTTATTTTCACTAAGTTCCTGCAACAAAACATTGCAAAATGAACAGGAAATGCTCGTCTCTCTTTTAATATTCTGTTCACTTTAAACAGGATATTAAAGTTTGTATTAAAAAATACAGGTGAGGTATGGTTAGTCAAGCCAAAATAAATGAAAATAAATAAAACACACCTCATAAAAGCTTCTAGCTTTCTGTCTGTTGTTACTTCTCTGTATAATATTTATTCAGTCCAACATCTTGCTGATGTTGGTTTATACAAACATCCTCAACATTTAAACCAAGTTGAGCTCTGAGCTTTGACTGGACCATTGCAACAGCTCGATTTTTCACTAATTTCAATTCTGCTGCAGATTTGCGGTTTTGAAGTGCAAAAACACAGATTTTTACCAAGTATTTTAGTCGAGCTTGAAATAAAACAAACTGACTTACTTTTCAGTCAATAATTCCCTAATATTCATGAAAAAGTACTACATAGTTCCACTGGCAGATTATTTCACTTTTAACAACACATTTTTCCTAAGTGGAACTTTTTCATGAATATTAAGGAATTATTTACTTAAAACAAGTTCCCGTCTTGCAGAAAATGTACTGATGAAATATGACAAAACTAAGACATTTGCACTAGAAACTGGAGCAAAAATACTTGGTAGGTAATTTGTCTTGGCACTGCACAGCTTTGGGTCAATTTGCTGGGAACCTCTAATCCTGGGAAGATTGACTGGCAGCAATAACTGCTTCACTGGGATCACTGCTGACGTTTTTCGCTCTTGGTTCTGCGTCAGCTGAGCTGCCGTCTGCGCTCCAGAACAGCAAGCCGCCAAACTCCTGCTTTTAATCGAGAGAGTCACACTCGTCTGGGATCAATTAATCAAAAACAGTTGACCCGCAACACCTGCCTGCTACCCCTATTAGTATTTTTTGTATTTCATATTTTATTGAATGTGCAAAGTTATAATTAAATTTACAGCAATACAATAAATACACTTTCAAAGGACTGGGTATATAAACCTATAAAAACCTACAGCAACATCACAAAATGATCTCATCCCATTTATATATCAGTATATCTTCATTCTACTTTCAGATTCTTGCAATACATTCAATGACATGCTACTAATAGCTCTAATAATATGAACAAAAATAATGATAACGTTGACGCCAACAATGTTGTGTGACAACAATTTAATACATCAAGACAGTTTCTCTTATTTAGTCTAAACCATTTCCTTATACAAAAGCTTGAATAGCTTAATTTTGTCTTTAGGAGAGCCGTTTCAGCATTATAATACACAGATATCATATATATTGGGCAAACAGCAAGGAACAAGCACAATTTAGTTTTTGCATTTCAAAGAAACTCTGCATGCCTTTGAATTTCTGTGTCCATATTTGTTATGAAAATAAAATTCCTTGCTTGTGTTTGTCCGTCTTCCACCGCTCATTTCTTCCTTTAGTTGGATGAAGTTTTGTCTTCCTGGCAATAAGCCTCCTCACCTGCATGGGTTCTTCATAAGTCGGCCATTTTCACTTCCTCTTCAAAACACTGTTGTTCATGACTGGCTGATAATAATAATCCCCTCTCTAATTTGATTAGGGGTTTTTTTTTATGTTACATTCATAAATCCTAAGTCTGATTTTATGTCTGCAAATCATCTCAACAGTCAGTCTAGTATTGTTTACCTATCAGCACATCTGTAAAATACCTGCAGAAAATCATCACTGGTTTCTTTGACTAACCTTCCAGCTATTACTGTACATTATTTTAACTTTGTTTCTTATATATCTTTAGACTTTTGTCTTCATATGAACCTCAGTGTCCCGTCACTTTGCTGCTTATACACCTGAATTTTCCCACTGTGGGACAATAAAGGCTTTTTCCTTTCTATTCTAACTACACAGCCATTTTATTAGTTCTCCAAATCAACTTTTACTGTTTCTAAGCTCCACTTTCTGTTCCTTTCTGGATGTAAGCTGGGAAGTTTGCAGTCCAAGCAAAATTTCTGGTGGCATGCTGGTGATTTACATAATTAGCATTAGGACCCTCTGCCTAATACTGCGTGGGTCCCAGTTCTGCTGCCAAAACAGCACTGAACCGTTAAAAAGGCATTAACTCCATTGGATACATGAATCTATGTTATGGTATCTGGCACCAACATGACAGCCGCAGATCCTATAAGTTCTGGGTTTAGCGAGTTGATGCCTCCGTGGACTGAACTCGTTCACACTCGCTCCTTCTCGATCCTTGTCTTTAAAGTCGACCTCATCAAGCTTCCTGAACCTCTGCTGAACCATTTTTGGTTTCTGGAAGGGTGAATTATCGTTCTGAAGCAGAGCTGAGGCACTGGAGGCGGTAATCTACATTGATGGGAGGAACCGGTGTCAGCATGGGGTCAGTCTCCATCTTACCATGGAATGATCGACACCAACATCAATCGAGAGAAGTGAGGTCTGCACTGCGGCTGATGCTCTTTGTCACCTCCTGGACGAATCGCTGAACTCTTGGAGTTATTTTGATAGACGAGCCATTCCTAGAAGGATTCAGTGTCCATGTTTTCTGCCTTTGTGGGTGGATGGCGGCTTTTTGTGTTTTTGTTTAAGAGCTTTTAGCAACACCATGTTTTCAGACAGGGCCTATTGTAGGAAACCTATGAAAGATTTTTATTTTGCACTTCCATTTGAGTCTCAACTGTTTCTAAAACCAACTCAAGCGCTTAAAAAAAAAAAAACAACCACCAGTCGTTTTTTGCAAAAGTAACATCACAACTCAGCAGGCACTGCCCTGTAACCTAGCAACCCCAGCAGAGTTCCACTGGTTACCTAGCAACCCCGGCAGAGTTCCACCGGTTACCTAGCAACCCCAGCAGAGTTCCGCCGGTTACCTAGCAACCACAGCGGAACTCCAGCCAGCTGGTTTTACTGCTGTATGTGCTGTACAATGACTTCTGGAAAAGACAAATGTTGTATTGTTGACTTACCATTCAGAAACCACTTGGTGTATTCTTGTTGGTTGTGCAGGGAGGCGCCACTTATGCTTTTCAAAGATGTACAGTCGAATTATTGCCCATCTTTTTGGAGCCATTTTCATGTGTGAGCGTAAACACTGATTTGGGGGCGTGGACAGGAGCAGCTTATTTGGATTTAAAGTGACACAATGCCCTAAAACAGCTCATTCTGAAAGGAGCTCAAAACAGGCAGGACTGATCAAACTAAAACATCAGTCTGGTCACTTCTGCTTACTGGCATTTGCACAGTTTTATGCAGTTCAAATAATATTTCCGCAGGTAATTACAAATATATATTTTCTACAGTTATTTAAGATTTAACAATGATTTTGTGCAAAAAAACCAAAAACAAACATCTTTTGTAGACCATTAACTTGCTCAAGGAAGCATAATAGTCTTTAAAGTGTTTTGTTTGTAAGAGTTTATCAGTAATCAAGTTAGTGAAGATGAATAAAAGACGTGCTTAATCACTGTTAGTTCATGATTTAGCAAAGGGGTGAGTAACTCTTTCCTTTAATGAGTAAAATCATCTGAAATTTGCTTGAGAATAAACTAAAACTAATGAACAAAAAAAAAACAAAGAGTCCCTTAACACATCAATCTGATCTCCAGGTGTAAAGGATTTAATTTGCTTAAGGATTTCATCCATGAAGCCAAAACATGAGGATGAAACCAGACATCACCATAATCTGAAGGATTTAAGATTAATGGGATCAGCCAGACATCTGATCAAACACTTCTCTCAACATTTCTGCTCTACAGCAGCTTCGCTTCACACATCTCTTATCTGCAAATGTAGAATATGCAGATCTCATTTCCAGCAAAAAAAAAAAAAAATCCAAGCAGAGGAGATAAAAGCCTTTCTGGCACTCTCCAATTGAGCTATCATAATCTCAGCATGACAACTTCTCCATCCGAACATAAAAACCCGGAAACGGGGAATCCAAAATGCCCGTGGCAACACTGCCACCATCTGGTAGCTCTGACCCTTCGCTGCAACGTCGAAATGAAAAGCATCCTTCTCTTACCATTTATTAGAAGCTTGATTCATTCTCACTTTTATTACCATTACAGAGCATATTCCAGTAAAATATTTGACATTTAAGACATAAATTATTTATTATACTCGATAATTTGAACCTTTTATCTTTTTAAATGCCCCCACTTTTAATAACATGCAATTACCCACAAAGATGAATGGGAAAAACTACAAGAAAAAGGTCACTGCACATCCATTCTGACGCTAATTCACGACTGAGTAATAACCCGTACTTTATTCAGACTGCGCTCTACTTCGGTTTAATGGGTGAAGCTGATTTGGGATAACTTTGATCAGTGTGCCACCTAGTGAGGAGAATAAGAGACAGAAATACCTCGCCGCTCTTCTACTCTTTGAGTCAAAGACTTCAGAAACACAAAAGCTCAGAGGGGAGTCAGATCATTGATTGAACATAAAAACTCTGATGGTTTTAATAATCCTCCAGCTGATGAAACCACTCTGCACTTAAATTCCTCCTCTCAGCTCTGAGTAAAACTCACACAGGTTACAGATTTCCACACTGTAAGTGCAGGGGAGTCAGAGAGAGAGAAGGGATATCTGCCCGAACAAAAGGTTACGAGCTCTTCAGCGCGTGCATTATGTCTTTAGAAACATCTCAAATTAATCACAGAGGACGAGAAAGAAAAGGCAGCACAGAGGAAAAAAAAACACCTGCAGTTATTGCTGCTTGCACTTTACTGCAATCTGCCTCATCTACTTCCACTTCGCTTACTTTAAATATCTCCCACTGTGACTTTGATGAAAAATCTTCAAAAGTGTCTTGCTGTGTAGGTGGAAGAAAAACAACATTAGTGACAGGCACAGCCGCGAAGGCAGAAGCTTACATAAAAACAGTTTATTCCCTTTGTGAACTATTGTTTAGTCTGGTAGACTAAAGCCGTTCTCTGTTATGCAAAAGAGTTTCCCAGCTAAACATCACTGCTAGCAAAGCAACCTGCAAACTTATCCGCATCGCGCAAGAAGTCTTTACATAGACTGGGCCTGTATGTACAATAATCCAACACTGAAAAGTAAAATCTAACTTTAAATTTGGTTTAGGTGATTCAATTGACAAAAAAACATAAAGTCATCAATATCACACTTATTGGCATCAACATATAATACATTATTTTAAGTTGGTTGCTGAGTTTTTTTTAGTAATTTAGGACTTCTCATTTCCCTGTGGAGTTTAATTATGATGCGACACAGAGGCCCATTTCACTGGGCTACTGTTCAAAATGGGACAGATAGGCAAAGATGTCTATCATGAAGCAAATATGAAAGAACAAGAACATACAACGTTAACTCAAACACATGTCCAGGCTGAAACGATTAATCAAATCAATTATTGAAATGATCTTCAGCTATTTAATAACAGATTAATTGTTAACTGGAGCATACAGGGTCAAAAATGTTAATTTGGGGAAGTAACATACTCAGACGTAGTTTTAGCTTCACCCAGTTCAAATTCTGGCAAAAAAAAAAATCTACCTGTTAAACACCTTTTGCTGTCTAATTATTAAGTGGTTAATCCATAAAATAGTCAACAGATTAGTCCTAAATTGTACTCATGCCAAGTCAAGCAGAAACATCTGAGCTTTTCATGTTGATGATAAATATTTTTTTAGCTGCAGATGCATCTTTTGAAACAAATGATCAAGTGTGCAACTAAAGGAAAGCTGTTATTTAACTTCTTTCAGTAAAATGTTTATTTTATTCCTAAAAAAAAAGGAATTGAATTATTAAAATTCAAATTTAAAAATACTTTATTAATCCCAAAGGAAAATCAAATTTAATACAATAATTTAATAATAATAATAATAATAATGATAATAATAATAATAATAATACAACATTTATAATGATATAACATTATATTTGCTGATTTGAATCTTTTAATATATTTCTAATATTGTATATAAAGTCTTAAGTGGTTAAATTAAAAGTCTGCAGAATGTGCCAATTATGTCACTAATCAATTAATGTTCAGAATAATTGATGGTCAGTTATGAAAATAATTAGTTACAGCCTAATACACATATATTATATATAACCATTTTAAAAACTTTTTGATCTCATGTTGAAACAGGCGACGTCAAAAGATGAACACATTCTTTAGTGGTGAAATGAGGAGAAAATGCTAAAAATGGTAAGAATTAAATAAAGTATAAGATAAAGTTTGCATTTTATTTTAAAAACTGTGACGGCCCAGAGAATGGGAGCGATTTCTATTTGTGCCATATCACATGAAGCACAGAGCCAGTGCAAACCTGAAGTATGTCGAGCTGTATTGCAAGTAGCGAAAGTTTGTTTTTAAAATTTAAAGTGAACAAAACCAGCCATAGATTTGGAGGTGGCAGTAAGTCGTTGGCAAAAGAAGCGAGGACAGAGATGCAAACCAAAGGAGCTGACAAATGTTAGCCAAGAAGGAGGGCAGATTGTCTACTGGTTCATTTTTAACAGCTCAAAGTCATTTAATGTACATAAATGTCATAAATGTTAATTAGCTCTGAGCTAATTAACACTCATGATATGAGAAGTAGAGGAGAATAATATGAGAAAGTTCAGCGTCAGCGCACACAGGCGCCAGGGCATTGTGGGTACACACAACCAGAACAAACACTTGGAGAAACTGATCGCAGTTACACGTGGAGGGCAGACGAGATAAAAACTCAGGATAGCAACATGGTCTGATGAAAGTATCTCACAGCTGCTGCCAAGCACGAACAACAATGAGAAAGATTTCAAGCTAATTAGTGTGAAAGGCTGTGGGATTCACCCAAGCACACAGGTGGAAAACCTCCGCCAACAATATATAGAAACACATGACATGCTCAGAGGAAGTGGCAGCTCAGGAGATGAAAAGAAGAAAGTTTTCTTTACATAAAGAGCTGCATATCAGTCTTCGCCTCACGGGAAGACGTTTTTCAGAAGCTAGGCTGCAGCTCATTTGACAAACGATTTGGTGAAAACAAACTTGCACCAGCGGAACGGAGCAACTCTGGTCCAACTGAGGCCCAGAGCATCCACAGGACTACCATGTGAGAAGACGGATTAAATCTCCATGACGACCATTACGGTCTGTTTGTGTGCTGAATGGATGCTTCAGTCACTACATCACACAGCTAACTTTAACTGGACTTGTTGACGCTTCAGGTTTATTTGTACCACATCAGCAACAGGGCATTTCAAAGTGCTTTAAATCATAAAAACTCAAGAATACAAAGTCATAGAAAACAGTCAACAACTGAAACATTACACTTTGTCGTCGTTACACAACAAAATGTTAACTGTTTCGTTTTATCATGTTTCAAAAGCAACTCTAAACAGGTGGGGTTTTTGAAAGTTTGTCCAAATTTGTGGGGCGTAGAAGCTGAATGCTGCTTCTCCTCGTTTGGTTCTGGTTCTGGGGATGCAGAGCAGAACCATAACCAGGAGACCTGAGAGGTCCGGAAGGTTGCTATGACAACAGCAGATCTTTAATTCATTGTGGTGCAAAACCGTTCAGTGATTTATAAACTAACAGTATTTTAAAGTCTAACACTACAGGCGGATCTGAAGAGAGATAAAATGGGAAAGAACATAATCTCCACTCTTAAATCTGCTGCAGGATCAAGGATTTGGTACATTTACTCAGTTACATGAGATTTATTTGGGGGAAAAATTACTTTTAGGAGTATTACTATTACACTGTACTTTTTACCTGTAGATTTTCTGCCAACTGTGAGTAACTTCACTGAAGAACAAACATGTTTTAACCAAAAATTCATCGGACACACACCTGATGTTTTTGTTGAAGTTTCATTAGTTTTATGTTGAAAGAAACAGATTTTTTTTCCTTTTGTCTAATTTTGTTATTTTGTAATTGATATTTGAATTATTTTCATTCTGACCTTTAAAATACTTACATTTATAAATTATTTTATATTTTGGTCCGTCTAATGGTGTAATTTTTAAATAGTAAATGGTTGGTACTCAATACTTGCGTAACTTTTTTACCAAATACTTTTACACTCTTACTTGACTTCTTAACTTCTAGGATGGTTAGTTTTTACTTTTACTTGAATAAAATATGTAGAAGTAGTGCTACTGTTACTTGAGTACATTTAATCCAGTGTGTTGGAGAAGGAATGCATCTCAAAGTTGCAGGACTGCAGCTCTCCATGCCTGGAGTCGGGCCCTCCTGATCCAAAGAGAGATGGTTTGCCAGACACACAATCGACCTTCGTTAATGGCCGCCTCAGTCAGCAGTCCACACGTTTATCACAGGTATCACAGTGAGACTGGAGGGAGCTGAATGATGATGAAGCTGGAATCATCAAAGCGTGATGCAAACATTTTGCTGGTTCTTCACATCACTAACAAATATGCAGATCTGATCGCACATAAACAAGATGCTTCACTTCCAGCTGCTTCCAACTGCAGTTTTAAAGGACGAAAACATAAGAAGAAACTCTGAAGACAGTTGTGGCAAACAGAGTAAAAGCGACGTTTCTTCATCTGCTGCTGATATGAGGAGAGCAAATGAGGATCCTCTCGTCTTCACAGAGCCGAGGTTAACGCTTGCTTGTTAGAGAAGAGCTGTGTGAGCTCACACATGACATTTTAAAATCCTGACGCTTCACGCTGGAGTGCATCTCAAAAGCCGAGGCTGGAAGCAGCACCGGTGACAAGCCTTCCACCAATTAGGACTGTTTGCGCGAGCGAGCCTGAACCCGTCTTTCAGGACAGATGAAAGTGGGTCAGAGCCGCTGCGTATCTTTGTGCTGCAGCACAATGGCAGGTAGAGCACACAACTCATAAACTTTAAGTACGACAGACGGGGATTAAACAGAGAAACTTTAAATTAGCTCTAATATGGGGTGACGGCTCAAAACCATTATCATTATCAGCTGCTTTGATGCCGGAAATTCACTTTCTGAGCAGGTGTCGTCTTATTGGACGTGCAGGTATTGCCTCTATCATTCATTACCACGTTTATCTGCAGGTAAACAGCCCGGCGAGTTCAAAGGCGCTTCAAATCAACACTTTTACCGAGTTCGACATTCCTGTGAGGTAAAAACTGTTGCCAGCCCGTTCTCTG
Organism: Poecilia mexicana; assembly: GCF_051168715.1. Lineage (NCBI taxonomy): Eukaryota > Metazoa > Chordata > Actinopteri > Cyprinodontiformes > Poeciliidae > Poecilia > Poecilia mexicana. Next base: position 18,990,745 of record NW_028263374.1, read on the forward strand.
GGCTTTTCTGACTCCTCTCCCACATCAAACAGTGAGAACTCTCCATATTCACATGCCTGCTACTCGTGAGCCTGAGGAGAACAGAGCAGAGTGCTGTTTAATGATGCTCAGCATGTCTCTGTATGCCAGAGTCTGCGGAGGACAGAGCCAGCCGAGGAGACATCAGAGCCGAGGTGGAGAGCGCCAGAAACCACTTGACTTAATAGCCAACGGTCGGCTGTGGAAGTGAACCGGGTCAGGGAGAGTGACTCTGAATTTTAGCCGGTGTTTAATGTTTTTGAACTCAAATCTCCACGGATTTCCAATGACTTGCCCACTGGGGATAGAAAAAGCAGCATTAGACGTTCATAGGAAGCAACTTCTTTGGTTTTATTTTCTTTTTCTTACATTAAATATAAAGACTCGACTAAAGAAAATGCAGGTTCTCCAGTAGAAGCCGGGCGGCACACAAAGATCAGCTGCAGATCAAACTGAGCACCAGAATGAGGAGAAAAGGGTTTAAGTGACTTGTTGTTGCTCCCAGATGAGCCGCTTCAACAAACAGGGATTTTCACTCACATCCACCTCAGGTTCGCAGAGAACGGCCCAAAAAACATTGAGACAGTGGCTGTGTTTCCATTACAAATGGACAAAACTTTGTCAGCATTTCGCTAATGTAAAAAAAACAACAACACTATTTCATAATGGCTGAATTTCCAATAAGAAATGTAATTAAAATCACATGTGAATAAGTAATAAAAAAAATCCTCCAACCACTTCCTGTTGTTTTCTGCATCTTTTTAGCAACATCATGTTGCTGATCAAGACTTTGTAATATTACAAAATATTATTTGTAATATTTTTCATTGATTTGCATTGATAAATATTACAAATAAATTTAGCATTTTTGCATAATACACAAATTTTGATCACAGCTGGAACACCACCTCATCCTAGTGCAAACACCTCTTATCAAAAAATATGAGTTTTTATGAAATTGGCATGTTTCTACTAAGCAAATTTATTTTTGAAAAGTCAGATTGTGAAGCTAAATGGTCAGTGGAAATGCAGCTGCTGTCATTCAACTCATTAAAAGCAGTATTTAGACTTTTACTGTTACTCTTGTTAATCCTGTTGCTTCCGCGTGATTTTTTTGTTCAACTCTGGCTCCCTGTGCCCGCCATGATTTTTGTTTTCAATGTTTTGTTCTCCATTCTTTCATTAAAATCCACATAATCTACTCAACGCCTCCGCCTGCTGCGTCTGAGTCCACTTTAAACAGCAGGACAGTTTATTTGCTGTTCTGCGTTACTCTGGTTGAGACATCCAGAAAGCTCTGCGAACCCGGCGCCCTCTGAGACGGCGTTAGTATCGGCTGTGATTTGCTCGCTATGCAGTTTGGCTCAGGACAGAATCACTCAGTCGCTCTCATCTACAGGCAACAGCAGGACTTCATGACTTCCTCCAGCAAAATGAGAATCGTATCTTCACACAAACTCACCAGCCTACATTTTCCTCCTACTGGGCTTTAAACCAGTCTGCAAGCAACATTTCATTTAAATACTTTTACACCAACAAAACCTCCAATATCTTATGGAAAAAACATTTTAGGTGTTTTTTAACAGGAAAAACATTGTAGTATTAAAAAGTTGTAATCACAGAGTGAATTTTTTTTAACTCTGCACTTTAAAGCTCATCACTAAACTGCACAGCCTGCATGTTGAGAACGCCTGAGAGGATCAGCCGTAGTTTCTCTGAAGATAGGAGCGCCTCCAGTAAAATCACCATCCATAATTATAATCCGTATATGAAAACAAGATTCACTGGATCAGCTTTTGACTAAAACTGGCTTCAGTTTTAGAAGAAGGGTCATTGCTGCAAAGCAGGGTGAAATTAGAGAGTGAAATGAAATGAGATTGTCACTGTAATGGTTTAAGTCATAAACCTTAATGCATTTTATTGGAATATGTGATCAATACAAAGTACAGAACAACTATGAAGGGAACTAAAATGTAATAAACCACAGGGTCGTTGCTGCTCAGTCTTTTATTTCACATTTGCTCATCTGGACCCATCTTTGTTTATTTTTCTTTACAAAATAACTCAAGTTCAGTCAGATTTTCACCAATTTTCAACTTTCCACTTGGGCTTCTGCCTGGACTTTGACTGGGCCACTCTAATTAATAGTTTCAAAAATAATTCAATGCAAATTTAGCTGCTCAGGACATGTGGTGAATGCAGATGGAAACTTTATTCAAACTGAAATCATCTTAAAGTGTTCTTTTAGTGTTCATCTTTAAACATGTTATTTGTAATCTTTTACAAGAATATCTATTCCGTTTCAAAGACAGTCACTGGAACACTGTTCTTATTGTGCTGAACTGACAAACTTTTAGCTATTTCTTTCATTTGGCATTGTTTCTATTGCAAATTTGATTTTATTTATTTAGATTCTGTTCCAGCAAACAAAACCAAATAGTGTCATCACTGTCAGGCAAAAACCTTGTATCTCCATTTTCATACTCTTCACTGACAAATTTCCAATGAAAAGTTTCCAGAAGAGCTCATAACTTTGACCAGTCAGAATAAATTTACATTTAGGAGCAATATGTTTTTCGAGTTATTTGGAAGCGTGGCACCGATTTGAAATTCACACCACATCTCTGCCTCTGTTTGAAGATTGCTCTGCAGCTTTTTTCTTATCCCAGTATTCCTCTGCTCCTCTGTGTTACTTTGTCTGCTCTGCGGTGGATTGTGACAGCATTGTGGCAAGACTCTGACAAAAACTGATGTTTCGAAAAAGAAAGAGAAGCGAGGAGAAGTGAGCAGAGCGACGTAGATTTGCAGAGTCAGCACGCGGGCAGAAAACACAGCAGGAATGTGAACAGCACACTGCAAGCTGCTCCTGAGGTGTGTGCACTAAATTAGACCAGTTTTCCTCTCTGCAGCATGGAGTTTTGCACCATGGGCTGCTGGAGCGTACAGTATGCTCATGCAGTAACGAAAAATGTTGACACAGTTACACAAACCTCAAAATACAGTAATCAGCCTCCAAAAAAAAGCAGGATTAGTCCCTGTGTGAAATCTGCTGATGCTCATACCTTAAGCACTCTCCACAGCAGATCAGGCAGCGACAAATTTAGCTGCTTCTTGGTGCTGCAGATGAGTGACTATTAAATCCAAGAGATGTGTCCGCTGAGCGAGCAGAATTCAGCTTATGCGCATTCACTTAAACTTTTCCCAATCACCCTCTTTTTGTGTGAGTGTGTGTGTGGAAGAGATTAACAAAGAGACATAGATTATGGTAAGCGGCAAGGCGGTGGGTAAAATATGTGCAATCTTTTAAAACAATGCAGAGCCATGTAGGAATAAAGAGAATTAGAAACAGGAAGGTGCTTACTGCAGGAAATACATTTAGAATATTATTTTAGAGCATGAAAAATGTCAATCTCAACAGTTTTGACCCTGAAATTCAAGTTAGCTTTCAGTGCAAAGAAGTGGATTTTATGTTGTGATGTAAAAATATTTTTTCTCACATCATAACCACAAACTTCAGTGTATACTAGTGGTTAAGTTAGAGCATAATCCTGAAATACATATTGCAAAAAACAACAAAAAAACAGTTATGGTTTACAGATAAGTTTTAAAAGTGTGACATGCATTTGCATTAAGCGCCCTTTACTGTGATGATCTTAAAAGAGATCCAGTGTACTCAATTTCCTTTTGAAATAACCTAACTTATAATAAATAAGTTAGGCTTTTTAGTATACCTAACTTTTACAACTTGTGGTTGTAAAATGTGAAAAAGTTCAAGGGGAGAGCAGCAAGAAGGCAGTGTTGAAGTAAATCCTGTTCCCAGTTTACTACAAGCCATGTTGGAGGCACAGAAAGAACGTGAAGCCGTCATTTCAGACCAAAATCTAACTTTATCACCTGAATACAAAATGGTGTGTGCAGAGGAAACTTAACCCTGCATATCAACTTAAACACACGCTCTCTAATGCTGTGTTCACGCTGAACACGTTTCGAGCGACAGAAATGCGTTCGACGCTTCAAGTTGGACACTTTTACGCTTTGAAGTCAGACACTTGACATGTTACGCTAGACGAGCGTTGGGACGAGCCGCTGCCAGTTTCTTTGTACAACGGAGGATGAAATTGAGGGTGGCAGCAAAGTATCATGTTCTCAAAGCTTCTGCAATCACAACAAACGCTCAAATGTCTTTGCTGAGCATTTTGTGTTCAGTTTCTATTGAACAAACAACAGCAACAGCTGATAACGGCACAATGCGGTTTGGAGCCTCTTGCCTTTATTTCCTCTCCCGGTTACTTTGAACAATGCAGATGAAATACTGAATGTATAGGTTCGATTTACTGAAAACAACTAAATGTGGCCATTGGGCGCATGTTTTGAATTCACCAGAACCTGAGCCCAGTTTGATGACCTGCCAAACCACATCGGTGCCTCCATCTCCTGGCAGGACACCAACTACAGGCCACTGCGTCACAAAGCAGAGTGTTTAATGTTTGACGCTCTGCGTCAACCAATCAGAGACTCTGCTTTGGTCAGATTATCCAACTCAAGCGTTGGACGAACTTGGCACGCGTTGAACGCTCAAAACGCTCAAAACATTCGAAACACTTTAATTGTGCAACGCTAGACATTCGAAACACAAAGCAACGCTCTGCGACGCGCAACCACATACCTTTGAATATAAACCAGACGCTCATGACACTCAAATCGTATTTGGTGTGAAGCAGAGTAAGAGAAGGGACAGGTTAGACAATAAATCGATAACAATATATACTGCGATAGAAATGTGATCAATATAAATAGATAAGACATCTGATAGAATATTCAGTATATAGAATATTCACTGAACTCCAATTTAAAAACGCACAGCATTCTGGGAGATGTAGGCAGAGGAAAGGCTTTAGCTGCTCGACTTCTCAAGCCCAGCCATGCGCGCTTGGTGTCCTTAACTACTCACTCTTTGGTTACCTAGCAACTCACTCACTCTTTGGTTACCTAGCAACAACCAGTTGAGTAACTGGCACAGCAGCAGTTTAAGGTTTTGCCTCACTCTGCTTACAAATAAAACGGCGTGGAGTGAAAACTGTGAATTGGGAGGTTTTGGGTTCAGTTTTGATTATTTGTTCTGTGTGTCTGCCTTAGTTATTCTTATTTTGATTTGATCTGACTTGTTCTGTTTTACTTATATCTGATATAGTTCCCCTGTTTGTTTACTCTCTCATCACACCTGGTTGTTGGATTCTCCTGTTATTTTCCAGTCAAACTCTGTTGCTCCATGTTATCCGCTCACTGTTTTTCCTGGCTGCTTGTGTTTTCCTTCCCGTTGTAAGTCGTTTTTGAAGTTTTTAATTAAACTTCATTCATCGTTATCCGCTTTCTGCTTCCGCTTGCATTTTGGTTCGACCTTCACTCACAACATGACAAATATATTCATGAGTTACTTATATACGACTCGAAAAATACAAAGATGAACTGAATACAAATGTTGGGAAAGGTTCAGACGTTAAGATGTTAAATGTAACTGATAAGCTTGACTGTAACTTAGTTTATTGTAAAACACAGACATGTCAAAACCTGACATGAAACATTTCTGGTCAGTCCAACAAAGTAAATTTCACAAACTTTAACCAAGTATTGTCTAGTTATAGTGCCAATATCTTAACACACTTGAAACAAGACCAAACTAACTTACTATTAACATTTGAAGAAGATGTAGGAGCTTGTTTTAAGTAAATAGTTAATTAATAATGATGAAAAAGAACAGATTCAAGGTTTTAATCAGGAAACCTGTTAAGCCTGGTGGTTGGCAATCATTCATCCAGCAGCCTGCTGCATTTTTGAGTTAAAAAATGTTTAAAGTTCACAGAAAATTTGAAAATATCACTTGATAATTATGTGTTATTGGAAGATTAATATCTGAACACCAACTATAAAGTCTTAAAAAATTCGAACATTAAAAAAATGTAAATAAATAAACTAAACTAAGCCTGGTGGGGGCACAAGTAAAGCCTGTTGACCCGCCAGGCTTATAATACACTGGGGGAAAAATGTTTTGTCATGAGTGAAATAATCTACCAGTGGAACTAGAACTTTTTCATCAATATTAAGCAATTATTTACTTAAAACAAGCTCTTATATCTTGCTGAAAAGCTACTTGTAAAGTTAGTTTGATCATATTTCAACTGCATTTAAATACATCTGCACTAGAAACCACACTAAAAATACTTGGTAAAAATTTTGTGTTTTTGCAGTGCAGTTACATGCAATCTACAAAGTTCTGCTATAATCTAATTATAAAAATGCAATTAGCAGCAGTCAATCCAGCAGGTTGAACAAAATCTATAAACAGTGCATAACACACTCTGTTCTCAGGGATACATTTTGTTTCCAGTGTTTCCAGTCTGCAGATGTTAATCTAAAAGCACCAGGGTGACTCAATTTATCTCAGGGCAGACTTTTACTACAAGTAAATGCAATTTGGTTAGATTTAAATAGTAGTGTGGTAAGTTTATTTAGAAAACATGCAGAGTCTACAACTGTACCTCCTGCAGCTTAGCGTCTGTCTCATCATGCGATGAACTGAGACGTCTGGAGTTAGTGAAACTTGACTGACTTTCCTGTCAGTCATCGAGAACGGGTTGATCGCTTTTACCGACAGAAACCAGAGCTTCTTGTTTCTGCTGAGCAAACAACACGGCAAGTGAGCTCTCAAATCTGTTCATCGATCGTTTACTAATGTGTACTAATGAAGATAAATGTGACTGATGCAAGAGTCTCAAAAACCTGTAACTGTACACAACAAGTGTGAATGTGGAGCCTGATGACTTTACAGCTGTGATGGTTTGTTAGGAGTTATGCGGCTTATGTGACCTGCTGAGTTTCAGCTCCTGATTTTATCAAATCCAATATGGAAACAAGAGGAAGGAGGGCTGTATAAATTACACTTGTATTGACTCTGAGCAAGTGATTTCCAGTGTGGGAGGTCCGTTCAATAAAGTAGATTGGAGTGAATGTAATCAGGCAGGTTCAGTGGTGCTTCGTGTTTTTGCTAATTTAATATACCTGAAATAACATTTACAGAGCGGCATCTAAGAAAAAAAAATACAAAGACAGCTTCCTCTGATGGGATTTGTTTCAGGAAGCACCTGCAGTGAACGCCGTTCTGTCAAAGACGCCCTCACAGAGAGTCTCTAAATGATATTAAAGCCGATGGCCAGCAGCCCTGGAGTCTAACCGGGATGAAAACACTGGATGAAAGCCAGCACCTTGACCTCCCGCTGCAGCGACACGACGATGATAAAACACAGGAGGCACGATGACAACATTCAGAGTTATAGGCGGATCCCATCTTCGGACGAGGGGGCCAGAAAACCGCAGAGCGAGCCGGTTCCAGCACCGCCGTGGCCCAGCGGAGCAGAACGGTGACTACGGGTCGCTCTGGGAGCCGAACTCCGGCCGAGACGGAGCGGAGGCTGAGCTGGCAGGGATTTGTGCAGACGCAGTGATCGAACACACGAGGCTTGTTTTATGTAGATGTTTAGCCTCAAAAACTTTGAGTCGCCGCAGGCAGTTGGAGAGAAAAATGGAAAACTGCAAAGACGCAGCAAAAATTATAAGCTGAGCTGGTGAAGAGTGTGAGCGGAGGAATCCAAAATTAGATTTTTACTTTTATAGATTAGCTCGACCGCATATATCAGACTAAAGTTTTATTTTGGGAAATGGGGCTGATGTAGAAGGAAGGGTCACTGAAGAAACACACTGCAAAAACAAAGTCTTACACTTGATTTAAGTCAATAACTCTTGAATGTAGATTAAAAATATATACATGCTAGTTCCACTGGCAGACTATTTCACTCATAACGTGAAAGATGTTTATATGTAAAAAGTTCTGACAGTGGAACTTTTTAAATAAATATTCAATAATTATTCACTGAAAACAAGCAAGTTTTATCCTTGTTTTGCATTGTTGTTTTATCTCAAATGCATTCAAATATTTGAACCAGAAACTGGATGAAAATACTTGGTTAGTTTTTGTGTTTTTGCAGTGTGGCATAGTTTGATTGTCTGCCGTTTTCATATGAAACACTGCAAAAACACCAAATCTTACCAAGTATTTTGTTTAGTTTCTGGTTCAAATATCTTAGTTCACGTGAAATAAAACAAAACTAGCTCACAAGTAACTTTTCAGCAAGAATAGGAAACTGGTTTCAAGTAATAAGCCCCTTAATGAAAATATTATTCACCTAAGAGACATAATCCAGTAGAACCACACCTTTTTTTTAAATCAATATTAATAAATTACTGACTTAAAATAGGTTCATATATCTTGCTGAAAAGTTACACAGTTTTTTTTCTAATTTCTTGTGTAATAAGATATTTGCATCAGAAACTAGACTAAAATACTTGGTAAGATTTGGTTTTTTGCAGTGATGAAAGTATGAGGCCTGGGCTGAGTGACATGCAGAAAGCAGTGGGCTATGAAGAACAAAAAAATGACAACGCACAAATTAATAATATGAGAATGACAATATTAAGAAGAAGAAGTGTCATCTCTCTAAGTTTCTCTTCCAAATAACTTTTTTTAAAAAAATCCAAAACCTGTTTTTCTTAGAGGAACTAAATATATCTCTTAGAGGAAGTTTGAAAACAATAAAATCTTCCAAACTACTTAAATATGTATAAAATACCAATTATAGATATAGCATAAGAGAGCGATTCAGAAATTAAAAAGGAAATTGAGTTTATTCCTGTCAAGAGTCACCAGAGCCTCAGCTTCCAGCAGAAAATGTCACGTTTTGAACCAGGACTTTTGAACATTTAGCTGAACCCTCCAGTGAATTTCTTGAACTCCTGGCTGCCTCACAGCTGCAAAGCAAAGGATTTCCACCCACCTTCGACTGTGAAAACGGGCAGACTTTCATCCATCCGGGCAGAGCCTTGATTTCTTTTTGGTTACACGAGAGCTTTCATATTCTGGAGGTCATGGCAGCCTGGTGCCTGACAGGAGTTTTTAACCTCTTTTCCTGTTTTGCTAAAATAAATCCTGTTTGCTAAAGCCAGAACAATGAGAGATTTTGTCTATGTTCAAAATCCAGGACATTTTTGCTGCTTGTTGCCTTGCCTTTTAAAGGTAAGACTTGAGCCAAACGTTTTGGTTTTCCTTCCAGACGTTTCTCGCAGTAGCTGCTGTTTTGTGAAGCAAACGGAGGATAACGAGAAGCGACCGGCTCCCGATCAGCAACACAGAAACCGAAGACACAAAAAAAGACTTCTTTTACATTTTTCTCCGCACAGAAGGTTTCTCTCACAATAAATTAGCAAAAACATCCAGATCTATTTTGTATCGAATTACTGTGATGACAAATGTAAATTTGAAATTGCACATGCATAAACATTTAAAGAGCCTCAGTGAAAACGTTTGCACATTCTTGTGGTGCAGAACCTGGTTGAAAATAGATTTATTACTGCGTTTTCATGTTTGTTTGTGTAAGGTGGAGCTGGGATGCACATAGAAATGGCTCTTTATTAAATATTCAGACTGCCAACAATGAAAAAGATACAATCAAAGCTGTCAGATGACTTTATTACCCTGTGAAAATAACTCAACAATAGTCCAAATGGTTTGGATGATTTTTCTCCCTCTTCTTCTCATAGAAAGTTTCTGTGTATGTCTAAGGAAAGGAAAGAGAGAGAAACCAATCATTGGGCTGTTTGCTTTTCCACATCGGTTTGAGGTGGGTTTGTATCCCAAAGGATTGAAAAACTTCAGATGTCTGAGATATTAACATGCATGGAAAAACCTTTTATTGTCGTAGAAAGACTTTCAGTTTTCAAGAAGTGAAAGTATTGCAAGAGAACACAAAACCCATTGCGAGGGAACGCAAAAGTTTTGAGAGAGAACACAGAAGAAAACAATGTCCCCATGTCCCTTAGAGGCCTCCGTAGCCAAAGAACCACGTTTGATTTTGCTGAGCATCCTCTTATTCTCTGGCGATTGTCTCCTCACTATGGGTTCTTCTTCCTCCTCTACTTTGAGTCCAACGTATCGAGCATCAGATTGTTGCTCACCGAGCGAAGTTGTTGCCACATTTAGCAACTTTACAGATTCCTCTGGAGCAACTTTTCTTCTGTGACAATCCAGGGAAGCACAGATAGTAAAGTTACAGTGAGCGCTGCTGTGATCTGTTCATTGGAGCCTAGAAGAATTTGAAAACAACATGCATGTCTTCTAATACACAAACATGCAAAATCCTTTTCAAATTTTGTATCTACACTGAATAAGATCCCACAAAAATAAATCTGACTACTTTCTTTGCCTTTTCATTTTCTTGGCCCGCGTTTACTTTTAGCTCAACAATTTTGGCCCATGTGTAAAACTTTTGGGCTAAAATAAATCCCTGCTTTTGACTCACTCAGGTTCAGTCAATGATTCACCTCCTGCACTCTGTGATGAGTTAAATTTGATATTATTCAAAACCGATTTATGCGCTACACACTCAGGCAAACTATTTATATTAATAAAATCACACTATTAAGTTATTCCATAGAGTTTATTTGTCATTCTAAATCAGTATTTTTAATCACTTTTGCCTTGCCAAAGTAGATATTCCTTTCTTCTTCTGCCAAATATGCAAATGAGGTGATGACGACTGTTAAAACGGCTAATATCCATTTTTCTTGCTGATGAGTTGGCAGCAGCGCAGAGAGCGGTGTAGGTAGCATCCGAGCCTCAGGCTGTACAGTGAGAGCACACGAGTCGTGAGCTGTGAATTATTGAACCCTGCGATGTAGCCGAACCGTTTGAGCCAGAGCTGAATACAGCTGCTGAAGATATCTGGCAGTGAAAGGCCAGATTAACAGGACAAAGGCTGGACATTCCCATGCAGCTTAAACTTGCTTAAAAATGCATGAACAGATGAATGTAGCACCTCCTCACTTTCTGAAATTGTACCAGAGTTTCACACGATTTCCTTAAGTTTCTCTGGGATTTGACACAGTGAAGCTGTTCGAGGTTTTCCTCCGTTGATGAATTAACCTCTCAGAAACTTACACAGCTACGGCATCAACGTTTTAACTTTTGTAGTTTGTTTGGTACAGTTATCTTTGTACAGAGAAATGCGTAAACAAGGAAAGAAATAAATAACTTATGACCTTCAGTACGAGTCAAAATTAACAGAGAAAGTGACTCTGTGGACTAAAAGCACAACTGAAAGACAGAAGAAGAGTTTTGTTGACTGCCTTTGCTTTTAATAGTCATGTTTTTTATTATTTTATGATCTGATGCTTTTAAGATGAAAGAAATCTATTTTTATGACTGAATGTAAATGTTGGTACTTGTTAATCTCTATTTTTAAAAAGATTACTCTTGTAAGAGAGACTGTAGATCTCAACAAGATATTTTATCTGGTTAGATAAATATTATTATTATTATTATTATTATTATTATTATTATTATTATTATTATTATTATTATTATTATTAAAAACTGTTTCTAATTGTTCTGGCTTTAAGCAAATAGATATAATCTTGTTAATCCCAAGTGTCCTAAACAATAAAAAGTGAGACTGATAGTGAAAGAAAATGAGAAAACAAATGAATGTTTTTTTGTACATTATGAACATGAATATCTCATTTAAACTGTTCCTATAGATTATTGTCCAAAACGTTTTATTTCAAACATAATTAAGTGCCTTTAATCACAGAACTATCTGATGAAATCTTTCAAATTTGTTGCTTTTTTTAATCTCTGCAGCTTTTCAAGATGTTTTTGTCCTTTTATAATCATATCTGGTCAATGTAAAGGCTGTTAACTTCAGCACATAAACAACTCTCTCTATATATTGATATTTATTTTTGCACACATGCTCTTTAACACACACGCTCCTGGACTTAAAGCCTCTTTGACCAGCAGCGTTTCTATCTGAGCGTTTTTGCTATTCTTTCAGATCTTGTCTTTATGTCCACATCTCTTAATGTCCTTTCAGGCAGTAAAAAGGTACAAAGCTTTTATATCTTTTTATAGCCTGCTCTTGCTTCATTGGGCATCAATTTGCTTCGTTTTTAGATCCAAACGCGGTTGCTACGAGAAGTCTGACATGGTTCAGTGTTTTCACAAGCTTAAAAGAGCCTTCATTAGCAGTCCACAATTATCACAAACTGGAAATATCTGAGCACAATGCTTCAACTTCTTCCCTGCTGGACCTGATCAATGAGAGTCAAAGGTTATTAAAGATCATTGATCGTGTTTGAGGGAAGGAATCTGAAACACAAACAACACCAGCCTTGGTTTTAAAGTAAAAACTGAGCTGCAAAAGTCAATTTTGGCACTAATACCAATACTACTACTTGTGGATGTGCGATAAAATTCATATCATATTGTGATGGGTGGCGGTAACAATATATATGATTTATATAAAACTTACAATAGAAATGAAAAAAAACAGATACTAATTGAGTGGAATGTATCTATTTGTATGCGTTAAAACTCGTTTTTGTGGATGTTTGTACGAATGTTTAACTTTTTATGTTGCTGCCTATTATTGGCAATGATGGGCAGCAGCTGAATCTCAATGGTGGCCACCAGGTTAAATCAAACTTAAATAAATAAATGAAAAATAAACCTCTATATAGAAGCACAATCACTTTAATGAAATGAATGAGTTCTAAATCAAGCTTTTTGTTCCCAGTGTTGTGACTGGAACTTGTAAGTTAACTGCACTGCTGGTATTCAGCTAAATACAAGCTTCGCTTTAAGGTGGTAAGACACGCACTTTGCATATTACATTTTACAGTTTAACCCTCCTGTGGTCTTCAGAGACGGGGTCATTTAGATTGGACTCTGCACGGTCCGGCGGGTTCGCACTGAGCCCATGTGAGACTTTACGAGGATTTCTTTTTGTGGTTTCGGAAAGACTATCAGACCATCACCCCACCCCGACCGTGATATCTGCTGCGCACCTCCTGAGCGTCGCGCTAAGACCGCTGGAGGGTTAAAGTACGGGGTTTACCTTGTGCGCGACCCAGCGGGGCTCGCACCGATCCTGCGTGCGCTTTTACCTCTCAGTTTACCCCTGGCTGACTGTGACATCTGCTGCGCTCCTCCTGAGCGTCGTTGTGAAACTGCGGGAGGTTAAACCCAAACCAGGTGCAGATAATTGATCTGCCTTTTTCACAAGCTCTTCCGATTACGTCATCCACAGGCATTATTGCGGCTAGCTGGTAGACTACAGGTCTCTGTCATAGGTCAAATTTCTATCATTTCTACCGTATATATCGCGCATTCCTACTACTACTATTAAAAACTACTTCATGACCCAAATGAATTACAATTTCATTTGGTAAAATATAATTATCTACAACCATCTTTTAGAAAAATAAAGTACTTCCATTCCCACTGGAGTATAATTTTCATATTATTGGCTGAACCACTGTGACCGTCAGGTGTAGAGACTAATGAGAAGCTGTTCTAGTTTTATCTCTTCATTCATTATGATCCTTCAAAAGCCACATTTGGTTCATGCAAAATGAAGATCTGTGCAGGTACTATTATGTATTTGAACTGTGTACTGTTCAAACTATTTCCACAAAAGTCCTGGAAGGGTCGCTGTCTCTATTTAGCAAGCAAACATGAAAACAGAAGCAGAAATAAATCAGCGGCACTCCATAAAAATCCTCATTTTCAAAAACTGCTTCCAGCATTTGGTCCGTCTGAAGCAGAATTTTAATCAGAGCCCAGCAACGCTTCAATTCAAGCCTGCTCTCAAGAACACAGCTTTAAGCCTTCAGATATGTTTAAACAAAGTGCATTATTTATAAAAGGCCGCTCTGAAGCAAAAAGAGGGTTAAGAACTTAGCAGAGACAACAATCCACTGCAGCACCAATCCAGTTTATCTCCCAACATAAAGCGCAGTCACAAATCCTAGCGGATGAAGTCCTTCAGTGATAAATGTGTCAAGATACTTTCTGAAATGCTTTCCAAAATAATTGCTGTTTCCAATATTAGCTTCTCGGCTGGATTCTTGTCTGTAATACTTGCTTTGAATCAGAACCGTTTCTCTCCAGGTAGTAATGATGAGGAACACAGGAAATTAAAACTGATACAACAAAGTGTGTGTGTGAGGTGCAACTCAAACGCCAGGATCATTGTGATATTTCTGCCTCCTCATTATCCGGTGTGAGGAAACACTTTGCTGGTTTGGATGAGCTCTGAAAATAAGGTACTGACCAAATCTTCTTAGAGAAAAATACTTGAGGAAATGTATTTCTGTAGACACTTCTGGCATCGTTACATCTGTAGACAAGACATTTTTTGTTCCCGTTAAATCTGCAGCCTGTTACTTTTATAAAAAAAAAAAAAAAAGTGTTTCTTACATATTTCTTTAAACTATTACAATGTCGTGACAATATGAGACAGATAATCTGAAAAAAAAAATCAAGTTTCTCTGCCTTCTCCCTAAGGTCCTGCCGTCATCTGAAGAAACACGCGGCTCTTACAGAAACAGCTATTCAGAGCTGCAGTAAATAACCTTTACAAAAATATGTTTTTTACATATCTGTTAAAACTGTCACCATGTCGTGACAGTGTAATATGAGACAAATAATCTGAAAACATTATAAAAAGGAGGTGAAACGCTCGACCTCGTCCCAGTGTTAATATTACCATTTGAAGAAACGTACTGCTACCAATCAAAAGCAACCAATCAGACCCAGGAGGAGGGTCTTAGCGTTGCCAATCATCTCATGTATGCACTTCTCACGCCCTCCCTCCTCCTCCTTCCACACATGAATGCTAAGACAATTTCTTTAAGTTGTTTCCCGCCATTTGCTCATTTAGCAGCAAGTACATGAGAATGATTGACAGCGCTAAGACCTTCCTCCTGGTTCTGATTTGTTGTTTTAGACCAAGAACAGTGGGTTCCTTCAGACAGTAACAGTAGCAATGGTCTTTTCACAGATTATCTCTCATGTTGAACTGTCATGACATGGTGACACTTTGAACAAATATAAAAAAAATATCGTTTTGTAAAAGTTACATGCTGCAGCTTTAAATGGCTTCATATTCAGTATATTCTCTAGAAACTATAATTCTGACCAGGTGCATTATAATGTAAGACAGTTTAGAATAAAATGGCTGAATTTCCTAAGCCAATGTAGCAGCATGTCGTTCAGCTCTGCACAGGCCTGGTAAAGAGCCATTCGTTTGATTGAAGTCCACTGGAGAAGGGATGCATCTAAAAATTGCAAGATAGAGGACTGGACTTAAGGAACTCTGATCTAATAATCACCCCAAGGTGTTTTAAGGTTCCTTAAATACTGCATATTAGTTCTGCTTATTCAGGGTCAAAGTATTAATACTTGCATTTAATCCTGATACCCTTAAAGGCTGATTTGAGTTTATCCATGTGATCCCAAAGTTGTTAAATATTTCTACTAGAAAATAGTCACAAATGTAGCTTAACAGAGGTTTTATGCTCTGAAAGCCGTCGTGACAATGAAACACAAGCTAACATGCTCGACCTGCCTCTCATAAGCCGACTGCATCACCTCCAGAAATATCAACATCATGCATAATAAATGCGACAAAAGCTGTTTTATTTTTCTGTTTCATTCAAATACCATAAATCTGCATTGTAAATGTGAGCTACGATAAACGGTAAGGTGTAGTATGATACTCTCTGCGGTTTGTATTGTATGACAACACAATGTGATATGGTATAGTAGTACAACATGATACATTATGTAAGCCTGAGACAAAATATTTTTTGGACGATAAATTGTCCCAAAAGTTATTGCAATAAACGATAATAATGTTGAGACCATTTTCAGGTCGTAATAATACAATAACACATTCTCAAAGATCAATAAACTTTAAGTTCAAAGTGTTAACTCTAACATTTAACACTGGAACTGGAGGGCAATTTAAATATCCAAAATAAATAAACAAAACAACAAATAAAATTGTCTTTGAAAAAAGGGAAATGTTGAAACCAAAGAACCAGACTGGAGACTTTTGTCATCCAGTTCTTGGTAGAAAAACAGAGAAGAGATTTATCATGGAAATGGAAATTATTGAGCTCATTTCCATTTACCATGCAATTAATTGATTTATTGATTATATTATGACAGGCCCAACATTACGTATATTACAATGCAGTATAAGACGCTACATGATGGTACAATATCATAAAATGAGCTGTATTGTTCTCTTGTAAAATCTGGTTTTGATTCAGTGGTTTCCCAGTCGCTGCTATCACAAAGCAGCAAAAATATGTCATAATAGCAAACTTAAACACTTCCTACATAATAAAAGGGATAAAAAGGAATAACTTTAGCCTGACCGCATGAGAAGCCCAGAAGATCCTGCACAACCATTAGAGAAACTAAATGAAAACATACCATGTGGAATATCAAACATGGATCTGAAAGTAGGGAACAGAAACACAATCATTTAACCCCCTCTCTTCATAAATTATTTGGTATTTTAAAAACATTGCATCAGAGAAGTGTTCTTCCAATTTTTCTGTGCTTTCATTTCAGATAAATCTCAGGCTGGCTGAGTTAGCGTCACAAACGTAGCTCAGCTCCTGACAGCAAACAGAAATGCTCTGAATACACCAAGATGCTCAACCTGCCTCTCATGAACTTACTGCCAACATCATCAACAGCAATCATTCAAAACTTAAGAGGATCCTCTCCCTAATCACGCAACCACAACTGCTTCTGTTTTCCTCATCCTATTGTAAACCGGTTCTGTGACACGTTTACAAATGCTTGTTGCACAATATCAGGATCACTCTAAAACAAAAAACTGCAACAACAAGCCAAAAAGAAAAGAGAAACTGGATTAGCAAAAGGTGGAGAGCAGATACTGACACATGATACATGCAGCTTTTATCAGGAGGTGCGTTTCCTGTCACTTACTGGCTTGCATGAGCTGCCCCTGGCGTCCAAACACCTGGGAGAAGGTGGCATGGCTGCAGGTGAGGGTGTCCTCCATGGCAGTCCCACTTGCTGAGGAGCCAGAAATAGAGAGCGGAGAGATAAGGGAAGGTCGGGCAGACTGCGTCACTCCAAGATCGGTGAAAGGAGGGAAAGTGGAGAGCAGAGAACAAAAGAGGAAGAGAGAGAAGGTTGATGCTTGCCTTGAGCTGCTGTGTGATGTCTGGTGACAACCGCACTCCTGTGGAGCTGTCCTGCTGCTGCGGATGGGGAGTGAAATACAGCTCCTCGCTGCACACACCAGTACGAACAGAGCTGCTCGCCTGCACTGATAGGTGGTGGTGGTGTGTGTGCGTGTGTGTGTGTGTGTGCTGGGCTGGATCCTCGTCAGCATGTAAGTGAGCGTGCAGGAGAGAAAGTTCTCTACGAGAGCATCTCAGAGGACAGGTAGCAGAACTAGAGGCGAACTCTGATCGTGTTCACCTTCATCCATACAGATCGACAATCCTCCATGGTCCGGTCAGGCGGCGTTGGACGGAAAGAAACAGCAGCTTCTGCCAGGTAAAAAAAAAAAGTCAATCCAGCAAGAGCTGACTCTGAAGGAGACAGCTGTATGAATAGGGATGAAAACAATTAATCGACTTACGATCGATAAATGGCTTACTAAGCTACATTCACACTGCAGCCTGAAGTGACCCATTTTTTTTTTTTTTTGCCTTAATGCGACCCGTATCTTTTCATAACAGTCTGAACAACACAGGTCAGATTCTTTTTGAACTTGGGGTGCGTTCACACTGCAGCCTGAAGTGACTCAATTCCGATTTTTTGGCAATTCCGATTTTTTTGCCGAGGCGTTCACACTGCCAGTAAATGCGACCTGTATGCGTTCTGCAGTGTAAACGGGCAAACGACCTGAAAGTGTCCCGCATGCGCAGTAGAGGGCGCAATAGCGTCAGCGTTCTAAGTGTTCTGCCAACTGCCATAAAAAGAAGAAGTGCTCAGTGTTTGCGGAAGTAAACATGGAGGCTAACGGTGGAGCTTAGCTTACATATTTGAAGTTGTTATCCGACTGGAGCAGCATATTAACAACTTAATCCACATATTGTCCGACATGGTTGTTGTTTTTCTTCTCACTTGCGCTTATCAGGACGCAGAATAGTGAGATTTGTTGAGAATCAGTGACGTTCCGTTTGGATGAATTTGAATCGGATACGTATCGGATATGGGTCACATTCGGAAAAGAATCCGACCTGTGCTGTTCACACTGTCATGAAAAGATCGGACACAGGTCACATTACGTCAAAAAAATCGTTAATGAGTCACTTCAGGCTGCAGTGTGAACGCACCCTTGGATATCCAAATATGTATCCGATTCAAACGTGACCTAATGTCCAGGCCATCCGAACTGAACGTCACTGATACTCGACAAACGTCACTTTTCTGCGCCCTCATACGTGCAACGGGAAGACAAACAACAACCATGGCGGACTGTAATGATAATTAAGGTTTTAATATACTGGCTCCTGTCGGACATCATCTTCAAAATCGTAAGCTAAGCTCCACGTTAGCATCGACGTTTACTTCCGCAAACACTGACCACTATTTCTTTATGGCGGTTGGAAAAACACTGAGCACGCTCTCTATTATTGCGCCCTCTACTGCGCATGCGGGACACTTTCAGGTCGTTTGCAGTTCACACATACAAGACACATTTGGAAGTATGAATGACAGGGCAAAAAAAAAAAAATCAGATTTGACTAAAAATAGCAATTGGGTCACTTTAGGCTGCAGTGTTAATACAGCCTAATAACATCCGCTTCTTTTAGCGTCGTTTAGTGTTGCAGTTTGGCTGTCATCCAACAGAGGCCGCCACTCATCTTCGTTAAGCGGAGCCAGAACTATGATAGTGGAAAATGTTACCTTCCTGTTCAAATAAAATCTTGGTTCTGGCGGATTTCTCCTCTTCACTCGGATTCTCTCCAGTTGGTTTTAGGGCGGGCCAATCAGCGAGCAGAAGGAGAAGTTGTGAACAATGACGTCGATTTTTTTATTTTTTATTTTTTGCACTATTTTATAATTGTAGTCTGTCTGTAGTTTTAGCAATGGCAGCGGAGAAAGTGAGCAAAACCGTTCAGTCCGCTTGATTGGTTTCCAAATATTGAATATTAACAGCCGCCTGGTTTGGATTGACCCAATCTTTAGCAGACAAATTTTAAAAAAGTAAAAAATCTACGAGAATAAGAACAGTACAGAAACAAAGATGGTGAAGCGAAACTTATAGTGGGAAAGAGAAATAATCCAGAGTCCAGAGTGGGTTGGGAATTAACTTCATGCGGTTCTGTTTTGAAATATAAACACTGGACAAGCACCTAAAGTTTAATCTTTTATTTTTCTATTCAGCAACTTTAGAGGTTATTATATTTTATAAATATCTCTAAGTTTAATAATGTGAGAAAACCCACATTTTCAGCTTATTCTGTTATCGTACAACTGACATAAAATAATGTTATTATTATTGTTTTTAATTCAGTATATTATTATAATGTTATGGAAAAATGGTTTATCCTCTTGATACAAGAGAAAACTCAGCCGATTAACAATTAATCATTAGTTGATTGATAAAATCACTCTATTTTAGATTAACTCAATAATTGATTACTCACATTCCTGGCATGGACACACTTTTATCTTATGATCTAGGCTTTCTCCCCTCCCCCTTCTTTCCAGACCTCATTTGCTTTGCCTCAGCGTAACATTTCACTCTCTCTCCCCTCACATCTCTATCACTACCCCAGCCCCACCCCATGCAAATCCCCACGATCCATCTCAAAGCCCGGGCCGCTGCTGGGAAACAGACTCCAGGCATACTGGAGCGCTTCATCTTTCCCTCCACCTCAATGCAGACGAGAATTTGGGGGGGAAAAATGGAGAAAGAACAAGTGGAGGAGTTGTATTAAAAGTGAAAGTAGGGCTTGTACAGCTGGTAGTCTCCAGAGGCTTCAACATGAAAAGGCATTGTAGAAAAGTGCTGAGTATAAAATAAAAATCAGCTCCTCCTTGGCTCCACTGGAAACACAACCCTTGTGAACACGCCTCCGTATGCAGGGAAGCAGCAGCGGAGATCATGAGGCAGACTTCCAGTCGCTGCAACGCAGAGGAAGACGAGTGTGTTTTAGCAATAATCTACATCCTCACATAACCTCTCCGACCGTGAAAGACACGATTATTTATTCTAGTTTAACTTTCCCCATTTTGTGAATTCAGATCCACAAACTACCAGAGATGGGTAGAGTACCCAAAAGATGTACTCTAGGAGTAACTCTACTTCAACATACGTTTACTAAAGTAAAAGTAGGAAGTATCTATTCAAGAAACTACTAAAGTAAGAGTTAAAAAGTATTTGGTAAAAATGCGACTCAAGTGCAATTTTTGGCAGTAAGTCCCTAATCTAACACTCCTGTAGCTGGCAGCTGGTTTACAGGCGGTTTCCTCCCAGAGACCCGTCGTCATGGAGCCGTCTCTCACTCCTCGGCTCAGCAGGGTGGACACACCAGGGATCGCTTCCTCAAATCCAGACCTCTTGTTTTGAAATAAACCGGCAGGACGCTTCGCACACCAAAACCTGCAGAACTCAAACTTTGAAACAGAATCAGTTTGTCATTAAATAGCAGTAATGGGTTTTCAGATTGACTGAGCATCCCTCGGAATGGGGCTGCATACACAATACAACTAAAAACTGCAAAATGCAAAGATCAAACCAGACATTTCAGAAACAATGACAAATCTCAACTCCCATCTCCAACTCTGCGAGACTAATGCTCAGCAGAATAAAGATCCTCTCCGTCTTCATCAGCTTTAATGCTATTCTCTTTGAACAGGAAACGGGTGCAGGGAGCTGTTTTTGGAGGCTCTGTATTGTCACATATAAGCAACTGCCACTGCAGCTTCTCTCTCTGTTTGCTATGTGGGTTTTTTTGCAGTAAACAAATTATATTTTGTCTATTTAAATCCCCCACAAGCCAGTGGGTTGCAGGTTTTCTATTTTATACTCTGTATTCTGTTGCATGAAATAGTAAAACGCTACAGGTCAAATTTTTCTGAGGTTATTCAAGGTTTATGAGCCGTCTGACCATTATCATCTGTTTAAGTATCGTCCATGCTACCAGGCATTTTGAGAAAGGGAGAGTAGGTAAAAATGAAAAAAAAAGTAATAATTATGTAGAAGACAAATTGTAGGTTTTAGTGAGTGATAAAATTCAGATTTTTTTTTCTTTTTTGTAGGTTATGACATGTCAATAGATTTGTCTCCTGTTCTTGCGAAGTGCTCAGACTGTAATTGGTGTTACCTGTAACTTTTCCAGTTCAGAAGAGATTTTGGTATCAGCTATTTGTAAGTTAAATGAGGAAGCGAGTCAATTACCATAAACTGTGATGTGAATCTATAACATCTCATCACACAGTTGTGACTCTGACTTTCATGTCTTTTTCATGGTTTAGAAGGACAAGAAGCTGCTTTGCTGCTGTAGTGAACACAATGACCAGACGAGTCCGACTGCTACAGATTTTACTGCAACCTAAATAATTCAACAGGTACAGCAAATGGATGGATAGATAATTACCTGACCTCTTGGGGAAACCCAGTCAGTAGGGTTGTAAACATAAAACAAAACAAAATGAAACAACTATGACTGCAAAAGTATCGAGTCTCATCCTGATGCAGCAGAACATTGTGAACTTCACACTCCTGATTCTAACAGACGTGCACTATTCAGAACTGGGGTGCAACAAAAGTAACTTGTGCTTCATATAGGGGATAAGTCTTGATGTTCCTCAAAATTTCCTTAATTTCCTCCTGTTAGGAGCCATACCTGCGTGTTTTTTAACATACCACATGAGTCAAGAGATGAAACTGTGTGTTAAAACATAACCAGTAGGTTTTGTGGTAAACACACATATCAGTTTGGAGGACAAACAAATGTCTTTTAAGCAGAAATGTTCTGTTGAGAATAAAAATCAAGGGATTAAAGTGTCTAAATTTTTCCCCTTGCTGACGTTCTTTTATCCAGCAAGCATCAAAATGTACAAAAGAATATGTTTTCTAAGGAGGAAAGAGACAGAACTAATAAGTTCTTTCATATTTAAATAAACTCACAGAGAACAGATGGAAGCCATTCCCATTGTTTTCATTTTTTATATAATTGTTCAAACAAAACCAGACCCCTTCATGCATCGTTTAACCAGTCAGGCAGGTAAATGTTCACATTTCCTTCCTGTTGATGATTTCTGCTGATTTTCCAGTGGAGTAACAAAATGAAGCAGACTGAGATTTAGCTAAAAACACACACGTGTTCCTCCATTTAGATTCAGTGTTGGGAAATAACCAATGAACCTATCAGAAACTTACAAGGCAATGACGTCATCATTTGGGCCTTCCTGAATAATTTAAAGGCGCAGTAACCTCAGTGCGTATAAACTCCTGATTTAGGGACAGAAATAAAAAGATATCTATTAAAAAAAAAGTTTTAGTAAACTTGACTGTTCTAAAACAGCAACAAAAAAATAACCTTATTTAATATCAGATATTGAGAATTATTGTTTTTTTATTTAGTGTATGTGAATTTCTGCTGCTCCAGTTGTTGGTAATATTACCATTAAAGTTTTTCTGAGGGATGTCAGTTCGTTTAGTTAACCAGACAAATTTCTGCCAAGCTAAAAACGTCACTGCTGCTTTGCATATTTACATAGAAGTCTGGTTATTTATAAGTGAGTGGTGAGTCAGTTTATAACAATAACCTTCCTGTTTGAAACTCCCAAACTGAAAATGTTGAGTGTCTATATGAAGAAGAAGTGAAGCAATAACTTGCATGTTAGTTTTGGTTTTTCTGAATTCTCTCTGTCATGTGATGACCTCTGAACAGAAAGTCGCCACAAAAAAATCTGAATTTTCTCTTTCTTATTGACACAAATCATCAGTTTTACCCAAAATAATTGACAAAATATTTATTTTTATATGAAATAAGCAGCTGTAAAGGTTTTCCTCACTACACAAAGAGCTCTGTAAGTTGAGTTTATGCCCAGTGAAGACCTTGCAGCGACAGTAAAAGTCAGCTTTTCATCTTTGCAGAAGGGGTCTCATCTTTATGACAGGTTTAGCTGTGTGACTGGATCTGTGGATGGCGGTGTCAGCATGTAGCTGAGTCCATCCAGCACACGGGTCCACTCTGAAATATTTGTGCAGACAGTTATGCCTCCCTCAGGAGCATCTGTAACTCCCGCTCTCTTTCCTCCATCAAGTTAAAATTTCAATTCTCTCTCAATATTTACCTGCAAGGCTAACGACATTCCCATCGCTCTCTGCCGCCAAAGCCAAATCCCAGCTTTCACCAGTCGGGTTATATTAACCTCAAGTTCAGCGGCGTCTGACAGTAGTGCAGGAAAGTAAACATGGTGAACATTTCACATGCCTCTCCTTCAGCAGAACGGGCCAGAGAAACAGTTTAAGTCCCTTCAGAAAGCCGAGTTTATTTCAGGTTAATCTGATCCACTGCAAATCAAACAGATGCAAGACGACTGGATATTTAAGCAAAATGTTCTTCAAAGAAAGAAAACGAGGAATGGTTTTAAAGAATGTTTACAAATAAAAGTCTGAAAAGTGTGGTGTGCTTTTCTGTTGTGAGACACATAAATAAATCCTGTACAGAAATCACCTCAATAAAAATAAATCTGCAAATCATTTTTCAAGTCAAATTAGAGCAAAATTTCTGGCCCAAATTTCAAACTCGAAACCTACCTATGCTTTCATTCAGCTCTGCCTGTAAGTTTAAGGTAATTTTTCTGCTGTTTTTACATTTTACAGCATTTAAGAGGTATTTTTCCTGGATTTTGCTGTATTTATCTCTATCAAATAGAACCAGCCTCCCCACAGAATGTTGCTGCCACCTCCATGTTTCATTAGAATGGCCTAGTAAAAGTAAAAAGCTAAATACAACAGATAATTTGTGTGTAAGTCTTTAGCTTGAACTATTCTACAATACAAATTAGCAAAAATGTCTCTAAAGGTGCAAAGCTGATGACACATGGCAAAGTTTGTCCACAGTGCTGAATACAAAGGCACACCACACTTTTCAGATAGTAAGAAATTGTCTTAGGATTTACTCTTATGCAATATTTTCTGTTTAATTTATAAAAACAGATAAAATATCTTGGAGCTTTGGATATGTTTTGGATGCGTCACATGAAAGGACTAAAGTTTTGGGATAATTTATGTAATTTTCTTTGTATTTTGGAAGCATATGAGTTACATTTTAAATGATTATTTTTAATATTTTCTGAAGTCTTCTGTGTAAACATAATTAACTTCACATACACTGTTTTTAGTAGAAATACAGATAGATAACAAAAAGCTGTGATCACTTTCCTCCAGCAATAATCTATAGAACGTATAGTTCTATAGATTACTATAGATAAACTTATTATTATAGATAAACTCTCCAACAGCTGAGCTGCAATAGTTAATCATCTCAATTAAATTGTTTTATGAAGCCATAAAGTGGGGAAAAAAACTAATTAAATTTCACATTCTTGGAATGATTTCCCATTCTATGCATCATAATTGATGCCTGTACATTTTTTTTACTCTTCTAAATCCTAAATCTGCTTCTCTGGCACATCGTGTCATTCAGTCAAGTCGGGCGCATAGAGTTGTGTGGAATTGCATTTTTATGAATAGAGCAGAAGCAATGTGCACAGCAATCTGGGGAGAGTGCAGCCATATTTCACCCTGACAGCATGAGTATGGTGTAGCACTCCTACAACCGCACCGATCACCCATAAACAACATCCGGCTGTAAACTCCAGCATCACGTCAGCGGGGCCAAATAAACACGACTCCATCAGAAAGACCACAAATCCAGCCTTGTGGATCGAACCCGGCGCACAGGACGCATCGTCTCACGACCGCATCCATCAGTAGGATATGCATGCATCATGTGTTCAGTACAGATCCAGCTTGTTTCCGGTGTTAAGACTCAGGTTTTTGGTACCAGGCAGCCGGCGTGCAGAAGGTTTGACAGACCATTAAAGGACTGACGGATGAGATCTGACCCAAAAATAAACTCAGCCGGATCAGACGAGTGTGACGTCACAGGAACGGAGGTGTTTTAGTTTTAGCCATCAAAATCTCCAGCGTGAGACTCAACACACACAGTATGAAACTTATATATATATATATATATATATATATATATATATATATATATATATATATATATATACGAACTATGACCATGTTGTGACTTTTTGTTATGAGATAATCTGTGAAAAGGTCAATCTCCTCCACTTCCCCTCTGAGCTGCTACTGCCATCTGAAAAACAACCAATCAGAGCCAGGAGGCGGGTCTTAGTGCTGTCAATCAACCATGAATGCGCTGCTAAATGTGTTAATAGTAGAGAATCAATTTATCAGTTTATCCACCATCACAGGAGACTCTGCTAATCCTGAGCATTCACAGAGAAAGTGATTGGATTAAAGAAGGCAGCCATCTTTCAACCAGATATATTTTTGTTGGAATATTTCTGTAAATCATTATAGATTGTAAACATAAAGATGGCCTTGTGTTTAGTCTTGCTATAGAAGAAAGAAAAATGGATAATGTCCTAAACATCCTGGGTGTTTTTTTTTTTTTTTCTGAAACTGTTTCAGTGCCTGGATCACTTCTTTCTGTTTTCAGCCAAACACTTCATTCTCTGTTTTTGAATTAAAGTTGCTTGATGTTTGTCGTCCTTTTTCCTATGAAATTAAAACAAAAGCAAATAGCAGAGTTTGAAAAACAAACACTTGGACGGCAGAAACTTTCCAAAAGTAAAGCTGGCAGTTTTACTCTTGGCGACGTAATTTTTAAGTTCTGTTACTGCTGGATATGTACTCATGCTTTAAATTTTTAACTTTCATGCAAGAGTATCCAGCTGTGATGTTTATGCATATTCCAGATTTACTGTTTTAATATCCTCTCACGTCTTAAGTTTCCAAAAATGCTGCTCCCGTAGAGTCTCGCAAATATGCACAGCCTTACTGAATAATTTATGCTGATTCATGGGCATATAAAATTGCCCATGTGACATCTGCCAGGACATTTTTATGACTAAAATAATTTATTATAGTGGTGTTATTTATCAGAATAGCAGCAACCATAATATTTTATTATAAATTTTAATGCTAAGGCGCCTTAATTTTCTATTTTGGGTAATTATGTAACACAAACTCCACTTTCCTTGAGCAGCTTATGTAATAAAAATTGATTTCTGAAGTGCTAGCCAAATAATCTCCTCATGAATCTTTCAACTGTGCAAACGTTTACTCCTTATTTCTCTGCTGATTCACAGGAAACTGCAGAAATTGAGAATTTAAAGCACTTTGTCTCTCGCATGTCAATCTCAGTGAAGAGTAAACTGATACAAATCTGTCAGGAACAGGCAGAGGAAGGGCAGCAGAAGCACCCCGGCCCGGCCGGAGGCTGCTGACCTGAGCAGAGGTCAACGGTAAGGAGCGAGGCTACCAGAACGTTTCAATAAATCAGAATATCACCAGGAACTTTAAGTTATAATTTATTGTAGTGCTTTATGTCCGGTACGGCTCTCTGTTACACAGTTTTTAAATGCTACATGTCTATTTGACATTATTTCTGTAGTTATATTACTTGTTATTTTATAATTGCTGTTTTTAATTAGTACAACTATTTGATTCAGTTTAATTATGTAGTGACAGTTTACACCATGTAATCTCACGGTAATTTACAAAAAAGTCACTTCAGTTTAATCATGCATATATTCCAATTGATCCTAGTTATCAAACAGCATCGTAAAAAACAGAAAAAGCACTTACCAAGTATTTTTGGTCTAGTTTCTAGTGCAAACATCTTAGTTCACTTGAAATATGACAAAACCAACTTCTAAGCACATTTTTAGCAAAATATAGAAGCTTGTTTCAAGTCAATAATCCTTTTATATTAATGAAAAACTACTGGTTCCACTGGCAGAATAATTCATTAGTAACATGGGGAAAATGTCTTGCTATAAGTGAAATAATTCACCAATGAAACACATAGTTTTAATCAATATTAAGGAATTATTTACTTAAACAAGCGCCTATATCCTGCTGAAAAGTTTCCTGTAAGTTACTTTGTGTGCTAAGATATTTGCACTATAAACGAGACACCAGCACTTGGTAATATTTAGTGTTTTTGCAGTGCGTGAATCAAGTTCAGCTGATTATTTGACTAAAAAGATTGTGTAGTATCAGTAACTTACAGCATTCACTCATCGTGGATGAGCATGAAGCGACAAACAATCAGGTGTGTTGTTGACTTTTCAGCAAACCGTCATATCAAGCATGCATGAAGAGACAGTGGGAAGGAAAAACTCCTCTCCAACAGAACCCGACTCAGCGTTAATGACCATCAGGGGGGAAACAGAGGATACACACAAAAAGAGAAAGTGATTCAGGAGTACTTTCAAATGTTAACGAAAAGTAAGAATTTAAAGGGGCAGCGTCATGTAAAATCTACTCTGTTGAATTTTGCATTATGTTATTTCTTCATCAAAAACACACCTGGAGATTTTCTCCAATTCTTTCTGCCATGACAACCATTCAGCTGTGCAGAAAGGACGGGTGGACCCTCCACCTGCAGCTCCCCCACGCAGCTCCTTCAGACTAGCCGGCAGCAATTAGCAAACACCTGGTGGATCATTACAGGAGCTACTTCTCAGTGCAAACGGAGCGATGTTGTGATGACTTCCTGAAGGCGGAGTTTCAGAAAGAGGAGCAGTTTTTAAAGAGACAGACGCCCAATTACAAAGTATAAATGTTAATTGATATACAACTCTAGAATAAATTAAGACCACTGCACTGAACTCCATTGAAAACCTCCTCGTTATTCCACCAAATGTTGATTTCTGAACTCTTCCTGAGATCAGAAATCAACATTTCTACATTTATAAATTACTATTTATAAATGAATATGAATTTGTTTCCTTTGCATTATTTGAGGTCTGAAAGCTCTGCATCTTTTTAGTTATTCTGACCATTTCTCATTTTCTGCAAATAAATACTAAATTTTTGCTTGGAATTTCAGAAACATGTCAGTAGTTCATAGAATAAAAGAACAATGTTCATTTTACTCAAACATAAACCTATAAAGAGTAAAATCAGAGAAACTGATCATTTTAATGTTTCCCTGTATATTGTATTTTTTTTTAACAACTGAAGCTAACAGTTACTTGATTGTGCTGTAAAACGGCTCTATGTGCCTGGAAAACATATAATACTACCCCTTTAATGCTACTGTCATTTACCTTAATGACAGTAGCAGCTTCTTTAATGGAGAGACATGTTAACAGAGGAGCTGTGAAGCAGTTTTCCAGTCTACAGATCGTTATCTGCAGCAAACAGTCGGCCAATAGCGTCGTCCAGAAGAGAGGCAGGATTAATCACTGAACGACAGGGTCAGTGTATCATCAATGGAGAAGGATTTGGTGTTGACAGCATTATAATCAGCTGATTCCTCCTCCAGGAAGGCGTCTAAACAGAAAATCAAACCAGATGTTGCTTCTATGGAGAGAAGATAACAGAAAACAAAGCAATTCACTCTGCTAGGAACATATGGACCAGTCTGGTGAATGAAGGTTAATTATTAAACCTTTATAAATGAGGAGAAACTTAAAATCTACTCAGGGAAGCTAAGACAGCAGATTTCAGTTTTAATCACAGCTCTTGTTTTGGATCAGCTGAAGGCTTTTAGCTGCTTTTTGATGGTTTCCTGAGAGCAAACATTTACAGTCGTTCAGCCTTGAAGCAACAAAGTGTATTAATTTATCAGTGCCTCTCTGAACGGACCGTTTCCAATTCTGGCAACAGAAAAAAATGTGTTCTTTGTTACAAAATAATTTATTTGTACTGGGAATAATATGTTTAGTTTGTATCTACAGTTTAGTCCAAAGTATAATATTATTTATACTTTTTTTATGGATCGAGTTAAAATTCAGCCAAGAAGTTTGTTTCTAAAAGTGAAAAACAATTATATGGTTATTTATTTTGTAGATCAGTTCACCTTTATTGCTTTTTGCTAGGCTAATATTTGTTTTATATACACTACCTGGTGAAAACACAGGCAACTAAATTGATAATAAAAGATAAAGAATAAGTTTTAATGTAAATTCTTTTTAAAGATAGCATGTCGAAAATGTATATTGGAAAATCTTTGCTTCAAAACCATCAGAAGGATGTTTCCCTTTATTCCATTTAAACTTTTTTCTGTCATGCATTTTCCTTCCACTCAACTTTCCTTTAATATTCTTGGGTTCATCACTAGACTCAACTGGCTTCTTCAGTGACAACTTCTTTTTACTGGTCTTATGTACAACTTTAACTTTCTGGAAAGGTTTGGGGTTTTTATCTTCTGTTGCCTAAAGTCGTCAAAAAAAAAAAAAAAAAGCTGTGGGGAATAAACAACTTAATTACAGCCTTAGTGGCAGGAAAAGTGTTTTATAATTATAAAGAAGATTAAGAATCAGCCATAAACAGAAACCAAAACACATGACCACAAAAAAAAAAAAAAA
The DNA here is from genome assembly GCF_051168715.1 of Poecilia mexicana. Classification (NCBI taxonomy): domain Eukaryota; kingdom Metazoa; phylum Chordata; class Actinopteri; order Cyprinodontiformes; family Poeciliidae; genus Poecilia; species Poecilia mexicana. Next base: position 19,020,308 of record NW_028263374.1, read on the forward strand.
CACTCAAAAATGTATAAATACATTAAGTCCATAAATGTTGCAGTATTTCTAGTAAAATCAATGTGGAGACAGAAACATCCATCCCAGTCAAACTGAAACCAAAAGCTGCACACAAACTGAAAAACATTTTTTTATTTATAATTTCAATTACAGCAATGTCTTACTTGAGGTCATTTGGGATTTTTGTCTTTGTTCATCCTTAAATACATAATTTTAATGCTGAGAGGAAAAACATAATTGTCATGAAAATATAAATTAACTTTAATTCCTAATTAAATGTCCAAATAATTTCCAATAACATTCTACAAGTTTTTAAGCACTTCTTGGGGTTACTTGTGTTTTTTTTTTTTTTTTTTTGCTTTATCTGTGGTACATGTAGACATGATTATAATCTAAAAGGGGCTGAGCACCAAAAACCCAAAAATTACAAATGTTTCCATTCACAAGACAAACGCAAACATACTCCAGGAAAATATAAAAAAAATCTGTCCTCACGGCTGTTAGTGTGGCTCTTCAATCAATGTAATGTCTACAGACATCTTATTGAACACATTTTTTATGCTATGAAGTATAAAAATCTGCATTTCCCATGCATTTAAATACCTCAACTCAGACACCAGTTCAGAAATTCGGCTGCAGAGTTTGCACTCAAGATTAGTTTTGCATGATGGTTTGGGCAAACCAGAACACACTCCGTCACACACACATCCTGCTGACCCGGCTTAAAGTTTTGGCAGTTTGTTTTAAAGTGCTGTAGGAACATTGGGCTGCTTGAATGACAGATACTTTAAAGGAGATCACAACATCTCTCCCGTCGGTAATCACCTGCTAACGCCAGATGAAGTGGAAAACATGACACATTTGAGATGCAGACATGAAGGAAGAGCGGTCTGGCTGCACATACAACCACAATACCTACCACACGCTTACACAGTGTTCCTGAGGACCATTAGATGCAGAACAACATCGTTTGCTGCCATTTCCCCACAACAAAAAATAGCCAATGAGATATATTCTACAATATAGCGGCTACAAAAACATACGTACTTTGCAAATCATGTTTAAACTTAAGTACTGCCCACAGGGAGACGCGTTAGGACTGGTTCATCCTAGTTTTTCCTCTACTCAGCTCATGCATTAGGAGAATCAAAAACCTAAACAATTCAAAGAAGGGGAAAAAAATAAACGAAATAGAGAATTCACCCTATCTGACACATGATTGCCATTTGCAATAGATCAGCTTACAAAAAACAAAGCCCTAATCTTACTGTTTTGGGTCAAGTATGACACAAATTGTTCATAGAATGTCACCATAATCTACAGTTTCCTTTTTTGTTTTTTGGGGGGTTTTTTTGCAAGGCTGGCAGAATTCAAGGCTCAGTTTAGTCCATAAGATAAGTGGAAGATACAAAGAGTTCCCTCCTTTAGTCCAGCAAAGGCAGCTGAGATAGGCAGAGCTGGATAAGATGGATCAAAACCATCACGGTCCTCAGTGCCTTGGTGAGTCCGGAGGGTTTGCCTGATAGGTGGAGTCTGGAGTCCTTAGAGAAACCCGACGCGGCTTATTTCATCGGCAACTCCTGCAACAAAAAAAACAAAAAAAAACACAGCAATGACGCCTCTGAGCTGCATGACCAAACTTTCTATCAGTGTTTTCTATGTTTCAATATGTAATTTGACATACCATTTTCAAATAATGCAACAATAATGGCATAATAATACCAGTTTGTTCTCTCAAATATCAATAATTTAATTTTGTAAAGAACAATTCAATCTAGAACTGGAAGATATTTCAGTTTTTAGAAAAAAAAAACAACTCAACCAAAATGGAACATGAAACTAAACAGCCTTTCAAAAAAAATATTAATCATCAGAATAAAAAATACTGAGTCAGTTTTAATTTATCATGGCTGCCAGTCTTAGCCAGGATTTTCTTGCAAAAGAGATTTTTAATCTCAATGGCATTTTCCTGGTGAAATCAAGGCTAATAATAATAATAATAACAGTAATTGATTTATTGCTTATTGTTGATGGTTTATTTGAACCTGCTTGCTTAAAAAAATTAAATAAAAAAAATCCTTTAACATTCGGTTACTATTAAAGGAACTATAAGAGAAAATTATATCCAGAGCTGTATGTGGAACAGGGTTTTATTTTAGCAATATTATAGATGTGAAGTGTGTTAAAATGTTTTCTTCAAATTCATTTTGTTTCATCAAAAAGTTATCTTCTCCTGACATTTGCTCCTGGCAGTTGGCGGTTACCATAGCAACCGGTAACTGACAGCTCCTCCCCCTTTTTCTGTTGCCTTCAGTAACTGTGGTATTTATTACGATCAGCTCCTCGTTTTCTTTACAAGTATTACATTCTAACATATTTTAGACAAGTTTAATTATATGCAGGGCTTTATACACACTTTGGCCATGTTTTGTTTTTATCTGTTTTAATTAATGGTGTGTGTTTTAGCAGGGTTTCATTTTACAATTGAACTGCTGTCAACTGCTCACTGGGAGCTATTGTTCTGTAGTTTGTTTAGGGTCATTTATTGTATTTTATTTAATGCATAAGGGAAGAAACTTTCTTGTTCTGTTGTTATGCATGTTTAAATTTTTTATATAAAGTTTTAGTTATCAATTGTGTGTTAGTTTTTCAATGGTCCATGTGTGATTTTATTTCCTGTACTAAAAATGTATATTTATTGTAATTTATGTTAAAGATGAGATTGGTTATGTGAATTAATTATGTAAATTTAGCTAAATACCACTACATGATCACAGTCAACCCATTTTTTTCTGGTGCCGTCTGCAACTGTGGGGCAGAAGATGCTGGATTGATTTTAAACACAAACTTGATTTTCTCTCGTTATAATAAAAACAGTGAACCTGAGTGTGTCTGTTGTGAAGTCAACCTACTAAACCTGAGACGAACAAGGAAGGGTTGCTTACGTAAATGCTTTATGTGGAAAAAAAAGTTAATATTTCAATACAAATATAGGGCAGTGGCTTAAATATGTCAGCAGGCGGCTCACAGTAACAGAAGCCAAAGTACGGTGTTCATTAAAGGACACCCTACACCAATAGCCAGAACCCAAAGATCAAATATAACATCTTGGTGGCTTCTGCTGCCCTACATAAACATACCAAAGTGACATGGTTTACCTGGGGGTCTTTCGTCTCATGCAGCGGTTGCTCCTCAGTCTTCACCTCAGCAGGAGGAGCAGAGTTGGCCATCTGTGAGCTCCTGGTGACCGGACCCCCGGTTCGGTCCCTCTTTCTGAGCGAGACCCGCTCCTCTTTCTTCAGCTGTGCTGGCAGTGCTGCTGGAGGTGGTTTGACCACTGCTGATCTCTTAGTCGCTGGCTTTTTGCCCGTACGCTTCATTCTCATGGTTGGCCGTTGTGCTGTGTCACTGGGAGTGTCAGGAGGAGGCGAAGGGGGACGTAGAGCCGCAGCTTGGCCCTTTTTGGTTTTTTTGCGGGCGGGAATAGGTGCAGAGAGCGCGGCAGGCCTTTTTAATCGACCCACTGCAGAAGGAGGCTTTCCTTTGCTCACCTCAGTGGATTCAGGCTCTGCTGGAGTTAAACTTCGGGCTCTTCTCTTTCCCAGAGGTTTAGCCCGTGGCTCTGTCTGCACATCGTCTTCTGGAAGTCTCTTCCTATTTGTGTTCTTATCCACTAAAGAAACAGCCTCTTTTTTCACCTCTGCCAACCCTTTCTTGCCCTTTTTAGTGACGGCAGGTTTCATGGGGCAGCTGATGACCATGTGTTTATGCAGACTAGCCGTGTAGGTGAACTCCCGGCTGCAGTGGGGGCAGACGTTGGACAGCGGCACGTCTTCAGATTTGACCACCACCTTCTTTGCAGTACTGACGGTTCTATGTTTCTGCGAGATTGCCTTCTGGACCAGCTGGTTTTTCTTCTTACTCAGGGCGCTCATTTTCATTTTCCCCGTTTCCTGATTGAAGTTGAGTTTCTTTGGTTGCCCCATCCGACGGAACGCGCTCTGACCTGCGACGGCGGCGGCCTCCGGTGCAGTCTCAGCTGTTGTGGTGGGCGACACCATTCCATTGGGGCTCTTCACAATTTGCTTTAGGGGAATCGGGTTTTTCTTGGGAGTGTAACGCTTCTTGTCGCTGGCGTTGGCACACACCAGTATGTGCTTGTGCAGCTCGGGCATGTTGTCGAAGCTGTTGCCACATTTGGTGCAGCGGATGGCAGTGCTGAAGGTTTGCGGTATGTTGTGGGTGGTGAAGTTTGTAGCAGAGGCCACCGAACCAGAGTGAGAGCGGCTGTGGTAGGGGAAAGGTGGTGGTTTGAAACTGGGATAGTGTTGATTGATGCCAAGTCGGACGTCGGGACCTTTAGGCTTCCCTCCCTCTGAAGCCATGATCTTTATTGTAGTGTACAGCTCCTCGTTGGGGTCCTCCGTGTTATTCCCGTTCACATCGGCCTCCTCTTTCGCCGACACGTCATTTTTATTGGGCGTTCCTGGCACCGGTGTCGAGGGAGCGCTCTCCTCTTTGGCTCTGGACGGATCAGTGTAATTCTGCGGCCTCAGCTTGCCGCTCTCTACAGTAGTATGAGTGCATGACTCGTTGGGGTGAAGGTCCTTTTGGTGCTGCTGGAGGTTACAGAGGAAGGCAAACTCTTTGGAACAGACGGAGCACAGGAAGATGCGACCCACCCCATGCAGCGCCGTGCGGTGGGCCAGAACGGCTGCCTCGTCGCCAAACAGCTGGACGCAAAATTCGCATTTGAAGGGCCAGTCAGCAGCGTGATCTGTGATGTGGCCGCTGAGCTCTTTGATGGAGTCGAATGGCTCCTCGCACACATTGCACACGAAGGTCTTGCAGTACGTGGAGTCCACTTCCTCCGCCTCCCGGGTTTCAGTGGACAGTTTATCGAGAACAGCAGGCGGAAGCGAGGAGTCGTGAGGTGAGTGGTTTACAGCAGACAAGTCGTCTTCACAGTGAAGAGGCTCTTCTTTCACTTTAATCTGGGGGGGGGATTGCAAAGCGGCTGATGGGGAGGACCTGTGTGATGCAACAGGAGGAGATTTGGAAGATGACGGCAATTCTGGTTGAGGGGAAAGAGCAGCAAAATCGGTTTTCAAAGATATTTCCGTTTCTTCAACCTGGGTTAAGCTGCCGTTTGTGAGACTGTTACATACTGCAGAAAGACAAACATCAACATTTTTTGCCAGGTCTTCTGTTTTAGGTCCAAGTGGACTTGATGCTACAGACTGATTGGGGGGACTTTGGAGTGGAGTGCTTGGATAATCTTGTAGCTCAGAAATGTTACTCTCCTCTTCATCCTTGTTCTCCTCCGATGAGAAATTTTCGATAGAATCCGACAGATGCTTGGGTTCATCAGCTTTCGGAGACATTTTTGGCGAGAGGACTGGGAGGGGTGAATCCGAAGGCTGCGGCGAGCTGGGGAGCGTCGGAGGAGACGGTATAGTGGGCAGAATGGGAGGAGGCGGCGTCGGAGACGTTACACTAGAAGAGCTGGGCGAGGAGGGGTTTATTGTGACCGGAGTCAGGGAGGGCGGAGACGGGTGAGCAGAATCCGATGCAACATTTGGGGACTGAGTACGAAAACAGCTTAGGGTTGCCAGGGTTGAAGGCCCCTCCTCTCCTGGCAACGTAAGACCAACGTACTCGTTCATTAGCACCTTTTCCAACATGCTCGTGTTTGGCTTCTTCTTCTTTACCGGCGGTTGTGGCGCTGGCCCGCCCTTTAAATCGGGTTCTGGGGCGACTTTCCGGTTTACACTTAAATCCAGAGCCGAGTCTCCAGTCGCCTGGTTTGGGCCGTCGCTTCGCTTGCAGACAGAGCTGGACAGATCCAAGGGCTGCTGGTTGCAGGAACTCCCCCCGCCGCTGGAGGAGGTGTGGCTTCCGGAGGAGCTTGGAGAATCTTCATCTTCCTCATCTAGGAGGCTTTCAGGAGGCGGCACACTATGGCTTTCCAGCTTTGGCACCTTGAGGGCGTTTTCGCTCGCTGCTTCAGCTTTACAGCTTTCAGTTTTGACAGTCGGACTGAGCTGTGGGGATGAAGGCGGAGAACCGGTCCTCCTTTTGAACTTTCCAGAAGCGCCTGGAAGTGCGGCCAGTCTGTGGCTCTCGGTAATAAGGGCTATTGTTGATTTTTGGAAGTCTTGCGTCTGAAGGAGCTGTTTGAGTTTAGGAGAGAGATAAATGGTTTTCTCCCTCTGAAGTGTTGATGAATCCTGCTGGAAAAGTCCTCCTACCAACAGGTTGGATGAGGACGACGTGGAGGATGAAGGCGAAGGAGCCGTTTCCGTCTCCACTTTCAGGCTGGTGACGAGAGGGGGAGTTGATGTTCTTCTTTTTGCTGCAGGCTGCTCATTACTAGTGATTGGCTTTGTGGCGTTCGTTCTCGCCTCCACCTTCAGTGCTTGACTAATCTGATTTGGGCTGATGATGACCGTGTCCAGGCCAAACAAAGCCGCCGACCTCGTGTCCACTTCTATCACCTCACAGCTGCTTGCCGTGCTCGTTGACACAATCTTGCCATCAATGTAGAAGCTGAGGTTCTCCGAGATGTTTTTGGATATGTCGATGGCGTAATCGTCTCTGTCTGCCTCGTCCTCCGTGTCGGCACTGGGCATGTAGACCAGAGGAGGGCTGGCGCTTGGGGACGCGCCAGGCTGCTGTGCCGACGCCTCCTGCAGCAGCATGCCTTTCCTGCGAACTCCCTTCGGCAACAGGTGGCGCTCATGTATTCTGCGTTGGTGCCTGCGCATGTTAGTGTGTGTGCCGAACGCTTTGTTGCAGTACTTGCAAGGATGAAGCTCCTTTGACTCCCCGTTCTCATCAAACATCGACGGACGATTGGTGTGGAGTCCCAACTCTTTTCTCTGCATGTCAAACTGGGACCCTATGGCTATGAGCTGACTGGTTGGACTGGTGCAGTCAGGACTTGAATCAGTCTGCCCTGCAGGACTGAGGAGGCCACCAACTCCAGCCTGGGAGCCGGGCATCTTCTTGGATCCGTTTTCGTGCCGTCTTTCATGCCGCCGGCGCCCGACTTGTGAGCTGAAAGGCTTATTGCAGTATCGGCACTTAAAGACTTGTGCTTGTTGGTTGCTGATGCCATGAACATGTATATGGCGCTCCAGACCCTGTCTGGAGGAGAAGTGGCGCTCACAGTGGTCGCAGGGATAGGATTCTCCTTGGAGGTCTTCCTCCAGCTCCCCGTCGGGGTCCTGCTCAGGGTCTCCACCCCGTTGGGGTAGCGGGGGGCTCTCCTGTGGATCCTTATGGCTTTCTCCACTGCCAGATAGCAACGAGCTCGACTGCTCGGATAATTGCTTTGAGGTTTGGTGCTGCATTTCACAACTGTCATCGCCATTCTCTTCTTCCTCGTCCTCTTCTTCTTCATCTTCCTCATAGTTTCCCCTGTCCACCCCTGATGCGGACGTGTCCTGCAAATGCTTATGGTTGGTGCTTCCTAAAGGATGGGCTTCATGGAGCTCCTGAGAGGTCCCTGACGGTCTCTCACCCTCCTCCTTATCACCTGAGTAAAATAAATGAAAATTGTGCTCCCTTAGTAAACATATTTTGAATTAATGGGTCAAAGTAGAGCTTTACTTACCAAACATTTGTTTAACTAATGAATAAATACTCACCTTCTCCCCCCTCCCACATTTCCCTGGCAGTAGTTTTGGTTCCACTTGTTTTCTTGAATCCACCCAAACCAGCCTGTCTGGCTTTCTCCACCAACTTTCTTCTAGCTGAAACACACACACACACACACGCCACTCCGTATTAGTCATGGTCACAACAAAGGTTTACAAGGCAAAGGCTTCAATTATGTTGATAGAGCTACTAGACAAAATAGTTAATCACCAAATTTTACTGGAAATTTTGTTATTTATCAATAAATTATAATAAGCAAAAAGCTCAGGTTTCACTGCAAGCACAATAATAGCATGAAATGTCAATGAAACTCTATGAACACATTTAAATCTGCAACTATGGATGTGTGATATAGACTTTAAAGTCATTTTGGTAGATAGTATATTTATTTAACTTTACCACTGCAGTCAGAACTTCAGAAAAAAACAAAATGCATACCCAAAAATAAAACTTTACAAACATGTAACTATGCTGCTTAGCAGAACATTCACTGCATTTTATCATATTTTGACATGTAAATTGCATCATTTACTGACGTTGTCATGGAAACCAAGGGAACCATAGCTCGGATAGCAAAAGTAACGCACCCAATCACACTGCCATTTCTCAGTATTATCACGGGTTGAATAATTTTTATTATAACGATGTGAGTACGTCCCCATTTCAAAGCTTCAGTCTACTTCAGAATGACACCAGAAGTTAGTGTTCGACCAGATCAGCTCTTCACTTTATTAATGATTAAATCACTGAATGCATTAGGAGGAACCTTGGTCTGAGAATCATTTTAAGATGACAGCATCGGAGATACATTGTCTCCACCTTTTCCTCACTTCACCACGTCAACAATATCAGAAACTGACCACATCGGGTTTACAGTCTTGTGATTATTTTGATGATAGATTGTAATGTCTATATTTGTCCTGATTAAAATCAACGAGTCAGTGATTACTTTATTCCCTCTATGCTTTCTGTGCATGAACTCTCTGTTTTTAGAACCAGCAAACATTTTATATCAAAACTGTGTTTTTTAAGAACATATGTTTAGTTTTAAGACTTTCTATTCGTTAGATTTTAAACTACAGCTGAACAAAGATAGTCCAGATTCCTTAAAGGTTGTGAAACATCCTTTTAATAAAATGCCAAGTTGATTTAAAACTTCAGAGCTGTCCACTTGTCGACTGTATTGGTATTTACATAACTACTACTGGTTGTTTTTTCATTTCAACACTACTCCACAACATTTTATCCTTCTCATCTCCACCAGATGTTTTTACACTTATGATACAACCATGACTGGAGTTTGTTATCTGATGAGTCTCTGACATTTCAGTAAAAGTTCAGTGTGTGTTAATGGTGAGAAATGACGCAGCGCACCATGGCGGTCCCTGCGAGTACCGGTCCAAACACGGCCTGCGGCTATGCAGTGTTTAAGATGCTCATGCAATGCAGTGGTGCTACAACTGAAGATGAGCTCCGTTTTAAACAAACAATCTGAATCCAACGTACTGGAGACACTGGAGATTATTCTGTGTAGACGTTTTTTCAGAGTGCTACTCCACACATTTTTAAATTACGCAGCTAAACTCCGGCTTAAATTTGTGATTTGTCATAAAATGCTAAAGGAAACCAGATGTCTCATCTTAAATGGTGCGATATTAAGCCTCAATTAAAGCGAGTGCATCTTTAATTTGAGCTCACGCTGAAAAAAAGTTGTTTTTCCAGAAACAAGCCGATCCCAGAGCAAACTGTCTGCACCCACTCCCAACATCCTGTTTCTCAGTTTGAGGTTTAATTTGGGCTCCTTTAATGAAGGCTCCTTTCATCATCTCCTTCTTCTGCAATTGTTTAATCACACTTAAGAACAGAGTGAGCAACAGCAGCTATTTACCAAAAGATTGTGTGATGACAGCATATGTCGAGAGAAAACACTTTTCTACAACCTTAAACCAACATTAAGACGAAAGTCTCCTGGCATTTAGTTTAGTTTTGATCTTAAACCAATTTTTAAAAAGAGTAAGTATAATGTAATTATTTAATAGTTGTTTTGTTGAACTTGCAGCTAGACAGGTTGTGGTCTGAGGCCTAAATTCATATAATTACGTTCTTTACTTCCTTGTGTGTATCATTAGACTTGCATTAGATCTGTACTATATAGAGTCATGAATGTGAACTAAAAAAAAACATTTCTATAAAAGTATAAACAAGAATTACTGATAATAATCAAAAATAAATTTTCCTTTCTGTTTAAATATGCAAAGCAGTATATTGGTGGAAAAATGTATGACATCACAGTAGTTGAAGTAGTTGAAAGGTGTTTTGCCTGCAGGGCTTCACAGAAACGCAGCCCTGCAAGACAGAAGCATCAAAAACAAGTCCTGGTCCGTAAACTCAAAGGATAATCATTCTAGTTTAGAGTTATGAAACGTAGGAATATCAGAAGCAAACATGTGAAACAATCATAGTCTGTCTTTTTCAACTAGATAAACCCTTTTAAAAAGCCTTGTAGCCACATCTAACACACAAACAGGAAGTGAATACCAGCTATCTTGAACTGCACTGTGCAAAAAAATCATTATTTATAGGATGATGTTCTGTTTTGGTTAAGCTTTTTTTAGTGAATTTATGCCAAACTGGTGTTTGGCTGCTTAATATAATAGTAAGGCGGAACAAAGATGAGTGCAAACTTTTGCGACAGAGATTAGGTAAATAATTTTTCACTAAGGTAAAGCCTAAAAGAAAATGTCCTCTTCTGGCAAAAAAAAAGAAAATAAAACAAAACCTGCCAATGTCTGTGGACCACAATATGTCAAGCTTACTTAGCAAAACCTCTTAGCTTCAGCTGTGATACATTGTTTTTATCTCTGTGTTTGAGCCAAATGCAGCTGGTGTCTGATTATCTGTGAATATTTTAGCGTTCCTTTCATCGTTTATGTGAAGCATTAGCTAGAGGTGACTTCCCATGGTCACACAACATGATGAGGGCAGCAGATGGACTTGAGCTTGAATGGCATGAACGATGGTTTCCTAGAAGTAATGTTTAGCTACATCGCTGCAGAGTACTTAAACACATCAATAAATTATGGACTTGTGCAGAAAAAAGAAAGACTGTATGATCAGTGTAAGCCATTTTGGTGGCAAAGTTTAAACATTCTGGTGCAGATAAAGTTAACACTACTGGTGAAAACCTGGTGTATAAATTACATCTAAATCCTTCCAGAATTTTCATATTTTTTGAAAGTGCTCATACAACTGAGCGCACCACAGAGAGCTTTTAAAAATCTACATAAGAGTGCCGGTTTGTTTGTTCTCCAAGCTGCCGCTACCAGACATTTCTCCAGATTTCCTCCCCTTTACTTTGTCATTGAAATCCTCCCATTTTGAAGCCAAATTCAGGCTGGAGACTTTTAACATTGCTACTTTTATTAAACTCTGCGTTCCAAATGCACGGCCGTCATCCTTAAGCAATTTTTGGCTGCATTCTAGATTTATTTACCCCTGATTGCATACTTCTCAATTTCAGTCAATAAAATTCAAAGAACTGAACACAAGTGGGAGGGGGAAAAAAATCACAATGTAAAAGTTAGCATTATCACAGACAAAACTAACACTCACTTTTACAAACTATCATCTTAACGCTTCTTTGATAAGCATGGCCTTGAATGAGTCAGGAATAAAATGATAACAAAATAAAGGAGTCTGGAAAAAAAAGATTAACTCACTTAACTTTCAGTCTCAATGTTTCCTTTTCATGGGGGATAAAGCAGGATTTGTCTCGCCATATATCTCATTACAACAGAGTCAAGGTTCCTGTTAGCTGTAGGGCAAATGATGACCTACACAGGGCTAATGTGACTGGAATAATCTAATGATATAGGACATGTTTATAAGTAAAGCTTGACAGCTCTAGCTTTCTTCTCTGAGTTAACTTGCTGCTTTGCTTTATGGAAATACATGTTCAAAGTTCATACTTGTGAATGTAGGAGCACATGACAGCCATGTTGGATGTGTTGACACTATTTTGGGAGAAGAGTCAACAACATAACCCGTGTGTTTTCATTAGCCATGATTGAGTTTCTGAAATAAATCATTTAAAACTCTTGTGAAACAGATGTAAAAAGAAACATACATTTGTGGCGCTTTGTTTGAGTTGGCCGATTTGAATCCATTGCTTTAACAGCAATTAAATGAAAACATTAGAGATTGATTTCGTTGATTTTCACTTAATTAGAAGAGGTTTCATCCACGCTGTAAACAATCTGCTCCTCTACACCGATATGTCCGTGCGTCCAGACTAGCCGTTTTTAGCCTCATGCTAGCTTTCAACGCATTAAACTGTAATAACTCGATGAATTTGTGATTATCTACCACAACCACAGTCAGAGCCAACCCGAACACGCTACACAGCCTCTGTATTTTAAGGCTGCAACTAAATACTTGAGCCCAAACGAGACTACCGTCGGGATAAGGAAGCTGGCTCGTTAGCTAACTTGCTAGGCCATCATCAAGTAGAGAGGCTCGGGCGATGGATGAACCCAAGGAAGGTCACATCCTCAACAACGTTGGGTCCAGGGAAAGAAAAACCAGCTCGGAAACTCTTTAAACACCTAGATACGACAATCCAACCCACTATGCTGGGCTAATACAGCCAAATTAAGCAGTATTAACGAGTTTTGGGTGAGGTGTGAAAGTGGAGAAAAGCCCCATACATCGCACGTTAGCTCCCTTTTAGTAATAGCCAGCTAGCTCGTCAGTTATAACTTTGGACCGAGTCGCGGAGGAAACAACACGCAGAGTGAACTCAAGCTTTCAGCGTGGGTCGGTATTAAGGCCTCACCTCGTTTCGACCTGGGTGAGCTCCTTCTGCTGGCTCTTTCTTCTTCCAGCGCAGCTGTTATCTCGGGGTTGTCTTCCACTGTGTACCACACCAGCAGCTCCTCTCCTGGCCCGATAGGCTGCAACGATGTGAGATGAGCCCGGCAGCCAATCAGAGCGCGGCTTGCTGGGAGGCAGCGCTCGGGTATTTGGACTACTGTGCATCTAATCTGTCTTATAACGCTTATGGAGCAGGGTTATTAACAGAGCTGGGTACAGCACCCAAAAATTATACACTCCAGCAGGAGTAGCAGTGCTTCCGCATAGTTTTTACTCAAATAAAAGTAAAACATATTTGTTAAAAACACTACTTATGTACCAGAGTTGGAGGGCAGAGTACCCGAAAGTTGTACTATACAGTAGCACTACTTAAATATGTTTTTATTAAAGCAAAAGTAAAAAGTAGCCATCCAAGAAATTACTCAAGTAAGAGTAAAATGTATTTGGTAAAAGGTCTACTTAAGTACTGACTGACTGATCAAATTATCAATCATTTCATATTTAACAATTACATTATCAGGTGGACTAAAATATAAAATTAAGTGGAAATTTTGGTATTCTAAGGACAAAAATGACAGCAATTCATACAAGTAACAAATAATAATAATAATAAATAAACTCAGGCAAAAATGGTGTTTCTCCAAATCAGTTTCTTTGATTATAAAATTTATGAAACTTTAATAAAAAACTGCAGGTATATATGTATGTATATATGTCTGGTGGATTTTTGGTTAAAACATGTTTGTTTTTTATTCAGTGGGTCGAGAGTCCATACATTTTACTCAAGTAAGAGTAGCAATACTTCATAATATAATTACTCAAGTAAAAGTAAAAAGTACAGTGTAGTAAAAATACTCCTATAAGTAATAAAAAAAAAAAAAAAAAAAGTTATTCAAGAAAATGTAATTAAGTAAATGTAACTAGTTACAACCCAACTCTGGTAGTTGGAATTTCATCAGTTTCATATTAAAAGAAATTGATTAGGAAAATAAAAACCTTTGTCTGATTTTGTTATTTTATAATTATGTCATGTTTTCATTTTGGTCCTTGAAAATCCCACAATATCCACATAACTTTATGTTTTGATCTGTTTGATTTTTAAATATTAAATTACGTTTTGATCAGTTACTTAGTCTTTCCCTATTAACCAAATACTATTTTACTCTTGAGTAATTTCTTGGTAAGATATTTTTTACTTTTATGAGTTAAAAAACAAACAATCAGCCTCATGCATCTTGTAAGAATCCGAACTACTTTACAACCTAATTAACATTAAAGCTGCTTGGAACTGCAGCAGAACAACAAGGTTTAATTTTATGATAATTAATTTGACAACTTTAATGTGAATCACTTTCTTTCTTAACCCTAACATGGGAAGGAAAATAATATCTTTAAACTTGTCTTTACGTAAAATTCTAAAAATATAAATTTCACCAAAATGAAATAAAAACATATTCAGATTAGTTTAGCATATTTCTGACAAGGGTTTGAATTTATTGTTTAGAGTCAATTTATTTCTGGTCTCTGTTGCATCATCAATGTCTGATCCATTTTCTAAAGCCAAAGTGTGAATGATGGCCTCTAAAATCTGGGAGGATCCATCAGGGTGATAAAGCTTTACTGTGTCGTTAGCAGCTGACAAGATAAACGTGTAGCTGTGAAAGAAAATGGGAACAAAATGTGGAGGTAATTTTTCATTTCACAACTTCGATTGAAACAAAATCAGCAGCTTTACCAACTAAATTAGGGAAAGCTTTTGACATGTGAACCCATCACATGTGGTACCGACTCCACCTGCTTCACATATGTAACATGAAAGTTTTTACCTAAAACTATCAGTGACTGAGGATTTACAATCACCAACAGAAAAAGAGGAAATGGTAGAAGAACAGGCATCAGAGGATATCAGTGGTGGCATCTAAAATTGAGCCATAGGAAGTTATAGGAGCGGGAAACATTTTTCAACCAGCTGAGACCAGAAAATTAGTTTTATCTTCAGGGTATCAAAAAATGCTAAACTAAACAATCCAATTTTTGCTTATGATTTTTGTTCTCCAGATCAAATGTGGCCAGGATTATTCTGTTTTACAGCACACTGGCTTTGTTGCTGCTGAATAACAGCATTCAGTAAAGATGAATCCTTGCCCATTCTTGATGGTTATGCAGGAGGCTCCACTTCTGCTTTTCAAAGTGTGTGATTGCGCATTGAGTTGGGGGTTGTGGTCAGCAGCAACTTATTTGGTTTTAAAGTGACAGCTTATTTTGAAATGAGCTCCAAGCAGGCAGAACTGAGCATTTATCTCATTATCTAAGAATTATTTTGAGCATAAAATGTAATAAACATGGTTTATACAGCCCATAGAACCTATCCTAACCTCTTCAAGGAAACATTATGGGTCACCTGTATTTAAATCTTAGTGTATGTAAACCTGTGGGATTGAAAAAAGGAAAAATATCCATCTCATTATGCTTGTATTTATTAAATAGAAATTGTTTTGGTAATCCTAAAAAGCAAAGGGAAGTTTTAGACTGTATCTAAGCAAATATGTGTTTAAGTTGTATTTTAGTGTGTTAATTCAGTACAAACTAAACTATGACTTCATGTAACAAGATGTCTGCTTTCCAAAAACCAATCCAGATCAACCAGTTCATGAATCTACAGCGTAGCGGGTCGCATGTCCAGACGCGAGTCTTTAACTTACCCTCAAAACTTTGTAGTAAATGGCTCTGTTGATCTCCAGTGGAAACAGATTCTGCTCCTCACTGGAACGAGCCCAGTTCACATACCGGAGCCAGTTCCCCTTCAGTGGGTCTGTGGCGTCGATGCACATCCATCCCCGAGCCGGGAAATAAACCTGCAGCGCACCATCAAGACGACCGGGTCAAAACATGAGCCGCCGGGCCGCGTGACACGACTTTTAGGGAAAAACTCGGGTCACGCTTGAAAACTGGAAGCTGAAACATTATTTATGACATTAACCACAAGTACACTGCAAAAACACAAAGTGTTTGGTCTAGTTTTTAGGGCAAATATCTTAGAAGAGTTGAAATAAAATAAAACTAACTGACAGATAACCTTTCAGAAAGATACAGGAGAATGTTATAAGTAAATAATTCCTTAATATCTATGAAAAAGCGTCGCTTCTATTGGTAGATTATTTAGCTGATAACATCATGTCAACACTGCTAGTTAAATAATCCAACAGATTATTTCATGATAGCATCATGTTATCACTGCTAGTTAAATAATCTAGTGATCTAGTGATAATCCAGCAGATTATTTCATAACATCATATTAGTATGGTGAAATAATCTGCCAGATTATTTCACTTTTAACTGTGGAATAATCTCGCAATTGAACAGTCATTTTTTCATCGATATTAAGTTATTAGTGATTTGAAATGTATCTTTCTGAAAAGTTGCTTGTAAGTTTATTTTTCTTATTTCAAGTGTTTTCAGATATTTGCACTAGAAACTGGACCAAAAACTTGGTAAGATTTTGTGTTTTTGCAGTGCGGTAGCAGCAGGGGTGTCAAGAAGTTTTTATTTTAACCTTTATTAAAACTCCTGCACTTGACTAAATAATTTGTAAAGTCTTGTTAAATCCAGACACTCGGCTTGTTTTAGATTTCCAGGCTCAGATTTTTGGCACCAGGACGGCAGAAATCTTGGCAGAGATAGTTAAAAATAACAATTACAGTAATTCATCAAACATTAATTTATTGTTTCCCACACTGTGGCTCTGTGAAGGTTTTCAGACCGTTTTGTTTTCCACGTGAACATGAATTATTGTGCTACACACCTCCCACATGTAAACATTACTGGGGACCTGTGACCTCTTCTTCTTCTCTCCAATAAATGGACCAAACCGTTTCCCCTTTGGGATCACTGTGGTGGCCCAAACACCTAAAAATGCAAAAATACATTAATAATAATAATAATAATAATAATAATAATAATAATAATAATAATAATAACATCTTTATAGCAGTAATTAATTTTGATTCATCTTCTATTCTGTTCTCATTTCTGTTCTTATTTTTAACTGAGTAAACACAGTTTAGTTACACCAAACTAGACTAATCTTTTTAAATCTGCTTTTGCTTAAATTTGTTTGTTGGAATTTTTATATTGAAAAGTGCCACATAGTTTTACTGACTTATCGTGAAAGATGACATAGGAGTTAATGCATGACTCCATGTTTATTTATCAATTTAGGACAAATTAATGTTTTGTTTTGTTTTTGCTACATTTCAGTTTATAGATGTATAAACTAAATTAAACAATTTAATCTTTGCTCAAAGAATTACATTTACTTTCTACCCTTTTCAAGAGAGAAAAACATAAAAACTCCTAAAACCTGCAGATTTTATATTCTCCATAACTCGGTAGCTACTACTTTTGCTCTTTTGCTGCACTTCTACCGACTTCAGTCTAAAATGGAAATAAGAGAGGAACGTAACATATTACAATTCAGTTCTTTTTATTGGCATTTTATTTCTAAAATAAAACTTCTAAATAGGTGTTTTGGTGTTTCAACTCTGGCCACTTTTATTTGGTAGGTGACGGAGTGAAAATTGGTTCTGGGGTAATAAAAGCATGCAGATCCCTGCACTAACTATATACTAGACATAAACGTTAAGCTCAAAACTTTTACTGGATTACCATGATCATTTAATTTAACCACTGTGTTTATTCTGGCTGGCAGTAATATTAACCGTTTGGAGTGACCAGACCTGAACCCGACAGAATCTGTGGAGGCACAAAACATTAGGATGAGAAGGATTTTACTGCTGTAATGCCAATACAGATGTTTATTTATTTATTTATTTATTTTTTATTATGATGGATTTAAATAAATGCAATTAAATTCCAGACACAAACTTCTTATTCGAATTTATAATACAAAGTTGTCATGGGTATGAATAATTCTGGTAAATTTTGACAAAATTTGTTTCTCATTTGATTATTTTTGACGTATTCAACATTTACAATAACAATTTTTACTGTAGTGCAGCCATGAAATAGCAACTATAGAATTGCTGATCCTAGTTATAAAAACGTGGAAGAGCAGGAAAACTCACCGATGCGGCTCGGATTGACGGCAGACGGTCCGAGATTCAGATACTCTGGCAAGCCGCTCCACACATGAGCAGGAATTTCCTCCAGACTCTCCACTGACTCTCCAGAAAAAGCCATGATCCACACTAAGTGACGCAAACAGTGGGGGGAACAAACAACCCAACACACTGAAAGTTACTCAAGTTATCAGAAAAACTTCAGTTTTTAAAATGTTTCATCGTCACATCAGCAGCAACACAAAGCAAAGTTTGAAAAATGGGTGAATTCATCGTTGTTCTAACAAACCTGAAGGTAGATGCCACATTTATCAGACTTATACTTTCACTTTATTTTGTAAAGATCATGTTTAGCATGAGGAACAAACTTCCACTATTTTTGGTCATTTACATTGAAAACCCAATATTTATGCCCAATTCAGGAAAGTCTAGAAAGATGTCATGGCTTTTTAAACTTTTAACAAGTTATTTCACAATGAGACAATAAATCAACCGTGTCTTTTTCTACTGACTTCCACACAACAGTATATATTCCGATAAACAAATGATCAATATCAATAGATATCTGATAGAATACTTAATATTCAATATATAGAACATATACTGAATTGCAATCCAGAACCGCACAGCATTCTGGGAGGTGTAGGCAGAGGAAAGGCTTTAGCTTTTCAAGGTTAGTTAAAAGTAAGATTGGTGGCTTCAACTCACTCACTCACTCACTCTTTGGTTACCTAGCAACTCATTCTTTGGTTACCTAGCAACAACCTGCTGAGTAACTGGTACAGGAGCAGTCTAACCACTGTTCCTCATAACTGCTGGAAAAAAACAACAACTTTGAATTTAAACTGTTGATCAAACAGGAAATGTCACGCCACCAGTTTGTCAGTATTTCAGATATTTAAAACAAAAACTAATCAATAATTATGTGAAATTATTATATCATTTTTCAGCCATATTATTCATAACATTTGAATTAAATGGGCTGCATTTTAAGGAAACACCTCAAGCACTTGTTTTCTGAAACATCATAAAATAAAAAAATAAAAAGATTCAAGAATATTTCAGGAAGAGAAACTCATCCAAGTGTTTATCCACTCTGGCTCCCTGAGCTCAGAGAACAGACTTTAAAATACTGCTGTTCGTTTATAAATCACTGAACGGCTTAGTATCACGATACATTAAAGGTCTGCTGTTGTTATATCAACCTTCCAGAAAACTCATGGTTCTGGTTCTGGTCTATAGAACCAGAACCAGAGAAGCAGCATTCAGCTTCTACGCTCCACAAATCTGAAACAAACTTACAGAAAACTGCAAAACAGCCAAAACACTGAGTTCCTTTAAATCAAGAATCAGAACCAGGGTTTTAAAAAGGCTTAACAACCATAAAGAAGGCTGGTTCTGGTTCTGTCCTGTTCTGTACAGAACCATCTTAAAATCAAGATGGTTCTGGACAATCCTGACCATCCGCTCCATGAATCTAGAAAAACAGAATCAGAGGCTTTTTCTAATTCGCTGTGATACAGACTGCTACAGGAGATTTTTACTACCTACGGCCATCAGCTGCTACAGTAACGCTTTAATTAAATGAGCTACAACTTTTAGTTTCCCTTTGGGATCAATAAAGTACTTTTGGATTTAATTAAGTTTAAACGCCGTCTGTTTAGAGTTACCTTTGGTTTCTAGTAACAATCCATAGAGATCAATACATTTGATGTGGATTTTATTGATGATTTTGATGATCACATTTGACTAAATGTAATGTTTGTTTCATAATTATTGACTGCATGATGTTTTATGGTGTGAAGCACTTTGAGCTGCTTTGTTGCAGAAATGTGATGAACTGAATTAAAATCTGCTTTAAACTTATTCACAGTTTTCACTGTTTGTTTTGTTTCCATGATGCCGTTTGTTCACAAACGTCTTCTAACAAACCTCTGAGACTTTCACAGAACAGCCGGATCTATTAAATTACATACAGGAGGTTTTAATTAGTTGCATCTGAGAAAATAATCAAAGTCATCCACTAAAACATTTATGCAGTGTTATCCTGTTGATCTGGCACTTAAAATCCAATTAAGAGGAAAAAATGAGAAAAGTTAAAAGTAAATGAAGAGTTTTAGTAATGAGTTACAAAAATAATTTTAAAAACTGAGTTTTTCTTGTAAGAAAGATTAAAATTTCTCCCCCATTTTCTTAAATATTGCTCACTCGTCTTAGATCTCCATCCAGGAACATAAACATGTTTTCTTCCTCCAAAGTGGGAGGAAAGCCGATTGTTGAGGACAACAATGAGCTGCTGAAGTGAGGTGGGCTGGGCTCTCACTCATCAGCTTCATTAAATATGAATCCATCCCACAAGGTCCCAGCGCAGACATCCCGACCTGACATAAACATGAGGAATCCACCATGGAAACCAGCAGAAAAATGACAGCAGAAACGCATATTATTCTCTTTGTCTCCATCTGACTGGATCACGCTTCGCCTTTCTTTTTTTTTTTTTTTTAAGCTGATTCCTGCTAATAAAATGGATCAACTTTTTATTGGCCAGCCCATTCACGTTGATTAATTAATTAATTTTTCTTTTTTTTTTACTGAAGTTGCGATCGGACATTTTTAAACCTCCCTCGTAGCTGAAGTTCAATCAACAAACCATTTTTTGCACCGCCTCTGCGCGTACAGCGGCGTGCGCAAAGCGGGGTTTTACACCGTTTTTTTAAAATAAAAGTTGAATAAAAGAGATTATTTAAAAGGTCCAGAGCAGCAGCGGCTGAGGGATGTAGTTTATTGTTACCCCTGGCTGTATGCAAGCCGTCCTCTCCCCTTTTCTCTCTCTCTCCCCCCCGATCCTCCTGCTGCTGCTCCGGAGTAAGGTGGTTTGTTGAGGCTTTTTCTGCCCCCCATGCTCCCTCCCGTAAGGTGTTTTTTGGGGAGCGGGGTTTAGGATACTCGGAGGCGCACTTACCTGCGTTTGTCTGGGACCTGGGGCTTGGGGTTTTAATGCTCTACCTGCTTTCCATCTGCTGAAAATGGCGGATGGAGGCTTGAGTCGGGAGGCTTTTCAGTGGAGTCCGGATCGTGGTGTGGTGGAGTTGGGAGAGGCAGTCTGTCAGAGCCGATGGTGGAGCTGCGAGGCTCAGGTCAGACCGGGAAGGGCGAGAAAAGGCAGCTTTTCTAGGAGGCAGGAGGCTGTTTTCCTCCTGCAGGTCCGGTCCACTCTGCAGCCCCACAGCCAGAAACCAGGCCAATTAAGTAGATTCATCTGTGAGCATAATGGGCCTGTAGGATGGTGCCATCTGTGCGTCCATGAATAGCCGAGACGAACTCAAGAAAAGGAGGAACAGAATGATGTTTAACTTGGAAAAGCAACAGGAAATTCACGTTTCTTTGCATTTAGTTAACATTTTTAAACAAATACGGGCTGAAAACAACACGTTATTGTCATCTCAAGAACTGGTTGATCTTAAAATCTGAATATAAAACATTTGAAAAGAAGATGGTAAGTAACTAAAATAAGTTTATTTTTAAGGATTGGAGTTGGTCTAGGAAAGCTCATTGGACTATATTCAACACAGTTTAAGTTTAAAAAAAAATTCAATTCAGATCAGCTCAAAAAGACGTCAAGCTTGGATCTGAACCCAGAGGTCAACACACACAAAAAGTATGTAAAAACATAAAATACATTTTAATTATTTTTTTCTAGCTACTATCTATAATAATATTTATTAATATTTACTGGCCTCCTTTTTGAGTGATTACAGCAATTAATTTTTCTCTGCACTGCAAAATCAGAAAAATCTTACCAAGCATTTTTTCCTTTGTCTAATTTCAAATGCAAATATCTCATTACACTTTAAATAGGACAAAACTAGTTCCAGAAATGCAGGAGCTTTTTGTAAGCAAATAATTATTGAATATTGATTCTGAATATTAGATCCACTGGAAGATTATTTCACTTATAACAAAACATTTTCTGCATGTTGTAGAAAATAATCTGCCAGTGGAACTAATATGTTTTAAAAATCAAAATTCAAAAATTATTTACTTAAGACAAGTTCCTCTGTGTTGTTAAAGTTACTTGCAAGTTAGTTTTGACTTATTTCAAGTGTACAAAGATATTTGCAAAAGAAACTAGACAAAAAAAAAGTAAGATTTTCTGGTTTTGCAGTTCAAAGAAAAACAAATGTTTGTTGTAACTCAAACTGATACGGGAGACGTCTGGTGGAGACGAATAAATGCTGTTAGACCTTAGACATAATAGCCAGAAAAATAATTCAGATGTTTTTACATTGTTTGCTTATCTAGCAACCCTGAACAGGAGAATCTGGTTTATATCAACATTATTAGATTATTTTTCTCCTTTTGCTCTTTCCTTTGGTTTATTATTTGCTTGTATTTTAGTTCATGTAAAGCTCTTTGAGTTGCCTTGTTGCTGAAAATGTGCTGCATAAATAAAATGACCTCTTATTGATCTTGGTTCAGGCCCGGCGTCGTTGACCGTTCTCCCTGTACATGCTGGGTTTCTCTGGGTACTCCGGCTTCCTCCCACTCTCCAAAAACATGAGCGCTGGGTTAACTGGTTTCTCCAAACTGCCTTCAGACATGAGTGTGTATCTGTGTGTCCATCAGCATCACAGAGGTCAAATCTCAGCCTAACAGTGGCGTGTCTGGACTGTCTGGGGAAGCTGGAGGGAATCCACTCATGCAGAAAAACCAGAAAGGGGATTTAAATCTTTGTGCTGCAAGGAAAAATATTGTTAGCAACATAAAGAAAGGTGTGTTTAGTAATTTACATCTGTAGTTTCTGCTTTAGTTAGATTAGGGGTGTCCAACGTGTGGCCCGGGGGCCATTTGTGGCCCTCTTGATGATTTTATGTGGGCCCCGATTGCAATTCTGCAATGAGGCACAGCTGGTTGATGTGCTTCTTTTATCACAAAACCCCCACAAAATAAAAATAAAAAATGTTTCAGTGTTAGTGGTAGAGCAAACTAACTCTCAGGTTTCTGCATTTATCTTATTTTTGCAGTAAATAAAACCGATAACATCCAACAGCTTCTACTCAAAAGCTACATTAATAAACAAAGAGCAACTTCCTGTTCTTGTTTAAAGGAGAATAAAATAACTCAAAAAACAGTGCTGTCCTATAATTTATGTTTTGGAGCTACAATCATTTATGGATACATTTTTTTACACAAATCTTTTGGTTTTGTTCAAAACATTTTTAAATTCAATATTGAGCTGATGAAATAATAATAAAAAGCTACAATATGCTTTATTTTTTTTAAAAATGCAATAAAAGTTAACATTTTGCGTCCCTCCTGTGTTTCCAGCTTCATGATTGTGACCCTCATTGTTTGGACTTGTCAGCATTAGAAACTAATTTTAATCTCCTTCGTGTTGCTGAATAAACATTTCTCTGTTTTTTTCTTCATTTAGTTGTTTCCTGTTTGTTGCATGAAAAACTCCTGGATCAGATCGAGATCAGCAACTTTGGAAGATATTTCTGTGATTTACTTGCTTGGCTGCAGAGTTTGTCCTTTGCAGAGTGTTATGAAATGTTTTTATTTACCAACGGCTCACCAAGAAGGGATTTATTTCCTCCTAGAATGCAGCTACTGGTTTTTCCATCCAGTTATGGCTCTGAAATATGTATTTCATTTTATTTTTGCTGCTGGTTTTATCTGGAGTCAGATTCTGCTGCAGACAAGAAATGTAACAGAATATCTCTCATCTGTTCAGCAGATAAAGATTTTCCCTCGATCTGTCTCTCTAATTTACGATTTGGAAATTAATTGATTAATTTCCATCAACACTTTAAGGTAAAATTAATAATTTTCTTTTTAGCATTGCTCCATAATTCCTTTAAGACTTTAGCCTTTGTTTCAATCCTTTAAAGTGTTCTTAGATTTGTTTTTGTCTTTTACCTTTCAGCTACAAGTTACTATTAAAAAAAGTATCACAACCAGGCCCAATTACTACTTTAGAACCAAGAAATATTTCAACAGAACCTCAAAAAAACAAACAAACAAACAAAAAACATTAAAATTAAAGAACAGATGAAGAACAAAGTCACTGACGTCTATCCGACTGGAAAAGTTTGCAAAGTATTTTGTATTTTCCGAAATATGTTTGACTTTGCAGTTTACCGCCTTCAAATTGGGTCTCTGTCTCTTTAAGAAGCTTCTGCTCTTTCTGAAACTCCGCCTTCAGGAAGTCGTCACAACAATGTTCCTCCATTAAGCTTTCAGCATCATCTTTAGGAGCTTTTTTCCACTGATAAGTAGTTTGTATTAGCAGCTCAAAAGATGTGCAGTTCCACTAGGTGTTTGCTAATTGCTGCTGCTAGTCTGGAGGAGCTGAGTTACCATTTTTATTTTCCATATTTCTTGTAGTTCAAGTTCAAAGATGCTGAAACTACAAGTGGATACGTCAACTTAATTCAAATCAATAATGATGTCTATCCTGACAGACACATGATCAATACCAATAGATGAAATAGTTCGAAGGTTCAATAATGTCACTGAACTCTAATCCAGAACCGCACAGCATTCTGGGAGATGTAGGCAAGAGGAAAGACTTTAGCTGCTTAATCTCTCATAGACATCTAAGCAAAGATGGTGGAATCAACTAACTCACTCCCTCTTTCGTCACCTAGCAACGCACTCACTCTTTGGTCACCTAGCAACAATCTGTTGGGTAACTGGCACTGCAGAAGTTTAAGGTTTCACCGTTGCGCCATAATTACTTTAAAATGAAAAAAAAAAAGAGAAGGTTGTGTAGTGAAAACTGTGGATGAAACAGAAAGGTTTGGTTGTATTTCAGATATTTAAAACATCAAAAAGATTAATTATGATCAATATCGACTGATAGGAAACCTTATGTCGTATTTTTCAGCCATATTGTCCAGCCCTGTTGAATTAACTCACGTAGTCCCACCCGGCATGGAAAAAGGTAAAACACACATCCAGCACACATACAGCAGGCATGACTTTTTAAAAGCACACTGTTCCTGGTGAAAAAAACCCTAATGAGGATAATTTAAAGCAATTTTCCAAAGAAGAGTTGGGTCAGCATTCCTCCACAGTGATGTGAAAGGCTCATTACGAGTTATCGCAATGGTGGAACAACCAGTTATTTAGGGAGCAATTACTTCTTCCTCATAGAGCCAAGCCGAACTCAAGCTGGTGGAGAGGCTGCAGTCAAAATGAGAACGATCCGCACATCAACTAAGATCAACTGCGGAGCTTTAAAAGGTTGTATGAACTCTGTTTGGAGAAATATAGAGTGACTCAAGACTTTTGCACATTAGTGAGCACAGAGAACTTAATAAATCACTGCCGACTCATTACCTTTACATTTGTTAAAGTAAAAGCTCGTTTTTCCTGGCTAAACTTCTTAGTCATCATTGTAGCTTCTCCGATATAATAATATTTTTTTGCGTCACATTGCAGCTTTTATCATCAGAGTTACACGCATGTTGTGTTTGTGGCCACTAGAGGCCGCTGTGCGACCACAAACTACCAGCAGCAGCACTGAAATACGAAGCAAACCACTGAATTATTGTTCTGTTTGCATGCTCCTCCTGCAAAAGAGTAAACATTTCCTACTCTTAATGATTATGAGAGGACTGGTGCTACACATGTTTTACATTGTGATTTTTGGTGACCATCACATTTCTGACAGGCAAGAAAGGGAGGAAGTTACATAAAGAGTGAACTTCAGAGTCTGGTTCTGAGTTTTCAAGGTTTTTATTTAGAAGTAAACTAACTTTCTGGATTATGTCCAATATAAGGAACATTTTTATGTGGTAGATTAAAGTCAGAATTATGAAAGAAATAAAATAAAAATCGGAATTCTAAGAATAAAATAATTAAAATTCTGATGCTAATGTCAGAATTATGACAAAAGAATCTGAATTCTAAGAAAAATAAATTATCTGAATAAAGACAGAATTTCAATAAAAAAATAGAATTCAGAAATTAAAATCAGAATTCTGAGAGAAAATCTCAGATTGAAAGAAAATTGTTAAATTCTAAGAAAAAAACCCCCTTTGAGATTAAAAACAGAATACTGAGGAGAAAATCTGAATAGTAAGAAAAAATATAAATTTTCTGATCAGTCAAAATTACAAGAAAAAAAACAAACATCTGAGATTAAAGTCAGAATTCTGAGAAAATAAAATCTAAATTCTGAGAAAAAGACAGAATTATGATATAAAATCTGCAGTTTAAGAAAAAAAAATTCTAGGGAAAGAAAATCTAAATTTAATGCAGACTCCTGAGGGGGGAAAAATATAAATTATTCTGCTTGAGGTCATAATTATGTCTTTTTCGAATCGCCTTCTGAATCTCCTCTAAGTCTTTACAGATGACTTTCTTCTTCTTCTTGAGACTTTATTAATGAACTTCATAAAGGCTGTTGGAGCTGCTGAAGCTGTCAGTTTTGCTGCATCATGTTTAGTAAGAGCAGACTAAGATGGATGCAGGTCGCTGCCGTTTTGTTTATCCTCGTCGTACAAACTCCTGAGAGCAGAAGTGATTGATCCGCTCTGCTGCTGAAGAAATCCACATGTAAAATAAAACGACTGGCTGAGCGACACTTTGCACTTTATCTGGTTTCACGACGAACTCGTCGTTCCTGAAAAACATTTCAAGACTCCAGTCTTTATAATCACAGAGCTGCAGTCAAATCATTTCAACATTTTTTTTTAAATTATGAATTTTGTTTGTATTAATTACGTCTATAGTCAGGCTGAGATAATTATTGCCAACAAATGCAAATAAGATTTTTTCTTATAAGGAAATTATGACAGGGATGTTTTTCTGCATAACCTACATAAAAGAAAAAGCATGAAACAATTTCCAGAATAAAAGGTTTGGAAAGTGGAAATTTTGCAAATTAATAACTAAGTATTAAAATGTGTTTGAATTAATGAGGGATTTGTGTTGTTTGTCCTCTGCAGAGGATCACAGATACTTGTTTTGTACAGCAGCAAAGTGTCAGTTTTATTTTTATCTAAGTGCTTCATGTCATCAAGGACATAAAAAAACAAGGAGTAAATTTCTGCCAAAAAACCCCTCAAAATTTTAGATTAAGAATTAATCTAAAAATTTCTTGAAAACTCGATCAAGTTTCCGAGTTTGAAAAGTAAAAAGAAAAAAGTTAGAAAATTTAAAATTTGCCCCCTTGAAATTTTCTAGAAACAATTTCTGAATCTGAAAAGTTGAAAATTTGCTAGAACGGACTCAGAAATTTTCTTGAAAAAAAAAAAAAGGAAATGTATTGATATTAATAGTTTAAAAATTACTAGGAAACTCAAAAACCTTTAGATTAATCTTAGAATCAGGAAACATTTTAAGTAAAAAAAACATAAAAAAAACTTTTGAAACTTCTGAGATGCATCTAAAAATCTTCGACTTTTCAAACTCAGAAATTTCGAAGCTTTTTCTAGAATTTTTTTTAGATAAATTTCAAAAATTATTTTTTCTCTTGCACAAGACATACAGTCAGAAAAATGCACGCTAGCGCCCCCTGCAGCCAGATAATACGCTGGGGACAGATTTTGATGCTGCACTGGAGATGCTGCAACAGAAAAGTAACATCTTACAATCCTCCAAACTTCAGTTTTTTTTGTGTGTGATTTTACGCGACAGACCGACAAACCCAGGTTATCTCTAAAGGAGAAAGAGAAAAGTCACGTTTAATAAAAATTAATCCCAGATGTCCGACCGGAGTTTAAAACAAGGTCAGTTTCCAGAATAAATGCTGCGTTTTAAATTATGCGCAGCTGAAAATCACCTGAAGCAGCTTCAGCCTGTTGACTCACCGGCTGCCTGTTGTGCAACAGCAGAGACGCTTCATCCTTATTTTATAAATAGTATTTTTTTTAAAGAGATGTCTTTGAATGCAGCCAAAAAGGTTTAACTTTTACTGAGTGATGATTTATCGCTATAGGAAATGAATAAATGTAGCTAAAGTATGATAAAGTATTTTAAAATCTGAATTGTATAATGGAAAATACTTTTATCAATAATCTGCTTTTATATTTTATTCACATTATTTATTACATAGCTTATATATGCATATATTTGTAAGGTTATTTAATTTCATACTTTTTAAAAAACCTTTTCCGTGGCGTTCTTGCAGACAGAAAAATCAGGTTTTCATTGTACAACAAAAACTGTTTCTACTGTGAAAATGACAAACATTAAGAGTTTCTCCGCTTTCTCCTTTAATTTGCATCAGGGAGATTTTTTTTTAAATTTTGTTCAGCTGTTAAAGTCTTTAATCTGCAGTAAACACCAGCACACAGGATATCAAAACATTCAATATTCTAATTTTGTAAGAAATGTTACTGTTGATTGATCCAAGTCAGAATCATGAAGCTGAACTAAAATATTAAAATTAGTCAGTGTGTAACTAAAACAAACCATCTTCCTGGTGAGTATCAAACTCATTAAAATTCACTTTTATTAAATGTAAAACTAAAAATTCACACCTCAGATTAACATTAAATCCAGCTTCTGGATTTATTCTCCATTCAGTCCCTTTTAAATGTTTAATTCATTTGAATACCTGGGAAAAAAAACAAAACAAAACAAAAAAAACGAGCTCAAGTATCACATTATTCCACAGTGAAGTTACCATATTTTATTTCTTTAAGTGCCATTCATGCATATTGGGGAAAGGGGAGGATGGGTCGGGGCGGGCGGTCGGGCGTTGGTATCGACAATTTTCTAATAACACTTGAATTATTTTACAGCACTAAACGAATACAAAGAGTAGCTGTGTCACCTCATCGGACAACAAAAGTAATAAACCGTGCAGTAAACAAACAAACAAACAAACAGGGAAACAAAAAACAAAACCAAAAAAAACAAAAGAGAAAGAAATGACAAAGACGAAATAAAAACAAAAACTACAAAATAAAAACACAAACCAAATATATACTTTCAACACTGAAAACACTGAATGTAGAACCATAGGTACAGGTAAAAGGTAGTGTCACACAAAAAGCCAACGCATTTTCATCACATATATACAATATAGATATATACATACTGTCACCCTCTGATAGGACAATAACAAAATATTCTTTTCCTGCCTCTCTCTTGTGAATCCCCCCCCCAGGAGAAAAAAGGGGATGACTGAAAAGACACATTATGTACAAGCACAACGACACACCAGCACTGAATAAAACAGGCCCCAATCAGCAGTAGATGTTGGCAGTTCTCTCCAATGTTGTAACAAGGTTTATTTTTTTATTGTTTTTTTTCTCCCCAATAATAATAATAATAACAATAATAATAATCTCTCTGGCAGGTACATGTCCAGCTGTATTAAAAAACAAAAAACACAGGAAGAAGAAAAGTAAAAACGTCCACAAGAACGCACACAAACGGACAAAATGTAAAAACTGGGATCCAGTCGTTTCTTCACCTTTTCCCTTTTTTATTTTCCTTTCCTCCGATCGTCTCCCGTCGGCGGATGAGTTCGTGTGAAAGTCCGTTTTCTCAGTCTTCGCCTGGAAGAGCTGAAAGGCGTCGCCGTGACCCCGTGCCGACCTCCCAGAAGATCCACGACTCGGTTCCGAGAAATTAGTTTGATAGAAACGCAAAACATGAGTGAGAGAGGAGCAGAGGCGAACACACGAGACTGGCAGGAGGTTAGAAACGGAGAATACGCGGAGAAATGATAATAAATGGCAGTTTCATAAGCTTAAATCAGAGAACCTTGATTTTCTTCTGCACAGTGCAGCTTCTGGGTGTTCAAGATCTACGATCCACAGTATAAACCAGGCAAAAAAACAAAATCTACAGAGTTTGGTTCTGTAATGTTCAACTAAACTAAAAAATAAAATAAAATGTTCGATCTCAAAGTGCCTCGTTTTCACAACATATTGTGATAATTTAAAAATAATAAGAGAAATCAATGATTGTCACTTTAACATGAAGTCAAACAGCACAGCAACACCAGGAGACGAAACCTCGTTAAATAAAACAAACTCGTTCAGGTTGACGTGACGTTTGGTTAGAATAAAGACTGGAAACAAACCGAGAATAAACATTGTGCTTGAGCTCCAGACATTAAAACAGTTTAATGGATTTAAAAGCTAAATAAATTTAGGTTTAGTGATAAATTAATTTACCGAGAGGAAGCCAGGAGACGCACCGATCGATCGCAACCGATCAACCAGCCAGAGATCGAAACCGATCGACCAGCCGGAGATCGAAACCGATCGACCAGCCGGAGATCGAAACCGATCGACCAGCCGGAGATCGAAACCGATCGACCAGCCGGAGATCGAAACCGATCGAAATATTAGATATTCAGTTTGCACTTTCAGATTAGATTAATGTTAATCATAAACAAATTCATGCATAAATCAGGGTTCGTACATTTTACCAAACTAAAAATTCACTTTTCAAATTTTTACACTTTTCCTGGAGATAAAATATGAAACTAAAGTTTCAATCCTCTGTTGTATAATTTATTACTGTTAATTGTGTTTTGTGATAGCATTTGATATTCTACAGCTAAAATTTTAACTGATCTAAAAATAAAAGTTTAATCAGATTTAAATTCAGATTGTGAGGAAAAAGTGCATTTTTATCTGGTTCCAGCTGTAAATAGTTCTGTCCAAATTTAGGTTTTCAGCTAAACGTTGGATTGGACTTTATTACAAAACTACGCAGTTTGAATATCAGGAACTTTTAAGGACTTAAGATAAAATCAAACGAACCCTGATAAACGGAAATGATCAATTTGTTTTCTGTTGGATTCAAAAACAGGAACCTGTCAATTATTTTTTGATGTATTATTGCATGATAAATAAAAATCAATAATTTCTATTTGAATGATTTTTTTTCTCACACTGGACGATAAAAGTCTTCAGTCTGGTGTTTTGGTCTCAGCTTTTTATGAAGGACAGTTTATAAATCATTTAATTTGTCATTTTGTTTATTTACAATGTTTTCCATTTCCAGTGTTAAATATTATAATTTAAAGTTTTTTGACCTTCATTATTATTTTAATATTGTATTGATTGAAAATGGTCTCAAAACAACAATATTATCATTTATTAGAATAACTTCTGGGACAATTTATCGGCCAGTAAAAAATGTGTAATTTTACTGGCCGACCTGCAGGTTCAGATCGTTCTGTTTTCTATGTGCTCTAGTTCTTTAGCACTATTAAAATCAGAGTCTGTCAGGAAAACTCTGCTCAGTGCATCTTCACAACAACTGAATAAAATAATAATCTCTGCAGGGTAAATGTTTCTATGTGCCATTTATTAAAATCTGATATGAAAATAATCCCCTTGACTTTATAAAATTTATCACCAAACATGAACCAGGTTTGTTTTATTTATTTATTCTCAGTCCTTTAAACCGAGAATAAACCTAATCAGATTAAATCTTGCAGTTTTATTTAGAGTAGGGGTGCACCGATTGCAGTTTTTAGGCCGATTGTAGATTACCGATCTATAAAAAGACTGAACTGCCGATTTTGGCCGATACCGATTGATGATGTCTGAAATGTTGCTGAACAGAGGAAGAAAGTGGACGAGTCGGTAAAGTGCAGTGAAATCGGCTCCGATAAATCGGTGCACCTCTAATCTGGACAACAGCCTTCAGTCTTTACGCTAAACTCGGCTGACTGCTTTGTTAATCTCTCAACTCCCAGATTAAAAAACCTGAATACAATCCCAGAAACATTGTGCTACTCCCTCAAACAGAGACACAGTGTTGCAGCTGGAGAAGCACCAGAACGGTAGAACCCGACGCGGCGCAGCAGAGCGGCCGCTGCGGGACGAAACGAGGTCAGCTTTGCGTCTGGAGGCCAAGTAAACAAAAGGAAGTCATGTGCAAAGGGCTCATCCTCCTCTAACCATAGTGTCTCTTTAGGCCAGCAGCGCTTCTGACCGTGGAGCCGGTTCTGGAGAACCTTCGGGTCGCTCCACTGCTCTGTGCTTGAGAAAACCTGCCTGCGTGAGCCGCCTTCCCTCCTTCACCGTGTGCTTCGCGCTCACACAGAGCAGAGGTGAGTGCAGCCAACAATCGGAGCCTAAAATTACAATTTAAAGAAAAAAACAACAACTGATCACATCGGACTCTGCAGGGAGCATCAAACGGTCTCTAATGTTCACAAACAGACGCTTTGTTATTGATCATTAGGGCTGAAGCTAACAATTATTTCAGTAATCAATTGATCTGTTGAATAAATCGGATAAAAAATGGCCACATTCTGCAGATTTTTCATCTAAGCATAAAAAATAAAGAATGCAGTTCCTTTTTAAAATTAGAAAATAAACATTTTTATTGCGTAAAAAGCAATAATAGCTTCATTAACGAATCATTTGTAGCAAAGGACGAATCTGAAGTTTAACACTTTTAATGTGAAAAGCTTTCTATCAACATCTGCTCGTTATTTTTGGATTAACCGATTTATAATTGGCGCTTAATCCGAGTTTTCACATAATTTGAACTAGATTAAGCTCAATCTACCATTTATGGAGAAAATGTTTACAGAAAAATAATATCTTTAAAATCTTAAATCCAAAATGTGTATATTTTTAAAACAGTTTTGGCTTAATTACTGCTTTGCCTTCTGTGTTCTCGAGTTAATGATCAATCAATCGATTACTAAATTAGTTAATTATTTCAACAATGGAGTCATGATTAATCAGATTAAGCCCTATTGATCATTAAATAAAATCTCATTTAAGTATTTTTTTTCCCCGAATCATTTTCTCCCCATGTTTTCTTGCAGATGTTGCTCTATTTATTTATATATTAATATATTTATTATTTGGGATCTGAGGTGGAGTTTCAGACGTTTCTGTGGCTGAATAACTGAGATGTTAACGAGGTTCAGACCATTTATTATTCATCGTGTATTAAGTGTCTTAATCTGGGACCCGAGTCCAAATTTTGTACCACAAATGAGAAGTGGTATGACAGTAAAAAAATCCTTGAATCTTCATCCAAATAAAACTCAGCTCAGATGAATCGTGATCCCAATCTTATTGTTTTTGAGCGGTAGCATCTTATTTAGTGAACAATAGAGACTGAAACGGTTTGAGTTTGGTTGAATTTCTAAAGGTGCTACAGTTTCCGTCACCAATCTAAACAACTCTAAACTTCACAAGACGCAGATTAAAGTCAAAGGTCTGTTTTCTCACTCCTGATTTCATCTCCTCAATGTCACAATTCATTCATCTTTAAGTGTTTAAGAGCGAACGATGAGTCTCTGTTCTCCCATGGCACACAGAGAGCCGATCACGGCGCCCTGTGGGATCCCTCTCCGGCTCAACTCCCGGTTTAAAAAAAACATAAAATAAAATCAAACCAGTGGGGATAAAAACAAACAAAAAAAACACCCTGTTCAGATTTTAAACATCTGTAAACCTGTTTTCCCCAGAAGCGACCAACGAGCACCATCACGTTACTCACAGAGACAGACGGCCTGTGTTTTCTTGGAAAAAAATAAAATAAAATAAAAACAAAGAGACAAAAATATCATAAACACAAAAAAATAAACAGAGGGGAGAGAAAGTTGGAGAGAGAGAACTTCATCTTAGAGGCAGCTGAGGCCTATGTCGACACGAGAAGAATTACAAGCTGAACACGTCGCTCAAATCACATGACAGTTAAGGAGCAGAGGGGTCAGGGGTCGGGTGGGGGGGGTGTGGCAGGAAGAGGATGGTCTGGGTAAGAGGAGGGGGCTGGCTGAGGAGGGTCAGTGTCAATGAGCTCCACTCGTCTCCAGACGAGAGCAGGTCTGGCTGAACATGATTGTCTTCAAAGTAACAACGTTTTCTGGTTGTGGTTCGCCGTGTCAGGACTCTGAAGTCTGCGGGGCTTTTCGCCGTGTCAAACGTTCCTCTGCATCACACAACCTGCGGCCTCGTCGGCTCAGCCTGGCCTCCTCCGGGCTTCGCCCCCCCTCCCCTCCTCCTCCATCTTGGACTTGCTTTGACGGGGAAGTGGAGCGGCTAGACGATGGAGTCCCAGTCGAAGTCGTCCTGGATGTCGTCAGCTTGCATGCGATGCATCTGGAAGGTCCTGGAAGGTATCATGTGCTGCTGGTTCATCTGTGCATGGTGTCCTGCAGGAAACAAGCGGCAAACATGGCAGGTTGTTGTTGTTTCACTTTAAGAAGCCAAATACTTATTTTGAAGGTCTTGAACGACAGTTCTGCAGGGTTTTGATATTTTCTTTGGACTATCTGACTGTTTTCCACTCATTTTCTACAGAGGGATCGTCAGTGGACATCACTCTGCTGCACATCAGAACAGGCAAGAATAAATTATTATGATTATTTAAACTATTTACAATTAGGCTAATAAAATAATTTACATCTAGTAATCAGTACAGATCCCCTCTCTGTCCAGTGAAACTCCCATATGCAGCTTTGTTAGAGGTTTTATTTTCAGCACATTGTTTCTGCACCTCACTCTGCATCCGGTTCAACCTGCTGAATTTTAATTTCTGAAGGTTTAGTTTATCACCTGCCTTGATGGATGCAGCTACGTCTTCATTTCTCTCCAATTGTGACCAAACTAGGAAGAAATGATTTTATATGTCCTCTGAATGCTAAATATCTGGGGGGGTTTAAATAAAAATGTACATATTTTATTTCTTATTGTTCACCACGTATATGTTTACAACATGCTAGCTAATGTTAAAACAGCAAGATAAATGCAGGTAACCGTGGAAACCAGAGAGAATCCAATGGACGGCTCGGCTCTTTCTGCAGTCAAATTGCGCGCGCGTTCGCTGCGTTTACAAACAAATCATCCTTCTGTGAACACGTCGACAGAAGAGATGGGAATCGAGAGCCGGTTCTCAGTAGTTCAGCTCCTTGGAATCGATTCAACTGATCGGTTAAGGCGCGATGCATTTGCGTGACGACGTGTTGGCCATGCTCCGTTATTTTGCTTCAGAAAATATCCAAGATGGCGTCGCAGCAGAAGCAGCATGTTCAGATCTTTAATCACAATAAGAGGAGGGAATACATCCAACATCCTCAAACCACACAGCATGTAACCGATTTGTACCAATGTAGAGTGTTGATATGTTGCTTAGCAACAGCAGTGACTCTGGAGGGGGGCGGAGCTTTGAGCATCTCCATGGAAACGTTAAACTACTACTATTAATGTTATGAATAATCTCCATCTCATTAACATTTGCAGTCATATTAAATAAATTAGAATATATTTTCCGATGAGGCTCGTTTATTATGTTAAAGGCATAAACTGTTGATGTTAAAATGTTTATTTGACAGAGGGATTCTTATTGCTCAACTTAGTTTTTATTTAGTTTGAATCAAACATGGTGCATATTTTGAATTAAAGAGTCTATTTCATAAATCAACGAGAATCGATAAGGAATCAAATCTGCAACCTGACTGATCGACTCAGCCC
The DNA here is from genome assembly GCF_051168715.1 of Poecilia mexicana. NCBI lineage: Eukaryota > Metazoa > Chordata > Actinopteri > Cyprinodontiformes > Poeciliidae > Poecilia > Poecilia mexicana. Next base: position 19,055,346 of record NW_028263374.1, read on the forward strand.
CAGAGTGGAGCTTCAGCTCTCTCAGTTTAATCAGTAAAACATTTTATGTGTTTGTAGATCTTTTTGAAGTTATGAACTGTTTCGGTTTGTGAAAAACCCAAACGCCACATTGAGGTCTGACACTATTAAAAAGTGAGAAAGGTTTAGGCGGTGTGAAGAGGGAATGATTTCTCAGAGCAGGGTGTTTATGGGGCGATTACCTGTCATTGTGGGCCCCGTGTTGCTCATGGGGGGCATGTGGGGGTATCCGGGGGGACCCATCATCGGGGGCATACTCTGTCTTGTGTCCATGTAGAGGTTTCCTGATGATTAAACACAATCAGAAGCTTTCTCTGATATTCAGCAATACTGAATCTATAACACGTATATTAACAAAATAAACAATGTGAAAATAAAACGGCATGTATAGTTCACTGTTCACTTTAGGCTCTGTCGTTTTCTCCTACTACTCTCCATTTTAACATTATTTGCTGGTATTAATGTGGTGTTTGTTTTTCCTTTTCTTTAAAAAGTAGAACCGGATCAGTGATTCTGCATTTAGTCTCTTTCTTTCTCGCTGTCAATATAAATGTGACCCATTTGTCCCGTAAAGTGCCTTGCAATGACGTTTGTGATTATTTCACGTTATTTAATTAATCTACACAACCCGTTTTTAGCACAGACACTCCAAATAAATCGCTTTTTAAAACATAAACGGCTTTAACCTTCTGCAGGTGTACAGACCTGTGTTGAGGTGCTGGCCGGGTTTGTTGGTGTGCATGGCGCCGTGACACACAGGACTCTGTACTGCCCCCTGCTGCTGAATGACGCCGGTGCGAGCAAAGAACTGGTTGATAGACGAGCAGAGGTCCGCGATCTGGGTGGGTTCAAGGCACCAATTGTTCAGCTCAGCCTGTCTCATGCTTTCTCTTAAACCTTTGGAGACAAATGCAACGTTTTTGGAAATTAATGAAAACTGGAACAGTTTCTTTCAACAGAATGTAAACGTAGCAAACGAACGACGCGTCTGCAGCATATATTCATCATATCAGCAACCTTCAGTGGGTGATATTTAAAAAACATCCTACCTTGCATTCCTTGACTCTTAATTGGATAAACTGACCTGCTGAGCTGGGTGTTTTGGTAATTAAACTTGAAGGCAGTGTTATTTAATTGAAGAGCTCGGTTTAATTAAAGTTGTAATCAACTCTGGAGTGCCGACACATCAGCACTCAATCAAAGGCTGGAGCAGAGCTGTACATCCAGCCTCTGCTTTTAACGTCGGAGGAAATTAATCTGGAGTCCAGATCACTCTCAGGTGAGTCTCACTGTGTGGATTCATCACTGATTTATTTCAAATGTTTGACTTGAAGCAAACAAACAAAAAAAAAAAACCCCCACAAAATTCATATGATACAAGACTTAGAAATGGATTATTAATGTAGAAATGTTATGTTGACACAATCATCCTGAGCTGAACTCAGAAAGTGAAGCATTACGGAGAGGAAGATGTGATGAAGATGACCTACAGGTCGCTCCGTGCCACGCCGCATTAATGCAGTAAGTCAAGCTAAATGTTGGAGCAGATCTGCTATGTTTGTTCTGATTTGATCGTCATTTTATCCTGTTTTCATAACTTTTCTGTCTGTTCATCAGTTATTTCTTGTATAAATGTTTTATTTTGTTGATTTTTTTCTTTCTTCTCTTAGGACAAAGAATGAATTTAGGTATTGTGCCAATTCCTGCATATCTACTCTGCCATGAATGGTGTTAAAGTTGATTAATGTCAACTATTTTAATTAAAACATTTTTTATCTTTTGTTAATATTTTTGGTTAAGTACGGAGCCCCCAGGGGACATGGGGATTTTTTTTTTCTTTTGTGTTCCCTCGCAATACTTTTGCGTTCCCTCACAAAAGGTTTTGCGTTCCCTCGCAAAAGGTTTTGCGTTCCCTTGCAAAACTTTTGCATTCCCTCGCAAAACTTTTGCGTTCCCTCGCAAAACTTTTGCGTTCCCTCGCAAAAGGTTTTGCGTTCCCTTGCAAAACTTTTGCATTCCCTCGCAATACTTTTGCATTCCCTCGCAATACTTTTGCGTTCCCTCGCAAAAGGTTTTGCGTTCCCTCGCAAAACTTTTGCGTTCCCTCGCAAAAGGTTTTGCGTTCCCTCGCAAAACTTTTGCATTCCCTCGCAATACTTTTGCATTCCCTCGCAATACTTTTGCGTTCCCTCGCAAAAGGTTTTGCGTTCCCTCGCAAAACTTTTGCGTTCCCTCGCAAAAGGTTTTGCGTTCCCTCGCAAAAGGTTTTGCGTTCCCTTGCAAAACTTTTGCATTCCCTCGCAATACTTTCGCGTTCCCTCGCAAAAGGTTTTGCGTTCCCTCGCAATAATCTACTGATCAGTTCATGCGGCATAATTGATACTATAAGCCTTTTTTACGGTGGAAGCCGTACTTTCTGCTTTAATACAAGCTTATAAGGTTTTTCCATGGACTATTGAGTTATTATCGTGGGGTAATAAGTCATCTGATTGTGTCTCTATTGTGTTCGTGTCTGAATGGGTTAAAGGGCTCCTTTCTGTGCCGTTCCATCTTAGCCTTAACAGACATAAACATGCAGTAAATAAATCGATTTTCAATCAGTTTTTTGCACCAAAGCGTTAATAATAATAAACACGTTTTATTATTATAAAACACAGCAAACTAATGGTGGTAGACGGCCGCACTGAATTAACTCGGGGAATCTCATCTGTCCGTGTATCAATCAACTCCTAACCTCTTCTTTGTTCTGTCACAATTATCAATTTTTTTTAATTTTTATTATGCTCCAAACTTTCTGAGGTCTGACCCCCCAGCTCACCCGCTGCCTCACACACCGAGCCAGCAGCGTCACCTTCCCATTCATACTTCATGACAGTCACTCCCACATCGACACGCCCACCACCAGGTGTCAAAGCTCCTGTCATATCAATAATTACTTATTTCATTCATATTGCTCTTATAGAGCCTCAGTGAAAACGTGTTTATTATTATTAACGCTTTGGTGCAAAAAACTGATTGAAAATCGATTTATTTACTGCATGTTTATGTCTGTTAAGGCTCAGATGGAACGGCACAGAAAGCAGCCCTTTAAACCATTCAGACACGAACACAACAGAGACACAATCAGATGACTTATTACCCCGCGATAATAACTCAATAGTCCATGGAAAAACCTTATAAGCTTGTATTAAAGCAGAAAGTACGGCTTCCACCGTAAAAAAGGCTTATAGTATCAATTATGCCGCATGAACTGATCAGTAGATTATTGCGAGGGAACGCAAAAGTTTTCCGAGGGAACGCAAAACCTTTTGCGAGGGAACACAAAAGTTTTGCGAGGGAACGCAAAAGTATTGCAAGGGAACGCAAAAGAAAAAAAATTCCCCACGTCCCCTGGGGGGCTCCATAGTTAAGACATTGCTTTTTGTTTGGACAATTTTTTTTAATTGTCCAAAAAAACATTATGATAATTTCTGTCATTTTTTTAAACAACCGGGAGCAACTGATTAGCATCTCAAAGCTCAAATGAGCTCGACTCCATCGCTCTGTTTTCAAACCACTCGGCCAAACAGACTTAAAAAGGAATGGCAAAAGCAAACGAGGTGGATCAGCAGTCTTTGCCTAGAGCTGATGATATATGCTGATGATTCTGTCACTGGATGGTGAGGTGTTGGCATTCTGCGTCATCATGAAACATACAGCAACAGTCTTCAGTCAGAGGTATCGTCAGATATGATGCAAGACTGACTGCTTCTGGAGAGTGAAGATACTTCGATGATATGAGTGAATGAAAAGGTTTTTTCAGAAAGCTGACATTTCTGTATTAAAATAACTTGTTTGTTTTTCCTCCTGTAATTATCTGATAAGGTGAATTTTGGGTTTACTTTAGTTGTAAAAAAACAAAATAAACAATTAAAAACTATTGAGCTGAGTAAAAAGTTTCACATTTTAAATCAAATTAGTTAGAAATGGGGTAATTCTTCATCCTAATCCTTTTCAAATTAATTGAATTACAAACAAAAACTATTTTTATACTGTTTTGATTTTTTGAAACTGGATGACAAAAGTCTTCAGTTTGGTGTTTTGGTCTCAACTAACTTTTTTTTAAGGAGAATTCTGTTTACAGAGACTTCATAATTCATTTTTTTGTCGTTTCTCTAGTTTTGTTTATTTATTTTGACTATTTAAAATGTTTTCCAGTTCCAAAGTTTATTAATTTGACAATGTGTTCTTGCATCTGTATGCCATTAACATTATATTACTTCAAAACTGTCTCAAAACAACAATGTTATCATTTATCCCAACAACTTATGGGACAATTTATCGCCCAATCTATAGTGACAGTGCTGTTATGAATAATAAAATCCTGAGCGCAGGTTGAAATATAAACTAATGGTGCAGGGTTTATTAGTGCAATGGACCTTGGAAAGGAGAAAGGTCGACATCAGCCCAGTTGTAGCTGCTGGCAATACGACAGCTTTCTTTCAGGGCATCCAGATTGGGATACCACTCGGACCGTAAACCTGCAACACAGACACACAGAACGTCATGTCTGTAACTCTAAGAAGAGCATAAAGTTAAGAAGTCATAAAATCTAATTCAATTCTAATTAAATACTGGCTGCTGAATAATAACAGCTTTCTTTTTTATTTTAATTTTAGCAGACTGTAAGGTCAGATTATGCATTTTCACTGCAGTCACGTTTTTGCATTTGTACTTGCAGTAATCTGGAGCCAAAAGAAAGAGGAGACCAACTCATCTGACAGTCGAACAGTTCCTGGAAGTGGCCACTAGGAGGAGCCAGTGTCTATAAATCCTGCTGAAGTCGGGGCTTCAGCACGGCTTTGTTCTCCACACCAAAGGTAATAAATTAAAAGATAATTTACTGGTTAAGAAATTAAATTGTTTTCTTTGAGCTCTCTGGCAAAACGGGGAGGATCACCTCCAAACACGGTCATGACTGCACCTGAGCGCCTTCGTCCAGCCGTGTGACGGATTCAAACAAAGGGAAAACAAAAGCAGACGCCGGTCCAGCAGAAAGAGACGGAGGGTCTCACCTGTGTTGCAGGCCATCTGTTGCGGGTGGGAGAGGCTCTGGTGCTGCTGTCCGTGTTGGGAGGGGTGCTGGTTGTGCTGCGTGTGCTGGGCCGGGTGCGCCGTGTGCTGCTGCTGCTGCTGCTGCTGATGCTGGCCGTGGGTCGGGTGCTGGCCGTGCTGGGAGTGCGCGGCGTGCTGCGGGTGCTGGCCGTGTTGGTTGTGCTGCGAGAGGTGCTGGGCGTGGGGCGAGCCGTGGCCGGGATGGGCCTGGGCCGGGTGGGACAGGGGAACCTGGCCGCTGTTAGCGGGGTGGTTGTTGTGGTGGTTGTTGGGCTGGTTGTTTGACAGGCTGTTCTGAGTGTTGATGGTGCCACTGGGGGAGTGCTGATAGGAGCAGGAGGTGTGGGTCTGCTGGGAGTTATCCGACGGCATGCCCATCAGACCTGAAACACACACACACACCGAGCTCTGAGGACACGCAAACAACCAGAGACTCCCAGTTTACGACACTGCAAACCTCAATGTAGCTTACTGGAATTTAATACAACAGGCCAATATAAAGTAGAGCATCAAGTGAAAGTGGATAAAAATAAATCTAAAAACAATCAGAGGGATTTTGTTTTAGTGCTGGGTGATATCGCTGAAAAACAAACTATGACATAAGCCAGGGGTCTGCAACCCTGGACCTTCAATGGCTCTTAACTTTGGCTGAACAAATAAATAAAGCCAACTGATACTTTTAAATACAGACATAAAAACAAATCTAGTTTTTAGCAGTTTTACAGTATTTTCTTTGAATAATTTAATTGAATGACATTAAAATAATCAATTCTTATACCTAATTATCTTGTCATTAGGTTGAAAACAATGTGCTTTTCTTTTACATCCATCTCTTTTTGCTAAAAATGTTTCTTTTTCTGTATATCAAAACCTAAAAATAGAAATAAAATGGTGGTTCCTTAAAAATAAATTTCCCATAGTGGACAGGAAACTTGACATTTTTAAATTAAAAATATAAAAATGTCCTATGAAAAGGTCATTTTGATAAGTTTATTTATTTACCTGGATGGGGGACAAAAATTGGTCTTTAAATATGGCAAAAGTTGCAGACCCCTGATATAACCGTTTCATACAAGTCAATATCAATAATTATTGATTAGCTTTTTTCATTTAAACATATAAAATCCTGCCAAACTAGTCACCTGACCGTTTCTGTTTTATTCACATGTTCCTGCAGAGATGTTGTACTAATTTTCTCTTTTCACTCCACACAATTGTTTATTTTATTTTTAAGCAGTTATAAGGCACCGAACTGCTGCGCCAGCTACTCAACAGGTTGCTAGGTAACCAAAGAGTGACTGAGTTGCTAGGTAACCAAAGAGTGACTCAGTGGGTTGATTCCACTAATCTTCCTGAACTGGCTGTTAGGTTGGTTGGGTGGCTAAAACCTTTCCTCTGCCTACATCTCCCAGAATGCTGTGCGGTTCTGGATCAGAGGTCAGTGAAATTATTCAACATTTTATCGGATCATGTGTCTATGGCGATATATGTGTGTGTGTGTATATATATATATATATATATATATATATATATATATATATATATAGCTATTGATTTATTGCCCAGCCTTGTTTTGTTTACATTTGTAGTCTGTCCCCTTTACTCTGACGCCTCTGAATAAAATCCAGTGTTACCACTGCCTCCAGAGATTGTTTAATTTAATTTATTTCAAAGTAGGGAGCCGATAGGGGGCGCTAGGGGACCTCAGAAAGTTGGAGGTAAAATAAAAAAATACAAATATATATATCAATATATTTTTAATTAGAATTTTTTCACCATATAAAATAATGTTTTTTAATTAATATTATAAAATAAGAACACCAAATATCAGTCTGTAGATAAAAAAAAATCAGTTACAGACAAACCGTACCATTTTTGGCTGTAACTGCAGTAAAAACCAGCCGTTAGTTTTCTCCTGCTTCATGTCTATTCACTACTTTGTGATAAAATCCCAGTAAGAAACATTGAAAGCTGTGATTGTGATGTGATAAAATGTGGAAAAGCTCCAGGGGTGTGAATACTTTTGCTAGGCCTTGTATCTGCAAACAATACATTTGAATGCAGACGTGAAAAGTGGATAGTAATGTAGTTAGGCTCTCTCTCACTGTTTACTTTGACTTCTTTCAAACTCTGAGCAGCGAGGGTTTGAATCCCTCATGAAATCATCATCAATGCAAATTCAGTTTATGCTAGATTTTAATCTTTGGTTATTTCATAAAAAGTAATCAACTCAGTAAATATCTGAAAATAACTGATCCTGGAAGCATGTCAGGGGTTTTTAATGGAGAGCTGCTGCAGGAGCGTCAACATTTGAGAAAGACCAGTTGCCATTTTGTTGCGTCAGGGAATGACTCAGCTTGGGCTATTGGACGTTTCACAAGCTGGAGCTGCTGCTCTCTTTCCTCCTCAGAGTCCTGTATCATCTCTGACTATCTGGTTGTGCAGCTCTTTAAGCAGCACGAACATCTGCGCAGCCCGCTGCAATCATCTGAGCGGTGGGGAGGGGCCCTCAAGAGGCCCCGACCTTCACAGTTTTGGCACCGCGAACCCATTCCACTGGAGTGCTTTCAGAGCCGACTCTGGGCCCCGCACCTCCACAATCGCCGCAGGGGTGACAAAGGTGCATCTCTTATCGGTACAGAAAGCCCATTGTCCAACCAGGGAAATACAGAAAGCAATTAGCGCGGCACCGGAATAATAATGCGAGCTCATTACCTATTATCAAAGCCAGTGAATTAGCTCACTGTCCGCAGCGGCAGAGTGTGAAATCCTCCAAGCTCGATTATTTACGCTCTTTAATTGCAGGAGCTTGTCTGAGAGAGATTTCACTTTTATGCACGTAAAAAAAAAAAAAATCTGTGTTTTAACTAATAAAACACAGATGATAGATTAAAGCAGACTCTCATTAGCATGAAATGCATTTGATTTGTGAAAGTGGGTTATCCACAGAAAGCTCAGTCTGCTTTCCTCCTGACTCGCTTGTCAAGAGCTTCATGTTCATCAGTCAATCAGATTATGCGCAAAACTGCTTTTTCTTCTGCAGGGATTCTGATGTTTTCTTTGACTTGTTATCCATTAAAAAGATTTAAAAAATAAAAAATCCCATCAATGTAAGTAGGAGTTTTTGGGCTGCCAACAAGCTCTTGCCCTCCGTTTGAAGTGCGACCAGACGCTCTTAACTTTCACGTAAGGGCGGAAATAAAAAGTAAAGAATTAACAATAAAAAGTGCAGTCATATCTCTTTATGTCCTACAATAAAATATTTAAAGCATGAACTCTCAGACTCCAGCTCTAAATAAATAGATAAGTCTTAGCATTTCCCTGGCAAGAGCTTGAAAGTCCTCTGTAAAGGTTTGGATTAAAGCCAAGTGAGCAGAGCTGAATACCTGCACACTTAGAGTAAACCTCATTAGTTCCTAAAGACTCTCTATAGCCCCAGCTGTTAAGAACAAGCCCACATTAGGAAAATCGCTTCTAGGGTCTTCGGCTCGCTGATAGATTTCCCCCCCAGCGCCCTGGAGAGGCTGCTCACCTTGTTGGCTGAAGGACTGCTCAAAGACAGACTTGTAAAGGCTGCGGAAGGAGGCACTGAGATCTTCGAAGTCTGAGAACGGGAGCTGCTTTTCCCTGTCTGGCATACTGTACTGGGACTGGGGGGGCTGCTGCAGGCTCATCGACTGGGACACGGGCTCCGGATGACTGGTCACCTGGGGAGATGGAGGGAGACGAGGGAGAGGCTGGGTTTAATGTTTAACATGTGAAAGGAGATACTGCTGGAAAGATGTTTAAGCAGACATAAATTATATGTAAAAAAAAAAAAAGTAGAGCATGATATGTATTCAGCCGCCTGTAGCTGTGCGAAGGCTTCAGAGGTTTGTTAGTGAACATTTGTAAAAAACAGCATCATGATAAACAGCAGACAGGAAAAGAAATCAGGCTGTGGAGAAAATTTAGAGCGAGGTGAGGTTATAAAGCAATATCCTAACCCATAAAAAACATGTCACGCACTGCTGTTCAATTCATCATCTAGAAAAAACCCCACAAAGTCAACGTGAGCCGACCGGCCGGACAAGGAGGGCGTTAATTGGAGAAGCAGCTACTGCACAGCAGCAGGAGCTGCAGAGATCAACAACTCAGCTGGATTATTTAATAACTTTTAGTTTTGCACTTCATGAATCTGTCTTTATTTTAGGCCGACATTGACACCACACTGGTTTGGTCCGCTTTAATCAAACTCTGGTTCATTGGTCTACAGAGTTTGGTTTGATTGGGGAGGTGTGAACGCGCAACTGAACTCTGAAGTGGACCAAACAAGCAAACTCTGGTCCGATTAAAAACCTAGGTCTCAGTTCAGCTGAATTGAACTCGCTTGAATGCCAAACGGACCAGAAACCACTACAAAAGCAGGAAGTGGACTACAGCATTGTGGGTAAATACAACCAGAACAAATGCACTAGAGGGTGAAATGGCTCATTTTTTTATTTTTACAAACGACAAGAAAAATCCTATAACCACTAAAATCTGATGCCACTTCATTTTTGTTTACAGTTTGTGAAGAATGAAGTTGTGCTCAGTCGTCTTCTGAGGTTTTTGTGTCATTTCCTTCAGTAGTTCCCGGTGCAGCGCCACCACAGGTGAGGAGGTTAAAAGTTTTTTGGATAGTTTGACGTAGCGCAGTATAAAAGTGAATCTCACCAGGTGAAAATGTAAGAAATGTTGCAATTTTGGTCAAAGAGATGCAAGAAGAAATCCAAAATAAGCCAAAGGTAAAGTTTTGGTCTCATCTGCACATTATGACTAGATCGTCACCACTATGAAACATGGGGGCGGCAGCATCATGTTGAGGGGAAGTCGTTCTTCAGCAAAGACAGGAAAGTGAATCAGAGTTGATGGATTTTTGTGTGCTTCCTGCACAGCGAGTGCGGCGGTTCGAATCTGCTTCCTCCAGAAATATTCACATTATTCTGTAAATTTCCCTGCAGTCAGAGTGTGTGCGTGGGTTGTGCATATAAGTTTCTGTTTGTTGCGTTGTTGGAATAATTGTTGGTGCAACAGAAACAGAAAAAAACAACCTGTGAAATATTTCATGTAAATCAGTGATAAAACTCAATGATATCTCCATTCTGTGAAGCTGCGACCATCGTGTTTCAGCCTGAAGATGCGTCCCTCATGCAACATAAAGAACAAATTACGTACACCATAACAATGCAGGTCAGTGCTTACCGCCTTGGCTCACACAGCATTAAGAGAGCAACTCGAACGGACATAAAGCCAATACTCTGGTGGCCGAGCAAAATGTATTTAAAACAAAATCAATAGCAATACCTTGAACAAATAAGCAGGCATTTTATCCATGTATTTGTGTGGGCAGTCAATGTAACACACCGCCTCTGGGTGTGAGACAGAAGCACTGCTCCCTCCAGCTAAGGGCTTGTCTGAGAGATTCACCGCAGCAAAGGCAGCAACGCAGACACAGTCCTATTTCACACAGCAGAAACCTGACCTGTGTCCACTGTGGGCTCGCTTTACAAGAGAGGTCGTGTTCAATTTTTGATCCTAACATCTTCCTCTTCTAAAATGCGGACAGGCCGCTGAAGTGTGTGGCTCGCGGACTGGCTTGGAGAAGAGTGGAGAGGTGATAATAAAGCCAGAGTGTTTACTGAGAGCTGCCGCTTGGGCTGGGAGAGAAAAAGAGAAAGAGAAAGCAGGAGCAGGCGGGCGGGCGGGCAAGCGTGAGCGCATCCATCAGGCTGAGCCGATCGATGCTCGGCGCCTGGAGCGGGGAGCACTCCAGGATGGAGGGAGGACCACACCAAAGAGGGGGCATCTCTGGTGGGAGGACATCAGAGGGAGAGCTTCTCTTTGTCTGGCTTCCAGGAGCGAGCACAGTTTTCTTTGTTTCTCTTAACCTCGTTCCTGATGTTGTACTCTCGCTCATGTCCACCCTGAACCTCGGTCTATTGCCGTCTGCAGCTGGTTCTTCTGAACAAAACCTCCTGGGGCTTTCCCATCAACTCTCATACAGGATACAGTCGGCTTTCTACGACTCGCGGGGTTTCGTTTTTAGTCCTTTTTGTGACCATTGCTCTCTAGCAGATGACAACTATTGATCAAAATGTGTAATTTACTACTCTGAACTAAAAAAACCCCCAAAAACCCCACTACAACGCAAAAGTTTTAACGCATCTTTAATTAATTTACGCTCTGCTTTCTTGCAGAGCGTAAATTAATTACGCTCTGCAAGCATAATTATACGCTTGCAGAGATCAATATTCCTTCAGGATTTCTGTGGGGTTTTGGATTTTGGCTGCTTTATCGCTCATTTTTTTTGCGCAGTTCCAGAAGTGGAACCGGCAATGTCAGGCCGACAGTTCCAGCTCAAGTTCGATCGAGAAATTTAAAACTTTACTAAATTTTATAAGGTGCAAAGAGATTTTAAGACATATCTTTAACTTTGTGCACTGGCCTTCCACTATTTCCCCTGCAGAAACAAATTATTAATCAAACAGGATTCTCATCAGATTTCTTGTAGTCAATCACCATCTGCCGAAACAAAAATTGGCTGAAAGCTACTATGTAAAGCCTTAGATTTATTTTGTAACACTGAATGCTGATTTGCAGGTTCCTTAAGACGGATCTTAGCTTCTGCAAACCCAATGAGAGAAATATACATTAAGTTATATTAAATGGCAGTTAGCACTGATTTATTTAAAATTGTTCTTAGGCAGGGGAAGCTCCAGAAAAAGGACTGACCACCAAAACTAACAGGTCAGATCAGAATTTCCTGAGATTTATTGTGCTGTTATATGTGAACAGATACTGAATACTGGCAATCAATTTAAAACAAATCTGCAAAATTCAACCTCCGTCAGCTCTATTTTGATTCTTATTTCGTTCATTGACATGTTCTTTTTTTTTTTACTGAAGTCTGTTGTCTTCTGAGAATAAAGACTGTTGGTAAGCTCTTTTATTCAGGACCAAAACTGCAACATTCGTTACGTTTTCAGCTGATCTGTTTTAGCAATGCACTGATCCTCTTTTTTTTCTTCCGATACTGATACAGATATCTGTGGTTTAGAATCAGCTGATACTGATCCGATACAGAGAAACTGTGCTGAATTGACTTCAAATGTTTCTTTTTAAACAGAGGCATAAAAGTACTGATTTACAAATTTATGTGGTAACTCTGCACCAGTACAGCACACTTATTTACACTAACAGCTTCACAAGCTTGGTTGAACACGTTATAACTTTAATTTGTTCAATCAGTGCAATTTGAGAGTATAACAGCCAACGTAAAATAATAAAAAAACTCAAATGGAAAAAAACAATTGGTTGACCACCTTGGTAAAAAATGAACAAACTTTGTTTCAGCTTGTTCAGAAAGTACAATTAGGAATTATAAATATAATGTAAAATAAATAAATCATGACGTGCTCAGAGCACGAAGCATAGAATTAGACTGAATAGATCTGCACCTATGAATCGGGCAGATTGTCACAAATATCCGATATAGAATATTTTTCAACATCAGGACCAATACAGATATTAATATTGGATCGGTGCATGTCTACGCAAAGCAGCTAAAAGCAACCTTAATATTAAACACATCATAAACAGATATAATTCATGTGTTCTGGTTCATTTATGTTTTATTTGCTGGTTCTGTCAAACTCCCACAGTGCAAGCTTCACCTCCATAAATAGGATTTCCAAGTAGCATTGCGCTGACAGACATTTTAAAATAGTGCAGCAAGACTTGGGAATAAGGAAAATGGATCATAGGACTGGTTGAAGGATAGGCTGCAAGTCTGGAGCTGGAAAAAATAAAAAAAAAGGTTCTGAAAAGTTAAATATAACCAATATGTCTGCCTAGAATCTAAAACTTAGTGATGGGTGCAATAAAAAAGTAGTTTTTGCACTTCTGATGATTTGTTTCTCATTAAATCTTTCCCACACTTTGGTATACAGTCTCCTTCACTGAGTACACTGATAAAGTGTTTTATTTTAAAAAAAATGTCGGAGAAATTGGTATTCGTTGGCAGTTTAGTTTGTGCTTTTCATATCGAATCAGACACTTCATCTGCTAAGACATCGTTTGTTAGAAAGTTTAGGAATTTAAAGATAAATTTAATACCAAAGCATCTGGCCAAGTGGTCAGTTATGAATAATTTACCGCCTGATAGCAGAAAAATAAAACAAAAAAACTGGAATCTTCAATTATAGGCCTGCAGCTCTTGCATTGGACCATAGTAATGTGATTAAAAATAAGTAATGTGGAGAAATAAAGGACAGAAATCAGAGCATCTGGCTTATTTATCCATCAATAGCAGATAAAAAAAACCTGAGAAATGCATCATTCTTCAACATGTCAATTAATCCGTATGTCAAGTTTTCAGCTAATAGCGTTCACTGAATCACTACATTGGTAATGATTTAATAATATCTGATATTTTTCTCCAAATTCAACTAATAAAATAAATAAACCACCATTTAAGATTGGCAGTAATTAGTAAAATGTTAAAACTGTCTGTTAACTTGCCTGTTATTTGTAGAGATGTCACTGGTTCAGTTTAGTTGGCCTTTATTTTCTGTCTATTGTCTATTCAAAGGTCTGACTTTAAACATCCTTCATGAAAAAAGCCAGCAAGCGATTAGTTGAAGAAAACTAAAGGTTCTCCTGAAAGCCTTGTGAACTATAAATCAGCACAACTTGATATTTCCAGGGAAGTCTGGCTGCTGGGAAGGAAAATTCAAAGAAAGGAGGAATTTCTCAGAGACGTAAGAAATAATAAAAACATTAATGTTTAATAAAGTGTTTTTTTTTTGGTGGTGGCTCAGCTTTGCCCCAGTTTTGTAGCCAAGAGTTAACATCAATTTGTATCAATTTAAATAAACACCCATTTGTTATCATTTAAAGTTAAACATTTCCATGAATTTTAGAGATTATAAAATGCAGAAATTTCTTATCACTCATAAAATATGACTGATATGAAACTTAACCACACTTCCTTAAAGCAGATTAGGATCAGGATGTAAAAAAGTACTTTACTCAAGCTGCTGGCAAATGGGGACAAAATATATCTGGTCATGTAAAAACACCAAAACTACTTTTTTTTTTTAAAAGGTGAAGGGGTGAAACGACCAGCATCTGCCCCGTTACATCGATGTGCTGCTACAGATGATTGTGATCCTGCGTGGCTTGTATCTCACGTTAGAAGAAATAACATAGTTTGAGATAAAAGCTGGCGCTTTGAATCTTTTTGCACTTGTAGAAATCTGTTTTCCAAACAGACAAATATGACATTGTTCTTACCGGTGTGTAGCTGTGAACGCTGCCCACACTGTTGAGATTGACAGAGGCTAGACTCTGATCAGACAGGCTGTTGTTAAGGCTGCTTCTCGGACTATCGCTTCCTTCCTGGTCTGTGTTGTACAACGCCACCTGGAAAACATAAACACACAAACGCATAAGAAAAGGAAGACATTAAATAATTTAATTTATATAAAAACCATAAAGGCCTTTGGGTGGGTGTGTGTGTGTGTGTGTGTGTGTGTGCTTTTTTTCGGGGGGTACGGGAGCCACAGGGTGCTGCTTAACACAGCCACTGAGGGGTTTTGTAAAAGGGAGTCTGGAAACAGCTGAGACATTCCCACCGCTAAAGGTCAGGGCACTGGCGATGTCAGCCACATCTGCTCACCGAGCGCAAATCGGTTTGGGACAGCTAACAAAGGATTTCAGTGCAGCCGAGACGCTGACCTTTCAGTGTAGGAGCGAAACTAGCTGAAGCACTTCAGGACGACAATCTTAATTATCATCTAAGAAGGTTCTGTTGCCCCCACCGACGCCTAATAAAGTGCTCATCAGACTCTGAGGACAACAGTAAGCACAATCCAGATAATGAATGTGACAAATCCCAGAGAGGTTAGCCTGTGTGCTGAGGTTTGTTTTGCCAGAAAGGAATGGCAGTAATGCACTGATGGCTGCTGCAGTGGAGGAGAAGAGCCTGGTATTTTAAGACTGGTGTGTGTCTGTGTGAGCCTGTCTGTGTGTGCTGATCCATGACTGAGTGCAGCATGGTGGCTTCTGCTCATCACTACGATCGGAACAGAGCGGGCTCTGTGCTGAGCACAATGAGACAGCAGCAGCAGAGTCTTCAGGCCGACCTGGCCCTGCCAACATCCTGCCTCCCAGCAGCAGCGGCGGTGGACTGAAGCCTCTAGTGTTTCTGCAGAGACGCAGCGAGCTGCCACACAGCCTCCACAGGAGGCAGCCCTGACTTCTTCCTCTGCTCAGACTGATGTTTGGCCCGCTGACAAACATGCTGGTTCACTTCCAGGACGCAGAGTTAGAGCCCAGATACATTAAGCCATTAGAACGGAGCTTGGCTCCTGCACTAGTACCAGGGTTCCCACACTGTGTTTGTGTGTCAATATGTCCAAATTCAACATTACAGGTCTGGACGCAAGACAAGTGAAAGGACGCAAGTATGCAAGTAAAAATACATAAATAGGTGGAGGTAAAAAGTATGCAAGTAAAAATACATAAATAGGTGGAGGTAAAAAGTATGCAAGTAAAAATACATAAATAGGTGGAGGTAAAAAGTATGCAAGTAAAAGTAAATATGTGTAAGAATGTATATGTAAAAGTATGCTAGTGTAAGAAAGTAACTAAGTGTGCAAAAGTTTAAGTACAAGTGTAAGTAAAAGTAATTAAATGTAAATGTGAATAAGTAGGTGCAAGTATGTGTACATGAGTGTATGTAAAAGTACTTAAGTAAAGGTACTTCTGTAAATAAATGCATGTAGGTGTGTGTATAATTATGTGTACGCAAATATGTAAGTAAGTAAAAGTATGTATATTTACATAAGAGTATATAAATATAAGTAGGTGTATGCAAAAGTATGTAAGTGTAAGTAAGTACGTGAAAGTATGTGTATGCAAAAGCAAGTACATGCAAGTAAGTATGAGCAATGGTAAGTATGTAAGTGTAACTATGTGTAAGTAAACGGATGGATGGATGGATGGATGGACATAACAGGGCAGATGGATGGATGGATGGATGGATGGATGGATGGACATACCAGGGCAGATGGAGGGATGGACAAAGACAGATGAACAGATACATGGATGGGGAACTTTTAGAAAACGAATAAGAAATAAAGTCTGTAAACGGAAATATTTTCCGAACTAAGTTTTTCATCCCTCATTATCCAGACTATGTGGGGTTGGGGGTCTAATTTGATACGTTTGCATTCATTTTCTGACTGCATAGAAACTCTGTGGTACAAAGAGTTCGTTAGCAGTGTTCATTAGCGTGAAGAAGAAACTGAATGAGCAGTTGAGGATAGAGACTCGAGCACATCTACGTAATCAGCTCCACAATGCTAATCAAAAACACCGTGCCACAGAAACATAAATGTTGTTTAATGAAGTCATAAAACAGGCTTTTATGTCTCAAGTCTCTCACCACAACCTATTTTTACTCTACTCAACCATAAAGTGTGTGATGATTTGAAAAACCTCGCTGCTCTGTGGTTTAGTCAAGCCCCTGAGTCCCCTGAGTGAGGACACCCACTTAAAGCATGCATCAACAGCCTAACAGAGTCGCAGCTTACCCACAAAACGTACGAGCTTGCACTTACATACGGCAAAAACACTTAAATACAATTAAGTGTGCACACACAGGTAGAACAGCGCACATAAACACACGCAGACAGGTTCATGCAGGCAGGAGCAGCGCCGCAGTAAATGCTGTGCATGGTTATTAGGCTACTGAGTCAGAGATCTATTCTTAGCAGTGAATTAAGTAAAAAGCCAGAGGTGTCTTTTACATGGAGGGGGGCTAATCTGCAGCATGAGACATGGATTATGGAATCAAAGCAAGATTGGCCCAGGTGTCTCCAACAACGCCAGAGCACAATCCCTGCATGCAGGATTGAACAGAGGAAGAGAGAGACGACAGACACGTGACAGAAAAGGAGTGTTCATCTGTAAATAAGCCTAATTACAACAATCCCTTCCTCTGCTCAATCACCACCACACTTCAGTGGTGAAATTTCAACACATTCACAGCAGAGTCTTGGGTTCCCACAGAAGATGGTTTCTGAGAGCTCTCCATGAGAAGAGGACAAAGGGGAGAAATTTAGCATGGAGCGTCCTACAGACGACAGAACGAGAGCAGAGGTTCCTGCTGGTTCAGTAGTCAGCCTGCAGGCCTCTCCCATTGGCCTGTTGGGGAAGGCGGGAAGGAGGGACCGAGGGAAGGAGGGAGAGAGACTGGAATAGAAAGACAAGAGAGAAAAACAGAGAGAGGGAATTCCTGTGGCTTGGCACTGCACACCGAAAGAGGCGTGGCCTGTCGTGTGTTTACAGTGTAAAGCAGTTAGAAACAAGCCCTCTCCTAGGAGTTTGGGCCTCAGATCTGTTGCTCATTCTGTCTTCTGCTCGCAAAAACACAAACAAACAGAAGGAAAACAAAGAAAAACCTGTCGCTCATCAACAGCACAAGTGTCGGGTTATTTTATAATCTTCTTGCTCATCTGCGCCATTTCACTTCTTTTCTTTTTTTTTTTTTTGCACTTGGCGGCAGAGTCTGGGCTTCACTGTCAACACTTAACATCAGGGCTCCATTATGTGGTCACTGCCGGTGTTGTGGATTCAGAAAAAGTGTCATCTTCCCTTACTGCATCTTGCAAAACTATCCATACAACCTAAACTTTTCCACATTCTGTTGTAAACACTAGCTTCAATGTGACTTTATGAGATAGATGAAAAAAAAAAAAAAGTAGAGCGTATTTCCAAAATAGAGACAAAATGGCTGGTTTGAAATGAAAATAAATGCCTTCAACCCCTCTTGTCAATGCAATCAAAGCTTTAAATTTGCTGAGACATGTCTGCACCACGTTCACAAATAGAGACTTTTTAAGCAAATATTCTTGCGAAACAGATCAGTCAGCTTGGATGGGGAGTGTCTGACAATCAATTTTCAAATCTTGCCATAGATTATCTATTGGAGATAAGTCTGGGTGATGCTAAAATATTAGTCTGCTTTGATCTAAACCATTTAACTCTAAATCGAGAGACTTTTCAATACCACAGCAAAACAAGTCCTTAAAACTTTATTAAAAATAAAAAACTTTTCCACTGGCCTTTGAAGGACACAGTTTAACAATGTATTTCATTTGAACTCAGAAGCTGAAATTTCCAAGATAAAATCATCAACAAAGTCCCTAAAAATCATAATTCTACTTGAATAAAGTTATAAATTTCTCACCAATCCAGACCTCAAAATCTTACATAGTCATCTTGCTCACAAAATTAGCTGATGCAAAAACAGTTTCTGATTTTATTTGTCATTAATCTGCCACGCACTGTTGAACCCAATGCAGCTGCAATGTAGTGAGAAATCTGGGTAACACTTTATTTGAAGGGGGGTGAATAAGACTGTCATGACACTGTCATAAACATGACATAACATGTCATGAACATGAATAAGCCTTCATGAATATTTATGACTGTTGTCATAAAGCGTCATTCGGTAAATTATGACACTTTTAATACAAAGTTGACATTATTCAAAATGTCTTTGTTATGACAACTTGACATTAACCAAGAAATCAATACTGATATAAATTTGTTATAAAAGTATTACTGATTGCACTTTAAAAATTAGGTAACTTTATGTTATTAAAGATAAAGTTTAAACAGTAATGATTTCTTGGTGAATGTCAAGTTGTCATAACAAAGATATTTTGAATAATGTCAACTTTGTATTAAAAGTGTCATAATTTACTGAATGACGTTTTATGACAACATTCATAAATATTCATTCATGTTCATGACAGGTGTTATGTCATGTTTATGAAAGTGTCATGACAGTCTTATTCACCCCCCCTTCAAATAAAGTGTTACCGAAATCTGTTACCATCAGATTGCAAAGGTAATTGTTAGCAAAGTCACACAGCATATCAATTAGCAAATTTCTCTTTTTTCCAAACTTAGAGCTGGAACATGGTTATATTAAAGTTTTGTTGGAGGTAAAATAAAACAGCATAAATATCACATCTATGTTCCAAATATCACTAAATGCCACTTGTATCACAGTCTGAGTGCTGAATTGTGTCGTTCATGATGGCACCATGTTGGAGTAGCTCTGCTGTGCTAGATGTGTTTTGTTTTGTGCAAACTTCTGTTGATTTATTGCTTTTTTGGGCAATTATTCCAGGATTTTTGCTCTCACTTTTTTATATTTTTGGAAAGTTACGATGCACATCAAGTTCAATCAATCTCTTCCAACGATCAGATTGGGCGAGGATTATATTTCCGACTGCAACATCTCTCAGTTTGGGTTTCCAAAAGCAAATGAGGTTGGGGGTAGCTGTGATCGTCAACTGATGATATCGTCCATGTGAAATATCGTCTCTGCTGCTGGGATTTTGAACCGCATTTTAGGACAGTCCGGAGACTTGTCAAACAACAATCTTTAGTCAGAGGTTGCTTCAGATTTGTTGCAATATCAACTGCTACTGGAAGCCTTTCCTTCCCACAGCATCGCCATCCACGACGACTCTTTGAAGATAGGTCATGATGACATTTTGTAAAAGTTTCTTTCAATTGAATTGGTCTATCTGACCATCTAAATACATTTGGTTGGGGGTTTTAATGAAGTGAAAATGTTTAGGGGTTGTGAATAATTTCACAAGGCGCCGTATATCTGAGTTTGAGAACATTTCTGTTACAGAGATGTAAAAAAAAAAATCCAGTTTAGTTCAAAGACACAGCCTGCAGCAAATAGTCTGACACTTGTCAAAACCAGCTAAAGAACTATAAGATACTCTATCGTACATGTACACACTTGCTACAATACGGCAGACATATGCTCAGCCTTCCTAAGTCCCTGACACACAACACCAACTCATATTTCCTATGAGCGCCGCGCTAACGTTAAATCATTTTTTTGTATTATTTGTAGTGCTTGTAGTAAATGAATAAGCGACTCTTGTAGGCTTTTTAAAAGTGCTCCTGAGAGCTGCCCCCACTGGGCCCAGAGGATGAGAGCTTAAGGTTAAAAAGCCTATTTAAATTTCAGAGAGAGACACATACTCACAGCTAACAGCTAGCGGTCCCTGTAGCTTTGCTCTGTGATGTATAAGTGCTTCTAAGCTTTTACAGATGTAAAGAAAAAACAGAGCAGACAGTTGTCAGCGGGGGTGGAGGGGTCACCTGTCGTTGGTCACAAAATGCCAAATAACTCTGAGTGAAGCCTGAGCTTCGTAAAGAGTGTCAAACACATCATTTTGGGCTGCATCAAGATCATGGATGTCCTCTAGGGTTTGTTGTGCCAGAATGCATTGATAAAACCCATTGAACAGTTAAAATACCAGTACATAGCTGTCTCTGCATGCAATAAGTATATCTTAAAATCAAATAATGTCGGACATCTCCAGGATTTCATGATTGTTTTTGTGATTTTTGTTTTTTTGCAATAAAAATCACAGATTTTGTTATGCCAATTTATAAATATTTGCGCTAATGTGTGACATTAAGTGCGACTTTTAGTTACTCTCCACATCGATCACGGACTATAACGTGATGTCAAGTAAGGCTGAGGCAGAAACTTAGTAGGATCAAGAAGTACTGCCACCTGCAGATGGGAGTAAGCATCACATAGACATGATGTATTTCACCATTTTTGAAGAAAGTTTGCAAAAAAAAAGTTAATCAATAATATATATCACAATAGACGAGTGTCTACATCAATAGATGATCTGATGGAATATTCACTGAACTCTGGGAGATGTAAGAAAAGAAAAGCTTTAACTGCTCAACCTCTCACTGTGAGTTAAGCAGCTGTGGTGGAATCAACTGACTTATTCTTGGTTACCTAGCAACACTCTCACCCTTTGGTTACCTAGCAACAACCTGCTGAGTAACTTGCGCAGCAGCAGTTTAAGGTTTCGCCACTGTGCCTTATAAATGCTTAAAGATAAAAAACAACGGTCACGCCACCAGTTTGGCAATATTTCAGATATTTAAAACAAAAACGAATTAATTATTATTGATAGACAATTATTGATATCGACCGATATGAAACTTTTATGTCGTCATAAGTCTTTCAGTCATATCGTCCAGCTTTATGTCACAATTATGTATTAGTAGGCCTGTCACAATAAATTTAGTTCAACAATAAATTGTCCCAGAGGTTACCGAGATAAACGATAATGTTGTTTTCAGCTAATTTTCAAGTAATATCATTTTAATGTCATAATAATGCAAGAACACATTCCCAAAAATCAATTAACTTTAAATTCTAGTGAACATTTAACACTGGAACTCAAAGACATTTTAAATATCAAAAATAAACAAAAGCACACAATTAAATAAAATGAATTATGAAGTCCTTCAAAATAGCACTGGTTGAAAGACTTATCCAGTTTTTGGTGGAAAGAAAGAAAAGAGAAAATGATAAATCATGCAAATGGAAATGATTTAGTTTGTTTCCATTTATCACACGATTAACTGTTTTATTGCTTAATGCAACAACCCTATATAAAGTGTGGGGATGTGTTGATTTTATGTGAATTTCCACAATCAAGGAACCTCAAAAGACTGAAGAGACTAACTGATGTAATTGGTAGTAAATGGATAAAAACTGCTTTGATTTGACCGACAACGTCATAAGAACAGAACTCTTATCCTGAAGCTTCTTGTCACGTGTCCCTCCATTTAGAGGGCCACACAAAAAAACTATAGCGGGCCGGATTTGGCCCCCGAGCCTTGAGTTTCACACATGACACAGAGTGTGAGAAGCACTCAGTTTCAAGTGTCTGAGAACATATAATGTCTCAGTATCAGTGTGAGAGTTGGATTTCTATGCAGAACATTACAGGAGTCTGGTTGTTGTGCAGGAAAGAAGTAGAACAGGGGCAGCTCGTTGTGTATTTTGGTGTGGGTTGCAGAGGAGAGAAGCTTTAGGCACATGAGCAGATGCTTGTGAGTGCCAGCATCTCCCCTCCACGAGAGTGTGCCTCTCTCTGTGGGGAATAGTGCTGTAGGTGGTTGGAGAAGTGGGCGGGGTCAGGGTGCAGCCGTGGAGCCAGGTGTGTGTTGGAGCTGGAGGCTGGATGGCTTGCTGTAGTACCTTGTTAGTCACAGTGTTGATTGCCAGCGTTGGAGAGGCACTTCCAGAGATCATACAGTCCATCCCCAAAGACTCTGAATCCAGGCTGTATGGTGTGGAAGCCTGTGGAGGTGGGGAGGAATGAGGGGGGTGTAGAGGCAGAACAATAAAAATAAATAAAATAATAATAATCCAATTATTACAAACACAGGATCTCACCACAGAGGGCTGAATAGAGCGGCCTATATTAAAGGCATAAACACATAAACTAACACCAGATGCATCTGCAAGATACCAAATATAAAACCAGAATGGAGCAACACCTTTATTTAGGTCATCTTTGAACTGAGATTTTTTTAAAAAGCCCCCCCACCCCCCTTCCTCCCTGACTCTCACTCCCAATCAGACATACAGTGTTGCACATACATGCCCTCTTCTTGCCGTATATGCAGTGTTGTCAGAGATAACTCTGCTATGCCCGTCTCCCAAAACTGCTTACTGTAAGAGGATTGGCTGCCAACAATACCACTTTTTTAAATTCACGATAAATATAAATGAGATTTCAAAAAAAGAGAAAAACTCAATTTCAATGTCTGTGACTCTTAATGGAAAGCCTTTTGGGCAGACGGTGTCTCGGTGGGGGAGGGGTTTAAACACAGAGCGTTTGTATTACAGAAAAACATTCTCTTCACTTTGTGCGCTCTTTTGTGTCGCACTCAAATGAGCAGGACTGCATCAGAAGGGCTTTGCTGTAAACTGACGGTAAAGCTGCATTTTGCATCATGTCTATATGAACATATCAGACAAATGTGTGATTTATGCACACTAGTGTCCTTAATCAGCTTAATCAATTGCTTTAACACACCGTGTGTGTACAGCGATGCTCCAGAGTCAGGCTAATGCAAAGCGTGTATTTAATAACCTGCAGATATATGTACAAGTGTAAAAAACTCATGCATAATTACTTATGGTATGGCTGCCAATAGTTCTAGGTTTTACTGATGTATTTGAGCTGTGCTCTCTTCCAGAGCTGGATCATTATAAACTAAACTGCAGTGGTTCTGATTAATAAAATCTGATTGCACAATACACCTAAAGACTCAGATGTTTACATACAGCCTCACCAATGTTTGGATAAAATGTCCAGAACAACCTGAAGAAAAAACAAACTTTTTGCAATCAACAAATTCTAACATATTTCTTGATAGTTATTTGACAACTGCTAAGCCTAATTAAAGCTGAGCTGAAGTCAGTTTTTTAAAAAAGGTGAAAAGATTGTTTTGAGCGACACACTTATAGTTGAATTGTTAATTATGGTATATTTTATGTATTCATCAGCTTTCTGTATAATCCATAATTCATTTTTTAACACTAAATATGTTAAATCTGTCATATATTTCAATCAGTTTTTCTTGCATGTGGATTTTAAAGATGAACCACAGAGAGAGCAGCTGTATGTAAAGTTCTAGAAAAGTGAAATTAGGTTCCTCCTGTAACATTAATATACTCTGTTTTTGTCTTTTTTAAACAATATTTATCATATCTTTGGGGTTTGTTGTCCTGCTAGAAGTAAGGATGGGCAAAAAGGCATACAAATAAAATCTCAGATTTTTTTCCATACCAGATTTTGATTTCAAATTTTCATTGATTTCTCTTATTTTGTGCCAAAAAAAGAAATTGCAAATGACAAAAAATATTTTCAAAAAGTTTTTTTTTTTTTCAATCATCCCTGTGAATTGTAATTTTTGTATAATCCTAAAAATATAGTCATAATATTAGCAGAATAAAGACACAATTTTATCAGAAGAACATCTTAAAATTTTGAGGAAAAAAGTCATTTTAATTAAAAAAAAACCTTGGATAAATAATTTATTTTTCATGTTGAAGTTCTCATAAAATGATTTCTTCATTTTCCTGATATTTCAACTTTATTCTGGTAATATTAATACTTTGTTCTAGTATTATTGTGTCATATGACCTTATTCTAATAAAAAAAAAATAGGAAAAATAGCCGGCCCTCTTAAATTGTTGCAGAGTTGACCTGAGTTCAAAGTTCACATAAAAAGAAGCTGTGGAACAGCTTGTCAAACCAGATGGTGGGTTTTGGATATGCTGACATTATTCTGAACTATAGAAACACAAGGAGTGTATTGGTGAAAAAAACCCAGATTTTCAAAAAAAATTCCCAAACTGAAACTTATATGAAAATAAATTGAGAAACCAAAGTCTAGACTAAAAATAAGTCTAGACTTGTTTTTATTTTCAGGATCCCAGAGTCCCTGGTGCCCATCTCCAGCAGTTGTTGGAGATGGACAGGTTGGGTTCAACCTATCCAGGTACATCCTGGACAGGTTGAACCCAGCCAACCTACCAGTCATGTTTTTGGACGGAGCACCTGGAGAAAACCCGTCCATGGACAATCCATAAACCAAGTGGATTTCCAGATACCAAGTCCTTCATACGCTGGAACTTCTTTGAAAACCAGTACAAATGTCCCCAGTCAAGTGAGTTTAATGTCATCATTGAATGTACACAGAAATAAGGCACTTATCGAAACCTAATCAATCAATCAACCTGGTTTGGATTCTGATGAAGAATGTTTATGAACCTTTGACCGAAATTGTCAAATGTGGTGAGATGTACACACCAATAAAAGCTGAACCAAGCTGATCTCAACACTTGAATTAAGGACGGATGCAGAAGGAGTTTTCTTTTGGATTTGAAGCGACTCACCCGCTCTCCAGACCGTGGCCTCTTCTTTGGCCGAGTCGGCAAAGCGTCCTCCTTCGGGTTGGTGTCAATGGCCCAGTAGGAGCCCTGCAGACAAAACAGCAGATCTGTGAGACGATACCAAGGATTGTTTTCATAACTTTATTACAGTGGTCTACAAACAATGTGTGTACAGCCAGGCAGGAAACCAAGAAAAGGAAGTCAGGAAGTTTCCCCTCTGCCTTCACCGTCTGCGCTATCAGCCGAAATCTTTATTGGAGCTGATAGTCGAGTGGTTAAAGGTTGTGCCGAGTGTAGGAGGTCTTTGTTAGGAAGAAAGGCTGGGCTTTCTCTCCTCGCTGAGCGGCAGCGGAGGGCGGCTGCTGGTGGTAAAATGTTAAGCCTTTCCTGCAGCTGTGCTTCCTCGGCCTCAGGTACTGAACCCAGAGCGAGTGCTGCTGCCAAGGATGAAGAAAATAGGCTCAGCAATCAAGGTAGCGCTCGCCTCGCCGTGCTGCTCCCTTCAAAGTCTGAGCAAGGCTAATGGAGAAGAGGGAACTCTACCACCAACCTGCATTATTTACCTTTCCATTTGGCCTCAATTAATTTATTTTTCAATAGCGTTCCACCTGGAAGGCAACAGGAATAACGCTCAGCTTTATAAAGATTCCTACCCTAAGGCTGTATGGGTTGTGAATTTGTTTTCAATATTTTTCACAATTCCTGATACGATCTCAACTGCCGAGAGGAAATAAGATCAGCGCCTTGGAAATCACTTCCTTAACAGAGAGAATAATTGATATTTCCATAGGAGATTCTCAGAACAACAGAACCCAGAACCGCAGCAAACACATCGCTTTGCTCTGGTTACACCAGCCAGTGTGTTATTTTCACAGCTCTCACACACCAAGGCTGGATCTGGTGGGTTTAAATTCTAACTTTGAGAATGTGTGCAGCTTTGGGGTCAATTAACATTGTCCTCGGAGGATAAATAATTCACACTACAAATAAGCAAACACATGGATACTCCTATATAGATATGGGCCATGGCTGAATAAACCACACGCTCTGATGAAAGGTTCAACTAGACACGAAAAAAAGTTTTGACAAAATCTCTACATTTGATCTTTTCTCAAACTGCAGTGGTTAAAAATCGGCAAAACGGACAGAACGCTTCCTAGTTTTTTGTCGCAGACAAAGCTGGGCTTGGTTGCTGTTTCTTTTAATTGAGAGAGCAAGAGGAATAAGTTAACCCTCATGGGATGGGAGTTTCTGCATTTCCCTCCACTCAACCCAAGAGAGTTTGCAGGAAAAAAAAGAATAATATATAAAGACTCATTAAATTATTCACAAATACAGCAGTATACTGTAGCAATGCCAAGTCAAGTGTGTCGAAGTCTGGGGCAAAAACAGAGCAAAGCCGCAGCGTTCTCTGTGGTCAGAAGACGAAGGAGGTAAAGTTTGTTTGTTTTGTTCAATGAAAACAGATCCCAACAGCAGATCTCCTCTTCCTCCAAATGACACAGCTCATTTTCATGCGTTAGCATAAATTACGTCACCTGCTTCCTCTTTTTAATGTAAATTTCAGAGCGACAAACAAACAAGAATGAAGCCGTAGCTCAATTAAAATGAGGATTGTTACAGGCAGACTTCACATTGCGTTTCTTACCTCTGCATGTGCACAGTACTAATCGTCATCTCTTACACCATCTCACTGACAGGGAGCGACATGACTCTCCTATCTCGTGCAACCAGCAGTTCTCATATTCCTGCCACATTACAATATTGATGCAACATATCAAGACCGGCTAGCAGCTCTTTGAAGTTGTCTTCAGGGGGGGAAAGGCAGTGAGGAAAATTCCAAATTAAACATTAAGGATGCGAACATGTTGGCCATGCATTTGGAATGGGATCCATACTGCAATAGATTATTTTGTATTTAGTGGAGCAGCTCCCAGGAGTGTCAATATCAGAGGATTACAGCAAAACATGAAATTAGCATTCAGTCCCCATCCTCTACACAGCCTGGTGTAGCTCTTCACGCGTGTGTTGGTGTGTGCATATAATTATTTGTGTTGCTGCCTGAGCATATGTAGTGTGTGTTCTGGCAGGACATAGATGATATCTGGGTTTGGGTGCATATAACTGGACCTATGCACACCGTCACCATACAGGTGAAGCTCAATAAATTAAATCATCATTTAATGGCTTATTTGAGTAATTGGGCAATTTTTTTGTATATAGGTTAATTACTAACAGCAATATATTTAAAGTTAATTAAAGTTGAAGATCATTATTTAAAGCTTTAAAAAAATCATGCTGAAAGACTGTTCACAGGGTGCTGTACTACAGCATATCAATGAAAAGATGAGTGGAAGGAGAAAGTGTCCAAAAGCAATTGAGATGTAATTGCAGCCTTAAGATTGTGAATCATAACCCATTCGAGAAGTAGCCATGTCTGCAGACAAAGTAGGTGTTTCTAAAGGGAAGCGTTTTTCATGAGCCACACCTGATTAGATGAAATTAATATCTGTAATTGGACTTTATTTTGAAGAAACATTACTAGATTCCTTCTCTGGCAACAGACTTTCATTTAATTATCTAATTTCCCAAGCTGAACGTCATAACTATTAGAAGACTTATTAAGCACTTAGATATGATAACGGCAGGTCACGTCTAATCCTGCCCCTCTTAACAGAACATCCAGTCACATTTTAATATAAGAGCATCAACAAAATCACAGTGCTCTAATAACCAGTGGTCTGCAACCTACTCCAAGTAAACAACCATTCATTTGCTGTGACATGAGCTCAAAGTGTGACACTACAGCTGGCTTACTAAAGGATCGTGTTTAAAAATAATAATGGATAAGTGGCTTAAGACTGGGTCACTGAAAAGAAAACCTGAAGATACTGGTGGAAAGTTTCTCAGGGTGAGTTTCAGAGCTTTTGTTTTTGAACATTATTATGAAACACATACGCCACAGGCATCAAGATCTAGGTCTGCGCCCCATGCTGACTAACTGCATTTGAACACCTAAAGTAAAATTATTTACATTGAGCTTATCCTACTGGCTGAAATAAAGTGTTTATTTTTGCCAAAGCAACTCAAGTCTATTTTTCTTTCATTATGCTTCTAATTACAAACAGCCCTAAAATGGTATTAGTGCACACAATTTTTTTGATTTCCATGTGTTTTCCATCATTGGAAAGCTTAGAATCCACAATTTCATAATGTGTAAATAACTCAAAATGCCCCAAGTTGTTCATGGTTTTATCCAAAGCAGAGCCACCCTTCACATTAGGATGAACAAAGACAGTGAGTTAAGAGACTAATATTTTCATTTCAGGTTTTATATATTAAGATTATGTGTTATTGTGGGGGCAATTTCATATTAGGTGGTTTGTGAATGTTTGCCAAGTGGTCCTGTGCCTGAAAACGTTTGAGAAACACTGCTTCTTAGTGATCCTGATTTCATCTTCCAGCAGGATTTGGTACCTGGCCACATTGCCAGAAGCACCAAACCCATGTTGACCTTTAGTGACCATGGTATCACTGTGCAGCATTGACCCAACGCTGGTCTGACTTAAACCCCATAGAGAAACAATGGAGAAACATGAGATAACAGAGTCAACAATGCTAACAAGATGAAGATCAGTGTTAAAGCAACCTTGGCTTTTTTAGCACCTCAGCAGCCATGCCTCGCTGCACTGATGCAATAATTCATGCGAAAAGAGTCAAACATGCTGTATAATACAGAGACACTGTTCAGTCAGTTCATATTTTTATATGAAAATAATCCTTTTTTGATTAGTCTGATGTAAAATAATATCACCAAAATAAACAAAAATAAACGCTTGAAATATTCATATTCCTCTGTGTGGGTAATGAATTTATTACATATCTGAGTTTATCCTAAAGACGGTCTAGGTTACCGAGTTGCCCCTGTGAGTCGGGGTCTTTAAACCCCCTCGCAGTCCATCAGGGGATCGTTCTCATCAGGCTGATGTCGCTTGAGATTGGGAAGTAGATCGAGCTAAAATAGCAACAGTAGGTGGTCCTACTGAGATTTAAATGTCAAATTAACATGGACTATATATTCTTATACAGAGGAGGAAAACAGGAGGAGAGCTGAGCTGGAAACAAAGGAGAGCAGATTTTTTTGTTGTTGTTTTTTAATACTTCAGGGACGATCGTTTCTGGAATCGTTCTGCCCTTCTACACTTTTCTGTCCAAAACTTTTACTTCATATATCTACATCTACTGCCTGTGTTGGTTTAAAAATAATAATAAATTAAACATCCATTTCATTTCACATTTAAAATGCATGTGTGTGACGTTCATAAGAAAATGAGCATTCCTTTCGTTTTCAGTCTGTCAGAGTCCTGGCAGTCATTCAAAGGTAACATTTTTCTACCAGGGAGAGCATGACACACACACCCCAAAAATGTTTCAGCTGTGTGTTCAGCCAACAGAGTCTGCTTAGTTGAAATTTAACACATTTTCTCTTTTTCCCCCCCTCACTTGCATGCAGTCTTTAACTGACCGTGATTAAAATAATCTGTCAGTCTTACCTTTCCAGGGTCATCTTTGGAGCGAGGCACTTTGAGAAAACATTTGTTTAGCGACAGATTGTGCCGTATTGAGTTCTGTGAGGGAAAACAAAGAGAGAGAAAGGTGGCGAGGTAAGTAAACATATCAAAAATGCTGATTGTACAAAGTATTTCGTAACAAAGCAAAAACACGGGTGCCCATAGCAACGAGTTCACACACTTTTACATCTTTTTCCCCCCTATTGATTTACAGTCAAACAAGGGCTTAAAGGCTGTGAAACATAGATTTCATCTCATCCAATGAACTCCATTTGGGCTGCACATCATATCAAATTCCACGGGTGCCAGAAATAGGAGCATGAAGGAATCCCACACTGGGATGGCTGCTGATAGCAAGGCCTGATATTAATTAATGCTCTAGCATCCTCCTGTGGGGGCTGGAAATAAATTATGTAGATCATTCTGAAAGTTAACTCATTACTGTGTTACGAGCTGGTCCACACTGGTGGTTTGGGAGATGCATCCAGCTGCCTGATATGAAAGGAGGGATGGGTTTAAGAAACCATGCAGGTTAGATTGCAGACTCTTGGTCCCCCAGCAGCAGAAAGACCCCCCAGGCCGCCACCCCATGAACCAGCTGCAGCCAGACCACCGGAGGGCTCGACATCACCAGTGGATCTGCATCCACTCCACTTCATGGGCCGGCATTGACTTATGGTCACAATGAAATGCAAAGGATAAGCCGAGAGAGGCGCTCTGTGAGAGACAGACGAGAGACTCCACATTTTTCATGTTAGCGTTTCAGACCTTTACAGACTTGAATCAGTCAGGTTCTCAGTGCCAGGAAGGAATACAAATAAGAGTTTACTGCTGGTATTTAGGTCAGGCTTTAACTATAGAACCTGTAAGGATGAATGATTTATGGAAACATAGATGGAAAGATGAGCGAAAGGAACAAACAATAACGTATGGCTGGATGGACATGGAAATGAACCAATGACCAGCAGAATGGATCAATGCATGGACTGATGGAGTCAGACATTGGGACAGGAAATGAAATGTTTACGATTTCCCATACTTAACACTTAACCAGACATGAAAAGTAATAAAATTTAATGCTTTTCTAGACATAGAGATAAGTTCCCACTGATTCATCATAAAAGTTAACCACATCATTGGAGAGAGAAATGTTGTAAATCCCACTGACTAAACCTCTGAATGACCACAATTCAGCCAACATGGCTCTTTAATACATACTTATGGCTTGGTGAAATATTCAAGGATGGGCATTATGTATTTTCCACATAATGCCATTTTGTAGCACAACCAAGAAACTATGTTACCCTCAGCTGTAATGAAAAGGATGTACATGTCAAATTTTACTTCACATCATAGCCATATCTGACACCTTCAAATTGGGGCTCTGTCTCTTTAAAAACCTTCTAACTTTTCTAACACTTCAGTAAGTCAACACAAAAACCATGCCATACATAGATACAATTTACAACCGTTCTTAGGAGTGTTGTAGCTCCTATGATAAGCTCAGCAGACATATGGCTCCACCTGGTGCTGCTGCCGCTAGTCTGCAGGAGCCGAGTGCTCTGCGAGTTGGCAGCTGGGTTGGAGTCTGCAGCTGAGAGGAGGAGCTTTGTGGAAATGGGTGAAATAGACACCTCCAATTGGTTGCCAGAGGAGATTCAATGATTTCTGAAACATTCAAGAAAGAATCCAAGCAACACTCCAGGTATGTTTTTGATGAGGGATTAGCATTAAAGCATGATGAAAAGCTCCAAAAAGTTGACTTTTCATAATACCACCCCCTTAAACAATTCTGAGGATCAAAACAGATATAAATCACCTTTAGTATGAGACAGACTTTACAGCACGAAAGGGCAACCCTCATCACCTCCAAGCTACAGTCATCCTCCACTGTGTAGGATTCAGTGATTATTATTTCTTTAGTAAATCAGCTCTTTCAAGGCTCTGGCTTTTGTGACTGAAATATTGAATTTCTCCCAACCAGAGAAAGGCCTATATGCCGCCATGGGCTAAAACTGAGATTTCAGATTGCATATTGACACTTACATTTTAGTATTCACTAAAAGGTAATTTCACTTAAAGAAAAAGATAACTACTCTCTTGCACAGAAACAGAGTAAACAGTTCAAGGCGATAACTGTGCTGCTGCTTTCATTTGAGTTCATTTTGGACATCAGAGCTACTAAAGTAAAAAGTAAAAAGAAATATTTGGAGTGGATTGTCACACTGTATGTTGTAAAATTCACAACTAGTGATGTTCCAGCACTGACAATAAATTGGGTTTTCAATATTACAGGACGGGAGATTTGCATCGTGGATGTGCAACAGACAAACCTACAGCAAATGCATGACGCTACCATGTCAATATGGATCAAAATCTGAGCAATGTCTCTGGCAGCTTGCTGAATTCATACAATGAAGAATCAGGGAGTTCTGAGCACAAAAGGAGGACCAACCCACTTCTGGTAAGGTGTACCGGCTGTGGAGGGTAAATGTTTATAATAAAACGTTAAATCTCAGAATGCTTTTGTACTGAAGCACGACAAAATTAAGATCAGCTCAGCCCATCCAAAGAAGACCAGAAACAGACAGAACAAGGAAGTTCTAGTTATTTTGGCATATTTTTTAAAACAAAAGTTGTACAATTTTCCAGCCTCAAATTATACAACTTTTGGACCATTTTAAATATTCATCTGAGCGAATGGGTAGACAGGTGGACAAACATTGAGAGATGGCTGACATTATAATCTATACATTTTAAACAAGAAACAAAAAAGTGTAAAAGTCACACTAGTTACAGCTTATTTAAACCATCATGTTGACAATTGGACAGTTAAGTTTATTTTACATAATTTTTTAAAAATAAAAAATTTGCAAAATGATGTAGTAAAATTAAAGACATGAAAAATCCTTTCCTCACACCATGATAATGTTATGGACACCTCATAGCATTATTATTTTGGCCATATGGCTCTCTGAGCTTCACATCGAGATAAGGAAGTGCTCAGGGTTGCACTGTGATCAGAACTCTGTGGTCTGAACGTAATTAAGCCACGGGCGCCTCACTTTTCCTACCAAGTGAGATTGTGTACAGCTGTGAAGCAGAAAAAAATAAAATAAAATCCAAGCCTGCAGAATCAGATCTCAAATGTCATGCAGACTTGACAAATAGATCCACCGAGACCCCGGTAACCTGAAGACTCCAGGGCAGCCGAGGTAAACGGTTAACCTTATTGTTGTGTGTTTGCTGATGCAGGCCGCTTGAACCAACTCTGGCATCTTTGCAAAATACAGCATGAAGATAAATGTTTTGTTCTTCTGGTTGCATTTCCTCCCCTACTCCAACAATAGTAAAGCCTCAGCTTGGATGAACACAGCAAAGTGCCTCATCATGCATAGTGGAGAGTGACAAACAGATAAGACGTTCTCTGCTTGGTCAGCCAGATGCTACTTGGAATCCCTGAAATGTGTGAAACCAGTGAGGATCTGATGGGACAGTTTCTAAAACAA
Organism: Poecilia mexicana; assembly: GCF_051168715.1. Classification (NCBI taxonomy): domain Eukaryota; kingdom Metazoa; phylum Chordata; class Actinopteri; order Cyprinodontiformes; family Poeciliidae; genus Poecilia; species Poecilia mexicana. The sequence continues at coordinate 19,088,390 of NW_028263374.1, forward strand.
GCTTTACATTTCCACAGAACCACAAGTACTCCACAGACATTTTCCTCCACAGTCTGCGTCTAAAAATGGGGGCCACCTAATGCCACGCAGATGGGAGGTGAAGAGAGGTGGCTCGTTCCATTAAGGAACGTCTGTTTGTTCTAAATCATTGATACAGTCAAGCGGGAGTGGCTTGGTGCAACATCAGAAGTTTATTTTTTAATGAACCATGCTTTCCTGCTCTGCTATGCTCCTGCTGGGCCATAAGAGATGAAAAACTAAGGATATAGTAAGCAGGTCTGTGCAAAGTACAAAGTTTCTACACAACTTTCATGAAAACCCCCACCGCAAACTATTGCCCTAAAACCTCCAGAGTTCCAGGTCTTTATTTTAAAACCTGCTGAAAAAATGTCACTATGAAACTACAGCAGATCTTCCTATAGTATGCAGGCTTTAAATATGTAGCATATTTAAATGGAACGGCGAAGATTACGATAAAGAAGGCTAAAGAAAACTAAAAGTCCGCCTCTACACCTGCAGAAAGAGAAAAAAAACACATTGGAAGGGCGTCTAAAAATAGATATAAGGAAAGAAAGACAGAAGATTGGAGTAAGCTTCTCATAATAAGCAATTAATCAATTGGGCAAATTTGTTTACACAGACATAATCCATTCTATTTATCGTTTTGGTTGGGATGTTTTATTTTAGGTATTTAAAATATGTTCCAGTTCTAGTGTGAAGTGGATTTCACAAAACTAAAGTTCGTCAGTGATTGAGAGGGCAAACTTGCATTTTTATGCCATTGTTAACACATTACTTGAAAATGGTCTCAAAATAACAATGTTATCGTTTATGGCAATACATTACTGGGGTAATTTATCATTCAGTAAAATTTGTTATTGTGACAGAGCTAGATAGGATACAATCAAGGGAGGAAAGCAGGACGAGCATGATGGACAAAGGGACACGAGCCAAGAAACAAAAAGAAAGAAGGAACACAATGGGAATAAAGTCTTGATATTCACTTTTTTTAAGACACTTTTCCCCCCATACATATCCAGACCTGAAAGATGCTGCAATCACATTCCAGACTTGTGTAGGGACCCCGGAGACAGCAGGTTATCAGCAGATATGAAGCAGGTATGCAGATCTTCGGCGGAGGGAAATTAAGTAGGAGGAAGAGGTCAGAAGGTGTTAGCAGACGTACACAGAGTGAGAGAGACAGAGCTCTCTGCAGGGGGTCTCGCCCAAGTGCAGCCTAGTATCTTACCTGCAACCCCCACAGAGTTCTCTACATCCAACCTTAGAGTGAGCCTTTGAGTGTGTGTATGTGGGATACCTCCTACACACCTTGAAAGCCACGTGTGCACACAGGAACGTGTCTCCGAACAAATGGCGGTGATTTAACTCACCAGGACAGTAGTGGAGGCGTAGGCAGCTCCGCCCTCACAGCCAGCACCCCCCCCCCCTTCCCGCTGAGAAGCGCCGCAGCTCGGCAGAAGGGCCGCCAGGGAAAAAGGAGGTCAGGCTGACCTCTGAGCTCGGCGTGTCAAACGTTCAGAGAGAAGCTGAAGGGACAGGCCGTGTCAGAGCCCTGCTCCTCACAGCTGGGGAGGAAGAGGCGCCCCGCGCACCCGGCCAGGAACCCAGGGGAGAAAACTCAGCAGGCTGCTTATACTTTATACAGACGAGCGTATACACAAATACACCAGCCATGACGTATAGGCGACGAAGACCAGCAACTGAGGGAGAGGAAGGCCTCGCAGACTGGGCCGATGTGAATAAATCAATGCCACTCTATGTTTGAGCTCTTGCCAGCTTCCCACCATCTATTTGTAACTTCATGCCTCCGGACAGAGCGTAAAGAAGAGAAGGCTTTATTCAATCAACGCTCGGTTATTCAGTTAGAAGTCGGAAATTTAACTGTCAGTCTGTAAATGCAAGATTACCCGAGGCAGTTCCGAGGCCATGCAAGAGTTTGAGATGATAAAAGTAAAAAAAAAAAAAAAAAAAAAAACCTCAAATGACAATCTCAGGGAACATAAGGGCAAAATCAAAATATTTTACTTTATTGCCAGAAAATCTAAAAATATAGAAATTATGGTACATAAATCAAAACAAGCACTTTTATCACTTTTAGTTTTTAGCAACTCTTCTGACACAAAAAGGCCTTTGAGTCTCACTCTCAAAACCGAATTATGCACGCATGTTATGGATGATGAAGTGCATGCAACAATTGTTTGGATTCAGATGTTCAGCTCTTTTTGGGCTATGGTTGCCACTAAATACTTCTTGTATTAACTATCAATGTGTGCTGTGCAGAAGCGTTTTACCCATGTGTTATTTGTCACTCTGATATTCCAGTTGTTTTTTTCTCGTTTTCTGCAGGTGCAGAGGCAGACTTCTAGTTTTCTTGTATTATCTTTATCTGTCTTTATTGTCATTTCTGCTGTTTCCCAATAACATTTTGCCCCGCCTCTCTTCCTTTCTTTTGCCTCTCTGTGTCCAATGTATTTAAAATAACCTACAACACTAAAAGAAAAGAAGTCTTGATACCAGTACAATCAGAAAGATGTCAGGTGAGTTTAACTTCCATAGAGGATCGTGTGGAGGAAAGAAACTTTTGCTTTGCAGAAAAAAAACATGAAATTTGACAGAGAGAACATAGAGAAAGACCAGAACTTCTGAAATCATGTTCTTTGGACAGATAAGTCTATATGTTTGAAATAAACCAAATACTTAATCCCAGAAAAAGGCCCTCATACCAACTGGAAAGTATGGAGCTGGAACCATATCAGAGGTGCATAAGCAGAAAGCAGGAAAAAAAAGAAGAAAAAACACTAAAGCTTGAATCCTGTGGTATGATAACAACTTAAGACACACCCATAAAAACACTCAGGACTGGCTGAGTGTTAAGTGCAAGTCCAAATCTTGATGTTATTGATATGATGTAGGGTGAAACAGGCTGTACATGCGAAAAACTGCTTAAATATCTTAAAAGTGAGAAACTTTCCTAAGACCGTCAGAGACTGGCAGAAGGCTACAAGAAGCATCTCACTAAAACTCATTATTATAGACGGTAGCATTAGCTTTTAGAGCGCAGGGTGTCCTAGGTTTTTACAAAGTAAAAATTGATGTTTAAGCTATTTGATGAGGTTGTTTAAGGGCTATAGAATGTTTCTAATTGTAAAAGTAATGTCCATAACAAGAGCTGCTCAGACACGAGGCAAAAATAAATAAAAAATACGCAGAACTGAATTAAAATTTTGGAAATATAGTCATAAGAGTGTGTAAACTAATGTACATCATTAGGTTGCCACTGAAATAACATAAAAATCTGAAACATTAAAAAACAAATCCTTTCATCAATAAAGGAAAACTAGATAGAAAGAAAGCACCACAGGGTTTTTGGAAGAGGAAAAACAGCTGGGTCGTTTCACCAAATCTACGAGCTTTTCTGAAGAACTGGTGCAGTGAGTGGAACCGAAGCAACACTTATGCAAGCTGTGCTGGTTGGAAAACAGGAGCCGAGTTTCTGACCTGACAACAGGTCTGAATGGAACGGGGATGTGAAAGACTCGAGAGCTAGTACCGAGGAGGATGTGTTCAAAAGCAGCCTTTGAAGGAAGATCTTTGAGGTCAATGAAGGAGAGAGAGGGAAGTAAGACACAAACAGAGAAGGGGAAATGAAAGAAAGATAAGGATAGGTCTGTTTTAATTAAAAACTGTGGTTTTTCAATGAGATGATCTTGAGCCTTGGCACAAAAGAGTGACCTGTGTCAAAGTCAAAGCGGTGAAATATTATGCAAGCCTGTCGAACACAATGAGTTTCTGCTTTATTATAGTGAAGGCATCAAGAATAAAACTGTTTTTTTTTACAGTTTAAGCTCAAGAGGCATAGAAAAAAAGACTAACCCTGCTTAAAATAAAATCAAACCAGAGTTAAAGTTCAATAGAATATAAGTGTCAAACATATAAACCCAGACTTCCTTTTCTAAAAGTATCCGTACCATTTGAACTCTGATTTACATTATAAGAACAAACGTCACTGTAATTTGTTAGAGCAGATCAACGCAAAGTACTTTTGCTCATCTCCTTTTACTAAACTGCATCTAATTAGTAGGGCTCATAATTATGATGAATAAATTTGCTAGAATGGCTCAGTTATGCCCAGACTGAAATACAGCTTTTACCAATCTTTACAGACGTACTAGATTCAATCAGATTGAGCTCCTGTGTAAAGAAAGATGGGCAAAATGTTAGCGTAGTGCATTTGTAAAGTTTCAAGAGATATACCCAAAAGAGCTGCAGTGGAACGGTAACAATAATTAATTCACAAGTATTATTATCTTTAGTAGTATTATTATTAGTTATTATTATTATTCATTCTACCCCAGGGGTAGAATGAAAGTACCTGCACACCACACATTAGATTTTTATACATTTCTGTGTTGGTTAATCACAAAAAAAAAATCCCAATAAAATACACTGAAGCTCAAACAAAACCAAAAAAAAAGAATCAAGGGGTGTGAATATGTTTGAGGCGCTGCAGGTCTCCTCCCAAAAAGAAACAGATCTTTGTAGAGAACAAGGCCACACTAAAGTCACCGGTGAGTGAATCAGAACCGATACAGTAACACATTCACATGCGCGCTGCAACACAAAGGCACACCGGTACATGACTGTATTTTTAGGCCTTTGGTATTTCGTAAGGACCCTGTGACATGCCCACCAACACAGAATGTAGTCCTCAGCCTCGGGGATGTGCACCCGGACCAGGGAATGTAGCACCTTCACTGTCTATTTGTAGTGGGTGTGGGAAGGCATGTGGGATGCCACAGCATTTACTCAGCCAGGGTTAGGGAGAAAAAGGCTCAGACAGGCGGGTAGAGGAGGTTTGCTCACGTAGAAATCACAATCACAAGAGCTCTGATACCGCTTCAACCCTGTCCTGCGATTATAAAGGTTGTTTTTAGTATTCAGTTTTATAAATATAAGGCCATTATTGAAACCTTGCTGTTTTAAGAGCGGCGCGCTACAAGAATGGCTTATAAAATTGCTTGTGTTGGTGTTGAGCACTTCTAAAAGAAATACTTACTACAGTTAACAGAGATTTCTCAGTATGAACCTTTTTTCTTCATCATAAAGGTATAGCTGAGATGCCTGCCAAAGCTCGCTGCCCAGTGTACCACAAAACCTGCATTTATCAAAGTCGAGAGACCTAAAGCTCACACTCAAATGCCAATGAAGTCAACTATAACGATTTTCACCTTTCATGTTTTTCCCCATCCATCTTCAAAGGCATTTGATCTGCCTCCCTTGGCATCTCGTAGCTGCGTGTTGGCATGCCTGGTTTAAAACCTCTCACTCTCTGATCTTTAAGCACTTGTATGTTGATTAAATAAAACATGAAGCGCTTGCTTACCAGCTGAAAAAAATATATACATATTTACGTGGGTCAAATCTGTCATAAACATACATAAACAAACTTGTTAGTGCAAAGAGCGCTCAAGTTCAACATCCACAGAAGACTGGGACAGAAGGTCAGAGGAAATTAAAATAAAGAAATCAAACTGATGACTGAATTTTGCCATCTGCACCTTTGTTATCTTCTGTCAGACTCTGAGGCATTATAGTAATTAAAACTCAACAGCCACTTTTGCAGAAGTACATGACACTATGGGGAAATTGTGTTTCCCCCATCCCCCTCAACAGGGGGCATTTGGCAAAATTAAACTCATTTTTCATAGCAGGACTCATTTAGTGAACGCAATACATGCAAGAAAGAAATTAGTCTGATAAGGGATTACATGGGAACTTTAGAAGCTGTCAAAGTAGTGGCAGGAGAAATGTGGAACATCATAGATACAACTGGTAAATGCTCAGTCGTTTTTGTTTTCATAAAAAACAGCGAAGATATGAAAGGTCTGCATCAGCTGTCTCCATGCAGAAGGTAAAAAGCGTAGCTACAGTAGGAGCTTCTGACTAAACCTCCGAAGCAAATACAGCATCATCCAAGTGTCCAAACTCCCCTTGAACTTTCTAAGATTTTGTCACATTGCAGCCATAAACTTAGTGTATTTCATTGTGATTTTAAAATTTGAGGTAATGCATAGTTTTGATGCAGGACAAAAATGATGCATGAGTTTAGTGTTTGTTTTAGACAAAGAAGTCTGTACTGTTTCGTATTCAGCTCCATTTGAGTCGGTACCTTGTAGAAACCGTATGATTAGGGTGGATTTTCTGATGGAAGGTGGAGGTTTTCTGGCTGATCGGCAATTACAATCTTTAAAAAGCCTGACCTGTCGATTCTGATTTTGGACAATACCAATTTTTTTCGTCTGAAATGTTGTTAAATGAGGCAATAAAGTCACAGAGTTGGTAACAGTGGGGTGACTATTGTTAACTGCAAGCATGTGGACATGACCTGGTGGGCCAGTCTTTCAGTAAAACCTCTCTGGGCAGAGAGAAATAGATGAGTGATTGGATTTTAGACCTTTGCTGAGGTAGATAAGATCACTGGATAAAATCGGCTTCACACGAGTATCAACCAATCAGATTTTACCAGGAAAAAAGAAAAAGGGAAACCTTCCCGTACTTCCAGTGTTACATAAAATACCAATATTACACACCGTTTGTGGCTGCTACTTGATACAGAAAGATTGAGGAGGTGATAATATTTATTTTAACGTTAACATGACCAATTCCCAATGTTCTTACAGGACCTCACCTTCTCCATATTAACCAGCAACTGATACAGATTAACCACAGAACCTGAACACAGCAGAAGTGGATCTGCTCTGCCTCATTGTGCAGAAGTCTTCAACATCATGCAAGCAAAACGATCGAATTTCATCAGCCAAGTAATTTTGTTCTGGGTAATTCAAGGATACTGCAACTTACTGAGCTCCAACAATAGGCTGAGCTAACAAAAAAGCCCCATAGTTCCCTCATGGCTTCTAAGAAGTTTATGAATGCTGCACCAAGGATGTTCCCTTTTCAACAGAGGCAACGGGGTTAAAGACCAAAATTTCTACCACAAATGCTCTGAACTCAATTTCGCTAAGGCACTGCATCCAGATTCCTTTTTCAAACACATTTACTTTTTTTTTTTTATTTAAGGCCAACCTTGCAATAAAAATAAACCAAGAGAAATTCTAGAGAGGGAAAAAAGCCTTGTGCATTATTTTCCAGTTGCACTCAAGGTTACAACGCTGACTTGAATGCGACATTTGAAATTCGAGCATTCCCCTTTTAAATTGGGAGTCGATCACTGTAGATGTGAAAAGCTGTGGGGAAAATTCCCTTAATGCAACGCTGAATGGCAGGTCACACCACCACAAAAGCCCTGAGGCACTCGCATGAGGCCTATTTGATCAAAGTCACTCAAAAAGCTATCAGTCTTTGTCTCCTTTGCTTTTTTTGCAATATTTTTGTGTCTCCTCCACCCCCATCTCACTCAAATGAAACCACACAGAATAAAAATGCTTTGTGCAACCTCTGGTGTTGCCAAACTTGCTCCGCTATTGCATGCTGCAGCGTGTAGAATTGTAGCATGATTCCATTAAGTGGGTTATTACAGAACATCCCTGACCTCTAACATGATGATTGTCCAGACAACTTCGGAAATAGGTAGCTCTAAGTGACGCAAACGCAGCACAGCGGCGCAGCAATCAAAGTTTACAAGAAACACCAAGTCAAACATGGAGACAGACTCAAATGAAAACATAAGAACATCACTACAAAAATGTTAAAATGTGGAAGATTCTTAAAAATACATCAAAATGTCAAACTGCAGATTAAAAATATGGCTTTGAATATCTGAAACAAAATCACAACTACGTATACATCAGACAGTTTTCCTATAATCAGCTCAGATCATTACTCATAAGGTTCCATGAGAAAAAAAATTACATTTTCTAGAAAATATTGGTAAATATTAGGTATCGGACATAGCAGCTATATTATCAGAAATCAATACTGGCCTAAATCACAACCATGAATCCATAGTTATATTTTTAAAAAGGATCTGAAAACTAGTAGGGCAGACCTAAAAGAAAACTGAAAAAAGGCTGATCTGTTTAGGATTTAATGATTATATTTGATAAAGGTAATAAATAAATTACGGAGGTTTGCAACTTGATGCTCTGACAACAAGCTGCATTGAGCAATGTTTTAAAGTGTAATAAATAGTAGATTTAGCAGATTTTGCTACATGCTTCATGCAATATATGTCTAATATTTCCACAAATGACACTAAGAGTTTAATACATATATTTTTACAAAGCCATTTTTTCAATAGGTTGCAAACTAATTTTGCTTTTTTACATACTTTTCAATAAAAGCTGATTGAAGAATCGAACATCTGTTGAACCTAAAGACAAAAATAAAATTGTTTTTAATTGAAAAATCTAAACTGTTTAAGAGTAGATCTTAATTTACTTGAAAGGGACATGTTGCTTTTGTGGCTCTGAACTAAATTTGTTCAGCAGACTGAAGGTAAAAAAGGCTCTCGGTGTTGTAAAGGCTGCCGATCGTGGCATTAGATGAAACTGAGTGGATCCTGTGAGTTTCTGCTAAATTACAATTTGTCTTAATTTGGCTAAATGGGAGATCTGTTCAAGGAAAATAAAATTATGTAATTTTTTCTACAAGTTTCTCAAATCCAGTCTAATTAATATTACTTGAGATGCGCCCATTCATCTCCCAGAGTCAGGAATTGATTGATTTTCACTTGATCACCTGATCAAACGCTGAAGAATATTTGTCTTGCCTAGTTATTAAAATTAAGAAGAACTCAGACTGGACTCAGTCTGTGGACACAAACCAAATGAATTTGTTTATTTTTAGAGTAAAACAAATCACTGCATATAGCTGAGGCTGATGCTTTGCTGCAGTACTCCTTTTCCCTTGGATTCAGCAAACGACATTGTCATCTTTCAGCCTGATGAGTGCACTTCATTTTAATAATTTAAAACGAGTAAAAATATTGCTGCATTAAATCCACGCACCTGCTCAGTGAACACATATTGGTAACCTGCTCCCTCAAAGGCTGCACAAAGCTGTAAATCGAGTGAGTGATGCTGGGTCGCCCTCCCTTCCTCCGCGACTGCAGAGGCAGCGCAAGGCCGTGAAAGATTGGAAGCAAAGTGACGTCCTCCGGTTTATCCTCCCTGAAAGCCTTCGCATGCTCTCAGTTCCACATGAGAGATCTGATGAAAGCCGTTTGTCAGTACGCCACTTAATTATCAGCCAGAAGAGGAGCCTCTGATGCCTTCCTCTGACGACGGGCTTACAGCCGCACGCCGACAATGGGCCACGCTAACAATGAACAACAGAGCTGCTCATAATGACGATGGGATGGTGCCAGCTATCCACTTCAGAGTCAAAGAAATGGGGAACCTAACACAAAGAGTGGTTTCCACTTCAAATTCAAAGTTTTTTCCAGCTCATTAGAAGCCTGTGTAATGAAATATTTCAGAGGACTGGAAGTGTTACAGAAGAGCCAGATGATGTTTTGACCTTTTGTTTCTGCCTGTCTGCACAAAGGTGTTCAATATGCGTGGAAACATCAGTGTGAACTTAAAAATAGTCGTATGAACTCCTTTGACCTGCTACTTCTCCTCGTTCTTTTGACTGTAGAGCTTGTTAATATCTAAACATGAGCTTACGAGGAGAGGAGAGGCTCGTCTCTTGTTTTCATCCTGCAGCTCAACTCTTACAGAGACTGAAGTCAAGTCAAGTTCCTGGAAATGTTTGGCCTGAAGCCTTTACTTTGGAGGAAACAGTAAGACATTTATTATTGTGTGCATTAATGTGATACGATTCACAGCTGCTCATTTACCAGAGGCATGAGCATTTAGTGACAAAGGGCAATTATTCAACACTAACCTGGGATTTCCAATGGTATTCAGGCAGTAAAAAGTGTTTATTACATTTATGAAACATGTAAAAAAAAATAAAAAAAGGTTGTTTTCTCTGTATGGTATGGTGCTTTTCCAAGAATATTCTCAACTAAATGCCCCCAAAAAAGATCTAATTTAAATAAATTGCTTCAGCTGGTAGGAATTAATTGAATTAAGTTCATCTAAAGAATTTGACAACTTTATAAACTAAATTATTAATTTGGATACTTATTTCAGTGCTACCAACTTAAGTAATTTATTTAAGTTGGATAAACTACTCTTTTTTCAGTGTGGGACAGTGTCAACTCTCACATGCACGTGATGTAATGTTTTATGAATGCAAGAAAAAAAAGGAAATTCATGTCTTTTCCACTTATTTTTCTGCACTTGATAATCGAGTGTAATTTAATTTCTGACATCTGGATTAGATTATTTTACAACAATAAAATATTCTCTAAAATACAGTTTTTGATCCAAGATATATTTAGTTTGTAAAAAGAAAATGGTGACAGCACTCCGTTAGGCATTTAAACCAGAGTTGTTTCAGAAGCAAATCAAGAGGATGAACTCTGGGGAAAAAGTTCAAATTTCCAATTTTAAGATTGTGTAGGAACCTGTAGTTAATTAATTGGATCAAGAGAGAATGGATTACAATTATTCAATGTTAATTTAAGTTACATGATGCAGTAACAAAAGTACATAGTGAGCAGACAGTATGCTCACTTCTTCTCTTTAGAAGAAGTCTCTAAAGGAAGAGATAAATCCTGTGAAGTCGTAACTTAGCAAATGAATTTATAGAAGAAGGTTTTCAGCAGTTTTATGAACAATGAACTGGGTGTCTTTATCAATAAGCAGCTTCATAGCATTGTCTCGGGGGAACAGTTGTTTGAAATAATTATAAAATAAATTACAGAAGTGTGGCTAAAAGCACATTTTGTAAGGCGAGGACATTTCATCAATAATTTCTAATCACCTCACTCTTTAGTATTCGTGCAAGAGTTCAATTCAAATTGTAATAAAGCATTCCCTTTATATCAGATCTAAAATAAAATATGCTCCGACAGCCCTAAAACATACATTTTCCCAGGCGCTAGACCTCAAATAATCTACATAATATGCATCAGATTTGATTTCCTTCAGAAAGCGAATCACAGACCCACTCTATAGTCCATTAGCCAAGTTAATGCAGAGCTACCAGACTTGCTGACCCATTAATAATACATCGCAGTGGTCAAAAGAGGCCAGACACCTCTGTGCACCCTTTCATCCCTCTACATGGCCACATTAATGGACTAATTCAGATGCAATTAACTGGTGAGGAGAGGCTGTGGCCTTGTGGCTGGTGGAGCGCGAGCTGAAGGGGCTTAAAGTCAGGACTTGGATTATAATCACTGTGAACAAACACATGAACACACACAGACACAAAACTATTTACATACCATTAGAGGAGCGCTTCAACAGTCTGCTGAAAAACCTCAAGCAGCGTTTCCAACTCAATACCAAGAAGGAACGCCAAAACGCGACAAATTTTAAACCACAACACCTTCTGCACCAGCAGCACAATTTAAATTTGAGTCTTTTGTTTTCAAACAATTGTGCAAATATCATAAAAAGACAGAAGGACAAAAAAATACGACCTTCCAAGGGGGTCATAAGGACTGATCAAAGATGTGGAAGTAGCAGTAAAGTTGCTTAAGAAAGGAATATATAATAGGAATGTGGGAATAGCAGCAAACAGCCAGGTTTCAAGGTGACTTTGGCACATCTTATTCTTGCTGCAGCTGCAAGAGGTTCCAAATGGCATGTCTGAGCCAGAATGTGACTAATGAACCACAAGCCATTATATATGCCGAGACTAAAGTAACTGATGAGGATAATGAGTAATAAAGCTTCATCCAGGATTTCTGCAAGTTTCAGTTGGTTTAATTCAGCCCTTTTCAGCCTCTGCTATAGGACAGTTATTTAAATGAATTATTAAGTTTTAAAAGCAGAAAACTAAAATTAACAGCACAGTTAGTGTATTTTTAAACTGGACGGTAGGGCCTTTAGCTGCCTGATCTGCACATGTGGGGTGGTTGAAGTCGACCCACTGACTGTAAGCCATATTCAGCTGTAAGCCATAATGGCTCTAGTTCCATGATCCCGGCTGCTTGGTCTGAAAGCACACATGGTGGTTTAGCGAGATGCGACTGAACAAACTGATCTGTAATGGAGGGATTATAGCTGCAGGTTTATTACTGGACTATGATCCAAATTGTCTATAATTGTTGTGGTAGATAAAAAGTTACTTTTTAAGCAGAAGTTAGTCACATCCAAGTCTTTTTGAAGGTTTATATTTTTGGGTTATTAAACACTTAATATTCTGCAGAAACCCTCGTTTGTTTTGGATTTGGTTCATTTTTGTGCATCTGGAAAGCTGATGTTACTCCAACCAGTTCTGAGACCAATTAGTACAACAATCATAACATTAACAAATTCAGTGTAATATGCATTAAACACTACAAACTGCATGAATAAGCATTACTTATTTCTGGAGTTTGTAGACAAATAAAAATGGGTGATGCGCTCTAAATGTTCACTTGCCCACTCACTACAACAAACCTCGGTTTTCAGAGTGCAGTTAATTCTTGTTGCTTTAACTTGAAATGTTTTTAAAAATATTCTTGGCAGGTGTAATTGACGAGCAAGTTGCAGCAAAAAACTTAATAGCTAAAAATGTGGTCATTTAGGCCAGTCTCAATCTCTTAATGAACTGGTTTCATGTGTTTTTGCTGCCAAATTATTATTAGTTTATTATTATTAGCTTATAGACTGGAGTAATGTGCTCAAACTCTGACTTTTTGTGTTCTGCAACTAAATCCTTTCGACATATTTGACTTCTCAAAGTGCCACAGAGAATCCCTCTCGGTTTATTATAGTTTTTTTGTCCAGTTTTCATTCCGTTTCAATAAATTAGCAAAGCAAAATTAAAAGCTGTGGCCTTTAGACAAACAATATGCAACATGAGTTTTTAGCAAACACTGGCCAGAAAGCTTAAAACAAAATTTTAAGTAAAAAACGAAATGAAAGTCACCATTACCTTTGATTTTCTTTCATCACAACCCATTTCTACTCAACGACGTTGCTGTGAAAACCCATTTTTCGGTTCCCCCCAGATCTGACGGTGACAAATGAGCAATTAGAGGAGCGATATTCATACGTCCCATTCGTGGCTCAGATGACCTGGGATTAGCCCCGTTGATGCCAAATGCGAGATGCGAGAGATGTGCCTGTCAATACAGGCGCCTGGCAAGGCAGCGCGGCCCTTTCTGGCACGTCATCCATCACTGGTTCCGCTCGGCTGCCGCAGCTGTGTCACTGTCCCCGCTCCGACAGACCGCTGACCCCACTAAGGACGCAGCAGCAGGATGATCGGATGACACTCTGGGAAAAGAGACAGCCATCCTGGTTCTCTGACAAGGCAGAGAGCAAAGAGGGGAGAAAAAAAAAAGAAAACCTTTCCCTACACCTCGTCCTCATAGCGACACAGTTCTCAATAAGCAGGTGTGAATATCAGGAGTCATGGAGAAAAATGCTGCTTCTACATTTTTATCTTAAAGGAAAAGAGAGGAGCTGTGATGAGCAGAGGAAAGCCGTTAGCTGCACTGAAGGTGACAGGTGTTAAATAATTGCCAAGGAGAAGAAGGAGGGTGGATGAAAACAAGATCAAATCCACCACTGACCAGTTTTCCACATTAATTACTTGCCATACAGATTTCATCAACATGCCAATCATCTGGTCCAATCTGCTGTTTTTTTAATTCTCATCAGATGTAAGTGACCCACAGTGTGGATGTCAGACTGTATGGGTGAGATGCCAGGGCCTGTAAGCGGATTTTCATCGCATGTAGAGACGCAGAAAGAAATCAGCCAAGAACCAGAATCTGAAGGCCAGAACTCAAAGATCCAATCTTTTTCCAATTAGTGAACGAATCGCCTGACAACACTCTTCGATGTGGAAGTTCTCACTGTGGTAATGCTAGCTATTTTAGGTTGCTTAAAATAAAGTCAGTCAATGTAAAGACAAAACTCAGTTTAAGATTTATTTTTTAAAAAAAAGTAATTTTAGTTGAAACAGACTCCATTTTCAAAGCCTGTTTGTTTTTGTTGGAAGTATGAAAGAAATGGTTTGGGTATCTCATCCCTCTATTGTGAAAGAAATTGCTCTGATTTTTATATATATTTTTTTCTTCTTTTAAATAAAGAATATAGGAAGGAAGACGTAAAAGAAAGGAGCCAGGGTCCAACAAGTTCATACTTCTGCCTACTTCCTTTTTAAATAAATAGCTATCTAAACAATTATTGCATTTGTGCTCTGAATGTGAATATGTTTGACATAAATAAACAAACTAAACTAAGGAAAAGAACAGCTTTCCTGCAAGAAGCAAGACATCAGACAAAAACTGTCCTTCTTTGTGAATCAGCCTCTTTATGTGCATGAAAACCTCTGAGCACACATCACTGTATTTAATGAGGTACTGATTGGGTGATCACTTGAACTCAACAGCAATGTGAGCTTTCTAAGACGCCTGGAGACCGTGATTGAAAAATCAGGGTTATCCTTCCTCAGTTGAAACATCAGAATTATGTTTTAAAAACATGAACTTGTTTTATTTGCCTTTTTTTTTGTTGTATTGGCCGTCAATTCTCAGAAAATAAATGCTCAAAGTCAAAATCCTTTTATCTGGAATTTGAGAGAGTGTCAGTAATTTCCAGAAAATTAAAATACACAATTTTATCATTAAAAAAGCTAAATTAAAAATGTTGAAATGCTGTTCTCTCAGGCAGAATCTGCATCAGCAGGTCAAAGCTTTAAAAAAACAAGAGCAGTCTTAGGCTGTTCTTGACTTGACAGCCTCTTCTAATTAGTCCTGCAGCCCATATCCCTTTCATTTCCAAAAGGTAAACGCTACGTGCGAGCTACGGTGATGACAGATCAATTAGCTGCAGGCTTCAGAAGAGGTAACGGCTCCTCAGGGAGAGCGGGCTTGCATAATTAAGAATATTATTAATTATATTTAAAGACAAAAGGGTTACAAATAAGAAAACGTCTGGAAAGAATCGCAACAAAAGACTGTGCCTTGTATGCAGAGACCACCACAGCGGCAGCGTCCCCTGCTCCGACTCAGCCTGGATTAATCTAACAGGGCAGAATCAGTGTTAAAGGGAGATTGCAAGGACTGCACTCTATTTATAGAAAGCACAAATCATTGCCGTACCTCCTTCCTTCCTAGTCCTCCTCGTCAGGACAAAAAATAAATAAAATAAAATAAATCTGTGTGCATACAAGATGCAAAAGGAACCATCTGTGATCCCAATGTAAACAAAGGTCAGGCGATATTAACAACAGAAATCATTAGGTTGCCAAGCTACTTTCAATCTGCCACTGTGGATGTATTTCAGGAACGGAGGACTTTATTTTACTCAATCAATAATGGCCTACATTTAGAGTGAACTAGCTTATAACCCAACATACAAAGTCAAACATATTCATAACACTTTCAGGATTTATTTTGAATAATCCCGTTTTATTTTGCAGAAGCAGTGGAGTAATGCCACTGAGTTCGAAGTTAATTCAAAGGACAAAGAGCTAAACTTGCAGCCAGATGCAACTAAATATAAAATATGCTCATTATAAAGAAAACAGATGCAGAAAAAGAGCCAAATATTACAGTTTAAATATTTCTAGCCAAACACCAAACATTTAGAAAAAGTGCTTCATTCTGAATGCTTAAAACCTAAGTAATCACTAATACATTTTATACTTTGTTTCTATAAAACGGTACTGAAAATGTGATGCCCCAATATGTACAGCAACTAAAATGTAACTGAAACGCATGTTTTAAATATGCATCAACATAATAAAGATGTCGTATAAAAACAGGCAAAAAAAAAAAAAAAAGGTTTTCAGCTCACAAAAATGTACTACTTCACCGAATCATCAGATTATCTAGCATGCCTACATGATGTAATTAAGCAACTTCAGATAAAGTCTCACCAAGTAAAACCCCCCCCCCTGAACCTTTGAACAAGAGCACGGTCAGAGATCAACAGGCGATCGTGTCCTAACGTTACATGAACCGTCGATGCCTTCTAGAAATTACTAACGGGGCGTGGCAGGTGGGGAAGCAGCAGCACAGCTAGCGTGTCTGTATCGACTACAGCATATCTCATTATCACGGGGGAGGAAGTTCTCTGAATCAATTGATGACCGTGATCAGCAGCCTTTTACGGCTGGCTGTTGCATCACATCCAAGTGAGCAGCGAGAACAGATGGGAGGGAGCTGCTAACAGCTAATGACTGCTTAAAACGATAACACACGCCACATATATGTGTGTGTGAGTGTGTGTATATGTATGTATATATAGCGGCTGAACAGTGAAACCAAAGCAGTGCTTGTCAAAGTGACGGCTAGAGTTTCAACTAGAACTGCAGCCAACATCTCTATACAGGCCTGCAGGCCACCAGAGGAAGCAATAGAAGCCTCAGGCCTTTTATGTACTGCACTGCAGTCAGCACTTCACTCGGCGCAGTGTGGGGACAGCAGCTCCTGCCAAAATCTATCCATGCCAAGGCCTGCCAGCTTGCTCTCCCCACCCACTCTAAGGGCCAGAGCGTGAGCGGTTGGGTGCCGGTAGGCGGGTGCAAGGTGAGGCTGGTGGGCGGGTGGCCAGGCTGGAGCTTCCTGACACGGGAACCCGCCTCACAGCGGGATCAAGCGAGCTGCCGAGTGAATCACTACCTCTCCCACAAACTGAAAAAAATAAAAAATAAATAAAAAAAAGTCTGTGCCGGGCCAACAAGCAGACACTTTTTCAGGCTGAGACAACAACTAAAAATACGGCTTTGAGAGCCTGAAACGCAGACTGAAATTTTCAGCCAAGGTGAATGTGCAGGTGCATGTCCATAAATTAGAAGCTAATTAACTTTAGCAATGCAATTCAAGAAGTGAAGCTTTATTACTTAGAGAGGGATGTAGCTTAAGGGTGTTTTCCTCTGGATTTTACAGTTCCTGAAAACCTTAAATTCAGTACCTCATAAAACTATATTACTACGCAAGACTAAATAAAGTATTTTTTATGCAGGAATGTTTTGTCACAGGAAAGACTGCAGACTTGGTGAGGCTGCAACACTTCAAACACCGAGAAAAACCAACTTTATTCACAGACCAACAAGTTTCAGCTGCTGGGTCAACAAGCTGAAATGTGTTGGTCTGTTAATAAAGTTGGTTTGGTGAGTCTTCACCTCAACAGATCCGTTTCTCTCCATTCACCTTCAGAGTCGTTGAAGTTGTGCCAGAAACGTTTGGAAGACTGCTGACTCCAGCAGAAAATCACCGACACCCTCCGCAGCGAAGGCACGCCACAGACAGACTGCTGAAGAAGGTGACTGTGTTCAAGTATGAGAAGATGAGTGGAAGGAAAATCTGTGGTAGAAAAGCTGAACAAGCAGCAGACATACGCTGCACAAACACAACATCTTACCAAGTATTTTTGGTCTAGTTTCAAGTGCAAATATCTTAGTACACTCGAAATAAGATAAAACTAACTTACAAGAAAATTTTTAGCAAGAAATGGGAGCTTGTTTTAAGTAAATAGTTTTAGTTCCATTGGCAGATTATTTCACTAAATATATCTTTCAAGTTAATGTATCTGCCAGTGAAACTAGGACTTTCTCATCCATACTAAAGAATTATTTACTTAAAATAAGCCTCTATTTCTTGCTAAAAAAAATTTGCTTGTAAGTTAGTCTTATTTCAAATGTACTAAAATATTAGCACTAGAAACTGGACCAAAAATACTTGGTAAGATTTTGTGTTTTTCCAGGGTAATTGCAGGTTTGTCAGCATTTTATAAGCAAAGCTGATTTAAGAGTTTAGAGTAGATTGATAAGACATGGACTGTGGCTGCGGCCGTCACGTTCCTTAAGCCATGACAGAAACAGCTGAACCCCGACTAGAGATGCACCGATCCGATAATATCTCTCAGCCCTGATACTGGAGAAAAAATAAAAGATAAAAAAATAAATCAAGATTGGCTTTCTGTGACAATGTGGCCAATCCATAAGAGCAGATCTATTCAATTTAATTCTATGCTTTGAGCACCATTATGCTTTTTTTTTTATTTTACATTATACTTATAATTCCTAATTATACTTTCTGAGCCATTTGAAATGTTTGTTTTTGCATGTTTGACCAAATTAGTAAACCTATTGTTTTTGTCAGTTTCTTTACTATTTAATTTATATTGGCTGTTTTACTCCTAACTGCACCGTTTGACCAGCTTGTGAATCTGTTAGTGCATTTAAATGTGCTGTACAGGTGCAGACTTGTATCAATTTGTAATTCAGTACATTTATGTCTGTTTAAAAAAAAAGATAAACATTTTAAGTCGATTTGGTGCTGTTTTTCTTTAATGGATCCGCCAATACTAAATCATAGATATCTGTATCGAAAGTGAGAAAAGTAGATCTGTGGATCCCTCACCTTGATTACACCCTGAACTAAGACGATGCCAACTACTCCAAAGTCTTTTATTTAGTTTAAAGTTTGTTTAGTATTCAATTTGAAATTCAAGGTGGAAAAGTCTGGAAGAAATTTGAAATTAACCTTCCTTAAAGCTCCACTGATAATTTAGTGGAGCTAAATTTACGTTTCATTAAATCCAGAGTCAAGGCGGGCATCTACCAGGAAATTTCAGAGCCCTTCATGCTTCCCGCTGCTAACAAGCTTTATGGAGACGCCAATTTCATTTTCCAGCAGCACATGGCAGCGGCTTACACTGCGAAAAAGTAAAATACCTGGTTTAAAGTGCATGATTTAGTCTGGCCAGCAACTTGACCCGACCTAAACCCATCGGAGAATTTATGGAGCCGAGTCAAGAGAAGGACGAGAGACACCAGAGCCAAAGACACAGACGAGCTTCAGGACGCTATTAGAGCAACCTGAACCGAACGCCTCAGCTGCAGGCTGAAAGAACCTGCAGACAGAACCACAGCAGAGTACTGACAACACACGAGCAGGTCACCATTACTTAGGAAGATTAGCTTTTTTATTATTGGTTTAATCTAACTGGAAAACTGAATGCAGGGTTTTTATTAGCTATGACAATAAAAAAAAAAAAAACAATTTAAATGCATCACTGAATACTGGATTTAACTACACTGCAAAAACAAAATAAAGTATTTTTTTCTAGTTTTTGTGCAAATAAGAAATGAGCCAAAACAAACTTACAGATAACTTTTCAGCAAGATTATGTCGGAGCTTGTTTTAAGCCAATAATTTTTATATATTTGTCAAAGAATACTAGTCCTAGTTTTCGATATTTTTCACTTATATGAAAAAAGTATTTTTTGCAAGTGAAATAATCTGCCGGTGAATCTTAGTGAATTATAGACTTAAAACAAGCCAGTATCTTTCTACAAGTTACTTCTAAGTTTGTTTTTTTATTTCTTATTTGTACAACAAACTAAGCAAAGAATACTTGGTAAGACTTTGTGTTTTGCAGTATAATGTGTGGTTTTGTTTATTTGACTACAACAGAGCACATAAATCAAAATTCCCATGATTTACGGTCCTGTAAATGTGCCAAAATTAGCACAATAGCAAAATGTCATCTTTTTTTCCCAAAGATAATTACACAGAGAAAAAAAACTGATTAAACATACTAAAAATATCTCACTAAACATTTCACAAGAAATTACAACTTTTATTTTATGCAGCATGCAGTTCAGAAAGATTTTTGTTTCTGAATTCATTCAGTGATTTTCCAACATAGAGATACATTTTCAGGAAAACACGGATAATTTTTGGATTGTGGAAGCTAGGAAGTAAAACATTTCCCCAAAATGTGTCTACTTGTGCTTTGAAAAAAAAATCCACACAAGTAAGTCCTTAAAATTTAAATGCACGCTTTACAGCGTAATGATGATCCTGGCTAACGGAGCAGACAGACGTATCAGAGTCAGCATGAGCACTGAAGTAATTTTACACTTTTAGATTTTAGGCTGCAAACCTGAGCTTGAGGTGGGAAATAGAGGCAGAAGGTACAAATGCTCATACCTTCCCAATCTTATTCAAATAAGCAAATGCAGCAAGGATTTTCTGAGCCCTGGCAAGCCACCAGTCAGAAGCTGGAACATTATCTCCAGAGTAAATAATGTCCTGGAGGACCAGTGGCTACCCAAAAATCACTTTTTAGAAAAATAGAGCGCTGCCCCAGGCTGCTATTATTAAGCCTCAGATCCAATAGGAAGTTGAACCTTTGATCTGTTTAGGGTACTGCGCATTTGCATTTTATAATGAGATCAAAGTGAAGTCCAGGACCAATGCAGAAGACAGCTCTGCGCCCCGTATCTGCACGCCCAACTACTCGCAGACTTCCCAGTTATCAAGATCATGCAAGCGCTGAAGACCTTCAGTGGAAAAAGCAGAGCGGGATTCAGAGTTTGTTGAGCAATCAACGGCAACCTAGTTTCTCATCCAACTAATTTTCTTCTCCTGTACACAGGTGCAAAAGAGAGAGAAAAAAATATATAATAAAGTCATGCCAGCAGCAAAAATCTCCTCAGCGGTTCAAGTTCAACAGCAAACATTTCAAGCATTTTCAGACTGGTTGAGAACTGCTTTAGATTTGATTTGGCATTCTTCACCTGGAAGAAAAGCAGAGGGGAATTTACACATTCTACCTGAAGAGAGCCCACGAGGAGCCGAGGGAAGGTTTCAGATGAGTGCGGAGGTCAACATTTCAGAGAGGGATTTTTTTTTTTATCTCGTTTCTGCACTGGTAGGAAATTCACCAGAAAAGAAATCACATATACTGTCACTTTTTTCTCTTTTTTTTTTACTTTAGCATTTCACATTTTTAGACAGTAAAAAAAGAAACAGAGCTGGAGATTGGAGCAGGACGGGTTTTTTTGTGTGTTTTTTTTAGAAATATAAAATCACTGAATTTCTTGTTTGAGATTCAGAATATAAATTCATGTGGCTTCTTGTTAATAATGTGGCTCTCAAATTCAGTACATTAAGCTATTTTTAACAAAAAAAAAGGGTTCAAAATATGGATTTGTGAACAATTATTAAAAAATCACACAATTAAGCTTCAGTGACCATAAAAAACAGTGAAATCATCTGAATAAAATCAGTTTTGTTTTTTTTGTTTGTTTTTTGTTTTTTTGCCATATTACCCTCCATAAAGCATGCTGCTGCAGTCAGAGTATCGGTGGATCCCCCCTCACTTGCAGAGCCTTTATGCAACATTTGCCCCATTACCAGGTGTAGCTCAAGTGCTGATTAACCATTTCTGACACGCATGGTTGCATTCACGATGACAAAGACCAGATTTGAAACTTCTGACAACTCATTTGGAAACTTTAGGCAGGACTTATTCCGTTTACTCAATTCATACCGAGACTTTTTTTTTTTCATATATTTTACTCAATTTAAATGCATCAAACGAGAAATTCCAGAATGCAAACTCAAGTACATCATTTCTTGATTTTTTTTTGTTAAGACATACTGATATGAAGGAATACATAGTTTTCTGACCCTGTGCTGGAGACTACTCCTGAGATTAAAAGTTAATCTCAGTAGTTTTCTAGGTCAGCTTCCATTGCATGTAATAGCTTTGAAGTTGAAAAGACAGCGCTACAAATATTTATTGTGACAAAACGCTCCTTCCATATTGCATTACAGGAAATGGCTGTAAGCAGATGCTCCTTTTGGTAACATGCATTTAGAAATCCTTGCATGTGAAGTACTAAAGCAATCTGGCAGATTTTCAGAAACAGTGTGCCTCACATGAAGGAAGCTGCAGCGTATGAGCTGAATCACGCACGAGGCTGCTCAGACAAACTTGCAAAACATCAGTCAAAGGCGCCTCCGAGAGCTGCAGAGGGTGTGAGGAAAATCAGCCACTAATTGCTTGCTCATACATGCCGGGCGCATATTCCTCGCTCTTGAAGAAAAAAAAAAACAAAAACAAAAAAACAAAACACTGTTCACATTTTTGACCTTGATGAATTATATGTTTTTATTGACGGCACTTATTGATATTTCTTAAAAGCGGAGGCTAATGGAGTTGTGTTGAGAAGATTAAATGGGTTGCTGGTGTCCAGATTAGCCAGGTCTCATCTCACAGGCACAGCTTGCATTATCATACAGAACTGACGCATGTCTGTGTGTGTGCGTGTGCCGAGTCTCAAATTGCTGCGAATGGCATCTCCAGGGGAACAGAAGAGCGATGACTATATCCGACCTACATTCACCCCATCCTGGCATGCTCGCTTTCAACTAATTACACACACTAACATGCATACTCAGTCAGGCTATCGGTGGAGTAATATCAGGGAAAAGCTGCAAGGAGAATGCTAATACAGCATGCATGCTGCAGAATAACACATCATTTTGGTGCTGTGAAAATTATGATTGTCATAAACCTTTTACAGCTGTGCAAAAGTAATTTCCAGATGATTTGGAGAGGAACGCATCTTGGTGCTTAAAAGGAGTAAAAACAAAACTTAAGGCTATTGGAGTCCATTCAAAGGCCTCGAGGATAAAACGTCTAATAATAGATTCCTTGTGTTGAGAGTAATTCATATTTTAAACACATGGTTTTACACGTTTGATTTCTCAGAATAACTGACAGGGAAAATACGCCATTAACAAGAATTACGAAAAAAAGAAAAAAAAAGAAAAGAAAAAAAGGGTGACGCAGGCTAGAGCCTATGAGCGCATCTCCTTACCGCTCTTTCAGTTTCCTGAGCTGTACAGCATCCTGGTTAGAGTGATGTGGTTTTTCACACTTTTAATGTGCGGGCCATTTCTACATTTGCAACCCACTTGTAGGCTAGAATCTGACGATCTGTGCAAGCCATAACTAAACTTGAAAGCACTGGAGGAGCGTCAAACTGCACCACCACTGACTAATTTTGTGACTTACACTTTTACAAAAAAAAAAACCTTATTCCAGTTACGTCAGCTCTTTTTTTTTTTATGTATACACCCAACTATGCAAAGGATATCAATTCCTTCTGACTTTATACATATGTTGGTAGGAATGCAATGGTAGAGACCCCAAATGTCAACCAGTCAAGAGTGTATGTCGATCGCAGTCAATTGCATTTTAAATGCAAAAAAAATAAATAAATAACCTTAAACATATTAAACATGACAAAGCAGCTGCTAAAGTTGTGATACTCAAGATATGTTTGTAAAAATCCTTCCCACAGTGTGAAAATCTTCAGCTTAAACAGGACACCAAACGGCGCAAAACCACAAATAATCATGTGGCCCAAGATTTTAGCTCAGGTTCAATCAGCGAAAGCAATGAAGAAGATGGAAATGGCTGACCGTCTCCTCCTCTCAGTCTACTGTACTGACTGGTTATGGTTTTCTAAGAATACACATTATCTTGATTTCCTCCACTGTTACCATGTTTGCTGTTTTCTGAAACTTTCCTGTGAAATCAGTAGCTAGCGCAGAACTAAATGTAGTGGCTATGTTGCCTAGCAACCAGGAAATTTAGTCACTCATTTTGTTGCAGAAGGTTGCAAAGAATGATGTGCAACGATAACGCCTTTAATGGCCAGGTTTTGGTTTTCTTTGAGGTCTTATCTGCTGATTGGGATTTTCTCCTGTGCATCCTTACGTCTGCATGAAGTTTGAATTTATGAGCTGATGCTAATGACAAGTTACGCACCTATTATATTGTATTGACTAATAATAAACAAGTGATCTACCAGTAGACCAATTCTGAAACTAGTAGACTCTAAAATAAATAACTGTATTCAGGAATAGCTTTGTGGCCAAGAGTCTGTTATAAGTGTCAACAGCCATCAGATTGCTCAACTCCATTACTAAGGCTGTCTGAAAATGCTCAGTTACAGTTCTGGAACAAATGAAGAGTCCACTGCACTGAACCCTATTGAAAACCTGCATATTTAGCAACGTAAATATACATATTCTTTTCTTACCTCCACCAGTAACACTTTTAAATATCTATACGCATTTATAATCGCCCTTGTATAGTTTTTCAGCATTTTTTTTTTTTACGTATACTCCGGTAGCCAAGCAACGATATTTTGTGGCCAAATTCACTGTTGTGTATTTGTACAATGGCAAGTAAGTCTAAGCTTTATATTTTATCCTCTGAGTAATAACCTGAATACTTTGAAGACCACACTATTGTCCAGACTATCGAGGCTGCAATCTTGATAAAAAGTGCATTTATTTGTATAGTTTGATCAATAAGGGTCATACGCGCTTGCACCTGGATTTGTCCAACAACAACAGTTGAATATAACACTGCAACCCTAAAGCCAAGGTCTACAGAAAACCATTTAGCACTGAATGTAACAAGCCACTGCACACGAAGGTGGGTGGCACACAAAGCACAGAGCTGAAATCAGCGTTGGGTGAAAATGGCTGCAACTCAAATCAAGACTGCACGTATGCCGCCGGGTTACTGACAACTAAATAAGTAATGATGAAGGCAAAAGAGGAAACAACGGCTGCAAAATGAAACAATTAATTTCCTTACAACGTGCATTTTCACAAAAGCTAAAATCAATCCATCTATAACAACACATGCTTTCTCATCTCTGTCTCACCTACATTCATTCACATGCACAAGCACGCACACACACACACACACAGGTCCACGCGCCAGATCTTGTCGCCCAAGGAAATGGGTTTCATACATCTTGTCTGACTGCAATAAAGCAGTGCCTAAGATTCTATTTCCAATAAACGTCGACTGATTGGAAAACTCATTCTAATATCAATTTCCATCTGGGGCCTTTAAAAGGCAATCAGCATAGCTTCATCTCGGTATATCATGGGCTCCTTGAGATGATGACACAGCACTGGCTTTCTCCTTCTGCATAATGGCCTTCTCCTATCAAAGCATCTGCAATGAATAATACCACCCATGAATGGGCTATTTAGTCTGTGTTCGCACAGATAGGGGCCACTTGTCTGAATATTAATCCAGGGTTTTACACTTCATATGGTTCTCTCAGGGCTGCAGTGTTTTTCATTCAGAGGAGTGAGGCACTTAGTGTGATTTGGCACACTCAGTTTTTTCCTTTTTTTTCTCTAAGCTTCCTAGGATGTGACAATGGTGATTACCAGAGGAACTACACTTTGTTTAAGATGCTCCCGCACCCAAAAAACAATGATTTGAGTTGGGCAACATCGGTTTCAGCAAAATGCAGGTCCCAGAAATAACTTCCACAGGTTAAGAAAAACAAAATATCTCCTAACACAAACAAAAAGGTCGATATTTCATCTCTAAACAGCAGTAAAACGGGAAGTTGTAGACCATTATTGTCAACAAATCAAAGGAAATGACAGCAAAGAGCACCAGACGGCAACAAATATCAAGATCGTTCATTAATGCCTTTACCCTTCAGTGTCCTCTCGAAACAAAAGCAACATTTTGTTGCATAAAAACTTCTGTGACCGTTTGCTTGTTGATCCAGACCAAGCAAAAGTATTCAGACCTCCATGATGTCATGATAAAATCAATTTGTAGAGCATTCTGGGCATTGAAACTGTGGCATTGTTTTAATTTTTTTCATGAGTTAAAAAAAAAAAAAAAAGATGAAATGAAGTAAGATGTGCATTTGTGGCCTCTGGGATTGAACACATTGTAGAAACTCCATGTAAGTCTATTAGAGGACCAGCTCTGGACATGTGGATACGGAAAGTTTTCTCCATCTTGCTTCACAAAACAGATCAAGCTCTATCGATATTTCATGCACGCTTCTTGTTCCTTACCTTCCAGCCGCTGCCTGCCTCCCTGTAGTAGGGGAAGTTATCACAGATCCACTGGTAGATCTCGCTCAGCGTCATCTTCTTCTTTGGCGAGCTGTTGATGGCGAACGTGATGAGGCTGGCGTAGCTGTAAGGAGGCTTGCCGTCCTTGTGCTGCTGCACCTCCTCCTGATCCAGCGTGGTGGTGTGATCCAGTAAGGTGCTCTTCTTGCCCATCCCGGGCCCGTGGGCATTCTGGGCGTCTGTCTTGCGGATGGCCGCCTGCATGGTCAGCTGAGGGAGCCAGTCCATGGAGGTCAGGCTGCTCTCCAGCTCCGACGTCATGGTGACGGCAGGCCGGGCAGGAGGGAACGGGGTAAATTTAAAAAAAAAAAAAAAAAAAAAAAAAAAAAAAGCCGGAGGAAGTGGTTAACGTTGGTGAAAACAGTCCAAGTATTGGAACTGACAAGGAAGAGAGATGAAATGAGGATAGCTCAGGACGTCAGCATTGCGTCTTCTGTGCGTCCCTGGAGAAACAAAGAGGAGAGAGAGAGACGTGCTTTTATTAGCCAAAGGTTTATTTCATGGAGTACATTACAGCAGAGAGAAAGACACCGTTCATCTGCCACACAGCAGCAGACGAAAAACACAAGAAAAGCTCCTTGGCAGTTTCCACAACATCACCCAACCGCCTTTATGAAGTATCCTCATATTCTGCACGCTAGAGATCACAAGCCCACCACTTTCTCCACCACTTGCTGCTCTCAAAGCTGACTCATAGCTGGGACTCCATCTGCACAGAGAGAGTAAATGCCAAGCAATTGTTTTCACAACTGCCAGCCAAATGGGGGAACGGCTCAGGAGGAATTCCGACTCTCTCGAGGGTAGTAAACCCCTTCTACATTTTTATCCCTGCTGCTCGCCTAACCGCCCGCCTCCTCCAAACGGAGCTTCTGTCGTAAACAAGCCAACTAGAGTCATCTTGCAAACTGTCCTCCACTATGTGTGTGTGTGTGTGTGCGTGTGTGTGTGTGTTAGCCATGTTGCGCAGAAACCAGCCAGCAACAACCTGTCTCGCTGTCTCTCTCGGCACACCGCCATGCTGCTCTTTAAATAGATGATCCGTGTAGAAAGGCCAAAAGTTATGAACACAGGAATGTAGGGGTAAAAAAAAAAGAAAAAGAAAGAGAGAAACTGGGCGGGATGACACTGCAGTCTGTTGGAGAGGGGCCTGGCGGGAACATTCGGGAGGGTGAGGAATCCCCACTTTGTTGTGGGATTTTTTCTTTTTTGCTTCTCTTGACTAAATATGCTCAGAAGTGTGTGTTTGTTGGTGTGCGGCAGCTTCAGCATATTCAAGTCTGAGTGTGTGCCGTTTGGCTCTGAACAGCAGGAGTCTTGAGGCCACCTCATTGGTTAAATCATGTATCTTTCAGTGACACGCAGGCCTAACAAGCTATCCCAAGATTTCATGACTTCACTTGGACTTCAAAATATATCACGATTGCAATCAGTGTGTGCAACATTCACGTCACAAATCAGTGAATGATTAGTTTAATAATCGACTACTCAGATTTTTTTTTTTTTTAAAGTCTCATTCTGCAGATTTGTATATTAGAAATACATTAAAATATGCAAATAAACAAGAAGAACATCTTATTGCCAAAAATGCATAAAACAGCATTCCTTTAGTGAATGCTTGAGGATAGGTCTGCAGCTGAAGGAAAAAAGCTCAGGCCTTTCTGCTTGACTGAACATCAATATAAGGTATGGCTGATCTGTTGATTATTTGGATTAACTGATTAATAATTGAATAACAAAAGGCGCTTAATAGGATTTTTTTTTCTTTTTTACAGAATCAGAACCAGGTGAAGCTAAAACTATTCTGCTTGAGTTCAGGGTAGAATATATTTACAGATCTAAGTTTTTTTCATTTTAAGGCCAAAATGTGGATATTTTCTGTACATTTAACTTAATTACTGCTCTGAGTCTGCTGTTCTTTCAGCAAATGGCTTTTTTGAGTCTGTAGACTCCAGTTTACGATTAATCAATTACTACATTAGCTGGTGATTATTTCAATAATCGATTAATCCCGATTCATCCTTTAATCCCAGTTAATCCCTTCAGTCCTAAAGGAGTGTTTGGAGAGCAGTAACTGTCGGTGAATATATTCCAAGTGTTTTGAACCTGCATGTTTCATGCTAAGGTAATATTGAGCAAGTTGGACAGAGTCTCAGGGCAGCAGATGTTCACACTGAACACTAATGACGTCGCCCAAAATGCTAAAGGTCACAGAGAGCAGGAAGCTCAGATAAGGACAGGAAATAGGCATATATGGCAACTGCTTTAGTCATCATATTATTTACCAATGTTATTGTCAGTGCAGGATATTTTAATATCGCGCAGCTTTAACAAGAGTAAACCTGCTGGTTAATTGTTAACATCTTGTTAATAGCATAACCGAAGGCGCTATTCAGATCAGATGGTGAAAATTCATGTATTTTTTTTTCCCCCATATTGCAGGGTTAAAAAAATTTCTTTGTATTGTCAATTTTTTCCAATATGCTGCAGCTCCACTTTTGACGTTAATCATACTTTTAGAAATCCCGGGAAGGAAGTCATGCTGTTTCAAAAAAAGCCGAAACTGATAAAATAAAATTCCATAAAATAAAAATCAGCCATCAAAAATGCCGGGTTCTCTGTGTGAACCAAGGAGCGGCTGAATATTTCTAAGCGCATCCCGAAGTCACTGCAGTGTTGTGTTATGTTAGCCTGGTAACAGCTCCGGGGATGACATCACGTGCAGCGCTGGCAGGTAACGCAGGCGGAGCTATGCTCGATGACAACGGGAACAAAGACTTTCAGCTAACAGTTTATTATTCAGGGATTAGAGGGATCATTCTTAGCAACTTGTCCAGGTTTGTAGCGGCTGTTTTTAGCAAGCATGACAATCCCCTCCACCTTTACTCCTGCCGCTCTGTCTGAGGGCTCAGCCTGCAGATATAAAGTGAAAGGTGAGTAGAGGAGCTCTGAGATGTTTTAATTTGTTTTCCTGCATATTCTCAAATCCCCATTTCCACATGTCCTGACATTTAAACTTCTTCCTTGATAACTGTTGCCCTTCTTCCCTCCATCTTCTCTTTTAATTTTGTAAAATGACTTGAAATATTTTTTAGATCTCTAGAAAACTTTAACCAGAGCCACATCATGTAAACAACTTGCTTGTTGGTATGGTTACATAGCACAGCAGATATAAAAACTACAGAAATACTACACAATATAATTGAAGCAGCAAAGGGTATTAAAAAATGCATTTACTGCCAAAGGAATGAATAAATTCTGGTTTTGAATATATTCAATCAAATCTACTTCTTTTCCAAGACCTTCTGTATTATCTGTGGTTCAGCTTCACAGGGTTTCCACATATTTATCATTTCAAACTTTTATTTACTGACTCAAATATCTAGACTTTATTCTGCTTTTCCATAACATTTTGGATATTATGGATATTTCTGAGAATCATTTGTGAAGGCTCATTTTGTGAACTCTGATCTTTTTATTTGATCTGTAAAATTTCCAAATTATGGCAGTGCTTTGTTAGCAGTTTGGCATTTTAATAACACTTAGCCTAAGGAGCACAGGTCCAGTTCAAACTGAATTTGGTTTGAAGTTTAAAAAATAAAATGTTTCTTTGATTTTTCAATTAGTATGCATTTGACAGTAGGTCAAATAAAATAAAGTGTTAATCTGGGTTTGATTTGACAATTCAAAGCTGACTAATATGTAAATACAAGTCAATTTAAAAATAAGGGAGGGGGAAACACAGCAGAACATTTTTTATCTGTAGTTTTGTATTTTTCCATGTTTTCCCAGAAATGAAAAATAGTCGAAGGAAATGCCAGACCTTTCCAGACTGTGTAGGAGCCCTAATGCTAGCATTACAGGAATGAAATGAAATTATCTGTAATGTCATTAAAGT
The DNA here is from genome assembly GCF_051168715.1 of Poecilia mexicana. Lineage (NCBI taxonomy): Eukaryota > Metazoa > Chordata > Actinopteri > Cyprinodontiformes > Poeciliidae > Poecilia > Poecilia mexicana. The sequence goes on from NW_028263374.1 coordinate 19,118,047, forward strand.
CAACATGTTACCTCATGATTTCCTTTGAATAAGCTCCATCTAAGTCAAAATGCAGCTGATGGTCAGAATCACATTTGGTAGAAATGCAGTCAGAATTCAAGCAGCAGGGTGCAAAACGCCCACAAAAACCAAATGTATCTTTTCAAAAATAATAATTTAACTATGATAGTACATTTTTATCACATATCCAAAATGTGGCTCAAGTATATTAAAATCTTTTTTTTTTTCATATGCAACAAATGCAAAGTGCTTCAGAAAACAAAAATATTAAATAAGATTCTGCAACTTTTTGTGGTAATAAGCAACAACAGGAATCATGAGGAACTCCCAAACTGAACAAACTCCTCTGGCAGCATTCGAACAGAAACTGTTTATGTTAATACTTTTCAGCTGATGTCTCACAGCAGGGGGCTGCAAGGGCCCGGCAGCCAATTCAAGATTCTCCATTAGTGCGGACGAGCGGAGGATAAGATGAAGGCATTTCTGCAAAACTAGACAAAATTCAAAGAAGGGAAATACCCAATTTGACGGCAGGAGATAATTTATTGCAAAAGAAACTGGTCTAAAACCATTCCCTTATGATCAGAGCTAAATTTCATCAGACACATTTTAACAAGAAAGGCGGTTTACTATTTACTTCATTTTTAGACTAGTTTTAAAGTGATGTTTCTGTTTGAAAAGACTAAAGTTTTAATCTGGAGGGCTGAAATGGGGATTGGCAGAGGTAAAGTGGATGGTGCATTGTTGTGTTTATCACCATGTTTCAAATGTTAAGCTTTCAAACCAATTTCGTGTTTGCAAAAATCGGACTGAAGAGGCTTCTTTTGGCTGCAGCTTCAAGTTGGCAAAACATTAAAACAGCTTGTTGAGCCATACTGGATAAAAACGGGAATATTCGGAGGGCGCACACACAAAAAGACAACAAATAAAAATATTGTGCTAGAAATGTGCAAGGATGTTGAGATAAATTAGCGTTTTGACTGTCACCTTATCACATTTCAAAACATCCACATTGGTTTTGCATATTTTCCCTTTAGTGTGTTCACTTCAAATCCGGGCATTTGGTTTCTGGTGTGTGCCGTTAAAAATATCCCATATTTACATGCTCTGTCTAATTTTACACTCATGACCTTTTTCAAAGTGTCACTGATTTTAATACCTAATGAAGTCACAGCATGCAGTTTGTAATTCTCTGTTGTAAGACAACGCGAGAGTCCGACTGAGACGGTCCTGTTCCTGACAGAATATATGGAATCACTTTGAGGCCGTTCAGTCTGTTGTTTCATTTTGCAGCAGTTTATCAATCCTGTTTTCTGGTTTTGAAGAAAAAGTACCTCTACTGCATTAATTTACACTGACACAGTGGACACCCAGTATTTTGGGGGAGACCACAGCCGCCTGTGAAAAGTTAAATCTGTGAATACAGGAGTTATAAAAACGCCTATTTTGATAGTTTAAACACCAAAAAATAACTTATTGTACATTAACGCACACAGTGGAAACCATCTTAGCATTACCACAGAAGCTAACATCTCAAAGTTCTTCCTCTTGGGAGTTAATCAGCACCAAGAAAAAATAAATGGAGCTCCTGGATTGGAAATGCCACCCAATAGCAATGCTAAAAGGTATCTCAGCTTCCAAACTGCATTTCTTTAATGCAAACATAAAATAAAGCAGATTTTTCAAGATTTAGAAAAAATTCCCAAATAAGTGGCAATCCACTGTCCTTAGGCTTTCCATACATAAATCTAATTTTGTTCAGCTGGTTTCTTAAAGCCAACTAAGAAAGAGTTTTGCTTTTCTTCCAGGGTCCACCTGCATATTTCCTAATTACAACCTCTCCATCTTCTTCATACTTTCTCCAAATTTTACACTGCTGATTGGAAACAACAACGTTTTAAAAACTCCATGTTAATTTACCTTCTTCAAATAATGTCCATTCTTTTTTTTTTTTTTTTGATGGGTTCAACGCTTATCTTAAGGTCGATAAGCGTTGCCTTTTATTACAGAAATTCAACTTGCACTGTGATTCAAGATGCACCATTTAGAATCATCTTGTGTCATATGTTCTCTATACAATTGTTTCTACTAAAATTAATGGACTAAAACATCCTTTAAAAGTTGTGATTTTATATTTGGTTAGATATTTGTATTCCTTAATCAACCCAGAATTTCATATATTCCTGAATGATACAAGTTTTCATGCACCATCATGGTATTTACCCTTGCATCTTCAAATTTTGCTTTTTTTTTGTTTGTTTAAATAGTATAGTAAAAAAAACCTAAAGTTTCTTTCCTATTACAGCATGTCAATATGAACAAATGAACCAAGAAAGAACCAAACTAGTACTTCTGGAAGCCAGTGTAGGTGATGAGATTAGAAACTGATGAAAAGGCCAGATTCATGGACACACACGCCATTTGGCCCTTCATGCTAATGATCCAGCTGCTACATAATCCGTGGAGCCAAGATACTGTCTTCATTAGAGAACCTTTAGGCGGTGGCAGTATTGATAAGGCGCAACAAGAGCAGGCAGTTAGACGGCCCCCCTGCTGCCTTCATCCCTCAGACTCGGGTACAGCCAGGCCTGCTGCTACATCGGCAGGGACAGTCCAAAAATGTTCACTAGTGGGTCTGTGGGAGGGCAGCCAAGTGGAAGCGAAGGAGGCAGGTTGAAAGATAATAAAAGATAGAAGTGACAGATCACTATAGGTGCTGTAAGGGTGAGTGTGTTTAGTAACAATTGGAGGTGGCAGAGAGCAGAAAGAGGTCTGACCACGAGCTCGAGCGGACACACTCTGAACCAAACGAAACCACCCCGATTCGGATTCAGGAAAACGTGTGGCGTCACAGTCGTTCTAAATAAAAGGAAATGTTTTATTAATCACCTATTTGTTTTCAGGAAAGAGGTGGATTTAATCCTAGGGCCCGGAAAAAATGGTCCATTTCATTTTCTATTCAAAACACTCAGAGCAAAATCTACCATTAAGCTCTGAGGGATAAAGGATTACTGAGTAACACACTGAATGTTTTTTTTAAATTCTTAATTTCCCAACTTCTTGACAGGACTCGTCAACAGCGCAGCTGCTTCGTCAAAGCATTGCTGCTTTACCTGTGCCAGGTTCTCCCAGTACAGATTCCCCAATGAAGCAATAAGATGAGCAACAACCTGGGATTACTCAACGCAGAACATTACATCAACTTGACCATGTTAAGCAAGGATGTCCGGGGAAGCAAGTCAGCAACTGCGTCAGAAAAATCAGTGCCGCTCCCCCTCTCAGCTATTGCAAAATTGATGCATCTACTTAGCATGCACTTAAAATTTTAGTACCCATAACAATGCACGGGCCCAGCTGAAATTAATATTTCAACTGAAGAGCTGCTGCTGTGACTGGCACTTAGTGTGAGGACAATCACCAATCATTTAAGTCTATTTCAGACAGGACAGGCTGTGGCTAAAAGTCTAAAGACTTATATATTGCAGCAATTACAACACAATGAATTACCAGGACATCACTGCTGAAGACAACAAAACTCAAGGCAAAGCATCGTCATGCCCGCTCCAAAATGTAAGATCCGAAACGGATCCAGTGATTGCGAGCATAAACACCAAACCATAATTAATCAGAGACGAACAGCACTAAGATAGTGAATGCAGAGCACGTTTGATCGTCATCAGATTTAACCTTTGTGGTAACAGGCGAAACTATGCCCCAAAAAAGGGAACTACTCAGTGAAGCAGAAATAGGGGAGTCCCGCGTAAAGGGAAGTACGTCAATGAAATTGGTTTTACTAACACAGAGCCAGTTTCCTTTTTCTGAAACCACACAAACTTTAATGCTTGCTTAAACCGCGTAGAAACTGTATTGTTATAATTGTTCATTTTTACAATTTTTCTAAATAAACACGACACCTTTCACAGAGCAAACAGTATTCAGATCAATGGAGTCTGAGTTTGGAGAAATGTGTCGACTGAGGTCGTTGGCACATCTGAGTCACTTCTGACATATTGGCACTGCGCAAAAAAAAAAAGCCTTTCACTAATGTGGTGACTGGTGGCTCTTTTAAAATGCAAGTAGGTGTTCTAAATTTTACACTTCCATCATCACCTTATCCACAGGCTCAATAATACCTTCTTTTATGTAAGAGATCCAGAAATTAGATGAGAAAACCTCACTTGATTGGTGCATCTCTAGCATAAATAAATTGACTTAATTTCCCACTTATTAGAAAGTAAGTAATTAATCGGACAGTTATCAACACACCTAATGCTGGAAATTTTATTTTTGTTCAATCAAGTCTAGTACCTCAATCACAAGCATGTGCAACATTTTCTCTCGACATCTATAAAAACAAAAGAGGAATCTGAAAAGTCTGATTGCAACATTTCCACTTCACACTGTACGTTAGCTGCATGGCAGTTCCTGAACCCTTTTGTGTCCTTATGTGCACTTTACACGTACTTCAAGTTTACAATTTGTGATCATATATTTAAGTGACTTAATGCAAACTTAATGTTTGCATTAAGTTCAGTGACTTAATGCAAACATTAAATCACTGAACAGAACGGTAAAGGGTGCTGCTTTCTTTATCCAGTGTGAATTTTTACTATGTTATCAATGTTTCTTCCATTCCCTGATAAACTTACAAGCTACAGGTTTAAGAGCTGAAGCGAAACGCTTAAAACTTTTAAAGTAGGATATACCTCTGGAAAAAATTAAGAAACCACTTAATTTTTTTTTCTTCAGTTTCTCTGATTTTACTTTTTATAGGTAAATGCTTGAGTAAAATCAACATTGTTCTTTTATTGCATGAACTCTGAAATTCCAAGCAAAAAAACTTTGCATTTGGAGAAAATTAGAAAAAGTCAACAAAGATGCAGCACTTTCAGACCTCAAGTAACGCAAAGAAAACAAGTTCATGTTCATTTAGGAACAACAATACTAATGTTTCAACTCAGGAAGAGTTCAGAAATCAATATTTGGTGGAAAAACCAGGTTTTCAGTGTAGTGGTCTCTTCATATTTTTTTTTCACAGCTGTACACAGCCAACATACAGCAATGAGTTCTGTAAAGTTGCTATAAAGTGGAACAAACATCAGGAGCACCGCTTGTAAATTTTCTCCCTTACAACTTCGACTATGTAAAGCTCTTAATAAGATACCTGAAGGAAACATGTTTGAAAGTCCAGTTTTCTCCAACTACACAAAGCATAGAGTAACGCACCACTGCTCCCTCTCCATCTATTGCAGTGCACTGCCAGTCAGCTGGCCAAAAGCTTCTTAAAATGTTCTCCTAGTTATTAAAAATAATAATAATAAAAAAAGAAACACCTACATTTGGCCATCTGGAAACAGAGCGACATATTATAGGTGTATAATAAAAAAACAATTTAAATAACGAATATATATATATATATATATATATATATATATATATATATATATATATATTTTTTTTTAGGAGGATAAGGCCTTCTTGTTGCTTTTCTACTTTAATTGAAAACAGTTGGATCATGTTATATATTTTGCTTTGTGTGAATATTTGTGGTGTTTTTACTCAAGGTCATAGGTTTCCACTTAGGTCATGCTTTCTAACAGGTTACACTGGTTAAATGTTACATTCTTGTCTCCAAAATGTGATGAAGTGGTCACAACTTAGAGTCTGATAAAGAATGGATAATAAAAATAGCAGCTCAGTGCTGGGAATATCAGCTGCTGTTTCTGTGTCCGCTGTGTAAAGTGTCAGGACATAATGCACTACTAGTACTATTAATCCTGTTAAAAATTAATAGACCTTATTACATGTACTTCACTATTGTTGATTATCATCTTAACATTATATGCCATAATATCTGTAATTTTGCTTCTACTTGGCCCCACCAAAGAAACGGATAACAGAAGCTTTTTAATGTCACTGGATACTGGATTTCATTATTGAAATCCAGTATCATAATGTAAACTTAAAAAAAAAAGCACATTCACTTTAGTGAGCTTTTTTTTTTTTTTTGTTAAATTTGACAAAAAGAGTTTCTGAAATTAGAAAACATGCAAAAGCTCCGAGATTTTCAACATAATACATGAAACTTGTACGTTTTAGAGTTTATATAATGCATATGATAGTAGATAAATAAAACAAGTAGTAGTGAGTGAAAAATATATGCTTTTTAAAATTGATCCAGTTAATCAATGCTTCCATTTTTTCCATGATATTAAGTATAAATATGCTTTTTAAACAACAGCATTTACACTTGCAGTTGCTGAGTGTCAAGTAAAAAAAATTGCAAAACCTCCAAACTGACAAAAAGACAGAAATTATTGCGTATTTACAAAGATAAAAATAGTCCAAGTGGGTAAATTCTACTCTCTACCCAGAACATCTGGTTGCCTTCTGAGAAGAACTTCCTGTCGAATACCTGTGTATTACTGTCATCATTTCCTCTCTGAGCAAAGTAGGCTATTCAGTTCACATTCTTACTCCCACTAGCAGACAGACGACTGTTGATACATACCAGGCCAGCGAGCTCCTGCGTTTATCTGCAATTTCCGAGATTAATCCCTTTTTACTGCAGTCAAGCATCCGTCAAGAGCGACGCTCCGACAGCGTGCGTCTGCTCAGCCACAGAGACTCGACCATTAAGACCCGTGATGACTGTGCTGTTGTATCTGCTTCTTCAGAACTGCAGGCATGATGAATGATGTATTAAAAACAGTGTCACTGCAATTCAAACAGGCCACAATAAATATTTACACCAGTGATTCTTAAATGCTGCCCAGAACCCAGAGACGGCGAGGAGGGAGAGCTCATTTGTGACAAGAATCTTCTTGTAGTGTGACGGTAACTTGGCGGAAAGGAGGGGAAACGTGAAGCATGCTCCTTCTGTTATGCCTGAAGATTTGGCACATGCACTCATAACAACAACAGTGATGTAACCTGGTAACAAGGCTCTGGCATCCGCGCTCTCGACCGAAACCTGGGTCATACCTTCCATATCAGTGGCTTTATATTAGTGCGGGAGAAAACCCTTGTTTTCCTAGCGATAGCCGAGGGTGTAAACACGGAGGGGTGGGGACTCTGCTCACCTGCCCTTCAGTCAAAAGACACTCCTCACTTTTTCCACCGCTGCAGTAAAAGGACTTCAGTTATTTTTGACATCTCTCAAAATAAAATAGCATAGAGCCTTGGTATTTTTTTTTGCACGAGCTCTGCAATCATGCAGCAAATGGCCTCAGGCCTCATTGCCATAATTAAAAAGAAAAAAAAAGAAAGAAAAAAAAGCAGGTAGCAGCCATGCCAAGGCGACAGCTTTTAATGTCGGCTTTCCTTCTCAATTAAAGGCTTAATGGTTCCGGTGAAGCCAGCCCCAGGAAGAACGCATTAATACCCCAGTCCTTACTAGCATTTTTAGGATGTGTCAATTATCACTTTGCCACTCTCACTGCTGAACCCATTGTTCAGATTACTGCTCCGTGAAACAGACTTGGCTGCCCAGCAGAGGCCTTACACCTCTGAATATGTATTCCAGAGTACTTATTGTCCAAGTACTATACAGGTAAATTAGATTATTTTTTTTAGGATGTAAGCGGGATGCTGTTGGTCAATTAAAACCAAAATGGATGCATGCTCTCTAGGCTCCAGCTTCACCCATGAATGAACGAATCGAGTCCGTAATTATTCTGCCAATCAACGTGGAGTGCGACTGTGAGGCAGTTTAACGCTGCGTCAGAGGTAGAAGAAAGAAAGAAAAAAAAAATAGTGACAAAAATTCAGAGAGCTTCATAAATGGAGCGGTGACCAGCTGCAACCTTTTTAAATGAATCTTAATGATTTTCCTTTTTTTAGATAAAAATGGGCATTCAATTTTTCAAACACCACAAAATCAAAGAACCAGCGCAAGGAATCAGGAAAATAGCCAAAGTATTCAAAATTAACCTAGAAATAGAAAGCAAACTTCAGTTCAGAAAAGAATCCAACTCTTGAGGAAAAATTATCTGATTCTATTACACCCATTTTCTGAAAATGCAATTATTAAGACTATAAGATAAATTGTCCTTATTAACCAACTTTCATTCCTAAGAAAATGAAAGACTCTAAACTGGAATGTTTTCTTTCTGCAGGTTGAAGCTGGATGTGTGCGTCTGTCGAAGCTGCAGCTGTGTTTGGACAAACTAGTCTAAAGTATGTTAGTGGTCCATAGTAACTTGGTTGACAATAAATGGACTCTCTACGGTTCGGTTGCTGAAATACCATGAGCCAGACTCACTAATGAGCCAAAATAAAGAGCAGTCTGGGTCTTCTCCTAAACCCCAACAATGTGGAGGAAAACTATTTTACCTTTGGGTACAAAACGGAAGAAGAAGATGCATAACGACTAATGATGAAAGTAGCGGTGAGATTGTTAGATTTGACGTCACTGATTACGTCAGCTGGCTGCAGCAGTCGGACTCTAAGATAAAGACAGAAAGCTTTCGACCGCTGCTAACTGACAGACGAGCCGGGCAGACGTAGGAAAGGCGGATCAGAGTCAGAAAAGATCTGTGAGCCGTCTGAGGATCAACTGAGGTGCTGCAGGCTGTCTGCAGAGGCCACAGTGCAACCAGCAGGGCTCATAACCTCACAATTCACTCAGCAGAAATATGTGAATGGACACAGCAGAGAAAGTCCTCAGAGAGGCGGTCTCCACAGCGAGCTCCGTTCACTGCTGACATGGATTCATCACAGACGTACAGATGTATACAGACAGAGGTCTAAGCTGCTGAGGCGAGCACAAGACTGCAACTCTACGTGCAATCTCTTAAGGTCAAGAAAAGAAAAGAAAAAAAACACACGTTCAGCATAGCAGTAATTGAATAAGCCTTTCCAGTGAATCAGAGCAGTGATTGTGCGGGATTGGCTCCACATCCCTAACAGCTTGCCTGGGAGGTGGTCTTTGTTTTGGAGGAGGCAGGGGTGTCCTGACACCAACCATGCGAACCCAATTACCCCGGTCCCGCAGCCTGGGGGCCCACATTAACAAAGTCCCTCTGGGAGGTTGACTCCATGCCAGCCTGGCAGCCGGCAAGATCCTGCTGCTGAATCACAACTAGACCACTTAAGGAACTGGCAGGCCGAGCGCTTGGTGGCATTCTCACTCTCATCCATGTTGACTCCATCCCGGTTTGTTTTTGTTGATGTTAAATACTGAGCCAGTCTTTGAGCTGAGATTGGGTTTTACAGTCAGCATGAGTTAGGCTGATGATGACGGAAGATTTTTAACATGAACTGAAACATTAAACTGTACATATTGTCACATTTTGGAGCCTAAAAATTAGGGGTGCACCGATTCATCGGCTAGACAATTTATCTGTGCCGATTTCCTTCATACTTACATGTGAAGACGATCTTATCAACCTTAGCAAAGATCTAAGAATCAACCACTGTCCTCTGTTCTCCCATCAGAGAGGTTTGACTGACAGATCAGCCTACCAGGACATCTCTGCACATTTAGTTACCAATAGTCAACCCCTCTGTTAGCAACTCAGCTACTGCTGCAGGTTAGGCTTTTTAAAAGATCAGTGATCAGCCAGAAAACTGCAATCAGTGCACCCCTAGTAATAATTATTAATCGTTTTTGAAAAGAAGAGCATTTTGATTGAGGCCACTTACAAGAGGAAGACACTAATTTTTATGAGCGACAACAGGCTCTTTAAAGGCATTCTTTTCTATTCACAGAATAGACCAGAAAACATTGATTCAATGTGTCGCCACTTATTAGAAACACAGAAAATAGTATATAGTGAGCAGTTTCCCCATGAATATCAGAAAAGATAGTAAAGCGAAAAGAGCTGATTTTTCCCAACCACCAAATATTTTGTGCTAAATGAAACAAAATTATTAATTTAAGGAACAACATATGGAAAGAGAAAAACAACAGTTTATAATACAGCTGCTACAGATATGCAGGGAGGCCCAACAAGCACAACTATTGTTTGTGAGCATAAAGTTTATCAAGTAATAATGTGCATTTTTTAACGGTGGTTTTTACTTTTCATGTCCAATCATTAATGTTGGCTGATGTCCACAGGTCAGATTTAATGCATAGCTTCTCTCACCAAACAATTCCTTAGTACCAGTTATTACTTTCAGGTGTGACAAGGTTTTTTTTCCTGTGTCTGGGCCAAATTAAGGAGAGGCTGTTTAACTGCAGCTGAAGTTGGATTTTATTTCATGATTTTTAATCCCTTCCATCAACCACATGTGTATTATTAGCTTAAAGTGACTTTAAAGGGTCAAGCATGTTGGAAAACTATCAAGTTGGAGAGGTGTGGCAGACAGTGTCATCAGAATACTGTTTTGACAGCTGAATTAGTGTCCTGTAGTCAAACCGTCACAAATAAAACAGAGATTATGAGGAGAAAAGTGAGGTGTGCATAACTACTGCTTTAAAATCATCTATTATGGTGAGTTGTTGGAAGCAACTTGGTGATGCATGCCTGCACACAACAGAGTAACGAGTCTTCTTAGAGGTGGAGTAGAAATTACAATATCTGACACAACATTAGTGTCTCAAATTACATATTTTTTGTCACAGGCAGCCATTTCCAACTGTGCTTAAATAGAAATATACTTCACATGTGACAGAACACCTTTAAATCTCTCTAAATGGTACCGGTTTGGTAAGTCTCGAGCAGTAATTACCTCACTGGATAATTACCATATAAATCTTCACTTTATAAACCATTTCCGATTTAAGACTTTCACAATTTGTCTTGTGGTCGAAGTTTGTCTTCAGCATTCAACAATTTTTAGCTGCCATTTTGGCCGCCTTGTGCTCTCTTTTGTTCTTTCCACTATTTTGCTTTTTTTTTCTTAATTTTGTTCATCGAAATTAACATAATTATCGTACCAGACAAGTCTCATCAAAATTAAAATGGAAAACTTATAAGCTCCTAAAACCTGATCTGAAAAGTACCTAAAGTGAGCATCTGCCACCAGGGCCTGTGATATTTTAAAACGTTAACCAAAGTGATTCTAATCTGCCAAAAATCAAAGGGGGTTTTCCCTTGCTCATGCCACAAGTCATTACCAACTAAAAAAATAGAAAGGTTTTTGTTTTTCTTATAAACAAACTGCAACAATCAGCTCTTCCTTCTCCTTTTTTCCTTGGTAGAAGAATTATTCATGTAGTCAGATGGAGAACAAGCTGGGGACATCTTTGACAAACCGTTTAATGTCTTAAGTCATTTTTCCTGCAAAACATTGTTATGCTTCTTAGTTCATTTGGTATTTTGCAGCTTTTCTTTTTATGCGAGAGCATGCTAAATTTTTAAAAGCCTAATTTGGGTTTAAAGACATAACAGCCATTTCTTTCCAATCTTTTCATGGAATAAGACGTATCATAACCCATAAGACTGACTAGCATTTAAAGTTATAGTAGAAATATTTTTTCTGATAAATCAATGAGAGTAATACAAAGCCATGAGTGGAACAGATCACTTTTTTTATTTAATGTTGGTGTTTGTGTGTGGATTGTTGTGTTTAAGGAACATTTTCAGTCCTCCATTCAGTCCAAGTGTAACATTGGTCATTTTGTTTGACCCCTGGAGAAAACATGCATTAGCACTTTTCTGTATGCGGGGGAAAAAAATATTCTGCTCGAATTACGAAGCTTAGTTTAATGAGTGAGTGGGCCGCGTCTGTTCTGAGAGTGAGTAAATCAATCAGGTCAACTTTCAAATTTAAAGAGTAGAAGAGTACAGATATCTTTAAAGCTGGGGAGAGGAAAACAAAAGCATAAGAATGGTGGCATGACACTCGTATGCCTTTCAAAAGCCAAATCTGAAAGAAAATCCAGATAAAACCCGCCTGAGGTTTAGATGTTCCTGTCACGTACTGCCTAAAAATCATCTTTATTTTGAAAGGCACTGGAGCTGGAGTTATAATTAAAACCGTTTTGGTTTTTAATCAATACTCAATCTCTCAGAAATAATTAACAGCATATTAAAGAGTTTACTGCCTGACAGAGCTGGACGCCTCTACATCATTAAGCTGTTGAAGCGCTGCTCTTTGACTCCTCATGTCCCATTTCAGTGGTTTACTGCGCCTCCATACAGGCGATTGAAAATGCTCCCACAGTTGCACTGTACCTGCAGATAATAACACAGCTCACTGACAGCACGCAGCATGCACTGCATACTTTCTCTATGCAAGTTAAACATAAAACGCAGCTGAAGCTACAATGAGAAACTGCTGAGTAACAAATGTAAAGCTTCATGAAATGAGAGTGAAAGCTGTAAAAAAAAAAATGGAGTAGGTGAAACCAGGTCTAAAGTATTCAGGGCATTTGAGGCCAACTATAGTTGAGGTGATAAAGCTGGCCACAGATTGCAGTTTTAGTGTCCTTGGGCTCAACATTGGCCTAATCTCCACCCTCAGACTTAATTACAAAACTCATAATTACAGCTCGGGTGTTGATTGTATAAGTTCAAAAGGGCTAGGAAAACATTTTAAAGGAAAAACTAAATCCACCATCATGGTTAGCGAGGTTGCCTGGAAACGATGCTTGACTGGAAAAAATTTAAATGAAAGCAGCCCACATCTGTACGTTTCGACAGTCTGGTTTACATCCATTTTATGACGATATTTACGCCTCTTGAAAAACAGGAAAAAACACCATTAAAGCCATGAAGTCGAGATGCACAACAGAACCTGATTCTGAATCTCAGAAACTGAGAAATCTAATTTTTTTCTAATCACGAAAAGCTTACTAGATTGAGCTAAGAACACCACCCTTTGGTGTGGCTGTCGTTACTGAATCAAGTTAGAGGAAGCAGAGCTCGACGGTTTAACCTTAGCTTACAAACTGTTATGGTTTAGAAATATTGAGGGCTTTGAGACATCAGAAATAAGGTAATAATTTACAGTCTATTAAAACACTGAGAGACTGCTATTTTAGTAATGTCTGCTGTTTTGGGGGGGCCAAACCTGATACTGGACCACCACTATTCTGCTGAATTACAACCCCTCAGCTCTGTCAGACGGAGTGAGGGACAACATAAATTCAGATCATTACCCCTTTCAGCTGAGAGGTCATTTATCTTTGCCCTTTTCTCCTGAATGATAGCACACAATTCCTTGGAAGTTACGCAACATATCAGTAGGATTAAAAGTCACACCTCAGTGGTTTCAACATTTTTTCAAAGTCTGTTAATAAAAACTAAAACACGCCATCCACCAACAATGATGGATTAAGGGTTTTCATAACCAGACGATATGCTTTTCCACAAACGTATGCAAGCCATAAGATCATCACACATGCTCATGTATATTGTGCCTTCAATTATTTTGACCCCTAACTTTCAAAACTGCAGCTCATGTAGTCCTGCGGAACACCGTATGAAAAGCACCCAATTATCTGTATAACTCATCCAACGCCGTCTTGCATCACAAAGAATTGTGCGCGTCTACACAGCCGGATACATTTCTTGGATATTCTCCAGATGACTTCTGTGGTAATTTGGAGCCAGCTAGTTTTTCAGCTGCTGCTGCTGATTAAGAGCATAGAAGCAGTGGATGAGTGCGTTTACACCGTGACCTAGAATAACTGACCAGAAATTTGTTTTCACTTTGAACAGACAGCTGTCGGTGTCTATACCTGCTCCTTGCATCACGCTCCGGTGCAAATCATTTCAATTAATTTTGGTTTCCCGGAGACAATGTTGGTATTTGTCAGGGTGTGGATAAGAAGAGGCGGGAAGGCAGTAGCAGTTGTTGTTTTAAGCTCTGCAGTCAAAATACTTCTTGGCAAAAAATACATTCATCAAGCATGAGCTCACCGTGTTACGGGAGACACACCAACTCATCACAAAACTGGAGGATTCCATAATAAATCCAAAACAAGGAAACGACTCGACAGGTACAAAGTGCCGATTTATTTTTACACAAAACATACATCAACAAGATAATTTTAGATGTTTCCCAGGCCTTTGAAGCCTGGGAAACCTTAAATGTGTCAACTAATACTTTTTGTTTTACGTTTAATCCAATTCAACTAAAAACCACAAAGTCCTTCACAAAAACAAAAAAAGATACAAGTATATTAAGCACTTAAATATTGTGACAAAGAAACCAAACTTAACCAGTTCTCCATTTTAATTCTCTAACACACTAAGCACACGACGGTATGCATTATTTGGCTCTGAAAACAAACGTAAAAGTTGGTCAATTCCTCGGCCGACGCTTGAACTCTGTGACAAATAGAGGCCATAGCTGGCTCAGACGCCTTGAGGAACTCCGATGACGTCCACGCCCAGTACTCCCACTGACAGCTTAAATCCATTTGAAACTCGGGAACTCCCTTTCAGCGTGAAGAAGCCGTCAGGCAGCTCCGTCTCTGTGCTGTCAGTCAAGGAGGTGCCGCTCGGCTATTATGAAATTGTTTTTGACATTTCAAGTGGGGAACCTCTTGTTTTCAAGCAGGAAGGTGAAGACGCTGTGTGGGCAGCTGCCTTGTCTCAGTGTGACATTAGAAATGATGAGACGGATGAAGCATAATGACTGGTCAGTTCTTTAGAGTCTGCTTGTTATCTGTGAGTGTTTAGAGCCCCTTGAACCTTTTCCACATTTTTAATCACTGGAACCACAAACATCAATGTATGTTATTGGAACAAACACAAAGTGGTGCACAAATTTTTAAGTGGAATGAAAAATGTTTTACACAAATAAATTTAAAAATTGATATGTATCCAATCCCACTGGACGCAAATATTTTGCGGTACGTCTCTACCGGCTTTGCACATCTAAAAACTGAAATGTTTCACCTTCTCTTATTTGCAAAATAGCTCAAGGTCAGTCATATTTAATGGCGAATAATATCTAGACATCAATGTATGTTATACGCATTCTCAATGTGACTTAGCTGTGGACAATGACTGGGCCATTTTAACAGACATACTGAAAAACTCCAGGGGTCTCAAACTCTAGTCGCTGAGAGCGGTGTCCTGTAACTTCTGGATGTGTCCCAGAAGTTGATCTGAATCAAATAACTACATCCTCAAGCACTACAGACACCTGTAATGTTTAGATGTCTCTGACTTGACCTACCTGACGTGCATAATTAGGTCATTAGCGGAACACTGGCCCACCAGAATTGATTTTAAACATCTGAATAATGTAGTTTTGGGTCATGATGGTGCCAGAAGATTAATCACCATCCTCATATCAAGTCTTTTACAGCCTCCAACAACTTTTCTCCCAGAATTTCAAAGTATTTAGCTCCCTCCATCCAGTCATCAACTATGATCAGCTGCTGAAGAACAATACCGCTGAAGGTAACTGATTAAGCTAGATTTTATTCAGTGGTATCCAAGTAAGTGTGGCTGAATACAAATGCATACCTCAGATTCATTTTTTTATTTCTAAACTTTTTGTACCGCTTTGTGTTGGTCTATTACATGCAATCCAAATGACATATGTTGAACTTTACGTTTGTGACATCTAGTAAATGTGAAAAATGTACAAACGGAATGAATATTTTTCCAACAACAATAATAATCCAATAATCAGTTTGATCATATTTTATTGTTTCACTTCAGAGACTCTTCAGATTATGAATCCATTAGGTCCAGTAACTTTCCCATTAGCTATAGGAAAGCAAAGAGCACATGAAGATCTCAGTCTACTTGAATTTTCTGCTAACCTTCAACCAATATACACTGTTAATCTTTGCATTATACTGGAAACACGGCAATTGCATAAATTCACTGCAGACTGGTGAGTTTTACGATAAACTGCTAAGGACATGGCAGGTAAAATATTCAAACTTCCAGTTTCATTCTGGAAGTTTGACTGAAAATGTCTCTAGGATTTGCCACAGTGACAGGTTAACGTGCATTTTTATTGTAATCCTCCAGTGAAGCAAAAAAAAAAAAAAAAGCATTTAATGAAGATAAACTTTTAGCAGAATCAAAACAAAAGCCTGATTACATCTAACAATAATAGCAACACTTTATTATCACTTTCCCCACACCTTATCACAGTAGTACTAATCACCAGGCTAATTAAGGTTGCACCATTTGCATCTATACCTTTGTGTTTCAACAGCGAGAAGAACAGTGTCGCCACATCAGCCTACAAACGTCTCATTTCACCCTGAAGACATTCTGCTACTTTCAAAACTCGTGACATAATCTTCCAAACCCCTTCAATTCTCCTGCTTTGTTATCTGCATCTCCTTTTTCTTTCACCTTTTCTTTCCCAGTTTAAATTTGTGAGTATATCCCTCCCCTATTTCTTCACCCCACCCCTGCACCACCACACAGGCTGCGCTCATTACAGCGGATTTGCATGTCTGCTTGGGAGCGGTATGAGGGGAGATGAAACAGAACTCCCAGTGGCTGCCGTTGCAGAGCTTCACTCGTCTTACAGAAAGGACTCTACTCTGGGCCCCAGACATAGTCGGCAAAGGAACGCAGGCACATAAACGGGCTACAGACGAGGAGATATACGCCAACAAAGTCAAAGACGCTTCCCCAGGAAGAATTTAAAGCGTGCTGAATTCAGTTTAAATATATCTACATGCAGGAAATAAGCTGAGATACAGACGTCTAGCTTCCAGCACGTTGCAATAATCTTGTGGTCTACTGATCGAGACTGCTTGGCGGGGACGGCTGAGGCCACGAGGTGTGTACTGTGCCATCACTCTCCACTTCTGCTTAATGATTATACACCCGAGATCAATGACTGCCTTTCCTATGCAAGTCTAACGATCTCCAAAGCTGTCCATCTGTGAAACGGCAAGCACCAAGAAACTGCAAGAAACAGTTTGCAAATTAAGAATCTGTTTTGTTTCGTAATGGTGAATAATTGAACAATTACCTATTCAATTAAAAAGAAGTTTACAAAACAGAACAGTGGAACATTTATTTTTGCATATGAAATTATTTTACAGCATTTTGACCTCAGCATCTGCTGGTTTGTTCAGTGGGAGGATAGCGAGCATAAGCTCCTCAACACTCTCCATATTCAAATATATTTTCACCATATCTCTAAGAATAATTTCAAAAAGAGTGAAAGCAAATTAAAACTTTGGCTGAAACGAGAGTTAATCTATCAAACTGCAATATTGATTTGTTTGGTCGTAACATTTGGTCTGCCAATATATCTGAAGTGACATGCATTATTACTCCGTATGCATATACTGTATCTGACTAGCTGGATGGAGGTAAGGATAAAGTACGATTGTGGATATCATGATGTGGAAATGGAGAAGATTGAGGAAAAATTTAATGAGCTGCAATCAATACCGTCATATTTCTAATAGGGGAGAATTGTTAGGTTGCAACGAATTTTAAATAGTTTTGTTTTTATCTTTTAAAATTAACTAAATAAAAACAATGGCACTGTATCATACACTTTAAGATACATTTAGCTTCCTGTTTCTGCCTTCTGCTGAACCAGTAAACTATATGAGCACAGACCTCCCCTCCCCTGCTTTTCTATAAATGGAGGAGGTGAAAGTGGACCTTTACAGCTCAGTTCACCCTGTCGCCCCGTCCAGAAGCAAACCGCCAGACTGTGGATGAAACTTTGAGCAAACGACTTGGGGAAGACAATATCCAACAAATCCTCCAAACTAGAACGAGATGTTCTTGTTTGGAACGGTTAGTTCTCCAAATCTTACTAAAGAAACCATAAAATTGGTTTCAGTAATGTGTAAAAGACTAACTTGTCTCTGACACCATGGCTCTCATTTAACTCAGACAAAATAATTAATATATTGGGTTTCAGAGCTTATCAGCTTTTTCTGAGGGTCATAGAATAAATCAGGGCTGAGATGGAAAATAAAAATGGGAAGAAAAATAAAATAGTATTTTTTTTAATGAAATAAAGAAAAATGAAGTATTTTCATGACAACCAAAAAATAGAGTAACCAATCAAATATTTCTCATGTTCAGTCTTTAGGCAAAAAGATTGCGTATTTTTACAAAGCATACAAAAAGGGAAAAAAAGGAGAAAGGTCTGCCAACCATCTGGAGCTCCTTCAACCATGAATTAGCGTACCATTTTCAGGTTAGCAACTGAAAATAATCCAGTCATCCCCAAAGGAGTTTATGCTGACAGATGCTTTTGGAAACTGGAAAGCAGTGTGTACCGGAAAGGTGGTATCCGCCATTTCTTTGTATTGTTTAAGACTGGAAATACGTCTAAGTAGTCCAATCCATCTTTCTTGTAAGCAAGGGAAAAAGTGTGGAAGCCATTTTTTCAGCTTTAAGTGACCAGCAACACATGGGGGAGGGCAACAAAGCACCACTATGTGTTATAAATTCTTGGAAAAACACCAGTCACTCCATCACCTTTTGTTTTACATTTGTTTAAAACATTTTTTTTAAATCATTTTTTCCAGTAAACAGCCCAATCTTAATGGAAAGACTTTGAATCTGCACAAAAAAGTCTTATTGCAACAACCATTAAGGAAGGAGACATCAATTAATCTGGTGACTGGAATAGTTTATTGTGTGCCGCTTTTGCGGTTTAGTCAAGTGTTGTAAACTGGGGAGTTCCAACCTTGCATTTATACACATGCAACTCCATTACTACCAAACGGTTGTTTTCAATTTGTCATGCACTGCATTCCTTGGTCTGTTTTGCACTTTTAACCATATAATTGTACAACTTGTTGAAGTACTACCAACTTTAAGAAGCCCTGGCATAAAAAGACAGCCTTTACAAGTGCAACCCAATTTATTTGTGTCAGTAGTTGAGGTGGGGCGCTTGGGTTTGGATAGGGAGAGTCCAGTTGAAAGAGGAATGTCTCACCGCCGATGCAAACAGAACATCAAAAGCTCCATGAAATGTCGATAATTGCGGTAGCTCATCTTCCAAGAACCGAAGCCAAGCACACAATTCTCAAATTGGCCTGGTGAAAAACTTAAAACTACAATTCCCAAAGTAAACAGTGAACTCTTCTTAGATGATAGCAAGAGGTTAAATACTGAGACAGTTTAGTTAAAGAAAAAAACCCAGCCCAGAGAAAAAAAAAGCTTGTGTTTTCTTGGCGGTGCTACTGGAGTTTGGTGCTTTTGTTCTGGATGACTCATTTGGTGAAAGTGGCACATCATGTGCCATGCAACATGAGTCACTGTGGAAGAGAAGGACAGGGAGTCTTATACATACCAGCTCCTGACCTGGATTGTTCTCTGGAGACCATACAACCAACTTTAACAAGAAACTGAAGAGTGGCAATAGATATGAAGGACACAGAAAAATGTGTGAAAGTTTCTTAGTTTTTGAAGAAAAGTCCAAATTTTATCACAAAAATCAGAAAGGGAAACCTTCCTTTATATTTACACCTATGAGTCACTGATGGCTATGACTCATTAGGATATGATAAATTACTAAGTCGCTAAATAAAATAAGGAGAAATTAAAATGGGAACTTAGACTAATTTTTTAGCCTCAAGACTTTCAGATCCATATTCTTATAACCATTACTAAGAGTGAGCATCTGCATAATAGCACTAAGCTAGTAGTTTTCTTTATCCAGAAAACATTCAACAAGCAAGGAGGAAATTATAGATGGAAAATAAGATCAACACAAATCTGTCGCTCTTAAATTAATCACCAGAGAACTTGACCACAAAACTACAAACAAGCATGTGATTTGACAAGTGCATAACCCTTTTATAATGGACATGTTTTAGCACAGGATAACTGTAACACTATCTGCAGAGTTAGCTTTTTCCCAGAGTAAGAAAGCAGCTGGTGTTGGTTGAAGTAAGAATCAATTTACAAGAGAAACAATTTTCATTGACTGGCTTTGATCATTATGGCTTTGATCAGATCAGACTAAGCAGCATTTCACAATGTTGCTTCCCTTCTACAATGTTTGTATGCAAACATTGTAAACATGTAAATTCCTCTTGGATTGCTAGTTGTAGCCTTTGTGGTGTGTAGCCTTGTATAGGTAAGATGTATATGGCTAAACTGATAAATGCATCCAAACTAAGAACTCCAATCATTCCTAAGCATTAGACACATCAAGCACCAGCTTTTTCTTTGATGCACTTAGTAAAATTTCTATAATAAGAGAAAAATCTTAGAAAAGACTCAAACTTGCATCGTTTTATATTGTAATCAAAACAGCAACCTTCATCAAAGAATCTGCAGCACTTTCTCCCTCTTTTGTTTGTAACTGAATCAATTAAACTTAGACTAAGATAAGACCTCAAAGAAAACCAGCAAATAGTACTGATCACACCAGTACCTGGTACTGGCCATGTTGTCCTGATTGATGAATATCCATCTGTACAAAGAACTCCGTGAAATTTCTAAAACTTGCTTATTGAGACGGAACAAAAACATTAGAATCTAATTTACTTTCTCTTCCTTCTTTGTTTCAGGAATATCTCAACAGTTTTCTCCTAAACAATATGCTAGCATTGCCTCCAAAATGATGCAAAATCCTGTGAACCAGGTTCCCAGCCTTGGTCAGGATAAATAATGCACAGAAATCTCCACTCAGATTCATACAGCAACTACTCCAGTCTCACATTCCTGAGATACCGCTTCAAAAAGAAAACAATGTGCTCAGCTTTAAATGATTTGGTGTAGATAAGTGCCTATATGCTGCTTCGCACGAGTGTATTAAATAGCATCGTAGTCAAAAGGAAACAAGTAAGAGAGGAAAGATTTACAAATAAAAGCATTCCTGTCTGTCATGTAAGGTAAGACACAGGGAGTTCTTTAGAAACATTTCTAAATGGCTACAGCTTTGACTTTTATGTCATCAAACCCTGTCAATGCTTTACACGTGCAGCTTTGATTTTGTGTTTTGTAAGTAACAAGTTCACAACATCAGAAGTGATTTGCATCAAGTATTCCCCGCCTCCTAGATCCGTTTCAAAATGGTTTTCTTCCTTTGTTAAAGCACAACACAGGAAAAAAAAACACAAATGGAATAACGTTATATTTTTTTAGCATTTGTGGGTAATTTTACACATCTTTCACGGTTTCTTTAGTGACAGAACTACACGTTTTCTCAGTTTAACCATATACATCTCACTCATATTTACAAGATAACACCCAACACAGGCTACGACTAGCAATCCAAGAGAAACGTACAGAAATGCTGCAACATGGACTGACTTTCATCCTGTCGCGCATGCAGAACATTGTAGCATATAAACATTGTAGGAGGGAAGCACCATTGTGGTTGCTCTCCAGTTCATAAAAAGCCTACTTGACATTGCTTGCTCTCCTCTGGCTGCATTACATAGCACAAGCTCATATTGTGCTCAAAGTACTTTAAAAAAAATAATGCTCATTACTTTTCTTGGTAAGCCATCACTACGCATTACACTCAAAAGGTTTTTTGTATCAACTACATTTTTTTTTTTTTTTTTTTTAAAAAGGTTAAAATTCACAACTTCATAAACACCAGTGTTGTTCAACATGTAAACTGTGAGTGTGTAAGGAGCCCTGATTCTGCTGCAGATCTGAAACATCAAAGGTGGGGGACACTCCAACGCCCTCGTCATCTCCCCTCACTATCCTCTGCTGGGCAGTCTTACCTGCATCCTTTACACCTTGTTTTGATTGATACACGCATAGATTCCTCACCCCACATTACACATTCACTTCCTCCTCAGATACTCCGCTCTGTCCTCCGCAGGGGTCAAAAACACACAATGCAGAGCAGCAGTGTTTTACATGAGGTTGATGAAGATGTATATATGTCTCCGTATCCACAATGCTCCGCAAAGCTTACTGCAATTACTGCTTACATGGTTTTATTCAGTTAATTAGAAACTGTTGTTAACACAAAGAGCTTAAGTTAGGCCAGGGTCTTAACTGTAATTTCCTTTAAAACAAAGTCAAGCAATATCTGAAACAATTAGAGTGTAATTCAGTCATAATGTCCTTTAAATAATGGGAAACCAACTGCCTCCATAAGAACATTACAACTGAATATTGTTGATTCAGCTGTTGGATTCAAGTGTGTTGGACCAGCAGTATCTAACAACCTAAGAGTTGTTAGATACTGCGCAGGTTATCATGTTCATCGTATTTATTCCACGTGTTCTTCGTCACCCACTCTCATTTTTATCATCATACTGTCCCCCAAGCTTTAGGATCCTGATTACTATAACCCATTTCAGCTGTGGGTAAAACAGTGAAGGTCCAGTCAAACAAATTACTGGAAGGCAGGGTTTTAATTGATGGCACCTGGAATATTGTAGTTGCCCAAATGTTGCATCTATGCGGTCTTTTGAGTTTGTGAAATTGCACGCATTAATATTGCGATTAAGGTTTGTATGTATTGTGCACGTCTTGTTAGGCCATCTACAGTGGTTTCTAACCCTGATCTTCAAACCCCTCTAGCCTACATGTTTTAGATGCATCTGTTTCACCACACCTGATTCAAATGATTGCATGATTCCATCTTGCTTTGCTGAAGCCTGCTGGCCACCCACTTATTTAAGTCTGTTGTGTATCAGCAAGAAAACACAAATTTGCAGGACAGTGGAGCTGAAGGGCACTGATCTAAAGCATTTGTTCTATTTCATCCCTACTGACCGCCAGAGGGCGGTGCTGAAAGCACTGAATGTTCCTTTCGCGCATGCGCTGTTCGAGCAATAATGTCAACAGAGTCACACCTGTGACACATCGGATGATCAATCAGAGGCTATATAGCATGACGTCATCCGAGGCTCTGTTCCTCTTTTCTTCTCGCGTGCGGTTCGTTTCGTATGGCATCAGCCTTTTGGATTTCTGAATCTTTTGCCGTCGTTGGACGCCCGACTGCCTGTTGGCCGGAGTTGCGGAGTATCGCCCTCCGAGGGCTGCGACGGATCTTCATTTAAGGAACTGTTTGTTGGTGATGACAGCGTTTCCGCCTCCTCTCCCAACTCACAGGTTAGCCCTACTGTGTTTGTAAACCTGTTGGAGTTTAGCTAACGGTGTTAGCCTTTCTAAGTTTGACGGTTTGCTTTAATTGGTGACGGTAGCGTCTCGCCCCCTCTCCCAATTTTAGCTACCTTGTAAGCGGTTTGTTAGTACTTTGATTGGTGACGGGAACCTTTTTTGTCCCCTCTCCCAGTTTTATGTGGAATTTTGTTCTGTCCGGACGTGGCTGACGGCGTCAGCCTCTTTTTTTTGTCTGACGTTGCTGACCGCGTCTGCCTGCAGTTGGTCTGCTGGTCTTTTCTGTAATTGGTGACGGTAGCGTCTCGCCCCCTCTCCCAATTTCAGCCAATTTTGTGATCGTAGCTCTTAATTGGTGACGGCAGCGTTTTCGCTCCCCTCTCCCAGTTTAGTTTTTTCCCTTTATTCTGGACATGGACAGCTCCCACTGTTGTTCGGATTGTGGAGCTGTGCTTCAGGCAGATGATGGTCATGACCTGTGCCCTGCCTGCCTCGGGCATGATCACCTGGTTGAGGCCCTGTCGGATAATCCCTGCATGAACTGCAGCTACATGCCCCATGCAGTGAAGGTGGCTCGACTGGCCCAGTTACGCCCCGAGTGTGGACATGACCTTCCACCTTCTGGGCAGGTAACTGTACCTAGGCGCTCTAAGCGCAGGTCTGAGGCCACAGCCTCTGTGGCTCCTCCTAAGAAGAAGCGAACTAAGTCTGACCAGGGTCTTTCCACAAGGGTTGAACGGTTGTCTGCAGAGTTGGCGGAGATGAAATCCCTTTTTCAGGCACGTCAGGTGGAGGCTCCCCTGACTGGGTTCCCTTCCCCACCTATGCCAGAGTTGACTGTGGAGGACGATGTGCTGTCTTTGGCTGCCTCTGCCTCTCACTTTGGGAATGAGGAAGAGGAGGCACAGTCGTCTCGCGCTTCGGAGACTGGCTCACACTCTTCATCTCAGAGTGCAGCTAGTGGGGCTGGTGACAGCTCAATACGAGACATCATGCGTATGGCCTTCAGACAACTGCAGCTGGATGTCCCGCAAGAGGTGGACTCCGCTCCTGGCAGTGCTTTTTTCAGGCGTGGCCGAGGCCCTACTCCCTTTTCTGTCCCTCCATCGGAGGAGTACCTCAGGGAGTTGCATGCTTGTTGGCGGGACCCTAAAGCCTTTTCAAATCTCTCCCCAGATGGTCGAGTGTTGGCAGCTATGCATGAGTCGGTCAAGGCGGGCTTGGACCGCATGCCTGCGGTTGAACCTGCGGTTGCCTCGCTCATCGTGTCTCCAGATGAAGCACTGCGTGATGATGTTCGGTGCCCGCGGGCTCAATGTCGTATTACAGATGACTTCCTCTGTAAGGCGTATAATGCTGGAGCACGTGCCGGCCGCCTTGGCAATTCCTTGGCACACCTCATGTTTGCCCTTTCTGCATCCCTTCAGGATACCAGTGGGGCAGATGCAGCTGTTGGCTTTAGCGATGCAGCGCTTCAGGCCTTTGCATTGATGTCCAGGGAGCTTGGGCGTGTGATGTCTTTTCTGGTCCAGGCTCGCCGACAGGTCTGGCTGGCTCAGTCCACGTTGACTGAAACATGCCGTAGGACCCTCCGCAGTGTTCCTGTTGTGCCAGGGGAGTTGTTCGGTTCTGCTGCCTTAGAAGCGCTGGACCGAACCGTTCAGGCGCGGCAGACTAGAGAACAGCTTTCGGGCCTCAGCAGAGGTATGCCCCCTCCTCATCGTAATCTAGGGCGCCCAGCGGCTGGCCCCAGTATTCGGCCATTGCCTCGGGGTTCCGCTCGGCCTAGTGGGTCTTACCCTCGTCATGTAGAGCGGAGATCCAGCAGGGACTTTCGTGAGCTGGTCCGCCAACCAACCAGACACACCCGGGCCGCAGACGTTGGCCACCGCCCCCCCAGACCACCTAGGGGTCGGGGGGAGAGAAAGTGAGGCCACCAGGCCGGCCGTCGGATATTTTTCTCATCAGCAGCTCAGTTACTGGGCTGCTCTCGCTGTGGATCCATGGGTGGTTGCCACTCTGACCCATGGTTACCGGCTACAATTCCGACGGCGGCCTCACATCTCACACCGGGTCAGGGTGACCGTCATTGCCGACCCGGTGAAAGCGCAAGCCCTGGACCAGGAGCTTTCCGCCCTCCTGTCCAAGGGTGCAATCGAGGCAGTGGATCCTCTGCGGCAACCCAGAGGCTACTATTCAATGTATTTTCTCGTGCCAAAAAAGACGGGCGGCTTTCGTCCCATTTTAGATCTCAGGGGACTCAATCAGTATTTAAAGGTCCTGCCTTTTCACATGCTCACGACGGCAGAGGTTTTGCGGGCTGTGACAAAGGGAGAATGGTTTACATCAATCGACCTTACAGATGCGTACTTTCATGTACCTATTGCGGCAGAACATCGTCGCTTTCTCAGGTTTGCCTATCGGGGTCGCCACTGGCAGTTCCGTGTGCTCCCGTTCGGCCTCTCACTGTCCCCGAGGGTGTTCACTCGGTGCGTGAAGGCGGCCCTCTCTCCTCTGCAGGCCCAAGGTATGAAGGTTCTGCCATACCTCGACGACTGGCTTCTCTGCGCCCCGTCTCGAGAGCAGGCATCTCGCGATGCGAGTCGCCTGCTCGCTCATATGTCCCGGTTGGGCCTCAGGGTGAACATGGAGAAGAGCTGTCTGATTCCTTCACAGACAACCACTTTTCTTGGGGTGATTTTGGATTCTCCCTCCATGACAGCCTACCCATCTGTCCAGAGGGTGGATGGCATTCTCCGACTGGTGAGTCGATTCAGGCTGGGCAGGCGGCTTTCTTACATCGTCTTCCTGCGGCTGCTGGGCAAGCTAACATCAGTTACTCGGGTTGTGCCCTTAGGTCTGCTGTCTTTGCGCCCTTTGCAGAGGTGGATCAACAGCTGGCGCCTGGATGCGAGACTACACAGGCATCGCAAACTTGTGGTAACGTGGCCATGTCTTCGTGCCCTGAGTCCATGGAGAGACAGGGCCTACTTGTCCAGGGGCGTGTCCATGGGGGTGGTTGTGTATCGCAGGGAGGTGGTCACGACAGATGCCAGCTCCATGGGATGGGGTGCTGTGTGGCAACACAGGGCGGTCCAGGGCCGCTGGTGTCCACAGGATCGCTCCAAACATATAAATGTATTGGAGCTGCATGCTGTGCATTTGGCTCTCAGGCACTTTTTGCCCCACCTGCAGGGGAGACATGTCCTGATTCGGTCAGACAACACCTCTGTTGTCTACCACATCAACCACCAAGGTGGCACCAGGTCAGCACAGCTTCTGAAGGAGTCCCAGGATCTCCTGGAATGGGCGTCTGTTCACCTATCCACCCTGCAGGCGGTGTACTTGCCAGGGCTGCACAACCAGGTAGCAGACTCCCTTTCCCGACGGGCGCCGGCTCCGGGAGAGTGGTCCCTCCACGGCGATATAGTCCGCCTGATCTGGGACCTTTTCGGTCAGGCAGAGGTCGACCTATTCTCCACGGAGGAGTCGACTCATTGTCCTCTATGGTTTTCCCTTACAGGGGCGGCAGGTGCGCTGGGCCAGGACGCCTTGGCCCATCCTTGGCCAAGAGTCCTCCTATATGCCTTCCCCCCCCTTTCCCTGATATGGCCGACTCTTCAGAGAGTTCTCGAGGAGGGCCACAAGATGTTGCTGGTGGCTCCATATTGGCCGGCACGGCCATGGTTCCCCCTACTACGGAGTCTGTGTCACGGTGTCCCATGGTGTCTTCCGACCAGGAGGGATTTACTGTCTCAGTTGGGGGGTCAGATATGGCATCCCGACCCTCAACGCCTCCGGCTGTGGGTGTGGCCACTGGGAGACTTGAACAGCAGCTGACTGGGTATTCAGGTCCTGTCAGGCACACTATTTTGAGTGCCAGGGCATTCTCCACTCGTCAGCAATATGAAAACAGATGGCGTCTGTTTTCCCGGTGGTGCTCTGCCCACAATACTGATCCAGTAACCTGTCCGGTTCCCACTATTTTGGAATTTCTTCAGTCGCTTCTTGATGAGGGACGTTCTCCTTCTACGCTTAAGGTATATGTAGCGGCTATATCATCTTGTCATGCTGACGTTGATGGCTGTACAGTGGGGAGCCATATGCTGGTTTCTCTTTTTTTGCGTGGTGCTCGTAGGCTGCACCTGCCAACAATTCCGCGAGCACCAGTTTGGGACCTGTCCTTGGTCCTCAGTGCTCTGTGCCGCCCTCCATTTGAGCCTTTGGTTCATACAGACCTCAAATGGGTGTCATGTAAAACGGCTTTTTTGTTGGCTATTGTCTCCGCTAAGAGGGTCAGTGAGCTACATGCTCTTTCTGTCAGCCCGTCGTGTCTCAGATGGAGTTCAGATGGTTCTGGGGTTACCTTGTGGCCAAACCCAGCGTTTGTTCCTAAAGTGCTCTCTCGTTCTCATTGTAACCAACCATTGAGGTTGGCGCGTTTTCAGCCTACGTCAGGGGAAGCTGACGATAGTTCTGAGTTACTGTGCCCAGTGAGGGCACTGGAAGCCTATATTGCAGCCACTGCTGCTATAAGGCGCTCGGACCAGCTTTTCTTGTGTTATGGGGGCCCGAGATTAGGTTGTCCTCTGTCCAAACAGCGCCTCTCCCATTGGATCGTGGACGTCATCTGCCACGCCTACACTGTAGGGCATCGCCCCCGGCCAGTTGGCGTGAAGGCACACTCTACCAGGAGTGTTTCCACTTCCTGGGCAGCCTTGAGAGGGGTTCCACTGGAAGCTATATGTGCTGCGGCGTCATGGGCTTCTCCGAGCACGTTCACTAGATTTTACAATGTGAATGTGGCCTCCTCTCATTCTCTGGACCAGGTTCTTTTACAGGGGTCCTCTGGGTCTCCTCATTGAGGTATGTGCTCAGGATTCCTTGTGACATTGCTGGTATTAGTCATTCAGTGCTTTCAGCACCGCCCTCTGGCGGTCAGTAGGGATGAAATAGAACGAAAGTTACGTATGTAACTACGGTTCTATGAATCCCGGATGACCGCCAGAGATTCTCTGTCACTCAGAATCCTTGCGTTTCGCGAGAAGATTCTGTAGGAACAGAGCCTCGGATGACGTCATGCTATATAGCCTCTGATTGATCATCCGATGTGTCACAGGTGTGACTCTGTTGACATTATTGCTCGAACAGCGCATGCGCGAAAGGAACATTCAGTGCTTTCAGCACCGCCCTCTGGCGGTCATCCGGGATTCATAGAACCGTAGTTACATACGTAACTTTCGTTTTTAGTTATTTTTGATTGATACACACATAGATTTTAGCAATAAATTTAAAATAACCAAACAACATGTTTTAGTAGTATTCAGTTGTTGTGCAAAATTAGTTAGTTAATTAATTAGTTAAAAAAAAAAAGTTAGTTTTAGCTTGTTAATTAGTCAGGCTATCAAGCAAAAGAAAAATTCAATTGCAGTAGCCACAGTTCAACTGCAGGAGGGCTGCACTAATATGGTTTTAGGCCAAAAATAGAAGAATTAAACTTACACAAAAGTATGCAAATGCAAATTAACAAAAAAAAATAGTACCCTGGAGGCCAAATGTACAGTTTATCAGCAAAAAAGAAAAAAGGAAGTTGATTTGAGGTTTAGTTACTTCAAGTGTAGTGATGGGATGCACTCCTTTAGTTTTTACACCATGGTAAAGTGTTTTTCAGAGTCTAAAGTGCAGATGTTTTTTTGAGTAGTACACAGCAACAGGTAGGGCAGGGGCGAAACTCCATGTTCCATACATGTACAGAAAAGCCAGGTGACTCCAGCACGTTCTCTAGCATTTCATTAAAAGGACTTTAAACCATAAGAAGAGGAACTATGGAATATTTTAGTGTTTCATATTCTAGTATGAAATAATTGTGAGAGTTAATAAAATTGTCTACAAATGCTTACTGGAAACTTGCAAGGCAAGAAATGCAGTTAATGAAGTGTTCTGCTAGACACTACTCATCAAATAAAAGCTACAACCTGTTCAAGTTGAGAAATTTGGCAAAAATTAGGAACAAATATCTTCGCCTTTTTATAACCCAGTTAAATTGGCTTTTGAGGTAAAGCTATGTACTTATTATGTTGTACAAGTCTGAGTGAACTACTATTTCAAGTGAATTGCGATTATTCTAATTTAAATTCACCACTAACTAAAGCTTCGACAATGTTTTGCATGACTTGAAAAGCATATGCCACTGAAGAATAAATATGCTTGCCATAATTAATAATTAGGTTTCATGTTAAGTGACGTGTGGTGCTGCAGTCAATTTGGGCCGTGACAGATTTTATCCTAAAGCCAGAAACGGTAAAGGTCAAGCAGCATAGTCACCACTAGCTTTAATCAGTAGCTCTGCCTTTTTGCTCCAGCGGAAACATCCAGACTACTGGGAAAAAACGCCTTTATGTTGCTCTGATAATACAAACAGGCAATCATGGTTGTGTGCACCTGGACTGGGAGATTTCTTGCTTGGACTTTAAAATAGTCTCAAGAGGATTTTAGTAAAAGCAGAAGGAAAAGAAAGTTTCGTGAAAAGAAAATCAAAATCCCTGAGTGGTGGTCAAATAGGTTCACCGCTGGGACCTTCCAAAGAAAAGAAAATATGTGAAAAAATTAATTGCAAATTAATTGCAAACAGACAAGATAAAAAAAAATAAAAGAGGTGTTCAAAGAGGCAGTCATTTCGGCCTACTTAATGGGGATTATCAGGCATAAACCCAAGCTGCAATCAGCATTAACCAGAGAGTTCATAATTTGTTCCTCTCCAATTATTGTCACTTTTGTCAGCGCACCATTTTCACTCTCTGCGAGAGGACGCTTGCAAAGAAGGAAAGAAATCAGAGTAATGCGAGCTGCCAGCAGAAGTTAGCTGGAGTGTGGCAGGGGCATACAGTGCACATTAAGTCATTAAAGTCCTGATGCTTACAGCACCTCCCTAACCCCCCACTGTACATGCCAGTAACTCCCTTTCAGACCAAACACTACTCTGCCTTTTGCATCCTAATGAGAGGAGGGAAACAAGGAGGGAAGTGAAGGCACGGCAGTCTTTTAAAGGAAGCCGAATAAATGACTGAACACACACCCCGGGGCGGGCATGCCGGGGGGGTTCCAGGAGGTCGGCGCAAACGGGGGCAATCGTGTCAAGACGAAGGCGACAGACTAAAACAAAACTGACAAATCAAAGAGGCAGAGATGTGTAAAAAGGAAGAGGAGAAAAAAAAAAAAAAAAAAGAGCAGCCGAGGCGACGCGTTCGACTGCGCAGCTTGTTTCTGCATCAATGAGAAACAACACGACCAAAAAACAGCAATTAGCGATTAAAATGGAAATTCCATCTGCTGTAATGCTGCATCTCTTCCCGTTCAAATAAGCGGCTCGAACCACCTCAGTAATCCTGCAGCCCTTTGATCGACTCCGCGCATTCTTTTCACAGCGAGACGCGTGTAAACCAGGCGTTTGGGAATCTGCTTCTTTGCAGGACTTTTATCTCCTGCCCTAATCCACATAAAACACAAAAGCAACTGTTCAAACTTCACCCTTACAGTGCAGCCACAACTCTGTAATTACTAAAACAAACTCACAAGGCCTTCACTCCACTTTCACTGATGCCAACAATTTGTCTGCATGTAGAAACCATAATCTCCAACATCCCAAACAAAGCAGGAATGAGCGGAAGGGAAATAAAAGCACATATAGCCGGATTATGACAGCACTTAAATGAGTTATATTTTTAATTGGCTTAACAAAAAACCACTGTGGCCCCAGCCTCGGTTTGCTTTTTTAATGAAACAGCAGCTCTAAACTGTTTACTGCATATCTTCCCGGCTTGTGATAATAAAGGGAATCCTCTGAGGTGGCTTCCATGCTGACACAGCCTTTAGGTACTTAAATCCAAAAATGGGTGTATTAAGTGCATTTTAATTGACTTATATTTACCCTGTGTTCTAACTTGCAAATAAAAAAAGAGAAAAATAAAAAAAGATCTTCTGGCGCTCCCACAAAGTAGGTCATTCAGTCTCCTGTGAGTCATAAGTTTTGGCAGGAGACCAAAGAAAGCAGGTATAGAAGAGAATGAAGTAGAGCTAAGAAAGGCCTCACGCTACACCGACACTTTCCACATTTCATAAAGCTCCAATTTTTAACTACGCATTTTTGTGGCATACTGAGAAATTTTTATCAATTTCAGAGAATTAGGGAGTGTAAATTTGTGTTACACAACAGAATACTTAAGCCTAGCAACTCCAAAAAAAAAAAACGAGAATCTTTGTATTCCATTATAATTTTTTCGGTTTATTTGTGCAGAGTTGTTTTCCTGCAAAGCCGGGGCCCCGGGCTCCGCTCCAGGGACTACAGTGCCTCGGCGGAGCGGCTGACCTCTGGGGTCGGACCAGAGCCGCAGATTTCTAAACAGGTAGTGACTCAGCTTGATCAAAGCTGTCAGTCAGACACTTTTCTCTATGCAGGTCAGATGCAAAAGGGTGAAACCCTGCGACAGACACACCAATGTGGTCCTAATTGCATTAAGCAACAGGCATAGACCATGTCTTCTCTGCCAGCGAGCCCCTCCTCATGCTAACCTCTCCGCCCTCTCATTCATCCACCCTGAGGGAGAGGCATCCAGGCCAGAGGAAGTATGACTCATCTGAGTAACAAGATGCATTCTTCTGAATTCTCCACAGACATGTTTGCTAAGTGAAGAGCACAGGAGAGTATGTTGTAAAGAGAGACACAAACACCGAGAAACAAAATGCAGCATAAATCAAGAAACAGACTGTGGCAAGAGAGAGTCATCGCTTGTGTGGGTTCCCTGGTCTACATAGATCAACATTTCCTTCAACTCCGCAGAGAGAATCTTTGGCTTCGGCGAGGGTTTTTCTGAATCACACATGAAGAAGAAGAAAAAAAACTTAAACATCTAAGGCTAATACATCAGGTGGAGAAAAGAAACGAAACAAATGACGACAGCAGAGGGGGATTTTGACGTGCGATTCTGCTGAGCATGCAGAGGATAATGAGACCCAACAAGGAGGCAGAAAAGAAAAAGTGCTAAATCACTGGGTCTAATGGACCCGCTACAGCTTCGCTGCAAACAACACCACATCTGCAAAGCCTGGCACACACTGCTGCAGATCATGGGCCTCACACGCACTGTAACAACGTGAAGCTGTTTCAGGAACAACCCGCGTTAGCACGGTCCGAAATCAGAAAACAGCTGAAGTTTTGGAACAAAAAGAGTCTCACAAACACTGACCAACACCATCAGACCCCTGACATGCATCCCGTCTTGTGAATTTATGATTCATGATCCACTCCCCTTCAGTTTGCTGTGAGTATCAGCTTCAGTCATTGGAAAGTAAACTACATTCCTAAATGTACCAAACATTAACCAACAGGTCTAAGGTCTGCTTTAACCACATAATCCATCATTACTCACAAAGTCTGAAGTCTCGTCTGCACAAATTAGCCTCGTCTCATACCTGCACATCACCATTTCATCCCTTCCTACTTCCATTTTGTAAACAGTTTGTAACCATGCAAATTACTGCAAATCAGCCTTTTCTCCTTTTGTCTTCGTAGTGTGCATTTTGATCATTTAAAAAAAAAAGAATAATTCAGTGTTGAGTTTATGACATGAACTACAGAACAGTGATCAGTTTCTATAGCTGAACTGTCGAAGCACCTGAGCTGCAGGTCTGATGTGTCCATCTCTGCTTCAGACCCGACAACAGGAAGAGCAGTGAACAGGGTGCAGCATGCTGCTTTAACTAGTGGTTAGGAATAGCCAAGTTCAAAGCAAATTGCTTGGTGTAAGAAGCAAGAGAACAACTCATCCTGCATTCCCCTCCCCCACATGTGAACGACTAAACCCACCAAAAAAAAAAAAAACATGTTACCGACAAGTCATATCAAAACAAAGGGGTTAGGAGCTAGCGTTTATGCTAAATCCAAATACAATCAGAAGTAGTAAGATGTGCATATCCTGAAGACTGTAGCTGTTTAGAAAATAAAACGGCTTGGAGGAGGTTTACAGTAATATAGCTCTTTTTTTTTAAACTCCACATTGGATGGTAGAGGAGGCAAAATATTAGTTCCTTTGAAAAATGTTATAATTACTACACTTGGAACTGTTGACATTTAGAAAGTTTTAAAAAAAAATAAAAAAAATAAACTTGGGGCTAGGAAATTATGAATAAATGGCTAAGATTTTAAAATAAACAATTGTAACTAGACTTTTTTAAACAAACATTTAATTTTGCTTTAAATGTAAGAAGTTGCTAAGGCTTTTTAGCACCAATCACAACGCTCATGAAGATAAGATGCTGATTAAAATGGACAAATCTGACATGATCTATTTTACCTGATGGGGATTTCAGAAGAACTCATATTAGACTCTTTCCATTTATTGTCAATTCATTACACAGATTATGAACCCTCACAGAACAAGCATTATTTGCCTATACTCAACATGCAGTGGCAGACATCTTCTTTCGGTATCTGAATGGGTGAAAAAAGATAACCATCTCCAAACCATCTCTCTAAACATTCACATTTACGTGAATGTTGCAAACATTCACGTAAAGTGTGAATGTTTGCAAACTGCTACATCATCATAATGAGATTAACATATTGAAAATGTGTTCTGCAGACTTCCTTTCCGGACATGAATGCCATTGCAGTAAATCAGACATATTTTTACAGCAAACATTAACCTGCAGACTTTTCTCAAACAACTTGACCCGTTTGGTAAAACAGGATATTTGTATCAGGAACAGCATTAAGTTCTGCGTCAAAGAATAACACTGCGTTTTACCCATTTTTACATTAAATTAAAAATCATGAAGCCTTTGTATTCTCAAACTAAACTTCTCACACACAAGCGCTTAATCAAAAACCATCTGCTGTTACATCCAAACGCCTCTCCAAGCCTCTTTCAGGTCCAACTTTAAATCTGATACAACTCAATGTGTGAAACTCTGCTTAAATTACTCCCCCCAGGTGATATTCTACAACATTTTGGGTCAGAAATCTGAACAGGCCAGATCCAGTCACATCATGTACGGATCACTTTCAACAAGCCACAATAGGAAACACACAAAAGACTGCTGGGTAAATACGACATATGATCAGTTTCTTCTCTTTATTTGAGCAACACGGCAGAAAAAAAATACTTTCTTCTGGCCTCAAATAAATAGATGCTTTAATAGAGGTTATATTTTTACTGTTAAAATAGCAAGCGTCTCATTTGACACCCTGAACTGTCCCCAGATAACTGAAGAGATATTTGTCAAGCTAGTGACTTTCTTTTAAAGTTGCACTTCTGTCTTTACTCGGTTTAAAACCCCATAATTTCATAATTCTGATGTCCACTGGCTCAGTGTTCTTTATGCAAACGGTGTATGCTGGCAGAAAACATGCTGAAAATAAATGTTTTAAGAATTTTGGCTACAGTACACATTTACCAGACCGGTCAGTCTTGATGAACACCTTCTCCCATTAAAATTGGACTTTTATTGCTTTGTTTTATTGAAGTATAACGAACACAGACATGAAAGAAAGACTCCATTGGCTTCTGCAGTTTTCAGTCACCGGCTCTGTGTTCAAGTCTGCAGCTGTAAGGCAGAGTCAGCTATTTTTAGAAACAAATTACAAAGCTTTGAACATTTTAGTTGAGACCTTGTCATCAGGGATGGGAAATACAGTCAACCCACAATATTCGGTAGAGGAGATTAGGAACCACAACCGCCCAGAAGGTACCTATAAAAATGCTTATAAATACCTTTTTATAGTAGTCAAAAAAAAAAATTAGAACTGGACAATATGGCTGAAAAATCTATTGTGTGTCATATCTCTTCTTTTATATTAGGAATAAAAATGTATTGAGATATGCATATTGTGATAAAAAAAAAGAAACATTTGATTAATTTCTGCAAATGACAAACTGATATGATTGGGATTATTTTTGCCATTTTATTTTAAAAAATGACTGAATAGTTATTGTTTTCCTACTTAATGCAACTGGTAAAGTGAAGATGCCTTTCTGATTATGGGTGTTATTTTTAAAAGCAACATTTGTGTTTGTAAGGCTGTGAATGTCTAAATAAAGAAGCCACTGATTAACTTTGTAATACTGCTCATTTATAGCCATTCCAGTTTAAATAATGTGAGAACAATGGAAGGTGTCACCTATTTCTAATTGTCGGTACATTATAGTAGCATTCCTCACAAAG
The DNA here is from genome assembly GCF_051168715.1 of Poecilia mexicana. Taxonomy (NCBI): domain Eukaryota; kingdom Metazoa; phylum Chordata; class Actinopteri; order Cyprinodontiformes; family Poeciliidae; genus Poecilia; species Poecilia mexicana. The sequence goes on from NW_028263374.1 coordinate 19,153,167, forward strand.
CTAACCCTGTGCTCAAGCAGCATTTTACCTCTTTCCTGCAGAATATTCTCCTGGGGAAAAAGGAGAACATCACCGGTACTGATGTTGATGAATAAAAAGTAAAATACGAAGTGTTGTTATTCTACTGAATTTTCTTAACTTTTCTGCAGGATCAGATTGAGAGTCTAAGTGCAAACTTTCTAGTCTTCGATGACTGATAAGGAAAGAGTGGTCGCGTCAGAATAATTAACATTACAGTGGGATTCCCCTCTCCATTCACGTCTTAAAAACCCTGTACTCTGGATCTTAAACTTTGGTCATTTAGGAATGGTGCTGCACAGCTGTGAGCTCAATAAATTTCAATAACATTTTTGCTGCATGTTAGCACCACTACTGCATACAATAATTTAAAAAAAAAAGAAAAAAATTAAGCTGTAAGGATATTTATAACATGAATTTGACTGCAAACGTATAGTTTTCTTCTGCACTCCAAATTTCTTTACTTGCGTCTGTTTTTAACATGTTCTTTTTTTAAGTGTTATCTTAAACCTGCCAGAGCTGTGACTGCAATGAATGAGCACTTATGCAAAACACTAAAATGAAAGCTCCACATTACTTAAGCCGTGTCAGCTTAGTGCGCTCTCCTTTCTGCACGCAGCACAAAGGTCTCCCAAGAGTGTGAATCCTCCAAGAACATGAAATCCCTCCACTGGCGGTAAAACTCAGAGGACCCATCAAAACTCAAGGACAAGGTATTAAAAAAAATAAAAAGCAAATAAAACCCTTCTTCACAGCATTCAAAACTCATCCAATGCTTCTTCTTAAGGTTATTCTATTCATAAGTTGCACGGTAAATTAAATCTCAGATGATATAAATGAATAAATAGAATTAAGATGCATAATAAAACTGACCTGAACTGAGCTCATTAGTTCAACTCAGCAACCTTTGGTTTTTCTTCTAACATAAATGTAATTCAAAACAATAATGATGAGCGATAGTTTGAATAGTAAGAACAATTATCAATCATTTTCTCTGCTCACTAATGTGAAATGAGTCAGAGGAACCACCATGTGCTTCAGTACAGAGGCCTCCATCTCCCCCTGCCCATCCTAGCTAAACTTCCCCACCAAGCCCTGCTGTGGGTTGTTGCTACAGTGGTTCCCCTGCAACAGAGATGGACCCTGATTAGTCAGACTGGGGAAATAAACAGATACGCTTTCAGATGAAACATATATCTGTGCAAATGTTCCAATAACGTTCGGCAACGGGCCAGCTGAATTAAATATCACAAGCTTCCCTGATTTTATGTCGACACCGCACTCCGAGCCAAGACATGAATCGGAGCATATTGGACTCGTTCACTGACAAAACTCGGCTCGATAGATTGGGAGGAGGTCAGATGAGGAGAGCTCAGACAGTGCGTTGCTGGATGAATAAAAAATGAAAGTCTAGAGCTTCAGTAAATTCGCTCTCTCCATCCCGTGAGGAGGGCGTGCGGCGGAGTGGAGGCATCGCTTGAAAAAGCGAACCCGCGCCGCATTCCCACATCCAACCGTATCCAGCGAACGGCTCTTTAAAAATTCATTAATTGACAGCAAAAATAGATTAAAGCACCCAGCTGAGCAAAACTCAAAATTTGGCTCCTGAATAACATTAATGATAAAACATCTCCCCCATCCCACCAAAAAAAAAAAAAAAAAGCCCGGGAGGGGGGGGCTTTGTCTGAAGAAATCTTTCTCGTTGTTTCCACCTTACACTACCTTGAAAGTAATTTATTTTCACCCTTATACAATAAAAATAATGCATTTCTAATTGTCATTTTTAATTATACTTTTCTTCAGACAGAGAAGAAAATCTGAAAAAAAAAAAAACTAATTAAAACCCATCAAAGGACATGTCATTCCCATGATGCCATGCCAATGCCATGCTATTCAGCTACAGACACTCAATGACAGCTACTCTTTGCCTTCTGAAAAAATAGGATTAAAAAAAAATAGTGGGAAGAACTGCAGTTACAGTAATTGCTCTGGCCAGCGCTAAATGAGGTTCACTTAAGTGCAATTATCCCCCTCTGATCTCTCAGATAAAGAGACTTCTTTAACATGGAGAAGTGGGCTCACACAATGCCACTGCAAACAAGATTCAAATTGGAATCAGGGAGGCATTTCCAGGAGATGAATTGGCTTCATAGCTCATCTGCATTCCAGTGATGGAGAGCGTCACTAATGAAGACTGAGCAATTCCCTCCTCACCTTCTGCAAGACAGAAACTCCACAGTGAGTCTGAGCCCTGAGAAAGTCTTAAACCCCGCCATGAAACAGTGAGTAAGATCCTGTTTTTTTTTTTTCAAGAAGAATATAGGATAGGCTCCAAAAGCAATGTGAGGTTAGCCAAAAGATAAGTCATTGTAAAAACATACCAGACGGAGACCTTTGACCGAGAGCATCAGAACTCCTTGAGAATAAATCGCCATCTGCCAATCGTGTAGCACAAAAGGTTTCCCGCCTCAGGGAGGGGGAGATGTGACAGTCTAATAGAGGTTGCAACAGAGATTGCCTGTTGGGTGCCATCCAACTACACAGCGTGGAGATGAGGGGGGGGGGGGGGGGCTTTGATGGCCGCTCTACTTGCCGGGGGCTAGAGGACCACCAGGAGTCTGATAACTACACCTCATGGATGGCCATTTGAATAATCACTTCAACAAGGGGAGAAATTAAAAACCGTCTCGGTGAGTCCGGCTCGGCACGGGGCCACATGCAGAATTCAAAATGAGCTGCTTCTGATAGTAAAAACCGTAGAAAACATCAACTTATACACAAACCGCTGATCTGTTGAAGAGCATAACCCCGAAAGCCGAACATTATCTGCCAATGGGAAGCCATTGTGAATGTAATACAAAGGTCATCTGACCTCTATCAACAAAAAGTTACCAGTCTTATTCGATTCATAATTGAGCCGGATTCAAGACCCGTCTCTGATTGAGATAAGGGTCAAGCCAGTCCAGACAGAAAAACTACCAAAAATATGCTGAAAGTTCTTTGATGCTTTTGAATCAAACAGAAAATTAATGGATAACAAGGTCATCCTCACTTTTGCATCAAAGTATAAGTGGCATCTGATCTTTCAAATAATCTAAAAAAAAATAAAAATACATCAAAATATATGTTGTGGGGGATTTGATGAATCAAAATTTGTCCGTATATGACCCGCCGTTTACCAGTTGGAGGCGTGCACTTCCATTCACTTGGGTAAACTAAGATTTACACTATTAATTGGCCTCAAAGTTTCTTGATCAATATTCCACAGATTAAATACTGAATAATTAGATTGATTTTCTCTCATTTCAGCCATTTTTAGTCTATAAAAGGATAAAAAATTAGTCAAAGCCTGTAATGGAAGATCAAACTACTGAAAAATAAAAAAGAAATGGCCAGTAATAAAACAAATTGATGCATTGCTAGTAAATATACTTCCCCTAAAGCAAAATATTTACTGAGTTAATTTAAATCAAAACTGAAAAATTCTGATTAAAAGATTATGGTGCAAGTGTTAAACTTTTGCTACAGATTCTAAGCTAAAAAAAAATAATAAAAAAAATAAGCATTTGCTCTTCAACTCTGAATCGAGACCAACATCAAAGGCCCAAAGCATGAAGAAAGCGAGTCTTTCAAAGCTGCAATCCCATTTTATGTGGCAACTAAAAGCTTTTTCGTGAAACCTCCCTGTATTACTCCTTCAAATGTGATCAAGAGAACCTGCAGTAGCAGATGCACGTTATAAAGGCAGTGACACATGAGTGAGGCTAATTTTCAGGGGGGAAGCAAAGTGCAGCTACTTTTGGCTGGCGTGTACCTGGATGGAGGACCATCATAACGTAAACACCATGTGTCCTCTACAGCTGCACGCACAAATAGCCTGGATCCAGACAGCACTGTAGGCCTGCTATTTAAAGGATGGGTGATTAAGAAGCAAACTAGGTCTGACCTTTGATTGTTGCTGCTGCCCAACGCTGTGGGCATTTTGTTAGCTGAAGGTCTGTCAGGGTTGGGTTTGTTGAAGTGGAACTGTTTGATTTCAGGCAGAAATTCATTTCATTTTAGGTTCGCTTTCATGTAAAAGAAGGTAATCATAAGAGGGGATAATGATTAGATTATAATCTGCACTTTATTTATCTAATAGAACAGCATTTCTACAGGCTGCAGACTGCCAGTCAGCTGGCTAAACGAAAGCTACTGCAGCCAGTCCGCTAAACTAATATCAGCTAGCTTTACTCTATCAAGAGCAGAACAGTATAAACTGATAAAATCCTGTAAAATAAATATGTTTATGAAAAGTACTATAATATTTTAAAATTAACTTAAGATATGAATTCATTGAGGTGCTGTGGTGGCACATGAGTTAAACACAACCCACGTATGGGGCCTTAGTTCTTGACACGACTGTCGCAGGTTCAATTCCCAGCCTGACGACCTTTGCCGCATGTCTTCCCCCTTCTCTCATTACCCACTTTCCTGTTAATTCACTATCAAATAAAGGCTACTAGAGCCAATAAAACCTTAAAAAAAAGATATAAATTCATTATTTTGATCTAATATTCCCTATTTAGCCATTTCTCTTGTTTTAAGTAAAGAAATAATTATTGTTTCAATATTGTGAAACCTTGCCACATCATGAGAATATCAAGTCCATGCTGATTTTTTTTAAACTGCAAAACATGGAGAAATTAAAAGCAGAGTCATCCATCCAGTGAAAACACATCGAGGAGAGAGATAATGTTTTCCATTATCAACGGCTTTTTGGTTTTCAGGGGCTCCCCGAAAATTATTAGTGGGCCCCAACTGGCCACCAATTACAAAAACATTCTGCAAACGCTCCTGGATGGAACTTTTAGTAAAGACTATTAAGGTTATTCTACACCCAGAAGGCCAAAACATCATGAAGAATTGCTTGAGTTTTTTTTATGGTAATACCGAGGAGAAAGCATTTTTTTGTGATTTGGTTCACAACTTTTCAGAGCTTTTAATGTAAACTGAGGAAATCAATTACCCCACAATTTCAGCTTTCAAAGTCTCCATTTGTTGTAATTGTTTACATTATCTTGGTTTCATTTGAAGTTTCTTCTGCCGCACTTACAGATGATGTAACTTATTTTGACATTTATTGTATGCAGAACAGGCATTATAAATCATTTGCTGAACATTCAAGTTTTGCGATTCTACTTCACAGCTTTCTAAGATTAATTGCAAATTTGAGAATATAAATTTTGCCCTAACAATCCTAATGCTTAATCAACATGTATGATCTTGGCATCACTGAAAATTTATTTTGATGGGGGTTCAGATTGTATTTTACAACTCCTGAAAATATTTCTAAAATATATACTAATACCTAATTCAATTTCAATATCTGGAGCAAATCAGGAAATGTGTAATTTTTATGTCGAATGTCTTGTTTTGAGTCACAACTTTTTACATAAAGTAATGGAGAGACTAAATTACTTTGGAATGCTGCAACCATTTCTTTTTTCTTTTACCTGCATACCCGTTTATGGTATCAACTAAAGTTTGTTTTTTTATCTTTCAAGCAAAATAATTTGTTTTAACATTTTTAATAACCCATAACAAGGAAAAAACATTTATCAGACAATTAAGAGTGCTTTTTGGCAACATCTAAGACATTTTTTTAGATATAGGTCACAACTTAGGACAGGCTTCAATGAATTGAGGGGAAAAATTAGCCCTGAATCCCAGCTTTTAATTTTTTTTTTTTACCTAGAAACACAATATTACCATCATGTGAATATTAAGTTAATTTTAAGTTTGATTAAATTGTTTATTTTGACATAAAGTATGAGTTAAATAAGTCTGTTTGAACCGAACAAAAATTAAAAAAAATTAACATAAATGATTATCCTTCGTTGTTATCTTAGAATAAATCTAAAATCAAGACTATCTGTACGCATATCAAGTCAAGTTCCAGATGAGTAGCATGAAATTCATCTGAAACATGTTTTACACTTGTTGATTGTGCAGCCCAGCCTGCAACCCGATCATGAAAGCAAAGCAGTTTTTACAGGAGAGGCTCGTCATTTATTCATTTTTATTTTTTCTGGAGGAATTTACTGGCCGCCCCGTAAAACAGACGATTGACTGAGGAGAAAACACGCCGCAACAGCTGTGAATCAAACAGCGCCAGAGCACGCAGGGAAGCCAAATGACACTGGGCTCACCCACTCCATGCTGGACCCACAACGTCTCACATACCAAACAGCTAGCTAACGATGGCTGCTGCTGCTGCTGCTGGGGGGTTTGGGGATAGGTCACCAAATTCTCCCAAATGCAAACGAAAAAGAAAAAAGCACACCTATTAGCTATGAAAAGCTCCGACAACCCTCAGAATGAGTTAGCTGCCTAGAGAGGCTGGCTAGTTTAGCTGTCAAAGTTGCCCCGCCAGTTGTCACCGGTTGCACGGTGGAGCTAGCAGGCTAACGCAGGAGCTGTCAACTCCGGAGAGTTAGAGCAACGGCTCCGGAGTGAACGTTCACTGACCGCAGGGAAACACTCGCTGGCCGTATCGGAGCCATAATACACTAATTTATCTCCACAAGGACAGCCAGACACGTTGAGTAGCAAGCTTAAAGCAAGGGCCCAACCCCCTCAGAACTTCTCTGCAGCTCACTTCCCCGTCAAAGTCGTCCATTTCGTGGGCCTTTAGTTCAACTTCCATTCCCGTGTAGCTCACTTACTCAGGATGAAAGCAGCAGAGACGGCGGCTCTCTCTGGTAATCCTCACGGTAGTTTAACAGCAGCTGTCTCCCCGCTCCGTCCACCACCTCTTGTCCAACACAGAGTGTCCTTCCCCGCCAGCTCAGGAGAGCCCAGTGCTCCTGACAGTTGTTGTCCTCTGTGCAGAGATCTTCGCCCGGTGTGCCTACAGTGCCGCGCCGTCCCTCTCCTCGGCTTCTCCGCCTTCTCCCGTTCGCCTTTCTCTCGGCAGCCGAGCCAACATCCGGGACTCTCCCCCCTTAGTTCGGTGCCCGGAACTACTTTCACATATGACGACGCACATGAAGGTTTTTTTTTTTTTTTTTCTCCCACCTCTCTGTTTTCACCACGCCTGCCGCCACAGAAACTAGCGCGGTTGAATGCTCACGCCCGCAAAAGAAAAAGGCATCCATACATGGTTAAACCTCGATCAATAAACCAATCAATGCAACAGATGCATTCGGGGTTTATATTAAGCGAATATACTGTACTGTATCCTCAAATGAACTGTATGGTATAGCCTAAAACCTAGTCAAATGTACGTGAAATAACAGGTTTACTAAATAAAGCAATATAAAAATAGAAAACTGAGACATTACAGCTACATCTAAAATTAGAATATCATGAAAAAGTGAATTTATTTCAGTAACTCATTTCAAAAAAGCACTGAAACTCCTTTACATATGGTAATTTGGATGATTATAGCTTACAGATAATGACAGTACATGGCTTTTAGCACAATAACCTACCTAAAAAGAATGTCCTAAATATATGCACAGTATAGATACTTGGTCAGAGGTGTTATGCATTAAATAACCACCACATCAGTGTGGTGTGTCATGGAGGCATCAGCCTGTAGCTCTGCTGAGGAGTTAAAGAAGCATCAAGAATAGTAATAACAAATGGTCACCTGGGTTCACCGCTAGTCCAGTTATATTTAAGATCCTACAATGCCAAACAAACATTACTTTTCATTATGTTTTTTTAAATAAATTTTGCATTATTGTTTTTATAAAATCAAAAACATAATCCTTCATAAGATGAAGAAAAATCATAATTGATCATTTTGGTTTTTCAGGAAATGCAATCTTCATTCATTAATAAAACCAGTAAAGAGCCTATTATGAAGCTTTGAACCAAACTTTGATTAGATGTTGGTGTCATTCATTCTTAAAGTAATTACACTGTAGACACAACTAAGGTGTCAGTGAGGGAACGTCGTTCATTCCCTCACTGACAGCATGTGTACGTGAACAATAAAAAGACTTACTGGGGCCGGCCTCAGGCTGCCGCCTTGACCAATATGCCATGTTGCCCAAATCAAAAACCACCATTAATGAAATTGTGCTCATTAAAAGTGGCACTGGTACTTCTGACATTTTGGACAAATGTCAAGCCTTCCTGGAAAATTAAACCAGCATCTCTGTGAAGCTTGTCAGTATGATGTGCACTAAGACCTTCTTCCTGGAAAACAGCTGTGCTGACTCTATTTTTGATCAAACCCCACAGACTAACACCAGTAGAAGACGTGTCTCCCCAAATTTTCACTCTGTGGGAAATTCACCCTGGCTCTCAGGCTGTGGTTAGTGATCCAAGACTCTTCTCACAAACTGTGGATTTTTAATGGAAATTCAAGGTTTTTTCTTGAAGCTTGCACTTGTTAATCCAGCACATTTTTTTCTTCCACAAAACTTTATATTAAGAAATAACATAGCATCCATTTGTCCATCCATCCATCCACCCCATATAGCATCCATATTTTTTTCACCACCTGCAAAGCCTAAACCTTCCATCTCATTAATTCTTACAAATGTTTTTTAACCCTCATCAGTGCCGCTAGATATAAAGATGTTGTCAACATTTTGTCTGATAATGGGTGTCTGTTTGGGTTTACAGATTTTGCTTTTGAAATATTAAATTGTATTATAAACTTTGTTTATTTTAAACATGAAATTAAGAGGAACACTGTTTCTTTGTTCAGTGAAAACCTCAACCTCAGTAAGTGCTGAGGGTGAAATTCATGTGAACACAATCTCTATGTCACTAAGTGTCTGGCCCGTACTCAGAGGATCAAAGTTCCTTATCACGTTGTCCTTGATTCAACTCTGTTATGACATAACATGGGAGTTATTGTTTATTGCTGGGCAATGCCAGGCATAGTTTTCCAAAATAAATGTTATCTGCTTAGTTTGTATTATGTAGGATTTTATAAACTTTGAATATGTCTGCTTCGCTAATGAGTTTCTATTTTCATCTAACCTCAGCATGCAATTTAATTTGTATCCATACAGAAAAACATTATAAAAGAGCTCATACAATATGGATGTCAGATAGTTTCTAGTTATTTATCTCCCAGATCATCTGCTGCACTTCCAGTGTGCAGATTTCCATCCAAACCTGTTGAGATAGCTCTAAGTGGCCAAGTTATCAGATTACAAGCTGGAGTTGGCCACAATGTTCTTTTCATCAAAGAGGAAACTGAAAGCTTTACATTAAAAACTTATATTAATGTGTTTATGTGAGTTGGTGTTGCAACCTTTCTCTGCACATATAATACAACATGTGATAATGTGAGCACATTTTCACATGCCTGAGGAGCAATGTTCTGTCTATATAATTTATTTATTTTTTATTTTCACAATTTTTATTTAGTTTTATGTTCATATTTTTACTTTATTATTATTATTATTATTATTATTATTATTATTATTATTATTATTATTATTATTATTATTATTATTATTATTATTATTATTATTTTAAATCCAATAGCTGTCTCCTAACCTGAATATTTAAATGCTTGGGCATCTTTTGCAAATTTAGTGGTTTTTTGTATTTAGGGCAGTGCTATGTCACCACCGCAATATTGGGGCCTCTGTCAAGGGTGAAGCAAGCACAGTTTATAAAGGGAAGTGCAAAAATTAAAATTTAGCTTGAAAATAATTCAAACAAAACCAATCTGGTCAATCACTGCCGTCTCAGAAAGATAAAAAATATAATTACCTTCTAAAATTGGCTATTTTACTGTACAACAGCGCCACTTGTTGGTCAATCGTGAATAGTACATATTAATATTGAATAACTTCCAAAATAAAGTTATTATTATTTAATTAACGTATATAACTCATAATAATATTATTAAGAGCAAAGCTCAAGCTCTTAATAATATTGTTTTTATGAGGGCTTTATGACAGTAAATTTATGTGATATTTCCTTTTGGCTTTTGCATCAAAATTACTTCAAACTGCATTTAGTTTATATCACACCTTAAAAACTCTTGGTGTGTGTGAAAAGTGAGAGAAAGTCTTTATGCAATTTATAAAACGAATAAGAAAAACAAAATAAAATGCAGTTTATCAACGATTCTGTTGTAAAACACAAACGAACACAGCATGGCACACCTGCACACAGGCCCAGCAGAAAATGCTGCATTGTGAGGTTTTAATAGAAAACCACGAATCTATTTTTTTGTTGTTGCTTGTGTATAATTGTATTCAACATTGTTACAAGAGGTTTTCCAAGAAGGGACAATGTGAGTTGTGTGAAAGGATCCTCATAAGGAGCTTTTATAAAGAGGAACGTTTTAAGAAGAGGGAGAACATTTCTCCATCCTCTACAGTTTAAATTATTCTCATACTGATCTGACATTTGAGTGATTTTGCTCACTACTTTCATAACTATGAATAAAAACTATTTAACTAATTCAGTTGAACTAAATATTATCTTGAGCACAGCCTGTCCCTCATGTATCTTTTTGTGATGTTTTTTGGTGATTCATGTTCAGTAAAAAGGGAAATATAGAAAGAATATAAGCACCGTAACCATGTTAATAAATGTGAATTTAAAATAATAATAATAAATCTTAATGTTAGACCATCATTTACTGATACCTTTTCCTGAGAAATTAAAGATGGTGTCAGGTGAGACTCCACAATGGGTGATACCTGGAAAGACTTGAAGTAATGTTGTGGAATGATGGAAAATTAAACAGTTTTTCTATTTTATGTCTGAGCTGATGTTATTTATGAGCAGTTGAATTTTCCAGTGACAGCTACAGGTTTTTTCTGGTCTAAATATCAAACCTTGCTGACTGTTTAAGCAGGTATATTTTGTTTGTCTGCCTGATTGCCTCATAAGTCCTGGATTTGACTCCTGGCCATTTTCACAAATTAAATAAGATACAATCAAATTATTTCTCAGTACTTTAATAGAGTTTTTACTGAATATTTTTCTACTTTTATTTTCATATTATTTTATTTATTTAATTATATGATAGGAACAATTAACATGTTTGTACATTAACATTTATAGCCATGACTAATTTGCATTAAATTGTCTAAATTCTAGACCTAGACTAGCAGGGCTTTTAAGTAAACAATTGTTAAAAGATTATTAAAAGAATATTTTTTATATTACTAATATTGACATATACTTGAGTTAAAACAAATTAAAGCAGTGCTACTTTTATTTGAGTTTAATTTCTGCCTACTTACTTCGGCTAATGTTGACAGTTAAGATGAAACACGCAGTGGCAGTACCGTTTCCAGCCACTGCGGGGCGCTGACGGCCCCCCTTTGTATTTTTAGAAACCGTAGAGTCTCAAAGCTGAGTTCATTTCAGGAAGTAAAATCAAGTTGTGGAGGAGGAACGAAAACATCCCTGAAGTGACAGGAGAAACATCTTCATCGGTGTGCATGACATACTTCATTTCTACTTTGCTGTAGTTGTTTCATTGTGTCGCAGTTACGTACAAATCAGAGGAAAATGTAGTAATTTCTGGCGTGGCGTCTCGTTGTTGATAGTCCAATCTAAAGAGTTTACCAGTTAAGACGGGCAAAAACAGTTAATATTTGATTTTAGCTGCGAGAGAATTCGCTTCTCCACTCATCGGTATATTAATCTAACTTTGACCGTGTGACCCTCTGAGCTCCATATTTTGCGTCGTCCGTCTTTAAGTTCTGATTTACAGATGAAACGTGCAGTTGTTTTTATATTTGTGGTGCAAATGTGTGTTTCTCCAAAGATTGCTGACTTATTTGCTGCAATGATTTTGATTTTAAACAAAATCATAGCATTGTAGACAGGGCTCGGACAGTAATGTGTGCATGGATTCAAAGATGCCAGACTATTGTAATTTGGTCTGAATCAATGAATTTTGAGAAAGGAAAAATAAGAATTCTGAAGGGGGAAAAAAAGTAAATTCTAAAATTAAAGTCAGAATACAAAAAATTCAAGTTTCAAAAAATAAAAGTCAATTCTGGAGAAAAATAATTTGAATGCTGAGATTAAAATAAGAAATTTAAGGAAACAAAAGTCAGAATTATGACAAAAAAAAGTTAAATTATAAAATAAAAAAGTCAGTTCTGAAGAAAAAGTCAGAACGAAAAAAGAATTATGAGAATAAAAAAGTAAATTATAAAATTAAAGTCCAAATTTTTAGCAAACCCCCCCCCCCACATTTGTTAAAAAAATAAATTGGAATTCTGAGATTAAAATTTAATGATTTAAAAAAAAAGTCAGAATTCTAAGACTGAAATTATAATTAGATCACAGCTCATATTTAGCTATAACATCACAACTTCATAATGTTGTGCCGGCCTATTTGTTTCATTCTGTTGTCCCAGGTCAAATCCATAATAAAAAGCATTAAAGCTAATCAGACACGAGCAGCCAAACTTCTCTCTTGATGCCTCTTCTCTCTTATCAGATAATGGCCGAACCCAGAATATCGTCCATTGACGGAAAGCTGGCTGAAGAATTTGCCGTTCCCTCCCACGTCGAGGAGGTCAAGGAGAAGATGGCTGCTTTCGCCGCCCGTCACGCCAAAGCGGGCTGCAGAGTGGTCCTCATCACGTCAGGCGGCACCAAAGTCCCCCTGGAGTCGCGCACCGTCCGCTTCCTGGATAACTTCAGCAGCGGCAGGCGAGGAGCCTCCTCGGCGGAATACTTCATCGAGTCGGGCTACGCCGTCATTTTCCTGCACAGGCACCGCTCTCTCTACCCCTACACACGCCTGTTCTCCACCATCAACATGCTGGACGCCCTGCAGCTCAGGGCGGGAGACGGTGAGGAAGCGGGGGAGGTGGTGGTCGACCAGCTGGTGCTTCCAAACATCGCCAGAGTGCTGAAGAGGTACAACGAAGTGAAAGACGGAGGACTTCTTCTACCCATCGAGTTCAACACTCTTTCGGAGTATCTGCATTTACTGAAAGCAGCGGCACAGGCGCTCAGCTCTATAGGTACTAAATAATTAGTTGCACCATCCTGCACCTTAAAGCTGCAGAATTTTATTTAAAAAAATTCTTGTACATATTTGTTTAAACTGTCACTATGTCGTGACTGTAAGGTATCTGAAAAATCTGAGCTCCTCTACCTTCTCCCAGTTCTACCTAGAAACAACCAATCAGAGCGAGGAGGCGGGTCTTAGTGCTGCCAATCACAATCTCATGTAGTGCTGCTCCAGCTTCTCCCCGCCATCAGTGATAAACAGGTTTCCTGTAACAGTGGGTTGTTTCTCTCGCGTTAGCACATTTAGCAGCGATTACATAATGTTGATTGACAGTGTTAAGACCCTCCTCCTGGCTCTGATTGGTTGTTTTTGGTCCAGAGTGGTGCATTTATTCAGGCAGTAATATGTGGAGGGCATAATATATTAAATAGCATACTACTAGTTATGCCTTTTATAAAGAGAAATAATCCTTTGTCGTAGTACATTTTTACCCAAAAGATGAAATTTCAATTTTTTAAGAATTAAAAATCTTATATGTCCTTATTGAGATTTTCCAAATTAAAAAGTGTTCAAATTAAAGGTTGGATTTTTCTACATTTTTCAGTGTAAAACTACGATGCTGCAATAAAAGATGATTTCATGAGCCTTTCTCCACATCTTTAAGAGCCTTGCATTTTACAGCTTAAAGCTATCGATTCTGTTTGCATGTGCTTAAACCTTGTTTACAAATGTTTCATCTTCAATCAGGGTCAAAGGCCATGTTCTACCTGGCTGCAGCCGTCTCTGACTTCTACATCCCGGCGTCAGAGATGCCTGAACACAAAATCCAGTCTTCTAACGGACCTCTTCAGGTACGTGAAATAAAATGAATAAATTAAAGAAGTTATGTCTCTGGACATGCTGCAGTGTGGGTTGTAATATTTAGCCAGTAGGACTAGAGTCTAAACCCATCGCATGTCATTATTTATACAATCTTTTTGTTTCTCCATCAGCTCAGCATGAAGATGGTTCCTAAGATCCTGTCGCCGCTCGTTAAGGACTGGGCGCCTCAGGCGTTCGTCACATCCTTCAAGCTGGAGACGGACCCGACCATCCTGCTGGACAGGGCCCGGCGCGCTCTGGACACCTACAGGCACCAGGCGGTGGTGGCCAATGTGCTGGACTCGCGGCGCGGTTACGTGGTGGTCGTGACCCCGGAGTCCCGGGATGAGCTGGTCGTCACCGAGGGCGACGTGGAGAAGGGCGTGGAGATCGAGGAGCGGATAGTGAGCAACCTGACGACGGCGCACAATAGGTTTATAACTCAGCAAGCTGCGGGACGGAAATGACCCTGACCCGGTCTGCCGTTCGGGTTTAATTCGTGAAGAGTTTCCTCTACGAACAAATCAAGCTGATTATCGTTAAGGTTGTTTGAGTGTTTATTAATGTCATCAGAAAAACGTGTGATTTCAGGATTATTGACCAATAACAGCTCAACTCTCTGGACTCGCTGCTGGCTACTTGAGCTTGGTGCTCTTTTTGACACCGGCCCGAATCCCAGACGCCTCGCCTCCGTACCGCGTCTCCTCCTTACGGACACTTTGCACCTGGTGAGAACAAACGCAGGTTAGAAAAACCGTACGGATGACAGTCTGACATGATTCCTTCAGCGCCGCATGCGATACAAACCTGTCCCCTCCTGCGGATTTTGGCCCGTCTGAACTTTTCTCTGTGCTTGACTCTGGGGTTCCGGTCGATCTTCTTCCTCTTGGGCGTCAGCCCCTTGTTCTTGGCCATCTGTGGAGGCACCAGAGCAGAAAACACTGAGAATTGAACTGGGATTGGGGTAGAAACATGATGATGCATGAGAGATATTTGATCTGCTGTGTTGTCACTGACGCTTGAGACGATTTGCAAATAAAACCGCAGCATTAAAAAACGTTGCTGTTTCACTTTGAATCATTTATTAGTGAGACGCAAGAGCCAGAAGATTTAAAAAATGTTTATCTAAAATATAAGTTTCTAAGCAGAGGTGGGGAGTAAATAGTTACATTTTCTTTAGTAGATTTTTTAAAATATGTACTATTAGAAGTATTTTTACTGTGCTGTACTTTTTACTCAAGTCATTTTTTTCTAATCTTTGTTGGAGTAAAATTTCTGGATTCTTTATCCACTATAATTAACGTCTCTGAATGAAGAACAAAAAGGTTTTAACCAAAACTTCACCAGACACACACCTGCAGTTTTAGTTAAGGTTTCATATCAAAAGAAACTGATTTCTACCATAAAACAATATTAGAGTTTTTAACAGGATTTCTAATATGTTCTTTGGATTTTTGTTCCCTTTTTTCTGAGTGGATTTTACAGTGACAATATGTGGTGCCTAAAAAAAGTGGGAAAGTTGTGAAATAAAGAAGTGTCAGATCTAAAGAAACTACAGAACCTGAACATGTTCTAGGGACTGATCTGATTTATTTATTTCAAACACGTTTTTAAAAACAAGAAAACTAATCAACTGAGAAAACATGTGCATACATAACCAAGAACAAAATAACTAGTTTACTTTTCTTTTTGAAAAGGAGTAAGAAGAAGTGAACGTAATTAAAAATTTGTCATAATATCCATGAGCCTGTTAAAGGATCATCTAGTTGGGGGTAAATTTAACTTTTCCAGACTCAAGTTTCTAGATTTATCCACTAGTTTTAATAATTTATTGTACATCCAAATACAAAACATTTAGAGAGAAGTTTTATTTTCACAAACACTGCACTACATTAAATTACTACCTCTGTGCTTTTATTCAGCCTCTGGATTAACTTTATTTCAAATGTATTAAATCTGGACTAGATTATGAGACACTAAACAAAATTGTTGGAAGTTTTTAAGATTTCCATGTTTTTAAGAAGAGACCGAGGTAAGCGTCTAAATGTGAAATGTACAGATATATTCTTCTTTTCTGCTTCTCATCATCCAGATGTTTGAGGTGAGATCTGGGAATAACTACTGAATTTTTCATCTGATGTATAGAAATGCTTCAGTACCTGATAAGTGATTCCTCTTTTGGCATCTTGATCCAGCTCTTCATCCCCCTCATCATCATTATTTTCCTCCAGCCTGCATCAAATGTAAGTTTTCTTACATTTCCGTCTCATAATAACCAGCAGACTGAAGGTTCACACCACACTCACGCTTCTGGGTTTTTGCTCTTCCTCTTCAGTTTCACCCGTTCCTCCACTTCTTTGTAGAAACGCAGAGCTGCCTCTTCGTCCAAGTCCGAGTCCGAGTCGCTGTTCTCAGGTGGAGTTTCTCCAGAGTCCTGCATCACATGCTGACTTTTAACATCAGCGACAGTTTTCATATCCGATTAATCTGAAAAAGCAAGAATATGACTTACCTTTTGTTTTGGTACTTTGGTCTTCTTGCCCTCTGTTTTTCTCTTTGAGCTTTCATCATCTTTCTCATCTTCAACTAGAAGTTTGCGAAACTCTGGAGCCAGACGAGCATCTACTGCACTCAGTTCATTGATGAGCTGCAATAATAAGAAGTAAATAAAACACTTGAATAGAACCTGTTCAACAACACGAAGTAGGCTGAAAGAAAACCCTCCAGAATTTAATGTTTACTCAAACGCTTTTACACCCAAAGCTCGGACATTTTTCTGACATTGTGTTTGTTATCAATGGATTAACCACTTAGGTCTTCTGGTTCTGCTCTGCTTCACCAGAACCAGAACCAAGCATGTAGAACCAGCATTCAGCTTCTATGCACCACAAATCTGGAACAAACTTCTAGAAAACTGCAAAACACCGAGTTCAACTCCAAACAGCACACCTGTTTGGAGTTGCTTTTGATTGGTAGTAAGTGGAGTCAATATTGATCAATAAATATATGTTATGCATGTTTTCTGGATGATGGCATTTGACAAAATGT
The DNA here is from genome assembly GCF_051168715.1 of Poecilia mexicana. Taxonomy (NCBI): domain Eukaryota; kingdom Metazoa; phylum Chordata; class Actinopteri; order Cyprinodontiformes; family Poeciliidae; genus Poecilia; species Poecilia mexicana. Next base: position 19,170,049 of record NW_028263374.1, read on the forward strand.
GACGTTTGCTGCCTGATGCGTCGCCGTCAGCAGGTGGACTTACGTTTCTGTAGGTCAGCAGCCGTTCGATCACAGGGTGGTTGTGTGCAGGGATCCGTTTTGCTTTCAGCACCAAGTAGAAGCTGATGTTGGTGCAGTAGCTGCAGCAGAAAAAGCGCGTTAACCACAGAGCGTTTCCTCTCAACACGTGGAGACAATCTAATCAGGACTCACTTGAGGTAAAGCTGCCGTTTTGTCTCCAGGTAGTCCGCCCACTTTGGGAAAACAAGTAAAAACTCATCAGTTTCACACAAACTGAGCTTTTAATCGACAACAAACGTAAAACACATTGTGCAGGAATACATCTCTCACAGCAAAGCCCCACTACAGACATCAGGTGAAGAGAATTGGTGTGTTTTGTTGGATTCCAGAGCAATATTCACTGAAAAAGTGATCCGACTCAGTGTTTCTCTCTTCACCAACGGGAAGCTCAGAAAGGTTGAGGAAAGATTAAGAAAAAAATGAAAAAAATAATTGATCAATATTTAATTTTTTTTTTAGCATAAAATCTAATCTACTTTTCATGGTCAGATTTATCAGGCTGTTTTGCTCCTGAAACAAGAACAGCAGCGAACAATTTAAGAGCTTCTGTCGAGACAAAGAGCGAAGGAACCGTGCAGCAGTTCTGCTGTGGAGGACGAACTTCTGGTTCACTAAAATCAGAAGGTATGAGACAGAATTTATGTGAAATAAATATTATAATTACTGAATAGTGAATAAAAGTGTGAGAAAAAAAAAATCTAAAAGTTGATGTTTCTTTAAATATTTTGCAGCATCATGAGTTTGTAAAGTGAGTCCTGGGCCAGAAGCGAACGCTGTTAGGTGGAGGTGGCATAGAAAAGTTTGCGAAGCCCTGATCTCACTGGATCTAAACTTTTTATTTCAACAAGTTGTAAAACAGGTTCTGGTGATTCTGGTTCCGACCTGTCCTGCAGGGATCTTCCCGTTTTTGACCATCTGCATCATCGGCTCCAGCTCATCCTTCAGTTCAGTGAGCTGCAAACACAAAGATGTCAAACACACGAGATGACGTAGGGGGATAGAAGGGTCATGAGGTTTCAGGTAAGGGGTTATTAGTCGTACCTTTGCCTTGAAGTCCTGGATGAGCTCCAGCAGCTCCGGTGATTCTTTCTTTAAAAGTTTCATCTTTTCCTTCAGAGACATCTGCTTCAAATCTTTCACAATTTTCTCCTGTTTCTCCACAGGTTTGTCTTCATCCTTCTCCTCCACTGCAAACTCCTTTGAGGATAAAATCTCGGTAAGAAAGCTCATTCAGAATGGGATCGACTGTTTATGAGGGGGGGGGGGGGTCATTTTTACCTGGAGAAAGTTTAAATCGTAATCCTCCTCACTCAGATTTTCGGCTAAACGTTTCTGGATATTTTTTGCTTCTTCCTCCTCCTCCTGCTCCTCAGCATCCAACTCTTCCTGTGGTCTCCCCTCTACAATAACACAACCAAAATCCTAAATCTGCACCAAAACGTCACAAATCGGCCCATTAATGTCACTGGAAATAACAAAACAATTTACTAGTGACGACATAATCCGTGTTGTAGAACATTTTCTTCTTGGTGCCCCACGCCATCTCATTGGGAAGATCTGAGGATAGTAAAAACAGCTTAGAAAGAGCGATAAATAAAAGAAAATCCAACTTAAAACACCTTCCTTAAATCTTTACCTTCTTCCTTTTTCTCCTCCAGATCACTCTCCATATCCGTCCCCTCCTCCTCTGCCTCCTCTTGCTCCTCTTCTTCTGACTCCGACTCGTCCAGAGCCATCACCTCCTCCTGGGACATTCAGGCAACTTTTAGTTTGGGGTGCATTTATCATCAAACTAAAAACCAGAACAAACTCATAAATCAAAACCTCATCGTCTAGCTCCTCCACGTCACTCTCCATCTGAACTCCATGAGCGAGAAGTTTCTGCAGCGCGACAAAAGATGCGGTAAGAAAAAAGAAACTCCAACATGATTCACCAACAGGTAAAAGCACCAGAGTGAGCTTACAGCGATCTTCTCGTCATGAAACTCATCGATCTTGTCCTTATAAAACTCTGATGACCTCTGTAAAATAAAGCAGAAGAAAATGGTGACAAAGATTTTCCTCTGCTGCCGTCAAGAATTTAATCACTTGAGAGAAAATCTTTGGCCAGTGAGGCTGTTGAATTAGGTAATTAATCAATTGATCGCAGAAGAAATTTAAATGAGCTCCATCATTTTGATTCTGATGATTAATATTTCTTGATAGACTTCATAATCCTTTTTATTCATGTTTCGGTTTGTCTCGTTTTTATTTCCTATTTATTTATCGGTTTTGGTTATTGTGTTTTATTTTGGAAATTTAAAATGTCTTCCAGTTGCTGTGTGGAGATTAATAAACACAGCTGGGTAGCCAATAGTTACATTTACTCAATTACATTAACTTGAGTAACATTTGAAAAAAATTACTTTTAGGAAGATTTTTACTATTTTTACTATTTTTACTTGTACTTGAGTATTTTTATTATAAAGTATCGCTACTCTTGAGTAAAATTTCTGAATTTTCTACCCACTGAATGAAAAACAAGCACATGTTTTAACTTAGCAATTCACCACAGACACACACCTGCAGTTTTTATTAAAGTTTCAAAAGTTTTCTATTGAAATAAACTGATTTGGAAAAAAATTATTTTGCCTAATTTTGTTATTTTTTGTTACATATAATTATTGTCATTTACGTCCTTATAATACCAACATTTCCAATTAATTTCATATTTTGGTCCATCTGATTATGTACTTTTTAAACAGTTATACAGTTTTACCAAATAAATATGTTGAAGCAGAGCTACTTCTACTTGAGCACAATTTTTAGATACTCTGTCCACCTCTGTAAATAAGATAAATATTCAGAATTTTGCACCTCAAAATTGATCATTAACGATGCTTCGCCTACCTTATCAGGAACTGGCATGTTTCCGTAGGCTTTGGGGTCATCTTCATCAAACTGCTCCACATTTTTGGGCCTCTTCTGTTTTTTGGCTCTGCACAGCAAAAACACAAAGATGCTAAAGCTCAGACCTCCTGCAGTCACAAATCACAGCTCTTCTGCTCGATTTCGGCCAGTTTCCTCCCAGTAGTCAGACTTTATTGCTTGTCTGGTCACAAAAAAAAAAAATACTAAAACCTCTTCTGAAACGCAGAAAGACTGAGACAACTTTAGAAAAACTCACCGTAATACTCGAACCATGATGTCAGCGATCCGGGTTGAACTTAAATAAAAATAAAAAAACAAGCCGGTGTGTTTTTCTGTCAAACAGAGATAATATTTCTGGGATTAAAAGAAAATAGGCTCAAACATCCAGAAGAGCTCCAAAGGTTTGATCCCCAACGCTGGCTACCATGTGTTTCCGTGTTGTCTTATTCTTCGGTTTGCATCGGAAAACACCGCCACCTGCTGGACTGGCCTGAGATTACCGCTAAAAATTCCTCCAATAAATCAACAATCTGTGTTTTCTACGTTAGTTTGAGTTTATTGCTTGGAGACTGAATATCAGCTAAAAACCCAAGAAGAAGAAGAAGAAGAAAATAAAACTTAAAGATAATTTGAGTGAAAAGAACTGATCTGACTGCTCCCAAGTGAAGTGAATAACACTTCTCTCCTTGATTGTATCTGTTTCTCAACAGGATAAATAACATATCCCAAACTTGAAAAACATTTAAAGTTTTAAACATGTAAAATATAAATAAATAAATAAATAAATAGAACAATAGAAACAACAAATAAAATAAATTATGAAGTCTTTATAAACAAATTGACCTTCGACTGCCCTTAAAGAACATTTAAAGTTTTGTCCTCAAAGATTTGTGCCAGTTTGAAAAAATCTGAACATTTCCAAACCTGTAGGTCTTGTGGGATGTGGTTGATCTGCATGGGCCTTTAACAGAGGTAGTATATATTTTTGCCTGCAGATTTAAATCTGATTTAAATCTGATTTGTTTTCTTATCCATTTCAAATATTCATCCCTTCAAGTTTTCAAATTCAGATGTTTTAACCATCCGGTCTATGAAATCCTATATCTCGTCATACAGACTGCTTTTATAAATGTCCGTGGAAGAATGGTACAACTTCAGAATCTCATGAATTTCTAGCATAGGTTTCCACCTGTGCAGTAAGTCCAGTTAGGAAATGTTTTCCCTACTAATTACTCCTCAGTTTAATGCGAGCGTACGTTTCTGACTGCACTGTGTGAAGTGTAAAGTTTGGTTTGGAAGGGTTTATGGTTTGTCCTCCACCTGAAACCTTTGGGAAGATTTAAGAATAAAACTGTGAGCCAGACCTTTTTGTCCAACATTAGTGTCTGACCTTATAAATGTATTCTTTTGGAGGTAGAGTGAAAAATCTCAACATGGAGATCCCTGAAGCACCTTCTCATAGAAGTTAGCAGGTTCTCCTGTTAACTTCTTCATATGAGGAATGGATCAAGACTGTAACTCATTCCCACCTCAGTGTGAAGCCAAATGAGGCAATATAGTGTATTTAATTCAGCATATTTGCATATTTGTCATGTTCAAATCCCAAATGTTCATGTATTGCAAGTTGAAAACACTAGACTCATCTCTTATTTATTTTCCACTTCACAACGATACAATAATTTGTTGATCTATCACATGAAATCCCTGTAAGACACATTAAAGTCACTTAGTTGTAGGGAAAAAATGTTAAATACAATAAAATAAATACATCAGATTTTGTCAAATAACAAAAATAAAACTACACACTGTCCTGAGCAGCATTAATATTTAATTTATTTTTAGTAACATTCAAGCAGATAAAGCATCTGGGTGTTTATTTTGCACAATGAGGCCTTCTGAGTGTCACCGTTTCAGGAGCTAATAACACTGTAAAGTGTCTGCCTGTCCTTCATCATACTGCGGGTTTTTCTTTGTCTGACTTCAGCTTTCTCAGGTAAAAGCTGGAGCTCAAGGTGGAGTTTAAGGTGGAGCTGCGCGGTCGCTCAGTGGGCATAAAGTTTGCTGGAGGTCGATTTAGAGCGTTTTTCACTCCATCGTTCCTCCTCTGCATCAGCGCTAATGCAGGTGTCATTTGATCCGAGTTGAGCTGGAAAACGAGCAAACAGAAAAAGAAAAGAAATATTAGTTACTCCTCCAGGTGATAAATCTGTTAGTTCACATGTTTGTGCAGTCAAAGGAAACTGTAGAGGGCTTTAAATATTAGTGTTATGGTAAAGAGGCCTTCCAACCTCAAAGCTCATCACTAAAGATAAATAAATAAATACCAGTAGAAACATGAAAAAAGCCGGTCAGCAATTATAAGAAAGGTTTGATTGTGTAACATTGATTATTGGGAAGGGCTTAAATATTTTTTGAAATGCAAATGTTATGATAAAACCACAAATAAAAGCAGATAAAGAATGCATTTTAAAATGATTCTTCTTCATACATTGTTTTATTATCTTCAGCAATGCTTCTCTCATTTCTAAACAAACATTCCCAGCTATATGATGCTGGTAAACGACGTGTCATTTTTACTTTTGTCTCATCAACACAAAGTTCTGCTGAAATAAAGTCAGCCAACCCCTTCTCTCTTTTTTTGAGGTACTTCTTCAGTTTTCTCTTCAGAAGTACTTTGGATCATTTTCATGCTTCAATCTCACTGCTCTGCTTCAATGTTTCCACTTTTTAAAGCAGCACCACCTGAAGTTTAGGGCCTGATCTTTAAAAGGCTTGTGGGTATAAAAATTGGTGCAAACTTTATTTCATGTGCAAATCAGGATTTCAGAGCAAACATGCAATTTAGCACGTTTGCCTTCATTAGTATGCAGAACAAATGAGGTTTAGTGAACCCGAACCAGATTGCAGGTGATGTTTTTGCATCTACTGTATATATAAAGATGTTGAAAATCAGCATGAAGACAACGAAGACATCGCTATTCAGAATGTCTGGAACATTAAAAAGCTATACAATAAAATAATAAAAAATAGATGAGAAATATCACCAGGCAATGTCTATTTTTGTTATGAGTGATTTTAAATATTTTGCTGTATTGTAACACTTTAAAATGCTTATTTTAATGACATGTATTATTGTTATTATTGTAACTTTATGGCTTTTGACTTCATTGTTCTGTTCTGTTCTCTCCATCAGCTGCAGTAAGCACGGGGAGTATCTGCAGATAAATCTCTCACGTTGCCCAGGAAGCGAGGCACTGGGGCCTCCCTGTCGCTGTGATTGTTCTCGCTCAGGTCCATCATGGACTGGGTCCGGTCCGACATGGTGGAGTTCATTCCTTTCCTCAGCATCGCCGGCGTTCCCTGCTTCAGCCTCTTCATGATGTCGCTCACAGAGCTGAAGTTGCCCCGGTGCGGCACCTTCAGGATTAAAGGTTTTTTCTCCTGAGAAAAGCAGAACAGAATCAGCATTCAAGCAGAGTTGGGTAGTAACTAGTTACATTTACTCAGTTGCATTTACTTGAGTAACGTTTTTGGAAAAATTTACTTTTAGGAGTATTTTTTTTCTATGCTATACTTGAGTAATATTAATTTTCTACCCACTGAATGAAGAATAAACATGTTTTAACCAAAAATTCACCAGACACACACCTGGTTTTTGTGTCTGGCAAATTTTTTTTTTTTTTTTTTTGTTACTTACATTAATTATTGTCATTTTCGTCCTTAAAATACCAAAATTTCCTCTTTTTGTCCATCTGATTATATGATTTTTAAATATTAAATGATTGATAATTTGATCAGTTTTACCAAATACTTATCATTAAAGGATCAGAAACTCACCCTGGAAGTCGAGCTGTGCTCTCTCGGACTGACATCGTCTGTTTTGCTATCCTCTTCTTCAAAACTCTCCATCAGAGCAACTGATCGTCTCTTGGAAAGAAACTTATTTGTTGTTTCTGGAGGAACATCGATTCTCCGCTCAGGTTTATTTGCCTGTTTCTCTGCAGAAAGCTCCCTGGAGACGCTCCTCTCTATTAGAAGCTCAGGCCTGCAGGGAAAACAGATTTTTATTTTTTAGCTGAGCTACATTTTATTGTGTGAGGAGTTTGGCATATTTATGATTTTACCTTTTAATTCCCTCAGTAGCTGGTGAGTTTGTTGACAGTACTTCTGCATTGCTGCTGCAGAGATAAAACAATTCTCAGTCAGGTTTTTGGATGAAACAAATGCTAAAGTTCTTGATTAATATAATGTCAAATACAGACATTAAAATATATATTGGCACCCCTCTAGAAAACTGCTGCACATAGATGCATTTTGGCATCACCAGGTCTCCGTGGCAACCATTTGTGCACTAATGTCAGTAAGCTGTTGGGTAATCATGCTGAAACAAAGCTTTTTCTGTCCTACCTACCATTAAAAAATTAAACATGTTGGATTTGCTGAACTGGAGGAGGAAAACAACATTAAACTTTCCACGCAAATACTCCAGCAGGATTCCCGTAAAAAAGGCTGTGGATCTGATTCTTTTCCCAAAGGCCTGGGAACATTCTGAGAGTTCAAATCTGTGAAATGTCAGGTCATGTGATGGGCTTTGTTTCAAAAACTGAAACGTGGGTCTAATTTTAGTTTAGTCACTTGACTGAGCAGAATATCCATCTGTCCAGCGTTTACACCTGCAGAACAAACAATTCATGCACTCATTTGAGGAAAATCTATCAATTATCAGAGGAAGTCAGAGTATTTTCTTCTACACTGTAAAACATTTGAGCTGCATTTAGTTTTGTCTGCTGTCTTCTACGCTTTAAGTCAAATAAATGTAGTGAGTTTTACTTTTGAACCTAAAAATGAGTTTGTGAAAGATAAACTTACAGTAGTAAGTTGTGCTAACTTTTTATTTATTTTGTAAAAACTACAAGAGTTGAATAAACTAGTTTTTATGTTAGCACTTTAAAAAATGTAAATAACAAAAACACAGGAGTGAGAACTATTTCCCAGAATGCTTAGCGGCTTGTTTTTGTATCCTGAGATGGAAGTGCGTTACATTGATCTGACTCCTGTACTAAGGCAAATCTTTATTATAATTATTGAGGATAATGTTCTGTTCACACTAAATGTTTCTAGCAGAATTTATTGTGATGTTTAATACAATTCATCATCAGATCAGAAATTTTGTTCATGCAATTTGAAACAAGAATTTAAATTATTCTAAAGTAAAATAAGTATTTATTTTAACTCTATATTGTGAGTAAAATAGTAGAGAAATGTGTCTCTCTAACTAGGTGAGGACATTTTCTTTTCTTGCATATTGTGAAATAATTATTTGGTTTAAATTGCAGCATTAAGTTAAAACTCTCAATTAAAGATTAATGAACTTAAACAACATTTAGACAATTTGTCTCTTGTTAAATCAACTTCATGAACTTTAATTTCTCAGTTAAACCCAATTAACTCTTGTTGACTTAAATTGGTGGAATTTCATTTTCAAGCTAAACCACCATCAAATGTTTTACAGTGTATGATGGGATGTTGGCGTAACTAAGTTAAAAAATCTAGTTTCCAGTCTAATGACAAGAAAAATTTATCTAAAGATTAAAACTATTATGAATAATAAGAATATAACTTAGTGTCACTCTGTTGTAGATGTCCAATGCAATTATTCCTTGAAAAAACTACTTGAATATTAATTTGTTAATATATTTATGTTAAAAACTTCACTTGGTTCTTTAAAATGTTTAGTTAGAGTTCTAAAGGGCCATTGTGGAAGGTCCAAAGAGCCACTTGTGGCTCCGGAGCCGCAGGTTGTAGACCCTGACATAGATTTACAAAGACTTGCAGGTATAATTGCATCAAAAAGTGATTCTACAAAGTACTGACTCAGGGTGAGTTGAATTTAAAGGCATGCCGCACTTTTCAGATGCAACTTTGTGACGCGATTTTAATATTGTCTTTTCACAACTGTACATTATTCTTTGTATTGGTCTATCATGCAAAGTCCTTATAAAGTTTGTGCGTTTAAAGTGACAGAATATAGAAAAACGCAGTGGAGATGAACAGTTTTAGCATTAATTTTAAGGTTTAATCGGAGGTGCCAAAATATTTTTCCATGTCTGTGAATGCCAATAAAAGACTCACTTGATAGTGTTTGAATTATCTGTCACTCCGGTTGTGAGCGGGGATGTATTTTCATTCATCCTGTTGAATGTAAGAAGATTTCAGAAACAGAACATGACCAGCAAAAAAACATGCATCTGCTAAGATATCTTAGCTTGGTTTGTGTTAAAATTATGTGTAAAAATTAGGGGCTGGAGTTTTCTGGCCAATCTTTAAAAAGCATAACATACCGATACCAATTGTGACCCATATCCAATACTGGTATTTTTGTCTGAAATGTTGCTAGAAAGTTGCTCATTTGGTTACAGTGGGGTGATCATTAACTGGAAACCTGCAGACGTGACCTGGTGGGACGAACTTCTCTCACGGCAGAAAAAAAGAGAAGATTTTTAGACTTTTACCAAGGAAGCTAAGACTGTTGGATAACATCGGCTTCACAGGTAAGTATTGTCTGATCACAGGTCTTCCAAAATGAAGGAAATCAGGACTGATTTATTGGTGCACCTCTAATAGAAATGTAAGTTATATCAATGTATTCTCTTGTCTTCAAGGAGAAAGAGAGATCATCCAGCTACCGTACCTTCTCCTGCTCCACACCAGGTGCTCATTGTGGGTAAATCTGTCCTCAGTGGGGCTGTCCTTATTTATGTCCAGCTGTGACGTTTTCTCAACTATGTTTTCCTTATGTAGACCCAGAAGAGACGCAGGCCGGCTGCTGTCTCTCTGCAGAACGCCCATCGCCTCCCAGTCCAGAAAGACGTCAGCGGGCGGAGAAGGAGGGTTTGTGATCTCTGACTCAGCAGAGAGCCTCTTTAGGAGCCGGAGGTGTGAGAAGTCTTTGGTCTGGTAGTGGTTGTAAACTTGGGGGCCGGCTGTGACTCCCCAAGTGTCGGGAACAGGGACCGAGTCGGCAAAAAGGATCCTGAACTCTCGGTCAAACGAGTCGATAACCGGTCCCCTCAGGACTGTGACAAGCTGCCGGTGAAGATGAGCGCCTGTCCAGGTAAGGCTGGAGGCAAAACAGAAGAAATATCCGGTTAGTTGGCTTACAGACGAAAATGTGTAAGATGCTTTGAAAATGACATTTTTGTTCACCTGTAGTTGCCATGAATCGCTGCCTCTAAATCCACCAGGATGAAATTGTCTTTCATTTCTCCAGCCACCATCTTCCCAGTCCTGGAGCAAAACGTTTTCCCTCCAAGAACCCGAACCCGCATGTACTGACAGAGAGGAAAAAATAAAATAAAGTCAAACTGAAGCTGAAAGAAACTGAGAGCTGCTCTATAGGAGGTCTTTAGGTTCTTCCTGCTAATGGAGAGTTTTTCCTCTCCACTGTCACCACATGCAGGCTCAGCATGAGGGATTTCTGGAATCTCAACAACACAACGTAAGCAGTCGTCTAAAGTTTCTTCAGCCAAGCTGAACCTGATTGCACTGTTTGATAATTAGCATCAATTAGATTTTATGTATCATTGGAACAAATTGACAGCTTAGAACAGCCTGTTGGTGTTTTGTCTGCCACATCAAATCGTTTTCTGTGGAAATCATTAAAACAATATCTGGCTGCTATTTTTAATTTTACTTGTTCACCACATTCTGATTTATAAACAAAAAGTAAAGACAATAATGTACAAACAATTATCAAAAAACAGTCCATGATCAATACGGCTTTCATTATAGATATGAAATTAACTTAAACAGAAATAAGTTTGAATTATTTATCATGATTTAAAATGCCTATTGAGTTATTAATTAAAAAAATGTTTTTTCTAAATTTATGGTATTTCAATGTTTTTCTGTTATTAAATGATCAAATGATGTGATCATGGGCGTAGGTTTGGGTAGGGACGGTAGGGACATGTCCCGACCAATATTCACGGGATATGAAAAAGTCCCGACCAATTTTTCCCATATTGGCTCAAAGAACGTGGATCTACGATCTTTGATTAGCAGCAACAGGCGGTGCGCGGAACGGAAGCTTCTTAGTTTGACATTTATTATGAGCCTCCGAGACCGTGTCGGAACGGTGCTGTCCGGGGGGGGGTGGGGGGAGGGGGAGTCAGTTGAATCGTCGGACGTTCTTTGATTAGCTGCAAAAGGCGGCGGCTAGCTGGGCACACGCGTCTCCTTCTGAGTCTCCGAGACCATGTCGCCACCAAAAAAGAAAAGGACAGACATTAGAAGTTATTTCGCTACGTCGGCTGTAAGTACAGTGAGTGGACCCATAAGTTAGATATCTATCACGCAACGCATTTGTTGTAAAGTCCGGTGTTTAGTAAGGTCAGCACTGAATGTGAGGTAGAATAGGTCTGTTAATTATGTAATATTTTTTCACATAGGATGCTCAGACAGCAGAGCAAGGGGCAGAGCAGAACGATGGAGAGGTGGCTGGAGCTTCAGGGCTCCAGGTGAGGTGTTAGTTCTCAGATATGAAATATACTGTGAAATTATCTCAGTAAATATGGCATTTGAAGTGTTAGTCTTAAATTAAGTTAAGCTAGTGTGAATACAAACCAGGTTACGCTTTGTTTGCTCTATAGGAGGCAGTCAGTGTGAGTGCCAGTGACCAGGGAGTATCCAGAGGATATTTCTTTTGATCTTACTTGTAACGTTTGCTGAATTTTGTAAAGGAAAAAGTAAAGTGTTCTTGAACTGATCTGCTGAGTATGACTGTATCTGGTTGTATACACAAGATGTATGATATGGTTATGGTTGGGGGGAGGGGTTATTAAGCCAATGGTTTCCCCCCCTTCTCAAAAATGTTCGGTGCTCTTCGGTATTTCACTGTGCTGCGGGGAGGGGGGGGGGGGGTCAAGGTCCCCACCAAAACTTAGACCAAACCTACGCCCTTGGATGTGATGTAAACTGACTTGAAACTGAAATTGGTTACGTTCTTCTCTCTGAACCTGATTGTTTTTGATCATAAAACATTGCGAGCCGACAAGAAGGATTAAATTACGGACAGAACAGAAGAGGAAGATCGAAGCTTGGAAACAATCCAAAGCACCCAGCTGAAACGTTTCTGAAGAAGAGCAAACCGAAAACGTAAATGAAAAAATAAAGATAAAAGGCTGAGCCAACTTTAACCCAGCAGAACGACGCTGTGTTGACAAGAGGAGAGGAAACACGACACGCAGCAGAGCATCTCTGGCTCAAAGCAGACGGAAAAATGCAGATCATTCAGTTCAGGCAGGCTGGGAAGTTTGAAGGAAGCGTCTCTGAAGATAATTAAATATTCTAAAAGGGGAAAACACTTAGCAATTACCTCTTTTATTATAAAATATTAACGTAAAAAATATTTCGGCTCTTCTCAAAACTGAAAACATATCAAAGCTTATTTTTTGTAATTGCTGAACAGTTTTGTTTTGTTCTTTTTGATTATTTATCTCTAGTGATGAGCTTCATGCTAATCTTTGAGTTATTTATTTCGAACAAGAAAACAAAGGAAATGTGTATAACCAAGAACAAAACAATTAGCTTACACTACTTTACACTTATTTAATCCTACCCCTTATCTCAATTTAATAAAATATATTACTTACTGATGCATTAATTATCAAAAATGTGTCATTAAAACCATGTTAATGTGCTAAAAAGCCAAAAAAATGAACTATATTACATAGACTAAATGATTACAAACTAATTCAAAACAAGACAAGATAATTTACTGAAACATAATAAAGGCCTGGACAGATTCTCCAAAATACGAATGTTATTATCCAATATGCAGAAAAAAACATGTTAGTGAATTAAAATTTACATCTAAATCTGCCAGGGGTATGAATATTTATGGCTCAACTAAATTTAGTCTGAGATTGAAAAGTGTCTTTAAACCACTGTGTGCAAAAATAAGTCAGTAGAAATAGCAGCCTGATGATTAAATTAAATTTAGTATTTTGTTTGTTTGCGCATTTGTATTCAGTTTTTTAAATAGACTTTTAATTCTGTCTGTTTTTCTTCAACCATAACGTCGTTTCACACCTGCACGTGTTTAGACCTGTTACTTCAATGACTTATTTAAGCAAACAGACAAACCAGAAAGTTCAGAGTAAGTCAAGAAAAATGAAAGAATATCCACTGGTCCAAAACAAGACAAATGCAGGAACAAGACTGTGAAGTTAAACAGAATATGAGAAAGAGAAACTTCACGCATCAATAGACATTTAGTCATTAGGAAGTCCAGACTATTACTAAGAATATGTAAATGAGTTGAGTAAGCTTCATTTGTAAAACCACAGTCAGGTTTTATATCTAACATGTCACATGTATAAAAGGAAGAACTTGGTCTTGGTACTTTTATGTGGAAAAAGTGACTAAACTCTTAACAATATCATATTTAAATATCACACGTGTCGTTTATTTGTCGAGAACAGAAGCAGTTAAGAGTTTAACAATACAATTATTTCTAGATTTTTAGTAAGCAGATAGCTTCAGGACCATTTTTGTGACCCTATAGTGTTTCAACTTGCTCAGAAATGTCAAACTCCAGTCCTCAAGGATCTGTGTCCTGCAGTTTTTAGATGTGCCACCAGGGGCGCACCTACATATTATTCAGGTGGATGCGCAAACATAAATCGGCGCCCCCCCCAACGAAAACACGTGAAAGGTAAAACTCGCTACATTTACATTTACGTGTGCGTGAGGTGAAGGAGTGTAAGGGCGCAGTGAAGTGTACACGAAGGCATCATCGGGGCGCCGCCCCCTCCAGACGGGGTTTTGACGGCCCCTCTGGTGCAGCGCCCCTACGCGTTGCATGCGCTGCATACCCACTTTTTGCGCCACTGTGTGCCACAGGTACAAAACACTGGAATGAAATGGCTTAATTACCTCCTCCTTGTGTAGATAAGTTATCCAGAGCCTTGCTAATGACCTAATTATTTTATTCAGGTGTGGTGCAGCAGATTCACGTCTAAAAGTTGCAGGACAGAGGCCCTTGAGGACTGGAGTTTGACACCCCTGACTCTGTCCTACGTGGTAATTGCTTGGACACCGTTGAAAACTGTAAAGAACCGAATGTAGGGTTCAGGATCACCTTCCAACAGGAAAACAACATAGAGTGAAAGTTACAGGAGAATGGCTTAGAAAAAAGTGTTTCATGCCTTAGAATGGCCTAGTCAAAGTCAAGGACCTAAATCCAGTTGGGGAAATTGGCTACCCCAGATTTTATTTCAAAGTATCAGCGTAAAGATGGCTGAATACAAATTCACCAATTTTCAGATTATTATTTGTAAAACTAAACTTTGAATCACCTTTTCTTTATTTTTTACCTCTTTGCTGGCTTTTGGTGACAATTTTAAATCAAATATCTTGCAGAAAATGTGGTTAAGTTCAACCTTGGCAAACCGCTGTATGTGTACAGCTATTATAGCATTTATGCACTCTAAAAATCAGTCACTGAGTAGGTCGGAAAACACTCTGATCATCTAAGGCACACTGCCCTGAATGTTTTAGGTATTTCCCTGCTTCAACACACATGATTTCAATTGATGGCTGATTAACAAGCTTTTTCTGAACTGCAATCATTTAAATGGGGTATGGTAAAGCAGGGAAACATCTGTGCATGGCAGTGCGCCTTGAGGACCAGGCTTGGGAAACACCGCCTTAGACTGCAAGTCCAGTCACCATCAGCAGCGAAGATTATCCTTTTCATTTTATCAGACCATATTTTCGTCACTCCAAAGAAACGGAGACAGAAATGAATGCAGTGCAACCAGCTAAACCACACGCCGTTAAATCAACATTTCACATTCCCAGTACAAGCGTGCCTATACGCAACAAGTCACACATGCAATCCTAGGGCCGTGTCCGGCGCGGCTTTCATTGCGCCGTGAAGTTCACGTATCGAACAACAATGGCCATGTGTTCGGTGTTGACTCACGGGATGCCTGAGCCTGTTGAGGGTGAAGTTCTGCTGCAGAGACCTTTGGTTCAGGATGATGTAGACGGGCACACCTCGGGAGGCGGCCGTGTGCAAGTCAAATATTATCGCGTTGTCTGTCAGCTGGTCCGTCACCACGGCGATTACCTGAAAACACACAGCAGGGTTTCAGAAACCACAACACACTGCCTCTATGTTGATATTAACCCTTCAATGCACGAATAGGATCCTTTGTGTCAGGAATTTTTTCCCCATTGTTTTTTATTTCTTAAGGCATAAAAAAGGTAGGTCTTTTTTTTTTTAAATGGTTTTAGGTGATCCATTGTAATTTTCTTCAAATACGAAGCTGTTATTTGAAAAATACATCAGCAGTATTGTTCTTTAGGGCTTATCTGATGTCACAATATTTTGTTTTTTACCTGCAAGAGTCGTCTAGAGTAGGAGAGACCGGGTAGGTTGACATGCTTTTTTTTGTCTGTCGGCCATATTGGATTTAACAAAACTAATTTCTTGCATTTACAGCTAATGGCCAGTAGTTGATGGTGTATTTTATGATGCAATAGTGTCCACTTTAGTGGTCTGTGTGCATTTATAACATAAAAATCCACAGAAGCACAAGAAAATAGCTTTTAGGAAGCTGTCCACTGTAGTGACCGATATGCATGAAAAGGTTAAATGTCGGCGTCAGATGCTTGTTAGTGAGCTACTATTTTAAAGAAATGCTTCTCACTGTGGGAATGTTTGTTTCCTTTGTGTTTTGGGGTGAGAGGTTAGAAGATGTAAAACTTTTCCTTTTTTGCAATCTTTGGATTTACTTTACTTTTGTAGATTGCCTTCTGTCTTTTAGATGAAATGTATGGAAATTGCTGCATTTATTTTGTCTAATTTTCATGCGCCATGCAAATATGACTTCGATTTAAGCTCCGTGAATTAATGCAAACGCACTTTGAGTTAAAACGTATCTAAAAGTGTAAACTTCAACTTTCATTATGTAAAAAGAAATTTAGATAAAATCATTTTGGAAAGTTTTATTTTAAAGTTTAGAGTTTTCTCCCATCTTTAAAGCTGCAGAATTTTTTTTTTTACATATTTGTTAAAACTATCTTTATGCAGCATAATATGAGACAGACAATCTGATAACACTGAGCTCCTCTACCTTCTTCCCCATGTGGTCTTACTGTTTGCAGCTTTAACTGTCACCCTCAAAATGCTTACATGTTGACACCAGAGTCATTATGACAGTTTAGGGGTTAAATAGTAAAAAATTAACCCAAACGGAACCATATTTACTCCCATGATGCTTTGTTTTCAGAATAACATTCACATACCGTTTTGGCTGCTTGTAAGTGTCGCCTGATGACCTCTCTGATTTGCAGGTCTCCCTCAGCAGGATGGCTGGAGTGGACTGTGACGCTGTTCTTCGGAACCCCAGCGGGTTTCTCCGGCCAGCCGAGCTCCAGGTTGGGGACCGGGACGTCCCATTGGTAGGGGTCGTAGGTGGAGCAGATCTTCTCCGAGTCGACGCTCCTATCGGCTCCGTTCTGGTCTCCCACCAGCGGCTCGTGGAAGTGATAATTCTGAGCCCAGCTGCTTATCCGACTCACCTCTTCAGGAGATAAGAAGTAGCTTGAAAGATCCGGGCCGATGGAGCCGTAGAAGGCCTCAGGTCCGCTGTCAAGGAGCCTCTCCACGGCTTCGCGCTCTCGCTCAGAGTGGAGGAACTGAGGCGAGGTCTCGTCCACCGGCAGGAAAACCACATTCTCATTCAGACTCTGCTCCTGGGAGTTCGACATGATTCCAGATGATGCCTTCACTGTCCCTTCAAATCATTTCCACCTAGAGAAAATCTGGTCTTCCTGTTCACAAAAGGTCATGCTACGTCCAGGCTGTCAATAAATGTCCAGGCTCAGTCATCCAGTATTGAGGTCTTCACTTGTGTGAATTTTACAATCTGTCCAGAGGGCGTCGGATATCTCAGTCTCCACGGTTCCTCTTCAGATGAAGGAAAAACATTAACCACATTTTACAATCTCCAGCAGCTCCGTCTCCATAAACAGAGGAGCAGAAACATCCGCGAGTCCAAATGACAAGTAAAAAAGACTCGCAGCATTCCTCCTCACCTGCTGTGCTGCTCTGGGTGTAAGAGCTGAAGTGCTGCCGGTGAGCTTGTGTTTCGTCACCAGTCCCTCCCCTTGGGTGAGTTTGATCGCACTCCTGAAACTCCTCCACTCCTTCCTGCTGACATTGTTCTCAGATTCCAGACATTCAGTGCAGCTGACACATGGCTTCGCGGTGTGAGACACCCTGTCATCGCCCAATCCCTTCAGTCTCCACAGCAATGCAAATACGTTTCATGTCATTCAGACTTTTTCACATTTTGCACAACTCTTCAGTGGAGTTCATGGGGTTTTATGGAAAAGATCAACACAAATGGGCACTTCATTGTGAATTGGAAGAAGGTTTTTAATATACTTTTTCTTGCACATAAGATTCTGAAAAGTTTGGAATTCCTTTTGCATTTAACTTTTTTCAGACTGATATTCAGTTTTACACCCAAACTGACAGACTGAGCCGAGAAATGTGCTGAGATTCACAGGTGGGAGAATCTGTTGAGATGATAATCATTTGCTCCTTAGTGCCTGACTTAATATCATGTAGATTAACAATAGATATTTATTGTTCATTTGAATGATACACCTACAGAATGATGCACCCAATTCACATCATTAGGTATGATGCGATTTAAGCATCATACCTAATGATGCTTAAATCATTAGGTATCATTAGGTATCATCATACCTAATGATTCGCATCATTAGGTATGATGCGAATTAACCACATTAGGCACATACTGTAAACATTCATCCATCCAATGTGTGCATTCATGTCTAGCGGTGCAGGGCTGCATGGAGGGCTGGACTATCTCTTCAGGGGTCGTTTTTGCACCCTGGACACTCTGCAAAGCCATCAGAGAGCAACATAGAGACACACAGAACAAGCAGCCATACACAGTCCCTTCTTAAGGCAATTTAGAGTGATTAAATAACGTGTTTTGGACCTGTGGAGTATGTCACATATGCAGGGGGAGAACATGCAAACTCCATGCAGAAAGACCAACATGGATTCAAACCAACAACCTTCTTCAACAAAATCCCTTTCCTGCACAATCGCAGAGGCTGCTATTTCATTGCAATTAAAAAAACAGTTATAAATTGTTTTTGAATAATCACTTTGCTTCACACTCCCAGGTACAGGTATCACCTTTATTCATCAAAGAAAAAAATGCTCAACTGTTAACTAGTTCACATTCCAGCCAGTAGGTGGTGACAAAACTCCTATTGGGATCCTGGGAAAAGGAAACATAAGGTTCTTAGTTGGCGTTTGTGATCTACACCTTGAGTCAGAACCAGTTTGATGCAAATTTTCAACTCTTGTCCGAAAGCGGTTTGTCCTGCACTCTACAAATTATGAGATGTCCCATGTAGCGTTTTCCCTGGAGCTATGTAGGAAACACAGCAAACAATCGTGACAAACAATCTGGTCAGCACTGATGGTAAGACAGATTGAGTTTAATGCAGAGTATTAAACTGATGCTGCACAAGACTTCCCTGGGAGGAGGTTGACTTTCCACCAAGAGGTCACCAGTAAACACACAACCAGAGAACTAATAAAAAACATAAGTATTAGATTGGCTCAAAGCCCAGACGTAAATCAATCAGACTTAAAACTTGATGTTCAAAGAGGCGCTCCTTCAAATCTGACCAAGCTTGATCTGTTTTGAAAAGAAGATTAAGCAAAAGATTCAGTCCCAAGTTGTGCAAAGCTGGTAGAGATGTACAGACTTGCAAGTGTAATTACAATGAAAGACCGGAGCTTAATACAAATACATGACGTGTAATTTTCCTTTTGTTTCATTGATGCGCTTTGTCTTGATTTCTCACTCAAAAGCCTTTAAAGCACATTTATGTTTGTGGCTATAGTGTCACAAAAATGTCTAAATAATTTTATGAGACATTTTTTTAGAGAGTACTGCGTTGGATGTTTGGTTTCTGCTGGTTTCTCTCTCCACCTCTCCTAGAGGTGTGTGAGGTTTGAACAATATTTCCAGGTATCTGACGTTCACCTCACAGTTATCCTTTCAGACTGGTTCGGCCTGACGGATGGGTTAACAGGCAACATTTTACCTGGTAACTGTTGCGAGGCAGCCTTCCTCTCTGCAGGCAACAGGTGCAACCACATCGCTTTCTTTTTGATTTAGTAGGAAATACTTATTACACCAAACCCACGCAAAGGCCATTCATGGCAAGTGGCTTCCTTATTTGTCCCCAGTCAGTTCTGCAGAAAAATGGTGAGGCCATAGTTTGACAAGATAAACAATGAAAGCCACGAATGAGCTACAGATTAAAACTCAAAGAGAAAGAGTCTCGTACAGCTGCTTAGTGCCATATTCTTGCACAAAATGAATCCAAATGCAAATTTTAGTCCCATTAACACAGAAACCCTCTCCAGTAAAGGAGAGATCTCTCAACGATGTGCTTCTTTGAAAATATTAAAATAAGCAATGTGAGTGCTTCAAAATGATCCCAAACAATGATTAAAAACAGGTTATGAGTTTATTCTTTTCTTTCATAATGCTTCATATTACACAATGAGCTTAGAGCTCAAATAATTTCTGAGATGCTATCAAGATAATTTCACCATACAGGAGAAAAAAATAAAATAAAATGCTTCACTCCTGGATATTAAACCTCGTTCTATTTAAAGATTCTCTGAAAACAGCTCCCTCTATGTATTTATCTCTTCTTGCCTCACTGCTTCTTTCGCAGATGGACGTACAGGACTCCACTGACGAGAAGCAGAGGGACGCACAGCCACGCCAGGATGACGCAGAAGCCAAAGCGTCCATTGCTTGGATCTTTGGAGTTACTTAGAATCTCCTTTCTGTGGAAGGTGAAGATGAGGCAAGCGGCAAAGTCTGTAAAACCTGCAAGAATAAAAAACCCCGTCATATTTATTGACACGCTACAGAATCTACCACAGCGCCTGAATCCAACACTAATGATTTGGCTGCAACAATGGTTATTTAATTCAGCATTTGATAAAACTTAAGATTATAAAGATAATGTTAAAAAGGTAATGTGGCTCAAATGTTAAAGTCTTTAATCATGACACGTATGATAAATGATTTCAGGCAGTTTTCCCAGCTTTAATGTGACGTAAATTATTTGCAAAGCCAACAAATCTTTGGGATAAAGGCGTAACAACCTGATTGCATAAGTGTGTACGCCCTTAAACTAATAATGTGTGGAAGCACCTTTTGATTCATTCGGTCTTCTTTGTTGACTTGGTAATATTTACCAATTCTGCTTCAAAGTTTCTCCACATATCAGATTGAGAGGAGTTTGAGTTCATCAGACAGCTAAGCTTGGCTTGTAGCTTATCTTTAGATGAAACTCTATCCTTAATCCAGAGAATACAGGCGACTAATGTCACAAAATACAGACAAAAACTCCTTCATCTGTTTATTTTTATTGTTCATGCACTCAGTGACGTACTTTATGATTCTTATCTCCAAATCGTGATAGATATAACTAGCAGGAAATTTACTTGTTTTGCTGTAAACCTCCCTGACCAGTTTCCATCCTTTCCTTGTATCAGTTTTAGAGAAACATTCTGTCTTAGCAGTTTTGATTAATATCTTTTTCAATCACCAATAACTTAGTCTTCACTGTATCATGGTTCACATATTTACATCGTATTGCCAAATGCTTTTGCTCATCTGCCTTCAGACACATTTACCAAATTCAGTTTGTTTAAAAGTGTGGTCTGGAATATTTCTTAGCTATTTTTCCAGAGGTCAGACACTGATGTTGGATGAGACATCTTGGCTCTCATCCAATACACCAGGCCAGTCAAATTCTTCTATGGGGAAATTTTTCTGCCATAATTTGACTGCACACATTTTCAGTTTGAAAGCAGGACTTCATGTCTTTCTTCTCAAAACTTGTAATGCTTGTACTCAAAACTTCTGCTCTCTTTCAAATATTTTCTGTGCTTTCTTGGACCTTTCTCCTCATGCTCAAACCCTGTCTCTGCTCGGATCAAACCTTTCTGCTCGGATCAAACCTTTCTGCTTGGATCAAACCTTTCTGCTCGCATGCAAATTCTTTTCTGCTCTTTCGGAACCAAAAGTACCGTCGCCTGGCAACCTCTCAGCCAATAGAATGAAAGTGTTGTACTGGGTGCGTTTGTTTCCTTCCAGTTTGGTGCCTGACGATATCTGTGCTCTCGACTTGCGGCAGTAAAATTCCCCCATATTCTTCCACACCAATATCATGTCTTTATATACATTTCTTTATGAACTTGTGCGCTGTCATTTTAAAACAACAGAAGGCAAATTGTTTCTACAAAGTTGGAACAATGGGATTGATTAAAATACCTAAGTAAGTGTGCAATGAAAACATGTAGAGAGGAGTCTGGGTACTTGTAAGGGATATGGATATTTCTCCAAGTGCCTGTTTAAAAGTAAAAAACTTTTTTGAGCTTTATATCATAATATTGATATAACATAGGAGCCAGGTGTGGTGAAACAGGAAGACAGCTAAAAGCTGCAGGATTGAAATTTGACACAACGGTCTTAAAAAGACAGAAGCTCAATTTCCAGGCGTCAAATTAAGTCATATTTGGTATATACAGCATTTTTACAACAACTGAAGCTAACACAATTACTTGATTGTGCTATAAAAGGCCCTATGTGACTGGAAAATACAAAAAAAAAAAAAAAAAAAACCAGAACACCAATATCAGCCATATCTAAAGCATTCATAATTATTTTTAAAATGTCTGATCTGGTCACTTTATCCCCTGAAAAATTCAGATATGGGAAGATGAGCCTGTTGTGTGAACGGGGCCTTTTGCCAGACAGAAAAGCACGATTTGTTCCTCTAAACAGCCTTCTCCTCTGCTCCAGAGGACTGATCTACATTCCCACTTGGTGACGTAAGTTTTGGATGCAGCTGCTCGTCCAGACCTCATTCCACATGGAGTTTGTCTGCAGCCACTGGCTCTGCAGAAGGCTGGTGACCTCTGAACTCTGTGTGCTGCAGGATCTAGGATCTTATACATACTTAATGGCTTAGTTTTTGACATTAATCTCTTCTACTTTGCTATAACACTAACAGCCGACTGTCAGTTTAGTAGCAAGAAAACTCAAGACTGGACTTTTTGCACAGTTAAAAACTTAATTTAATTATTTGGAGGCTTGAGCAAATATGTGTGTTAAATAAAATAGAGCAGAAATACAAAGGGGAAATTCAGGTGTAACAGAAGCATCAGGTATAAAGGCTCACACAAAAAAGAGTTACTGAAGTGTTAAAAGCAGTACATAAAAAAACAATATTGGCAACAATAATAGTGATGATAATATACTGTACAAAACTGTAACAGAAAATACTGTGTGGTTCTTAGAAACACTCGCGATCCAAGGGATGTGCAACTGAGCCGGATCACTTTTACAAAAATGTACATATTGTGCATATGTGTTGAACATTGAAAAAATAAACTATTTTCAGAGAAAATGTGTGGAAATGTTATTTTAAAATGAGTAAGAACTGGGCAGGTGATTGAGCAAACGTCATCATGTATGTAAATACTTAATGATTTTGTTGGAAGCAGCGTTTCTTTGTCCTGACTGATACATTTGTCGAGTATTTCTTTTTATCCCTTTGATCCTTTCCAAAGTCCAAGAAAATCTGACTCAGATATCAGAACTTCATTTAAAGTTAATCAGATTCCTTAAAATTAATCTCAGATTTGTTTGTGTTAAGTTTAATCGTACATGTTGATGTCAAACAGGTTTTAAAACAATTTGTTATTGTTTTGAGATCCACTCTATATCTTTAATATTTACTAAGATAAAGTCATAAAATTACCTGCGAATGCCTGGCAGAGGCCTGTAAAGTAGAAGAGACGTCCCTTGGACAAGAAGATGAGCTGACCCAGAAAAACCAGGAGAGAGACGGACGAAAAGACCACAGACAGGATCATGAGGGCCTGAACGGACTGGAGCCAGTCTGGGAAAAGTGGGGGGGGGGAAGAAAAGGAGTGTTAGACAGAACAATAAACACAATATTTATTCAAAAGAAGAATCTAATTTGTATAAGTTGAGTAATTTGTTGATATTTTACCGCTTTCGGTGGCTGCTGCACAAACCCAGGTTTGCGTGGAGTTCGTGTAGAAGCAGTTGTGCCAAAGGTCAGTGATTTCTGTCTCTGTCCAAACCCACCAGGACTGCAACGATGAAACCAGTTAGTTAAAAGCTCTGGACTGCATGTCTCCTTTTGTAAAAGCAGAATGTATGATGGCGCCCTCTAGTGTTTAAACAAGGATAGAGCACATTCAAACTAATTCTCCATCCAACCTTTTCCAGTGTGGCGATGAAAAGCATGGCCAAGCTGACCAAATGCAGGACAGTCACGGATACCAGCAGACACACCATGGCTGTTTGCAGCACAATACGTCCTGCGGCCAAGCAATCAAAACAGAAGAAACTATTGTTTAACCATTAAATAATTTCCAGCAGACACACTTTTACCAATGATAAACATTTTATTTTTCCATGTTTTAAAATGCAGAGAGTTAATTTGTGGCTCCTGAGGAAACTCAGCTCTTTCATCATGCAGCTTTTCACCTGTGATGAGGATCTTATTTATCAAAGCACAAGAAAGAGAAGTGGAGGTGAGGCCACTTTCTGAGGCAAACTTTGTCACTTCTTAACTCATGCAACAAACAAACATAAAACTTTTTCACCACAGATGTTGGATGAAGTGATTCTGTTAAGGTTGGTAATCTTCTGCTATATTTAACAACCAGAAGGCACAGGAAATGTTTTTAAGGCTTATGTCATGCTGCTAAGACTAATTTAATAAAAAACTCAACAAAACCAGGATTTTGATTTATGAAAATTAAGTTAATTAATGTCACATATATTTAAAAGTCCCTGCAGGGGAAGAAAAGGCTGTATTCACTCAGTTCTGCTTTTCTGTTGTGAATTAAGGGAAATAAAATTCTATATTTAAATAATGACGTTGTAATATAAATGACGTGTTCAGATGCAGCAAGTAAAATAAGTATTGAACATATCACAACTTTTCATTTTAAACATATTTCTCAATTACACATTGACCCAAGTAGTGCATGAATGAAAAGAAACCAAAAATAAATAAAAATCTGAAATTAAGTTATGTGTAACAATATGAAATGACACAGGATTTAAGTATTAAATACTTAATGATTTTCATTTAATACTTTGTATTTGGTAATGAACAGCTTCAAAACATGGAGGAACAGCTCTGCACTGAAAGCTCTGCATCTTTTTTGTTATTTTGACCATTTCTCATTTAAATAAATGTTACATTTTTGCTTAGAATTTCAGAGACATGTCAGTAGTTTATAGAATAAAAGAACAATGTTCTTTCTACTCAAACATTTACCTACAAATAATAAAATCAGAGAAACCGATTATTTTAAGTGGTCTCTTAATTCTTTCCAGAGGTGTATATTTACCTATATGTTTTTAGTTGTGATGGATTTAATTATCCTTTCAGCTGCAGTTTGTCCAAAAAGTTGCAGGCAGTGAAAAATAACATTTTTAATTAGCTAGCCAGCCGTCGTCTGATTATGATAAAAGTGAAAGTACCGTAACCACATTTAGATTTAAAACTTGCTCCTCTTCACTTATCTGAAATAAATGCACCATGTTGCAAGTGTACACCCTAATATTTGGACTGTTAGTAAAACCTTTAGCTGATAGAAATGCATCCATTTTTACCCTGATCTCTGGAATTACTTTCAAATAAATCCTGACATTCAGTGTTAATGTTTAGGATGGAATATGGACATAAGCATCAGTTCATTGCTTCTTCTTCTTGCTAAACTTTTACATTCCAGTTAGAACAAATTGATTTGTGATAAAGCAACACAGTACGTTGCCATTGTCAGTGTAACGTATCCACAGTAAAACTCTAGACAGGGAGGCTTGATCCTTCCATGTGCTGTGTTATTGTCAGGAAGTGGTCAGAGGGAAATGTGTTTGAACGACTCTTTGACTATATGCAGATGTAACTTTGGAGTCTTACAAATGCAAACCAGTCATAAATACACAAAACCGTCATTCTACTCGTGTAAAACACTCAGTCCAAAGCTATTTTAGGACATTTAATTACGTCTGCAAGCTCTCTGGTTAAAAATATGCAATGATCTATTTTGGTGTATGTAATCTAATGTGCGCCAGGCTGCTGCAAAGAGAAAAACTTACCGTTATGTTCAGAGCAGCAGGATATAAACTCCTGGATCCTCTGATGGTTCAGCTGCTGTTCTGCTGTTTTCCTCTCGTCTTTCTTCTGCGGAGGCGTTTGGGAAAATTAACTTGAAGAAAAGAGTGCAGAGGAGGAATGCAGAGTTGGGCATAGGAGGGGTTCTCTACACCCATTTCCTCAAAAACGTTTCCCTGCCCTCCCCCTAAGAGCTGCGGTCAACAGATTTCTGGTGCTGTGTTGGGCAACTGTACCAGATATATAGCGTTTCCCTGGTGATGCATAAACACACAAATTAGTGACCAACACTGTATCCAACACAGCAAAATACTCATTGTTTGATTTTCCATTGTGAACTGGAAACACAAGGATTGCAAGAACAGGATTTACTACATGTGGAAGTTGTGCTCCATTTCTGCAAATGTCTTCTTGGTGTCCGTCCAGCTGTTCATAAAAGCTACAACTTCCTCCATGTGGCAGCTGGGAAAGAGACAGGAAAAAGCAGATTACTTTTGATCGCTAATGAGCAGGAAGTCTCAGACCACCCAGAGCACAAAACAACAGCTGAAGAAATTCTGACTTAAATCAAATAAAAGTTTCACTTTTTATTATTTAAGTTTCATTCTTTCTCTCTAAACAGTCTTTTTTTTTATTTAATTGACATTGACTTACATTTGGGTGTGTTGATATGCTTGATGTATAAAATTTGCCAATAATATATGATGCATCTCAAGCTGTAAAGAAAATACTTCCAAACTACAACACCAGTGATACAGACAGAGTATACAAAGTATTTAAAAACTGTACTCAAGTAAGAATAGCACGACTTCAACATACTTTTATTCAAAGTAAAAAGTAGCCGGTCAAGAAATTACTCAAGTAAGAGTAAAACAGTATTTGGTAAAAAAAAAAAAAAAAAAAAAAAAAAGAGAAAAAAATCTGCTTGAGTACTGAGTAACTGATTAAATTATTAATCATTCAATATTTAAAAATTACATCATCAGAGTAAAGTTTAGTGGAGATTTTGGTGTTTTAAGAACCAAAAGGACAATAATTTATCCAGAATAAGGCAAAGTAAATTTTTTCCAAGTTTCTTTCAGTATAAAACTTATGAAACGTCAACAAAACCTCCAGCTGTGTGTCTGTGTCTGGTGATTTTCTGGTTAAAACATGTTTGTTCTTCATTCAATGGGAAGAGAAATCAGAAATTTTACTCAACTAAGAGTAAAAATACTTCAGAATAAAATTACTCAAGTAAAATTAAGAGGTACAGGTTAGTAAAAATACTCATAAAAGTATTTTTTTTTCAAATAAGTTACTCAAATAATGTAACTGAAGAAATGTAACCAGTTACTACCCATCTCTGAATATACTGCCAACTCACATCCTTTGTACTTTTCTACATTTTGCCCCTTTACAGCCACAAACTTCCATGTAAACAAACACAAAGTCACTCATAACTGTGAAATGTGATTTATATTCAGTGCCCTTTACTGTTTTACACTTAAATCCAGTGGAAGGCACAGAATATAATATAAACATCTTTCATTGTCCCAAAGTGGGGAGGTTTTGGTGTAGCAGCCAGTTAAAGTTAAATTAAAGTGACATTCAAACTATAAGGTAAATGAAAAACAAAACATGAAATAAAAGAACTGAAAAAAGAAAGAAAGAATGTTTTAGGGTGGTGTGTGCATTTTAAATGATATGGCACATTTAAATACTGCTCTGCATTTTAAACTCCAAATGTTTTTAGCTTTCTACTCCTGTAAGGCTAATCTCAATAGTCATAATAACACCGGTGTGATGTAAGGTAATTACAAATGATGCTAATTTTAGCAGGTATGTTACACATATAGTGTAGCTGAGGAATGATAAAGTACAGTTGTAGCACACTAACGGCAAATTTACAGTATAGTTATTATAAATAGTGTACTTAGATTAATAGAAATGTGCAGCTGAGTTGAATAATTTAAAAAATGCACAAGATGTGCATGTATCTAGATAGAAAAAAGTTACAGACTATTTACAAAACTCAGAAAAACTTTGCAAATATCAGCTGGAATGTGCAGGGAGCAGTGGTGTTACAAAGTCTAACAGCTGCTTTGGGCTGCGATGCAGCAATCTGTCACTGAAGGAGCTCTGCAGTTCAGCAGCAGCTTCTTATTTGGAGTGGGAGACGGTGACGCTATGTAGCCAGAGTCCTACTGTTTCCCACCACCACCAGCACTGAGTCAAGAGGGCATCCGAGGACAGAGCCTGCCGTGGGCCCCTCTCACATCCCTGAGCTCAGACAGGTGGTCAGTCCCACAGGTGAGGTTCAGAAAACCTCACCTGCACACAGAGACCCCACTTTCAGGAATCAACGTTAAATGTTTTCCATGTGTTGCTTGCTTTTCTTCTCTGGAAAACACACCAGCTATGAATCTCAGGCTCTGAAAGGAGTGAAGGGATTACTTACATCCACAAGGGGGCGTCCTGAACTGTCTTACACCAAACACTGAGTGGGAAAGAGAATTAAACCTAACCATGGTTATTGTTTTAGCATAATGTAGAAAATATGACATTTAGTTACACACAGAAAATGTGCATTTTAACTCTATTTTTGGTTTATGATAGTATAAAAATATAAAAAAATAAGCTCTTTGCTTATATTCTGTATTGTTCAATGAACTGAGAGACTGCTGTGATTTTCCCCTCCATGTATGGGAAGCACTGCTGCCATGACGCTGTGACAGAAAGTTCTTAGGGGGTGAACTTTTGTCTTGCCTGTTAATTTGATCACTATGTTGTTTTATGCAACCACTGCACATTATCAGTTCAGCTTTACATATGCTGGATGTTGTGCATATTATTCAAACTGGCAACACATCGCCCTGTGCACATCATCCCCACCCTGGTGGCAGCTTTATTCTGTGGGCCTGCTTAGCAAAGACACAAAGCTGGTCAGAGCTGATGGGTAATGGAAGAGAAACCTGGACTGGAGCAGATGCTCACTTTCCATCAACAATGAAACAGAACAATGATGTATGTATCAGTGTTCAGAACTAAAAGACTATAGCTGGACCTACACATTATATTTATACATGAGCTTCCATCTAACTGAGGCTTTTTGCATGGTGTGGAAATAATAATAATAATAATAATAATAATAATAATAATAATAATAATAATAATAATAATAATAATAATAATAATAATAATAATAAAACTGTCTCTTGATGTGCAAAGCCGAATTCGATTAAACTCAGTTCCGAAGAGAGTTTTAAAAATATCTTAGGTATTATCGCCCATCCCTTTTGGGTTCTTGTTTTGGTTTTAGTTAAGTTGTGGAAGAAAAAAAAGGTAGGAGAAATTATCAACACGTCACCCAAACAGCGTGACGTACCGAACAGTTTGGTACCCTATGACGCCTTCAGGGACCACCGGACAAATCACTGCGGTTCAAACTTTATATTGCTCTCTTGCTGTCATTACTACCACAGAACGAGATTATATATACTTTACATATTCGTCTCATACCATGGTGATGGATTTTAGTTTAGATTTCAAGTTTTCTTGTCATCACATGGGACTTTTAGGGCTGTAGTTACTAAATCCTACGTTCGGGAGTACATTGAACGCATCTCTCGGTCCGAGTTTATAACTGTTGACCGACGGAAAGAGAAATCAACTTCTCTTATGTTTATCGTTCTTCTGAATCTCGGTGTTCGTTATCATTTGTGTAGTAACTTGGTCGTTTATTTTTGTTTGTTTTTTGGACAATTCCAAGAAAAGGGCGTCTTTGTTTACACACATCACAACTCAAAGTTGTTTCTCGATTCAGGACTGGACTGATGGCTCGAGCAGAGGTACTGAAGATTTATTTTTTCTTAATAGCTGAAAGAGCCGAAACGTAAAACTTTTAAGACGCAGCAGCTCTCCTGAAAGCACGGTTCTCCGCAAAAACCAGAGCAGAAGCTTCACATGGTGTGAATTCACCTTTGTACTTCGTTTTCGGATCCATCCAGCTGAACTTTGCAGACGATCTCAGCCGCGAAAGAAAACAGCGACTCCAAAAGCTAACAGTTCTCACCGCAGCCCTTAATAGGGCCATCAAAATAACACCATTTTTAGAAACGTTTTTGTCGTTGTTGTTTTAAAAACAAAAATCGTCCACGTCCATTTAGAAAAACACAAACTTAAAAGTGAAATAGTCTAATCATTATTTAGCAGAAACAAAGATGAAGTATATGCAGTGTTTGTAGTGAAGATATAAACAACAGACGAATGTTTTAGCCTTTAGTGAACACAGTAAGAACTTTAAACGTGCATATTTTTGGAGTTTAGATTCAGCACGTTAAATAGTTATTTATCCATTTATGCTGCTTTGCTGATGACTTGCTGTCATATTTATAGGACGTCTGGAGAAGTTTGAATTTTTCTTTTGCATTGTCTAAAAGTTATATCCACCTGTTTGACCATGATCATCCATCTATCCAATTATCTATCAAATTCCTGCTGCTAGCTCAAAGTGAATTTTGTTTTTATATTTTAAAAATGACCCCTGAGAGATTTTTAAATTTGTGCCTGAAAACGTAAAAAAGATTGAAAATCAAGACCCTATAACAACATATTTTCTAAAGCGCTTTACATGACTAGAAGGAAAAATAAAACAATAAAATCACATTGCAGTGACAAAATGCAAGGATAAACAATGTTCCAGTTAATATTAATCAAAGGCATATCTAAGCTAAATGGATTTAGCCTTAATTTAAGGAACTCTGTGTTTAATGGGTTTTCTAGAAGTGTGTTCCAGATTAGTGAAGTATAAAAGCTGAATGGTGCTTTTTATCGTCGTGTTTTGGAAGATGTTTATTTCCTTTGTGGATTCTAATTCATTTCAAGAAGCTAAAATCAACACAAGCTCTACAGGCATAAAAGTGCTGCCTATGGCTTCACATAATCCTGTCTGTGCTTCTTCTCCCAGGAGCTGGAGCAGATCGTGACGTGGCTGACTGAGGAAGGTCTTGCACCTGAGGCCTCCAAAGAGGCTCAGCTGGCTTTCCTGTGGCGTACCTTCCTTCACACACGCAGCTGCCTGGACAGCGTGACCAAGGATCTGGAAACAAAACGCTCGCAACATTTCGCAGAGATGGCAGAGGTAGATTATCACTGCTTAGCTAATCGGCGCTGTCTGGGGCTGTAATGATGAGCAAGGCGATCTTTTTGTCTGCAAGGTACGCAAGTCCTTGGAGCAGATCAAAATCTTCACAGAGCAGAAAGACGTTTTGGCTCAGGAGATACAAGATGAGAACGAACAGCTCAGAAAGCAGCTGCTGCACCTCGTTTCACTGCAAGGTAGGACTTTCACTTGCACTTTGTGTAAAAGTTTGAGTAACTATAGGCAGCTGACAAAACCTCTGGCAGTGGCTCATACTGACTGCAGTATGAGCCACTTTCTGCTTCCTTATCTATTTTATGTTCTTAATAATTAATTAAATGTAGCACTTTATTGATGTGCTGTCTCTGCTATCAATATCTGTCTTCATGTAACACCAGGTCACCAAAACACTTTCAACCCCAGAAATGTAATAATCATGGGTTAAATTACATCCGCCTCTCCGACTCCTTTCTTCCAGATTCCCAGATAAATGAAGTTGCTAAAATGTTGTACCAGCAGGGCCTCACTGAGCTGGTTCACAGCTCCCCCAGTGAGCAGGTGGCGTATCTCCTGGTGGAGAGGGCTTCCCTGCTTGAGACCAATCAGGATCCTAGCGATGGAGACCCAGAGAGTCGACTGAGGACCAACGCAGAGCCACTGAACCCCGACATATGTGCGGTTGGTGAAAGAATAGAACCAAAACTATTACTTTCGTGGTGTAATTTTTAAAGTCTTCACAGATAAAAACTGTCAAGGTAAAAAAGAAAAAGTGAGATTTATTGGGAGTCGAATGTGTTTTTATCTCAGTCCAGTGTTGAGACTCTAATGAATTCTGCTGTACTGGTTTGCAACCTGACCGTTATAAACATTTGTCTATGATGCTGATTAAGACCAAGCAGTAAATTCACATCAGTTTTTGAAGACTCTGCATGACAGGTGCATTTCTGAACCGATTTTAAGGCGCTTTAATTGCTTTTTGAAAGTAATTAGACGATTCAGGTCACCTGAGAAAGATTATTGTAACCATTTTGTGTAAAACCTTAAACTAAATGTTGGATTGAATTTGCTCACTGGAGCATTCATCTTTAGAACATCTCTATTTTTCTTGAAGCTTTATTTTTGTTTGGTTTTGTTGCATTTTTAATATGATCTAAGCCCTTTTTTTTTTTTTTTTTTTTTTTTTACAATTTTATAAAACGGATTTTTTTGTCCAGTTCCTATTTGTTTTTCTTACAGTGAAGTAAAATCTTACAAATTTAGAATTGTAATATTTGTGCATAATTTCTTCTTTACAATATATACTTATCACATACTCTATTTCCTCAATTTATGTATCATTTAGTTGTATTTGCTTAGTAATTATTTTACTGTATCTGTAGTAACATGAACATTTTGTTTGCATAATTAAGCTCTTAGCCCCTTTAAAGCACTTTGCATTTGATTGATTGAACAATAGGTTGCAGCGGTTAAGTTAATATGTTTTTCTTTTTTTTTTTTATAATTATGTAAATAATTTCTGGTATTAATTGTAATTTTGCAGCCCGCCCACAAGAGGTCGCCACGACCTTTACAAAGCTCCTGGAAGAAACTATTTGGACTCCATAAGACTTTGCAGAGCAAGCACACCTTCGTACCTGTACGTATACGAGCTTCTATATGCAACGCTAAGAAAACGTGTTTAGCTCTCTTACAGATTTCTTCTGTTTTTGCTTCTGTGTTCCCTTTAAAAATGCGAGAGAAAAAAAAAATCACGTGAAGAAAACTTGTGTAAATACAAAATACAGTTTTAAAATTGTGATTTTAAAATAAGTGGGAAACAAAACTATCCAAACCAAGTCAGCTCTATATTAAAAGCTAATAGCTCACTAAAGCTAAAACCAGGATTTGATGAGTGTTTGGGGGATGTTTCACAAAGTTGGTTTGGATAACTTTCTTTTCTCAGAACATTTGTCCAATATTACAGTTTTTTCAATTACTTTGGTGCATTTGTCAGAATAGAACTGTAATTCTCGAAGCTATTTGCCCAATCTTCATATTATTGTGTCTCTCATGCACATCAAGAAAAGCAGTTTCTCGTTTCTTTCAACCAGTTGAAAATGCTTTGATATATTCATGAAAGTGATTATGTACAGTTCTCTACTTTTTCCTACCTTCTCTGTTGCTTTTGTCATGTTGACTAAAATGTGTAGTTATCTCTTGAATCATCTCAACCTAAGCAACATTTAAGCAAAAGTCTTAACATGCAAAGGTGTCATAACATGTTGGGCATATTTCTATACTTCGTCATTAGCCTTTTCTTTCTAAGTCTGTCCTGAGTTGCTCCCAGGTGAATCTTGACGTTCTCCAAATGTGTGAGGCATCTGCTCAATCAAAGATCAACCGGTTTTCTGAAATGGCTCAAAGTTGCACCTCATGAACCATCAACTGGCAAGTATATAGATTATAGAAATAGTGGCTGATCAGACCACTGCTGACACACAAGGGGTAATTTAAACATACAAAAACTTAAACAAATACTAATCAATACAATACCAAATCTTTAAATTAAACAAGCATTAGAATGAAACTACCACATAGTAGAAACATTAAAGAAATGGTCAAATTAAACTAAAGAAAACCAACTTTCCTCGTCCCCTGGCAAACAGATGGAATAACCCGCTGAGGAGGTTTGCCAGCCATATAAGGACGTCAATTAGCTGGAGCTCTTCTGTGACCCTCCAGCAGCAGCTCCAAAGGAAACTGGTAACTCAAAACAAAGAAATTAATTTGTTGCATTTAACAAAAAATATAAAGAACTGTCAAATAAAGTTAAATAAATGTGTGCACTGCAAATAGTTAACTAAAAAGTCAGGCTAATGAAACTAATTTTTAAAAATAAAAATCTAAACTATTCACTAATTAATATCTAAACTAATGTTAAGGATAAACAAAAAAAACGATCACCATTGAGGTCTGTGTGACAGTAGGGTCAGCTGTCACAAGAATGATTTGAGAAATGCACCAAAGCGACTGAGAAAATCTGCAAAATATCTTTACTGATCTTGTATCAGCACTGTCACACTAAGCAGCAGTGTATTCTGCATGCACTAACAAACTGTGGAACTGCTTTTTCACAAAGCACCAGCATGCATCTCCTGCAGGCAGGAGATGCACCAGCATTAAGAAACTCAAAGCACCAGCATGCAGGAGATGCATGCTGGTGCTTTGAGTTCCTTAACGCCATGTTTTGTCTTTTTTTCAGTGATACTAATCTTGTACACCAGCATCAGATAAACTTTGCATGACCTGAAGTTCAAGCTCCACTCGTGCATATTTCTCCAGATCGTATCTCAAGGTGTTCTCTCCGTCTCAGTTTTTTTTAAAATATATTTTTAGTCACATTTTTTGTTGTAATTTGCCAACTTTTAAGTTGCTTTAGATTTCTGGAAACGTGTCTTCATCCCCTTCCAGGGCGAGGACACACCTTTGGCTGGTGAACCAAGACGCTTGGAGAAGGAGTGTTCCCGACTGGAGCGGGATGTGGAAGAAGGTTCCCGCAGGCTGGCCATGGCCCACAACGAGATCCGGCATTTGAAAGATGAACTGGAGTCCGCTCACTTTACCCAGAAAACATATGGTAAAACGTATTAGGCAGTCACTGACAGAGTGGTAAAAATGTCCTCTTACAGATTACTAGTGTGTGGTTTTTTTGTAACACCCCCAAATGTTTCGTTTCCAATCAAATCAATTTTAATGTTAGACAAATATATTAAAAAAAAGGTCTGTGGGTCTTTTGTGACTTCCTGGATGAGTTGTTGATGCACTCAGAGAATTTTTGGTAAGCCGTATAGTGGCTTTGTCACCTTTCCCAGGCAAAAACCTTTTTACTAGAATTTCTTTAGATTGTTTTTAGATGACGTTAGTTGTCCCAAAATCAGTGTGAATCCATGATTTAACTGGGAAGAAATTACATTTCCACAAAAGCCCAGGTTGGTTTGAGTGGTTTGTTTCCTGAAAACTACCATTTTGTGTTTAATTAGATTATTGTCTGAAATCAAACTTTCATGTTCTGAAAATCTGTGACAACAAAAAGCACAGAGGAAATCTTAAGATTTCCCATGTTTTCATGGCTCTTTTTGCCAGCCACCGTTTTAAGAGGAACCCTGTAAATGTAACATTTCTGCCTTCTGTGTTTCAGAGCCTGAGCTGCAGGCAGCACAGGAGGAGGTGAAGCAGCTTAGGAAGGAAGTCGGAAAACTAAAAGAATATGGTAAGCCATCATTCCCAGTTATGTTTTAATTAAGTGTTATTTGCACAAAGTTAAACATAAACCAAAAAAAAAAAACACCACGACATGTACAAAAACTGACCAGCTTGATAACATCAGTCATCGGAAAGAAGCATAATTTGCTCCAGAATTTCCTGGCAGAGACTTGACTCCCTACATCATTTACCAACGGTGGAATTTCTTATCTTAAAAATCTTCCCATTACTATTGAATGGCCTTTGCTGTACGATTACATCACTCAGCTTTATTTTTAATTGTTTTGGACAGCACAAAGTGTCACAAAGTAGCTGTTGCCCTGAATATAGGCCTTGCATTTTGATAAAAAGGTTATATGAAAGTAAGACCAGCGCCAGTTCGGCTTACAAGCAAACAAAACCCATTTCGTTTAAACCGATGCCTTAAATGATAACGCATCTAAAAATCTGAAGCATATAAAAGTTTGTGCACACATAGGGCTGTGGTTAACCATGTGGTTACACCTTTTTCTACCATATGTTTTCTTTCACTAAACTTTCCAGTGATATTTTTGAATACAGCCAGCTTCTTTACCTTCTCTTACCTTATAGAAAGTGTTTTCCTGCTAGAAAACCAACAGAGTGAAACTGACAGTTGAAAACTGACTGAGAAGTGCGATTTCTGACCAGATTCAGGTGGCTGATTACAAACCGCGTGCATCTATGAGGGACCACAAACAGGCAGACTGAGGGAAGGAGACTAACACGGCGGAGCTGAGTCAAGACTCAGTGGGATAAAAATAATAACACTGATTCATGATCCAACTGCATAAAGATCAGAACATAAGATGACAAAAATACAGAGGAATTAACTGAGTACAGTAATATGGATGTAAACAAACCACAGAGAATTGATCAAAAATACAAACGGAAAACTAAAACTCAGATTACCCAGGGTCGTGACAAACTAAACAGACATAACGGCTTAAAAGTCTAATTAAACTAAATCCTATGTGTCTCAGATTTTTAACAACGTAACTGAAAAAAAATGTACTTTTATGATTTTCTACTGTACTGATATGAAGCTGTATTATATTTAAAATGTCTTCTGAGTGTATGGGACATTATCAAAACCAACTACTGCTCTACTAAACATGAAACAACATAGTTTGTGAATATTTATCACCAGTAATCAGACGAGTCAATAACTTAAAATTTCTTGTTTTATATAAAGAAATGGTTGAGCTGCGGAAGGCCAAAGAGCTTAATGACCGTCTGGATGTTGAGATCAGAGCCTTGAGAAACAGAGTCCGCTCTCTGGACGCAGAGAAAAAGTCTCTGGAGAAGACGGTAAGAAACTTTCTGACACAAAATAGTTTGCATGAAGGGCAGGTATGAACCATCCAAACCAAACTGGTGTCCTGTATGTTGGAGATAAGAGAAGAACTGGAGATTCTTCTAGTCTGGAGAGTACACACAATCACAACGTGCGCTTTAATTTACTGATCCACATTGGATCAACATGGGTTCAAATGAGTGTCCCCATTGATATTTGGATCAAGGTCAATAAAAATTAGCAGACAAACTGCAGTTTTGGAGCAGTCATCAATGTTCACGTTTAATTCTGACAGAATTGGAAGAGTTCATTTAAATATCTTGGTTTTCTTGCAGAGACCTGCCTTTTAAATACAGTCTATACATTTTCAAATGGGTTTTGGTTGAAATAATATTAACATGCTTTATCTATTTGAAAAAAAAAAACTACCTTAATCGGAAAAGGAAATTTAAAAGAAAAAAAAAATTACATTTAAAGATGCGTTTTAAGAAAACTAGGGCAAACCTAGTTTTGAAATGAGAGCATGCTTTGCTGTTTTTTTTCCAAACAAACCATTAAATTGTCATGTAGAAGTGAAGAAACAGAAACCACTCTGGTTTTCTAGACATTTCAGTAAATGTTTGATCGTCCTTCTGACTGTAAGAAGACTGCAGTGCAGGAAAATAGTAAATCACAGTATTTGTCGTCATCCTTGAAAAACATCCTGCTTTAATTTATTAATCCTGTTTTAAAGAATACATTTGGTTTGTGAATGGACTTTAGCATGAAGAGATGAATTTTCATCCTTGAATCATAATTTATAAACTGCTGCAGCCAAATGTTACACAAGATTTATAAACAACAGCTGTTCAAAATTAAAGAAACACAAATTAAGTCACAAACAGCTTTTATAAATTCATCTGAAAACGATAAACTCAGATTTTTCTGACTCTTTTCTTTCTTTATCAATCAATCATCATCCTCTGTGAACTTCATACCAAAGTTTCCAACCAAGCAGGATTGCACTGATGATTGCTGGACTAAATCTAGAGCTGAAACTGCCAGAATATGATTTCTTAATTAAATATTAGAAAGTGTATTTTGAACCTAATTTCTGCAGTTATTGTATTAGAAAGATTGAGATACTGTCTGAATGGGAAACTCTGTGGTTTCAAAAAAAGGTGGGAATGTGTTCAAAATTAAAAGACCAGTAGTGTGAACCCGGATGATGTATATCTTTCAGTTTATGTATAAATTAGTTACTTTTCTCAAATAATTTCTGTAATTTATGTACATGCCTCCTGTATTTTGTTTTCTGTATCTGTTCTGTCCATGTTTTGCCCTGTTATTGTTTTTTTCCTCTTTTTTACTGTATAAAATTTCAAACCATGTAATAACATAATATTTAAAAAAAAAAGTGTATTTTGGTAGGATTGTGTGAAGCAGCAATTTCCAACTTGACTTTTAAAACGTTGCACATCAGTGTGAAAGTCAGTTTGATCCTGAGCTTCGGTCTAACGGCTAAATCAAACGGCACATTTGAATGTTTTGATTTAAAAAATACTGCCAGTTGTTTCTAGTTGAAGAAGTGCGAACGAGTTGCATGTGAGCGGTGCCGAATCTGTTTGTTTTAGATGGCGTGTCAGCAGGAGGACGCTGAGCGGCTGGAATCAGCCCTGAAGGGGCAGCAGATGTTATTAACGATAGACGTACAAGTTGACCAGGACAGAGGAGAAGTTAAAGTAAGTCTCTTCACTTGAACTGGAAATGCAGAACATGATCCAGTACATCCAGAGCCTTTCATTGGCTGATTCAGATGTGCATTACTGAGACTTTAACATAGTTTTGATTCGCCTGAGCTGCGTTTTTCTGGAGTTGTTTCAGCCAGAAACTGTTTGGAAGCTTCATTATGCAGTTTAGGAGAATAAATTATGTTGGAACGTTTCAAAGCTCTGCGTCTTAACCCATAAACCAGGACTGCGGTGAAATATCTGATAACTTTTGTTGAATAAACCAGCTGGTTGCAGCCAGCTTCAGAAACGATGAAAAGATGCAAACAAAGGAGAGAAAATCACCCGTTCATCATTCTGACAGACCGATAAAACCCAGAGTTGTGTCTTTTTGGACCAGTCCAACAAGTTGCTCAACGCACCACAGTTGTTGGTTTGGGCTAACAGGAGTGTAACAGAAACAGAGGGACTGTAGGGTTGGTCTAATAATGTATTAAAAAAACAAAAACAGCATTAATTTAAGTATCTGATGTATTGGTGCTGTGTGGGAGACGGGAACTACAATTTCTCTGAGGGAAAGTCCCAAAGAGATAGTTTCTATCTATCGATCTGTTTTTAAAGCCGTTCAAGATGCATGTGTTGATTTCTTCTTTCTAGAGACAGAAAGAGGAAATGGTTTTAGACTCACAGATGTATTGGTGCTGTGTGAATGAAATGGTTTCACTCTGTGTGAAACCATCTACTAAAATGCATGACATACACCCAAACACCCAATACACCCAAACACATACACCCCAAATAACTGGTTTCAGTTCTTAACTGACCACCAGCAGTAAATGTTGGTAAATGTGAAACATTTCAGGCCCGCGACCTTGTCAGAGCAGTTTGTAAATGTTAAATTTTATGTGACGTTGTCATCTTAACGACTAACTACACGGTGGTAAGACTGAATGCATCTTGAATAAGAAAATTTTGGCATGATTTCAGTTGGTAACAAACAGAAAAACGCATTAATTTGATGGTCCGGTTGAGGTGTTTTCTTTTGAAACAATCTGTTGCATCTCCATGGAAACATGATTCGAAATATTCACCTAACGAACTGACAGAGATCTGCTGTGGTTTTTCCTGCAGATGCCAGGAGCTGACCTGACGACGGGTGACAAATCACACGTAATTTTGCAGGAACACTCAACTGCACAGACACAACAAGCCATGGAGAAGAAGGAGGGAGGTGTAAGTAGACACAGCCACCAGTGAGAGACGGACATTTGAATCTGCTTCTTCATGCAGAAAAATATTTGCTGTTTCTGAAATCGTCTTTATTTGAAATAACGGTGAACGTTTCAGTGCTTGATGCTCTTATCTGTGTACCTTCTTGAATTGTTTTGAAAACTTTTACTTCCCCTTACAAATTGAAAACCACAGAAATGTTTAACGCCCATGCCAGGCGTTGCTTTGCCGCTGCTGATCTGTGTGATGCTGTTGTCGTAGGTCGAATCTCTGCAGGAGGTAGTGAAGCAGTTGGAGTTGGCCGTCAGGAACCTACAGGGTTCTTACACGTTTCCCACAGACCAAGCTAGTGATTTAATGAATGTATGTCCAGGCAGAAATGCCGTTAGAGATAAGGCTTACTTCTGGCTTTCAGCTTGTGCAGCTCATTGGAAACAGTCTTTTCCTCTTGCAGATTTCTTCTGTTCTGACTTTTTGTCTCAGGTTTTATAGCATCATGCAAAATGTGATTTCAAACGAACGTGAGTAAACAATCTTCCAACTGGTATCGGCATCATTAACTGCTACTAGTTTGAAGAATGCATCAGAATTGTTTTAATTCAACCACGTTGGAGTGTTTTCACCCAAAATTGGCCTGTTGATTCATTGGCCGTCAACAACAGGCTGAGCCAGTCAAAAACTGAGCTTTAGCTTTTTTTACTGTCTTGATTAATAACAATGCTTGGCTGAACCACATGGGAAAAAGTACCAACATCAAATCTAATGGTGCACATAAACTCCTGCCATTTTAGCAAAGCTTTTAGTTTTTCCCAGAGTGACTCCAAATGCAGCGGTGATTTATTTATTCAAACTTTTAACAAAATAGCAGAATCCTGTGTTCAGAAAATACATTTATTTAAATGATAGCCACAACGGTTGGCTTGATTAAAGATATTAAACCTACTTTAGTGTTTTTTATCCTAACAAAGCAATGTATTAAGTCAACGCTTATTGTTAATTGACAAGATGGGCAGTTATTATTTTTGTTTGGTTTAAATATCTTTTTTTCCCCGTCTATAAATTTAATATAAAGAGAGACAAAAAAAGAACAAAATTAAATCTGGAAGGGGCAAATACTGTTTTTGCAGCTCTTTATGTTGCTCTGTTGCCATCTTTTTTTTTTATTATAAACACTACAAATGTTTTTGAGACGAAGTCCAAAACTGTTGCTCCATGACTAGATTCTTATCTATTTATTATTTTTTCAGTTCATGACAACCGACGAAACTCCGGTCGATGAAACCTGCCAGGATGAGCAAGAAGTCCTCGGTTTTCAAACAAGCTGCCCCGTGGAGAAGCAGCCAGGCGTGAGCGAGCGAGCGAGCGGGGAAATTCAAAACAAACAAACATCATGTGGTATCTATTCACATGCAGCTTCTTCTTGTCCCTGCAGGACGAGTGTCTTCAGGTTTTACAGAATTACCAAAGCAACATTAACGACTTTCTAACCGTCAGAGACAAATGCTCACAGCTGGAGCAGTCCAGCAGGACAGAAGAGTTTCCCTCACAGGACAGCTCCACACTCGAGGTAACCCACGTCACCCGGCCGGTTCAGGTTTTACTCTGTTTTGTTATTCAGGACGCGCAACAAGCGACCCAGCTGAGCACTCAGGAAAGATACCGACAGCATCTCTTCCTGTGTTTGTTTTGCGATGCAGGAGTGTTCTGAATGTCCCGAAGGAAGGCAGGCTCTGATGTTTGATGATGACGAGCGAGAGACTTATAAGGAGCAGATCTGTAAAGCCCTTAACTGTATTGATGAGGAGCGAAGGTAACGCGCCCGAATTAGTGATTTGTCTATGGATCTGCTTTTTCAGAAAAGTTGGGAAGTTGCTTTTAATTGTGCCACAAAAAAACAGAAATTTATAATCAGGTTCTTTGACTCAGTTGCTATAAAATCTACTGTTAATAAAATGTAAACACGTATTTTGGACTGGAGTTTCTGCATCGCTGAAGCCACATGGGCAAAAAGTCCTTTTAGTGTGAAATTTATTTTGAATAAACGTCTCAGCCATTTTTAAAGGTTTGTGTGATTAGAACGCATCTGTTTTTACATCACACCTGTTTCTGGTGTCCATCATGTCTAGTAAATACCACAATATGAAGGAGAGATTATTGGAAAAACTGTCTCGAGCCAAACAGAAACTGGATGAAGAAACAATGTGGCGGGACAAGAAGATCAACAATTTGGAGAGGGAGTTGTCCCTGTGCTACCACTCACTGAAAAAGGTGAGGCTGCAGATCTGTCGCTGCTTATGAAACGTGCATTAGTGAAGGATTTTTGGCTAGCACTGATTATTTGGTACACGGATGTCCAAACTTTTTGTAACGTGAGCCAAAACTGTCGAGTCAAAAACACCCGCAGGCCCCCCAAAAATTATATTTTTAATAAAAACTCACACGTCACTTTTTAAAAATCTATTCAATAATGTAAAGGTTGAATTAAACAAATAAATTGGATGTGTTTTTTGTTGGAAAGTGATGCGTAAACTATTGTAGGGCTAAGACTCGTAGGAGGTATAGAAATATTTATCAGGCGCCTCGTGAAAGAAATAATAAAGTGAATCAGTCAACAATTCAAACTCTGTCTTTGGAACTGGATGGATCTTGTTCTTGCAAAGATTACAAATAATGTGGTTATTTAAAGATGAATACTATCAGGAGATTTTAACATGATTTCAGTTTGTAATAATTAAATATGAAGTTTCCATCTACATCAGCCACCTGTGATGACGGTGTTGCTCTCGAATGTCAGCCAGCGGGCCGCACAGAAGCAGTCTAGGGAGCATAAATGGCCCTCGGCCCACACTTTGAACACCTCCGAGTTAGTATTTTTAACCCTGTTTTTTCTAAAAGGACTTTCCATAAGCACCCGGTGAACTGGAGCAGTGACTTAACTAAACCTTCGTGAGGATAAAAGTTTTTTTTTTTCATGCTCTCATCTGCTTTTGTCTTTCTAATGTGATTTCTAAATCCTCTTCCAGTGAAAAATAACTCATTTTGAAGGCAGTTGTGCATCAATGAGTCGCCTTCCTGTATCGACCGCATTGTCTGAGTCATATTCCTCTTGTAAAGACGAGGATGCTGAACTTTATCGTTTTTGTTCCAGGAGAAAGAAGTCGTTGAGTGCATAAGAGTGGAAAACGAGCGGCTGCTTAGCGAGAGGAGGAAGCTGTTACAGCAGCTC
The DNA here is from genome assembly GCF_051168715.1 of Poecilia mexicana. Taxonomy (NCBI): domain Eukaryota; kingdom Metazoa; phylum Chordata; class Actinopteri; order Cyprinodontiformes; family Poeciliidae; genus Poecilia; species Poecilia mexicana. The sequence goes on from NW_028263374.1 coordinate 19,212,204, forward strand.
AGTGAGGAGGACGACAACATGAAAAACATCAAATTAACAGCCTGTGTGTCCCAAAACAGGTGCCGAGCCATCCACTAAAATTCAACGTTATGTTTTAAGTTGTGATCAGAGGACATCACCTGAAGCAGAGCTAGATAATGCTCATTCATAAGATGTGACAGCGACACGTGTTTGCTTTCTGGCTTTGATTTTCAGCGGTATAAAGAAGAATAATTAAGAAATTATGTAGTTTCTAAGGTTGTGATTGGGAAATGCATCACATTTACGTGAGGATTTTAAATTTACACTGCCAGCCGTTATTTGTGACGGGTTCTTCCGGCCCAGAAGTCTTGTTCTGATGTGTATTTGTTTCCGTCTGAAGGGTGCAGTATTTAGAGACGGAGAACAAGAATCTGGGGAACAAAGTTCTGCAGATGTCCAACCAGATTTCCACTCTGGAACGCAAGTTGCAGAACATGCAGTTTATGCATTTTACTGAGGTAAGTGTCGCTGTTAAAAATCCACAACTCAATAACAAACCCAGTTTAGAACAACATTAGTAAGACGGGGTTTTTTCAACATTAATTTAAGAACTTAAGAAGCCTAATTTATGCGACATAGACCATTACACATTATGTAGCACATTATATTTAACAAGTCAAACTTAAATGTGTTTTATTATTAAAATACATTGAAATAAAAAAGCTCTGCAGGTCTTAATAGATGCATTAAAGAAAAACTGTGCTAGAATCTCAGAACGAAAGGTTTAACGGAGGTGAAACTGTTGAACAGATAAACAGAGATTAACTTAAACCTTCAATTAGCCTCAAGTCAAAACCAATCATTCAACTACAGAGTGAAAGTAAACTCAAGCATGCATTTTTTTAGTTTCTTTTAGTATCAAAGTGGCCGAGAGGTTGAAAATTAGTTTAAAACTAATTTATATTGCAAAACTGCTGCTTTTTTTTTTTTTTTTTAGGACACATTCTTGTCGAACATGCCGACTGATTCTGTTCTGTTCTGTGGCTTTCAGACTGATTCTGAAAGCCACAAAAGCTAATTAGTTTTTATGGGGATTGTCTAAACTAATCTGAATTTTCCAGAGTAAAAAGTTATTTTATCTCATAGTAAGTATGATGTAGATATAAAAAATGAATAATATCTAATGTTTTATGAATTATGCAATACATAAAAATAAATAAGGAATAATTGACTTTTAACCAATCATTTTTCCTTTCATTGACATTTGAAGCTGCGATGCGGTTTTGCGCAGCATGAAGTTTCGTTTTCTTTGACTGTTTTTTTTTAGCTCAGTTCTGTGCTGTGGATTCTGATAAGATTTGTTCCAGATAACCAGAAGTGCTAGACTGTGTTTTTGTTTGGCTACTGTTATGCTTGCTCCGCTTAACGGCATAAAATATTTATCCAAAGTGTCACAAATTACGCCGTTGGTCAAAAGAGTAATTAATAACAAACCTCATGTTTTGGTTTGACTTTGTTAGGAACTTCAGAAAATGTCGACTCTCCCACAGAAACTTTCTCCCGTCTCGGTTCAGACAGCGAGGTGAGGCTGACTCCGAGTCCGAACTAGCTGGTCAAACGTCTGATTGGTAGAATAAATGTGATGTTTGTGTGCTTCCTGTTTTTAAAGGATGATGCTGTCTGAGATTCAGGACCTTTCGGAGGCTCCTCCAGAGTGCGACGCCAAGCGGTCGGATCTGATTTTCTCCCCTGACATTGCAGCTACTGTGGCCTTGAATCGAACCACGGAGCTCGGCTACCTCAACCTGACTTCACTGCAGAGTCTCTCAGACAAGTCAAGTCCAGATTCTGTTCTCGTTGCCTCTGAAAATACAGCTCCCTGAGCTTTTCTATCTCAAATATGATAAAACTGCGCTGAAACTATTGTGTTTGCCTTGTAATTTAAAGTGATTTGTCCTGTGTTTTCCCACCACAGTTTGTGAGGAGCGGTCATAGGGAAATCATTTGGACTTTATTTTTGCTTAGGCTCATACGACTCAGTTTGTATGAGGTGAAAAACTTACCATCAGATATTATTAATTAACTGTGTGACAGCAGGAAAAGCAAAATTTCCACTGGGGTCGTTTTTGTTAAAGCCACAAGCAAAAACAACAAGAACAAAAACTAAATGAGCTCCACTGTGGTTGTGACCTCTTTTTCTCTGAGCACTTCCTGCACTATGTTATGTGTGCTTTCTCAAAAATGGCAAAGAAAAGATGAAAGCATTGCCATATTTTATTTATTTCAAAGGTTTTACATTCATTTATTTCAAGCTGTCTTACACAGAAAATTGATAAACATGTCCAAAAGTTTCATAAATACAAAAATATGATGCTGACTTGAGTCCAGTATTTGAGGTTTCAGTGCAGAATATTTCATTATAAATATGTGAAATGATATAAATTATTATATATTATTTTTCACTGTCAACATGACTAATATATCTGAATAGGAGAGAGATTTAAGACATTAAAATTAATGGAAAATTCAATTAAAAATGTGCTTTCAATAGAAAAAAAAACAGTAAAAAGTACCGGTAGAAATTCACACTAGCAAAAACATATTTTCCGAGGTTAGCTCACTGTATTTTCAGACAAAAAATGTGAAATAAATAAAATATGATCTGTGGTTCAAGTACCTCCAATCTTAAAAAATAAACTTTAATTTCTCCACCATTAAAGAACGTACAAATGAAGCAATCTAGTCAAAACAGATGAATAATATTCAAAATTAGCTGCCTGAGTTGAGCTGCAATACCAAAAACACAGTTCCACTTCCAGTAAATAATCACAATAATAAAATATGAAATATACCATGAAATTGATTAGTTTTATAAAATTGATTGTCGCATGTTCCTCCATAACCCATCAAGAGTTTTACTACAAAAAGTTTTTACTCTCTGACAAATGTATTCAGTTTTACAAGTTAACAAACTGGAGTAAAAGCAGAAACAACTTCAGTTATAGATGGGGGAAAAAAGTCAAATACAAACTGACTCGTGAATAAAACTGTAAGAATGTCAACAGAGATCTTTGATCTCAATGAGTTTTATTCTGGTTAAATAAAAGTTTAAGAAGGTGATGTAGGAACCGACGCTGTAGTAGGGCAATCGTACAAAGACAAAAAAGAGGAGGAAATTTTCAGGTACCTGAAATTTACTAGAGTGATATTGGAAATGTTTGCCTATTGGAAATTTTCTAAGTTTCAAAAACAAAAAATTGTTCAAAATTTTTCTTTAGAACATTTCTGAGATCTCAGATTTTCTTTTTTTCTTTTTCTGAAACTCAGAAATTTTTGAATTTTATTGAAAAAATTTCTGAGATTATTCCCAACATATAATTTTTTTCTAACAAATTTTGATTCAGATAAAATAATTGAGAGCGTTAATTTGACGTCCTCAGGTTATAGTAGTCTTTGGGTGCCCACAGCAGCCGGTACACCTGTATGTCGCTCCTGTAGCCGATGCTGGTGTCCCAGCAGTACTCTGGAGAGAGAACCCTACTGGGCTTGTGAAGCCAAAAGTACCTGTTCAAATGACTCTCGTCGTGCCACAAGGCCTCCACTCCGTTCTCCTTATCCGCCATGATGCTGCGGTAGCAGGCCTCCGTCAGCGCCTTCACGCTCCTCCAGGAGCCTCCGAAGATGGCAGCGTGGTAGTAGAAATCCCCAGTTTTCATGAACGCCTTGGATTTCGGGTTGTGGTCGTAGGTGAACAGCATCCTTGGGAGGTGATAGTAGTGGGCGTGAAGCAGAGCCACCGAGTCTCCCAGAGCTTCGGGGCCAAATCTGCCGGTGAACACCTGATCGACGTCAAAGCAGAAGACGTGCGTGGCGTGGTGGCGGATATCCGACTCGATGACGTCTGATATCGCCTTCATCCTCATCATAGAGATGTCCTGCCACCGCGTGTGCCTCTCCACTTTGATTACTTTCAGGTGCCGATTGGGGGCAAGCTTGATGTTCGGCACCAACTCAGGCGAGTCCGTAAACACGTAGTATGTCACGGGCAAACTCGACATGAAGTGTTGCTCTGATGAGTTCAGGAAGGTCTCCAGGTAGGCGTCCAGGTACCTGCAGAAACAAGATGTCAGCATTTATCTTCCTGTGTGGGAAACCAGGATGTGATCTAACATTGGGACTGGATAATCAATCAATAATATTGCCTTAGACATGGGAATATTATGTTTCATATGGATCAATATCCATATGATGTCACACTCCTGGGAATTTTGCAGCTGATAGCCATCTTAGTAGGTATCCATTTGCTATGGAGTTGCTATGACAACAGTGTAAAAAATGCCACATTCTCTGTCTCTGTCAGCTATTTTATGAATAATTATGGATTTGCTCCATTTTGTCAGACAGACTGAGACTGAAAAGTCAGATAAGTTTCCCACTGGTGAACAATGACCATTTAAACCACTGTGTGCAAAAACGTGTCGGTAGAAATTCATTATTAATGTGTTTAGGAGCCTGATGATTAAATTGAGTATTTTTGCTTGTTTGCATGTTTGTAATCATTATTACACTGTATTTTTATTTCTGTCTGTTTTTCTTCAACTGTAAGGTTGTTTCACACCTGCACGTGTTTAGACCTGTTACTTAAACGACCTGTTTAAAAAGACAGACAAACCAGAAAGTTCAGGGAAAGTCAAGAAAGTTACAGGAATATCCACTGGTCCAAAACAAGAAAATGTGGGAACCAGACTGTGAAGTTAACCAGGATTTGACAAGGAAAAACTTAATGCGTCAGTAGAAGTACACATGCAATATTTTGACAATAAGGATAAAAGGGACGGAGGAGCAAAACCACCCCTCTACCTGTTGGTGCCACTAACAGGTAGAAGGGCGGATCACTGATTGTTCAGACTTGTTGAACTCTGATCCAGAACCGCACAGCATTGTGGGAGAAAAAGGTTTCAGCCACTCCACCTGTCATGGCAAGCCAAGCTAGTTTGGTAGCATCAGTCAGCTGAGGACAGTGTTTTTCAAACAACAAGGGGGCGTTATGGAGGCTTAAAAAGTCAGAGGGAAGATGAGGCAGAAAATGCTAAAAAAAAATCCCATAAATGTTTAAATCTTAATTTTTTCATCATAATTTTTTGTTGTTATTCAGTCAGTTTTTAAAACATAAGCTAAAATAATTGATTTAAATGTTATTTCATTTTCTTATGGAAAAGTTACTGACAAGAAAAGAAACCATCCAGCTGTGGAGAACACTGCTGCAGAAACCAGAAGAACTGTGGGAATAAAATTAAGTTTTATGTGATTAATATAAAATATTACATATTTACTCATAATCAAAAGAGGGGATTGTGATAAAAATTTGTAGCATCTGGTAATAAAGTCATATTATCTGACAATAAAATTTTCCACCATCTAAAATCGGCATTAGGCAGCATTGTATGAATGGATATGGTAATAATTGGTTGTATTAATTATTATTTTGTGATATTTTCGGTGAGTTTGCAAAGTACGTCCCCAGCCAGAGTTCAAGGCTCTTTGGGAAGCTCAGAAACCACTCCTCTTTAGTTGCCTAGCAACTCGCTCACTCTTTCGTTACCTAGCAACAACCTGTGGAGTAACTTGCGCAGCAATAGTTTAAGGTTTTCTCACAATGTCTCGTAACTGCTTAAAAATAAAAAAACAACGGCATGGAGTGAAAGGAGAAAATAAGTACAACAGCTGGAGAGGAAGCTACGGATCAAACGGGAAAGTTTATTCAACCAGTGTGGAAGTATTTCAAATATTTAGAACAAAAAAACTAAATCAATAATTGTCAATATTGACCGATATGAAACTGATATGACCGATATGTGTTTTGTTGTTCAGCCTGTTGAAAACCAACCTGCCAACTGCAAACACAGTCAAGGCAACAGAGGATCCTTTGTTTCTGTGTATCTGGTCGTAATGACTGGGAGTAAACATTCCCTCCCAGATGATGGGAGCCTTCCAGGAAGTGCATGTTTGCACATCATTTCGAGACCTGAAACAAAGGAGGACGTTGAAAATAATAAATAAGTAAATAGTGCCTGGAGAGTTTCCGCCTCTTTTAACAGGAATGCAGTTTACAAGAAAAATCAGCTCAAGTTTCACACATCCTGCAGGGACATTTAGAGCTCTTTGCAAGCTGCTTCTAGTCTTTTGCCATCGGGTGTTGGGTTGAATTTGATTGGACGCAATGTTTGGATGTTTCTCATTTTTAGACTACTTTCTGTACAGCGGAGCTGCTGTTTGAACGCCGTTAGATAACTTACCAAGCTCATGAAGTGTTAAAATGTTGTTTTCTGAAGGCCTGAGCAGCCAAACCAAATATCTACACTCTAAAAGGGCCAAATATCTTTCAAAAATCATAATGTTCTCAACATATGTATTTAATGTTACATGCATCGTTATTGATTTAGCTTCTTCAGTTGGTATTCTACACACAAATTGCCTACTAATTACATTTCTTAAAATAAGTTTCACAAGATCTGACCTTCAATGTCAATTTAATGCTTATGTTAATCGAATTTTGTTAATCTAAATACAAGTCTTGCTCTGCTCACAACATGAACACATTTAAAGCAACACACAGAAAGCAACCTAAAATTACAACTTGTGCAAGTCATTCAGGTAGCAGCAAATATTGACTGCAGATAAACTTGGTGGTGAGAAACTGCAGATTACGATTTCATGAGAAATGATTGTTTCTCATGAAGTCTGTTGTATGCAGAACTAGAGGTTTAGTCGTCTTACCACAGGTCGAGGCTTGAGTCTGCACTGTTACCCGAGGTCAGCATCTCTACACTTTCCAGACTGCACTTGTCCATTGGAATGAGTCCAATTAAGAATCTGAAATCAGAGAAAACTTGTTTTTTACTTTAAATTTTGAACTAATGCTGATGCATTATAGGCTCTAAAATCTTGTATGAGATTACATGCTGTTAGCTGAGGTGCTTATAGGCAGAAGAAGATGGGAGTTCTTAGTTTTCATTGAGTCTGAATCTGATCTCTTTGGCTTGATTGGTGAAAATCCAGTCTAGGATTTGAGTTTTACCTTTATGTATGTGATGCAAAACAAGAGCAAAATTGTGTTTCATGAAACCACGTTTACCTTCACATGAGTTATTTGTGACTCACAACATTTGAGTTATTACAGATCTGACAAATTAGTCAGGTCTCTTAACACCATTTTAATGCCAGGATCATTTAATAACTCACCGAACTGATGGGGGTGCAAAGAACATGATGGATGTTGCAATCGGAAATAAAAACAGGAATTTCCAAATTATCTTTGACCTCTGAAAGCTCCTGTGGGGAGAAAAGACGTTAAAACCCCAGACAGTGTCAAAAAACCCATAAACAAATGGGCAGTGGATATAAAAAGTTTACACGCCTCCATTGATGTGCCAGGCTTCTGTGATTTAAAAAAAAAAGACAATTAAAAATGACTTTTTTCACTTTTAAAATTCATCTGTTTGAGGGGAAAAACACAGAAAAATGCTGCAGAAACTCAGCTGGTTAAGTTAGGATGCCTTTTAAATCATCTTTTGGTTCAATTGCAGGATGCAGTCTTCTTAACTGGGAGTCTATCGTCTGAATTTAATTTTATTTGCAAAACATCTGCAAATATATCAGATTGAACTTGATTGATTTTGTAAACATCTCAGATTGTGTGATTGTTTAACTTTCTTTAACTGGGATCAGTACAGTAGACTTTGTAATATGTTTTATGGTAGATAATGACAGAGAGACATTTACCCACATTATTGGTTGTTTGTTGACTTCAGTGAAGAAAACAGGCTGTAGGCTGAAGGTGATGGCAACCGTGGATTATGGCACAAAAATGCTGGAAGAGAAATATTTTATGAGATCTGAACTTTATTCAATATTTCTAACAGAAAAAAAGGTTAACAAATACATTTATCCTGGATTTATAAAGATGATTAATTTAATATTAAAAATTATAAACAACAATACCAACACATTTTAAGTTTCCAGCTTGTAAGTGTCTGACATGGTTTAAAAGAGGGGAAAATCCCATTTCGACTCTGTTAGGATGTTGCAACACCAAGAAAAGAAGCTGTGGAAGAAACCGCAGCTGTTGTGGAAAAAAACAAAACGATCTGTACATGTAGATAGAGAGATCTTAGTGGTTTGGCTGGGTGAGCCTGTGCTGTGCATTGTTGTCTTGAAAAGGTTTTCATTGAAGAAGGATGACTCAGTTCACAGAAAGACAAAAGGCAGCGTTGAGTCAAGGTTCTGAGAAATATCTCAGTTGGTGAAGAGCACAATGGGTAACACAGACTGTATGTACTAAATGTTTTGTCTGCCTATTTTTGCTTCTGGCTCTTCTCTAAACAACCCGACATTGAAAGAGAAAATGCTGGTTGAAATGAATACTGAAGAAATTATACACTCTAGAACATTTGAAAGTGGTTTAACTTGAAAAGGAAAGTCCACCTGCTGCCTGGAAAATGTAACTTAACTCAACAAGAAAACTGTTTTGGTTTTAACTCAGAAATTAAAGTTCATGAAGTTGATTTAACAACTAGAGACAAGTTGTGTAAACATTGTTTTTAAGCTCATTAATCTTGAGTTGTGAGTTTTAACTTAGTGCTGCAATTTAAACCAAACAATTATTTCACAATATGCAACAGAAAAAAACGTTCTCACCTAGTTAAAGACACATTTCTCTATTATTTTCACTCACCTTACCAAGCTAAAATAAATACTTACTTTGCTGTAGAATAATTTAAATTCTTGTTTCAAATTGCACAAACAAAATTTCTGATCTGATGATGAATTTTATTAAACATCACAATAAATTCTGCTAAGAACATTTATTGTGAAGGGGATATTATCCTCAAGCGTTAACATAAACATTTGCATTAATAACACAAGAGTCAGATCAATGTGCATTTCCATCTCAGGATACAAAAACAAGCCGCTAAGCATTCTGGGAAATAGTTCCCACTCCTGTCTTTTTTTTTCTTTTAATTTTTTTAGGTGCTACCGTGTTTCCCCGAAAGTAAGACAGTGTCTTACTTTCTTTTTATCCCCAAGAGCAGGGCCGTGCAGAGACCACTAAAGGGGCAGGTGCTCAAAAAAGAAAAAAGGGCACATCTAACCGCATTCTAGGACAGAATATTGACAAAGCCACACAGCTTTCAGAGTTTAATAAACAATGATAAATTACAAAATTGTGAAATATACAATCAAAGCTAAGGTAAATCTCTATACAGAGCATACAACTATGCATATGTAAGATATTTTATTAGTAATTTCTTTCTGCAGGTCTATTTTGTTATAGGAAAGTATTGCAATATTCAAACCCACAATTCAGCAAGATATGCAAATCAGAGCTGGTGGTTTAGCGCCGATTTACATATTTTGTCTTTACAGAATTACACTATTAAAAATATAAACAAGGGCACAATGCAACCTTTTAGTGACTGTAATCTATATAAAAGAGAGCTTCCTGTTTGTTGCAGTGGAGATGAAGATGGTCCATTCAGGAAAGCAGAGCTGCATCAAACTTTAAGGTGGAACTGCAGAAAAAAAAGAAAAAAACAAAAGCAAAAATTGAATTGTTAATGCATGTCACTATGGGAAAAGCCTACTGAGTTTTGCTTAAAACTTTTTTAAACATTTAAATCACACATTTGTTTCATGAAGTGAATTTTTTTTCAAAACAAACTTATTTGTGCATGTCAGAAATCTTTTCTTGATATTCAAAGTTTTTGTTTGACTCAAAGTTTTGCTTGTGATTCTCACATGACGTCATGGGCAGGACCCAAAATCACAACAAAAGATTTCTGATGTGTGCAAATAAAAGTTTATGTTTGGCAAATAACTTTTTAAGTTCACAAGACAAAAATTAGTTATTTAATTTTAAAAAAGTTTTTTTAAACAAAAGAATTTGTTTTTTAAAAAAGAAATCATTACAATTCCAAAAATTTTGATTACAATTTTATTTTACTTAACTGAGGTTAGTTTATTTTTTCCCATTGAATAATTGGGGAAAAATTTTAACTACATACTCTGCGAACCAGACCCTAAACTTAAAGTCTGGGTTGAGTTTTTTCCCCTTCATTAATGACATACATTTTATCTATCATGGTAATTCAGGGTGTGTTATTTTTAATTCTAAATGAATATATGAATATCCTTGTTGGACTATTATTTAAGTCCTATGTTTATCTAACGCCAGAATAAATGCGATGTACATTATGCAGCAAAGGAAATTAGAAGATCGGACATATATATATGGAGATGATACGTTTTGGACGGGCGATGTGCCTCGTACACAGGGAAGAAGCTTTTCAGTTATATAGCTTTGCTAGCAAAGTCGTAGCTAGCAGCTAGCTAATAGCACAACAACAACAGTCTGTATGATAAAAATACTCAATCGATAGATAAGAACAGTTTTTCCTCACCTGGCTGTCTCCTCCCCTCAGTAGTTCTTCAGAGTAAACCAGACGTAGAGGCCTGTCAGTGTCTGTTGTGTTTCATTACCTCTCTGCTTAAACCGCGACTCCGTGCTGAAGCAGAAACGATACTTCAACGTTTTCCGTCATCTGACAAGTAGCAAGTCTACTCCACTTTATTCACCAAAAACGTTTTTTTTAATATATATAATTCACCAAAAACTGATCTGTAATCTGGAACGTTCGCTATGCTGAGCTCCAGTTAGCCGCCTTATGTCACTGTGCGAGAGGCAACTGCGTCATGCGTCACGGGCAAACGGTCAAAGGTAACAAGGTGACCGGAAGGCTTATTATGTTGTACAAAAAAAATAAAAAAAAATAAAATAATTTTAGTACATGTTATTATGTATCAGAAGAGGGCTTTGAAAATAATAATGCAAAAAAAAAAAAAAAAAAAAAATTTGACCAAAAGGGCACTTTGGGGCAAGGAGCAAAAAGGGCAGGTGCTCAAGCACCCCCAGCCCCCCTCCCCCCTCTGCACGTGCCTGCCCAAGAGCCCCACTATGTCTTACTTTCGGGGTATGTCTTATATTGGAAAAAAATTGTCGAATTTTTTGTTTTAACCATATGTAGCCGGGGCATATTGTTTCACACTGAATGTGTGCTGCTGCGCCCTCTTCCTCTTGCCCATATATGGAAGATGCTGTGACAGAGCGCAGCTGGCTTGTTAGGGAGACAGGTGATCAGCATTTGCATTTAAAAGCAGGTAGATCGCTGAGATGATCAGATGCAGGCTGAGAACTTGTGCACAGGTATGTTTAACATCAATCATGGAGTGAGTTTAGAATTTGTCTGATTCTGCCACTGATTGTTGTAGGAAACGCACTTTAGAGAGTGACGTCAAGAGCAACATTTACTGGTTTCACTGTAGAGAAGGTAAGGGCCGTTTCTTATGATTTATCTGGCTGGTTAATGTTCTTGTCTAACTTGATTTCTTTTGTGTGTAGGTTGGCCTGCTACTGTTTCAGTTTTTGATTTGTTTTGATTTCAATTTACTTATTTTTAGAGGTTGTTGATTAAAAATAACTTTTCTTTTTTTTGGGGGTTTGTTTAGGGAAAGGGACTTTCTATTTTAGCCCGCTGACTTGTTTTAAACTGGGACCTATGCTGTCCCTGGGTCCTAGGCTGTTTTATTTAGATTGAGGAGACTAGTGGAAGGGGAGTTTCTTTGTTTCTTTTCCTTTGTATTCACTAGGGATTTTTGTGTGAGTGTGCTTTTGTTGGAACACTTAGGTGTATTTGGTTATACTTTTGTTTTCTTATTATTCCTCCCCCAAACAGTCAAATTTTTATCTAGTTTTTAATTATTCAGCTTTAAGGATCCCAGGGCCAGCATAGACTTCCACCTTTAGTGTGGTCATTTGGTATAATAAAATAAGTTGACTATTATTGCACATGAAACATTTGTGAATTCAATAAACTGTTTGTAATCTGCAGCAGTGCCTCTGTCCATTTTTACAAACTTACCTGAGTGATCTGGTAAAAAGAAGATCTAAAGCTGTACCCAAGGTCACACATAAAATTAACATTTATTAACAACCTGAACAGTATTGTATTCACCACAAAACAGTTTTATAAAAGGAAGTGCCAAGAATGTCTTGTTACAACATTACCGTATTTTAAGCAGGAGGCGGCAGTGACAAGTGCAGGGGACGGCGCGGTGACGTATGGAGAGGGGGACGGCGCGGTGACGTATGGAGAGGGGGACGGCGCAGGCGTGGGCAGGAGGCGGCGCTCATTTGGATCAGACGGAGACGGCAGACGCGGTGACGTATGGAGGGGGGGCGGCGCGGAAGTGGGCAGGAGGCGGCGCGCAGCTAGATGAGCGGTGTTTCCCCGAAAAGTAAGACATATGTCTTACTTTCGGTGTACTGCTTATATTAGCCGACCCCCTTGAAACCCCCGATACGTCTTACAATCGGGGGTGTCTTACTATCGAGGAAACACGGTAGCATAAAACCCTAGTTTATTCAACTCTTGGAGGTTTGAAAAAATTAATAAGAAGTTAATACAACTTACTACTTTTAGGTTTATCTTTCACAAACTCACATTCAGGTTCAAAATCTAAAACTAGCTAAATTTATGTCTTAAAGAGTAAAAGACAGTAGACACAACTACGTAAATGCGGCTCAAATGTTTGACAGTGGATGTGCAAATGACCTGATGCAAATAGGTTTTTTTTCCTAGGTCCTCATTAGATCATAAAAACAACATAATTATTCAAATCCATGCATCACATTTATGTACTTTTTGCAGGGCTGCAAAGACTGAAATGGTAAGAAACCCTCCTGCGTTATAACGTCTCTAGATAAAAGGAACAATTTGCAATGATTGTCAAAAATACCTGAGATTGGACAGAACACCCCAAACCCCTAAATTAGAAGAATTAACAGTAAGATCATGTCTCAGTGCGGTCAGAAAGTTTTCTTCTGTACAGATTAATGTCAAACACAATCACTTTAACATTAATGGAGAAGGTTCCTTTCTTATTGGAAATACATTTATTATAACAATAGAGATTTGATATTAGGATGATGCAACCCCAGGCTGTATGGGTTATATAATTTACAAGTCAAAATTGTAGACAATTGAAGGGCTGAATGCTAAAAATATCAATAATGAATTCATACTGAACAATGATATCAATAATGGGATCGCAAATGCATAAGATATAGTGATCGGTAAGACGGGAAGCAGAGAGTGACTCAGATGAGTGGTGAGAAAAAGGGAAGTTGTTCAGGACAAAGTACAGGAGACTCTTTCACAACAGTTTCAACTCCAAAAAAGGAGAATTTTCCAGTAAAGAGGGATGAGTTGAATGCAAGAAGTCACGCAGGGATTCTTCCAAACCGCATAAAGCAGAAGCACTCGATAGTATTCGTGGGGATTTGTGCCTCTGGGACAGTTTTCATGTTCACATCGGGAGACAGAATCATGGAGACCATCAGAGAAGAACTGAACCTCAACCAACCGGAAGAACTGGCTTCAGAACATGGATTTACTCTCGGGACCACTGCTTCACGCTGTTTTTTTTTTATTGTTGGATCCAAGAACTTTCACAAGTTGAAGGACTTTTCAGTTAGATTCTTGGGGCTACATCTGGATCAACCCAGGAAAGGGCTTTCCATGTGGTTTGAGCCTCTCTCTATCCTTACAAATGTATTATATTCAAAATCTCCAAAGTTTTAGAGTGGCAGAGTGAGTACGTGATGGGTTTGGTCACTTCCTCTGGTTCTGCAGCTCTTTCCTGTGGGATTTGGATTTCTTTGACAGCAGAAACTACAGCGGCTGTCGTTTGGTGATTATCTTTTTCCTGTTTTCTCTGGATTTCTTACTGTGTTTTCTGCAAATTAAAGCAATAAAAATCTTACTGGAAATTGTGGAAATTTGACCATCGAGATTGTTACCTGTAAGAGTTCATCGTGATGGTAAATGCTGGTTGCTGTGCTCAACAAAATTGTCAGAGGGTTTTATTGGTTTTCATGAAAGTACAAGCTCCGCTTTAACAGATTTTATAGCAAACCATCATAACTTTGTGTATAACTAAAAATCTTGATAACAGAGTCTACATTTTTACTGAAATTTGCAGCAATGCTGCAGAGCCTCAATGAACATCAGTTTTCCAAGTTTTGTTGCTCCCATCTGGATTTAGTTCTGATTTCATCCCGCTGCATGATGCTGACACCACCGTAAGCTATAACTTACTCATTCTTCCACAAAGCATGTGGCAAACAAAAAAAAATAGCTTTCAGTTTTTCTAGTGAGGTAAACAGTCCAAATTTAAGACATAGACTAATTCGATACTAATCCTGAAACCTCCCTTCAGGCCTGTTATGTCAGAAAAAAAGTTGAAAATATTAGATTGTATTCATTTTGTGATATGTATTTTTATGAGCAGGGTTGAATCACAAATAAGATAAAAAATTAAATACGGTTAATTTTTCGTTTTAAAACAGTGCAGTTTGAGCGAAAAGTCAAGCTCATGTCTGACCTGAAAGAGTGTCAGACTTCCACAAAACCACAAACGACTTATTGCACCATTTTTAGTCATCCTGAAACAAGTTTTGAATTTGATGATGGAGGGTGGAACAGTAAAACAGATTTGATGTCGGTGGAACATTCTGGGACTCAGAGGCACCAAGCTGCCTTAAGAATTCAGGTTCAAATGAAAATCATGAGAAATAATGACAAAAGCTGCAAAGACATGAGGAATTAATGCATGTGTCGCCTGCTGCATTTGTCCTGCTTCAAAAAGGATTTACTCTGAACAGAAGTCAAAAGTAACACGCAACTTAATGCGAGGATGTTCTGCAGACTGACTATATTTGGTCTGACTGTTTGTCACTGTGGCTTTTGAAAGTTTCTCACGCCACACATTGGCATAGCAGACAGTCCATTTACAAAAGCAGCTTTAAATGTTATAAAGTGCAAAACTTAGTTGACAAAAACGACATCCAGAAGGCTGGACAAACCAAGATTTCCAAAATAAAAACAGCATATTTATATTTCGTATGCAGAATTAAAATAACTTGCCATACTTTTCTGCAAAACCCTCTAGCATGAGAAGTTGCTTAATCATTTTTTTCTTTTTTTTTTGTTGCTGCTAACTTTGGTGCACACCACAGGATTTTGCAATAGCTTCTCAACCAGAGACAAAACATCAGTCATTTTCAAAATATTTTTTTTTCAAAATAAAAGCAGTGAATTTTGCGTGCAGAATTAAAATTACTTGCCACATTTTTTTCTGAAAAATCACTCAAATTCTCTTTAAATATGTCATTGTCGGTTTTTCTATTTTGTTTCTTTTGCAGTATTTTTTTAAAATCTTAATCTAAACCAGTCTATCGCAAGTGTGACTGTATCTTTCTTTGCTCCGCAAGAAGTAGGACTAACGAACTTAAAATGGTCTGTGGTGTAACCTGGATTATATCAAAACAGGTTATGTTCGGACTTAAATCAAATTGGGAATCTGACAGTAAGACCTCAAAACGATTGCTCAAAACTGCTCTATTTTTCAAAGAATAATATGAGTCAAAATGCCGATTTTGAATATGCAAAAGTTTAGTCAGTGTGCAACAACTGTCAGATTCCCGTGAAATATATTTTAAACTATATACCACATATTTTTGTTTCGAAAAGACCCCAATGAACAACATCGAAGTTTGACGAAATTGTAAATTAAGAAAAATCAGACGGATGTGAATACTTTTACAATGTAGATACTCCGCGCTTTGTTTTTATACGTTTTGACGTGAGACTGAAACTTTTTCTAACACCCCACAAATAGGGAAAAAACAAAAACAAATATGCCCCGCCAAGTTTGTTTTCTATAGATTGATTTTTCTGATTAATAACTTAATTTTGCGCTAAATGATGGACAGACAAATTAGGTTCATGAAAAACAATACTTCAAGAATGAGTCCTACACAACATTTTAAAATGAAATAATAGGAAAAAAATTAGCCTACCTGGAGGTTTCTTTTGTTAATCCAAAACGCCTCACATGCTAAACGCCGCGGCGCATATAACTCCATGTGTCTAGAAGCAGGTTGTCTGTACAATATTCACATTTACATGTCACTCCCTTTTCAAGAAGGCCATTACTTCGAAAAAGGGATTGGCCTCAGACACCAGCACGTACTGATCTGAGAACAGTATGATTTTAGAGATAATCACTTCAGTGATTAATTAGCTTCTTTGGCTAAAACTGGTATATTTACGCAATTCATGTTGATTAATATTGCCCTCTTTATTTTTCAAAAGTACTACTCCACCTCCTCCTCCTCCTCCTACTACTAATAATAATAATTAAATGAATGCATTATTATTATACCATATAAAAATGTTATATATTATATATAATAATTATATATTATATTAATTAATTATCAAATTGTATAATAATAATAATAATAATACATGTAAATTTACTACAAAGGTGCAACATTTTCTGTAGGTTTGTCTACGCACTGATGGTCTATTCCAGTCAAAGGTTTTACTATAACGGACTCTGTTTTCGCCTTAAGTCAGAGAGAGAGAAAAAAAACCCGACAAGCCTGAAGTATCCTGAAAAAATCAGATAATGACCAACAACCTGCATGCTGACAGAAAATTACTTGACATTGCTTTGGGGTGTGTGTGTGTGTGTGTGTGTGTGTGTGCGTGTGTGTGTGTGTGTGTGTTGGGGAGGAGAACAGAAACAATGGATTTTCGTGGTTTTTTATAGTTACTCCGAAGCGTAAAGAAAACGTGTTTACATTTTAACACGGACAGCAGATTTCTGTTTTCAGGCTCGTCTTTTGTCAATGAACAACCTGCAAGCTTAACTTCTTTATCAAGAAGTTAAGTCTTTATCAAGAAGTTAAGCTTGACAAAGAGGTTAATCGTTTCTTTCCCGTCACTGTGGTGTTTCATATCTGTGTCAGAAAAAGCAACATTTCTCTACTCATACTTCATCATGACTTTTTTTTTTATATCCTTTTACAGGAAAGTTTTTTTTTTAAATTATTGACATCGGCACTTTAAAACTGCTGGATTACCCAAAACTATATATAACTGCGGAATGTCAGAATAATAAGGAAAAAATGGATGTTTTGATAACACTTTATTTGAAAGAGCGTGCATAAGACTGACACGACAAAACATGAACAAGAATGTTCCTGACTGTTCGGTAATGGCACTTTCAATTCAAAGTCGTACTAAAAGTTGCATTGAAAGTCCATTAAAAGTGTCAATTTTGCGTTAGAAGTGTCATTATTTTCTGAGTGACTCCTTAATGTTTATACCAGTGTCAGGTCAGTCTTAGGCAGACCCCTTCAAATAAAATGTTACCGATGTTTTTCCTTAAATCCATAACGTTGCCATTTCGGGATGGTTAATTTGAGTGACTTTTAGCTAGTTCACACTGCAGCCCGAATGACCCAATTCCGATGTTTTGTCAAATCGAATATTTTGGGCGTGGTCATTCACACTTCCAATCGTCAGCCTAATAATTTAGGCAATTATGCTATTAGGCTGACTTTTATGTGATCTCCAGTGTAAACTGCAAATGACAAGAAAGTGTCCCGCATGCGCAATAACGTCACACATAGAGAGCGTGCTCAGTGTTTGCGGAAGTAAACGTGGATGCTAACCTCGAGCATAGCTTGCGATTTTTAAGTTGTTGTCCGACCGCAGTCAGCATATTAACAACTTAATCATTACTGTCCGCCATGATTTTTGTTTTTCTTTCCTCTTGTGATTTTCAGGACGCAGAATAGTGACGTTTGTCGAGTATCAGTGACGTTCAGGACCTGGCCGTAGGATACGCATCGGATATTCTAGTGGCCTGGGTCGCATTCGAAAAAAGAGGCACACTGTCATTACATTTAAGGCAACACCGCAAGCACTTTGCTTTCTTTTGCGGCATAATATAAAAAAAAATAATTGTCGTGATCCGTAGTTTTCTGTGTTTATTTTTTGAGTTTTTTCTGTGTTTATTGTTATCCTGTTCCCTGTGAGTCTTCCCCGTTAATTGATCCCAGCTGTGTCTCGCTTCTTTGATTACCCTCCCAGTGTATTTAGTCCCACCTGTTGTCTTTGTCTCTTGTCGGATCGTTGTTGTATGTCGGCTCTCCAGTGGAACTGAGAAGTCCTGGTCTGCCTAGCTCTAGTTTCAGTCTTCAGTTTGTCAGTAGCTACCGGTAACTAGCTGTGTGCCATGTTCTCTGCCGTGCCGGTGTTCTGTCAGATAGCCATACGCTGTCAGAATCATAGACATTAATACGTAGAAGCCTCATGGAGCGGGTCGTTCCGTTGCAGCCATAGACATAATATAAGCATAGACGCCTCATGGACCACTCCGGCGAAGGAAATACGGCGGCCATCTTGGAGCGGTATACCCTCCTACTTTGCTCAATCAAAACAGCAGAAGATGCCTCAGCACTGAGGGATATTGTTGTTCGGATCTATGGATTATTGATGTGAGGCCTCCACAGACAACATTTCACAAGTAAGATGGACATATTATTGTGTATATATTGTGATTAGAATATTTCTTTACTGTATTTATGTCCACCTGCGAGATGCCAGCTAATATTAGCTACAGTGCTTGGTGTAATACGGGTTCAGCCCCGCCATGAAGGCTAAATGAGATTCCGTAAATCTAAAACAAATAATGATTCTCTAACATTGACTTAAATTATCTGACACAAGGGCCTATATTAGAAATGAAACAATATAACACATATTATAAAACTTATATTATGTGTTATAACATTCACCGGCAAAGTTTACACAAGTGGTAAAGACTATTATTTATATTCTTTCACTCTGTCAAAAGTAAGATGCATCCTAGATCTTCCGTTTTTGTTTTGAAAGTTTCATAAAGACACGATGTGAGGAAGAAGAGGGAGATATCTATAAAGAGACGGATTCACTGCAGCACGGATGAATCTCGCATCGGATTTTGGACTCGTCGGCTGAGAAAAAAAAAGTGTATATATACACACTGCTCAAAAAAGGGGAACATTTCACTTTAATTTTGTGTGTGTGGCTCCAAATCCAGGCCTCCATTGGTTAATAAATTTGATTGCCATTGATGATTTTTGTGTGATTTTGTTGTCGGCACATTCAGCTTTGTACAGAACAAAGTATTCAATGAGAATATTTCATTCATTCAGATCTAGGATGTGTTATTTGAGTGTTCCCTTTATTTTTTTGAGCAGTGTATAAATACATGTTTATATATATATATATATATATATATATATATATATATATATATATATATATATATATATATATATATATATAATTCAGTATTAATCATTATTTGTGCCATTATTAATCTTTATTAGTGTTTGTATAGTTATATAAAATATGTATTGATTACTAAATTTATTAAATAAATTATGAACGACTGTGTGCTTTGTAATATGCTCTTCATACATCGATATCAGAATATTCCATTCCTATTCTATTGTTATAGCCACTCATATTTAAATATGAACTATGTATTAAAAACACTTAAAAATACAATTGTTTATAAATGTTGCTTTGATAGATGTTTGAATATGGTTTCCAGTAACAAAAAAGTGTGTTATGATCGATTAAATCCGCTGATACGTCATTGTGCCTGCTAAACGCATAACGCTGAGTGGAGTGGTGTACCGCTCCAAGATGGCCGCCCTAAATCTCGTCAGCGACAATAGGCGAGAGCGGTCCATGAGGCGTCTTATCCTTATATTATGTCTATGGTCAGAATAGCATACATGCAGTCAGTACGCATGCCCGTGCATGCGCATTAAGAAGTCCGACCGTCAGTGGAGTTGTCACTTCAGCATACGCAACAAGTTATGACGAAAATAAGTCATTAAATTGTCATATAATGGAAAAGTCATATAATATAACTAGGTAGATATACATGCGTTGTCGTGGTTTCAAAGTGTATTTAAAGCAGGTCTGGCTGCAGCTGCAGTCAACTACAACACACGCCCGTGTAAAACTCATTAACCTACTTAACCGCTAAGTCAGGATGCCATACAACTGTTAATAACCAAGTGTATGATAATCTACGTCATGATCCTATGTTGCTGATTAAATAAAATCATAAGGTAATGACAACGTACACATGTCTGAGCTAAGCGTATGACTATCTATTTCTCTTCTCCAACAATAAGTCCACAATGATTTCATGAAACAGATGGATGGACCAGTGATAGAGGAGCTGTTTGACTCATATTTATAGACGATAAATCAAAATCTTTCACATCGCTTTCCATCTCCCACCCAAAGGATTTTAAAGTCTTTTTCCCCTTTTCCCAACTAGTTTTTAAAATCTCTTGACCAGGATGGTTTTCATAATGACCCTTTAAATAACTCCAATAAGATAATCTTAACTGTAATCTTCTGAGGTAAAGTGGTATTTCTCCCATTTCAACTAACAAAGCTGAAATTGGAGTTGTTCTGATGGCTCCTGTACACAACCTCAAGGCTTGACACACGCACCTTGCAGCGGCTTGCCCAACTATAAAGGCACCTGCCCCACCCACCAATCAACAGTGAGCTTCTTGCTGCACCTGGTGCGCAGAGAGGGGGAGGGTGGAACACACCATCCCACCACACATGCAAGAATTAAAACCGTACTGGTGAAAAAGTGTCTTTACCTACGATGAAGTAGTCATATTAAGGCGAGGCCATTTGCCAGATTAACAGCACCATTTAAAAATAACCTTTAACAGTATAAATAACGTCAGTCTTGCTAACTGCGATTTATTCAGTGTTTTATAATCATAGTGACATTTTATAGCACCATCAACTTTCAGTTGTTGCAAAGAAATTTGACTTTATTTAACACGTTGAAATTGGGCTTTTGTCTCTTTAAGAAGGCACAGAAGCATCTCGAGGGCGGTGTCCGGTCCTCCCAGGATTTTTGCATAGCTGAATGGTTGCCATGGAGATAAAACATGCACGATAGAATCAAACCAGCACTGATTCTGTATGATTTTGATCCGGGAACAACAATGTGAAAAGATTTAAAGCTCAAAAAGTCGATTTTATGTTACACTGCCTCTTTAATCTCTTATTTGACCTTCTAGTGGTAGAAAAAATATTTTAAAAGGCAATTTTATAGTCAAAAGAGGAGTTGGAGGTACATCAAGTGGCGAAAGAGGAAGTGCTCAGTGAACCCACGCCTCTGAGCTTTCGCAACTGATGATGCATGATAAAGTCATGTAATAGTTTAGATGTGATCTATGTTTGAGAGGTTTTAGTTATTCTCTTCAGTTCTTCTGCTAAAACTATCCTTCAGATATCAGAGGGGAACGCAACACTGACTTAATGGGTGCAGTGAAAAATACAACATCTAGAGTTAAGAAGTGTTTACCGCTTTGACTCAGAGTCTGTTTTGGTGGTTAATTTTTAATGTAATGAGGTATAATTATGTTGTAATGTGCACATTAGCAACAAGAGGATGAGGTGAAAGATTCATTTTGTGGAAGCTCCAAAAGATGCAGAAGAGAAACACAGAAAGAAATACCAGCAAGGAAATGTGAAACACCAATAAAGAAAATAAGACTGAGACATTGGAGCATCGATAAAATGTAAAACAATCAAAAATAAAAATCTAGATTATCTCTATAAACCCTGCAGAGTTAATAGCAAGACATTTCTCAAGAATGTATTTTGTTTTTCAAGGTACATTCTTAAAAGCAAGAATGTATCTTAAATAATACATAAGGCAAAATATGCAGAGACTAAATACATTAATACGTCCTAAACTTTTTCACATCTTTTAGCTTTGCAACTCCAGAGTTTAGTACATCTTAATGGGACTTTATGTGCTAGACCAACATAAAGTGCGACATATTCTGATATGTGAAAAAAGGAACACAAAATTTTCGAAATGTTTTTAAATAAATAATTTGAAAGGCGTGAAAAGCGTATAATAAAAATATATACTTAGCCACTCTGAGTTTGGATTTTGAGGAACCATATTTATCTATAATTAAATCTGCAAGTCCTTTAGGGTGTATCTACCAAATTTGCTCAACTAAAGACTGAAAATAGTTCAAGCCCAGTCAGATTGGATGGAGAGCGTCTGCAAAAATCAACTAAAGTTTAGCCAGTTGGATTTAACTGAGCAGCAATTCTGTCTGCACACTTTGGGTTTTTGTCAAGACTTTTGCAGGGTTTCTTCCAGGATTTTTCTGCTTTTAGCAGAACAATCATTTCATTATCCAAAGGCCTCATAATGAATAATGAAATATATCCATTTCACATAGACTAGATGTAACGAAAACAAGGCATGATTGACAGCAGGGAAGTTCTAATTTTCATAAATTGTCATTATTGGTATCAATGGAAAAACATGACAGCAGAGTTAAATACTTGCAAAACAAAACGCATGTTTTACATGCAGATAGGATTTTATGAGCTTACAGGAAATCAGATGTGTTTTACATTAAAAAAATATCTGATTTGTTTTAGTTTTAGGACTCATACAGTTCTGGTAAAACTGAAGAGCCCTCAGCACTGAACTGATTGTTATTCCACCAAACATTGATTTCTGAACTCCTCCTGAGTTAAAACATTAGTATAGTTGTTTCTAAATTAATATGAACTTGTTTTCTTTGCATTATTTGATATCTGAAAGCAATTTGTCAATTTTTTATTTAAATAAATACTAAATGTTTGCTTGGAATTTCAGAGACATGTCAGTAGTTCATGGACTAAAAGAACAAACATCCTCAAATATAAACCTATAAAGAGTAAAATTAGAGAAACTGATCATTTTAAGTGATCTCTTAAGTGTTTCCAGGGCTCTATTTCATTATCCAAGCTGAATGTGTCGGGATAAAATTAAGTAATTTGTCATTAACTGTGTTGGTTGCATTTTCAGTCAGTGAAAACATTTCATGTCATTCTGACACACAAACACACTCAAGGTCAGAATAACCTGGTAAGAATGTCTTTGAGCGGCAAAGCAAATGACTCTATCCTGAAAAGTTGAATCCTGCTGACGTTTGGTCTCCAAAATCCTGCCTGAAAAGTGATTAATTTAAAACCAACTATCAGAAATGTTTAATTTCTACGCTGTTTAAAACTGAGCAGGACTCATTTTTGCTGTCTAAACAGCTTTTATCTACTAACATGATCACACTGATAAACTTTTCAGGTAAGGCTCCTTAAAAAGCTCTGAGCTAAATCATCGCACACTTTGGTTAATTGTGATAACTTAAGCTTTTATATAATGTATATATATATTTTATCACACTTAAACCAAGTTTATGTCACCAAAGTCCAGTTGCATGTGTTACCTTTGTGTTTTTGTATTTATTTTGTTTTTTGGTAATATTGTGATATTTTGTTTCAGCTCTATGTTGTTTTGTAACTTCAAAAATTGTAATTTTATGATTGAAAAATTGAAATTGTTCTTCAGTTGGAAGAACGGAAAAGTGTCACTTTGGTGAAAATGGCATGTTTTCACCAAAGTGCCGATTATATCAACTGAATTCAAGTAATTTAATAGGGCATGCATTTTGTCTGATGTGAAGCTTTTTACGGTTTCTAAGAGAGAACTATTCAATTTGAACCACAGATATACGCAGAAACAAATGTACACTCGCTCACCTCCCAGCTAATAAATATATTTAAAAACTGTGTAGTTTTAAGTGATGATGTATTGGTTAGATACATATATGGTGATTAAAGCTGTGGTTTCTCGGTTCTCTGTTTTTTTTCTCTCTCTCTTTCTGCGAGTGTGGAAGCAGACTACACTCGTATAATCTTCATCATCCACCATCAAGCCGTAACGCTCCACTTGTGAAGGTAAATCTGTTGGATTTCTATTTCACACACCAATTCAGGCTGCTTCCACTCGACTTACATGAAAGTGTTTTGAGGGTGACGGTTAAAGGATTAGGAGACTGAAACGTTATCCCCCATCTGTTCAACAGAACGGTGACGAAAATGGACACCGGTAACCCAATGCCACTGGCGGGTCCGATTCTCACACCTTTCCCATCCTGAGCAGATGTCTGACGAGAAAAGAAGCGAAAACATAATAAATCACTGGTTAACCTGGACTGGCAGGAGAGACTTGCAAATGAACTCAGGTGTCGTACACAAAGTTAAGGCCTTAAGCACTTGTAAAATAAAGTTTTTAAATGACTCG
This sequence comes from Poecilia mexicana, assembly GCF_051168715.1. Classification (NCBI taxonomy): domain Eukaryota; kingdom Metazoa; phylum Chordata; class Actinopteri; order Cyprinodontiformes; family Poeciliidae; genus Poecilia; species Poecilia mexicana. Next base: position 19,236,330 of record NW_028263374.1, read on the forward strand.
TAGAGACTCAAATAACTACATTTAAATCCCCACTTGTTTGGTTTCATGACCCTCAGCAAGTTGCTAATTAACCAGCATTAAAAAGGCTAAGCCATTTTTTATCTCTGGCTGGTTGTTTGACCACTCCTCCTACTGAAATAGTTCATAAAAAGTGGTTGGTTTTCCCGTAAGAACCTGCTTTGTAGACGAGCTCCATACATTTTTTAATAAGTTTGAGGTGAAATCAGTTTTATTCCATCCATAAACAGCTTTAATGTGCATTTGGGATCCTCATTCTGTTGTTTCCAAGTTCCAAACGTCTAGATGTTGATTCAAAGCAAAGTTAGTGCATTGCCTCCGTAGCATAGGCAGCAAGTCAGACTGCCACCACCGTGCCTTACAGCTGGTCAAAAAGGGTTAGTTTTAAACAAAACATCTCAGTCTTTGTCCATCTGAAAATGTTTCTAAAAAAAAGTCATCAGTTCACTCTTCATTGTTCTGTTTTTACATTTACGATACGTTCACATTTAATTAGTTCCTGGATTACTTTTTAACACCCCAAACAGTTCCCTCACATCAGAAGTTAGATAACAGAAACTCTGATGCAGTTTGAGCGTTGTACTGGATAACTGTCCCAAACCCAAATCCAAACTGCTTTTGGCCCGAATAGAGCAGGATAATATTAAGCTTCTGGAGTGGATCCGACTTCAAACTTGCAGAATAGTTTTGGATGGAAAAAGAAAACGAATCAATTTCAACAGGTTCTTCCAACTTGAAGAGTATTCAAATATCCAACAAGAAAAACAGCAGCGCCTTTGTGACGGCAATGAAATATAACCAAATATTAGTGTGTGCTCACATTTCTTTTATCCTCCATGTAACATTTTAACACAGATTTCAATTACTGTGTCTATAATTCACAGAAGTTGTTTGCTGTGGAATGAAAACACTTCCTGAATGTCTTTAAACTTTATGACTGTCATAGAATGATCTACACACCTTTTATCTGATGGTAGATTATCAAATCAGTAAAAACACGTTTATTACAATTGCTTTGACAGTTAGTAGTTTATTTACAGAATTTATCATGCTCCGACATAAAAGACAAATGTTAAGAAGGTTACAAATTAACTCAGGTGTCGTACACAAAGTTAAGGCCTTAAACACTTGTAAAATAAAGTATACTTTTATAAGTAAATGGAAAAGGTCATGTTTGACGTGCCCACCTCAGACTGCAGCTGTAAACCGTAACGTCTCATCAACCTCGACAAAGATCAGCGTAACGATGTTTATGAAACAAATCCATGGATTCTTTTCGTTTCCACAGTAGTGACTAATTCTTACAATAAAACATGGAAACCAACTTGTGAAGAAGAAAACACATTTTTGATCTCTTTATTTATCTTCTCATGTCTCAGATTCTTGGTCATAATTTCAGGTTCAGGAGAGATTAGAGATTATTTGGTATTTTAACTTGGCTCACAATGCAGCCTCGTTAGTACTACTGCAAAACCAGTCACTGAAAAAAAGCCCACTTCCTGGAAACTGTAGACTTTTTAGCCAACTCATACAAACTAAAACATGATTTATGGATAGAGCCCATGCATCTAAACACAATACATAAAAAAAAAATGCATGACATAAAACAAAATAACTCATCAATAAATAAATGTTCAAAAGTTCATCCCCAAAAAGGTCATCAAGTTGCAGTTAAAAATTTCCAACAACCACCAATTTTTCCTTACACTGGAATGTTTCATGGAAAAGGGGAAATGCCTAAACGTCCCTGCAGAGTGTTGCTCTAAACCTGGACAGCTATTTGCATCGATGGGCGGTGGCTATATTTTATCTTGACAAAACACCAAAACATCACTTTGGATTCAGGGAAGTGAAAAAAGCATTTTCTGTCCAAGAATAAAACCACAGCAACTGAAGGGCTAAAATTATAAACCCGACTTTGTCTCATTATTTTACAAAGCCTCACCTCGATGTAAACTGTTATATATATTTTAGAATAGAAGGCTAATGAAAGTATTTTTCTGCAGCTTGTGTCAAGATAATGCTTCTTTACCAAAGTATAAAAAATAAGATGGAAGGACAGATATGCATCCAAAGCATATGCATATTTGTAAATGCTTTACATGAGCTGAGTGTAAAATTAAACAGTAAAAGTTATTCACAACATGTAAGCTTTGATCACAGCTGATGGAAATAACTAAAACTGAATCCAAACATGTTTGTGTCCAACATGAGTTCAGAGAACAAGACATTGTGTCTGAGAAAATGTAATAATTTAAAATGGATTAATAATGGTTTTATTCCTTGAACCTGTTTAATCAAAGTTATATTTCTGAAGCAGATGAAAGCACAGTGTTTGAAATTATCCTAAAATGAGATAAAGATGAGCAGCCGTGTCACACAGGCCTTTCACAGTTATGACAAGTAAACAAGAAAAGGTGGTAAAATTTAAGTTGCTTCATGTCGACGTGTCAGAATACGTTAAAGATCTGCTGCGGTTGTATCAATCTTCCAGACCTCTCAGGTCTCCTGGTTCTGCTCTGCATCAGAACCAGAACCAAACATGGAGAAGCAGCATTCAGCTTCTGTGCACCACAAATCTGGAACGAACTTCCAGAAAACTGCAAAACAGCTGAAACACTGAGTTCCTTTAGATCTAAACAGATCCACAAGATTAGAGTTGCTTTTGCTCCCAGACATATCTGATGAGTAATGACGGAAAAATGTAATGTTTCAGTTGTTGATTTTTGTGTTTTTATGATGTAAAGCACTTTGAAATGCCCTGCTGCTGAAATGTGATACACAAACAAAATCTTATTTGATTTTTGATAACTTTTTATAGTTTCTGCATCAAGAGATCACAAGGATATTATTAAGAGAACGTCAACTAAAAACGCTAAATAACGTGATTCCATTAAGTGAATAACATCTAATTCTCAAAACACCACAGAAACATAGTTTTGTCAAAGGGAAACGGATCGAGGCGTTCTGCCTTTACCCTCTGAATACTTCAGCTTATTCTGGTCTGTTTTGCAGTGATGTGAAAAACTCAACAGTTTCCTCAACCTAGATTTTTTTCAGATGACTGTCGTGAAGTTTAATCAAACCTCTCCATCCGATTCTGAGCTTGGCAAGAAGGCGAAGACATCACTGGAACTGAAGATGCTGACACATTGTTAATGAATGCCTTAGTGTTAAAACACACATGAATACACAAACCTACACTTTTATGTTAACTTACAGACAAATATGTTGACAATCCACCTAAGAGATGTGTAAAAAAAAACCTTAAATTAATCTTTTCATTTTGAAAATGTAATAAGAATTCAACCTTTAATTGGAGAACATTTACCAATTAGGGAAATTATCTTGTTTTCTTTTTATGGCATCTAGATCCTACAGACTCCAAGTTCTTCCCACAGGATCACAGATCCACCACCATGCTTAACTTTAGGGATGAGGCAAATTTCCAAACGTTCATCCTTTGTTTTAGGCTCAATTTTACTCTCAAAGCAGATATTTCCAGTTAAGGTCCCAGTAGTGTTTGTGATGGTAGGTCTGATGAGGCTTTTCTCTGGCATAACATCACATTTACAGCTCTGGAAAAAACTAAGAGCCCACTGCACTGAACCCCATTGAAAACCTCCTGGTGATTCCTCCAAATACTGATTTCTGAACTCTTCCTGAGTTAAAACATTAGTGTTGCTGTTTGTAAATGAGTATCAACTAGTTTTCTTTGCATTATTTGAGGTCTGAAAGCACCTTTTGTTATTTTGACCATTTCTCATTTTCTGCAAATAAATCCTAAATTTGTGCTTTGAATATCACAGACATGTTGTCAGTAGTTCACAGAATAAAAGAACAATGTTCATTTTACTCAGACATAAACCTGTAGAGTAAAATCAGAGAACTCTTAATTTTTTTCCAGAGCTGTATGTCCAAAGACGCCAGAAAATCATAACTTAATAATACATCTGTTTTTCAAGTTTTGATTTACTTAAAAAGCATCTTATATGTTTTAGTTGAAATCATTTTAAATATTGTCACCTACAATAAAAGCCTAACTCATTTTTGCCAAGGGAAAAAAAGAAAATCACTTTTGGCATTTTTTTTTTTTGGTATGATTTTACGCCTTAACATGAATTTATTTTTGTTATACTCATTTAATTATTGGATTTTCCTTTAATTTTAAGTTAAATTGTGGCACTGTAGTAAAAGATTATTTAAGCTATTTTACACACCACACTGTAAAAAAAAAGTTTATAATTTACAGTAAAATACTGGCAGCAGTGGTTGCCAGAATTTTACCGTATAAAAACAGCTAAATCTGTATAAAAAGTCTGTATAAATACGGATTTTATAGTATAAAATCGGTAAATTAGAGACGTTTTTTTACACACCAGGGTTGTCACCAAGATTGCCTGCATCTGTAGATAATGGAAGACTAATTAATATATGACTTAAGGGGAGTTAAAGCGTTTTTTTAAAAACACAGAGTTATATGTATAACACAAAACTTAAAAAGATTCTCTATGTAGCTGCCTGGAGCAATACTTGTTTAAGTCCCATTAAAAAAACAAAAACAAAACAAATATCCGGCCCGTCAGTGTCAGGCCTGAAAGTGCTGAAATCACCTTTGGATGATCCCGTTAATACTTTCTCTTTAGCAACACAGAGAAGAAGGAAAAACTCGTCAGACGAGAACCTCTTCTCCAGATGATTTCTGCCCCCGTTTGGAGCCGAGCGGTCCGTCAGGCAGTAGGAGTCTGTGATGGGAGGAAAGACGACGGCAATGGAGCTCAGATGAGGGAGATCCGAATGGGAATATTGGGAGAACCTGTCCTATTCTGAGGGGAATGGTGGGACATGACGTGCTCCACCATCGCGTGTTTCGGCATGTGCTTCATGAGGTACGTCTCCTGGAGAGAAGAGGAAAAATAACTTTACACCGGAAAATGCAGTGGTTTTAGAGCAACTATTATTGTGAAAGAACTCACATAGATTACTTTATAAAAATATTACACAAATCACTTTAAATACCTGCAGTACCAAATATGATACACAGATTTTAACATTATTTAAATGCAATATACCAAATAAATCATTATGTTATTGTGCATTGTCTCAAAATGTAAAGCATTAATTAAAAAAAAAATAATAATACATGTTTAATTTTACCCCAAATTGTCTAAAATTGGCAAGGTTTTCCCTGGAAAAACCGTGTGACCAATCTCATGCGAGCGGACATTTTGAAAAGAGAGAGAGCGAGAAAAAAAAAAGCAGTTTCACCGCCTGCAGTGCAACGATCATCCAGTAGATGGCAGAATACAAGTCTCAAATTAAATACAAAAAAGAGGCCACAGAAACGTATCAAATGGCGAAATATTAATAAAACATTTCAAGTGAACATAACTTGAACATAAAGTGCTTGATAAGTTAATCTACTAAAGTTGAGTAAATGACAAAAAGCTTAATATTTAATAGGCCAGCAAGGTATCCCACAATGCATTGTGCCACCAGCAGCGACTAGTTAAACCACTTTTGTCACAAAAAATGTGTTTTAAGATGTTTTAAGGCGACTCCAAAGCTCCATGTATGTAGTCTGTTCATCATAACGAGCAGTGCAACTCATACTACCTATGTTTTGGGTATTTACATTTTCATACATGAAACTGCACCATGACCAACCTGCTCTGCCTTAAGGTGTAGCGAAACATGGGATTGTTTTAATGAAAGGATTTGAAAAAACATAACTGCTTCCAATATTTTCTGTCAAAGTTTGAGTTTGAGAAACAAAAACAGAAAGCAGGAATTATTTTGATTATGTTGTTTTCTTTTTATATATGTAGTTTCTAATTAAAAAATTAAGCACTTGGTGTCATTGCAGTACTTAAAATATACTCAGATTCATTATGTTAACTTAAGGAAAATTGCACAAAGTTGCTCAATCAGTTAATTTTATGAAAACTACAAGATTTTGAGTTTGCAACTTAGGAGAACTAATCAGGTTTTGCAGAACACACATGTACTATTATATCAACACTACTTCCTGATAATGATCAAGTTAGTTGAGTTCTGCAAACTTAAATTTTGAAAACTTGGTTTCTTTGATTTGAGGCTATGAGTTTGCATACATTGTTTAAAGTGAGCTCCATTTATTGTGCTCTACGGTGCCTCACAGCTTCCCCTGCATGTAAAACGGCCACAGAGTTTCCTGTGAACTCACTGAGGTGTACGCCCGGCCGCACATGCTGCAGCAGTAGGCCTTGGCGTTCTTGATGGCGTGTGCAGAGAGGTGGATCTGCAGCGAGGCCGAGTCTGAGTAGGCACGGAAACAGTTGGAGCATTTGAAGGGCTTGTCCTTGTTGTGCTGCCTCTGGTGAGACTTTGAGAAAGAAAGCAGACACACATCGGGTTAGTCTGTGTGCTTAAGGACAAGCTGGAGACCGAAGGGTTTTCTGAGTCAGTTTGTTCAACAAACCTATAGAAAAAGTCACATAAAATGAACTTCCCCGCTGATTAGGAAGCGACTTTTACAACCACGAGAACCGCTTTGACCTCAGTTCAGCTAAATACAATCTGATAAAAGTTGAAAAAGCTGCAAGACATTTTGAAGTAAAAACAACTTCTTGGTATTTTGAGTCTTTAGCAAACAAAAACACATTTCTTGTACCATTTGTGTCATTCAGATATTGCATAAAGATGCATAGAAAAACTGCTAAAATATCCTGCTAGACTTTTTTCAAAGATTTATTTGAATGATTTCTGGTCATTTTTTCCACTGAGCCACTGTAGAAGCTTAAAGAGTCCCAGGTTACAGATTCCTGACTTTTTTGTAATCAGCTTGTGGGGATACTTTCTTCACAATTTGCAACTTGGTGTATTTTACCTTTATTTAACCTGGTAAGTTGAGAACAAAATCTCATTTTCAACAACGACCTGTTCAGAAAACATAACATCATGCAGCAGAAAACAGAAGAATATCATGACACGCATAAAAATACAACCATATTCATACTGATTAAACATACCAGTTTTTAAAAGCAGGTGCATCATCTTTGTTCCAAATAATTGCACATACTAGTCTGTTTCAGCCCCAAAGCTTCAGTTTAAAGTTAAAGTTGAAGAGGGATTTTACTTTTAATCATCGCAGTGAGCCAGAAGAAACAAAATGGGAGGAAAATTAAAAGTTTGGCACGTATTTTTCAGTGTATTTTCAGATAGAAGCCACATGATGTTGGTGGGAAATGAACGACTGGTGGACTTCTAGACTTCAAGACAGTAGTCTTGAAAAATTATTTTGACTGTTGTCCAGTAAAACCAGGCCATGTAAAATCTTACGCTGAAAAAAATCGAGACAGATGCAACAAATGTAAGTTTTTCTGATTTAAAGTAGGTTATTATAGAGACAGTTGTTGGGTGAAAGATGTTGGTCAGAATGGGAGTATAAATTACAAGGTACTTTTTTTTCTAAATATCAAAATGCTATATATAAATAAACAATATAAACAAATGAGGGTCAGATGAAGACGTTTCTGATAAGATCAGGTGAAACAGGAGGCTTCTTTATGATCCTTGGTAAAAAGATCACATTACATGTGATTTTCTAAACCATTAACCTTGGTTGTTATAATGGGGGAGAGAGTTAGAAAACAGCTCATGTTTACCTGCAAATTAGAGAGTTGCGTAAAAGCTTTCTCACATCCTGGATGGAGGCATTTGTAAGGTCGGTCACCTGTGTGGATTCTGAAACACAAAAGACACAAAACCGGGTAGAACAGGAAGATAAAAGCATCAAATATGAAGTGATAAGGTGACCCAGAAAAGGCTTTTTATATTTTAATTTTGGAAAAATACAAAACTACGTAACCCTGACCCTAACCCTTTTTACATTTAAAATGACGTTTTGGCTCTTGAATGTTGCATCAACACCAACTCAGTATATTCAAAATAACTACAACCCCTCTAAAATTACAAACAAGTACAAACAAAAAAACAAAACCAAAAGAAAGACAAAAAGGTAAAAATATAAAACTACATATTGGTTCCCCATGTTTAGTAAGATCAAGTAGTCTATAATTTATAAACTAATAGGGGTTTCTCTGGATCTTAAGTTTGTTCTGGATTATTGATGTAAAAAAAAAACTAAATGTTGCTTCCAGTTGTTCTGGGTTGAGTTAGATTTGTACTGGTGGTCCGCGGTCGCCCCCTAGAGGACCGCGAGTTACTGCATGTAAACGACCGTTTATTTGCCGTGACGTCAGCTTAAAGTCCGACGCTACAGCTAGCTTACCACAGGGCTGTGTTAAAAATAGTGATGGAAACGGGTAACTCAAAAGAAAAGCTGCAGACACCGGTGGAAAGAAAACAACTCCAGGAATATTATAGTATCAGAGGAAGCTACGTCATAGCTGCTGAGTGTTGGTGTGTCGTTCACTAGCGCTTGGATTCCTTTGAACGACTGTAAGCGGTTAGCATTAGGAATCGTTCGTTGTTGACTTTGCTTGGTAATGAATGATACTCTGCGTTTAGGCCAATTGTCATTTTCATTTAATTAAAAACTAATTTCAGGTTAGGTGGTCCGTGACTGTTTGTTAAATGGGTTAAGTGGCCCTCGCCCTGAAAAAGCTTGAGAAACGCTGAGCTAGATTTATAAATTAACAGTACTTTCTCTAGGTCTTGCTCTGATATTAAAAGTCTAAAGCTATGGCATATAACATACTATCAAACACTGCATAAAAGCAGTCCTTTGCAACATTGCAGGTATTAGTGTTAGTATTTTGTGCAGGTCTATACTGAACCGTTGCAGATGAGCTGTGTGTTTGTCGGAGGTCAGACCTGGTGTGCTGCTGCAGGTGGGAGAGCTGGCGGAAGCATCTTTCACAGTAGGAGCAGCGGTACGGCTTGAGGCCCAGGTGGATGCGCAGATGCTGGGCCAGGTACGAGGCGTTCGCAAACGTCTTGGTGCAGTGAGGACACTTGTGGGCTTTCGCCTCTGTGTGCGTTTTGGAGTGAATTTGCATGTCGGACTTGGAGAAGAAGGTTAGGGGACAAACTTTACACCTGAAAACAGGAAAACAGGAGACATGCATCAGGAAGAAAACACAGAAATCAATAAATCATTAATAAAACTTCTTATTGACCAGATTTGTAAATGAAACAATTGGGAGAATATTTGAATATTAAGCATATACGATGATGTGTTTCAAAAGTCTGTTTCTCTTAATTTTGATGATTATGACTTATTGCCATTAAAATACCCCCCAGCGGAGAGGAAAAACATAGGAGAGGAAATAGTTTCATGATCAAGAAACGGGCCTGAACTGAGAAAAACAGAACAGAAGATCCACTAAGAAACTCTAAGAAAACATAAACATACCAACATTTTCTAGACAAAGAAATATTAACAGCAAACCTAAAGAGCACAAATGACATTAATGATGACTAAGAAAACTGATGCAAGAACCTGGCAGGAATAATCCAAAGGGAAAAAAATCTAAAAGTGAAGGCTAAAAAATAAACTATGATGTGGCAAGACCAAACCTAATGAGCAAACAGATGCAAAACTTTGATCTAGAAGTAACCCAAAACAAAACCACAAACCCAAAGAAACAAATAAAAACAGTCTCGGTGTAATAAATCTATTTAAAACGAGTTTAACTGTTACAAACTGTTCTTTTAACACACCAGTAAAGACCAAGAGATGTTTACAGATTAGACAGTTTGAGTATTTCCTTAACTGTTACATTTCTGTGTGCTCTTGTTTTATTTTCCCTTTTTTTTAACAGTTTCTTCTAATCCCTGTTCTCAGTACTTAATGATGAGGCCCCAAATGTGCTGTCTTGTATTTGCATTTGTTCTGGTTTTCTTCGAGAACCATTTCCAACAGCAACAGTCACAGCTGTAGATGGTTATCATCACTTCTGTCATTCCTGATATGTTCAGCTAAAAATGACGTGTAAATATATATCTGAAGAATGTGAAACCACTGATTTAAGGTTGATGGTGTGTATCAAAGGTGTGCTTCTGTACTTTACTGCTCAGGACACTTAGCCTCTTCTTGCTTCTGCTTTGCAGCAAGCAGTTTGTTCCCAGCTGGAAAACTTGAACAGGTCCCTCTTCATTTTCTAAGTCTTGTCACAAAAACAACTCAGCAATAATAAACCGCAATAATAAACCGTTATTTTGCAAGAGACTACAAATCAGCTACTCTCACATCCTGCTTCTTTAAGGAGAATTTCAATTTTGGGATTTCAGGCGGTTTTAAATCATGGTGTGGTGTTATGATTTACCATTTTTTATCTTTCTTTGTCACTGTTTGTGTTTTTACTCCTTCTAGTTTGCTTTATTTTTTGTAGAAGCGATAAAACACTTTAAAAAACACATCTTGACCTCAACAAGATTCTCGATAATCCCTGCAGTCTGATTTTATTTGTTCTTGAGGTAAATACCTTGTGGATGTCAAACTGAACTGCCCAATAAAGTTTAATAAAATCTGGGTTGAAACCGCAGTCAGTGCGTTGATATTTCTATGAGTATTTGTGTGCTTTATAGTATAAATGTCCTGACAATCATATTTTTCTCTAAATATTTTATGTTTTATTGATTTTTATTTGTAGATTATACATGTTAGTGTTATTTTGTTGCCAGTCACTATAATATGATAGATTCATAGCAGATTCAACTTTGCTCTGAGCTTCTTGTTGTGCTGGCAGCAACACTTTTTGACCCAAAATAAGGCTGGACAATATGGCTGAAAAACATTTCACGATATTAGCATTATACATCAGTTTTTTTTGCTTAAAGTATCTGAAATACTTACAAACTGGTGGTGTGATCTTTCCTGTTTTATCCACAGTTTTCACTTCACGGCCTTGTTTTTTATTTTTAAGCAGCTATGAGGCACAATGGTGAAACCTTAAACTGCTGCTGCGGCAGTTACTCAACTGGTTGTTGCTCGGTAACCAAAGAGTGAGTGAGTTGCTAGGTAACCAAAGAGCGAATTAGCTAGTTGACTCCACCAATCTTACTTTTCTGGCCATGAGAGTTTGAGCCTTTCCTCTGCCTACATCTCCCAGAATGCTGTGTGCTTCTGGAGTTCAGTGAATATTCTATACATTGAATACTGAATATTCTATCAGATGTATTATCTATTGATATTGATCATGCCTCTATCATGATCTATATTGGTCCTGATTTATTGTCCTGCTCTAAGCAGAATACAACAGTTTTTCCTCACCTGTAGGTTTTGCCCTCCTTAGCGGTGATGGTGACGCAGGACTGGTCGTTGCCCGAGGCCAGGATCGGGTACGGAACCACCAAAAGCGACGAGCCATTCTCTGCCTTGATCTTCTTGCGCCCTCGATCCTGCTTCGGAGGTGGGCCGAGGAGACCCACAAAGCCCCCGTTGGTCTTACCCGGCTCGATCCCGTGGCTGCCGGCTAACCCTGAGATGAGGTGAGGGGTGGGGGCTCCACCCAGCCGGCTGTGGCTGCTTGAGGTGGGCGTTGTTGGGGTTATGATCTCCGAAGTGCTGAGGTTCCCGGTTCTGGATGCCAGTGCCACACCTGACAGGAACAATGGTGAAGATGAGAACATTACTGAACATTATCATAGCTGTTATAATAATGGCTGGACAATATGGCTGAAAACTTTATCACGAAGTAAGTATTTCATATCACTCGATATTGATTATTATTGATTAGTTGTTGTTTTTTTGTTTTAAATATTTTACATAATGGCAAAGTGGTGGCATGACCTTTCCTGCTTTAGCCAGTTTTCACTTCACTCTGTTGTTTTTTACTTTTAAGCAGAGATGAGGCACGGTGGCAAAACCTTAAACTGCTGCAAGTTACTAATCAGGTTGCTAAGTAACCACAACATACTTAACAGGGTGTTGCTAGGTAACCAAAGAGTGAGTGTTAGTTGAGGCCACCAGCTTCAACTAACACTCATGAACTTAAATCACTCATGAACTTAAATCTTAGAAAGATTTAAGTTCATTAATCTTGAATTGAGAGTTTTAACTTAATGCTACAATTTAAACCAAATAATTATTTCACAATATGGAAGAAAAGAACTGGCCTCACCCAGTTAAAGAGCCACATTTCGTTATTATTTTCACTCACAATACCAAGTTAAAATAAATACTTATTTTAGTTTCAAATTGCGTGAACAAAATTTCTGATCTGATAATGAATTTTATTAAACATCACAATGACTAATGCTAAAAACATTTAGTTTAAGGACATTATCCTTAAGCTTTAAAATAAACATTTGCATTAATAACAAATAGAGTCAGATCGATGTAACGCACTTCCATCTCAGGACACAAAAACAAGCCGCTAAGCATTCTGGGAAATAGTTCCCGCTGCTGTCTTTTTCTTATTTCAGTTTTTTTAAGTTTGACAAGTTTAATAAAAAGTTAACACAACTTACTACTGTAAGTTTATCTTTCACAAACTCACATTTAGGTTCAAATCTAAAACTCACTAAATTTATTTGACTTAAATAGTTGAAGATATTAGAACTAAATGCAGCTCAAACGTTTTACAGTGCATTGCGCCCTCTGTTGGCTATTTCTATCTTCTATCTCCACCTTCCATAAGTTATTTTAACTTATTTAATAATAATAATAATAATAATAATAATAATAATAATTGAAAAACATATGAAATGTATACAAAATGAATAATTCGAAAAAATTTGAAAGGATGCCTTTTTTAAAATTTTCATATCTTCCCTCCAGCTTTCTGAGGCGCCTCTAGTGTCGGTTTAATTTACAACTAATTAATGAATGAACGCTTCCTCTTTATTTCTCTGCATCATCTGGAGCATTTAAGCTAAGAGGAACAAAGAAAAGAAAAGTCCTCTGAGGCAGGTGAAGTGAACCCACTGAGGAAAGGTTTGTCTTGTTTGCTCACCTGAGACGTGGTTTGTTCTGGAGGGGTGGTCTATGAGCTGACGCAGGTGCCAGTCCTCCCACAGACCCCGGGCTTTCAGAGCTGCCTTGTCGTCCAAATTCAAGTTCACATCTCCAAGAATACGACCTAATTAAGGAGAAACATATACGTCTTAATCAGAGTTAGATAGTAACTAGTTACTTTTATTCAATTACATTTGCTTGAGAAACCTTTTTCAAATAAAGTACTTTTAGGAGTAAATTTACTGCCTTGTACTTGAGTCATTTTATCATGAAGTATTGCTACTCTTGAGTATAATTTCTGGATTTTCTACCCACTGAGAGCAAGTTCACTGAATGAAAGACAAAGATGTTTTAACCAAAAATTAAATGAAGACACACACCTGCAGTTTTTGTTAAAGATTAATACGTTTTTATTAAATGAAACTAATTTTGGAAGAATTTTATTTTTTGTTACTTGTGCAAATTATTAATTTTCATCCTTAAAATACCAAAATTTCCACTTAACTTTATATCTTGGTCCCTCTGATTATGTCATTTTAAAATGATTGATATTGCTAAGTTAAAGTTTAAAACAAAAAGATTTATTTTAAATCTTTGGAGAAGTAAGAAAATGTTTTATTGTCTCAAGATTCTCAAACATTTTTTGAAAACTTGCCTATTTGCATGTCAAGTTAAAAAGTTAAGTAAACTGATTAATTATGATTAATCACAGAGCGTGATTAATGTGATTACATTTTTTAATGGATTGACAGCGTTAGTTTTTTAATAATTATTTAGATTAATTTAATCTGTGGACGTAGTTGGAGTACCTGTGACAGAGCTGGAGGCAGGGCGGGCGTGCAGGGCGATGTCAGGCTGCGACGGGCTTGGACTGTGCAGTCCGGACCCCTGCTGAGCTTTGGACATCCCGTGCTGGCTGCCTTCGGCCTGGCCCGACGGAGACATCAGAGGCTGCTGGGAGGCGGCCGAAACAGCGGGCAGGTGTGGCGGCCGGATCTTCTCCGCCATCAGCTGCTCCTTGATTTTATTGATCAAGACTAGGTTATCCAGCTGACAGCCAGAAACCACCATTAGTGACAGAAGAACAGCCATCATCAGTTCAATCAGTGACACTTCTCAGGGCTATGGTGCCCTCTATTGGTTGACACCAGACATTGCAGCCAAAGCTTTGAGACTTTGAAGGAATGCCTGTTTAGCTTTTTGTTTGTTTGAATCTTCTTTATGCAAATAAATAGCTACTTTTGAGTTAGATATTTATGTACTTTTAAAAATCTTCAGAACATAGAGGATATAAAAGTCCCTGTTTTTCTTCTTACTTTTATGGTTTTGTTGAATTGATGCTTCAAAGATTTTGAGAAATACATTTTAATTGTTTCTAATTTAATCTATCTTTTCTGTAAGACAAACTTTTATTTTATTATTGCAGAAGACAAATGTAATCCAATAAGTCTGCCGTTTCAGTCACTGGTTTCTACATTTACTGCAGTGAGACATGCCTTGATGTGGTTTTGGGATGAAATCCAGGGATTAAATGAAATTAAAAAAATAAAATGCAAACACTCTTCTTATCAAGTATTGGCTTTTGTGCTGGTGAATGTCAGATAAGTTATGAGCTGAGGTTCAAAATGTAAAAAAAAGAAGGAGCAGTATAGGGAAATCATTGAAATTTGACCTAACTCAAAAATTCATCAAAAGTTTGAGACCGTCTGGCTTTCACGTCATGTCATGTTAAATATTCACACTTTACAAAAGTAAAAATGCTCTGTCTACAAGTGAGGCAGAATTGAGACAGTGAGACAGTCTTTGCATTTACTGACGCTGCCAAGCAATGAAAATGTGAAACGTGAAAGAAAATACTTTCCTCCAGTCTAAACTGTAACCTGTAGTTTTTTTTGTGAATTCAAGACTTTTATTTGGATTTTATCATGTTTTTTTTAATAGCGCTAAATGCTTCCTAATTAATATAGCTATTTCGTTACTGAGTTTGTCTACAGACTTTGCTGGTGTTCCTTGGAGATATAAAATATATTCTGCTGCTGTGATTTTGATCATGTCTTCTGTAAAACAAAGAGAAGGTATAATAAACTTGTACTTTGTCTTACACTTTTTTCACCTTGATATCACAAGATATGTCTAAACCTTTTCAATTCTTTCAACAAGCTTTAAATTGACATTAAAAATAATATGGTTCTGTACTTTTCCAGGTCTGCTTTTCCAGATGAAATCAAACAAACGTCTAATGTACAAATTGGGTAAATTAACATCCACGTTGTGGATCCTGCTGATGCGTAAATTTTCAGATTAAATTGTTTCACATTACTGAACTCAGCTAAATCAAAGAGGTGCTATCCATCTGAAAAGCTGTTAGCCTACAGTAGCTCTGTAGACTTCTTAATTTTTCTACAAGCTCACTGAAATAAGAAATCCCCCTGCTACAGGTATGTACACTATTCCTTAACTCTCTTTATGGTGGAGACACTGCAGCATGCAGTTATGCTCCTCTTCTCTTGCTTGTTGCTGCTAGCTGCCAGTTAGCCGTTTCTGATGGTCAAAAAAAGAAACTGTTTAACAATTACAAATGACTAAATCAGGGTTTTGACATATTTTCTGCTACCAAACCCACACCTGGTCAGTTGAGCTGCTTAGGTACTGTGAATTAAAGAGGCTACCACAACTGTCAGTTAGCTAAACAGCCAACTGCTGCTGGCTAGCTAACGCAGCTACTAGCTTGTTCAGCTTAACAAAACTCAAAAACAAACAGAAAAAAATAAACTGACATTAGGGGACATTACTTCAACTGGTTTATTGTTTTTTTATTATGAATACCACTAACACCTACAGTCAGATTCAATAAATATGAGATTAAAAATGACTTTTGAAAATAACAACCTTAACATGTTTTTTTGTAAAGGACATATTTTTTTTGTATTAAAATTACTATTCTAATCTTATGATGTGTTTTCAGTTGCTGTAAGTGGAAAATCATCATAAATGTGTTTCCCTTAAGAGTTAGTACTATAAATTAGCTTTTCAATAATATTTTAAATGATTGAATATAACTGTGTTTTTGTTGAAAAACTGCTGACTCTTGGGAGTTTTACCTGACAGCAGAGGTGTCCTTCCCTAAACTCCTTTAAGGAGTTTACAGCTCAAAGTGGCTGAAAGATGTTTTGTGTTTACTAATTAATCTTTCAATTAGAATAAATATATTTTTCAGACTTTTGGACTCAGAGGAGCCAGTAGGTTTAACTGAAATCCAGTTTATATGATCATTTATTGGTAAAAACCAGGGGAATAGATATCAAGCTTCGCAGTGTGCTATTTAATTACATTTTGGTCAAAATGATCTGTTGACAGCTCAAACAATTAAATATTTATAATATTCCTTCTTTATCAGAGCTTAGGATCAGAAAACCTATTATTTCTTATAATCATAAGTCAGTCATACAGAACTGTATTTTTTCATTGATGTCTAAAAGATTGACTTTAAGATTGGTTTTAGTTGTGAAAGGTGGTTCTCACCTGGCCAGGCATAGAAGGAGGAGGAGGCCAAAAGTAGGGATTGTTAAAGCGCGGTTCAGCCATCCTGAAAGAAATACACAGATTATAAAAAGGACAATGTCAGGTGTGCAAAACGGCAGGAAATATGCAAATATTGAACCAACTCTTGTCACAGTGTGTATTTTTTCTTGCTTGATGACTCCTGTTTGTTCAGATTTTTCTATAGCTCTGTGACCTGTACACTTCTGTGTGTTTCTGTTGTTAATGTGGTTAAAAGCCACGTCGGTAGCCCTATAACTAAACAACAGCTGACTGTTTGGTGCAATAATCAGTCTTGTGATAGCGTATTTCCAAGAATATTCTGTATAAAGGCTCCTGTTTGACCCAGCTTTGCATCCTTGCACTACTTTAAGTCCAACATGTTATATTGCTTGCAGGGAGGATGTTTATGAGCCAGTAGGGTGAGTTCATTCTGAAGGATTTGTACATCTAAATTAAACTCGCTGAGGATTCTCAGACACACTTTTGCAGGATGAGCATGCAGACCTTGAGATAGGCTGCCATGTGATTTCAGCTGTTAGTTGTGCAACAGTTATCAGAAAACAGAGCCTACTAGTTTGACTTAGATGCTAATCTGTCGCTTTCTGTCTCCTCCTTAAAACAAGGGGCCCTGACTGGTTAAGGGTGAGGAGAAAACCAGGGTAAATTTGGAGGAGTGCTTTCTGAACAAGGCTGCAAACCCAACATGAATCTCCAGAATAAGAAGCTGCATAAACTTGTAAATAAGGAAAATCTAAATGGATAACATGCAGCATTTATTCCTAAGTTTTTTTTCTCTCATCTCAAACCTTCATGGAAACAGTTATAAATACCTACAATTTAGCTCTGATTGTGAGTGATAAGCACAATGATTGATAAGGCTTCTGTTACATTAATCAAGTTTAATCAGACGGCTGAAAATCTTTCTTTTTTAAAGGCAACGCGAAACACATACAGTTTAAGTTTTGCTCTGAAGGCCTTTCTTTCCATAGCCTCTCTTTTCCAACCCTCTTGAAGATCTTTTTAAAACATTTTGCCTTGCATGCTTTGGCACACAGAGCCATTCCTAAGTCTGTTTGGCTTAGCAGAAGCATAACACAGCCCACATCTGCAAGCCAAGAGAAACAAAACCGATACATCTAGAGGTACGGCCGCACAATGCACCTCCCAGAAAATTTCTATAACGATGGGGGCTTTCTGCCTTAGGGGAGTTTTTCTGCTTTTATGCATCTTTGTGTTGCTTTCTGAGCTACAACGTGATTGTAGTGAGGGTTTTAGTCAAATAGGAAATTGGTATTTCTGTTTATTGTACTTAATTACAGTTTATTAGGCTGTCCTGAATAATTTTCTTTTTGTTTGCCTTTGTTCTACATCCATTATTTGTAATTCTGAAAATGAGCTTCACATGATATACACATGTTTTCATTTAAACTTCATCAGAAGTTTAATTTCTTAATCAGTCAATATAGAAATGCCAAACAGCATCCAATCCAGGTGATCAAAGACTTTTTAGATAATTTTACATGAACAACTTAATCTTTAGAATTTCTGATATTTTCTGTCTTATACTCAGACATGCCACCTAATTGTACCTCCATCTAAAATCATTATTTACCACAGTGTTCATATCCCTTTAACTTTCCCCCCTTTCTTTCACATTACAACCACAAACTTTGCTGACTTTTATTAGGGTTTTATTTGCTACATCAACAGAAAGTAATAATTATCTCATATGGAAGTAAAATCTACTTTTTTACATATGAAATCAAAAAACAAAATCAGTGTCTTATTGTAGTTAACCCCCTTTTACTTTAATACTCTTAAATAAAACCAAGTATGACCAACTTCCTACAGAAGTCAACTAATTTGTAAACAGATTCCACCTCTATGTAACTTAATCTACACATAAATCCAGCTGTTCAAGTAACTATGTTACATTCAGGTGTTGTAAAAATGCTGTAATCATGACTTAACAAACACTGACTTGAATTTAACACCTTTAAATTGGGCCTCTATCTCTTTAAGAAACTTTTGCTCTTTCCAACAACTTCAGGAAGTCATTACAACATCTCTCCTCTATTAAGTCTTTAATAATGTTTTTACCAGCATTTCACTGAGTAGCAGCTCGTCTAACGAGCTCAGCGGATGCTAAGTTCCACCAGGTGTTTGCTAATTGCTGCTGGCTAGTCTGAAGGAGCTGAGTGGGAGAGGGCTGCTCTGTGAGGCTTGGAAACTGCAGCTCCGAGGTGGAGCTTGGGTCTCGAAAGGCGGGGCTAGGTCCAACCAGGCGTTTTGCACAACTGAATGGTTGCCATGGAGATTAAAATGTTTCTCAAACATGCATGAAAGAATCAAAGCAACACTACTGGCATGTTTGTGATGAAGGAATAAAATTATAACATGATGTAAAGCTCAAAAAAGTCAATTTTACATAATACTGCCCCTTTGAACACCTCTGCAGAGATGCAAGGTATCGGGGTTTAGATCAAAAGCATATTTGTGTCAGAACGGACCAATCAAAGGAAAGAGCTTAATCCAACAGAAGAATTTGTACAAAAACTTAGAAGAGTGTTCACAGATTCTCTAAATCCAATCTGACTGAGCTTGAACTAGAATTGTGATACTTAAAAACTTTTAAAAGCAAATTTTCATTTTCCATCCACTTCACAATTATGAACCACCTGGTGCTGGCCAGCTATAGAAAATCTCAACAAGAATGTAACATGAACATAGGTGGAAAACTTAAAGGGGTGTGAATACTTGAATATACATGCACCCAATTGAATTTTTAAATTTTCCTCAGAGCTGGAATCAAACTCACAACCGTTCAGCCACAGGTCTCCTCATAATATGCGCTCCATAAATTGTGTTAAAAGCCAAAAGGTGTGATTAAAGTGCTGAGATGTCATGAATGTTAACTGCAAATACTGAAGCAATGCCCTCAGAAACACCAGAAACTAATGTGCCGAAATGGAAAATAATCAATAAACCAATCACAAACCTCTGAAGCAAAGGATCAGGGGAATGTTTAAACTGCTAATGTTTCTATTTATTTCTACATTCCTCAACAATATTGTTAAATGTACAATGATTACTTAGGAAACAATATGATCTTTGCAGCTTTTTGAGTTTAAAAACAACAGATAATTTTACATTTTATGTCATTTAGTTGAAACAGAAGAGCCTGAAATCCAACATTAAAGTGTTTGGGTTGCAAAGAAAACACACAGTTTCACTAAACTCCATCAATTTAAAAGTTTAAAAGTTTAAATTTACAATTAAAAATGAAAATATGCAAGTTGCATATTTTCATTTTTAATTGTAAATTTAAACTGTTTTCAGAAACAGCAAGATTATTTACCACCTGCGTATCAGAACTTAATAATCAGTATATCATGTTAAGGGCACAGCCACATTTTCACATCTGTTCAGTGGTGACCAAGCATTCAGCTTTTATAAATTAAATATGAGCATCCACTATGCTGTCTCAATTGGACTCTATATGGGTAAAAATAAATCTGCGTCTCTGCAGTGGTGGAAATGTGCATAATATTGACTGATTAGAAAAGTGCCACATATATATTTAAAATAAACCTTTGAATAAACATTTGCTCATCTCCATGTTTTACCTGATGTCATTATTTACACAGAGGGTACAAAATTCAGCTTATTAAACAAAGGTATCAGTCAGGAGAGGGGCACAAGGACAAAAACAGCTAATTTGACCTAACTATCATAGCATAGTGAGGTGAGTCATTAGTGACTGTAGAAAATATGGAAAAATAGTCACAAATGGAAACTGGATATTTCTTCAAAACTGGTAAAAGACCAGTTAGAAACTGGTCTGTGATGCTGCTAAGAATCTAAAATAGGTTATAAATTTATAACGGATTTATAACCTGAATGAGACTCATAATTGTGTCCTACATGTGACACCAATCTGCTCTACACTTCATATATCTGGACTAAAGCGTAGGATTCATTCATCAACAAAACATAAATACCAGGGTCTGAAAGGAGATAGGTCTACCTATTTTAATTTATCGTTTACCTCAAAAGCTTTCTTATTAAACTGGAAAAATGTTACAAAAAGTTATACATTTATTTATTATAGTAAAAAAAAAGTATTTTAACGTGGATTTATATCCACTGTAGCTGCCGTGAACGCTTCATATACTGGGTTCTTGAGAAATGGCCTACAGTGAGGTTTTTTTTTTTTTTTTTTTTTTTTTTTAAATGGTGATATAAAAAAAAAAAAGTTAGGAGCAACTTAAGCCAGTTATTGCTCAGACAAAAAAACAGAAGCAAGCTGATTTCCAGATTTAGATTTTTCCCAGCTTTAAACCAGCTCTAAGTGCGAGTTTCCCCCTACAGAGCAGCAATCCTGCAGCGCCTCGGTCTGTCCGCCGCCTCTCCCACATTCTCAGACAGTTTATTAAAAAAATCAGACAAAAGGAAAACAAAAATGGCAGCCCTGTCTTATTTTTATAACCAGCGGACGCCATATTCTGCAGAAAGGGCTATTACAAGCAGATAACCCTCCGGGTGTCATTAAAGGCCACTGCGACGCGAATGCATGCGGCAAATTTGCATAAATCGTAGGGATGATTGTTTACTTTGATTTGCAGGTTTGAATAGCCCGGCTTGGCGAGGAAAAAAAACACCACACACTGACACTTCCTACAGCCATCAGCGTGGCTCTTACACAGCGCCGAGCTGAGCCATAAATCCGATCATCAAGAGGGCTTTTATTTGCACGGCAGCTTAAGACGTCATCTAGTAACATTTAAGCATCGCAAATGCTTATTTTATTATTCCAAGTTCTGCACGACTTTTAAGAGAAGCGGCGGTGCAGCGCAGCGGCTTTGAGCGAGAGGAAAACAGCATAAAGAGGCGGATAATTTGCACGGAGAGACCAACATACCTGCGCCAGCGAGAGGAGAAGAAACAGAAATTTATAACGGAGCAGGACTCCCCTTTTTCTGCCTGCTTTCAGCCAGACTTCAAGCCTTCCGGGTCGCCTGCTGTTCACTTCTGGGTGCTACAGGCGAGAGGCTGCTGAGAGCACAGAGAGAAAAACCCGTTCAGACCGATTTTTAACCCATTTTCTGGCTCATAATTTTCAGCCGATCCTTGCAGATGCCGCAGATGTGCGCGTTGGCGCCGCGGCGCTATAGTAAAAATGAGCGCATGAAGAAAAGGGGGGTTCTACGTTTTACAAGACCTTCCTGTAGGAGACTACTGTGGGAATAATGAATTATAACATGAACGTCTCTCACTTTCCCTCACCCCATGTCTAATATAAACCTCGCAAGTAGTCAATACAGTCAAATTATTTGGAGTTGGAGACTAAAAAGAGATGCGCCTATTATATTTTCCGTGTACTGTATCATTGCTGCGTGTCTGTCGGAGATAATGTGCATTAAATATGAGTAATCCTGTGAGCTGCAGCAGCATGACAGGAGGCTAATGTGCTCTGTGCTTAGCTCAGCAGGAGAGGGCACTGCTGCCACACTGACAGCCACAGAGCCGCAGCTGGCGGTCCGCAGGACCCATCACAGGAATGATACTCACAGAGGGAGCGGTTATTGTTTTAGCTTTCAAATTGTTTTATTGCACAACTCTTATTGAGGGTTAGCTGTTCTATAAAAGTGTAAATTGCACTGAAGCTTTGTTTTAGTTTGAGATTATAAATTGTAATATTGCAAATACTATAGTGATCAAATATAGTAAAATGTGACAAAAAGACAAAAAACAAAACAAAAACCTGAGCATGTAAGAAACTTGTATTTCATGAAGCAAAACCAATAATAATAATAATAATAATAATAATAATAATAATAATAATAATAATAATAATAAACAAAATCTAGGAAATGTTGAAAAATCCAAACAGCAAATATTATAATAATATTGCACTAGATTTTGTAAAACATGATGTAGGAAATGTCTCTTTTAAAATATTTACCAAAATAAAGCCCAAAATCCTTAGGAGAGCTTTGTTTGTAGTTTTTATTTTATTGTTTTTCTGGAATTTCAAGTCATTGCTGATAGAAAATGGGACAAGCCTCTTTCAATAGATATGAAAACAATCAACTTTCTAAAATAATATCTGTTTTTTTATATAGGAATTTCTTTACATTTCATTTAAAAATAAAATGTCAAAAATGCTTTATACCATTCTCAATAATTAATTGAGTATGTGATACCACTTTGTTAGCATCACATAGTAATCTTTTTTATAAATGCTGACCAGGTTTTTTGTTATTTTTTTTTTTGCATGTTTCCACTGGCAGTTTTTACAGTTAATTTTTGCCGATGAGTTCCTGGTATGTGAAGTTGGATGGCCTCCTCCCCATCACCCTAATCATCAGCTCCCTGCACAGATTTCAGTCAGGATTCTAGTTGGGCCACTACGACAAACTCAAATAACAAAATAAATCACTAACATGCACCTGTTATCATTTGTGCTCAGCACCTACATTTACATCCATGGAAAATGCAAAACTCAAAGTGGCATGAAATGAAATCTGGGACCTGCAGGAAACAAATACATTTAAATGAAGTTGGAGATATGGGGAGAACAGAGTCCTTTATGCACTGCTAAAACTGGCCTCCTGCTGGACACAGTTTCAGTCTTACGCTTCTGAATCCCCCTGACCCAACTCCACCCAACAGGTGTTTTATTATCGATGGGAGGAGCAACGTCAGGGTGAAACAACAGAGCAACGTTAGAAAATGGTGCACAGAGCAGAAACATGTCTGAGGAACTCTTGTTTCTAAACAGGAGTATCTTCTGTGTCGCAACTCCCATTCATCAGTGCTCTATTAAGTATTTAAAGCAATTTAAATCCAGTTGCTTAGAGACCCAGTTTAATTGATTAACTACAGCCGATAGTTCAGGGGTCTGCAACTTTTACAGTCACAGCTGTCACCTGACTTCTTGCAAAAGATACAACTTGTATGGTGCTGCAGAGAAGGAGCTGCGACTCAAACACAGACCTTAGTCCTTGACGGGCCGTCACGGGTTCAGGTCCCGACCTGATGACCTTTGCTGCATGTCTTACATCAAATCACTCTCAAATGAAGGCTTGTTGTAATGCATCCATTTCCCCTTCTGTGCAACACCCAGGTCCGTTTACCAGTTCAGGAACCCGACCAAAACCCCTCGGTGTCGTTACCTTGAGAAATAATGACATTTGGCTAAATATAAAACAGGCTTTAATGTTGAAAATCATAAAATGTCCCACAAGTGGAGCAGACAGAGAGTGACGTTCACCGTCCAGCGCTGGGCTCCACTCAGCTCACCGTAGGGATGCAACCAAGAGAAGCAAAGATTGAGAGTTCTGCTTTTTTTAATTTAATGTCACAAGGTAATAAATCAGTTTGGAGTTTTATCACCGTCTCTAAGGGGTGTTGTCCTGCCTTAATCACTTTTTGTTATGAGTACGATAGAAGACTGTCGCCAGCCTTAAATGTTGTGCTTATGTGAGCGTGCAGCAGTGTGTATGTGAGCAGATAAAAGAGTCTGAGGAAGGACACCGGATCATTTATCCATAACAAGCTGATAAAACATATAAAAAAAGGAACTTTTAAGTTTAGATTAAAAAAATTATGGTGGGAAACTTTAAATGAACCACTGTTTTATTTATTTATGATGGAAAAATGATGTAAAAAAAAAAAACAACCCACACCTACAACCTAATAATAAAAACAGATCATAAAACATACTATTGATACTTTTAGTGTTATTCTTCATGGAAATTAATTGCAGGAAAAACGCTTAAAAATCTATATGCATTATTATATCTATATTCAAAATCATTAGCTGTTTCTTTATCATTTTAATCCAAGTTTTTAAGTTTTTAAACACCCAAAGGGCCACAGTGTAACAAATAACAGCTCCAAGTGTCCCAGAATTTACTATTCAGTGGAATAATTGTGGTTTCTTCACTCAAGGTGGTCAAATGCATGTTCAGCTGTGGCATACAGTGTATTCACTTTCTGCAGTGAAGAGTTTGTTAAGGTAGAAGAAAAGAAGTACAAATAAATTAACTTTATAACAACATTTTGCTGAAACATCACTGAACACATTCCTACGGAATCAGACCAGCAAACTAAAGATACAAAAATAAAAAAGCAGAAACTACATGAGACAAACATAGCCAATGTAATGTGACCGTTTCTGTAAGACGTTCAGTGGGCAGCTGAGCAGACATCGATGTTTCGATGAGAAAAACATTGACTGGAGAGCGCTTATTCAAAATACACACAAAAGGTACAGAACAACTTCAGTTTAAAACTAGAACATCCAGTCTAACAAAACCTTTGAGATGAGGTCGAGTTCAAGGATGAGATGAACTCATCTGAAAATATTTGTTTATTTGAAAGCCCTTCCATAGTTTGCAGATTCTCACTAGATTATATGAGAGCTTTTCGTGAGTCTTTGCAGAATGTTTCCAGTATAGAAGAGTTTATTTCTGTATGCATAAGCTGAACAATGTACCTGGTGGCACTGAGTAGCAACTACTTTTTACATTCATTTAATATAAAAGAAATTATTGTTTTAAAGGTAAATGTAATTTTATTTATATAGCACATTTTCAGTAACAAGGTAATACAAAGTGCTTTACAGGAATTAAAAGGAAATACAAACAAAATAACAAACCAAAGGAAAGAGAAAAAAAAATCTAATGTTGATCTAAAGTATGTAAACTAAATGCTTCTGTTCAGGGTTTCATGCTCTGGTCTAATTCCATCTCTGGGTTGGGCTTTAGATGTCTAGTTTGCTTATTGATGACTTGGAGGTTTTGAACCTCCCGTCTCAACTTGAGATCGATTGTTCAACTCAAAGAAAAATGTTCATTCTTTCAATTGAAAACTCTTTTGTCATTCAGTTTACGTTTCACAAAGAAACTGAAACCTTCATGGTATCACTAATCCTGGGCCTCCAATATATCTTGTATTTAAACATACATTTATGACTTTAAATTTATGAGTCTTTGTAGAACGATTATGTTGTTTGTGCAGCTTTAGTCAGGAAATGGGTTATGAAGTGTTCCAGGTCACTTTGACATGAAAAGGATGGTTGCACTTCAGTAAATGTAATTTGGATCCAAGAAGTTAGAAGGAAGTTAAGTTTGGAGAGGTGAGGAAATGACAACTCAACGGTACTGTAGCTGTGGGATTACTGGAATTATCCATACACTTCGCTGTGAAGCGAGCCAAGAAAAACTATCCAATGACGCTGTTGGTCGAAACGTCTAAATACAATAGCCATGAAATCCTGTAAGGTCTTGGAACCATTACAAAGTAGGAGTAACTATTGAATTTGTAACGTGTAGGCAGAAATAAATCTCCAGGTCAGCCTGATTGGAGCAGTGAGAAATACGAGTCCTGTGTGATGATTTTTTTTCATTCCCTCAGTTTGTCACTTTTCTTCGCCCACATAAAAAGGTTCAGAAAAATCTACAGCAGTACTTCAAAAGGAGGTGATTTGGTTACTCTGTATCGAGGTAGAGGAGCAGTAATCTGCTGTGCTGCCTTGACCTTTAGATTTCTGCAAATGGAACAACTTGAAACAAAGTCCATTGCAAGCTGTCTCCCTATCCAAATCTAAATTTGTTCTCTGACTTGAATCAGTGTGAATTACACCAGAATGCCTCACCCTTTCATGACTTGAATCAGTGTGTCTCTTACACCAGAATGCCTCACCCTTTCATGACTTGAATCAGTGTGTCTCTTACACCAGAATGCCTCACCCTTTCATGACTTGAATCAGTGTGTCTCTTACACCAGAATGCCTCACCCTTTCATGACATGACTGAACTAATAGTTCAGAATATTGTGATTTATTGTTAGTATCCAACAGGGGTGTTG
This sequence comes from Poecilia mexicana, assembly GCF_051168715.1. NCBI lineage: Eukaryota > Metazoa > Chordata > Actinopteri > Cyprinodontiformes > Poeciliidae > Poecilia > Poecilia mexicana. The sequence continues at coordinate 19,262,671 of NW_028263374.1, forward strand.
TTCTCTGAAACTGTTAGGATCTGTGTTTTCTGTGTAGTTTTTGTCTGTCTAGTCCTGTTTTCCCCTGAGTCTCTGTCTTGATTGATCCCAGCTGTGTGTCGTTCCTGTGATTACCCTCCCAGTGTATTTAGTCCCACCTGTTGTCAGTGTTCCTTGTCGGATCCTCGTTGTGTTACACCCTCGTCTCACGTCTGTGTTCTGTTCCTGTGCTACCAGTGATTTTCTGTTGTTCCTCCTGGTTTGTCATTAAATCATCTTATCATCATGACTACCTGGGTTCCCTGGTGTCTCTCTCACCACTCTCCTCAACACACCATGACAGTAGGATCCGACCAGAAAAGAGGTGAGGACGCCAGCGTTTGGGGTAGCGAGGCATGGTTCCAGCAGCAGTTGGAGTTGGCTCAACGGGATCTCTACAAGGACGTAGAGATCTTGCCTTCTCCGCTGCTGCTGGAGGAACTTGGTCTCGCCTCTGACCTCGACGCACCCAGGCAACGCGGGCCGCGACGGAGGCGGCGGCGGGGACCTAGAGCGGAGGAGTTCTGTGGCGGAGCTCCAGCCAGCCAGAATCCCTGGGTGGGAACTCGGCTGGCATTCTGTCCGCCTGGAGTCGGACCCCGCCGTTTCCGCCGCCCTGAGCCGCCGGAGATCCCGGCCCCGCGGTCACGCCGTCAACGCAGCCCTGAGCCGCCGGAGGTCCCAGCCCCTGGGCAAAGCCGTCGCCGCCGCCCTGAGCCGCCGAAGATCCCGGCCCCGGGGGCACGCCGTCAACGCAGCCCTGAGCCGCCGGAGGTCCCGGCCCCTGGGCAAAGCCGTAGCCGCAGCCCTGAGCCGCCGGAGGTCCCGGCCCCTGGGCCCCGCCTGCAGCTGCCTCCGGTCCCCGCACCGAGGCAGCGTCTGTCCCAGCTGCCTCCGGTCCCCGCACCGAGGCAGCGTCTGTCCCCGCTGCCTCCGGTCCCCGCACCGAGGCAGCGTCTGTCCCCGCTGCCTCCGGTCCCCGCACCGAGGCAGCGTCTGTCCCCGCTGCCTCCGGTCCCCGCACCGAGGCGGCGTTTGCTTCAGCCCCCCGAGTTTCCCGAGCCTGCTCCCCCCGAGTTTCCCGAGCCTGCTCCCCCCGAGTTTCCCGAGCCTGCTCCCCCCGAGTTTCCCGAGCCTGCTCCCCCCGAGTTTCCCGAGCCTGCTCCCCCCGAGTTTCCCGAGCCTGCTCCCCCCGAGTCTCCCGAGCCTGCTCCCCCCGAGCCCCCTCCTCCCGAGTTTGCTGATTCGGTCCCTTCTCCCGAGCTCCTTGTGCCTCCGAGCCCTCCTCCCGAGTCTCCGGAGCCTGCAGCCGGCCCACCGGAGCCTGCAGCCGGCCCACCGGAGCCTGCAGCCGGCCCACCGGAGCCTGCAGCCGGCCCTCCAGCCGGCCCTCCAGCCGGCCCACCGGAGCCTGCAGCCGGCCCACCAGCCGGCCCACCGGAGCCTCCGAGGGTCCGCCTCCTGCGCCGACGACGCCCGCCGGACCCGCCCAAGGGGGTCCGCTTCCTGCGCCGAAGATGCCGTCCACCGCGGCCCAAGCTTCACCTCCTGTGCCGTGGGCGGCCCCCGGACTGTTTTCTGTTCCTGTGAGGATTTAGTTTTGGACTCTAGCCTTGTCGTCCCCCCGCCCACCCTGTTGGGTTGTTTTTGGTTTGGTTTCTGGACTCTGGCCCTCCTTCCGTCGCCCCTCCGCCCTCCCTGATGGGTTGTTTTTTTGTTGTTTTCTGTTGGGCATCTGGTAGCTGCCCTTGAGGGGGGGTACTGTTAGGATCTGTGTTTTCTGTCTGTCTAGTCCTATTTTCCCCTGAGTCTCTGTCTTGATTGATCCCAGCTGTGTGTCGTTCCTGTGATTACCCTCCCCGTGTATTTAGTCCCACCTGTTGTCAGTGTTCCTTGTCGGATCCTCGTCGTGTTACACCCTCGTCTCACGTCTGTGTTCTGTTCCTGTGCTACCAGTGATTTTCTGTTGTTCCTCCTGGTTTGTCATTAAATCATCTTATCATCATGACTACCTGGGTTCCCCGGCGTCTCTCTCACCGCTCTCCTCAACACACCATGACAGAAACTAAGATCTGAGTTCTGCAGTCTTCCCCCAACACTTAATAGACCATTTTCATCTAAAAATGTTTTCAAATTTTTGATTTCAGAATCTGCTTTCACATTCTGTTTTGACCTGGGATATTTCAGACCTCTCTCTCCCACATTTCTTTTAAAAGGCACTTCACTCTGACAGGAAAAGGAGTAAGAAACTCAATAGGGTCAAATATCCGTTGATGTCTGTAGTACACTTCTCCTTGTATTTTCTATGTCCTTCAAAATGTCCATTAGTGCCTTTGGATTAAACACAAAATAATCGTGTTTAGTATTTCACAGTCTCTTGGCTCGCTTCCTCTGGTTTGTCAACCAGAAGCTGGTCTTTGGTTCACACTGCAGCCTGAGGTGACCCAATTCCAATTTTTTCTTTTTTGCCTTAATGCGACCTGCATCTGATCTTTTTATGACAGTCTGAACAACACAAGCCAGATTTTTTTCGAATGCGACCCAGGCCACTTGGATATCCGATACATATCTGATCTTTTCAAATGTGACCTGAATCTGAACGGCCAGATCACATTCAACCAACTCGAACGTCATTGATACTCGACAAATATCACCACTCTACGTCCTGATACACGCAAGCGAGAAGAAAAACAACATTGGCGAACTATTATGAGGATTAAGTTGTTAACGTGCTGGCTGTGGTTGGACAACAATTTCAAAATCATAAGATATGCTCCACCATTAGCATTCATGCTCAAACACCGAACACTTTTTTATGGCAGTTAGCAAGACAAGTCACATCTATGTGTGACGTTATTGTGCCCTCTACTGCGCATGCGGGACACTTTGAAGTCGTTTGCAGTTCACATTGGAGATCACATACAATCGAAGCCTGGACTCTCCTTGTCCATCTCCTCCTCTAGTCGGGCTAACAGCTTCGTCGTTGCGGTACGGCCGTTTCCTCTATTACCGCACCAATGCTTCCGTTATGGTGGCTGCTAAACTGAACTGTTAGCTTCACTTCGTTCAGAAAAATAAATAAAGTCCTTATTTCTGGGTTTCAGCAACAAAATATTACACAATGAAAGCTTCTTTAATCATAACGGAGGTTCAGATGTCTGCTGGACATCTGAACTACAAACAACGGTAAAAGCTCTTCGTAACCTAGCAACCGAAGACCCCAAAAGACAAAAGCAGATCCTGCTAAGCATTCTCCAAAATAAAAGACTTCCTCTCTTCAAATAAATAATGCTTTGCACTTAAATATGTTTCACTTCACCTTTTTGTAACAATTCTGTTAAATTCAGTGAATAATAGTAACCATGTAAATTAAGCTTAATATTTGACAGCATTAAGTCACTAGTCATGTAAATTATTCTTAAGTGCCAAGTCTCAATACAGATGTTAAATGTAGAAACTTTAGAGGAAATAAAGGATTTTTGTAGCATTTTTCGTTCTCTCTTTTTCTTTTTTACAAATACAAACATCCCATAGAATAACTCACTTCATTGCAAAAATTTTGTGTCTTTCTTTGTTTTAAAACCTAAAAATGATGGTTCTTTAAACACAAGAATACATTTTCTTTTGTAGATATTTATCAAAAAATATAAGCAATCTTTTTTATTTTTTCAAAAGCCAATGTAACATTTGTGGCTCTAAAGTTTTGGCTCTTTCTATTACAAAGGTTGCGGACCCCATCTTGCTTGTAAAAACTGCTACAGGATACCTTTGCCTTATAAAGTGATTTATAATTCATGCATAGATTGCACCACGGCATTAAAATGCACCATTTGACCTGGCTTTATATAACGTCCTGCATGGTGTGTATTCAACATTTAACCTGAACAAACTGGATGCAGAGGAGTTGTTTTCACATCCTTGGCCTACATCAGCAGGTTTCCCTTTAAAGACACACACATAAACAAACACGTTGCGTCCGTTTGCATGGCTAGCTAGTTGTTCCACTGGTTTTGAAGCTTGCACAAACACAGCCACACCCTCCAGAAATGCACAAGCGCTGTCACCTCCAGAGGCCAGGTGCAGGAAGGGCAGGGGCGGCGGCGGCGGGGGGTAGGGAGGGCTCGTTATCCCGTGAGGGTGGAGCAAAAGGGGGAGGTGAGGAAAGCGGATGAAGCATTTGAAGCTTATTTTGACATGCCGCTCGTCAGGCTCTTGTGAGAGCAGGTAAGAACTAATAACCCCATGGCAGCTGTTCTTTCTCTCTAGAGATTTATTTGCTTCAGTAAGACATTTTTTAATCTCTTAAAGATTATGGAAATATTTATCCTCCGGTTTGAACCAGTGTGATTGTGCGGTTTTGTGGTTTGGTTTATCTGAATTATTTGTATCATTCTCGTTGACTCAGGGACACAGCTGAACTCGTCCCTGAGCTCTGTCTGGTCCAGGGTTCATTACCAGTGGACGCAAGCAAATATTGATCCAAAACCCTTGGAGCACTCACTGAAAAGTCTTTTTTATTATTATTTTTAGCACAATCTCACAGAAGATATTCCACCTGTGTAGCTGGATTATTACCTGCAACGTTCCTGACATTCCTGAGCTCCTCCTCCCTGAGGCAGAAAGAAAAACCTGTTGATCCATGTTTGCTGTTTCCTTGCAGCCATGGATGGTGTGTTGGAAGGAGCGGTGGTGTTGTCTACATGTAAACTGGTCTGCGGTTTTCTCGTCCTGCCGTCTCTGGCTGCGTCCCACAGTCCTGTCAGCTTCTGCTGCTGCTCCCTCTTGATCTTCACAGACTTCCTGGTCACAGGTAAGGACAAAATCAGGTGCACCACTTAACCTGCACCTCTAGTGCAACATGTTTGTAGTTCATTTTTGTCCACGAAACACTCCAAAAGCCCCAGTAAACAAGCTAAAAATGTAACACCAATATCAGCGAACGGCTCCTTCATGGTGTTTTAGATTTGCAGTCCTGATGCCCTTAAGGTCGGCGTTTTGCTGACCTCCAGTGGTTATAGCTTTCATTTTGTTTAAGTGATGCCAGTGGAGTTCAGATGTGGTTGCAGGTGCTGCAGAGTGTTTAATCTTCACCCCCACCCAAATGTGATGCAGGGCGTGATCAAACATTAAACCTGCGTGAAGCTTTTAAACGCTAATTTACCTTTTGATCCTGGTGACTCAAAGCCTTCTGCAGGTTTAAGATGATTCGCTTCAGTTATGTTGCAACAATTCAACGATCATCCCGACAAATCTCAAATCACATCAAGTTATATTTAATCCAATTAAATTCCAAATACATTCAAATTAATCCAGTTGTGTAATCAGATCCAGACAATGTTTGGCTCTTTAAAGCCTTTGCTGTAAGTTGTATATCTGTGATCTGTCCATGAGATGAACTTACTGATAGTGACATGTTGGTTTAAATATTCCTTAAGACAAATTTAAGCTTCACCTTAACAATCAAAATCTAAGAAAAACATTGAAGCGGAGGCATATTCAGTTAGTATTATGTGAGTATTTATATAAAGCAACAAAGAACTTTGTTAATCTAAGGTACTTCTTAATATTTTTGGACAGGAATCTCAGCTACATTTTAACCATATAAATGTTTGTATTTGTAAATATTATGCTCCATAAATACCTTCTATCATTTATTTAAACTTCATGTCAAGGCACGTTACTGAAACTGCACAATGATTGGCAGATGTGTCGCCATTGAAATATCAGATATCATATTTATACCTCAAAGAACTGTTTGGAGGGGAGTAATTGTTCCCTAATATATCCCAAGTGTTGTGAACTTGTCTTTTTCACATTAATGTAATATTCAGCCAGTCTCACAGCTATGGATGTTCACACCAGACAAAAATTATGTTTCACAAATGCTAAAAGTAATAAAGTGATGGAAACAAAGGTGAAAAAGAGAGAAAATAAAAACATATTACAACTGACATCGTCATCTGACGCCTCACTATAATTAGCACTATCTCAAGATTTTCTATTGTTGAGCAATGCTGTTGTGTAAAGCATTACTTTTATTTTTAAATGTCAAAAGTCTGCCATACACTGCAAAAACTCTAAATCTTACCAAGTATTTTTGGTCTAGATTCTAGTGCAAATGTCTTAGTACACTTGATATAAGACAAAACTAACTTATAAGTAACTTTTCAGAAAGACATAGGAGCTTATTTTAAGTCAATACTTTCTTCATATTGTTGAAAAAGCACTAGTCCCATTAACAGATTATTTTACTTATAACGCAGGAAACATGTCTTATTATAAGTTAAATTACCTGCCAATGATGGAACTAGTACTTTTTCATCAATCTGAAGGAATTACTGATTTAAAACAAACTCCTAAATTTAGCTGAAAAGTTACTGATAAGTTATTTGTGTCTTATTTCAAGTGTACAACTAAGATATTTGCACTAGAATCTACACCAGAAATACTTGGTAAGATTTTGTTTTGCAGTGCAGATTTTCATTTTTTTAACCTTGATGTCAAACGTATGAATCCACAGATAAAAAAAATAAAATAAAAAAAAATTATAATCTACAGAAAAATGTTGTCAAACTGTGCTGTCTTTGGTATTTGGTATCAGTGAAATTTGATCTAATTTTGTCTTTAACGGAAGCTGTGATTATCAAAGTACCTACATTTCTCAGTCAGAAGACAACTGGACTTCTTCTTATAGAGGTTTCACCTCTGAATACAAGTACACACCAAACATTAAAAAAACATGGATCTTTGCTCTTACTCTACATAATTCTCCATTACCTTGTGTTTTTTCTTGCTGTCTGGAAGGAGGTGGATCAACATGATGTGCATATCTAATGATAAAAAGGTTTTCAGCAAATAAAGGGCTTGATCAAAAGGGCTTTAGGAAGTGAACACATTTAAATTCTGAACTCCTTACCTTGAAGTAGTGTCTTGAATTTGAATGTGTAATGCACATGCCCTGCTTGTCTCTGTCTGCACCTCATCCACTGATTAGGTTCTTGGCCAGAACAGCAGAAGCTTCTTATCTGAATGTTCCTGCCTGTCCAGGGTCAGCACTGCTTCAATGATCACTTTCTCTGCTTTCACTTGGTTCTTTCTGCCGCTTAAAGAAGTGAATTTAATGTAGCTTATTGAGGTGAAGCTGTGTGCAGGTGGTATCAGTATTAGCTCTCTCGCTGAACATGCAACACAAGCCAGTCGAGGTTCTGCACTCAGATTGGCCCGACTCGACCTTATCAAGAGTTTCAGTGAAGGCGGGTGTGCACCAAGGAGATGTCCTCTACCCACTCCTCTCTTGTCAACTTTATCATGTAGAAAGCATTCAAAGGCTGGGTGGGAGTTAGTTTTGGTAATTACAGCTCACATTTTGCAAACACTGATGCCAAGTGTTGAGAAAATAAATTTAAAATAAGCTAGTTTTAAAACTTAACATGTCTTGATTCAAATGGCCTAAATTGTGGTTTTAAATCAGTAACTTATTCTGGCCTATTGACCGTTATTTTACTTGTAGTTACAGCAGATGGTTTGCTAGGATCGTTTGAACTGCCTTTTGTCTGTGGGAAAACAATACAGTGGAAGTTGTAGCTTTTCACTCATCTGTGAAAAGGCCGTAAACACGGCAGGGGTTTCTGGCTTGAGAGAGGGTCAGAGGTAGCTCCTGGTTGGATGAGCAAAGATATGCCTTATTTGAATAAATTAAATACAAGAGGATAAAACTTTCTACACAGAAGTAACAAATCAGATTTTGCGCTTGCAACTTCTCCAAAGACGTCTTTGCTTTTTGTTTGTCGTTTCCATCTTTTGTCTTTTCCTCTCTCAGGTAAATTCATGTGTTGTTTGTGCTCTGAGGTTTCTGATGTTTTGTGATGTGTTTGTCTGGTGATAGTATGCATCCGTCTTGAATAAATGCTGATTATTGTGACGCTGTTATCTCTGCGTGATCTCAGTCTTTGCGCACAGCATTTTTCTGAACCCGGGGATAAGAGAGGATTTAACGAGTCAAAAGGTTTTTAAAGTTCAAGAATTTTTCCTCTCTTAACACAAGGCTTCAGATTTCTTACATGATATCTCATACCTGCCGATAAAGCAGCTCAGATAAAGTATCAGTCTTCCACTACTTTGAGGATTTCTTTACTTTTCTCTAAGCTTAGTGCAATATGAAGTGCTTCCATTAGAGTTAATTCATTGTTTAAAAAATACAACTTATGTGTTTTTACTGGTAGTTGGGCTTCTGCTTACTCTCCGTTTTGTGTTCCCACAGGTTTCCTGAGTTTCCTTTGCGTCTTGAAGCTCTGGCTGACTGAGCTGAACCCACCAGGTGACGTCATCGCCCTACGTTTCCTGCTCTTCCTCAGCCACACCTACGGAGCCGTGCTGCTCCTCACCACGTTTCTGACCGCCACGGAGACTCTGATCAGGTTGCTGTGGCCGCATGCTGCAGCTGATCCCAGGACGATTTTTTGTAATGGTGAGGAGGAAGAGGACGGCAGCGTCTCAGATGAAGGCGAAAGCTTGCCACAGGTGGTGGGGTTCTTCTGCTGCCTGTCGGTGTGGATCGCCGTGGCGTTCAGTGTCCGGTGGCACTGGCAGCTGGAGGAAGGGTGGACGGTGGCTTGTCTGGACAAAACCGACTCTCTCATCAGATGTCTTCCTAACCTCTTCAGTCCCATGCACAGAGTCATGGATCCCTACTGGAGCCTGGCCTTCCTGGTTCTCCTCGGGCTGCTGCTGACCGTCAGCACGGGTCTGCAGAGGAGAAACCAGACCTCTGCAGAACCAAAGAGAACACAACGGTACGAGGACAGAGTGGCGCCTGCAACCTCCAAGCCACTTCATCCAGAAATGTTTACCTCAAAGTGTGTTGATGGAGACTTTCCCCTCATCTCCCATGACTGTTTGTCTGAAGAGATGGGAAGACAGGAGTTCAAGAGGACTCAGAAACATGTTCCTTTGGATTTAGCCAGAGACCAGAGCTTAGATCTGAATCAAACCCGCCTGAGGAGACGGAATCGGTGGGGTTTTCCAAGCCTGGAGGAGAATACAGTAATAGAGGTTGTTAGCGTGCTCTGCATGTTCACACTTCCCTTCTACCTAAGCGTGAACACTTTTCTAATCAGGACTATAGACTCTGTGCTGAATGGATGCATCAAGTTTTTAATTTCGTCTGTGGCCAACAGCAGAGACATGTCATCCTCTCTCAGAGTCTCACAGGTTTAAGAAACAAAGCCAGACTTCAGCCGATGAGTGTTTGCAGCAGAACCATGAAGAGTGGTCCCAGTGTGCAGACGGCTGTTCTACCTGTTGACGCTGCTCTGACAGGAGAGTAAACACACCTTCCCAGGCAGCTTTTCACATGTTGGGGATAGTATTTGTAGAGTGCAGAGAGGTGCTGAGGAGGCAGGTCGAGGCCTGCTTGCAGAGAGACACCAAGCACTTCTTAAGCTCCTCGGGGCATCGCTTTCCACAGACGTTTGTCTTTGCACAAAGCCACAGTTTAAGTGAGATTGATCCACTTAAACTGTGGATCAATCAATGTGCAATGTGTAACATGAAGTCTGCTGATGCTGCCTGACATGAAGATATATGTAATGAAAACCAAGGGACTCGAGGGCAAACAGATGGAGTTTTTCCTGTTATTATTATGGAGTCAATCAGACCGTCTCTGTGCCTGGAAAATCATCCATGTTTGTTTTTTACATTTTGCTTTAATGATATTTGAGTGGGATGTTAAGGGAGAGACCAGCACAAAGTTGTGTATGAAGTGAAATAAAAAATGAGAAGTTGTCATCAAGAAAAATGTGAGAAGTGTGGCCAAATTAACCCAATCACACACATTCATACACCAATAAGCTGATCAATAAGTAATGTGGGGTTAAAACTAAACTTGTCATTCTAAAGAAAGAAGCATCATTCAGTTCCTGTTTCAGATTCTTCTGAAACTTATAACTTTAATATTCTGTTCATCTGCTTGAGGTGGTGAAGAGGCTGTTTTGCATGAACAAAATGTGTGGGGTTTTTTTTTATTCAATTTGCATTCCCTGCAGACATGACCACTCTGCAACAAGAACAACCAGGTGCAAAGTTAGAAGAATATCATGTAGTTAGAAGACATATGATGGCTAAACATGTATTTATATGCAATGAGTTGCCACAGGCTTTTACAAGATTTAAGTCTAAGCAAAGTTGCTACTTATTTCAGCCATAGAGGAATTAAAATCCTCTACAGACACTCAAAGCAAGACAAATAGCACTTGTATCTCACTGACATGAAGTTAAAGTAAACATTCCCTATTATAGATCAGTTGCAATTTTTCAAATACATACGTTTACTCACAGTGATATTTTTACCTTTAGGAAATTTGTGAAATCTTGAATGATGATGCAATAGCTCCTGATAGGCTGATTCACAATATCTGACTTTTTATGGAAGTGTGCTCCTGGTTGTACTTTAAAGCAACAACCTCAAACACAAGGGCCTCTTGTGTGATCTCATGAAAAATCGGATGAATTCAGGGACGATGTCAGAAAGAGAAAAATTTCAAGACGCCTAAAGGCGACACGCTCATCTGTTCAAACAGTTATAAACATGGAAAAACGCCATGGAGATATGATTTGGAGCAAAATGTGAAAATCAAGAACAAAAGGAAAATGTCGCGTAAAAATTCTGGCTGAAGCTGGTGAGAAAAGCTGCGTTTCCATTTCCCATATAATTTCACATTTTGAAGTTAAATTTGCTTCATAGAAACACACCAATTTCTAAAAAATGTGTTTTTCAATAAAACGTTTTGCTGCTAGGATGAAGTGTTTGAAATTAGTGTATTTTGCAAAACTGCAGTGGAAACACAAGTCACATGATCAACAAAGTACGTTGCTTAATAATAATTATAAAACTTTTCTTTTTAGACATTAAAGGACAAATAATTTAATTTCCGCATTTTTCACCACTGTATATCTCTTCTTTTTGACTTGCAGTTTTTTTCATTACTTGTGTCCAAATTACTACATGAAGCCAAAAACAGGTCAAGAACTTGATCCTTTTGAAATGGTGCTGGCTTAAGTGTGGATTAGTTAAGCAAACAAGATGTCGCGTCTGCAAGCGTCAGCAGATTTCTTCCAGCCCAGACCAGGTGGTATCTTTGTTCCCAGCATCCTTTGTGTCTTAGTTCAATATTGTGTTTACCAACATTAGCCCTTCCACAACCTCTGACCTCACCGGAAAGGTTAACCTTACTCAATCCGCTTGATTTAAACGTCTGTCCGCAGGTTTGTTGCTGTGAGTTTTAGCCTCTCATTTCAAGGAACAAGTTCTGGTCCTGCCTTTTACTCCCCTGCCTAATCAGACATGTCGGTGCAGCATTCCGCTCCAAACCGCTCAGGCTAATTAAAGATAATGCAGTTTGTTTTATTTAAAAAGTTGGAAATTAAGGAAAAAAAATTAAGGCATAATAGTATGAGATTTCAGTAAGCACGTTCAAAACAAACAAACTTTCGACATGAAAACACAGAACTGAAAGGAAAATCCATGTTTGCAACACTTTGTTTCCCTTTTGTGCCTTAATTCAGTCTTTCCCAATATTGCTCATCGAGGAACGCGGTTCTGCGTGTTTTCTGTCTTTACACACTCTAATACGCTGTATGAAGGAATTAATAACTCCATCAGGTTCTGCAGCAGCTTGTTAGTGACTCATCCTTATAGATCAGCAATATTAAAGCAGGGAAACACGTAAAACCTGCAGGGCATCCTCAGTTCGTGCTCTGAGGACACGAACCATGAAACAACATGCAGGTTTCTTTATCTCCACTTTTCAGGAATGTCTCGACACAACAGTTTATGTTTCAGATAAACATTAAAACTGAGTGAGAATCTGTTGTTTTACCCTTAGCTTCTAGGAGCTGGTGGATCCACTCAGAGTCCAGAAACTAATCAAGGAATCATTTCTCTATCTTATTACCAAGTTGTGTTACATCATAATTCACAAATAACACAATAATCTGATCCAATGCATTAACCAAATTCCTCAGCTTGGTCCTGTCAACCCATTAAAGAGAAATGGCAGGTCAGAGCAGAGCAGGTCAAAATTAACTTGACATGCTCTGGTGAGTTGAGGACACAACTCACCACCAGATGGCGCCCTCTCCCAGAAAAGGACCAGAAACTCCTGTTGTGTTGGTTGTTGGGAGATCTAATAGGAGAGGAATGAAGGGAATGAAGGATTGTTAGCAATCAGGTTGTTGACTAATTGTAAAGTTATCCTCTGATTTTATTTGAAAGGGAAGCAGACATTAACACGGATAGCTTCTTCAAGTCATCTGAGATTCAGTTCAGAGTTTTTTACACTGAGAGTTATATTTGGCTCAGGTTTGGTTCAGCTGCTCACAGCAAGAAGGTCCTGGGGTTGGATCCAAGTCCATTCTCTCTCTTTCTCTCTCTCCATTCTTCCTAAACTGTAGCTCAAAAATATGCACAGTCGCGTAAGAGCATGTGGAAACCTCTTAAAAGATTGCAGACTAATTTAAGTCAGATACTAAAATTTTATTTGTATGTCATTTTACAGCATTTACTGAACCAAACTGCTTTACTTTCTAGCAGGATTAAACAGACTAGAATAAAAACACGGTGACAACATTTGGTAGAAACATAAGAGTCACAGTGTGCTAAAGTGGCTCTAAACAAACGTGGTTTTTAGTTTAGATTTAAACAAAAATAGATCATTGATGAGCCGCAATTAAAAAGGTAATGAATTCCAGAGTTTTGGACCATCTCCATCAAATAAATGGTCACCTCACGGTTTAAACTTTAACCTGAGGATTTCCAAAAGATGTTGGTCAGCAGAACGAAAAGCCCTGACTGGGCAAGGTGGTTGTCACATAAATAAGAAAGTGCAACACCATTAACGTCTTTAAAAACAGACAAATGTTCAAAAACAACTCGGAAACATCCTGGGAACCAGTGGAGTGATGTGACTGCAGCTGTGTTTCCATTGTACATATATATATAAAATAAAAATATATCTGCATAATAGAGACATGCCAATTTCAGAAAAATAATTCATGTTCTTTGATAAAAATGTTTCACCAGGATGAGGTGGTTTTTCTCCAAATTGCAATGGAAAAGCTTTTTTCACATCACATCATGTTTTTCTAATGACTTATGGTGTGAACAAACTTATTCATGCGTGATTTTAATTATGTTTCTTATTTAAAAGGGCAGTACCATGTAAAATCGACTTTTTTGAGTTTTACAAAATGTTATAATCGCTTCCTTCTCCTTGGAGCTGCAGTTTAAAAGCTTCCAAGTTTCCGCCTCACTGAGTGGCCGTTCCCCACGACTCCCCACTCGGCTCCTTCAGACTAGCCAGTAGCAATTAGCAAACACCTGGTGGAATTGCGCATCTGCTCAGGCTACTAGTAAGCTCAGTAGGCTGGTAAAAACAAATTATTTCCCTCCTGTACTACCAGATCGATGGCCTTCAACTTAAAAGCGACATCATATGAACTTCTTTGTGTTGTTTCCATGATGAGGGGGTATGAGTTTGAAGAAATTTCTCCATCGTGCCTGCTGCTAGCATGTGCTTGTTCTGAATTAAAATCAGCACTTTCTTCTTTGATTTCGAATTTTGACTTCCAATGATTCACTTCCTGCTAAAGCACCCCCTGGTGGTTGAAGAAAAATCCACAGAAAAGCCGCACCGGGCTGTAAGCCGCCCAAAGCGAGGGGAAAAAGCAGCGGCTTATAGTCCGAAAAATACAGTATTTTTTTAAAGCCATGTTTAATATATACAGCATGTTTATAAAAACTGAAAGTAATATAGTTACTTGATTATGTTATAAATAGCACTAAGTTCCTGGAAAACACATAATACTGCTCCTTTAATGGAAATGCTGCAATTGCATAATTGTGATTTTTTTAGTTGAGTATTAACAAAGTTTTTTTGCACATTTGTAATGGAAACACAGCAAATGAGGGCATCTTTTGTCTCATTGCTTCATGTTTAGAGCTTAATAACAGGCCTCCAGTCCTATGTCACCGAACACTGTAAGTAATCCCAGAACATTCAATAACACAGATGATGAGTCTGTTCATGCCACCAGCATCATTAGCTGAACGTCTTGTTGTGAAGCAGAATTAAAATGGAGGCTTCATTTCTGCTTTTCACCCCCAGATTGCTTGCAAGATTAGAAACCTCACACTCCTGCCTCTGGAGGGCCGCAGCACACAGGAATCAAATCTCTCTAAGGAGACTTCAGTGGCTGTTTAATGGACACTTTCCCCCCAGGAACAACGTGTCCATGACAGGACAGGCGTTCTGTCCTCTGATAAAAATCACAGCGTTGAGCTGAGAGACGTACCCACATCCAACGGCAGCAATATGAATATGGCCTGTTGTCTGAAACTGTGCGCTCTTTGTTGAGAAGTGGCTGCAATCATGATGCAACAAGACTCAACTGCTTTCAAGTGTGAAGCAATGAAGCAAAAAGGCATGGCTGCCCACTTTTCTAAAGTACTTCGACACGGAGCGTGACTCAGGCATCAACGTTTTGTCACGATTTTTGAAACATCAAACCATTTATTTTGCAGTTCAACAACCGCGTACTTGGATGCACCACAGATGGCAAACGAAGGGGGACTTGTTGGCAGCTGTGCCTCACTCGCAGCGAGAAAAACACCGAACTCCAGGAGACATCTCTTTCATTCCGCATGTCGCACGCCCCGAGCCTCGTGCGGTTGCCAAAAACACGAGGAAGAGCGATGAAAAAGATTGCACAGCTTCCCGCCTCCCAGCTGGAAGTTTGGCACCGATCCACTGAAATATGTGCCATGAAGCTCTGACAGGGAGGGATCAAGTGTTAACAAGCAGAGGCAAAGCATTCCTGCGTTTCAATGGGGACTCATCTGCTTCTCATATGTTTCATTTTTGGGTTCTCAGTTTACAAAAATTGTCTTATAGTTACAGAAATCTTTGAAATCTGCTAGGCCACCCTACCTGGCCACTGCCACCCGAGCTCTCAACCTTATCTTATCATATTACCTTTTTATTTTGAACACATTAAAATTGAAATGCTGTACAAGATACATTTTTCTAATTAAAGTAATAGTGACAAAACTTCTTATTTACATACAGCATAGTAAAATAAAGTGGGGATTTTTTATCATTATTTTTTCCCTTTGTTGTATTTAATGTCATTGAAACAGGTTATTTTGACGTTTTGGCGAATGTTGTATGCAAAGGTTTTGATGGGCATTGAAATGAAAATAGTTATCATGTAACGTCACTTTCGGGAACTTTGTTACTGACAGCCATCTTGGTAGTAAATTGCTATGTTGTTGTTATGACAACAATAAACAAGGTACAAGCTTAGCTAGCTCTCTTCTCGTTCCTATCTAACTTATAAACAAGCATATTACTAGTATTATTCAGTCACAATTTTTGAGTACTCTACCCACATCTGTGTAACAAGACACATTTACTGTAGTAGTACTTATTACAGAACTAGCAAAATTAGCTTGGCTAATGTAGCTTTTATCTGCAAGCAAAGACAAACATGGCCTACGTGTTAGTGTACTTACTTTGCCAGTGACCAGAACCGTATCGTTCACATGAAGAGTTCAAACGCCCTCTACAAAACCGTTGAAACACTGATTGTAGGATTTCAGGTCATGAAGCTTCTCCATGGTTTACACACTTCTTCGTGTTCACTAGTAGTTAACCATGTAGTGGGAGATCGGACGCAGCGTGTTTTCGTTCTCCGTCTCAGGACGCCGTTTGAGCGTTCAGTCATGCTAGATGGGTAGCATATTGCCCACACTCCTTGTCCATTTATTACAAAAATGCTCCTGTTGTTGATTTTTTTTAACAAGCGCCATTAATTATTAATTCAAGTTAACATTTACACGCAAATACACAAGATAACAGACAAATGGCTAATTTCCACCCCTAGTCTCATTGGCAAGTTTATGTTGTGAAATAAGAAAAAAAAACCCAGCTCCAACACACACACACAAAAGGAGAAAAGGGATAATTTTCCTACAAATTTAAAATTTGTAGTCTATAATGGCTCAATAATTTTTACTTTAAGTTAAGTTGCAGAGAGTTAGCATAAGGGCACTAAAAATAAGACTTTTACAACTATATTTTTAGCGCCGTTATGCTAACAGTTAAGCTATGCTAAGCTAAACAGGCTAAGCGTGTGACTAGAAATATTAGCCTTTGTCTTATGCCGTTGTATAAACGGTATGCTTCGTAGTTTTCACATACTAAACTAAACAGATCTATATGTTTTGTTTGGTTAAGCTTTGTTATTCAAGTTTTTGCCCACTGTTAATTTTAATTTAAGACTGCAATGCTTTTAGATGATATTGCAATTTTAGTGTGCCTCTTCTACAGCTCGTGTCCCTGCCTTAGTTGAATAATTTAATTATTTTGCAATCTATTTTAAAACAAACGCAAAACTCAATTAAAATTTCAATTAACATTTAATCTTCATTAATATTGACATGTTTATGGAACTATTGTATAATTTATTGTAATACATTTTTTTATTTATGCTCTAATCTCAATATCTTGACCATATTTAAAAATTTAAAAAGAAGGATTGTGCTTGTTTTGTAGCCAGGACAGTCAGTGTTTGTGCTTTTGGGAACACACACAACAAAAAAAACAAACTTTGAAGAAAAGTTTAAAAACAGAAAAAGTTAATTCTACACACGAGACTGACACCAGGTGGTTCAATTACTAAAATATTCCTTATGAATTACCACAAATGCAAATATTTGTGGGAATCTCAACATTGAATATTTTTAAGAAATAAAATCACTACAATGCAAAATGCATTTTCTGCGATGAGTTGACAGATCTGTTTTTAATCACCTGGTGGTGAGATTTACCCACAGATTTGTTTTTATCCTGACGCACATAAGCTCCACCCTGACAAAGGAATTTGACTTCGCCTCATCCCTTTCCAGAGAGAAGCAATGCCCTGCAGCAAGAATATTAATTTCAAGACAAACTTGAAGACACAGTGATGTTTTTACAGTGGTTTATTGTACATTAAAACATTTCCCACAATCCTCCAGCAGCAAAAGCCCATTGGAGTGTTTTTGTTTTTAACACAAGTGCGAAGAGGCCATCATCAAAAGACACAGTCATCATTATATCCATATAAAGTGTCATAGTTATGAGCATAATATATATATTTTACCAATAGATTCAACAGTGACCCAACACAACTCCTATCAATTGTAATATTTCCACTGAATGCAGCAAAAGAATCTGGATTCAAATTCTCTATAATCCTGCATGTCAAGATTCACTTTAGACCAAAACATCAGAAAGCTCTCCACAGTGTCTGCAACATCAGCTTAAAACCTTAAAATAAACCTAACAGCAGGCTTTTCATGGGTAACAAGCAGATCCAGGTGTTGCTCTGCAAAAATGACTCATAACTTGAGGATCATCAGAGACTCCTGCAGATCTGTGCATGTTAAAACAGCCACCAACTCGCAGCTTGATTCGCATCCTACGGCACATACCAGAATCATTTCCTATCGAAGTGAGGGCACTGCCCCAATTTTCACTTTATAAACCAACAAAGACGACACACGCACAAATGCAAACATAAAAAATATAGTAGCAAAGGAAGGCTGCTGCTTTTGTTTCATTATTTGTTGGTTGAGATCGACCTGATCTTGAACAATTGTGCAATTATTACCACTTTTTTTCCGCCCCATCGCATGGGCGGTTCGGCTTCATTAGCGACAACCGAAGTTGGATTTGTGACCCCAGACAGCAGGGCTCGTGTGTGACTAACGATGAAACAAGAACACTTGAGGCACATGGGACAGAAATGAACATGACCTAGCCTCAAAAGGAATGATCTGTGATTTTTATCATCATGCAACACCAGCACATAACTCACCGCCCACTGCCTCTTCTCTAAACATTCAGCTCAATTTCATCTAACAAATGAGGTGAATAAATAGAAGAGGACACCGGTTCTCTCCTCACAGCTCCCTCGACAACAAGAATCAATATTTACTTAATTTAATATTTATTTAATATTAAGACAAGATGAGGGAAGAAACATGTGGACGTCTCAGGAAAAGGACAGCAACTTAAATATGAACAACTCCACGGGAGACTTCTTCCTTTTTACTTTATATACAAACTAGAAGGTCCTTTCTTCACCAATAGCAGCATTTGCCTAAGCAATGTCCTGCCTCTTTAAAACTACCTACTGAGCACAATGCATTAGAAAAGTATTCACACCCCCGATGCAGACATGCTTCATGAAGTTACAGCCGACATTTTATGTTATGATGTGAAAACAAGAGAGAGTAATGCTTAATTGTGATGTACAAGTAGGATGATTTAGAGTTTCTATGGTTTTTACACACAAGAGAAGCGGGGAAAGCATTTGTTTTTACCCCTTAAACACTTTACAAATAAAACCAGTGCAACCATTTTCCCTCAGAAATGACACAAAAAGGCAACTCTGGAGGGTCTGTAGCGATTCATCCAACATACAACCCTCCTCTACCCCCCACCCCCAACAAAAACAAAAAACACACCACCCCCAACAAGAAAGATGGCAGTGGCAGCTTCATGCTGTGTATTTCATCAACAGGGAAGTTGGTCAAAGCTGACAGGAAGCTGGATGGAGTTGAATTGAGGGCAATCAAACCAGGGCAGAGGTTCTACTTTCGTTTTGTAGCCTGAGATCAAAATGGATACCTGTGATAGAATGGCCTAGTCAAAGTTCAGACTTAAATCTAGTGGACAATCTGTTAAAACTTCATCCAGTTCTCCATCCAGTCTGAGCATGACCTGTTTTGCAAAGAAAAGGGGTTGACTACAAATGCATGCCACACTTTTCAGAGACCATGTATCCTTCTTCACTTCACATCAAACTCACTTTGTTTTGATCAGTCACATGAAATACCTTTAAATTCTGTTTGTAATGGGACAAAATATAAGAAGTGTGAATACTTTTGCAAGACACTGCAAGTAGTTCTCTTCTACTCTTAAGTGTTTAGAAATAAAACAGAACACACACAGGTTTTCTTCACAATGACGGACTACACAGACAGCGACTGCAGGAAGAAACATAATAGTCCAAAACAAAAATGATACTCTCTTATTTAAGGCTCTTCTGAAGCCCAAATCCACAAATTAACTTATAAAAATCAAAAGAGCAACAACCCCAAGATACGAGCACACTTGACACGAGTGAGTCACCGTCTGAAAAACGGAGAAAAAAAACAAACGGGCTTGCTGTCAATCACAGCTAGCACAGGAAGCCAGCAGTGCAGCAGGAGACAAGTGGCTGTTCTTCACTGGTACACTTGTTTGGAAACAAACAGGCGACATGGAGCCTGACAGGCATGAGTTTATAGTGAGAGCGAGTCGCCTGGGAGTGTGAGGTGGGCCTCAGACAGCGACTCTAAGAGGAATGTTCTTTGTCTCCGTCTGTCAAAGCCCAGGAGAACCGCCGACGCTTCTCCACTTGGTGTCATCTTTGTTCCTAACAGGATGCTCAATGAGGTCCAAGAGCAAACGACAACTTTAAGGTCCTTAAAAAATAAACATTTCGCAAAGCATGATTCTTGACAGAACTGAAGAAAACACTAACACCCCCGATATACATTTTTAAACATTTCTGTCACCTAAGATTCAATCATCTGTTTGGTCATCTGCAACCAGCCGGCGTTTCCCCTTAAAGCCGCACGGTGTTGATGCGCAGCGGCTGCACGTTCTTGCCGTTGGCGTGGCTCTGGCCGGGGCTGAAATAAGGGAAGACCTTGGAGGTGAATTTCTCCCGATACGTGTAGAGCCAGGACATGTCGTCTGCGTTGTAGAAGATGAGCAGGCCTTTCGGGTAGTCCAGGAACACCCCCACCTTCTCCAGCTTGCTCTTGACGTTGAGGCGCGTCCAGGGCTCGGTGCAGGCGCTGTACTGGTTGCCGTCGTGCATCACGATGCAGTAGAAGCCGCGGCTGGGCTGGATCTGGATGCTGCCCTTGCGGCTCACCGTCTCGTTGGCCACGCCGATCATCCACTGCGTCTTCTCCGACACCATCACCTCCCAGTAGTGGACGCCCGACAAGAAGCCCTCGGCGCCCAGGACGGAGACCTCCACGTCGAAGCGCCGCGGCGAGTCCTGCAGAGGCTGCGGGTGGAGATTCCCGTAGGCCACGATGGTGGAGTCATCTGAGAGGATCAATCTTTGGTGGGCTGTGATGGGGTCAAGGGTCAGAGCTCCTGGCACTGTTGGTAAGAGCAATTACAGGTTACATATCAGATTTCAGAGACAGAGAAAAAGTGATCAACAGACATGAAGATCAGCCTTTCCACTGATTTTCAAAGCATGGTTAAATATTTTAAAATTGACTTTTCTAGGGGTGTTTTTACACCCGATAGTTAAATAGATTTGTTTTGATTGGCAACCAAAATTGAAATATTTGTCATGTTTTCACACGGCACTGTCTCAAATGAACCAAACCCTTCCAAAAACCTGTTCCCCCACTTACCTGTGGTGGCGCTGCACCAAAAACCACTGAAGGAAATGACACAAAACCTCTGAAGACGACATGAGCACAACTTCCTTCTTCACAAAATATTAACAAAAATGAAGTAGTGTCAGATTTTAGTGGCTGCAGGATTTCTCTTTTGTCTTTGGCAAAAACACCATGAGTTTTAGACTTACATTTTTGGTTGTATTTACCCAGAATGCCGTGCGCTATAGTCCACTTCCTGCTTTTGGAGCAATCTCCGTTCTGTTTGCATCCACATTCAAACTACACCAGAGTTCACTTCAACCAAAGTAAGGCCTAGGGATTTAGGCGAACCAGTGTTTGCTTTTCTTTATCCTTATCGAAGTTTGATTGTGCATTCACGCCTCCCCAATCGAACCGGACCTTCTATGCAAACAAACTAGAGTACGAATAAAGAGAAAACTTATTCTGAGCTGAAAACGAAGAGAACATTTAAGTTTTCATTTAACTAAGGTTTAACATTTAACTACTGGTGCAGCTAAACTCTTGTGATTAAAACACATGTGGAGCAAAGTGAGGCTTGAACAATCACTGCAATGTTTCCTAACATGAAGTGTTCTGGTGACTTGTTACTGTGACGGGTTCCAGGCAAGCACGTTTTTAAAATGCCTGGGTAGGGTGCTGGTTTGTTAGGTCTCACACAGTTTCAGATCATTCTCAATGGATAAATCTCCATGTAAAACTTAATTTAATAAAAACAATCTAAAGACAAAGACCATTTTCTTACGCCCTAGTTTGGTGTTCCTGATGTAACTCCTTCACTCTTTGGCTGAGTTCTCAGCTGCTCTGTGGTCAGTTTACAACTCGTCTTGTGCTAGCATTAACTTTATGAATTAGATAAAGGCTCCAATGTTATTTGAAGTCATGCCAATTCAGAGCCGACTGGTAGAGCTGCTGAGAAACTTTACAAATCAGGTGAGGCAACAGCCCGAAATATTCCTGCTGATTAAAATGATCAGGAATGAGAAACAAACCACAGCGTTTCACAACCGCTGCATCCATGTGACAACCACCACGCATCTCTTTTATCTTTAACCACTGGTCTTCAAAGAAAAGTGTCCTGCAGGACAGCTCAGTTTCTGCTACATCAACCCACGCCGGGAGTGTAAACAACACACAGAGACAGTAATTACAGAGAAAGGAGGAGCAGTTTCAGTTCACAGCTCCATAGGATGTCTAATTCTCTGTGCAGTTATGCGTTTTAGGAGGGTTTGCACCCAGTGGAGCTTCTTTCAAGCATGTCTTTCCAGATGTAGAGCAGCTCAGAGCTCCACCAGGCCTGTGACAATACATCCAGCTTAACATACGAGATTAAATTAGCTTCTTCAATTAAAGCAAAAGCTTTAATCACAAATCACAAAATGTGTTCCAAAAACTCCTTGTGTATAGAACAGTTCAGAGTAAAACCAGAATAGCAAACATTTTCACCACAAAGATTCACAAAGCTCATCTGAGAATCGAATGCAAGAGGACAAATATTTGGTGAACTACTCAAAATATTGTTTAAGATTTTACAATTTAAATCTGCGATTGAAGGCTAAAAACAACCCAAAGCTGAAGGATGACAACAGCACAGCTAGCACACGCAGGAAGTTAACAGCCAGGCCAATGTAGGCATTGTTTATGATTAGATTAAGTATATAAGATAAAAAAATTCATTTAACCTTTTAGATTCAGATTCATGTCCCAAATGGACAATTAATGTTGCAGCAAGTATAAAAACTAAAAGACAAAGTATCAAAAGTTAAAAAATAAACCTACTATTTATTTTTTCTCTGTGTCTGAGCCAAATGGAGAATATTTGCTTGTAGATTTTGTTTTTCTCTACTTCTTAAATCTGCAGTATGAAACTTTAATAAAAAAATAAGTTTTACATTTTTTATTAAAACTGTTAATACTTCTTTCAGCTCCTTTTAATTCATGATATAATTTAGTTGTTTCATGAACTATTCATATTTATTGAGTGAATGAAATAAGAGAAATGACCTGGATTATGTTTATTTAAAACATCTCAGTTCAACGCCTCCATATCACTATGTGACAGGAGTTTAACTTTTAGGCTCATAACAAATACGGTTCTTTTACTTCCTTACATTAATCATCTTCAGGGTGGTGATACATTTTTTTTTTAAAAACTGTTCTGCAATTACGTCGGCAAGGATAGATGGAGGTGAATTTTGTGGCGAACTGCCAGCGGACAGGACAGCTTGTTCACTGGTCAATGACAACTCAAGTGTTTGTTGCAATCATTAAAGATTCATAGCCTGAGCGCCTGCTGGGGTCAAATGAAGAAACGGAGGAGATTGGAGCTGTCCTGCTAAACATAAGTGGGGTTTAAAACCAGCTCCCGGTCCGCTCCTGCTTTCCGAACAGTGAATTTCGGGGCCGATGGGACGAATGTCTTTGTTGACGCTCTGGCAACTGCTGCTGATGGATCGCAACCAATTGTTCCATTTAGCAGCCAGTCAAGTGAGGCCAAGAAACTGTCTGGCCTCCCCGCGGGCAGAGAACTGATTGAGAGAGCAAAACAACATTATAAAATCCTCAGTGCGTTGTTGAGTTATCTGCTGCGAGTGAGAGAGACAGCTGCGAGAAGAAGTCCTGCTCCTTCACCTGAGAAGGAGCCGCGGGCTGTGCAAAACACATTTTGATTTTATCAAAGGACTCCGCTTTGATAAAGCTAGACTTCAATACTTTTGAATGGGAGAATACAAGTCTAGCGTATTTTGACTTCACAATTTTATTTCACTCTGCAAATTTATTTAAATCCTCTCCCGCTGCAGCTCTCCCTGTAGCTTTTCAATTAGAAATGGGTCTGGGCTCAGGGTGAGGCATTCAGAGCGCCGATCTGCCGCTGAAGCCCTTCAATTTTTCATTTGGATGTACGCTGCGGCTTGTTGAGCTCAAAGGCAAAAGGCAAAATCTGTCTTTATCTGCAGCTTCGAAATGCAGCCCAAAGCAACATGGTATCCATTATCTTATTACCACAACATCTGTGCGGTGTTGTTTTTCTGCTCCAAATAGTTTACAGAATCATAACCTGAAAAATAAAACGCGGTTGCTTCAAACAATAGCAAATGTTTCTAAGTCATTATGGTACACTGGGTATATGTTTTTGGTACTTGCAGCTTTAATTAAAAGTTAAGCTGAAAGTCTCAGTGACCCAGAAACACGAGCAGAAAAAAAACAAACAAAACAAACACATCACATTCTGGGGAAAGATGTTTCCTCTTCGCATTTTTTTTTATATTGCTATTTATACGACCACAGGAATCTTGACTGTCCTCCTGTACAGTTTTCTCTATATATCAGTCTTTGTAAAAATGTCTGGTAAAAACCACAGCTGCTGTTTACTAGCAGGAAATTTTCCCCTTATTGCTGGCAGAAGTAAAACCTACCAACAAGTATCGACCTTAAACTGGTCGATTCTGAGTGCAGCCACCTCTACAGTTACAAAGAAATATACATTTTTCATATTTTGTGCGCAGAACACAAATATTGAGAAAATATTTTAATAAATCACACTTTTTATAATGCTGACAACAAAAACATGAAACTGAAAGGTAATTTTCCTCAGTAATAGATGGAAATTTCCCTCTTGGTTGCTCAAGGATGATTAAATGCAACAGGAAGCTCATAATTTATTAACAAGCAGCATCTTGTTTGTTTAATCTCAAAGCTTATCTAGCAAAATGGGATCGCCGGCTTGTGAGCGACCCCAATAAAACTGCTTTAGCTTTAAAAACAAACAGCTAATCATTTAAATCAGAGCACTTTTCCACATATTTATTGAAGGATATAATATTGATCTGTTTGTCTAACGAAGCAGCAAACACACAAACAGTCAGACAACCTTTAAGCCTGACGGCTGTAGTTTGTGCAGCGCTCCCTTACCTGGTGAAATGTCTTGGAAGAGCGATTTCCAGATTGTGTACTGCAGGGGCCCCATGTACTTGGACGTTGGGAAGTCCTCATAAGTCAGATTGGTCTCGTGTATCTTCCCTTTAACCCTGAAAAACAGAGCAACAACAGTCTGAGCTGACGCCGTCATTTGTAATTTAATATCGACTCGTGTTGTGCAGCTCCAACTTTCAATACTTGATGAATTTCTTTTTATTTATGCTTTTTGAAATCTTCCATTGGCTGGTAAACAGCATCATTAATCATGAGCTGAAAGGATGAAGCTGGCAGAATGGGTCACGCTTTGCAAAAAGAAAAAAACTTTATATGGACCTTTATGTGAAGGAGAGTAAGCTACTCTACATGCTGACACATTTCCGCTCACCTGGGACTCATCCTAGTCTAAGAATCAGGCTGTAAATAATTAATAACTCCGCTTAGTCCGGCTTCTCCCTTACCAAAATGTGCATCTTAACCTGCAGCCGTCCTGTTCTGCACTAATCCTCCTGCCAGAGCTGGTGTTGTCTTACAGAGCGACAGAAATAGAAATGGTCTAATCTATGAAAATGGAGCCAAAAGAAAGCAGCAAAACCTCAAAACTGCTTAGAATAACCAAGAGAATTAAACGGTGAGAGCAAACAGCATGAATAAAGGTCAACAGTCCTGCTGTTCCCACACAATGATGCAATCTCCAACCTAAACATACATGTGTTAATTTTAAGGCTTACATTTTAACAGATGCATTGTACCTACAATATGTCCACTTAAAAGCTCAACACTTTTCCAAACTCAGTTTCAGAGATCGTTTTCAGCTGCATTTCATGACACTTTATTTGGGTTTGTTGTTTTTTTCTTCCACAGATAATGAAACAAATTGTTGAAGCTGGTTCCAAAAGGCATTTTGTCTTCTAGATAAACTTATAATCAGCTCAAATGACACACACAAAAAAACCAAAAAACTATAAAAGCTGAACATGAACTGAACACAGATCCTTGAAAATCACACTTTGAAACCAGTAATAAATTTATCAAAACTCAGAAAACGTAGACATCTAAACGCTTTGCTTTTAAAGCAATTTAAAAACCTTGGATTTGGTTTCAAAGATACAATTAAAATGATCAAAAGAACAAAAAGAATAAAAAGCCATTTTATTTTAGAAGAGTTTTATTCAAAATCTAAAATAAATGATCAAAGAAAATCAAATTCTAATGTCTTAAGCTGAAACTGAATTATAAAAAGCATATTTGTTTTTCAGAAATCCAGTTTTTTATCTTTTAGATAACGGAAGAAGTCTGGAAATTCAACCTTTTTTCCAAACCACAATTTTAATTTTTTTCATACTTTCCCAGAACTGGAATATAATAAAATCACACTCCATACTTTCCAATACAGTGAGAAACCACTGATAACAGTTCTGGTTCTATTAGTATTTTTGTATTTGTCATATGTGCCCAGATTTTTTCCCAGTCGGTAATGAATATCTGACGTCTCTCCATTTTCCTTTTCTGAGAAATGAATGAACCCCACACGGCGTTAACGCTCTCAGCACAGAGGACTTCATTTATCAGAGACACTCGGCTGGACGTCAGACAGAACCATAAGAAGCATATTTGTAGTCAAACACGTCATCACTTTCCGTCTCAGCAATGCAGATGAGAAATGCAGTAAGAGCTTATTTTCAGATTTCCTAACTCTGATCGCCGTCTAGAATCCTGAAATTTCAGATTTGACTTAAAACTCTTAACTTTACTGAACTTCAGGGAAGTTCTTGGTGCATTTTTATGTTGCAAATACAAATGTTTGAGGAATTTCAGGCAGATATTACAACAGACTGACAATATTTACACAGCAGAATAGAAATATAATTAATATAATCCATACTTTTCACACTTCTAAAAAAAAAGAAGCCATTCCTAGAACATCATTTCTTTTATTATAGAAATTTGCCATTCACTGCCAGTTTTTTGCTCTTACACTATTTTATGCTTTAAGATATCAAACTGTTCCAGTAAATCCTCATCATCCACCTCCTGATTAGACATTACAGCTGGTTTAATTCGGCCCCAAAGCTCCATCTGTTCAGGGATTAGCTGGAGCTGTTGCTCAAATCTCTACTTTCTCCAACCGGTTGCACAACGCTGCCCAGACATTCAACACATTTACATGTGCATTAGTTTTAAAAATGATTCATTTTTCAAACTGTCTGACTTTATATCCACTTCTATTTCTTTTAAATGGGTTATCTTGAACATATTTAATGTGAAGCTACTGATCTGCTAGTAGTTCTTCCAAAGATTATTTTACCAAGTATTCTCATATTCGTATTTCTTCTGTCTGTGACTTTTACTTAATATTGGGTAGAACAGCAATTAAGCAAAAATAAGCTTAAGTTTGGAATAACCTGTCCCAGCTCTTCAATCCACTACTTCAGTCATTCTTTTAGAAAACATTTAAAATTAATTTAATTTCAAATGGTTGGTGATTTTGTTTAATTCTTATAAACTTGTGTTTATTCTTCACCTCTCCTCCACAGCTGCTTTTTATCCGTCTTTTGGTTTTTGTACTTCAAATATTCTAATCTACTCTCAACACATTTTGAACTATGTTAACAAATCCACTACTTTAGAAATCCAACTTTTTCAGGCTGAGGACGATTTAACCAATTTAACAAACAAACCACCTAACTTGAAATTGCCTCAAATGAAAGAGTTTATTTGGGGCATTTTGAGTTACTTACATATTCTGAAAGTCTGGATTCTAAGCTTTCCAATGATGTCAAACACATAGAAATAAAAAAAGAAGTTGTTTTTACTACCAGTTGTGTGCATGAATAACATTTTTTAGGTCTATCTGTAATTTAGAAGCAAAATAAAAGAAAAATAGATCCTCTTCTGCACCATTAAATATAAAATTAACCAGCAGTTCCTATCGGTTTTATTAATTTAATAATTTTTAATTAAATAAAAATAATAGCTGTTGACGTGTGAGCAGAGCATTATAAGCGAGCAAAGTTGTAAAAAAACAAACAGTTCTTATTTTACTGGAGATTGTTCAAAAGAATCGAATCGCTACTGAACTTCACATGAAAACAACTTGGCTTCCTCCAATTATATAATCCTGGCGTTGTTTTCTTTCCATCTTAAGCTTTTGTTACCACAATCCTTTGCTAAGCTAATTGTAGCGTCACACTTTGAGCTCACATCACAGCAAATAAACGGTTGTTTATATGCAGTACCTCGCGGACCAATGGGGGGGGCCTGTGGACCTCCGGTGGTCCAGGGACCATAGTTTGAGAAACACTGCTTCAGAGCACATTTATTCACACTTGAGGCTCTGAGCAGATCGCACCCACCTCTCGGATGTGATGGCCACGCCCTCCAGGAAGTCGTGGCGGCCCGTCTCGCTGAGGCGCTCCTGCAGGATTTGGATGCCCTCCTTGACGTCGCGCAGCTGCTGGCTGTAGCACTGGATCTTCTGCTCGATGTCGGCCAGCTTGCGGGCCGTGTCCATCTCCAGCTCCTCCAGCATGCTCTTCTGGCGCTCTCGGAGGAAGCGGTGAAGCCGCTCGAACGCATCGCCGATGGTTGCACGGAGACTCTTGGCTGAAGACTGAAAAAAAAAAAAATTTCCTGGTTGTAAAAGCTGAACCCATGTAAGATGGTGAATGGATAAATGCAGGTCACAGTGCTTCAGTGCATATTTCCTGACCGCTGTTAGCTTTTCTGTAGAGTTGAGGTCACAATGGCTGAACTTTAATTACACAAAACTCAATAAATCTAGGGTTTGCACAGCACTCTAAACTCTGTTAATATTGCATAAACAGTAATTCATTGATTCAGCATGTAGATGTGTTGATTTTATGAAGCTCTCGGGAGTAATACATGTACACAACCATCCAACCTGAAAATAAGGAGTATTTCAGACAACTGTACAGAAGCAGAAGAAAAGGAACAAAAATAAAAGGCAAACATGAACAGTCACTAAAGAGAACCTGAGTGGGAGGACAGGTGGGCAGACAGAGGAGAGGAATCCATTAAAAATCTCAGCAGGTTCAAGTAACAGAAGAATCCAAAGAGGAGAAATGTTTACAAAAATAAGATGTGCATTTAAAGAAATGAGTGTTTGCATAGAACAGAAGGCCTGATTAAAAACAAACAAAGATGCATACATGCAGGTAGGCCTGTAGCTACAAGGAATAAATGAAATAATCTCATAATAAATTAAAGAGAACCAAATGCTTGTTTGTTTTCATCATGTTTCTTTCAACCAAAGAGACTGGAGGAGGAAAAGCTTCATTTCAGACTCCTTCCCTTCTCTTTTCAAGGCTCAACACACATAGGAGGCGACGTTGTCCCTCTCCATTCGTTTCCTGTGCAACCCGTCCAATGAGGCGACAGTCGCCCGCGCTCCTCCAGTCAAACCACCAATAAAATTTGAGCATGTGAAATTTTGAGCTTGTTGCGACACAAGAAAGCTGAAGTGAACCTGTGAGAGACGGTATGTTGCATTTGTTGTAAGACAGAAGCAACTGAAAATGCATCTGCATCTAAAATGTAATCATCCAACACAGTTTTCCCAAACTGAAAAAAAAAAAAAAACCCTACAGCCAATGGGCCGTCTCCGTTTTACGGACAGTTCACAACCACTGAGGTGTTTAATCGACAAACTGCAAAAAGGCACAAAATGGTGCCCAGCAAAACGGTTCGCTTAATCACACAAGAGATGTGAAAAAGGGACAGAGACTTTATTTGGATTATTAAAATGTCTTCCATTTCCAGTGTTAAATGTTCTTTAGAAATTAGTTTATTGATTTTTGAGACAGTATAGTTGCATTTTTATACCATCATAACAGTGGAAAATGGTCTTAAAATAACATGATCTTTTATTGCAATTTATCATCAGGAAAAAATATCGTGACTTGCCTACATACAACCACATCTCAATAGATCAGTCAAATTCTTATATTTTACAACTTCTACTCTAACTTTATGAAAAACAGCAGCTGTATCTCTGAACTTTTAATTCCTCACACCCACAATTTCCTCCTTTCAAGCAGCAGACGTGATCCTGCTGGCCGGTGCAGACAGGTAATCTCTCACTTCCTGTGTGAGCTCGTTAGAACGACGATCCCTCGGCGAGCCAAAGATTTCCTACCTAGTTAAGAGTTTAACTGATAGTGTGAAGAAAGGGGAGGACGACTGCAGCGGAGCAGCCATCAGTCACACCGACGTGTTTGTTGTTTTGGCCCAGCAGGCCGTGATGGCACTGAGTGGGTGGCTGCAGCCTTCAGAGACGTCAGGCTGAGTATTTTTCATCCAGCAAACCCCTGGTGAGGTTAGAGAAAATCTCAATTTACAGCACAAAACGGCAAAAGAGTTGTGAAATAAAGGTAACGATTTGGAGCTAAAATCACCGACTTAAAGAAGAGCAGGAGGACAGCAGATGTAAAGTTTGAATTCCTTCTGGCGCGAGAACTCGTCCCTCCAACTCTGAACTAAATGAAGAGCGAAAGTCCAAAGTCATTTCATTGTCAGCTACCTAAACGCATCAAAGATCAATGCTGCCAGTGTGGCCCACTTCCAGGAACAGCACTCTCTGCAAATGGATGTAAAGCTAATGAGATCAGCTCATTTCCAGTGAGCTGAACGACCTATATCAGGCGGCCAGAGAGAGTCGATAAAACGGAGAAGACCAGGACAAGAAGGCGAGCGATGCAGAAACGTCATGCAGAGACTTTAACAAAAATATTTGGAGGAAGTAAAAACTCGAAGCTCCTCTTTGGAAATCAGACATGATTTGCCTCCAGTGAATCCAACTGAAGGGTTTGTTGTGACAGGAGAGAATGATGAGTGTAAAGATGTGTGAGGTGGTGAGCAAATATTAACTTATTAACACAATGACTCGAGATTAAAAAGCTACTAAAACCAGGCTGTGTTAGAAATCACCTGGCAACCCAAAGCACCGGGGAAGTGAGATAATCAGTGACCAAACACTCCATACCGACTTAATAAACGATCCATTTCCTACATATGAGCAGATTGAAAACTGGATTCTGGTGTTTCACCTGCAGGATCTGATCTGAGCTGGATTCTCTTATTTTGAAAGGGTGCGTTCTGGTAATTGTTTGGATCCGGTAAATCTCAAGCCTTCTAGTTATAAAGTTATTAACAGGTTTGACTCACTTGACCCAACAAAACCTA
This sequence comes from Poecilia mexicana, assembly GCF_051168715.1. Taxonomy (NCBI): domain Eukaryota; kingdom Metazoa; phylum Chordata; class Actinopteri; order Cyprinodontiformes; family Poeciliidae; genus Poecilia; species Poecilia mexicana. Next base: position 19,293,341 of record NW_028263374.1, read on the forward strand.
CACTGGGCAAGTGATGTCTAAAGAATTACATAAAACATTAACTTCAAACATAACAAGCATTCAGAGCGTCTTAATACGACATAAGATGTGAACCTTCAAGTAAGAAAATAAACCGCAGCACCTAAAAGTCCACAATCAAGGGCTTTTTTAATAAAACACAAAAATACAACAACCCCATATGGACGATAAATACAGCTTCTCTGGACCTTCAGATATCAGTAATTTGGAGCTGCTGAGTTTACACACAGCAGGGAAAGTGGCAGTGATCAGTTGAAGTCTCTGTGTGAGAAATGACATTTGTGTTTAAAGGGAAATGCTTACAAGTACCTTGGTCTCCGTGAGCTGTCTCCGCAGGAGATGGAGGGCCTCGGAGTGTCCCTTCTCGCTGTCCTGCAGCGAAGCCAGCTGCTCCTTCATCTCCCTCTGCAGCACAAAACAACAAATCATCAATACATGGCCAGAAACGTGTCGGAGCAGCAGATCCCCAACGCATCCAAACATGTTTTGTGGTAATTTTAAAGCACTCGACTTTTACTTTGAGCTGAAAGATTATAGCTACTCTGAAATAACAGTGGGAAGATACTTCCTCCCAAATCCTGTTGTGTTAAGATAAAATTATATTACTTGTTACAGCTCCGTTTGATCGGATATGAGGCGGCAGAGATTTAATCCTCAACTCCCAAACAAATAAGCCAGATGGAGAGTGAGATATGAAAGAGAATATGAAATCTCTGGAGATTTCAGGCTGTTGTCAGAGAAAACTGGGTCTCATCCCAAGTCAGCAGGCAAAAGCTTCAGCGAACTCCACCTCCAAGTCTGCCTGAGGCAAGAGACAGGTGCCGAGATTAAAGAGAGAAACAGAGACTAAACCCCAAAATGTCTACGGACCGAGGCCTGCATGCACTGCCGCTAATAAACAACGGCTACATCAAGAGATTACCGAGCAGAACCTAAAAATCACTTCAAAGAAAATTCATTTGGAGTCCAGCATTCATAATTACTTGATAATGATATAATTTGCAGAATTATAGAGAAAACATGGTTTAAGTCCTGAATGGAAACATAAAGAAAGCCATACAAAGAACGATTAATCAAAACAGGCTGCTTTTGGAACTGCAGTGTATTAAAAATAATTTTCACTTAATTTTATGAATGAAGTCCAAGGTTTTCAGTGAAACAAAGCAAAAACTTCAAGAAAGGAGATAAGACATGAGCATGAGTAAAATCCACAAACCAGAAGCAGATAGAAAAACTTCAACATCTGATTTAAATTTTTATTAATCCAATAAAAACTAATTTGTGTTGATCATTTAATTTGATTTAGGTGGAAAAACACTTAACATTACAAAGTTGGATGTAGGTCACAGATAAGCAAAAATAAATTAAAATAAACCCTGAATGGAGGCAGAAGAAGAGGATTGCTTTGGATGTCGTTCTTGCCACTATTTGGTGAGGGTAACACTGAGGGACATATAAAGTGAAATGAGATTTGAGATAAGAATCACTTCTGAACAAAAGCACAAAAAACAAAAAAAAATCCAGCTGAACACTTCGTGAAAAACTGGAATATATGCAAGAAAAGATCTTTGATGGAAGACGATATGCAGAGGTTCCATCAAAATAAGATTTTTACATAAAATCCCTGCAAAATTTCAAGAGGTGTAAATGTAGATTTGTGGAAATGAATCCAGGTTTCTTTCAGAACAGAAACGAGGAAACCGTGTGTTGGTGCAGAGAGGAAGGAGCGTGACTCTCCATGTTAATGACAGGAGTGCGGCAGGCTCAGTGGGCTCTCCGTCTCATCGCTGCACATTTGTCTGCAGCCGTTCGTCGGCTGCTGAGGTAGAGCGGGAGTGACAGACTGGCAGAGAAAACATCCTGCTCCACTCCTGGCTGGCTGACTGATCAGGGAAGGGCAACTTTGAGCTCAACTGAGGTCACACAGACAGACGCAGCAGCAAGAACTCGTCGGCTTTTAAGTTAGATATGGATTTACTATGTCATCACAATATCTTGTGGTACTATTGTGATAATAAAGGCGACGTATTTGCTACCTTTTTTGTTTAGGTAAATGTATGAATGTGACTACATGACACAAACGATGGCCCCCACAAACGCAAATACTGCTCTTGAAAAACATTTCCATTTATAATGCACTTCTTTAGGGTTATTTGCATCACTAAGATTATGCATTAACTATATTTAATTATACTTGTACATTTATTGATAAAACAGTGGAGAAAAACAAAAGTAAAAAATTAACAATACAGACAATATAGGGCTGGATAATGAACCAATAAAAATATATATCACAACAGACATGTAATTAATATCAATAGTTAACACTTGTGACAGAATATCCAATATTAAAAATAAAGAATATTCACTGAACTGCGATCCAGAACCGCACAGCATTCTGGGAGATGTAGGAAAGGCTTCAGCTCATCAACCTCTCACAGCGATCCAAGCTAGGTTGGTGGAATCAACTGACTCACTCGCTCTTTGGTTGCCTAGCAACAGTCTATTGAGTAACTTTTGTAGCAGTTTAGGGTCACCACCTCTACCTCACAACTGCTAAAAAGTGAAAATTGTAGATAAAAAAGATCAAGCCACCAGTTTCAGATATTTAAAAGAAGAAACTACCGGAAATCAATAACTATCAAACTGATATTAAATACTTATATTGTAAATACAAGTTTCAGTCATATCGTCCAGCCCTACAATAATATATAGACAGTTTTTTTTAATCATTAATTGGAATTTAAGTAATCATGGTAAAAGATGAACATGATAAATGTTCAACTCAATTTTAGCCCTCTCCTCACCAAAATTAGACGTACAGTTTGAACATTTCTCTCCGTTATGCTAATGAAAGACGGCACTTAAAAATAAACTTTTATTGGTAGTGTGGGTCCGGATTTAAAAAGGCAAAGGAAGCTTTTATAAGGAGTAAAAATGAACCTTGGTGGTGCCATTATCCCCTCTAAGGCCCTAAACCTCATGTATAACACGCAATTACATAATCCTGTAATCTTCCTGGAAGCAAAACGCATCCTTCATATGGAGACTTTACTGGAATGACATTTCTAGCAAAGTAAAAAGCAACTTTTAGACAGAATACACAAGAAAATATCTTAAAAATACAGAAAGATAGGATGTTTGGCTAGGAGAGGTTATAAAATGGAAACAATTAGTGTATATAATAATATAAAAACACAGATAACAAGTATAAGCAAACACTCGTAGCAGAGTCTGTGTGTGTGTGTGTGTGTGTGTGTGTGTGTGTGTGTCTCCCTCCTGTCCATCCAATCTGACCAACACGAGTCTGACATGACATTTCCCCAGGACGTCAAGCTGCAGGAAATGGGGGTCATGTCTGAAGGATTATAAATCTAAAACTCATTTCATCCTTCTGTCATTTCCTTCCTCCTCTCAGCCTCCTGTCATGTCAGCTGCTCCCAGGTAGATATACATGGAAGACATGAATAAAATAGCAGCGGTTTTTCCCCCACAGGTTTCTTAATAAAACTGCACAAGGCAGCTCTGAGCTTTATTACATCCACCAGCCTCACAGCCAGCCTCCGCTAAGAGCTAAATAAAACTACATGTGCCGCAGCCTGCATCATTAAAAGCAAATAGAAGTAATGAAGCCTCACTAAAGATCCACTTACTGGACCAGGAATACAGAACAAATCCATCCTCTAATGTTTGGAGAACCTTTCATGTCTGTTCATTGGCAGTTAACCACAGAAGTAACCAGCAGAAATCACAGTGATTTAATGGGGCATCATTAAATCCATTTGACAACATCCATTGCGGTGAGGTTGCAATTCTGTTGCAGATACAAAGGTAAATAGAAAATCAGCAAATAACAAGAAGACCTTTATTATTGCGGTACGCGTCATCTCTAGGTCATATTTTACATAAAGAAAATACCGTCAAGTAAGCGATAAGCAAAAGGTATAGTTAGAATTCATATTTGTAGTTTTCTGAATGATCATCAATCTTTTAGTATGGACTGCTTATTTGGATTTTTACCAATATTTTGTTTGAAATGTTGCTAAATATAGCAAGAAAGTTCCTGACTTGGCCACAGTGAACATGCAGAGATGAGCTGTAGGTTGGGTCTGTCAGTCAAATATCTGTCACAGCACAGCAATAGAGCCAGTGGCTGATTTTTAGTGACTGACGAGATCGGCTTCCCTTAAGTATCAGCCAATCACCGATCTTCCAAAATTAAGGGACTCAAGGTCACTCCCAGGGAGTACTTGGTGAATGCAAGAAAAAAACATTTAGTTTTCACAAAAAGTAATCAGTTTGGTTGTAAAAAGAGTGCCAAGAGAATTAAAGATACGATTACTTGATGTGTGGGTGCAAACTATTTAGCAGTAGGAATACTAAATTAGTAAGATATTGAATAAACTCCCAAAGCTAAAATGAATAATCTTCACAAAACATCAAAATACAATTTGGGAAAAGTAAGATACGAGCAGAAAAAAGCTGATGTGAAAACAGGGGGGAAAAAAGTACTAAACGAACAGTTTTCAAATCAAGCAGCCACTTTGCTTATCTCAGTGGCCGGCTGTCTTGACGATGACCGGATGAAAAGTGACAAGCTCGCGTGTGTTCCTGTCTGCACAGTTCAAGGACCTTTCACATCGCTCAGCGCTGCACTAAGTGAAGCCTGAGGACAGACGGCAGTCAAAGAACTAGCAACAAACCTCGATCGGTAAATAGCAACGCTAACAAACTTTCACAGATATATAAGCTATGCATTTTTTACCTCAAGCTTGGCTTTGTTTTGTTAGCAAGAAGGGTAAAAGATTACAGCTGAAAATTCAGCACTAATTATTTTTGTGTAATTTTAATCAGTTTATCTAAACAGTTTATCTCAATGTGTAAAATTAGGGTGTGAATCCGAAGACATAACATAAGTCATTCAAAAGCATCACCTACCTAGTTCTTGTGAAAAATGTCTAAGAATATTGATTTATCGTCATGAAAAATGACTATTAACAGTAAATAAGTGACGTACCGAAGACCATTTCAAATGGGAATGGTTTTTTAAGAACAATATTTGTGCTTATGGCGATATGAATGCGGTGCCATTAAGCCACCGCCATACAGTTACCCAAAAAAGTAATAAAAGAACCTTTTTTTTCTAATCATTATCACAATAGTACCACAAAGTAACACGGTATAATTCTACTTCACCTTGAGTAGCCGGTGTAGTTTTGGTTGCTCTGTTCAGCAGTCGAGCGTTGAAGACAAAGCATGAACAGTAGGGACGCTCCAGCAGCAGCCTGGTTTTGGGTTTTATTTTACAAATGATACCGGTTGGATGCAAGCGCAGCATGATTTATGTTATTAGCAAAACAAACAGCCCAGACTGTGCACACAAAGTTAAGGTAAGTCAAAAATTTCTACTCATCTTTTTGACCCTTGAACTCACTACTAGAGTTTGTGCTGCAACCTTAGTGTGCCCTCTTCTCCAGTTCAGGTCATAAAAAAAAAAAAAAAAAAAGGAGGTACCTCTTTAAATTGCACGGAAAATCAGCTGCCAATTCCAAGGAAAGAAATTTGCAAGTTTATTTAGCTGCAGTAAACATGCAACGTAAAAGAAAAACAAAGACATCATTCAAACAGAAGGAGGAAGAGGAAGCAGACATGCAAGCAGTGGTTAGGAGTATTTAGACAATAAACCAAAATATAGCTGAGCCTTTTCATCAACACTTTTCTGCAGAATCCAAAAGAAAAAGTTGGAAAAAAACAAAAATCAGGGCAACAAAAATAATGCAGTGTCAGACGCTAAGCTCTTGTGTTTCTGGTGAATATGAATAGGTTCAAGCTGTGCTTTACATTCCAGGGCGTCACTTCTTCCAGCATCAGCAGAGCCTGCAGTCTCTCCGGGGGGGAACCATTGTGTCCACGCAGCCTGAGCTCAGCCTGAGCGCAGCCATCACAGCCGGCCGGTGACAGCTGAGCTGACTAAGCAGGCCGCGCTCTGAGGTCTGGAGGAAAGTTACACTGTTCCCCTTTAACATGTGGCCCAACAAAACACAGGCAGGCTGGTACCAGAGCACATCGAACACGGCTGCTAAACCCCAGACGAATGACGTCAAGATGCACTGAATATAAAAAAAACCCTAACGTAGGACTCAACTGGATATTAAAAAAATACTCCATACCATTTTTGAAACCACGGCAACATTTTTGAACAGCCAGGTCTAGTCGAGTGCAAAGAACATTAATTAAAATTAGGGCTGCAACTAGCGATTATTTTAGTAGTCTATTATTCTCACAAAGATTAATCAGGTAATTGGAACTGATTTTTCATTTAATTATTAAAACATTTTTTATACAATATTAGAAATACATTAAATATGCAAAACAACAAATTCAGTTCATTTTTCAATAATCATTTTATTGCCCAAAATGCAATAACAGCTTGATCATTTGTATCAAATGATTAATCTGCAGCTAAACTATACTTCCAACAAGTTCAATTCTGAGTAGAACATATTTACAAAGTTTTTTTTTAAATATTTTTTTTAATCTTGGATGCAAAATGTAAATCTTTTTGTACAGTTTTGGCATAATTACTGCTCCGAGTGTTGTTCTTTCAGCAATTGACCTTTTGAGTCTGTATGCTCCAGTTGACTGAAATTACTAAATTAGTTGAGAATTATTTAAATAATCGATTCATCTTGATTAACACGATTAATCGTTTCAGCCCCATTTTCAATATGACAGTATTTTAATCTTCTTGATCAGGATACCTGTGATCGCACCTCAATTGTGGGCCTTCCTTTCAAGCAAAACAAAATATTGAGCAACAGCTGGACAATAAAACTGTATTTTAAGAGTCAGACAATTTTTAAAAATCCAGTTACTTTGGGATCCTTTTACCACAAAAACAAAGTATAAAAGAACCAAAATCCGACACTAAGCTAAAGAATATCCTTCATAAAGCCTGAAGCTGTACTGGTGAAAGTTACTTCCATTTTCTAAGAGCCTCTCTAGAGAAATCTGAAGTTCATTGAATCCAGGAAAAACTATTCTCCAAGTCAGGTTTCCTGTTTTGGTACATTGCAGAACATCTCTCCGTTTCTGCAGAATTTCTTTGAAACAACAATTGCCTGTAAGCTCAATATTAACACGAAAGGTTACACAACATTCTCACACAGTACTCCATCCATGTGCAGAGTAATTACAGTTTCAGACTGTGTATAAAAAGGGAAACTCACACCACCAGGAGTCAAAAATGGGTCCCTTTTTCTCTAAACTATCCACACCAGCGGCTCTGATCGGTGGCCCAGGTAACTCTGTTCAATTCAAAAACGTTCATGTTCTACGGAAAACTATTAACGGTTGTTCTGTCTCTGGCCACTGGAGCACAACACGTCCGAGAAATGTCAAATAACACGCATCAATTGTTATGACACAGTTTAGATGAACGTGTTTAAAAACAAAAGGCCTTCAAAATGGAGTACATTGTTTTGTTGAACCGACAATCTGCAGATATAAAAAATAAAACCATAAAAGCACCAAACTTCCTCAATTTTCTAAATGGATGTTTAGAAATGCAGAAAATAGCTAAATAATTCAGCATAATGGTTTGAGCAGTGAAATTTGGAGCAGGTATCCCTGCTGATAATGAGCCCGAGTTAAAACTTAAATAAATTCTAAAAAGAATGTGGAAAAATGTCAATTTCAAAGAGTTTATATCAAAACCAGAAGAACCCAAAGAATCTGAAGCCAATGTCGTTTTTGTGGAGAGACCATAGATGTTTTATGTCCATGACCTGAATGATCAGACCTCCACTGGAGATAAAAGTGATGACTACTCACCTAGAGTTAGATGAAAACGATGACAAACCAAACAAGGAATTTAAAGGGCTGCATTGTGCATTTTCCAGCGACATAGAGTCATTCTATACACAATCAGGTAACTGTTATTTTCAGTTGTGATGAAAATGCCACAAGGCAGCTCAACTTGCAAGAAATATGACTTCACAGTCTGATGCCTTAAAATTGGCCTGTCTCTTTAAGAAGCTATTGCTCGTTCCATGCCATCACAACAATACTTCTAATTATGCCGTTTACATCTGTTCTTGGAGTCCAAGTAGTTCATACAGAGCTCATCAGACTCGCCGTTCCACCAGGTGTTTGCTAGTAGCTGCTGCTGCTAGTCTGGAGGAGCTGAGTGGGAGGAAGGGGATTTTGTGAGGAGATACAGAACAAGCGTTCAAGGATTTTCTCAAGCATGCATGAAAGATTCAAAGCAACACTCCAGGAATGTTTTTGATGAGGGAACACCATTATAACATTTTATAAAGCTAAAAAAAAGTTGATTTAATTGAATTCATGAAGGTCAACTTTCAGGGTTAGAAAGATTAGAGCAGAAAACAGTTAAAATATTGCAGTGAAGAGCTCAGTTTACAGATTATAAAGCCAACATGCTCAGTTAGTGGTAAGACACCATTGAGAAGATTTGTAAAAAGCTGCAAGTTGAGTGGAAGGCCTAATGCTGGCGGCCTTCACACGTCCTCTGAATATGGGGCACGTCATGTAAATGATAAATGCTCAGAGGCCGCTGCTCCACTTCCTGAAGGGAGAAAGGACACGCTGTATGCAAAGGTTTCATCCCAACCGTGAGCAGCTAAAATAAAAACTGCAAATCGGTTGAGTTATATTTATACTAGATTTATAGCAGCTCATCTGCTGACCAAGGTCTACAGAGTTGGCACAGCAAGTTGAGTCAGGTATCAGACGTCACAGTGCAGCAAAGTAGGGTGATGTGTGACGGGTTTAAGACAAACGGATCCCAGAGCAGCGAGTGTTGCGTTGGATAATCAACACAGAGAATGAAGAGCCATTAAAGAGGAACAGAGGGACTGCTGTTGGTTTTGGAGTGGAAATCTGAGGCGTTTCCTGATAAGAGCGAGCCGGCTGCTCGTCCCTCGCTCCCTGTGCTTCACCTTCAGCCTGGAGGCTTTTCCAGCTCAGCCTCTGCTGCCTGCTGAGCCGTTCCTACATTGGTACTCCAGAATAAGTTCCCAAGATGTGCATATATTTTTAACAGCTGAAGCAGAGCGACTGACAGGTGGACATTTCAATTTGTTACAAGCATATTATAAAATTTCTGAAATATTCAGAGTGTAGCAACCATTTCCAGCTTGTTTCGAACAAGCCATCAGTCAGCCCTGTCAGGAGTGAAGGGCTAATCTCAGAGAGGGTTATACATCACCTAACAGGCAACTCATTAAAAAGCCTCATCCTCTGCTGTCTGCACACACTGATACTTAAAAGAAACTAAGGTTAGCTGCAGCAAATTAAACCAACAGCAGCCCATAATTAGTGATTTACTACTAGATTAAACTTTATAATCCAAACTTATAAACTATCATACAACAAACAACAATGGTAAATTGTTGGTCATTTAAAATAAAAAGGTAGATTTCAGTAAGTTTTTATTCAGTCTCTTTATTTGTATAGAATCAATTGTACACAACAGGGTTAATCACAATGTACAGGAAAACAAGAGAAAAGAGAAGAAACGTTAAAAATAGAGGGAACACACAAAATGTACTAATACAATACACTATATTATAAAATAAACTATTTACATATTTAAGCAAATGAAGAACTGATAGAAACATCTAACCTTTGTGGATAAGATGTTGATTTTTGATTCCGTGAAGGTAGTGCAAAATGGGAGGTATAATCTGATATAATCTGATACAGATGGAACCATGCAGATACTGAATATCCACAGCCCAAGAATGGAGCCTTGTGGTACTTTGTCAGCTTGGATTTATAATTACCAATTTACAAAGTATTTCCGGTCTGTGAAAGAAGATCTGAACCAGACAATACTGTCAACTTCTTTTAATCTGTCAATCAGGATATTGTAATCAACTTTACCCAATGTGGCAATCTGATTCAGTAAAACCAAGATACAGCGGCTATTTGTGTATCAGTATTTAATAATTTTTCTGTGGAAAGTGATTCCAAATCATTTTTTGTGGAGTATATGTAAAGTATTTGAAAGAAAATGCATCTCAGAAAGATTAAATGCATAAACAAAATGCTACTTGACATGCTATTGGCTGGTGTTTGCAAAGCAGCCAATCAAGAGGAACCATTCACTTCCCTAACATCTGATTGGCTGTTCACCAAAGGGGAGGCATGAGGAAGGCGGTGAACGCCAACTCTGGCAATCGTGCCAAGATTTCCAATATCTTGGTGAGTACTAAGGTATATTTGGTGTTTGAACTATTAAAATAACATTTATAAGAGTCTCAAGTTTTCTCAGATTCCAGATATTAGTTGGTGGTGAATACACACTGTACATGTTTTCTGATTTATTGTTGTTACAACAAGTAATTAAGTCCGTAGACATAATAATAATAATAATAATATAATTCTCCCATCGATTCACACAAAGATAAGCAGATCTGCCTTAAAATCACACTAAGTAATGAAAGACTTGGCCATCAGCACAGTGGGTGAACCCAGGCTTTCTGACTGGATGTCCACATGTTTACCTCAACTGGTTGGAGCTGGAATCAGAGGATTAATTATAATTGAAAAAAGTAAGCAGGCAAAAACAAGCAGCCAATTGCAAGCTTAAGCGTCCCAATATTAATGCGATGCCATTAAAGCACAAATGGATTTCTCATTGTGTAGACCTCTTTCATTACGTTAATAAGCAGCATGTGCTTCCGATCAATGAGGCATAAAAGGAAGCTTAAAGCTTTATAGGAAGCAAAGCTTTGAAACCAGGGACCGTTTTACTCCTCCTCTAACCTTAGCATGATGCAGTCCAGGAAACAAGGTGAAAGTAAAGGTTTAAGGAGTTTGATTAAATATTTTACAGCCTTATGGTTGACAAATCATTTCAGGTAATGCACATGAACACTTGGTGGATCATTCAGGCCAAACCACTAAAACTATATCTTTGAGCCCATATATTGTCATTTGTTATGGACAAATTGACTTTTAGCAGCTCAAACGTACAAAGCTGTGAAGAATAATTTAACCCCCTTACAGATTTTTGTTTTTGCTGTACTTGCACTTGTTAAATGTTTTGCAGATAAGCAAATGTTGATATTTGAATATCCAAACCGACACAACTGTAACTCCGTCTGGTTTGGTTTTAAGTAATAACTTCTTAAACCACGTAAAAGGTTTTTTTTTTTTCCCCACCATTGGTAAAAGCACCTATCACTTATGATTACTGGTTTGATCTAAGCAGGGAGCAGAGTTTTGCTTTTTCACAGATTTTTCTACACCTTTAAATACATTAATCTAACTTTTTACCCAGGTTATCTTTGTATAAAAACGTTTTCTTGACAATATTGAACACCCAACTGAGACGAAGAGAGGAAAAACTATCAGCAAGGAGGAAAAAACTTTTTGTGATCAAGGAAAATAAATTGCTTTGGCTCTCAATTTCTTGGCAGGATCAAACTTTGGAATAAGCCGTCCCTGTTCTGGTCAATATTTGAATTGTTCTGCAACGATTTTTCTCATGAAGTGAAAGTCAAACAACCGTAACTGAGACAGAGGAGATTTCTTCACTTTCTTCCCAATTTCTTCCATTTTCTCAGGGGATTGACTGGTTGAGAGGCAGAGCTTTCTTATCTGGAAACCTAACCCACTGCAGGTAAGGCTCCCAGCATAAATTACTGTGGTGACAGATTCACGAAAGATACTGACAATCTTTAACTGGGCTCAACATTATCAAATATCACCAAGAATGTTAAGCAGTACTATGCATGAAAAAAGAATGGAAGAAGTGTTAAACACTATACAACAATAGGCCTGTCTCGATAACAAATGTAGCTAAATTGTCCCAGAAATAACTGATCACTGGCATTTTGAGACCATTTTCCACTGAAATGACAAAGGTATAATAATGCAAGTCTTTAAGATCAGTAAACTCATTTCTAAAGAACATTTAACACATTCTAAGACATTTTAATTATCCTTTAATTATTCTAAATAAACAAGCAAACCAAAAACAAATTAAATGGATTGTGAAGCCTCGTAAACAAACTTGCCCTTCAAAATGTATTAATTAGGCTCAGATGGAAAGGAAAGGCAATACTGCCAGTTACAACTTATTAAAAAATAAAAGTGTTAGAGCAAAATCTCTTTAGCGATTACAAAAATTGTCTTTGTATGACCTTTTTTGTAGTTTGCAGATTAAACACCTCAATAACGGTAGATTGTCGGTAAGACAGAGGCAGCCCATTGGTTGTAGTTTCTTATTTTTTTTCCAAGCTGAGAAAACTGCATGAGATGATCAAGTTTTAGGTGCAGATGAATGTATGTTGTATTGCCATTTTTAGTAACTGTTTGGTTAAGGTTCACCGCGGTAACTCAGTTTGAGATTATGAATATAGAAAAATTACATTAAATAATCAGTTACTATTGAGGAAAAAGTTAAGAGCTTCTGATTTTGAAGAAAACTAGACAGATGAAGACTATTTAGGATATCAGAGTTTCTGCAAATATGCAGTTACACACTTTGAAGTTGGGGAAATTTGTGACTGAAATCTAGATAAAAAAAATATGGATTTAAATGCAACTTGGGTAGCAAACCAGAACCACACAGCATTCTGGGAGATGTAGGCAAAGGAAAGACTTTAGCTGCTCGACTTCTCATGGCCAGCTAAGCAAGGTTAGTGGCATCAACTAACTCACTCTTTGGTTACCTAGCAACAATCTGCAGAGTAACTGGCACAGCAGCAGTTTCAGGTTACGCCACCTTGCCTAATAACTGCTTAAAAATAAACAGTGTAGCATGAAAACTCTGGATGAAACAGGAAAGGTCATGCCACCTGTTTGGCAGTGTTTCAGATATTTGAAACAAAATTATCGAATCATTTACTGAAACACTTGGGTTTTTAAGCCATATCATCCAAGAAATGTTAAAAATCAAGTCAGTCCTTAGACCACTTGGGTACATAATTTAAGTTCATTATTTAAATTATCAGACAAAATTGATTATAAATGTGCATGACCCGTTTAGACTGGAGAAACTCTGGATAATTTCAAACTCTGAGTTTGTTTAACAGTTAAGAGATGACATGCTTAGATTAACTGGTGACTCCAAAGAATTCCCAATCAATCAATAACAACCATAAACTGAGAAATCCGGGTGGTTCAGTGTTTTTCCAATCTTACCTTTTCCCTGGATAAGATCCAATCACAACTCAAACAACAGATTATTTTTTCCTGCCACAATGTGACGACACTATTTATTAACCCTTGATATGTTCATGGTTAACTCCTTTTAATGACAACCAACTTCAGTAAGATCAACCTCCAGAAAAAGCTTCAGGATTAGCAAAGACTTCATGTCGTCAATGGGCTCACGTAATGTGTGCCCAGGGAAAAAATATCCCCATGTGTAAAAACATGATGTTATTGCAGGCCAACAGCAGCCCGAACAGCACAGATAACTGGTTTATTTGCCTTCATTTCATCTTAGCAGCTGGAGCCCGTTGTTGTATCTGGTGTGTGGCTCGCTGCAGGCTGCAGCCCGGCGCCAGCTCCATCCGGCCAAATAAAGCGCGTGCCTGTTTCTTTTCCACTCGGTCCTCTGACTTCACATAAATATTTACAACCTGTGCCTCTTTTGTCACATCCCTCTGTGACACTACAGACCAAGCCAGTTCTGCTGGATCCATTTTAATTCTGGTTTCCAGTCAGCTCAGCAAGTTTGTAGATCCCTGATGATTTCTAATAATGCATGTGTATTCTTCTTTTTTTTTGGATGTTGGCCCAGCAAGCAGAAATCAGCAGATTCAATCAGCACAGCTCTTAACTAAATATGTTGAATCTTTATGAGGCAGTTTTAAAAGACCATCAAATGCAACAAAACATAAAAATACATACATTGTATTATGGCTAGCTAAATGGAGCAGAAAGTTTTAATCACAATAATAATGATAAATATGATAGTAAAGAGAATTTACTTCACATTTTGTGGCCAATACAAAGAGTCTGAGTCCCAGACAGATAAACAATGCTCTAAAAATAAAGCTAACTCCATTATCAAACAGGTTACTTGTTACATAAAGTGCTGCCACTGATTGCATTTAATAATATTTTCCCATCTACTAGTATTTGCTAATGCTCTCATGGATCAAACAATGAAAAATAAACATAATCCAGTCACATTTCTTTTGGTTTTTAGTTACCTTATGTATTCTTTTTTATTGTATGTCAAAACTGAATATACAGTTAAGTGTTTTTAGAGGCTCAAATATGAGGTTGTGGTCTCCAAAGACATCAGTCAACTGTAGGTCACTTTTTATATGAAAAAAGAAGAATTGTATAATAAATGCAGCTTACCACAGCAGGCGTAGAAAAAATAGTTTTTCGATGAACAAGCAGTAGAAAAAATTGTGCATTACAACCTGGAGCTGAAAACTCTGTGCGGCATCAGAGTTGTGGGAGTGTTACCAAGTGTTTTCAGTTCAGCAGAGATGAACAAAAGCTGCCTTTTGTTTTCACAATCTTAGTAATCTGATGTTAACAAAGAACTGTTTAATTTTGCATAATTTACCTAATCTCACTAAACAAAACTCAAAACAAGATTTCCAAGTGGGGAGGGTCGAACCGGAAACTTGGTGCCATGGGAATATTACCACATTTTTCATCAGCCGCACTAAAGTTTCCCATGTGTGAGCACAGAAACGGAGCAACAGACCTTCTACACGCCACTGAATGAATACAAGGCCAAAACTAATGTAGTTGAGTAAAAATGTTTTCAGTCTTATTCTCCTTTCAACAATCTCTTTTTGTCAGATAAAACTAGAAAAAAACTAAAGTATACACAGAAATAAAATACTAAAGTCTAAGTTAAAATGTGCTCTGAAAGTAAAGCTGCACATTTTCCATTGGGATTTGAATGATTAAGTCACATACTTTGTACTAGACTGTCAAACCATGTCCAGCAATTTTTCGGCTTTTGCAGGAGCTTCAGGTTTGTTGGTAAACAAACTCTGGTTGCATTGTAACGGGTGAAAATCTCCAGGATTCAAGACTTTCTCCCAGTGACCCAGTAGGTCAGAGGCATGCATCCGACTGATTGGGAGCTTAAAACGAGGTCTCCTATCAGCAGCTAGCCTAATTAAATCAACAGCAAATCACGAACACTGGGAATTACAAGAGATTACAGCCCGTCCAGCCTAGCCTAGACCTCCTGAGAACAATGGCCTGTAATCTGTCTTAATTCCCCAGCTAATCAACCCAGGGCTCACGGTCTCCTGGCTGCAGAGGGAGGGAGCACCAGCTCACATCCACGCAAACATCAAAACAAACAAACAAAAACAAAGACATCGCTCTTCAACGTCATTCGCTTCAGATGAGGAGCATGAGTCTGCATTAAGTTTAATACAAATCCACAGGGCATCTTTTACATCCCGACATCGCCAGAAGATTCATCAAGCCTCAAAGTTTAGTGCCAACAAATAATGTGATCCAGGAACCCAGGTTCCATTTAAATCCTATACAGAACTGTAGTAGCTTGAGCTACAATGATTCATCAGGACAGCAGTTTCATCAAAACCAAAGAATCCTTACCAAATCGCTACAGCTATGAAAAATTCACTATTTTGAACCATTATGGGTCAGAAGAAAGACTTCAAATTACTATTTACTTTCACCTTGCACATTTGCTTTAATATTTTTTGTCTTTTGTACTTTTTCTTTTTTAACACAAGAACAACGTTAATTTAGCCTCATCCTAGCAAGTCAACTTATAGCATTGTTGTGTGCAAAAAACAGTTTTTCAGAGGACTGCGTAGATGCATTACTTGGTATGCTGCTACATTTGCAGTGGGTTTATACAATTTACATATTTTAGTAATGAAACAATCATCCATAAGTCTTGCATTTCCTTAAAGTTCTGTTTGAATCAAAAGCTGTACCTCTGTCAAAACAAAACAAGAAAAAACAGGAACTCATTTTCTTTGACTGAGACCACCCAACCAGGTTAAAACTAAAATATTGAAGGATTAAAAAGACCAATTATTCTTGCCTATTTTGCAGAATATCATCCATCCATTCACAGTCATTAATCATATGATATCAGATGTGTTAAACATAATTTTTGCAGTCAAAGTTCAGGGGTGAAATCGCAAATATCAAACTCATTGTAACATCAGTGCGTGCAGTATTCATATAGAAACTGACTATTTGGAGCACAATAATTGTTGGTTAATATATTCCAGGTGTTATAAATGTGCATTTTTCATGCTAAAGTAATATTTAGCCAGTTGGAAAGAATCTATTAGCAGAAAATGCTCACATGGGTCAAAAAAATGGCATTGCCAAAAATCCTAAAGGTCACATAGTGATGGAAGCACAGATGAGAAAGAGAAGAAATAATAAAATGCATATATTTCCCATCTGATGGCATCATCGCAATATTTTCCAATATCTTGCAACCCAAAGCAGGGATTTACATTTTTTCAGCAGCTTTTGCCGTCATCTTTTCCGCCCTGCATTTAAATGTTCATTTGACATGAAACAAGACGAACTGCGATATTTATTCCCCTTTACAGACTGAACACAAATAAATGTAATGCACAACAGATGCACAGACATCTGACTCACTTAAGTGAAGTGCAAACCGAGTAATCATGCAAACAAGACCAAGTGCTCGATGCAACGGATGTGGCATCAGCTCCGGCTCTCCTCCAATCGGTGCAGCTGTTTATCTGTTAATCTATCAACAGCGTGGGCTGAAGTAAACAAGCCGCCTGGTTCTCTCCCGCCTCGAGCATCATCAGCGTTATCAGTAATAAGTGCGGTACGAGCCGCAGCTTCTTCCTGGAAGGGCATATTCTGTCAGGAGTCTTCTAATGAAACGTGACTGATCTGCCTTTCCCGATGGCTTCACGTTGTGGATGAAAGAAGCCTCTCTGACATGCCACGCTGACACACTACCAAGCTGGAAAAAAACTCATTTGTTTTGGGATTGGTTGGGTGGGAGCTGAAGTCTAGCTGCTTTATAAATAACATTCATCCACAGACTTTTAAAAAGAGGCTTCTTTTCACAGGAAGTTGTAGAGAGCAGAGCATCAGCTGAAAGAAAGAGAAGCGGACTAAGGAGAGCCACGGGGAATGGCAGCCATGGGTGCCCTTGAAATTGCCTGACTCATTACTGCAGCAGCAGTAGCAGCAGCACTGCCATGCGTGGTGATGGCAGGCGCAGGGAGAGCTCACGGTCAGGCGCTGAGGGTGAATGACAGCGTGTTTTTTTTTTTTATTATTCTACCTGGTGAAGACTTCAGAGGCTGCAAAGCTCAACCTCCATTTTCAAATCATTAACACGTAGAGAGGCAGATGGAAAAACACTTTTAGTGTTTTTAACATTAACCTCCTGTTTGCTATCAGATAAGAAAAAAAAAAAAAAACATTGACTGAGATGTCAGCTGCAGTCTGGGCTTTACCGAAACTAAAAATCAGCATGACTGCACAGTCCTCCAAGCACCTATAGAGCAGTATAGAAGTCGAATCCGCAAATATGCATGGATAGCAGCAGGCTGCAGTCCATTTCCTCCGTTATCTGCTGCTTTTCTGCTACTAGGTAGAGCGGAAACGTATCCCGAGGGTGAGCCGACGGCAGGGAAGAGACAGTCCAGCCCTGCAACACGGAGGACGCTCACAGCTCACTGGCAGTCCCCATCATCCCAATTAAAGCTCAGAGGATGCTGTGGCTTCCATTATGTCCTCTGCAGGATCTCACTGTCGACTTTAGGCCACAGCTGTTTGGTTAAAAAAAAAAAGAGCCTTGTTTTTTCCAAACCCAGTTACCATTACAGCAGTCTGGGCAGTTTCCATGATACAACTCAAGAATTTTAAAATAACTACCGTCAGAGTGTCATGCTATGATACAGTGATCCACAAATGGGAAAAATTTCTTCCTCTGTGATCCAAACATGAAACCACATCGTGTTAAATGCGGAGACGTCTGATTGGGCGAATAAACCCTCAGATCCATTCGCTGTACGGCTAAAACTCTTTGCCATCATCCTCACATATCTAATCAATAAAAAACGACTTTGTTCCACAATGCGATTACTTAAAAAGCTATTCTGTTGTGTATGTGGTGTTAGGTTAGAAATGTAGTAGAGGACGTGTGAAACCGAGTAAAATTACAAGCGGTAAAGAGATGTGTAATATTCCAATAATGTTTTTATATTGAAGAAATTGTAATAAACAGATGTTAACCCTCAAATAAAGTAAAGTCTCATTAAAAGGAGGTAATAAAAATGTGGGAAAGTAGTAAGGCATATTGACAAGGACTCTCTCTCTCGCCAAAAAAAAAAAACAAAAAAAAAAAAACACCCCCGAAATTAAAACCCTTTGAGTCTTTTTAATAAAAACCTTCTTATATGACATGGCAATTATTTAAGGCTAGAAACAATCAAGACTATCTGTAGTTATCTGTGTTTATTTAGTGCTAAAGTTTCCTTTTTCAAAGATGCATCTGTCTTATTAAACATAATATATAATATTATACCTTTTAATTTCTCAAACAACATTAAAATGCCCCTTATTTACATATGGGGGAAAAACAGCATTATAAGTTTTCTCTTTTTAATTAAAGGTTATTATTTAAGGAAGACTTAATGATATCATAAAGATGCAAAAACCAAAACAAAACTTCAGATGAGAGGAAAGAAAAGTTTGGCAGAGGTGGCAGAGCACGCCATGGAAAAACGTGCAGAAGCAGAGCTGACTGGTTATAATGGAGCGTTATAATATGACCATTATGGTTATGGTGGAAAGCCAACGCCTTCTATTCCAGCTGTGTGCTACAACACAACCTTGTAGGGCTGTTGTAAACGAATATTTTAGTAATCGAGTAATCTATCGATTATTCTTACGATTAATCGAGTAATCGGATAAAAAAAATTACAAAATGAAATATTGGTAAATCTGGCATAATACCGGTGTTACTATCAGATATCAATATCAGTCCAATTTTTCATATTTGAGCATCCCTAACAGTTGCTTTTTGTAGTTTAGAAAACTAACCTGTAACAATAATAGCTCACTTTCTAAGTTAACCAGAAGAAAAGTTATAGAAAAATCTGAAATTATATTGAATTTAATAACAAAGAGGCAGGCTAACAAATATGCTTATAAAAAATGTCTACAATCCAGCTTTTAGTTTAATCTTCAGTGAGTTTAATAGATTAATTAAACTCACCTTGCCACCTAACCTGTCACGCTTTGGGTTTGAAAATACGGGAAATGCCGCCTGGAGTGGGAGGAGAGGGCGAATGAACGAACGTAAGATGGGTGGAGGGGAGGAAATAGACCAGCGGACTGACGAACCGTTAGACCGGGGGACGAACACGGGGGAAAGCAATACGGGATATTTACGACACCTTCACTGGTCACACTCAGAAACTCATCTACCAGCCATGTACGATGCGCTCCGCCACCCGTTTCTTCAGACCGGGATATGAAATTTATTGTGCGGTTCGTCGGTAAAGCTACATTTACACGGTAAGCATCAGCTACTCAGCCGCCCGCCCTGTTCAGGCTATCCGCTCACCTCAGCGCTCTTCCCGCCGTTCGCTTTCAACCAGCAGCCCCGGAGGAGAAATGCTGCCGTACTCCAGCATTCCCCCAGTCATTTTAAGGATGCTTATTGGTTCCCCAAAAACGATAAAAAGTCGGGCATTATCATCAATCAATTAAATCCCCACGGGCCAATCTTGAAGATTGGACTTTATGCCGCTGAGACTTAGCTTTTGTCAACAACTCAGAGGCGGAAGTGAGAGCTCCGCGCAACGCAAATGAAGTCCCGGCCGGAACACGGTGCGCTAACTAATAAAACATAAATTAACGAAGCTTCGAGGCAGGTACATTTTCCTCGAGGAATTTTAGTAATCGAGGTACTCGAATCATTCGAGGAATCGTTTCAGCCCTACAACCTTGTGTTACCTCTTAGGGCAAATCTGTACTCTTTAGTCTGTTTTTAACAGTCAATATTTCAGTTTATTATTTGAGTAATTTAATAGCAGCAAAACTGGATCCAATTCTAGTTGAAGGTGCATTTTTTTTGCTTTGGTACTCTACATACAAATAATATTCTGTGCCATCCCTGATGATGTCCAGATTAAATTTGATCCCAATCAGAATATATTGGCTCCAAGGGAAATCTCTGCAACGAGCCAAACGGGAGACAAATCCTCCCCGATCCGTCTGCAACATCCTTCATGCGCAAGCAGGCAATTATGTGCCGACTGGCCAGGTGTGCACACATCATCATGTCACAATCAGTGGTGGCGTGAGTTTGTGGTTTAAAGCGTCGGCCTCGTAGGCACTTACGGGGTGGAAAAGACCGCAAATCAGCAGGAGGTAAAGCTCTCAACATGACGAGGCTTACGGTCTGAGGTCAACATAGTGACATGGCAGGCTTAGGGGATTACATCCTCCACACACACACACACACACGCACCAAAAGCACGTGCTGCTGGTCAGCCAAAAACCCGTCAACACAGAGAAACGGCGGAGACGGCCTGACGTAACAGATGGGTGACATAACTGAAGGACTGGAACGCCAGGTCGTCATTTTAAGAGTTTCATAATAAAGCGGTTCTTATGCAGAACCGTTTGGCATGAGAGCAACCAATTCTGCAAAAATAAGAATAGTGAAGTTCATTCAGACTGTTAATCTTGTCAGCATATTGAAAGCTTTGTTTACTCCGGATGTGGAAATTAAATTGTAGCTGTTAGAATGTGAGTGCATTCGTGAGGTGTTGTCTAAAGGATGCCGTTTGTGCAAAAAGGTAAACAAGTGCATGTTAACACCATTCTGCTTTTTAACTCTAAAGAGCAGAATGGTGCCAACACTCCTGGATCAGTTAGAAGTAAAAACAAATGCATCTATACAGTCTTCTGCATGTCTATAATGAGTGCTGTTGAGTAAAGTATAACTTACACCTTTGCACAGCTGATTCAACATGATGATGTTTGCACAGGATACCAGTCCAACAAGGACTGCTAACATCTTATAATGCAGACTAGTTCAATGTTTCTTCAAAAACGACAAAAGACAATTTCTAAAGCTATAATAGGCAACTTTCATAAAAATGTTTTTATATATTTGTTAAAATTATCAGTAAGTCATAACTGTAGAATTTCAGACAGAGTGGAAAAAAAAAAAAAAATTAAGTTCATGTGCTTCAACTGTGTAGTCCTACGATCATCTGCAGAAACAACCAATCAGAGCCAGAAGGAATGTCTTGGCACTGTTAATCATGCCTGTGTACTTGCTGCTCACACATTAAAGTGTAATTTCACAGTTTTAGGGAATCAGGATAGAAAATGTGAATTCAAGTCTCAGATACTTCAAAGTTGTTAAAATTGGCTGGATAATACCTCACTTTATGAAAGATCGTTTCACACACAGATATCAGAGTAAAGGACTTAAAAAAGCTAAACAACTTGATAACGAAGGCTGGTTCTGATTTGGAACAACCATGAAACCTCTGGATTTTATTGTGCAAAGACGGATTCTTCATAAAAATAAAGAATATTACAGACAACTCTGAGCATCCTCTTTATGAAGCCAGTACACAACAGAGGGTATTCAGAGCCACAGTAACACAGACTGCTACAGGAGATTCTTCCTGACTTCAGCCATCAACAACTATAACAACTGTTAAGAAATTGAGTCCTATTATCTATTATTTTTTGGCATTTAGACTACATAAGAATTAGATTTGCTATATTTTAATTTTACATCTCTTACTCATCATTAATGAAACATCAAAACAATAAAAGGTGGCTTTTATATATATATTCCCTTAATAATGTAACCATTCATCAGTTGGAAAAGAAAACAATTATGTGATTAACTGATTAAAAAGTGAGGAATCAATTAATCACATGATAAACGAAAATGAAGGGCAATTTTCTTTACAAAAACGTAATTCGTTAATTTTACTTCTGGTTTTGGCTGCGAGTGGATTTCATTTCCATTTTATTTATCATTTCTGGTCGTCGTGTTTTATTTGGGATATTTAAAATGTCCTCCAGTTCCAGTGTGGAGTGTTTATTGATCTTTAAGAGGGTGAACTTGCACTACAATGCCATCATCAATAAATTACTTGGAAAATAGTCTCAAAAAAACAACAATAATGTTATCGTTTATCACAATAATTTCCTGGACAATTTATTGTCCAATAAAATATGTTATCGTGACAGCTGTAGTCATGTATTCAGTTAATGAACTGAAGTGTAGCAGAAGTTTGATGGTTCCTCCCCCCAACAATATAACCATCTATAGTATCTACCAACCAGTTCCTTATATGCAAAACAAGAAGGCACATTAGATCTGTCGAACTGATTCCTCCATCAGCAGCTGTGTAGTGTTCCCAATGCAACTGCTGGCTGCTGTCACCAACAGCAGGGAGCAGCAAAACCTGATTGACTATGAATCACCTCTGCAGAAAAATGGAACATATAAACTGGTGGCAGAAAAAAAACACAAAACGGGTAATGAAGTGAGACGATGAACGACAGTAAATGATATCCTGCTGGAAAGATGAACTATACAATTGTTTTGGTGCAATATCTGGAAACCCGGGTGTGCTCTTTTGTTTTTGGTTTATTCTGACTACCCTTAAAATGATTTAAGTTAATATGTAATTTTTTTTTATTTTTTACTGAAAACATTTCAAAGACCCAAACAAAGGGAAATTCAGAAAGCATAGGGAGGAGAAGGAGACACAGCCGAACTAGACTTGAATACAAAACAGCTCAACAAATAGGGGCAAAGTTCTGGCTCTCTACCTATCAAATCCTATTTTGCTCATCAGTGAACTTTCCCACACTACAGAATCTCTTAAGGTTTAATTCATAACAGGCCACCAAGCTGGTTTGGCATGTGCCCCTCTGGCCACATTAATGCTGCAAAGAGACCTGATTGCTGCTGCTCTTTAGCACATCCTCACCATATTGTTTTGGCATTTAGCTAAGCACTGTTAAGCCTCATGTTAAGTGAAGTTTGAGCCTGCAGGCAGAGCTCACACACATTCGTTTCTATTTGACACAAAGCTCTCGTCTGTTTACTGGAAACAGAAAAGAAAGAAAATTATGTAGGCATGGCCACTATACACACACATCGTATTACGGATTAAATGCAAAAGAAAACACACCCACTATGAGCTGCTTCCATCTCGTGCTCGTTTGTCGATTACATAACAAACCGTAAAAAAAAAAAGTCGAGAAGATGCCAAGCTTATCAAGGGTCAGGGCCGTTTCCGACGGAGCCTGAGCGCTCAGCATTGTGGAGCTGGGTAAGCACCCAGAGCTCTTGCCAGAATACAAAATGCCAAAATGCCGCCTTGAAAAGAAGTCCAAGCCGCAGGAGGAGCTGCTGTCCAAGAGGAGAGCAGCATCTTGTGTTGGGCCTAATTACTTCTGTTCAAGGATTTCACAGTTTTTACCTTTCTCAAGTCTTCCGTACAGAGGCCGATATAAAACTGAAGAAGACTGCACTGATATTCACAGAACCTGGTTATATTTATGCATTAAGTGGGAGCTGGAGCTCCATTTTCCCCAGCAGACGTTATGGTTCTGACTTACCAATGTGTTTACTTGTTAGTGTGTTTAAATCCTTTAGTTAACTCTCAAAAGATGAGTAAACAGATCATACACAAGTAGAACTGGACGGTATGGATTAAAAACCAACGATACAAGTACTTCATATATTAGTCGATGGATAATTATTGATCAGTTCTTCGTTTTAAATATCTGAAATACCGCCGAATTGGTGGCATGACCTCCCGTTTTATCCAGTTTTCATTTAGCGCCGTTGTTTTTGATTTTTAGGCAGTTATGAGGCAAAACCTGAAGCTGCTGCGCCAGTTACTCAACAGCTTGTTGCTAGGCAACCGCAGAGTGAGTGAGTTGATGCCACCAACTAGCTGAACAGCTAAAGCCTTTCCTCCCTGCATACATCTCCCAGAATATAGACATATTATGCAGTGATATTGATCATGTGTCTATCTCGATATATACCATTATGGATTTATTGTCCAGTCCTAAATTACAAGCAAGTGCTTTTTTTCCCCTAGCCAACATGAATTGGGGCTACTCATTAAGGTAATAAAAGTTACAAATTATTCGGTACCAACAATTTCTAGAAATATTTCTGAAAGTTTCAGCAAATTAAATTAAGACTTAGGACTGTAAAGTTGCTGATTAACTGTCAAACTATATTTAACCTTGAAGCTAAATCTTAGTTAAATATGACTTGACATAAGAGGGTTTTCGTGGATCTGGTTTGTGAGTCCACTGGTTTTCCACTTAGGTCATTGAACAAAAATATTGCATCTTGTGTCGAAGGAAAATGTGGGTTATAATTTAAGTGAAAATGAAAAAGAAAAGAGTTGGGTTGGAAAATCCAGAAATCTTTTTTTTTTTTAGGGTAAATGATTCAAGAAGAATTTGAGCTGCTTTAAGTCTGACATGGATTTTTTCTGTACTGCTTAAAGACAGTAACTTTTAGGTTTCCTATGCTGAAAGTTGCATTTAAGAATCCTTCCTCTACCACTTTAGTCATCTGTTCCATTAGTGGGTATAAAGGTAGTCAAAAAATAACTTTGAAAAAGCTTAAAAGGACCTCAATAACTCACTTTCCAAAAACAGTGACCTTGAAAAAATCCCATTAAAAATCATGACCTCTTTTTTTTTTTTTTTTGCCAAAAGATGATTTATGCAATAAAAAAAAAATCCCTGTTGGCAAATAAGTGACTTGGGCCTTTATTTTAGCAAGGTGACAAACTGATTAAAAAAAACACTTCATGAGATTGGATTTGTGTAAAATACAAATACAAATTACTAGAGACAAATAAATTGGCTGACGATGGAAGTCGGATGATTTTCAGCTTCATTGGTTATTTCCAAAACCTTTCGGATCAGTGAATCCACCACACCAACGCTCCAATTCACCGGTTCCCAGGAACCACGCAGAGACAACCAAGCCTCCAACCTCCACTGCTCCTCGTGGGTGATCCCAGGCCAGCTGGGAAACGTAATCCCCCCTCGTCAGCACTCTCTGAGCCTGGTAGACCTCCAAATGACATGACGACTATTATTCAGCAACTCAGTTCCCCCATCGGACAGAGTTCATAATTCAGTCACAGTCTGATCTCTGATTCGGAGCGCCAGAGCAGAACGAACCTCTCCATGTCGAGGATGTATTTTTAGATGAGTCTGCATCATGAATAGTCAAAGGCTGCAGCAATCTCAGAGATGCAGTCTGAGCTCCGATGAAGCAACAACGTTGACCATGTGAGTTGGATCCGCCTGGCCCAATTACATTTAATGAGATTTCTACACTCTATAAAGAGTCAAGATATACAGAAAGACTGAGAAATTTGCATATAAATCCAGACTAATGATCATTTAAACCAAATACTGGCATGTTCTGACAGTATTTGTTTTAGTCATTAAGACAGACATGGAATAATTCTAGCTGATAGTTGACCATTTATAAAGTTCATTGAAACTGGTTGGTTTCTTAGCCCTGATTTGGCTTTTAGTCATAATCCCCAAATTTCAGAGGGAGCTGAAATGATATCCAGTAGGGATGCACCGGTATGAAAAACGGCCATAGTGCTATTATTGTCAATAACTGATATTATGAGTCTCTCAAATGACTTCCAGAAACAAATGGCAACAAGATGGGGGCAAGTATTGGATGTTAAATATTGGTTGCACAGTTTTATTTATTAGACTGATAATAGGTCAACAGTGGCCAATACTGATGTTGGTGCATTCATCAAAAACTGTTTTGGTGCATCTTTGAGATCAATGTCCTGCTGGAAGATTTAAGTGTCCAAACTCAAAAAGGTTTGTCCCAATTTTAAGAAAATCTAATAATTTAGAGGCATTTATTTCTCTTGGTCAATTATTCCCTTCACCTTGTGCTCAAAGCACCATGCCTTGTAATTCATATTAAGGGTAGGCGATACGGACTTTAAATCTTTTTGTTACATTATTTGTGATATTTATTCTAATAATAAAACTGATATAAAAAGATATCTGCAATATTTTTGCAGACTTTGACTGCATGTTACAACAATCACAGCTTCACAAAAAGAAAAAAAAACTGGGCACTTCAGGACAACAGTTGCATAAAGAAACGTGATTTTTATTCCAAAGTTGCATATCTGTATTTAATTATATTTCTGAACGTATTGAAACTCTTCTGGACACAATCAATTCTTATAAGAAATCTTTCATGATACAAGACTTCTTTCACAATAAATGCTCATCACTATTTGACATTGTGCTCTGAGGTTTCTCAAAAGGGTGTCACGGCCGAGTACATCCAGCTTTTTCTCCATTTTAACAGTTTCCTTTAATCCAAAGCCTACAGTTTGGTTACATGGTTGAACATGGGACACAATTTGGTGTTCCAATAGAACAATTGGAAACAAATCTAAATGGGTTTTGTAACGGATAAATCAGGACATATCAGGCTCCTGGAATAGTCTTACTAAAGCCCCGAACTAAATCCCATTTAAAATTCCTGGAATATGCTGAAAAGCCGGGTCCGTCCCCTGAAACGGACGAATTTAATCAAGTCCAACTTTTCCAATTCTGACTAGAGGAGTGGACTGAATTATACCAGAACCTTGAGTTCAATGATAAATACTGGCTGTGTTACAAGTACAACTTGGTACAGGAAGCTCAACCAAACATTAGAAAGGCTGACGTTCACATTTGAGCCCGTTCTCATTTTTGACTCCATGTGAATAGGAGAAAGTCGTCTTCAAAAATCACTGAAGCGGTCTCATTTCATCCAGGAAAAAATGAATAAAAACACAAAAGACAAACCCTAATGTACCCGAGAGTCACACCCATGAAGAGTGTATGTAAACTTCTGCTCCATAGGTAACGCGAAGCATGAAAATTTGGAAGCACTGAGGTGAAGGGGGGAGCTGGAATGTGTTTCTATGCATACTAAAGCACCATAGGAACCGGATTAGGAGCTTTGTTTCACAGTTATTGGATTTTGGCTCAGCAGGACAGGAATTATTCAAATACAGAGGGGAAAGAAAAAAAAGAAAAAACAGAACCATTCTTGCATATGTGGAAAAAAAACTCGACCCAGCATGCAAACATACAACACATTTGAGCTTTTTAGAGGAGCTTCATATCCTCACAGCCGCTGCCAGCTACTGTCAATGATCCTGGATGTGAAGAGAATGAATCATTGAGGAGCCAATGCTTTTCACTCCTTTTACTTCACAAACACTTTAAATCTGCCAGCACATTCAAATTTAATGTAGTGTTGAGTCAAGATCTCTGAACTGAAACAAACCAAATTTCTTTTAATTTTTAAACACGACTGGAGCGCGGACCCGGCAGGAAATGAAGGGGGGGGAGGAAAAGCGCTGATGTGCAACAATGACCACGATATTGTATATTCTTGGTATATTTCCTCATTGGATTTATGTATTATTTAGATGTACTATGACAAACACATTTCCCAGCAGAATTGTTTTTTTTTGTATTTGTACAGTTAATGAAAATATTGGTTTCTTAATACACTGTTTCACTTTAAAATCATTTTTAAAAGATTTTATTTGCATCTGTATGCAGCAATGAGTAATGCTGAATGAAAAATTATGTTTCCCCTCGATTACAAGAAATTAATCAAGAAATAAAAGTAATACATTAGAAATATTTCCAGTTTGGTAAAATCTTAGTTACTCAGAAGCAGATTGCCTGACTAATTAACCTGCTTTTATCAGCTTCTTCTACATGAATTGCTCTTTAAAAAGCAAAATAAAAAACAATATAAGAATGAAGCAGCTTTACTTTAGGAGTGTATTAAGATTTACTGACTGTTTATTCTGAATTTTTCTAATGTATTAAAATAAAATAAAAATCACTATAACCCTCAAATTGTAGCAATCCGTATTTTTTATACTGCAGTATGAATAATTATTGCCTCTAGGACTTGAATAAAAGAAATTAATTGAGTATTTGTTGTATTTCTGTGGATTATTTCTCTGAAAGTTAGCATGTAGTGAAAATTTCATACCAGTCTTAATACTTGCTATTAGAGCAAAGCAAAGCAAAGGATTACAACTCAATGTTTGTTTAAATTAAAACTCCTCTTTATTTTCTCCCCACAGTATTTACCACCTTAAATCCCTTAAAAATTAACTTGGATAAGATTGTTTACATTTTGTAACTTCACGGATGCTAAACGCCAAAGTCAAGGATTCATTTAAGTGATCTGATATAATCATTAAATATGATTAATATTTATGCTAAGGTTAGCCGATTTTATTTGAAATCTACGCAAAACAAAAGACAGATTTTCAACACAGATTTTTCCCCCCCAACAGAATTTAAAATCAGTTTGCAAAGTAAAATACCAACTCCTGTTGTGTAACTTGAAACCAAGACGAAGCGAAAACTTTAGAGTTTAAGTTTGGAGATGACTGAAATTGAAACCAGAAAATATTCAAACAGTAAAAAAAAAAAAACATTCTGCATCCTCTATACTCGTGATTCAAGAGGATTACCAGAAGTGCTTCCCCCTTATCGTAGCCGTTTTCTAGATTCCAGCCTTGGTACCCTGATTTATCGCTACAGTGGAAACAGTTGAAAAGTTTGGCCCCAGAAAACCACCCTGCTTCCTGGAAAAGGCTCCCACAACTCGCAGAATGAGCTGCATTTATGGTGCATTTTTACTGTGGAAACAATGGGTTCAAACCACGAAGGTCAGTGGAGTCATGCAGGGTTTTGCAGATAAAAGCAAAATTAGATTAATTTGTAAAATTCTCTTCAGCAAAACACCAACCCACTCCAAGGAGCTTTAGTCAGCCTTTTATTTAGCCTTTTCTTTAGTTTCAACTCTAAACAGATCAGGCAGCTCATGGGGGCTGAAAGAGGAAAAGTAGTTAAATGTAAAAATGTAATTCACAATTATTTTAGTTCTTGGTTACTGTACTGATTAATCAGATAAAAAATGGCACATTCTGCTGATTTTTTGTTTAAGACCTTTTTATTGAATACTAGAACTACATTAAAATTACTTTGCTAAAAAAATGAGAAAATAAACATTTGATTGCCTAAAATTCAGTAACACAGCACTCCCTTTAGTTAACGCTCAACTTGTCACAAAGGATGAATCTGCAGTTAAAAAATACTTTTATCATCAACATGTGAAAAGCTCAGCCCTATCTGCTCACTTATCAATAAAGTGTGGGGCTAAAGTGTTGGGTTTTTTTTTTATTTGAACTAGGTGAAGCTAAAACTATGCCACTTGAGGAGTTTTGGATTAAACATATTTATAGACAATTTTCTTTTTACATCTTAAATGCAGAATTTATACATTTATTTGTTCCACTTTTGGCTTAATTACTCCTCTGACTACTTGTTCCTTCAGCTAAATGTCTTTATTGAGCCTTTATACTCCAATCGATTGCTAAATTAGTTGGTGATTACCTCAATAATCAGAATAGTTATTTCAGCCCTACTTGAAAACAAAAAGTTGTCACTATAAATAAGCAGCTGAAGTGTGTTTGCGCCCGCTGACCTGAATCTCCTCGTACGCCTCGTCGATGGTGGTCACCTGGTGCTGCTCGTGAAGCGCCGGCTCGTCACAGAAGAAGCACACCAGGCTTTTGTCCGTCAGGCAGAAGAGCTTGACCTTCTCGTGGTCCTTGCAGGGGTAGGAGCTCCTCTGCGCGTTCAGGATGGCGTCGAGCGGGAAGGCCGAGTAGCGCTCCACAATGTTGGACAGCTTGAGGCTCGGAGACAGCAGCGGATCGGCGAAGGTCCGGCGGCACTCGGGGCAGTCCCGCGTCCCGTGCGGCTCCTGCCTGCTCCAGTGCTCGGTGATGCACTTCCTGCAGAAGTAATGCTCGCAGCCGAAGCTGACGGGGTCCTGGTAGATGCTGAGGCAGATGGAACAGAGGAGCTCGTCCTTCAGACAGCAAGCCATTTGAGAAGGCTGAGCGGCATCTAAAAGGACGAAGTTCTGAAGCGAAGAACCCTGGGTTTAATCTGAGAGCGGATGGTTCACGGCCAAGCGAGAGCAGACTGAGAAGATCTACTGGAGAAAGAGGAAAAGAGAAAATGATGCGTCAAATCTTTAATCTGAGGCCAGATTGGTCTTGTTTTCAAAAACAGTAAGTAATATTTAGTAGTAACACATTAACTAAATGGACTTTGGTAAGAACTCATTAAACCTCAAGTATGAGTAGAACCAACAGCAATTAGTCTAACATTAACTATAAAAGAAAAAATAAAAATCTTACAGCTTCTCAGAGTCAATATCTGACTTTCCTTCTTGATATGATGCTTGATAGTATTCCTAACCTTTGAACTTTTTAATATCACAACCACAGACAATGTGCAGTGTTGACATTTATGAAAGTAAAAATATTCATGGTTTTAACAATATTTTACAGAGAATTGCAGCATGTGATTCTGTTTATTCTCCTGAGTCAATAAATTAATATATTCAATTTCACATTTTTGAAAGTATATATATATATATATATATATAAACCCATCAGCCCATGTTAAACATTTTGTCCAATTTTCTTTGCAAAATATCTCAAGCTCAGCCATATTGGAGAGCATCTGTGAACATCAATTTTCAAGCCTCGTCACAGACTTTGACTAGACCAGTCTAACACACGGATATATTTTGAAGTCATCAAAGTATTGATGTTACCGTAGTTGTGCATGTGTGTTTTAAGTCACTATCCTGCTGGCTTGTGAGCATTCACCCTATTTTAAAGTCCCCTGGAGCCTTGAAATTGATTTTTTCCAGAATTGTTTAGTATTTTATCAAGCTTCCTTCATATAAACTCAGAGCAGAGAATGACTTATGTTGCTGCTTGTTTAGTAATGTTTTCTTTCCTTTTTTTTAAGAGTTGCTTGTAAACCATAATACATGAACACTGACCAACATATTTGACTTTTGTTGACGATAGCCCTTGACAAAAATATCCGTTATTGGTTTTCACAACTATTCACTAGATGATGTTTGTTTTGTTTGAGTTTTTGCTGTACAAATTAACTTAACTGATTGGAAAACAGATGTTTTTCCATGCAGGTTGACTCCTATCAACCAGCTGATTAGCGGAGGCAGATGGTTGAATTTATCTAGGGCTGCCATAATAAAAGGAGCTGAATACAAATACACCAATAGTTTAACGAAGCTATTGGTCTTTTCTGACTGACAACTGTTTCTGTAAATGTTGCAGCATTATTTATAGCCCAACAATGCACATTATCCAGGTGGATACCATCTAGCCAGCGCTTATAACATAAACCCGCAGTTGGTTTCACTTTGGCAGCTTCCCCCTTTACCTGCGTCAACACCTGGAAATGTCGAAGCTTCCAAGGAAAAGGCTTTTCATTTTGCTAAAACACTTTCCAGATTCGGGTATTTCCCCACTTCTTTTTTATCCCTAGCCTCAACAAACAGCCTGCCAGGCGACCAACAGGCAAACACCTGCAGCCCTGTCCTCTGTTGCTGTCGACCTCCTTCCCCGGTGTTAAGGAGCTTTCATTTTATTTTCCCTCAAATCAGGAGAGTTTTAAACAGCCGGGAGCAGGCTCTTTCATTCTGACCAGCATTTAAAAACTACACCGAGTTTGACACATGCTGTAAAGTCGTGGCACATGCTTTATTTAACTAGCTTGACTCGACACCTAGCTGGATTTATAAACACAACAGACAAGGCAAAAAAAAAAAAAAAGCAACAAGAGGAGGATGAATGACACAATAAAAGGCGAAACATTAATTAACTTACCCTGCTCATTAACGGTAAATAATATAACTTAAACATAAACGGTGGGAACTTATCTCAATGTGACATTTTCCACAACAAAAATGAATAAAAGCGGAGGAAACGAACCTTAACCTAGCGACCTCTCTGCGGCGACATCAGCGGCTTCAATGCGAGTGTCTTTTCAGGAAGAACACCGACACACATCGGCAACAGACGAAACCAACTGCCTCACACAAGGAGGGGTGTTCACAGGGGATTAAACATTATTATGTTTCCATTATTAACGTCATTCAAGCTACAGTAAAACAAGCCGAGGTATTCAGATGACCAGTGTCATTTTAAAGGAATCAAAATCATTTAAACTCTTTGATAGAGCGGTTAAAATTTAACCGTTGACCCCCAATTTCTAAAATGAAGTGACCCACACTTCCTTTCTCTTGTTCACCCGCTGTTAGCAGTTTACCTTTATGAGAAGAAACATCACAACACATAAATTAAAACCGAAACAGTTCATTAAATGGTCTGAATTACATTTTAGTCGATATAAACAAAGAGACTGTCACAGCTCCGTAAAAGCGTTTTCTTGAATCGAATGAGGAATACTTGGTCAGTGGCTGCAGCGCTCGTCTTCCACCAGCAGGTGTCAGCAGTGTCCGTAGAAATCACAGTCAATTCAGTTGAGACGCTTTAAATATGGCTGGCAAAGATTAGCGTCGGTATGAAGTATTTTTAGAGGAAACTATAATAAATACATTTAACAATTTCGAAAAAATAAAATTTATATAAAGAAATACCCAAATTAATAATTAAGTGAAAAAAAGTATGTTATTTATAAAGATTATAAATATTTTCTATATAACTATGCTTTCATGAACTAATTTTGATCAAAATTGCAACACTTGATTGGCACAGCACTTCAAGTGCAAACTAAACATATGTCCTATTATTTTAGCTATTTTAATATCTAAACAAATAATTACAGCTACATTAATTTATTTAATCGATTTCAATTTGTAATTATTAAACAGTTTTTTATAATACCTTTAATTATGGGACACTTTGAGACACATAGCTGAAGATAATTCAGGTTTTAAGGAAAGAAGAATATCATATTAAATTCAAATATTTTAAAATTTTTCACAGAATATGCTATTGAAAAATATACAGTTTGAAATATAGCTGTTCTAAAATTGTTGAATTTAAGTGTGATGATATTCAAACATTCTTTACATGTATTATATGTGTGAACATGTATTCAAAGTATTGCACTTGCATTGCATTCATACCCGTTGCAATTTTTCACATTGCTTCATGTTACAACCACAAACTTCAATATATTTTATTGTGATTAAATATGATAAAACCAACACAAATGTTTTTGTATAACAAATGTTATATGTATTTTTAGATGCTTTTTTGTGTATGTTTCAACTAGCATTTGCACATGTAGAGACTGGAAAGTATTGCTACTTTGCATAACTGAAGTTGAAGTTCAGTGAGATTGGATGTATTTTCAAATTACTGTAAATCTCAACATTAACTTGGCAATCTTAATGCTGAGTTTTACAAGGGATAAAGTGAGAATCAGCGCAAATGTCTTTTTTTTTGCCCTGTTTTCTAGCGTAAAATACTGAAAAATATAAAGGGCTGGAAAGATTTCAACCATGTTTCATCACAAACTCTTCATTCTGGTTTCATTCTTTTATGCTGGGTCATAAATAAATGTAAATAAACTCCAAATATGCTAGGCGAGAAATACATGAGAAGTGAATGCTCACTTGAAAGTCCTTTTATTTTATGTCTACTATACAAATCAGAAATATATGTAAAGAAATGTTAAATAAATATAGATTTAGAACATTTATGTACAACAACACAATATATACACATACCCATAAAGTAATAGCTGAAGGCAAAACAAAGCACTGGGATTTTGCTGCACATTCTTTCAGTCAAAGCTTTTTACAGTAATGTTAAAAAAATGTTCAGAAGGCACAGGAGTTCTCATGTGCAATAGCTGGGACTCTCCTCGACTGACATAAACGACAGTTTGCCTGCCTCTTGCTGAGGAGAGCTGACGGACTCCTCTTCCTGTCCAAAGGGAAGTTGATGCTCCGCTTGGTTAACGTCTGTCGGCTGAAAAGATGGCGTCCCACAGGAACCGTTTCCTATATGCAGAGTGATGTTGACGTTGACGTGGGGACTGTTCGTTACGGGGCTGACGATCTGCGGGCTGGTGGGCTGAGAGGAGCTCTGTGTGCTGATGCTGCGCTGAGGAGCGACGGGGTCCGTGACAGACTGTAAGGTCAGGGGCTCCGACAGGAGAGACGCTGGATTGTCGAGACCTAAAGTTGGTTGTAGAGGCCTGAGGGACTCATGGCTGCTGAAACCATCCGCCCTGGTTGAATTTTCGGTATCGCTGCTGCTCACACTTTGGTCACTGGCGACTTCCCCTTTCTCCAGCAGACACATTTGCTCCGGTGCGGTACGTTTGAATAAAATCATCTGAGAATCTCCGAAGTTGCTGTGGCCGTTCTGGTGACGAAACAAATCACGAGTCAGTGTTTTTATATCGTCACAAGCATGACGCACGCAGCTAACTTGAGGCTAATTTGATTTTTAAGTTTGATTAAAGACAAGTATGAAGTCTAGCTTTTCCATCTGCTACAGTTTGAGCAAAAAACAATTCTTCTTCTTTCACATCTTTTCTCTTATGATAAACATGTCTAAAAAGTCTTACTTTTACTGTAATATAGCCTCACACTTGAATAATTAATCCTATCCAATTCAGTCATTTACTCAGTGGTGGAAAGAAAAAAACATGTTGAATTCTTAAGCAATGAAAACATTAAGTTCATCAGATTGTCTAGGAAACATTTAATTATGAAACAATGAGTCTTAATTCCCTTGGTTATAAATATTATGTGACACATAGTCTCATTTATGTAAGCCACTGACCACAAGGGTGAAGGAGGAACTAAGTCTGTTTAGTCACCACCAACACGCACAGACAGCAGGATCTTAAAACCAGTGAACAGATCTCACTAAAGCTCACTGTTAGAGAACTGCAGGGAAGTTACCAAGTCTTCAAAACAATCCTTATATTATTTCTATTCAACTTGTTTAGTTTGAGTTAGTTGCAAAAAACAGTTCAAGAAGGTCAAAGGATAAATATGAAGCAAAATACTTTATACAAAGTATTTTGCAAAGTATTATATGGAACGTCTTCCCAGAGGAGCTCAAATAGAAAAATAAAATTAAAATAAAATAAGAGATCACTGTTTTACAGTAGCTTAAATAACTTAAAAATGTTGTACAACAGAAATATTACTAACAAGAACCAAACGTTTTGTATACATTTGAGGGAAAAATAAAATTATTTACTCATAACAGATTGCAGGGGTCTGCAACCTTTACCATTCAAAGACCCATTTTTACCTCCAGTCCAGCTAAATAAAACTCATTTAGAGCCACAAGTTTTACATCATGTAACACCTGCGGTTGTCATAAGAGTCTTTTTATCAAAAGGTCATGTAAGTTACACGACCTTTTGACACAGTAACTCTTTTGTCCTTCGACAACGGTCCAAAGAGGGAAAAAAACCTAAACAAATAATACTTTTAAACATAGATATAAAAACAAATGCAGTGTTGTACAATTTAATTGAATTTTTGCAACAGAATGACACTAAAAGTATCAACAACATTCTTATATCTAATGATCTTGTCAGGAAAACAATGTGTTTTTATTTTGCCAATATCAACATCCCATTTATTTTTTTACAGGTTTTGTTTTTCTGTATTTTAAAACCTACAAAAATAAAAATAAAATTGTGGTTCTTTAAAATAACTAATTTCCTATTGCACATTTATATCAAACATTTTAAAAATGTAACATTTCTGGCTCTAAATGAGTTTTATTTATGGACTGGGGACAAAAATGGCTCTTTGAATGGTAGAGGTCGCAGACAACTGTACTATAGCACATTTATTATTTTTAAAGAACCACCATTTTATTTTTATTCATCGGTTTTAAAATACGCAAAAGAGATGAATGTAATTTTTGCATGGGATGTTGATACTGGAAAAGAAAAGCACATGTTTTCAACTTAATGACAAGATAATATAAGAATCGATACTTTTAGTGTCATTCTGTTGTGGAAATTCAATTAAATTATTCAAAGAAAAAGCTGTAAAATTGCCAAAAAGCTGCATTTATTTTTATATCTATATTTCAAAGTATTATTTATCTTTTCATCATCTTCAGACAAAGTTATTGAGAGCCGTCGTGGAAGGTCCAAAGAGTCGCAGGCCGCAGACCTCTGGCTTATTGAAAGAAAGGCATGCTGGGAATGCACAGAGACAAAACTCACCTGTTCTGCTGCCTCACAGTTTCCATTTGCATCTACTTTAGGTGAAAAGAGTCCAGAATCTTTGAAAACAGGAGAGAAAGGACATTCAGAGACGCCTGTGCTCAAGAGTGATTATGACCACAACAAATTCAGTTAAAGAATTAAATAATAGTGACCGTTTCTATTCAGAAATGTGGGTTAAAAGTCTATATTATCAAGACTGGAACGGGTGATGTTACCTCTAGTTTTCTTTCGTTTGCAAAGTATCAGTAGGAGGAAGACGATGAGAAACAGAAGGAATCCAGAGGCACCAGCAATGACCGCAACTAAGCAGAAAGTGGGACACAGATGCAAGTCAAGATCAGACATGAGAAACAGGAGAACCGAAACACTGATCAGGCATTACAGTGAGCTTATGAAACCTGTACCCATTTCGCTGATGGGTTGTTCTGTTTTAGAGTATTTGGGTGTCATGGTTAGGAGAGGCCTGACAGGCTGCTGCGTCGTCTGCTGTGGGCCTCGTGGCGTCGTGGCGTTTACAGTAACTGTAGTCGTTACCGTTTGTGCTGTGGTGCGAGGCGGACAGGGATTGGTGGGGCATTTCTCACACTTCACATTAGAGTTCAGCGTGCCTGATATGAACACGCAAACATTTCACAAGGTCAGTGCATCTCATAAAATAAAAATAATGACCTACTTCTACAGATGTTGTTGTTTATGAGATTACATTTACCTGGCACAGAAACTCTAGATCCAGGTGGGCAAACTTTATACAACCTACAGTCTGTGCAGTACGGATTATCAAACCCGAACTCACAGAACATCCCACGTTTGCAAACACACTTGGCGTTTGTGGTTGGGGTGCAGGTCTGGTTATTCTCAAGACCGTTTCCTGGTTCAACATGAGAGAGCGTAAACATAAACCATCAGTAGGAAGTAAAACTATGGAGCGGATGAATGAATCAGTATGTATTATTGCAACATAGATTCTCAACACATCTACTGACTGGCTTTGCACTTGGTGCAGGACAAGCAGTTTGGGGTGTAGTTCCAGGTCTCGATGTACTGCTCTGGTCCACATGGTTCACACACTGTGTCAGAGCTTCTAGAGCACTCCTGCTTCAGTCGTTGCCCTGTGAAAACATTCATTTGGTTACTGGACAGACAATTAAACAACATAGACAGGAAAGAAATTCGGCTTGATTGAACAAAGTCAACGGGTCGAGCCTGAATTTGGCTCCAATGAACAGATTTATAGTGGCAACAAGAACCGTGTTGGTGCCAGAAAACATCTTGATGTGGAAAAGATGAACTCCGTTATGGAGGGCAGCAGGGCTTAAGCAAACAAATGAGGTTACCGAACACACTAAAGTGGGACTAATATCTCCCAATCCATTCATTTAACACTTCCAAATGATGTGTAAGCCACCGTCTTCAAAGTATAAACATAATTAAAAAGCATGAAATGAGTCTGACTTTGTAAAACAATAATCAAAGAGAAGTTAGAGATGGGCTCAACAGCACAAAAAACAAAGATAACTTTAGTTACTAGAACAGATTAATAAACTTTAGAAATAACTATTAGAGTTAAAGAGAAAATTATAGCTTAGCATTGCTAAGACGCAAAATATTTGGATGTTTGATGGAGCAATTTCAGAGTAATGGAGTATTACTTTAAACAAAAGACAGCCGTGACCTCGTTTGTAGCCTGGATTTAGAGTCAGCCATCGACTGCTGGAGTTCCCCAGGGTTCAGTACTGGGGATTGCTCTTTTTTCACTTGACGTTCGGGTCCTTGAATCTATCTTAAAACAAAACCGTTCTATTTTTTTTATGATTGTGAGGATGCCTGTAGAAAAGAACGATGGGAGCAACTTAA
This sequence comes from Poecilia mexicana, assembly GCF_051168715.1. Classification (NCBI taxonomy): domain Eukaryota; kingdom Metazoa; phylum Chordata; class Actinopteri; order Cyprinodontiformes; family Poeciliidae; genus Poecilia; species Poecilia mexicana. Next base: position 19,331,399 of record NW_028263374.1, read on the forward strand.
TCAAGCAAACTAAAAGTTATAACCCTGAATAAAAGATAAATATGTGTCATTTTAAACTAAACTCATTTATATAGCCAAGTGTGTTTCAACTCAGACTTTTCTCCTCTTTTTTTATTCTCCTATGATTTTGATTCATTACATCTCTTGAAGCTTGTCTTAAATGCTGCTCATTATCTCTTCCTAGAACTTGTAAACAAGGTTATTTTTTCATTTTGTTGCCGTGCTGCATTGGCTCCATGTTTACCAGTTTTTAAAGTCCTCAGTCACCTAATAAATCCTTACATTAGGGAACTTTTAGAAGATTGAAGACTAGCAACCAGTTTCCTTTTGGCTAGAGAACATTTTCAGCCACAGTGGAAAAGTTTGCCTTTCCATGAATTGTTTTTTTTTTTACCGCTGCTAAAAAAGTACACACTTCATTTCTACTTACTGGTTACTACTACTACTACTACTACTTACTAGTTACTGTAAGCCGTCCAGGTTGTGAAGCAACTTTCACCCTTCCACCACACACACCTTCCAGAAGATGTTTCTTTTGTCTCGCTGTCTACAGAATATTTTCTTGGGGATCATCTCGATGTCTTTTGTCAATGTGAGTCGATCCTTTAAGATCTTTTGGTCAGCAGTGGATTTGGTCTATAAATCGCTACTGCTGAGTCTCTTTCCCTTAAAGCCTAAAGTATTTGACATGTTGCTCTTGGTTCTTTACTGACCTTCTGGATGAGTTGTTGGTGCGATCTTGGAGTAATTTTGGTCGGGTGGCCATTTTTGAGAAGCTTCAACAATTTTTCACGTTTTCTCTATTTGTGACTAACGGTTTTCACTGTGCTTTGCTTGAGTCCCAAAGACCGTTTCTAGACTCTTTCAATAAATATGTCGCTCATCTGCTCTTGAATTTTGATTTTGTTGCTTCTTGAGATCTTTTCTCGAGAACAGATCTTGAGAAAAGATCCCGGCCATCAATACTTTTTATATCAAGGATCAATTGCCTTTATTTTACAACCTTTGTTTTATTAGGTGGATTAAAAATTACTTCAGCTGGACTTTACTCCATGGAAATCCATTGGGATGAGCCAAATGAGAGTCTTTGTAGCGGCCTGACTCGCCAGTAATCAAGGCAGAATATTTGCAACGCTGCGTGAAAATAAATGTTGCAACATTCAAGATTCTTGTCACAATATTGTACCCACATGTGAAACATGTCTGCGATTTAAATCACCACAGTGATTAGAAGCTTAAAATGTGAGTCATTCGTCATGTGAACGTGGGCTGAGTATTGATTCACCAAAACAAAATGATAAGACATCAGCCAAAACGGTCCAGGAAAAGCTAAGTGCTAGTCGAACTCACTAAACAATGAATCAGGATGTGAGGTTCACGCTGAGGTGCAGAGATAAGATTAAAAGAAACAGAAACAACAGATCGAGTTAGAGCTTGAACAGGAGCAGCGGTTGCAAAAGCCTCCAAGTCAAACTGCATTCCTCTTCCTCACAACCCAACACATTGCTAACACCACCGATTTGTCATTAGGAAAGATAAACTTCACACAAACTCTGCTGCTGTTCCTTCAGGCGAATACTCTAAAGAACAAATAAATTCAAAAATAAAGAGGAAAAAATAAAACTCTCAGTGTGTGGAATCCCCATCGAAAGTGTGGAAGGAAGTGAAGTGTGCAGCTGTGATCTCAGATAGCTCAATTGTGAACAATCTTTGTTGAACATCTAATTTACATACCTACAAAACCCTTTCCCAGAGAGATCAAAGGCAGTGCTGTTCACAAGCCATTCATTTCTGGGTTGCAAAAGAATTTGTAAAAAAGAAAGAAATCAAAAATCCCCTGGAAATTAGCATCGGTTTTCTGCATTTCCTCGTGATAAAGATGCATTTAGTTGAAACGGCTCCCCATTTCCAATAACGATGGTAATTTTACAGCCACTGTTCGTCTTCATGCTTCCAGCTCTGAAACTGAATGCTCTCAAAACCAACAAAAGTGGAAACTGTGAGATCATCATCATCGCTGTGAATGTTAGTTTCTTTTGAATAGAGAGAAAAAAAACTACAATAAACAGAGAACACTCGGTTCTGTGACTCATCATTAATTGCAATGAACCCATTCAAAAAATGTGGATCTGCTGGTTGGCGGTAAAAATTACAAAGAGAAACAGTTCACTCAAAAAACAACTTCATAGGAGAAGAAATTTCACTCCAACAACCAGATTACTCCTTTTTTCAACAGGACTTTAATTCAGATTTTCAGGTAATGAACTACGTGATGAAGTCGTTTCCGTCTGAGCGGTAGTTGTTCATAATGATATGAAACTTTTCAGTTTGTTGGTAGCGATCAGCAATCATGCATATAACCGCTGTGCCACTTTAAAACCACAATGCAGGATTTTTAGCACCACTTTACACTAAATATAGAATTTTAATATTAGAAAGCGAATGCTCCTTGTTGCAGAAATGATTTGCTTAAAATTGTAAAGTTAAATAAATATTTCTGTCTGAAAAACAAATTTTTGTTTCATTTTATGCGTTTAGATTTTTTTCAAAATTGCACGTGGTGCTTTTAGGCAGGTATATTATACCATACGCTTTATGCAAAATTAGAAAATTTGACCAGATGTTCTTAAAACTTCAAGTTAGCACTTTTGCTTAGCAGGTCTTGTTCTGAAATTCAGTGGGTGCCTTTCTTTTTTTGTTTTTAAAATTTTCTCTCACACCTCCACGCCCAAACCTTCACCGCTGGGTTTCAAGAGGTGCATCATCGCGCAGCCGGTTACACCGTAACTTTTTTAACAGTTATGTGAGGCATCGGAACTTCACAGATTGCATCTGTATCGTATTCTGTGTGAAAAGTAAAGTACTTACCAGGGGGGCATTTCTTGCAGCACAAGTTAATACCATCATGCAAGTATTCTTTTGTAAGATCGCGACAATTTCCATTGGAATCAGGCTGATATGGGAGCGAGCGAACCTGTGGGAAGAAAACAGAAAAATGTGCAACTTATTATTTAAGGGTAAAACAAATGAAATCTTTTTATATTTTAGAACATTTGACCACTTTGACTTACAATGATTAGAAGAACTCAAATCATATTTTTCTTGCTAAAAACACTAACTTCAGTTTTTTTTTTTTTTTTTTTTGATAGGCCGACGCATAGTAGTACATATTTGTGAAGTGGATGAAAAATATTGCACATTAAAAAAACCCCAAAAAACTCCCAATAGAAATCTCACGTAATCAAACGTGAGGTGCATTTGTATTTGGCCGTCCTGTGTAAGTCCTTTGAAAAACACTTCAGAGCTCACTCAGATTGTTAGTAAATCTGTATGTCTGCCACAGACTTTCAATTAGTTTCGTACTTTGACTAGGCCTTTCTTACATGAGAATATGGTTTGATTTAAACCATGCGATTGTAGCTCTGGCTGTTTATGGTTAGCATGAAGTCTTTTGCAGCTTCTGTTGTTTTCCCAGGATTGCCATGTGTTTCGTTCTTTTATTCTTCCCATCAGCTCTGAGCAACTTTCATGTTCTTGCAGAAAAAAAAGAGCGTCCCCACAGCATGATACTACCACCACTAAGCCTTTACGTGGTAGTTCTGGATGTAGAAATGATGTAAAATGAACCTCGAGTCTTTTGAAGCTTCTAATTTGTTTACTTTTGGGATTTTCCCTGCATTCAGTTCCATCTATAAAAACTGATCAGCTTCCTTTTTACTAAAAACAAAAAATAAATAACCAAAACTAAAATTTTCGGGTGATGTGCTGCGTTCATTTCCCTCCGCATTGCTTTCTGCACACAGGCCAAAAACCTCAGTGTTTGTCTCGTCTGTCCAGAGTACATTCTTCCAACTTCTCCTGTCTCTTCTACAGTAACTGTACTGTATTTTTTTTCCATTATGACTTTTTGTGTGTTCTGCCACTTTTATAAAGGCCAGATCACACTTCTAATAGTTTTTCTGCCAACCGATTCTCGCACTTGAGCTGTGGGTCTCTGCAACTCCTCCAGAATAACCAATAGTCTACAGCTCTAGAATAAGAGCTATATTTATACTAAGACTTTCCTTTTTGCTAATTATATGCCTTATGAATACAATTGACTGCACTGTATTTTATTTATAGGGTTCGAAGGAAAGGGGGCTGAGCGCCTACACATTCATGATATTTATCTTGAAGGCCTTACTTTTGTGGTATTCAGGACACCACACAAAACTCTGCCTTACTTTGTGTGGTGCATCACAGAAACCCCCAAAATACATTTTAAGAAGGCGTGTATTCTTTATCAGGACACAGTAAACCCTGGCCAACTGCTTGGTCAAAACAGCCTGAATTTAGTCATTTGCTAATTAGGGGAATGGATCAAGTGGCCCCTGAGTGGCTCTGTTATTTTAAATATAGAAGCGTGATGCAAAAGAGCACCCACACCTGCGCCCACCTTTTTCTGTCCTAGTGAAGCCTGAGCTGCAAACTCAGACGAAAAAAGGAGCCATTGTCTGAATTTCTGAGGTGCTTTTTACCTCTGCATTCCTTTCTGTGGGGAGGCTCTGCTGGAATTGCACGGACACATAAGTTAAAACGTTATTTGACGAGGCGAGAGGGAGCGTGGCACTGCAACTCTTCACACACCTGACATAGAGCTGTCTCACCACAGCGCCGGTGACATGCAAAAGACGCAATTATGCTGACAGCAGCAGCAGCAGCAGTTTCTGGTATTACAGGAAACAAGAGGCGTCAGTCTACAAGCCCCGGGTTTTCTTTGGTAAGTACAGGGAATTGTGCTGTTTGACCACGGACTGACGAGAAATGTTATCTGCGTAAATAAACACTGATAGCTTATCTGAGGGAACATCCAGTTATTTCCTCATGGCTGCGTGCCCGCGAGAACTAAAACAAAGTAACAGATTCATTTTAGATGTCTGAAACAGCATCAATCCAAGTAACCGAAACTAAATCCTCACTAGAGTTACTCCTTATACATATATCCCACAATAATTTGTCACACTTAGAATAAGAAAAACATAAAATCTTTATGACAATTGATTAGGTTAGATTATAGAAACACGTGTAACACAGAAATCTGAGCTTTTATTTTGACGCTGCAATTACTTCCAATGACAAAGACACGACTTTTTTTGCTCAGTAACTTGTGGCGGCACAGCCTGCATTTATCCCCTCGTTATAAAGCTTGACGGCGATTACCTTGATAGTTCGGAGAGTCACCAGAAGCAGCAGCACCAGTATGTCCTTCATCGCTTCTCCAGAGTGAATTACAGAGCGGAGCGGAGTTTGCAGCAGGCAGCGTGTGTGTGCTGCTCATGAGGGCGGGTCATCTGAGCTCAAACCCGAGGCATTTCCTTGCACTCAGATGAATCTGGAGGGAGGAAATCAGCAGACAGGCTAACCCACATTCACTGAACTGATGCGAATAACTATAATGAGGTTAGTGAGAGTACAGTGGCAACTGTATGTGTGTGTGTTTCTCTGAGTTTGGTCTGGTTAAAACGTGTTGCACCTTGAAGTAAATTGTGCTCTCAGCAATCTGCAGCTGGTTACAGGAAAACTGCAGCATCCGAGTCTTTTCCTGGAAATTAAAGCTTCTGGATTTGATTCTGATCAGAAAAAAAAAAAAAAATTAACAATGTTTGGCTAGAACAAAGTGCGTTGGTGAATACCTCAATAGCTAATTGTTCACCAACTGTGTCAGGACATCAATAAAAGTCCAAAGTTCAGCTTCAGGGAATAAAATCAGTTAAAGTCATTTAACTTGTTTCCGCAAGCAGAGACAAGTTAATACTCGCTTTTTGTATTGGCAAGAGCGGAAAACATGCACTGCACTGTGTATCACTAGATTCCTCTGAATAAATCATTAATTATTTGGATTTCAATATCAAAGTGGCTGATAATTTTGCATTTTAAGCATGTAACCAGTAGCACCCCCTCTTGAAAAATGTCAGCCACTCCCCCATGAATCATGTTCAGGTCACATTAAGGCATTTTCTGCAATCAAGACATACACGTGAAACCCAGCAAATGGATAAATGTATAAAATTAACTAAATAAAAAAATATACATTTATATCACTCCTGGAAAATTAACACCTGGAAAATGATCTCCATTAAGAAAAAAAAAAGTATATATATATATATATATATATATATATACACACACACACACACACACACACACAATGGCTCTCAAACATTCACACTATTGGACCTTTGTTAAAAAAATCGGAAATCTCAGGATATTTTCTTGGATAATAGACATGATCAACATGAACCAGGTCGTAATTGTGAATAAGGACAGAAATTCTGGATTTTATTTGATTGTTTTTCCAATAAAAATTTGGAAAGTGTGGCTTCCATTTGGATTTAACCTCTTAGATTATAAGATGGCAAAATTACATCACAGCTGCAAAGCCGAACCCTAAACTTACAGACTGGATAAGTAGAGAAGTAATTGCAGAAACAGCCTAGAAGTTCAAGGTAACTCCAAAGGAGCTGCAGAGATTCACAGCAGAGGTGTGAAAATCTGCTGACACGATATGTCTTAGTCATGAACTTTACAAATGTTGCCTTTATGGAACGGCGTGAGGAGAAAAGCCACGATGATTCCACTGGACATGTAAGGGACAGAACATGTGCAGGACTTTGCTCTGAGAAAACGAGATCAGATTTGAACTTTTTGGCCTGCATGCAAAATGCTATTTGTGTCAGAAAATACATCACCCTAATACAGATCAATAGTGGCAGAAAAGCAGAGATGCTATGCTGAGGTTCACTTTCCAGCATGACAAATATTTAATACACACAATGGGGAGGTAAAAGATAAACCATATAAATGTGTTAGGATGATGACCTAGTCAAAGCTCAGGCCTAAAATGAATTTATGGTAAAACTTGAAAATTGATGTTCACAGATTTTCTCTGTACAGTCTAACCGAGCTTTCGCTATTTTTGTAGAGAAGAATAGGTTAAAAAAAAAATCAGTCTATAAATGAAAATGGTAGCAAATCATAGTTCTACATTCAGGTTATGTTTGAGTTTCTGAAGTTTGAGGTATGTTCACAGTTAGCTTGATATCTGGGAGAATACATTTTATACATTATACAATACATTTAATTAACTCAAATCTCTAAAAACCGATTTGTCTGCGCTGATATCCTTAATTTTGATCGACCGATACTTACATGCGAAGCCGATTTTATCCAATAATCTTATCTACCTTAGCAAAACTTTGAATAACCACCACAGTCCTCTTCTGCTCTGCCTTTAGAGGTTTGACTGACAGACCGGTTCACCAGCTCATGAATGGACGTAAACAGTTAATAATCATCCCCTGTTGCCAACTCACTTGCTATAGTTAGCAACATTTCAGCCAGAAGTAGCTGGTATTGGCCAAAATCAGAATCGGCATGTAATGACCAATAATCGGCAATTAGCCAGAAAACTGGAATGGTTCTTTATAAATAGTCGGTAAAAACGATTATTTACAAAGAAAAAAACCCACCAGAGATGAGAAAACTTCTTATGTGTGCGTGTGAACGCTATTTTCAGTCTGCTACTCATGATGCGCCGATATAGCCACATATACTTGCTTTGCCATGAATCCCAATCGACCTCTTCTTGTGTTTTACTGTCTTTATATAATATATATTACATATTTAAAAATAGTTGAATCTGTCCAAATGAATCTCCTGCCACCATGTTTAATTCCGAGCAGGACGTCGTCGTTTTGACGCAATCTGATTGGCTGACATAGATTGTAGGTTTGCGCTATACTGCCCCCTATGGGTTTGGGATGTTTAAAACAGCGCGCTGGTTCATATCGATTTAAAACGTCCGAAACCGGTCCTGTGTGTACAATATTATTATTTTAACGATGTAGCGGAAATATTAGTTTTTTTTATAAAACCAATTCACTCAACGATAAAACAATATGAGTTTGGCAGCATGTAAAACTTGCAACAGTGAAAAAGTCAAAAATAATCAAGTCATTTTCAGGGTGTTCACTGATTGGGAACACAGACCTAAAGTCCCAATAAACTACATTGAACTTTGTGGTTGTGAGATGACAAAAAGTGAAAAGGTTTAAGGTTGAACTGAACCTCACCACCACTTTCCAGTTTAAAATGTGTGCAGCCACAGAGCAGGTTTGAGCACATGTCGTGCCCAGTACCTTCTTGCCCCTGTGACTAGCGGCTTGTTCCTGTGATGCTGACATTTCAGAATAAACTTTCCCCTCCCACATGTTCAGATGTTCTCTGTCTGTGAAGTAAAACAGAAGCTGCCCTTTTTTTGCCCATGTGAGAGTTATTTGTTTACTTTTGAGTCACTTTTACCAACATCGAGGTTCAAAATATGACCCAAAGAAGCAAAAACTTTGTCTTAATATGGTCTTCACATATTAGTGCACTGATTTAGTTACAACGCATGAGTAATTCTCAACACTAGGGTGTGATAGTTTTTAAATGACACACTCAAACCTCATGTTACTCAGGGATGAAAATGCAGCTTTTGTTTTCCAATCATCTTATTAGGCTGCAGCGGTAAAAACCTTAAATACCAAAATGTGATTCTGTGTTTCTATTACTCCACATACATAACGAGGGAAGATGATTGCAGAGGAGATTTATTATTCAGAAACTACATTCAGATCCCGCTCATGTGGAAGGCAGCTGAAGATTTCCTGAAGGAGTAAAATGCCTTTTCCATCAGCGGTAGCAGCAGCACAGCGGAGCTCTCAACTAGCACTGATGAGATTCTAGTTAATTTCTCTGGTGTCTTTCAAAAAAATTTTCCCTTTTGTTTCTCAGAAGTTCAGCCCCCAGTGATGGGACGATTACAGTTCGGCTGCAAGGATTTATAAAGCGAAACTCCGTCACTTAAAATCAGAAACAGAGCGCTCAAAGAACACACTGTGAATCAATCCATCATTGCAAACATGTTCAACAATGGTGGCCTTTTCGACACAAACCTACAGCGTGCGAGGTGGGATCTCAAAAGCACAAAGTGTTAGTAAGTATAGGTGGTTGTGGTTTCCTGTGAAGGGCAGCTCCTGTATTATACATATAGACCCTGCTGAGGTGCAGAGCTCTTCGTCCCACAGTAAGGAAGTTAAAAGAAGAAGTTTGCAAAGACACTGAAGCCAAATGACACGTCTGGAGAGGGCAACAAACACCAAGAGGCTGGAAGTGAGTCAATGTGATTTCCTTAGTTTTGTAAAAAACAGCTCAAAAATATGCTAAACGTTCCTTATGTTGTTCTAAAACCGGTGTTAAGTGCTGCGCATCTCCACAGTGTTGCAACTCTTGCTTCACTTCCACATAAGCTGAGGTCACATGTGCTCCAGCTTTAATTCACATGAACAAAGAAAAGGGGAACAGAGGCAACATGATTTAAGTGTCAAAGTTTAGGGCTAACTCATATTGCAGTGCATTTACAACACCTGATGCACTTTATGTTTAGCTCCCTGTTTGAAAAACAGCAACAACAACAAAAAAAGTACATGAAGGACGTCTGGCAGAGACAGACGATGTTGCACTAGAAATGTAAATGTAGCCAGTTTTGCCTCTCAAATTTTGATCCCTTAAAAAATCCAGAGATAATTCTTCAGCCTACAGGGAAAAAAGAGGGTCTTGGGTTTCTTTTTGGAGAGAAATGTTGAAAGTTGAAATTAGCCAAGCGACACACATCAGGGGTCTGCTCAAGGTTTTGGTTTCTTCTAGATGAAGATAGTTTCTGGAAAAAAAAAAGAAGAAAAAAAATAGAGTGAGACACATTTGCACTCCAGCGACTATAAATATGAGTTAAAAGCCTTTCACATTGCATGACCTAAAACCGGAAGAAGAGTCGACCTTTAATGTATGTTTTGCTTTGAGCCAAATCAGAAGTGGCTACATTGTCTTTGTCTGGTGAAACATTTCTATTAGAGGTGCACAGATTGCAGTTTTCTGCTCAATCGCTGATTATCAATCTATAAAAAGCCTGACCTGCTGATCCCAATTTTTGCTGACACCAATTTTATTTTTTGTCTAAAATGTTGCTAAATATAGCAAGAAAGATGCCGAGTTGGCAACAGTGGGGTGACTAAAGTTAACTGGTGGGCCGGTCCATCAGTCAAACCTCTCTCAAAAGGAGGAAGCAAAACAGGACAGTGGTTCATTTTTAGACCTTTGTTGCTGTAGAAAAGATCAGGGAGTGAGATCGGCTTCAGGTATAAGTATTGGCCGATCACCAGTCTCCCAAAATTAAGTAAATCATCTGGCTGATAAATCGGTGCACCACTAATTTCTACGTTGTAGGTTTTGGATCAGTTTTCATGTTTTCTGTCTTTGTTGAAAATCACCTGGTATTTCAGAGTTCAAGATGTCCTGCAACATAACAATGAGCTCAGAGTGCTGGAGCCACAGCATTACAGGCCCTCCACCATGCCCAACACTCAGCATCCACTGTTAAAGTCAAACCAGCCTCAGTGCCAGTTGCTGAAAAGCTAAGATTAACCTCATCTGATAAAAGTGCACTGCCAGTAATCAAGCTCCACATGTTTACATTTGTGATGGTAGGAGAGAAGTAGCTGTTTTCATACTTTATAAAGCAAAGTATCTGGTGGTTGTAAAGGTGACTTGGTGACCAAAGAAGCTATCATTTGCCAAGTTCTCCAGAAGCATGACTTTCACCTCCCTTTGCACGCTGCTCACTGTGTGAGACGCCAAGATAAATATGACTCCTCGTGTAGCCTGGTGGGCAGTGGCCAAAAGAATTGGGCCTCTGTGTCACGGTGTATTTATATCCCAGTTGAACGGGAAGCCACAGATTATTTATGAGTTTAAAACTTCCAAGAAGTTCAAGAAAAACAGAATACATTAAATGGATCCTTCTGATATATTCACTCTGAAAAGGTTGTTGACAAGCACATGTAATTCTGCTGCTGGTGATTTTCGTTAATTACTCCTCGACATTAGATCTCCTTCCCCACTGAATAGAAGTACTCTAATAACAGATTATAGTGTGCAATCAAGCTAGTGAAATAAAAGATGAGTTTATTTTTCCCAATCTTTCCCAAGGCTGCAGACAAATGTTGCTCAGACTCTACAGTCACTGGTGGTCTGACAGAAGTTAATCACTATCAAACTGATGATCTGGTGTTTTCCTGTTGACTGAGTACAACAGCAGGCTTTCTCAGTCTTACCTCTGGTTGCTGGCTCAGGGGCCCATCAGCGTTCTTCGTCTGAATGCTGCTCCGCAGGTCAAGGCTTCTGGCCGGAGGCAGGATGTTCTGACCTGGATTTGACCATCCTGAGAGGCAGTGCTGCACAAGGACAAGGAGATTAATGGCAGCAGGACAAGGAGCTGCATTCAAATGGCCTCTTCACTTGACTTAAAGTGATCTTTTTTTGCATCCTCAGCAGAAGCTGGATGAGTTATGTAAAGGCTTATGAAGCGTCTTTTATGTTCAGCACAGGAAACAATTGGTCATCCTTGAATAAAGGAATAAGATAGTGCTGTTCAGCTAATCACTGCAGGAACACAGAAGCATTTTATACAGTTTAAAAAAAATTGTATTTTATGTGACATTAGAGGTGTTTATTAACGATAATTAGCAAAGAGGAAATCCTAGACACTTTCTGAAATATAGCCTCTGTATATCCGTCGCCTTCTCTACTGCTATGCAACACGCCACCACCCAATTTTTTTTTTTCAACGTGACAAGTGTGCTACATATTTTTAATGATTAAATCTGAATTTGCCATTTATATTACAATTAATTCACACAAACACTCTTGATATCTACTGTAAATATACCTTCCAGAAGACAACAGGACAAACAAGAAACCTCTGATTGTGAACTTTCTGTAGTTGATGGATGTAAAGTTTTACTGCAGCACAACATGAGCAACAGTCTACATCGAACAATGAAGGGAACGGGGAACATTCAGGTTGTTTAATACAAAAACAAAGAAGAAAAACATGTTCAAATTAAATAGACACAAATATAAACAGATTTAATTAGGTTTTTTTTTATGTTAGGGTGCGGTTATGGATTGGAGTTCAGTGAATATTCTGAATGTATTATCTACTGATATTGATCACATGTATTGCTGTATAAAATATTATTGGTTTATTGTCCAGCCCTAATAAGGAATGTAAAAAGTTCAAAGTTTGAATGATTAAAGCAACATTTTTGAGACAGATGCAGGGTAGAAACTGAAGAAAACTACAAATGAGGGATCCACTGAGAATAAAACAAAAAGGACAGACTCAGACAGAAGCAGCATTATTTGTTTCCAACTCACTGACGGTAATCCCAAACTGTCTGACGGATCGAAGCTGCTTCGCCGATGAGCTTTGTACTTGTAAGCTGGCAGGATGTTGGCGCGAGGAAGGCTGACCCTTTCAAAAACAAAAACACAATACAAAGAAGTAAAGATTTATCCTCAGGCCACAGAAATACATACACTGAAAATAACACACAAACACTCTGACACAGCTAGCATTAAAAAAAAAAAAAGATCCAAAATAATAGCATGAAATGGCTTCAATTATAGTAGAAACTCAGGATTTTAGATGGAAAGAAACAATCTGATGATACAGAGATGTAAAACAATGTTTTCCAGTTTTCATGTAAAAAAATACAATACTTTTCCAAAACTTATAAGTGTTCTAAATTTCCTCTTAACATGTAAATACAAAAAAAGGTTGAAATAAGTTTACTGCAAAGTTTTAAACAGAGGTCAATTTAAATCCACAAACAGACAAGGAATGGGAGTCCGGAAATATTTTTTAAAAAAATCCTCCATGTCCTGTTTAAATGTTGCGTTCACATCCAGATCTAGAAAATACTTGAATCTAGATTCCAGGCTGAAACGTTGCCCGTTATATTGAGCAGTGCAGTAAAAAAGTTCTCCAGAACAGATATATGATTAAGAAACTAAGACAAACTTCTCCCAACATACAGCATGTACATAAAAAGTCCTGAAATAACTACTGCAGCCGAATCTTCTTACTATAAACGACTTTTAATAAAATCTATCAGAAAATACATTGGCCAAGTGGGAAACCAGCTGAGAATAAAAAATGGGACTGACTCAGAAAGATTAATAATTTTCAGGTCCATTTTGAACTGCTCACTGTGTGAGATTACAAAATTGTAAACTATAATCAGTCTGCACTCTCAGTACTTTGTAAGCAAAGTATTTACAAGACTATTTAAGCTAAAATAAAACTGTAATTGTACAGTTTTAGATTTCAGACTTCAACTTTACCAAAGCCGTAAATTTTACAACATGTAAAGTTCAGGGAAATGCAAACACGGTTTTTGAAGCAGAGCGGTCTAAAAAAAAAAAGAAAAAAAAAACACATAGTGAAAAATGAAAAAAACAACCCTGAGTCTGATTTTCTTTCCAGGCAGCTGAATATTTCAAACATCTGAAAATGTTTTCCAGCAAGTACCAAATGTTTGGCTGCCTGTGGGCGGTTTCAGAATCAACCCTTGTATGCATAGTTGTCACAAAAGAGAGCTACGATTTCATTTTCGGTGGGTGCTACTGGTACAGTTGTTTCTAAGACATTTCACTGCCCCCTGTTCGTCGCCCCCATAAGCTGCCACCTGCTGATCAACCACTGTAAGCTCTCTAAGTATTTTCTTAGATCACACAGCACAACAAAAATCAGAGACAAACATTTTAGATCTGAAGAATATTTGACCTGTCCTTCTACAGTCTGACACACATATAGGTATTACCAGTAATACTAATTAAAAACAAACAAACAAACAAAAAAAGATTTTTATGATTGTGAAGAACTTATTTTATGTTGGAAGGACAATTTGATTAATCATTTGAGCTATCCAGGTACTAAACTGCTTTTGAAAAAACTTCACCAGAAGTCATTTTTATCATAGTGTGATTTGCAATTTTTTATAAAGACAATAAATATTGTCTTTATAAAAAATTGCAAGTCACAGTATGTTACATTTTCAGCTGCTGCTGTTCATTTTCACATTTCACTGAAAAGCTGTACCCCTCCTCGCCTGTGGTGGCGCTGCACCAAGAACCACTGAAGGAAACGACATGAAAACCTCTGAAGAAGACATGAGAACAACTTCCTTCTTCACAAAATGTAAATAAAAATGGAGTGGTGTCAGATTTTAGCGGGGTAGGACTTCTCTTTTGTCGTTGGTAAAAAAAACTGAGTCATTTCTGCTAGACTCTCATGTTTGCTTTGGTTATATTTACCCAGAATGCCCTGGGCTTTAGTCCACTTCCAGCTATTGAGAGGTCTCCAGTATGCTTAACATTTAATTATGGACTCAAACTGCACCAGAATTCACTTCAAGCAAACCAAGATCTAGCTTTGTAAGAGAATCAGAGTTCGACTGCGTATTCTCAGCTCCCCAAACAAACCAGACTTTCTAGATAAAAAAAAAAAAAAAAACTAAATATGAAATAAAGCAGACTGGTGAGAATGCATAAATAAAAAATAATAATTATATATATATATATATATATATATATATATATATGTGTCACACATTCAGCTCTGGAAAAAATGAAGAGCCCACTGCATTGAGCCCCACTGAAAACCTCCTGGTTTTTCCACCAAATGTTGATTTCTGAACTCTTCCTGAGTCAAAACTTTAGTGTTGTTGTTTCTAAATGGACATGAAATTGTTTTCTTTGCATTATTTGAGGTCTGAAAGTTCTGCATCTTTTTCATTATTTTGACCGTTTCTCATCTTCTACAAATAAATACTAAATCTTTGCTCGGAATTTCAGATGCATGTTGTCAGTAGTTCACAGAATAAAAGAACATGTTATTATCATTCCTGCATGAAAGGGTCAAGGGTCACATCCTCAGTACCTGATCAGAGCCGGTTCAGCTGCAGTGTGAGGGTGGGAAGATTTGTGTCTCTTGCACACGGGGCAGCATTCCTGAGAGTGAAAGGGGACAGGAAACAGCCTGCTGTTGATCCGGTAGGAGAATGTACCTAAAGAAAAGGAAAACACACAGAGGGGGGGAGTGTTGGACAAATTGAGATAATCCAAACAATAAGGCCAATCTAATAAATAATCCATCTTACACTGATGAGCGTCTATGTTTGCTTCTTTGCTGTCATCTGTCAGGAGTGGTCGGAAAAAATGGCTGTCCTCTAAAGACCTAAAATAAGTCAAGAACGTGTCAAATGAAGAAGCTGCTGTTCAACAAGGATCCTTTGAAAAGTCTAACATGAGCAACGCGGTGAGGAGACTCACTTTGCTGGTCCAGAGTGAACACACTGGTCTTTATTGACCAATCGAAACCTGCAGAGATCATTGAAGAACTCATCAGAGTGTTCTAACAAGGAGTCCTCGGTATCCAGAACTCCTTATGAGAAAAAGAAGACAGCCGTCAGTCGACTACTCAGGAATTTAACATTTTTCTCTCATCTGACAGCGTATTGTATGTGTTTTACAATTTAGGGATATTAAACAAGTAGGAAACAACCAGAAAAATATAAAGCATAAACCAGAGAAATATAAAGCATAAAAACTATCTACAGAGGGTGGAAAGGATCTAGAAGTGATTTGTTTAACAAGCAGGAGAAAAAAAATCCTACAAAAATCTAAAACAGGACCTGAGAAATGCATCATCTTTCAGTTCTAATTTAAGCAAAGACTTCAGCTGAAGGCAGTTTGGGAATCATATGGTTGCTTCGTCACATTCAATTCAAAAGAAATCCAAAGGAAATAAAAGAAATAGTGTTTTTGAAAAGGACGGACGATCTAAATAAATGAATTCTTGACAAAATAGTGGGTTTGTCATAGACAAAACACTAGTTAATCAGTTTCAGTTTAGGAGGTTTTGTACGTAAACATAAATCAGAGAGAAGTGGCTCAACAGACAGAGCGTCAGATATAAACATCAGACTTATGGTGCGCTGTATTTGTTCTCAGAAGCCAGAATTTCAAAGATTCATCTGGGAAAATTAAAATGTAAAAGTTGGAATTTCAACCGAGAAAAGCAGAGAGTACAGATTCAACATGGCTGCTGTGTTTCTAAAACATAAGGAATGTCGCAAGAGTTTGTCTTGAGTTGTCACAGTCTGAGGCTGCGTTCACACTGCAGCCTGAAGTAACTCAATTCCGATTTTTTGCCGGGGCGTTCACACTGCCAGTAAATGTGACCTGTATGCATTCTGCAGTGTAAACGGGCAAACGACCTGAAAGTGTCCTGCATGCGCAGTAGAGGGCGCAATAGTCAGCGTTCTCAGTGTTCTGCCAACTGCCATAAAAAGAAGAAGTGCTCAGTGTTTGCGGAAGTAAACATGGAGGCTAACGGTGGAGCTTAACTTACACATTTGAAGTTGTTGTCCGGCCGGAGCAGCATATTAACAACTTAATCCTCATATAATCCGTTATGGTTGTTGTTTTTCTTCCCACTTGCGCATATCAGGACGCAGAATAGTGAGATTTGTTGAGAATCAGTGACGTTCAGTTCGGATGAATGTGACCTGAACGTTAGGTCGCATTTGAATCGGATACGTATCGGATATGGGTCACATTCGAAAAAGAATCCGACCTGTGCTGTTCACACTGCCATGAAAAGATCGGATACAGGTCGCATTACGTCAAAAAAATCGGAATTGAGTCACTTCAGGCTGCAGTGTAAACGCACCCTGAATCTCTTTAAACCAGAGGAACACTTGGTACTGCACAACCTCTATTTGTGAACATGTTGCAGCATGTTCAGTGCCACTGAAGAAACCAGACTAGATTGAACTCAGATGTGAGTTCATCCCCAGATCCAAGATTAACTTCTGAGATAAATCAAATGCAGCCAGTTAAATAGAAAAATACACAAATGACAACATTTGAAATATTGCAGACCTATCACCCAGGACTCTGGCTCTTTGGAAGCAAATAGCAAATAAACAAGTGAAAAATAAAGACTTCAACATCGTGCTGTGTTCAAGTCAACTGAATAAATGGGGTGCACACCTGCTATCCAATCATATCCAAGCAAAGGCTGCACATGACGTCTGTCTGACGCAGGTTTGCTTTCAGATTCTTCTGACTGAAACTTGACTCGACTGTGTATCCCCCTCTGTGAAAAGAAAACACATGGCAGATTTCTTAGCGGCATCATCTTTCAATTCAATTATTCAACATTTTATTTCCCCTTTCCGTAAAGTACAGTACATTAGTGGGTGGGTATTTACGCAGCAGCTAATCAAAACAAAATAATTTGTATTTTTTTCAATACAATGAACAAGTAAGATGACATATTTATGAATACCTTTAGGATCTTTTTTTTTTTTTTTGAATGATTATATCAAAAGGTTTTTACTGCAGCAACAAATGCAAATCAGTCAATTTACAATGAGACTGGAAATTCCAGGAAATGACTGTGAAATCTGAATAAAAAAATCCCGACAAGTATAATTTTCAAGTTGGGAATTCCAGTGAGATTTATCAACAGTGACTTCCACATTTTAAATGACTTCCACATTTTAAATGACGGGTAGCTTACCAAAAAAAATAAATAAATCAATAAACAAAACTCTCTGAATGAAAAAGTACCAGTGAAGAATCATAAGTTTACTGTAAACTGGTGGGTGGTGGTCAAATTTCAAGCTATTTTTATTTATATGTCGCAACATAAGTCATCCCCTCACAGTTTACAGTATAAAACATTAAAATACCATTCAGAACGGTCAGATCAATAAATTGTACAGTAACAGTAAATAATCTAATTCTTGGCATTAAAATATACACTTTTTTATGTTTTCTCTTCAATTCTTATATTCTGTGCTAGTTGCTGATTTAACTAAGAATCAAACATGCAACTGTCCACTTTAAAGAAACTAATAATGAATTATTCTGAGAGAAGTGAAACGATGAAACGTTTCTTTACTTGTAATGGTTTGTGCTCATATTTCATTTCATTCATGATGTTTTTAAGTATCTCTGAGTTTTACTGTATAGCACAGAGGAAAATAAAAATAATATGTGACTGAGCATTAGTGCACAGACGTTTTAGCTCATAAAACAGCACTGCAGAAAAACAAGTGATGGGTTGCTCACACAGCTTTTAGTTTACAGGAACATTGATGCATCAAAGTAAATGGATACAACAGTGTTTGTGCTTTGTATGAGACATTTTATAATCCAGTGACCACAGCAGCTAAAAAAACACAACTAATAATAAATAACATATCAGAGAAAAAAATAATCTCATGTGTACAGAATGTAGATATCAGCAGATCAATATTTTGTTGTTTTTCTTTACTGAGAAAAAAATACAGCAAGTACAACTTTTAAACAGGAAATTAAAACGTGTGCACCTCTATGTAGCGATATCCAGACATGATTAAATCACTCAGCACATATAATAATGAGACGTATGTTGGACGTGGCAGCAACTGGGATCATGGAAGAACTGCTGTTTATGTGCTTACCTTCACTTTATTGGGCCTAACTTGGGAAAACGGCATTCTCAGTGACCAGGGGTCTGGTAGTGTGGAATAGTCCTGAGGGTTTTGGTGGCTGTCTGACAGTGTTGAAGGTTCAGCAGCTACTCTGTGTTTGGGGGTCCCAAAAGAACTGGAGGACTTCCAGTGGGAGTCTTTGTGCGTCTCTTGAGTATCGGGAAAAAAAAAAAAATGAAGTAAAACTTCAGGAATATTTAATTGTCATCAACATACCAGCTGATTTGTCTACTTTAGCTGCACAAATATCACCGGACAACACTTTGAACAACAAGAAAACAGACCAATAATTGTAAACATTTTTTGTTAAATTATTATATCCAAAATATTTTAATATGTGAATCCTAATCCAAAGAGTTGATTGGAACATCACTCAACAGTACAATGAGCTCTGTTTCACAATCATCTAAACACTGCAGTTGTCTCCCCTGCTTTTGCACCTTTTCTTCAACTATTGTTTTCCTTCCACTAAACTTTCCATGCAGCTTTCAGATTTGGAACAAGAATGCTGTAGGCTACCTTCCTTGTGAAAGGTGTTAGAGAAAATCTGCTGGACAACTTTCCATCCAGCTGTCTTCCTCTTCATTGTGTTGAAACATCCTTTAAATAACCCGAATTTGGCATTTTCATTTATTATCCATAATAATCAAAGTGCACAGAAAGTTTTTGTAATATTTAATTGTTTGCAGTGAATCCATATAATCACTATAATGTGTGAGTTTCACTAAATTATATTAACTTTATTTTGCCTTTCGGGTTAGAATCTTTAAACCTCAAGAACAGCTACATAAGCATGCAGATCTTTAGAAAATCTGTCTCCACACGCCTGTTTGTCTCCATGTTCAGCTAATGCAAATGGTTTAGAATAAGGAAAGCAAATTATGGCTGCAGTTAACATCAGTAGGGCCATATTAACGGGATATTTACCAGTAAATCTGACTGAAGGTTTGGCCAGGGCTGCCCTGGCAGGACCTCCATGTCCCTCCGTCAGAGTTACCATAACTTCGGGTTGCCTCCTCTCTTCCTTCTCCTCTTCCTCGGCCTCTCTCCCCCTCTTGCGGCTCAAACTGCTGCCGCTCACCCGCTCTAGTTTCTCTCTTTGCTCCCTTAGCTGCTCCAACAAATATTTGTTACGTTCTCGCAGAACGTCTGTTAGATCTGTTGACATTTTCTAGAAAAGAAAAATCTGCAAATCACAATTACCTTTAGCTATTTGTAAAGTACACACTTAACTACGGGTGTAGAACGTTGTTGTGTTTTGAACGCGCAGACTCCACCACGTCCATAGCAACGCTTTGGCAACAGCGATTTGATTGGCTGAGACGCAAAGTCTTTGTAACCGCCAAAAAAGCTTCTTTTTTTTTTAAAGTGACAGGAGCACATTTCGGTGAAACTGCACTAGAAGGTGGTGAACAACAGAGGGCGCCGCAAAGTCACTGTAACATATTCAAACTATGACCAATGACTGGAGTTAGATTTACAAAATACTTGTTCTTCAGGAATCTATTTAGTTATTTGAATAACTTTCAAATGATAGTAGATATAAATCCTGAAACACTGTTCTGATTTTACACATTAAGGCTATTCATTTATGTCAGAACCTAACAAATAATTACAAATGTCTGTTTGAAAGAACAGTTTTCTATTTCATACAAATTAATCTATGATATATGGGGTTCCATTTGTATAAAAAATAAGTAGAAGTCATATGTGCAGATGTGTCGTTGCTTGTTTAATGTATTAATGAAAGCTGTAAACATTCACCAAAAACTAGATTTATATATACAGCTGAAACCAGATACTTACACACATTCATTTTTAAATTTAAAATCAGTGTATGAGAAAATATAAGTACTTTAAAAAAAACATCAAATAAGAAGGCCTCCTTTCAATAATGAAAAATGCAAGTGATGTCTTGCCAACTTAAATTAGTTCAATAGGTGAATCAGTTTGTTTCATAGAACAAAACAAATCATAGGCAACAAAAAACTAAAGACAACAAAAATGCTAGAATTCAAAGAGTAACTGAGAAAAAAAATAGTTGTAGGTTAACCTTCAAAGGAAGAGGCTTCAAAATACTCCCAAGGAAACCATAATAGGCATGAGAGGGCTCAGTGATAAAACCAGAAGGACCAACGGTCTATTTAATAATAACATAATCAAATCTTCTGGTATACAAGAACATTTTGAGTTCATTCTGTTCCTGACATGTTATGGTTTAAATTTTTGTTGATCATGATAAAAAAAAAATCTGTCTGCTGTTTATTTTTAGAGATTTACTGTAAGCAGATTTAAAACATAGAAAGTCTAAATTCAGCTATGATTCGGCCTCCCATCAGGCAGTAAAAACAGATAACATTCTTAGAAAACCACTAATAATCCACTTCAGGGTTTGATACTCTTTTTTTTCCCCCAACAGGGAAGTCAGGAGAAAGAGTTAATTCTCACACTCATCTATAGTTTCCATTGTTGCAAACAGAGAAATTTTCAGTTTCATTGTGTATCTACTACTTTGGTTTTTCATTTTCGCTGTCATAGTTTTACATAAATCTGAAACATCTTATCATGTGCACACATGAATGCATAAATATACGTAAGTCTGTCTGTCTGTGAGTCAGACCTGCAGTTAATACAAGATGTTTTGGTTCATAACTAAAACAAAACTAAAACATCTTGGACAAGAGATGTCCTTGAATTTAGGGAACTAAAATGTGAGGTTGTTGGATGTTACATGAACAGATTCAGACCCAAATATATAAAATCCAGTTTAATCCAAACTATGATCCAGGTGATCATGTGAAACTAATTATCTGTCAATTGCCGAACTAATTGTGCCAAGTTGTTCAATTTCTAGCAATTCCTCAACCGGAGTAAGCATGTGGGGACAGAGGAGAGCATCAACTGCCTTTTAACGTAAAGCAAAGCTCAACATGACTACAGGGATTCAGAGGACAGAAAAGTAGCAGTACCAGTTCAAGATGACCTTATATGAGAAATAAAACGAAGACTACACAAAGTTAAAAGCAGCATAAGCTCCAGGAAAGACTCAATTTAGGAACGAGATACTGCTAAACCCAGCAAACTATGCTTTGGTAGAAAAAAATCAAGGGAAGCAAAATCTCTATCAGTGGTTTCATCTGAAAGAGACACAGTTAAACAAACGTATTGAGCCTGGAGTTATTTCACGTTGGAAATAACTCCATAATAATAATAAATAATAATAAATTAATAATAAAAACAAGGAGAGTACAGAAAGTTAGTGGCCGCAGCAGCAGGGAAAGGGAAATAACTGATTGCAGAAATACTGACCCAGGTGTGTTTTTATAGAAAGGAAAATAAAGAAGGATCCCACATTCAACCGCATCAATACCTCTGACAATACTTCTGTCTAAGAAAAAGATAGTTAAACACAAAAACACTGAGCCAGGACTACTTTCTTTGGAAAATAAGCTCTGTAAATAGTTTATTCTACTAAAAAGTAGTTTAAAAGAAATCTACTAAACTGGGAGTACTTTATAGAAGAAAGAAACACAGCAAAGCACCAAACAAATTGTACTTCCTATGAAAGAAATACAAGAGAGAGAGAGTACACAGAGCCAATAGCTCCAATATTTCTGTCAACTGTCCCGTACCAGGAAGAAAAACAGCTGAACAAGCAGATCAAGGTGCATTTCCCATGGAATAGTAAAAGTAATTCACATATTTAGTGCCGAACTTTAGAGAAGTAGCTCTTTCAATGTTTGCTAGGGAAAACAACCACAAATTAACAAGGAGGTTTGGAGAACCTTTTAGTTTCTATTGAAAATAAAAGCAGGAGAATGCCCAACCATCAGCGCTTTCATCTGGGATGCAGCTACTTTCAACGAAAAGAACAGAAAAAGATGGAAAACAACAATAACTTACAGTTAACGGAGAGCGGCTGAAGAAAACAAAGTGAGTAAAGAGAACTATGCTGACAGTAAAGCTCTTCTGCCCTGTAATATCTGCAGCGTTGGTGGATCAACGCGTTATGTTTCTCACTCTTACAGGACAGGGAGTGCTTGTTGAACTGTTGACAGTAGTATTCCATCTTGTGGGTGGCTTTTATTTATTTACAACAAAGCCCGTCCATCCATGACGGCTCTAATGACAGCGATGTGGGTGATGCTGCGTTGCAGCCATAATCTGAGGCCTGATCCCCCGCAGAGTGAATGGTGTAGAACAGAGCCGTCGAGCTGCTGCTCTGCATTCTGGTCACGGCTCGGACGCACGCAGATCTGTCCTGACCGGCCTGCTATGATTAGCTGACCACGGTGCTGTGGTGTTGCGCCCCATTATCATTAAACGGTGCCAGCCGTGAAGCCATACTCTCCTCCCTGCCTCTCTAATTACACCCCCACTGCTGGGCTCCAAGCAATTACACCTGCCGCCAGGTCGCTTCATTGTCCATTAAGCACAGATAACAGACACATCAACAACAAAAACATTGAGTTACTCATTTTGTGCTCAAGAAATACCAGTTTACTATGCAGTGGTGTAAAATGGGAAAATTACTCTAATTATTAATGCTTATGTTGTTCTTTAGGTCCAGAAGGAAAAGATTATCTGAGCTGTTGTCAGGGCCACTGCTCATTTCTGTGCAGTTTAGGTCTTATTTTGTATAACTGTGAAGCAGATTGTCATCACTTGAAGATAAAAGGCCTTGTTGAAGTGGCTTTCTTAAAGCTACGTGAATTCATCCAGGATTAATAAGAAATGTTAAGCTGTTGTAAGTCTAAGAAACAAACACAGAACCTGTCTCCATGCTGCAGAAGAAAGCTACCAGGATTATAACTATGTCTGATTATTTTCATCCAACTAATGAAATATTCTATAGTTTAAAAATATTTATGATTTAGTAGAGCCAGGATGATTATTGAAAACAATTGTACTGCAGATAGAGGTAATCAGGTCAGCAATCAGGTCACTCTTAAAATTATATATGTATAAGATAAGATAGATAAGATAAGATAATACTATCCCTTAAGGGCGTTATATATAATTTTGTTTATATCCAGTTCTGAAAAAAATTAAAAGACCACTTAAGGTTTCTCTGATTTTACTTTTTATAAGTGTATGTTTGAGTAAAATAAACATTGTTTTTTTATTCTATGAACTACTGACAACATGCACAATCAAAAATTTTGTTTTTTTTTTTTTTGCAGAAAATGGGAAATGGTCAAAATAACCAAAAAGATGCAGCACTTTCAGACCTCAAATAATGCAAAGAAAACAAGTTCACATTCATTTAGAAACAACAATACTAATGTTTTAACCCAGAAAGAGTTCAGAAATCAGTCAGTGCAGTGGGTCTTGTTCTGGTTTTTCTTTTTTTTTTGACTCATGTATGACAAAGTAAAACAATTGCAGAAAATAAATACTTAATGAATGGTCAGAAGACGGTTGCAATAGCCAATCAGGCTGACCTCACAGGACATAAGACGTGCAAACCTGGAGTGGCGTGTAGTCAAGTCCTGGAGGTCACGATTGCTGAAGAGCGAGAGTCGAAGCGACAGGAAGGGAGGCAGAGCGAGGTGTTGACTGATGGTCAATTTAGCGAAAACAGGCTGTAGACCTGAAGCATATGGAGAGGAGCTGCTCACAATCTCTAAGAATACAGAGGAGGATTTTGGTTCCAGTTTATTATCACTCTGGCCTGATGAGGGTAAAACCAGGAGAATAATGCAACAGAGAGGCAGGAAAACACAAAAAAGGACATAAAATGAGAGAGGCACAGCCATGATCATTGAAGATATTTTAGAAAAGCATTGCCAGGAACCAACATCAAAAGGCAGAGCCCGGCTACAAACAAATAAGACAAACAGTTAGTCAAAATCTGCATAAGATATTTGCTAGAAATGAACTTACAATACATAAAAAATGGCCTCTGCATCAACAGGATCTGTTAGATTCGAAACAGTATGGCCAATAAACAGGCACTAATGAGAAAACCTGTATGTAAGTAGGATGAAATAAAACAAGCTTAGAAAGCTCCACTGAATCCTATTGCATGACAACATTGTGAAGATGAAAGCAGTTAAATAAAATTTTCATTTTCACACTCAGACCTTTCAGTAGCAGCAACCTTTAACGCTTAAAGTCCAACAATCAAAGACATGATGTGATTCTTGAAACAAAACCTCACTTCAGGTTAGCTTCTGAGCAGTGAAACGAGGCCAGGAAAACCAAATAATACTCTATATGATGTACTGCTTGATAGAAATCTTTTAGAAAAAACACAGACGGCTCACTCTTGTGTTTGCGATCCTGAGCTCCTGAAATGCAAAACTGAAGTGTTGATCCTATTAACGTTTTTCTAAATGCCCATAAAGATAAAGCAAAGGACGGGGGGGGGGAGTTGTTTGGTTGTTTGCCTCAGCATAGCATGCAATAAAATTTTAAATAAATAAATAAGCATGTGACAATAAATAACAACTAACACATGTCGTTCAGTATATTGCTAAATATATGGCAATGTACATTGAAAATGCACAGCTCTAGAGACAATGTGTATATATAAAGTATGAAAATAATAATAAATATGATGCAGAAGTCACCCAACAAGACCTTATACAAAATAGATCAAATATTAAGCTGAATGTGTGAAACTACTGTTTCCTGCAAAGCACAAAATCACAATTCAACTTTAAAGTAGGGAAATAAAAACATTAAGATTATTTGGTAACACTTTATTTGAAGAGGTGTGAATAAGACTGACATAACACTGTCATAAACATGAAGGAGTCTTTATGAATGTTGTCATGAAGTGTCATTCGGTAAATAATGACACTTTTAATGCAAAGTTGCTCTAAAAGTTGCATTAATAGTCCATTAAAAATGCCAACTCTGCATTAAATGATAATTTACAAAATCATGCAAAGTTTGCTGGTCCAACTCTCTCCGTGTGCGGCCTTTAGAGAAGAAAACTTCGTATCAACTCTTGGTCCTTTTCTTCCGGCTATCTCTGCTCAAACTCCCCCGTCACCGAGAAGACAAAGTATAAAGCATATATTTAGGTTATGCATTTGGTGTGTGTGTGTGTGTGTGTGTGGTCGCGTCTCTCTTTCTAAAAGCGCGCCTACAGCACCATATCCTCACAAGGTTTCCAGACTTTCCTGGGAGCAGGAGACTCCACATAAATAACACCAAGATTCTGGCTGAGTACATGAAGATAATCAGAGGGCGAAAGGCAAGGGGGAGGGATCTGACACCAGGGGTGGGCGACAGGACTGGAGAGGGAAGTGTGTTTTGCTGATAAAAGAGGGAGAAGGTCGATTGTTCCTGCAGCTTTGGTGATAGCGCTAGAAGTCATTAAGATAAGGAGGATTAGACCTGCCACAGCAGCGTCCCATAGCTGCCACCACCTGAAGGACAGGAGGAGAGTAAAAGACCCCGGTGTGCAGGCGGGGTGCTGCCATTCCAGCTTTCACAGAAAAACTGACTCATTGTAAAGTTTGGGATGATTGAACTTCTTATCATTGTCATTGTAGCTGCACACGAGGGTGAGTCCTTGTAAACGGTGGAGCATTAAACACACGGATTGATGAGGCTGTTTAATTATGTGCTTCTCATCTGTCTCATGTTTCTCAATGATCAATTTGAAGGACTAAATTCTTTCACTTAATCAGTTAATCGTGCAACTTTTAGAGACATTCCTGCTTAATCACAATCAGATGGTTGAATCCCCTCATCAGCTTGATATTCTGCATCTAAAAGTTACTCCAAAGGTCTGGAGTTCGGCACACCTGCAAGGAAGAAAAACAGATTCATATATCATAAAAATATGTTTTTAAATCACAATTTTAAAGTTTCACTTGGAATTGAATGATTGTATTGGAGTTTTTACACTTATATAATCAAGAATAAACCTATTAGTAAGTACATGAATGTATTTTAATTTAGTACACAAATCAAAATAGGAGCAAGTCAAACAGAAATGAAAGGAGGAAAATGTTAGTTGACTAAAAGTCTGGTCTTATTTTCAGTATCGCTGAATAGTATAATTACTATTATTATAATTATTATTATCAAGTTTTTGTGTATAATTTCCATTTTAAAGCATCTGTGTTGACACCCGTCCACACTGTAAAAATACACAAACCCCACAAAATAAATTTAATTGAATTTAAAGTTTTATTTTAGATTTGAAATTATGGCACTGCAATAACAGATGTATTTATTTTAACGACTTCTACAAGTGGAGGGTCTTTTCTCTGCTTTACAACATAAACATTTGCCAATATTTTGTCTTGGATGCCAGAATCAATAGTAGGCTTTGAAAATAAAAGATCAAGTGACGATAAGTATTTATTTCATCTCACTCTAAGCAAACAGAGAGTAAAAGATACTAATAAACTCTAAGTGGCTTTCATCCCCACGGCCTCTGAAGTGATTTATTTTTCTTTTCAAACGTTCATCCCACAGGAATCATGCAGTGCCATGCTTGTGTTACGTCTGCAGAGTGAAGGTCCTGGTCACGCTTTGGTCAGCTGTATTTCATCATGTTGCTCCAGCAGACACTTATCTAACACAAGCTGATTCCCAGCACGAAGACGGACACCGGGAAGGATTCCTGGCATGAGGCTTGCCGATGTTAGCCTGGACCTCATTTTAGGGGCTTTTATGCCGGCAGGGTGCTTCATAGCCTGCTCTGCTCTGAGGCCTGTTGCACACAAGCAGTGAATCATCTGAGAGGGAACACACCAGTTAATCAGTGCCTTTGTTTCAGGCTGAGGGAGCACAATGAATGCCACCAAGCTGACACGAAGTGTGTAAGAACAACCAACACTGTCATGTCACGCAGACGGACGGCCTCAGCAGCCGCCTGCGCTTAATCAGAAAGGCTGCTGCTGCTTCTTCCAAATGCTGAGCCTCTTGATGCCATTGGAAAACTGAACTAAACGATGTAAAGCTGTGGAGGAAACCAATCGGCTTCTCTGTGTGGTTCAACCTGTGGTTCAGATGCAGCTGGTCGTTATGTTGACTGGAAAAAAGAGTTTATGATAAACTGATTCAAACTTTATTTGACAAAATAAAGTTTGCTTATTATAGATTTGAACAGAAAAAAAATCTCGTGAGGTTCCTCAAGGCTCTATTCTCAAACTACTTCTATTTAATATGTACAACTTAATTTGGAGAAGAGAGAAGCTACTATTTTAGTTATCAGTTGTTTTATTACAAATAACAGTTTTTATCTGTCTGTTTACTTTATTTGATCATTTTTTAGTTATCCTCTACTTATTTTATTATTTTTTTGTTCTTTGTTCTGTCATGCTTTTATTTATTTATCTTTTTATTCTTTCTCTCCCTATCAGACTAAATATCAGTGACACTAAGTTAATCAAGCAATATTAGAGAATAGGAAAATCATCATTCAAATGAGAAAATAACTGCAAGATTAAAAGAAAAATGTATATCCTGATATCCTGATTTGTCTTTGTTTTGAGTGTATCCATTTTAATGTTTACCTTCTTGTTTATTTTATTTTTGTTGCTGTTATTTGTTCTGTTAATGTTGTATATCAATACTCCTTTTTGCTTTTTTGTTAGTCTGTGATGTTTATTGATCATATGGATCTTTTAATTGTGTCTCCAGTCGTTGAATTTCTGTTTTTAGCCTTTGTTGCACCTGATTTTATAAAGTTGGATTGATTGGACTATTTTTCATTGATTATTTGTTTGATTGGGCTCAAATTTAATTATCAGGTACAAACCATCTCAAACTCCTGGGTTCATGCAGCTCTAGAACCAACTTCCTGAAAACCTGAGAGAGATTGTTGCCTCCTTTAAATCTGGGCATAAAACAATATTGTTTCCTTCAGTTTTCTGATAAAACTTTTGTATTTTAGTCGTGTAATGCATGCTTTTATGTACGTCGTTTCCCTAACTTTTCTCTTTTTTTCTGCAACTGAATTTGAATTGCTTGATATCTGAATAGTTCTACACAGTTAAATCCGCTGTGACGTTATTATTATATTTATGAAATATTTCTTTTTGAGAACCAACAGTGGCAAATATTGTCACTTTTCCTTTCAGTGGTTGTCGCAGGCTCGCTGTCAGGTTTTACTGATTCAGCAGCCGCAGCCTCTTAAATACGGCCCATCCAGGAGCATTTTCTTCCCAAACTGTAAATCCCACGTTTGAGAAAAGCCCACAAGTGCCCCGTTGGATTTGGGTTAGGTGAATAAAAGAGCAAAGTCATTGTTTGGTCAGCTTTGAGGTCTTTGGCAGCTCAGCAAGCAGAAGAGCATGTCATTGCATGTGAGGGAACAGCATGAAATTGTTAGATTGAATCCTCATAAATGCAGTTTGACTTGGTGTGAGTTGTCACAATATATAAAAAGCTTATTTTGAACCAAAAAACTATATAATATAATTTTATATTAAAATATAAATCTTATTTTTGTCAAATAATGAAATATTAGGTACATATTGACTCAATATAAGGTGCAGATTCAGTTCAAATGGGGGATAAAGGGTATGAAGAACTTTTAAGAATCTGATTATAATCTGATAATAGCACTAAAAACAGGATCAATACAGTTTTATTTTCTCCTAAATAGAAGAAAAGTGGTGTTTTTGAGCTTCTTTTCATCACCAGCCTCTTTGCTCCTGCAGAAAGTTCAATTCCTGCTTGGTTTGAGTTTCATGAACCCAGCGGCTTTGAGATTTCTCTTCTTCTGTAAGCAGCTTCGTCGTTCATAAGCATCAAACCCAACTCTGCAGTGTCACAGGTGAACCTGGAATAGCAGACTGGGACTGTGAAATAAACTCCCTTGTGTACAATGAGCGCGGTAATGGACACGCAGTTTACACAACCCTCTGGGGTCCAAGCATATGGGTTTAAATGTTTCCTGACTTCAACTTCAGATAGCCTCTATAAATAAAAAAGAAATCAGGTTAACACAAACACCAGTATTACTCAACATCCAGGTGAAAATGCCTCTCACCCAGTTTAGATGGAAGAAACCTCAAAGCTCTGCTGAATATTACAAACTCTCTTTCTGTTCTACAGAGCTGCTAAAACCTGTTCATTGCCTATTTAAATCTTTCAGATCATCAAAGAAGAGGTTATCTAATCAGTAACACACTGAGTAAAGGCTGATTTTGTTTATTAAAGGGAGGAGTTGGGTAGTACATTCACTCAATTATATTTACTTCAGTATTTTTACTACACTGTACGTTTTATTTTTACTTGAGTAATTTTATTTTAAAGTATTTCTACTATTACAAGTAAAACTTCTGGATTCTTCACTAAATGAAGAACAAGCATGTTTTAACCAAAAATTCACCGGACACCTGCAGTTTTGTTAACGTTTCAAAAGTTCAAGAAACTGATTTGGAAAAAAAATATTTTGTCTGATTTTATTTTTTGTTGTTTGTATGAATTATTGTCATTTTTGTCTTTAAAATACCAAAACTTCCACTTAGCTTTATATTTTGGTCCGTCTGATGATGTAATTTTTAGATATTAAATGATTGATAATTTGACTTTTTCCCAAATGTTATGCCATCATCAAAAATATTTGATTCTTTCATGCATATTTGAAAAATCTTTGGATTTCCTGTGGCATCCATCATAACTGTTGTGATGATGTGCTGAAGGCGGAGTGTTGGAAAGAGTAGAAGCTTCTTAAAGAGACAGAGGCCCAATTTCAAGGCATCATATTTCAATGTCATGTTTGATATATAGCATTTTTATAACAACTGAAGGTGACGTAGTTGCCACTAGGTGGCTCTTTAAAATAGTTTTTCTTTTGTTTTAGTAGCATAACTTCAATGTTAAAAAGCAAATAATACTAAAAAAGAAGCTTTTTTTTCAATCTAAGCTTTATGTTTCAATTTCATTAGAGTCCGAGATATTTTGAAAAATAATCTGAACTTTGTCTTGATGTGACTCAAAGGCTAAATCAGTTCTGATGTTCATAATTAAAGGAATAAAACAGTAAAAATAAATATTACGTTAGCATTTTTACTGTCAGAGTAATAATTTAATTGATTAATTGTGAAAAACAAGGTGGTGGTGTAAATATACTGTCTTTATCTCTACACTATGCACAGCTTTTATACACATCTAATATAATTGTGTAGGTAGTTATACTTATTAGTGCAAATTTCTCATGTAAGAAAATAACCACAGTCACAGTTTGGTCCTTTAAGCCTCATTTCACATCTTGGTATAATTTTTATGACTTGTTTTTTGGGCAAACTCATAATCTTTGATCCTTCATTAACAACTTCCAGACCTTTCTCTTTCTACTCTGACATTTTCTGAGCTGACATTCACGTTTTCTGCCTCCTGCTTTTAGCAAAGTTGCGCAGCCTTCTCCATCAAATACATACAGTAGCATTCATCAACAGTAGCCTAATTAAAAAGCTTTCAAGCCTGTTTTTCGAATCCACTAATCACCAAGACAGTCCCGTAATCGTTAATAGCCTGTATGAACAGAGACGGCCCAACAGCAAATAAATCTCTGACAATTGAAGTCGAGGTTCTCCACTTAAAGGTAATTAGACTCCTTTAAAACGGAGTATATTGGGTGCTCTCAAGTAATATCTAGATGGGAAACGGCAGCTAATGAAGGATTGGATGGCAGCGAAGCAACATGTTTGAAGTTCGATAAAGATCAGGACAAAATGGTGCAGAGGAAACATTATTATAAAGCTGGAAGCACAAAACAAGATGGCAAAAAAGGAGAAGAGGGAACAAGAGAAACTACATTTATTTATATTTAAGTTAAAGCTTTAATAACAAGGACTGGATTGACAAACGATGGATTTTCTGCTGTAAAAGATGGAAAGATGGAAAAAGTTTCATTTGAAATCTTTACATTTAAAAACAAACAAACAAAATAAATAAAATATTAAATAAATAATGGTTTCAAAGCCCCACAAAAATTATTTTGAGAGTAATTTAGGTACATATTACAACAATAAGTGGATGGTGTGTTTTCATTACCTCAGTGCCTGTGGGATGACTTCACAGTCCAGGAGGGAGAAGACAGAAATGACTTAACCAATTTTTATGCTTGATTACATGTTTCTGTCTTGACCTTTTGTGATCTTTGTAAGTAGAGTCATTTCTTACCTCTGCACTCCAGGAAATGACATAAAGACGTGACTCTGGCATTTAAGTCAACGCTGGTAGGTGTTGAAATGTGATACTTTGTGAAATGAAAACCGTCTTGGGTGAAGACGATGCTACAACACGATTTTTAAGATGAAATAGCTGTTTTGTAAAGAACCAAAGCTGCTTTATATACATTATAGAACACAATTAAACTCTTATTAACCTTTAGAGTTGCAGTTCTAAACTAGAAAATTCCGCAGAAATTTTAAGGGGCATGCCAAAGTGTGCCCGTCGGTTTTTAATCAAGCGTTCTGATGCAAAAAATTAGCATTAATGCTAAAGAAAGCTTCAATGTAGTCAATAACCTGTGGTGAGTCAGAAACATGTTGACTAAACTGCACCTGTACCATTCAGTATGTTGAAATTAATGCATAAGCCAAAATGCTAATATTAGCGTGAAGACTAATATTCATGTAGGATGTTAGGATGTTAGGATGTGCACTGCCTTGCTGCGCAAGGCAGTGCACTAGTGGGGGCAGTAAAATGCTAAAGTTTGTGCTAATGTTGTGCACAATCTTGTGCTAATGTTAATGAACTGCCTTGCTGCGCAAGGCAGTTCACTATCCTGAGGAAAAAAAATGCGAAAAAAGCTTAATATTATTGCAACGCCTAGGGCGTTGCACTAGCATGAGAGGAGTGCAGCAACTCTTTGAAGCAGTTAGTTTTTCTGATCAAAGCGGCTTACTGTTCAGCATCCATAAGAGCAATCCGAAAACTTTTTGAAGCATATAAGAGGGCAATTTCTTGTCTCCGATGGAACCGCGATTTAAATCTGTAGTTCTCTCTGCACTAACCTGAGAGAAAAACATAATAAAGGCCTGAGAGGAATAGTCAGGCTTTTATTTTGAAATTTTCAGTAAGCTTCATTTTAAATGGCCACACTAATCCCATGTCTAACAGTGGTTGGGTTAAACCAGTTCATATATAATGCCCAGAACATTCTGCCCTGTCTGTAGTTATAACATTCTGCTCACCTTCTTTCTGTAATAAGTCAGAGTTCCACCATTATGCACTTCTTAACTGCCAGCTCAGCCCTCCTTTGTAATGATTGAGGGTTCCACCATGTTGACCTTCCGACCTTCTGCTCAGGCCTCTGTAGTAAAGTGTTCCATCGTGTTTAGAACTACAAAGATGGTGTTTTTGTAGTCCTAAGGAGCAGTTTGGCTTTTGTCTGTGTTCTGTTGCTATAGTGATCAAGCCTCCCCCTGTGTTTCTCCAGACAGGGGGAGAAACAATTCTATGTGTTTGAGCCAGCCAGTTTCACTCCAAAAAGCTGTCCGAACAACTCCTTTCCATTCGGGAACCGTGATACGTATTCGAAAACCGTTTGAAGCGTATGAGAGGGCTATTTGTCGTCTCATTTAGTACCGCGATTCATATCTGTAGCTCATTCACAGTAATTGCAGTGATGAGAGAAAAATGGTGTGCGCTGAGCTCAGAACTTTTTGCAGAAATGTATGTAAAAAGAGCAATTACATGATGTAAAAATTGTCAAGGCTTTTATTTTGAAAATTTTCAATAAGCTTCATTTGAAATTGCCACACTAATTTCATGTGTAATAGTGATCAGGTTAAATCAGTTATATAATGCTCAAAGCACAAGTTGTTTATAATACCAGCCAACTCCTCCTCTGTAATAACTGAGTGTTCCGCCATGTTGTAGTTCTGACATGCTGCTCAGGCCTCTGTTTTAACTGAGTCTTGGCCATAGATAGAACTACAGTTATGGCAGTTATGGCTGCTGGTTTGTAGTCCAAACCAGCAGATTTGCCTTTCTCTGGATTCTGTTGCTATAGCGATTGGCCCTCAGCCAACTGCTGTGTGTGTGAGACAGAAAGCTGGGGAAGGATTTCAATCTTTGAGACAACCATTAAATGCTAATGTTAATGAACTGCCTTGCTGCGCAAGGCAGTTCACTATCCTGAGAAAAAAAACATAAAAAAAAGATTTTCATTTTTGCATCGCCTACGGCGATGCACTTTTGTCAGTGCAATTTTCAGAGTTTTATTTTGAAACTTTCAGTAAACTTAATTTTCATAACCACACTAATCCAATGTGTAACAGTGGTTTGGTTAATCCACCTGTATAATGCCCAAAACAGGAAGTAGTTCTAACTGCCAGCTCAGCCCTCCTCTGTAATCATTGAGTGTTCCGCCATGTTGTAGTTCTGACCTTCTGCTCTGCCCTCAGTATTAAAGTGTTCCGCCATATTTAGAACTACAGAGTCTTTGTAGTCCAAACCCCAGCAGTTCTCCCTCTCTGCATTCTGTTGCTATAGTGATGAAAGTGCCCTGTGTGTGTCAGACTTATCTATCTTTATGAGACACCCAGTCAGTTTTAATGGAAAAAGCAGTCCGAACGACTGCTTCCCGTTCGGGTTCCGTAAGTCCGATCTAAAAACCGTTTGAAGCATATGAGAGGGCTATTTCTCATCTCATCTATTACCGCGATTCATATCTGTAGCTCAATCACAGTAATTGCAGTGATGAGAGAAAAATGGTGTGCGCTGAGCTCAGAGATTTTTCAGAAATGTATGTAAAACACTGGGGAGGAACGTCAGTTATCCTGTCCCAAAACTTTGCTCTGAAGCACCTGGACAGAAAACCGTAAGCCCTAGGGAAATTTTGAAAACATTTTACCAGAGCAGGCATTCGTATCAATGTCATGACCGACTTTCATACCAATAGAGCAATTTTTGCACCCATGAGAGCAATTTCAAAATTATTTTGGGGTCAAAATTCCACTCTTTTTCTCACTCTAAAAAGCGGCAGTTGGTTTCAGTTACACTCTAAGGTTTCGGCAGTTGGAAATTTCGCTCGTTTTTCGCTTTTTACGTCGCCGTCGTAACTCCGATCCCCAATAAAAGTAATAGCTCCAATGCCGGGATCGAGACACACGTTTTGATACCACTTTTGTGGGTGGGCACGCAGCGGTACGAGCCGCATTAACGGTAATGGAAGAAGTTGTTATAATAATAATAATATCCAGGCGTTCTATTGGGTGTAGAACAATAGGTGCCTGCCATGCAATGCATGGAGGCAGTGACTGACCTGCTTCGCAGGTCAGTCACTGCTCTCCTTATGCATTGCTAATGGCATGCCCCAATTAAACTGTATATAATGCTGAATAAATTTGTCTAAGTGAGGGAGCAGATTCAGTAAAATAATACGGAGGTCCAGATTGGTTTTCTTGGCTCGTTTATGGAACCGACTCTGGCTTCTGCCCATTTTAGCTCCACAGTTTCTCAGATAAGTAAATCTGGGCAGAACATCAATGTTTGGTTTTTCACTTTGGATTTGAAGAACTCAGCAAATTTTAGGAAAAAGAGTCATCAGGAGGTGCTGATCAACCAATCAGAAGAAGGCATGGATAACACTACAGATGTATTACATGACATACATTAATGCCATTGTTTTTCCCAACCACATTATTGACTAGAGACCAAAAACGTCAACGCTATCATGCAGCTTCCTGCCTGAAGCTGCATTATTCTTTGGCTTTTAACTCCAGTGAGATTTAGTTTTACCTAGTTTTGTTTATTTGTTTATTTTAGAAAAAAAAAGAAAAAAAAGAAAAGAAAAGAAAAGAGAAGAAAAGAAGAGAAAAGAAAAGAAAAGAGAAGAGAAGAAAAGAAAGGAAAAGAAAAGGAAAGAATAGAAAATACTTTACTGAGCCCCTGGGGAGGGCAGAGGGGGGATTGTGTTTGTCCCAGCACACAATAAAAATTAAAATAAGTAAGTGAATAAAAAATAAAATAATAATAATATTAATAATAAAAATGTACAAGAATATTTTTATTCTTGTACATTTTTATGTACAAGAATAAAAATGTACAATTTACAAAATGTAAATTTACAAAATTTACATTTTGTAAATTTGCATTATGTTTGTATATTTGTAACTTGAAGATTTGTCCAGCACTTTGTTTCAGCTGAGTATGTGTTAAATACTTTATAAACAGATGTTCAAAGCCCAACACATTAACTAATGCTTATTAATAATAAACTAATGGTTATTAGTTAATTAATAATAACTTAATTGCAGACACTGACAGTCATTCAGGAAAACTTATTTTCTGAGTACATTTGTGTAAAAGATCATAAAAGCAGATTCAGACCTGCGTGGGATAATAAGGTGAAGACTTGTTAAAGGTAATGTGAGGAAACCTGTTAAAATGAGGTTAAAGGTCACATCTGTACATTCTGTGAACTATCCAGAAGTCATTTTCTTCATAGTTTAATACAATTCCCATTTCTGAAAACATTTAACTCCTCAATGTATGTCGCCCTTTCTGCGAATTCAAGTTGAAATGTTGAAATAATTAAACGCCAGTGTAGACACAATAAATACAAGAGAGGAAGCATTCTCTCTGCCTCATGGAATCCATGAATAAATTATTAACTCAGAGGCAAATCCTGACTCCCCGGTGGGTTCCAGTCCATCAGTTTTGTTAAATGACTGCAGCTTCTCCACTTCCAACATCTCAGAGAGATTCCTCTCTGCTGTATGTTCTGTTTGATCAAGATCAAGTTCTCCCAGTCTCTGCTCTTTAAAGCACCTGAGGGAGCGACCATGTGCAAAGCATCTGTCAGTTTTTCTACGTTAGCAGCTAATTGGTTTGGTTAATCAGCCTTGAAATGGGGCTTCTGAATCAATAAGGCAAGGCCAGAGTTCACACCCGATCTCCTCGAAGACCAGCTGGATGAGAACGCCACCCAAAATAAAGCGCTCTCACCCCTCTGTGTTCAGTTTATGAGGATGTTTGTCTTTCCTTTCTGGAAGATTTTTCTGCTCTGCAGCTGCAGACACTCCACAGCAAGAAGAGGAACTGACGCTCACAGCATCCTGTTGACCCCTCGCATATCATAACCGCCTAACGTGCACCTCCTTTATGTTTGTCCTTATCACAGTCATGTAATCACAACCAATCCAGTCCTATCACCTCCCATCTTCCTCCTCCTCCTCCTCCTCCCTCCCTGCCTCTATGCTGCCTCACTTCTTCCCTGAGCAGCAGCAGCAGCAGCAGCGGCGGCGGCAGCAGCAGCAGCAGCAGCACGTTGAACTGGATAACGTCTCCTGCAGCCGGCAGCACAGTCTCATTTCTCCACACACCAGCTCTGAGTGAATCCTCAGCAGGGGTGTTTGAGATATTAGCGCGCTGTGGGGGGAAACGGCTCAGGAACCTCTTCCAACCAACCTACAAAGGTAAGACTCTCGCTCCAAAATACCTGTCGGCTCCCAAAGTGAGAGAGGTTAAAGTTGCTGCCTTCAGGGATCACACTCATGTCAGAATCGCTGCAGTCCAAAAAGAGATAAAAAAAAAAAAAAAAAACTTTCATTGGATTTCTATATTTAGCTGTTCTCACATCTTTTCTTTTTCGTGTCAAAGTGTAAGACAGAGATGTCAGGGCTTCGTGTTTAGAAGCAGCTTGTAGTCGGTGAATAAGAAGGAGTTTGTAGATTGCTGGAACAGCCTGACCTGAGTTAATCCTGTGTTTTGTTTGCTTTATGGGGAAACGGTACCAGCCACTGATCCCTGTGTGAAATGTTTAGCGCAGATTAATCTAACTCACAGGGAAATGATCTCATTTCTGACCCTGTTGATTCCAAACCTGTTAGATTTGCACCCCAACACCTTGTTGCTTGGACATGTACTGGACATTTATGCTCTTTTTATGCAAGAAAAAAACAACAACACAGAATTACTTGAGAACATCTGAGCGCTTTAACTCCTGAAAATGCACATTTATACTTAATCTATTTTGTTTTTGAAAACACTTCCTGCATGTGAAAAATGTTGTTCTGAAGGATGGCATGAGTGCAATGAAATGTGGTTTGTTTAACCATATTTTATTTAATCTTTCAACCTTATTGCATTTAAAAGTTAAGAAGCATCTTAAACAATCAACTGAGCATCTGAAGTCCTCTTTACTCTCTAGTATCAGTTGCGTTTTTTTGCATTTTAACATTTTGTTCCACCCTCTCCTGTCGCTCCTGAGTAGGATACTCCCAACAAATCTTTTATCTAGTGAAACAAAGGTGGACAGAATGAAAATGTCAGCTCTTTTGTGGCTAATACTATCGCGCTTCCGCTCCAACCCCCCACCCCCCCCCCCGACAGACTCAGAAACACAAAAACATTGATGATATGACGATCCTGACGGCGTTTGGTGGATTATCCTCACCGTCTGTCCCTACAGCTCAGCTTAAATGGGCTTAGTCATCTGAGCTGAGCATACATTGTATGTCGTTGTGATAATTTTACATAGTCTAGAAATTTCTGCGCTGAAAAACAGAAGAAGTAGCAAATCAGGCTCATCGTCAGAAAGTGGAGAGTCCAGAGTTAATGGATCATTTTCTGTATTTAATTAATTCGGCTCAAGCATTAGATTTTAATGATATTTTTAGATTGTGAATTCAGTTGTCTGACAACTAACTCTTAAAGCATTTTAAACTTATTCTTAGGATTTTGCAATGAAAAATGTTTGGATTGTTTTCACAGTTTTGGGCACATTGTGTTTTACAATATTCACACCCCTTCGACTTTTCAGCATTTTGTTACTTTACAGCAGAAATCTTCTAAACTAGGTGGTTCATAATTGAGAAGTTAATGATGAAGCACTCACTGATTTTAAATTTAAAAAACAAAGTCTGGTGGGGTTTTTTATCCTGTGTTTTGATTCCATCTTCATTTGTTCTGATGCCTCTACCAGCTTTCTGCATGCTGAGCCTGAAGTTTTTGATTAATCTTCCTCACAGCTTACAGTAGCTCAGTCAGGAGTCAGTTTATGCCATTGATCTCAATTGAATCCAGGTCTAGACTTTGACTGGGCCATTCTAAGACTTTAGGGTTGTTGTGAACTTCTCTCCTTTTTCAGCCTCCAGTAGGTTTTCTTCTAGCATTTACCTCCGTCTTTCTCCCCACAACTTCCAAGTAATTTCACTGTCCCTGCTGAAGTAAAGCCTCCACACAGCATGACACAGCCACCACCATGTTTCACAGTGGGGGCTGTGTTCTCAGATTGCCGTGCAATGTTTGCTGACCCGTAGTAAACTGCAAACAAGACGTCTTGTGGCTTTCCTCCAGACTCTTTTCAATTCTCCACATTTGTGGAGTGCAAGACTGCAACCAGAAGAGGAATGTTTAGAAATGTTTCTGCAGTTGTCATGAGCCTTTTGCCTTCTTCTCCAATTAATGTTGAACATCCAAGTAATGTTTGAAGTTGTGCCATCCTGTTACTGATTAAGTGACTTTGAAGGTCAGTTGGTTTTAGAGTTAAGGGATTTCATATTTTTCGTCATAAAATGTTTAGGAAACCAAATATAATAAAGTCTAGCACATTTTGTGAGTTTAAAGTTCACAAAAGTACAAGTTTGTGGATATAATTTGGCTGTAATTTTCAGAAAAGTTTGAGTTTGCTTAGTTTGGATTCACATATCGTAGCAGCTGAAATATAACAGTAAAAGTTATCGTTCTATTCTTTTTTTGAAGGCTTATTACTGTTTGTGTTTTGGATGCTGAATTTACAGGATGAACAGATTAACGTTGTTTATACCAGTAACAGCACTGAGCTGTTTGGAGTCTCTTTTTTTATGGGTGTTTTGTGAGTTTTAATCTCTTATTGGCAAAGTTTGGAGATGTCTGACCTCTGTTTTAGTCGGATTATGGAGTGCTATAACTAGCTTTGACTTTCTGAATGTCATATTTTAATTTATTGGCTTATATAGACAAATCAATCAAGTTGGGATGATGTGTCAGAAGCGTCCTGAGCGTGTTCATTAATGTAAATAAATAATCGCAACAAACACTGCAAACACCAGATTACTCAAGTTTACGTTGTTTTCCTGTCTTTAATGTGACGCAGCAGGATTGTGACTGACCCAGTCTGAGGATGGCAGCGGATCCTCGACAGGCTCCATGCCGCCGTGTAATGCCATTTCTGTGCCCATGAGTATTCATCAGCAGGGACTAATGGGGCGCAGCAGTGTGAACCTCTGATTTACCGCCTGGCCACTGGCAGACCTAATGATAGGGCAACGCTGCTGGTTATGGAGGAAACAGGTGCTGCTGAGTGAATAGATAAAGAGAAACACTCAGCGACTGGTGATTGTTGTTTTGTCCTCTGCACAAGCGCTCATTTGCAATATTGTGCTCACACAAATGTAATTATTATGCACAGAAATTAGCTTGCTTGAAGCAGAGTTACAGTTTTATCTGTTTATGCCTCTGCTTGAGGGCCAAAATGGGGCCAAGTACTTTATAAATGGTCAGAAAAAGTAAGCTCACATTTCCTTTGTGCCAAGGTGTTTCCAGCATGAATGCGGAGGACAATCAGCCGGCTCTCTCAGAAACAAAAGCACATGCTGAGCGACAAACCAGAAGTTTCTAAATCAGCTGCTGCCCATGTATTAATTACTAAGGAAGACTAAAGGTTTCAAAAAGTTCACCCAGGAGCTCTGAAGTCATCCCACATCCCAACTTCAGCCTCATTATTGAGAGGTTGATGGATATGAGCCAAACACAGGCCAGGCTGTTCATCTTTTTGAGAGGAAATGCAAATAAATGGTAAAAAATCTCTATAGACACAAATGACAGGATGTTTTTTATGATCTTGATGCTCATTTCACTTCTTGATGCAGCATCCATATTGTGATCTTTTATCTTATGGTTGCTTTGAGCCAGAGGTTTGTTCGTTTGATCCCCACTAGCCAGTACCGTAACAATGCCTGCTCTTCCTGGGATCCACGCCATAAAAAAAGCATTTATTACAAAAACAGTTACACACACTTAGCATAATAAGTGCGTGTACGTGTGGAGATTCAGTTTCATAATCATGTCTATTCGCCTTTGAGTTGTTGTGTCACAAACCGGATTTAATGCAACTTATGTCACTTTTTCTTTTAAATAGTTTTATTACATAAATCTTCAGCTACTCCTACTAGCTAGGATTCGATACAGCGTGTTTTGATTCCCTCTGACGCTTTTACAAAGTTTATTTGACAGAAACGAGGAGATCTGAAACTTTTACAGCCTCCACTCATTGTGCATTCAGCAGCGACGATCGAGGCAGAAATAATCTGGATCTCTCTAGAAAAGAGCATCAGTCTGTGTTTGTGCAACAGGATGAACTCTTGAAGTTGTTGTAGGTGTTCAGTTGTGTGCAGCTGAAGCTCACTCGCTCCAGGTCAGCTGGCACTGTTTACCGATGGATCACTGCCTACACACGCAAACACTCACACACACACATGCAAACACACGCGTAGCGGTAGCTCTGTGCCTGGATCATCCCACACTTTCACGGTGTCTCTCCCGCCAGAGCCGGCAGTTTGGAGGAATATGGGCAAATC
The DNA here is from genome assembly GCF_051168715.1 of Poecilia mexicana. NCBI lineage: Eukaryota > Metazoa > Chordata > Actinopteri > Cyprinodontiformes > Poeciliidae > Poecilia > Poecilia mexicana. The sequence goes on from NW_028263374.1 coordinate 19,372,359, forward strand.
GGAAAGCCAAATGGATATCATGGAGAAATCAAGTAAAGCTGTGAAGCGCCGCTGGACTGTTGCAGAGATCAGTCTGTCGGTTCTGCTGCTGCTGGTGAGCTGTGCCTTGGCAGGGCTGGTCGTCCTCTACACATCAGCTGTGAAAGGTAAAAGCTCTGTCACGATCACGCTGCAAACGTCCAGATGAGGAAGTAATAATCAAGCAGTTTACGTCTTGTTTTCATGAAAAGGGTAGTATAATCACAGAGCGGATTGAAGCTAGTACCAGAGAACAATAATAATAATTATCCTGGCATCAGTAGATGTTTGATATACAAATGTTGCCTTTAACTGATGAAAATCTGAACAATTCAATGCTGAGAATAATGTTGCTTTTATCCCTCATCAGAGCAATCAAACAGGCCGAGTGTTTCCAGGAGTTCAACAGGTGAAGGTGAGTCTGATGCTGGAAAATAAACCTAGAACAGAGACATGTTTTCATATTCTCTGAAAGCAGGCACATACAAAGCTGGACACTAGGTGGTGCTAGAGCACCTGCACTTTTTCTCTCTGAAGAAAAAAAAATGCCCTTTTGAAATTTAAGAAAACATTTTTACAGTGTATTGTGTGGCAGAAGTTAGTATTTCTGGATTTAAAAACCGATGTTACCAGTGCCCCACATTTTTGTAATTCTGCCTGATCAATCAATCAATTTGTAATAATTTTGCCAATTTATTAATGATAAGGATTTTGTAAAATGCACTTAAAATGCCTCCTGGTTTTGAGTTGATTTATTTTCTTTCATGTCCCTGAACCTTTTTGTAGGTGTTTTTTTAAAAATAGGTGTCTAACAACTCTGGAATAAACTAAGAGATCACTTAAAATTATCAATTTCTCTGGTTTTATTTTTTGGTATATGTTTGAGTAAAATGAACTTTGTTCTTTTATTCTATGAACTACTGACAACATGTCTCTGAAATTACAAGCAACAAAACTTTGTATTTATTTGCAGAAAATGAGAAATGGTCAAAATAATGAACGAGATGCAGAGCTTTCAAACCTCAAATAATGCAAAGAAAACAAGTTGATACTCATTTAGAAACAACAATGTTTTAATTCAGGAAGGGTTCAGATATTAATATTTGGTGGAAAAACCAGGAGGTTTTTTAATGGGGTTCAATGCAGTGTGCTCTTCATTTCTCTAGAGCTGTATATATGTGTGTGTATAGGTATTCTGTTTCAAATTTATCAAATTGTTGTCATCGGTTTTATTTAGACAATCTGTTTTTTTTAAATGAAAGATCACTTGAAATATTTTCTTGTGCATATGTGCAAACTGTCAGTGAGATTAAGACAGGGTGCCTTTTTGCACTTGAGCCCCTGTCCCTCAAAATGTCTGTGCACGCCGCTGCCTGGGAGAGCTTTCGTGGCTGCAGAGCTTGTCTTCCAAGCGTCAGCTGTTACACAACAGCATCTTCTCTGTCTCAGCTGGGGTGTAACAAAGAGTCCGCTCCGCTCTTTCATAATTGCTGACACTGTTTGTTTCCCAGGCCAGATGTTTTGCTCCAACCTGAACAATGTGTGCACGACTCCAGACTGTGTCACTGCAGGTGAGATGAGTGCCCTCTTCACCCTGACCACTATTTTATTTTGAAAATAAAGTAATCTCTCATCCCCTGTGAAAACCACATGCAGAGACACGTGTGAATCCTTACTTCTGTCTCTTTTTTTGCCACTCTCGCTTTTCTCTCTGTGCAGCTGCTCGGCTCTTGCAGAACATCGATGACTCTGTGAAGCCTTGTGATAATTTCTACCAGTACGCCTGTGGGGGTTGGCTGGAACGGCATGTCATACCGGAGACGAGTTCCCGCCACAGCGTCTTTGACATTCTGAGGGACAAGCTGGAGATTGTCCTCAAAGGTCAGCGGGGCTTAACCTTTGGTGCCGAGTGGGCCGCAGCATTTGGAGAGCTTCGATAACACAGGAAGTGTTTGTTTTGTTGTTGCAGGTGTTCTTGAGACAGAGAGTGAGCAGGACAGAGACGCCATCAAGAAAGCTAAAATCCTTTACAGCTCCTGCATGAATGAGAGTAAGATTTTCTTTAAATGCAGTTAAGAGGAAACTTTGGTGCTATTTAGGTCAGCAACATTCAGCTTTGATTGGAGAATTATAATTCAAAAAGTTCTTATTCGAAGAAACTATTTACATTTACTCAATTACATTTACTTTACTTTTTATGTGAAAAAAGGCTTTTAGAAGTTTGCTGTTCTTGAGTAATTTTATTATGCAGTATTTCTATTTTTACTTGAGTAAAATGTCAGGTTTCTCTTCCCACTGAATGAAGAACAAACATGTTTTAACAAATAAAAATCACCAGACACAGACACACACCTGCTGTTTTTGTTAAAGTTTTTTATTTAAAGAAACTGATTTGAAAATCATTTTGCCTGATTTTGCTATTTTTTTGTTATTTATATAAATTGTTGTCATTTTCTTTCTTAAAATAATTTTTTTGGTCCGTCTGATGATGTCATTTTTAAATGTCAAATGATTAGTAATTTTGATCAGTTACTCAGTACTTGAGTATACTTTTTTACTCTCAATAACTTTTACTTGAGTGAAAATATGTCAAAGTGCTCATTTTTGTTGTAAAGCTTTTGCTCGTCTACATATTTCTTCTGCTTTTGCTTTTTCGTCACACTTAAGTGTTTCAGGTCATCAAACACATTTTATTGTCAAGTAAAGATAGCCTGAGTGAACACAAGATGTGGTTTTAAAAGGACATCAATCTGTCCAACCTAACTGGGCCAAATATTCCTTAAAACTGACAACTGGTTCTTCCATCCAGTGGTAACAAGCGTTTGAAATGGCTGGGAATGAGACTTTACATCACTGTGACCAACTTTTCTTTGCAGAATTGTTTAAACTGCAAAGACCCATCCAATACCGATGGTTTTTGGAGCATTTTAGTAACCTGTTTAAGGTTCCTCCAGAGAAAATAATGGGATGCAAGACCACACTTTGGCGTTATATCTATGTCAGCAACATGAGCTCAAAAGACTGTTTTCTTATGTGCACATACAATTTGTGATGTCCTTCTCTGACCTGTGTCTGTGTTACGTAAGAGAACCACACCACCAGCCAATCACAGATTGTTTTACGTTTAATCAAATACAACATTTCTAAATTTCTTGAGCTACTATGAGACAAATATCTCATGAGTTTAGAGTCAAATTGACGGCCAGACGTTCTCATTCAAGATTTTCCGTTTGAGAGCAGATTTCACTGAACTATCAGTGACTCTGTTTGAAACCATGAAACAGCAAAACCAGAAGAAATCTGAAAAGAGCAGGGGCATTTTTGCATTGATTTTAGCGGACTTTGTATCGGCAAATGGCTATTTTTACATAACTCCAATCATGTGCAGTAAACGCCCTGATTGGCTCATCCCTACTTCAAGTAAAACAAAAGGTAAACACTGAACTCTGCCTGTCATTAGTGGATGGGTCTGGTGCTGCTGACGGGATCAAACTGGCGCCTGCACATAATGACGTTTCTCAGAATGAAATGTTTCTCTTGAGGTTTTTTTTTCCAGCGGTTCCTGTCAGCTCTTAAACATTTGCCTCTGTCCTGTGCAGGCCTCATAGAGCAGCGGGACTCACAGCCCCTCCTGAAGCTCATCGACAGCATCGGAGACTGGCCTGTGGCGTCAGAGGACTGGAACACCACAACAGGTAGAAATGTGTCTCCTACTACCAGCTGGCAGCACATCCACACATCATCCCTCCTCAAACACTCGCATTCAGTCAGAGCTCAGCTTGCTATATTTGCGCCCAGCGGTCTGCTGAGTACATGCTTTGTTGGTGGGGTCAAGAGGCCCGTCGAGGATGTTTTTTTGCGACGAGCAGTCAGGTGTGGGTTTCTGGAGGGTGGTTCGTGGGCAGAGGAGCAAGTCCTCAATCAGGACTCTGAAGCAGGCTTTAAATAGGCTGTGCTGCTCATCCTTGTGCTCCAGGCTCTTGCCACTTTAATTAAATGTAATCATGGATGGTGGCTCAAACAGAATTAGGCATGCATAGCTGCATCTGCGCACAAGGATTTACTCAGAAAAGCCCCGTTAATTTGCAGCGGAGGCAGCTAGGTTTCTGCCGCCTTAATGTGATCATTTCCTCACAGCTGCCCACGTGGTTTGAAAGTTTTTGTTCTGGTTTTTACCTCAGGGGAAGCCTGGAGCCTCGAGGACACGCTGGCAATGCTCACGGCTCGTTTCCACAAGAAGGTGGTGCTGGACCTGTACGTGTGGACGGACGACCGGGACTCTCAGCGCCACATCATTTATGTAAGACAGCAGTTTGCTACAGCATTAACAACTAAAAACAACTAATAAGGCTGGGCTTTTTTCCTCGTTTAATGGAATCGATCCAATGTAAACCAAAAGGAACAACAAAACACTTTATGAGAAGATTTTGTTTTATTTAACCATATATTCTCAGGATTTAAGTAAAATATGCAAAAATGATGTAACAAAATCTCAAAATTCTTTCTGTTCTCTAAATTTAGTTTATATTATAGATATTTGTTTATAAAAAAAAAATCTTAAATAATAGGTTGGACAAGTGAAAAGACTTAGTTTAGAAAAACCGAACTGTGTCACAGTTTAAAAAGTGAATATATATAGAGAGAAAGGTGTCAAAAGGCAGTGGATCAACACAGACTACACAATCACATGTTTTGTAGTATTTGCAGTAAAATAGCAGCATGAGAAAAATCCAGACAAAATGAAAGAAGAAGAAAAGATGGAGGGTTTAAATACATTTGAATGAAATAGTAAACAACTGGAACTGTGGCTTTTTTCTAGAAAACCACAGCTGGCTCACAGGATATGGAGTTACTGAGTTTCATCATTGCTGTTGATAAAGCAAATTAACACTTTTATTTATTCTGGATAATTGTTTGGCTTCTGGTGGATCCAAGGAATGTTTCCAAAACCAAAAACATGTTTGGTACTATTTTAATGCATTAAATTTGCTCTTCACGTGGAAGGTTTATACATTAAAAATTAAAGACTTCCATCTCCTTTCCTTTAGCAACAGCTTTAAAATGTGAACTGTGAAAACTGAAAAAAGAAAAAAATCCTGATAGCTCCTAGTCCTGTTCTTTAATAGATGTTATTTGTTCTTGTTTTTCTTTAGATCGATCAGCCAGGACTTGGGATGCCGTCTAGAGACTACTATTTTAATGACGGGAACTACAAAAAGGTGACATTTTGCTGAAATCTTCCAAAAACACTTGAAATGCACAAAAGTTTGGGGTTTTTGTGAAGAACATGCAGTGAAGTGTGAAAACAAACCAATAACTTCTAGGTTTGTGTCACAGGTTCGAGAGGCCTACCTACATTTCATGGTGTCTATTGCAAAAATAACCCGGGAGGACAAAAACTTGACTCAGGATGACGAGAGAGTCTGGGATGAAATGATGCAGGTCCTGAAGCTGGAGACGGACATCGCTAACGTGAGTGAAGATGTGGACTCACGAAAGTAACATGGAGAAGAAGAAAACTAACATCCAGTCTCTGAAAAAGGAAACTTCCAACTTTTATTTTGTTTGGAGAGAGTTTTTCAGGCTGTGGTGCATGTGACACTACCTCAGCATGCTTTAGTGAAAATTTTCCAGATACAACCGTGAACAATGTTAATCTGATGTAACGTTAAGCCAGAAAGCAGTCCAACCACATTATGAGACTCCAAATGGAAAAACCGAAAGCAGAGGACAATATTTTAAAAAGCTGAATGGAAGCTGAAGACTGCATTGGACTGTAAGACTAAAGAAATGTTTGTAAAGCTACTTTAATCTTCTGTTCAGTTGAAATTTGAAGTAGCGTAGGAGCTGATCCAGTGCTGTTCATTATGCTTTTCTCAGTTCAGGTCCACCATGTTTAAAATTGCAATCTTGAAACATCCTGTTCTAGTTAGATGTGATTCTTTTTCGAAATAAGAAAGTTCAACAAACTAAAGTAAGGTGAAAATGAATCAAAATGTAAACACAAAGAGACTTTTTACAGTTTTCCTTCCGTTTCTGGACAGGCAACATCACCAGCAGAGGAACGCCAGGATGTCACGGTTCTGTACAACAAAATGACGCTTGCAGAGCTGCAGAGCACGTACAGCTTTAACGTGAGTCACATTTCTCTTTGATGTGCTGCTTGGTGCGTCTGTCTGCTGTCTGTCCATTCATCAATCTAAACCAGACATTTTTCATGCACTATGAAAAAGACACACATTTTTTAAGTTTTAGGTCACTGAGGAAAGTAGTTTCTATTGGCAGAGTAGAGGTGTAGTAGTTTGCAGTCAGGTGTTTGCAGACATTGAAAATACTATCTTTAAATCATTTTGAAAAATCAAAATGTATTTCAAGGTAATTTCTCCAAACACTGCTGTTACATTATGGGGAAATCATCCATAAAATCAGGGAAAGTAGTTTGTACCTCCAAGAGACCGGGCCATCCTTTGAACCAAAGCAAAACATGTCCTGTACTGACATGAAGGAAGAAGCCATTATTCCAAAAGCAACATAAAAAGCCAGCTTAGAGCTTGAAAATGTCCTCAGAGACAAATACCTGAAGAGTTAGAGACATGCTCTGTAAGCTGGTGAAACTAAAGCTGAAGTCTTGGGCCACAATGACTCACGTTATGTTTTGTTGAAAAAGGGGGAAAGATGCATGCCTGAGAACACGATCCCAACTAGGAAGTACGGCGGTGGCAGCATCATGTTTGGGGGTGTTTTCCAACAGGAAGAACTGGTGTACCCCTCAAGTACATGGCATTACGCATCAGCGCAGTTTAAAACACTAAATATCACCTTTACTAAACTCTACACAAGTGTATGTTCACATCTGACATTAAAGAAAGTAAAAAAACAAGAAAGAGACAAATTTAGTAATCCTTGGTGAAGTCCAACAAAACTATTAATCTTCATGCAGTTTAATACCTCATATAATTTCATCCAGCCTCCATAAATGTTTAGCACCCACTGCCTAAAAAATTTATGGAGTAATTTAGGCAGTGGGCGCTTTTGTAGTTCTTTTGTTGTCTGACTGATGAAGAGGAATAAAATCTTGGGTGAATTCTCGTTTCATGCACAGTGAAGAATCACCACGGAAAATGCCAAATGTTCTTATTTTCTCTCTACTTCTAAAATTTATTCACACTTTATCCAGGAAGTTCTTGACTGGAATATTAACTGGTGTTTATCTGTGAGAGTAGAAAATGTTTCACTGTAAGGCTAACACTAGAGAAATATAGAATCATTTATTTGTTGAATAAGAGTAAAAATATTGTAAACAGGTGATTTTTTTTTTCTTTTCAGGGTTTTAACTGGACACGGTTCATAAAAGGTGTTCTGTCGACTGTTTCCATTGATATCCAGCTGGATGAAGAGGTTGTGGTGTACAGCTCTCCCTACCTGGAAAAGATGAACGACGTCCTCTCCAGATACAGCATCCAGTTAGTCCACAGAAAAACCTGGAAGGGGAAATAATCAAGAAACGTTGCGTCAAAGCAACCACAGTTAAACCTTTTGTTCATGTTGCAGGACTATGCAGAACTACCTCACATGGCAGCTCATCACAGACAGAGTTAACAGCTTGAGCCGCCGCTTCAAAGACGCCAGGGCCCGCTACAGAAAGGTCCGAACAGCCGACCGTCGCTCTGCCAGGTGACCCGAGCCTGCTCCAGTGTGAGCTAACTGTGTGCACGTTTGATCAGGCTTTATACGGGACCACTGTGGAGGATGCTTCCTGGAGAGAATGCGTCCGGTATGTCCAGAGCAGCATGGAGAACGCGGTCGGCGCGCTCTACGTGCGCGAAACGTTTGCAGGAGAAAGTAAGCGAATGGTGAGTCTGTCAGGCTTCCGTCTGCATCAGTTTGTGTCAGTGCTAAAGCCCTGAAATAAACACAAAAGGTAAAAAAATAAAATAAAAAATAAGCCTGCAATCATTCAGTCGGCTTGATTTGCAATGCAGTGATTGTAGGAGTGCGACATATCCAATCTGAATGAAGTACATTTCAATAACGTTGCCATCTGTGGAACAAAATGTGGCAACGACAAAGATAGCAAAACCATAGGAAGATGCTGTCTAATCTTTGATAAGCAGGAGCTTTTTAAGTTTCTGTTAAGCAACCATGCACACACAAAACCACATCTAACGGCAGCTGGAGGACAGAGAACTAACATGTATGTCTTAGCTGACGGCAGCATAACTGCAAAGATGAGATGAGCTCAGGATAACCAAACTCCTGAGACATGAGAGAGGCAGAGAGTTTAACTTGCTGTAAACCGTCTGCTCTTCAGGAACACGTGAATGAGTTTCAAATGAGTTGTTTCATTGCAGAAGAGTTAATCATGTCAAATAATGACTAAAAACACTCGTCTTTATGAGGTATTTGACTTGTTTTAAGGGTTCCTTAAAGCTCAATGTTTTGACTCTACACTTTTTTGGAACAAAACACAAACCCTGCACAACATTTTTCCTTTGTATCATTTTATAAAAAGTTAAAATTAAAGGTAAAAATGTACTAAAGACAATTCATCGCAACCAGATTCGCACATTTATCAACACAACTGTAATAAGACTTTGTGTGAGAAAGGATGCTTGGAGCTGCATTCATAGTCTGACCACTCCCTCCTGTTTGCACATGATGTAGTCCTCAGCTTTACAAACAGCCTTTTTAATTGTCTCATTATCTGTGTCCTAAATCATGAAGGAGGGCACCAAAGTAATTACCAGTTAAGTATTTGGTGAAATTGGGTTTCTTCTTTTTAGTATTTATTGATGCTGCGATCATTACTTTGGGTGCAGTCCGATTTTTATGAGCAAGTGATGAATCGAGGCCATTTTTATGTCCACTCCTTACAAACAATGAGCTCAGATCCACAAAAAAATAAATGCATAGATGCTGAGATGTGAAAAGGGCAGGTCTTCAATCCTGTTAATGGACTGGGTGTATAATGGGTTTACTTTGGACTTTAAGATTCAGTAAATGTACAAAATCGAGGATTTAAATGCTTGCACTTCATCTGCATCCCCTCCAGTTTATTTAAAAGTGTTGAATTAATTTCTGTTTAATTCATCCGACTGACTTGATTTGTTTCCCTTCTTCTGGTTTTATGGAGTATCTGTGGTTTGTGAGTATCTAACCTGCAGCAGCCAGACTGTTCAACATTTATGGGCAGATTTTCCTCCAAAACAAATCAAACTTCACACAAATGTAATTTCTTGTTATTTTTTTTAAAATATTTTCTGAACTGAACAGTATTTGTTTAAATACTCCACCTGCTGCCAACATGTGAGAATGTTTGGAAGACGAATGTGCCTGTCTCTCTGATTAATGTGGCTCTTGAGTTTTTATTGTTTTCACACTGGTGAATGCTTTTATAATGTTGAAATTTACATGTAAAGTGCATTATAAATGAAATTGTATTTTAATTGTATCATCTCGTGGACATCTCCTTGCTTTCTCTGGAAAGTCCCACTGTCTTTATCACTTGTTTTAGTAATAAAGTAAGAAACAAATAAAGATGAAAATATTCCGTGAAAAGTTTTGAGTTTTGCTCCTCTTGCACTTGATAATTCTCCCTGATTATTCAGCCCGACTCACAGGTTATCTATTAAATCCCACTGATAAACCAATAAATAAATGAATGAAAACATAATAGAGTTTTAAATATGTCAAAATCAAGTGTTTGCTGGACAAGTGTGGCGTTAAAACTGTTTTCATCAAACCAAGGCATGAACCATTTATACTAAGCCGATTATGGAAACACTAATCTATTCTTCTAAATGAATTTAGTATTCCTATGTGCAGCGATGAATGTAAACTGTTTTATATTTTTATGTCTTGTTTTCACAGGTCAGTGACCTCATCAGTAAGATCCAGACGGCTTATGTAGAAACCCTGGAGGAGCTGAGCTGGATGGACGCACCATCCAAAGAAAAAGCAAGAGAAAAGGTACGAAATGAGGAGAAAGCTTAAAAATGTTAAAAATGCTTCAGAAAATCACCCAAGCTGCTTTGACTCTGTGCAGGCAATGGCTATAAAGGAGCATATTGGCTATCCAGACCATATTCTGCAGGAAAGCAACCAGAAGTTAGACGAGGAGTACGCTCATGTAAGTAGAAACCGAGGCTGGTTTCCAGCCTATTCTGTCTGAAATATTGACTTATCCCTGATTTCTTTTTGTAGCTAAACTACAGCGAGGAACACTACTTCGAGAACATCCTGGAGAACCTTAAATCTGAAGCACAGAAGAGTCTGAAGAAGCTTAGAGAGCCGGTGGATCCTGATCTGTAAGTGGCAGATTCCTCCAAAAACCCCAAAATGACAGCTTGATGTTCACTGGGATGCTTTAATGCTTTTAGCTGGAGAACATCCTAAGCATGCAGACAATGCAAACCTTGGCCTCTCTGCTGCATGTATAATAAAAAAGGACGCACTTAGCTGAAAGAATATGCTGCTGATGCTTTTATAGTCAGTGTCTCTGAGCTGAGCATTAAAAGGAGTCGTTTTGGTCAGCTTCCTTTAATGGTTCCACAGAATAATATCTTTATTTTCCTCTTCACATCTCTCCTCAGGTGGATCATCGGTGCTGCTGTGGTGAATGCATTTTACTCACCAAACAGAAACCAGATAGGTGAGAGGTTCACTGCGATAACAGGGGCCGCGTCAATGGCTTCCACTGCGCTTTGAGACAACATTCATACATCGTGAACTTTTCCACATTTTGCAGCATTTCACCTGCAAAGTTTGAAGTATTTTTGGGGAATTTTATGTGACAAACCGACACAAAGTGATGTGGGACTGTGAAGAGGGAAGAAAAACATGGAGGGTTTCAGTTTCACAAGTGTGCTTTTGCATTCATACCCCTCTGCTGCCCCTAAATAAAACCCAGAGCACCAAACTTCCCTCATCCATTATGGATACTGTTCTAGGAGCACCTCCAAAGTTTGTTGGCGAATAAAAAGCAACAGAGCAAGAAACACGGCAGACAGGACAACATTTGTTGGGCATTTTAAAGCAGGGTTAAGTTATAAAACAATATTATCAAAAAGTTTGAGCATCTCACAGAGCTCTGAACACTGAGCATCATCATGCGCACACCATCTGTTTGGCTGTGAGGATGTGATTCCTCAGCCATCCTAAAGACACCTGCAGCTTTATTTCCATGCAGTTCTGAAAAGGCTGCACCATAAAAACACTTGAAGATATTGTTTGCAACAAAACCAAAAGTGGAAAAGCTTACGAGGTTTTCAAACCCCTCAGTCAGTTTTCACTGCAGCATTCAATTCATCCTCTTCTTTTTTCTGTGTCCAGTGTTTCCAGCAGGAATCCTGCAGCCACCTTTCTTTAGTAAACATCAGCATCAAGCTCTTAACTTTGGGGGAATAGGAATGGTTATCGGACATGAAATCACTCATGGATTTGACGACAACGGTGAGATTAGTAGCAATGATTTACCCCAGATAAAATGATGGTGATAAAAAAAATGTTGCTCCAATTTTATTTAAATGCTGCCTCTGATGTTTACATGCATCATGTTTGCTTACCTACGACTGACGTCTTGTTTTCAGGGCGTAATTTTGACAAAGATGGTAACATGCTGAACTGGTGGAGCAATTACTCTGCTGACCACTTTAAGGAGCAGTCACAGTGCATGGTGCAACAATACGGCAACTTCATCTGGAACCTGGCAGGTGGACAAAATGTAAGCCTCCTGTTTTTGGCGGAGTGTTTCTGTTTTGACAGTAATATCCCGCATTATGCAACCACCGGAGGGTGTTTATGTTTGTCTGGCTGATTGCAGGTTAGTGGAATCAGTACTTTGGGGGAGAACATTGCAGACAATGGAGGGGTTCGTCAAGCCTATAAGGTAGATGTCAGCCGCCTAAAAAAGCACATGTAACTGCTTGAACTTCAACAAGTAGCCCCACGCATCTCATAATTAGCCGCCTGCTGACCTGCAATGGGTTTTCTAAGTGAAGGTGTGTGTTTACAGGCTTATCTGAAGTGGGTGGAAACAGAAGGCGAAGAACCTCGGCTGCCTGGTCTAGACATGGATCATAAACAACTATTTTTTCTAAACTTCGCTCAAGTAAGTGACGAGGAAACATGAGCTAAAACAAAGAGTATAACAGAAACTAGGGCTGGACAATAAATCAATAACAATATATATTGCGACAGACACGTGATCGGTATCAATATATGACATTCACTAAACTCTGATCAAGAACCGCACAGTATTCTGGGAGATTTAGACAAAGGAACGGCTTTAGCTGCTCAATCTCTATCAGCCAGCTAAACAAGGTTGGTGGAATCAACTCACTCATTCTTTGGTTACCTAGCAACTCGCTCACTCTTTGGTTACCTAGCAACAACCTGTTGAGTAACTGCCGCAGCAGCAGCAGCAGTTTAAGGTCCCACTATTGTGCCTCATAACTGCTTAAAAATAAAAGAAAACAGCAACAACATGGAGGTCATTCCACCAGCTTGGCAGTATTTCAGATATTTTAAACAACAAACAAATCAATAATCATCAATATGGGCTGATATGAAACGATTACATGGTGAAAGGTTTTCCAGCCATATTGTCCAGCCCTAGCAGAAACGCATCTGTCAGGGATACAAGTCTAGTTTGAGTAAAGTTTGAAAATTATTTCAAACTTTAATTACTTCAAAACATTCAAAGTTATTTAAGAAATAGGAACTGTACGTATGTCTGCATAATAAACTCTGCTAATACAGCTTGATTTGTCCAGGTGTGGTGCGGTGCCTATCGGCCTGAGTACGCCAGCCAGTCCATTAAGACGGACTCACATAGTCCGTTAGAATACAGGTAACATAAACACTGGGAATTTATTTATGCAGCTTGAACTTTTTTCTGCTTTGTCATGTTACAAAAACAAACTTCAATTAGCTTTATTGTACTTTCAAACTTCAAAAATAATCAACATACAGTGCAACTAGCTGTTCTGTGAAGTAGTCAGAGGTTTGCTAGAGAAAACGAGCAATCGAACAGAACCAGGGACAAGAGTTCAGAGAAGTGTAAAACAGATTTAGGTTACAAATCTTCTAGCTTTGAATATCTAACAGAAATCTTTTCAGTCCATCATCTGAAAAATGGAAAAGGTGTGAAAGGGAGGAGAACAACAATCAGAGAAAGAGTCAAAAAGTCCAATAACGACTTTGGAACAACTGCAGAAGATCTGAAAATCTGTGAACAGGATAACTAGTAGTTGCAAACTGCACAAACCTGACCTTCATAAAGAAGTGATAATTAAAAAGTCAAAAATTAAATGACCACAGTGTGAAAAACAGTACAGGGTAGAAGACTGAAACAACATTCTGGGCTCACCAAAATTCTTCAAAAAGTCATTAGATTAGATGAGATTAGAAATAGTTTATTAACTGCTGTAACGTTGAGAATGTTGTGATTCGCAACATTTCCAATCCAGCAAGTAAAAGTTAATACAGATTACAAATGAGAAGAAACAGATAACGATTATTTAAAGAGATTCGTAAGAAGTCACAAATGCTGCAATCTGAAAACACAATCAGTACAACATGGTGATGGCAGCATTAAGCTGTGGGGAAGCAGGGTAATTTAGAGGTTTTGAGACTGGGGAGGAGGTCTGCCATCCAGCCAGCAGAAAGGTTTGGATGAAAACATATTCATGTGTTAAAATGGCCTAGTCAACGTCCAGATTTATATCTAATTGAAAATCTGTGGGAAGATTTAAAAGTACATTTTCAGAAATGCGAGCATTTTACTCTTATGATCTGCAACATTGTTGATTCAATCGGATGAAAAAAATGCACTCCACACATTTCAGATTTTTTCATGACAAAACATTTTAAAAGAAGTGTTTTTTTCCCTTCCACTTTATGCACATAAAATCTAAATGAAATATGTTGGAGATGTGACGTAACAAACTGCAGAAGAGTCTGAATACTTTGGTAAAGCTTAAAGTGCTCAATCATTTGCTAATTTACATCTCAAACTGCTTTATTTACAAGCTAATCTGTATGTTGAAAATCCTTTTTTTGAACCCGTCTAACGTTTCTTTTCATTCTTCGTGTATTTGTTCCTCTCGTCCTCAGAGTGCTCGGATCTCTCCAGAACTTCGAGGCCTTCTCAGAAGCCTTTCAGTGCCCGATAGGCAGCCCCATGAACCCCGAGCAGAAATGCCGCGTCTGGTAGAAATCCCAAAACTCTTTACCTTCGGCAACTTAAATCAAAAGAACAAGTTTTGCTTTTTAAGAAACAAATGATTCAGAATTTATCTGACGCAGAGCGATGACTCAAACTTAGATTCAGACGTGTAGATGTAAAAAGCCTGTACGATATCCTGGACTACACCCTTGTTTCCTACTTGCCTGAGTCTCCTCTCGAGCTGGAAGAGTTGTCTCCTGCTAACGGAGGTCACTTGTTCTTTTTCTCGCGCCCTACTAAAGAAACCAAGTGGGTAGATGAATGAAAAGTCTACATTTAAAAACATAAACCCTCCTGAGAGGGTTGAAGCATAAAGCTTTTGATGAACAAACCATTAAAAAGTATCTTTTATATACATCTTTCTGATTTATCTGGAAACATCTCGGCACAAAGTTGATTTTGTTAGGTCTGATATATTGATTCTTAGGACATTTGCAGAAAAGGAGTATAAAAGGGTATAAAATAAATGAAGGGAGCTTTGCTAAAGTAAAGCTACAGTGAATTAAACACACTCAGAGGGTTTTGGTCACTGTAACGTGAAAACAAATCACCTAAAGACTTTAAGACTGTTAAATCTTTGCAGCTTTAAGTTTTAAATTAGCATTAATACAGAGCTGCAGCTTTCCATATTTTTTACACTAACTGTTTCTCCGTTTCTGCAGACGATTGTTAGCCCAAACTTTATTGCAAAAATCAGCAAGAAACCACAGTCTGCTTTTTTTTGGAAGATGCTTGCAGCCTGCAGCTTTAAAGCTTGTTCAGTACCCATAAAAGTCGTAGATTATAAGTGAGAGGTTCTGCCAGTTTGGACTTTAAATCAAAGTAAGTCCAGATGCTTGAGGGTGGACGCCTCCCACTTATAGTGTTTTATTCATTCTCACTTGGCCGAACAATTAAAACTTCTGTTCAGCTGCCGGGTCATCTAACTTGTATAATATCTGCTACATACAGAATCCCAGCTGATTTGTTGGGAAGCTTCTCTCCTGAGAGAAAACAGGATTACAGGAGTTTTAGCCTCGGTGTTCGGCCGCCTACATGAAAGGAAACGGAAACTCCTGAAGCTGAAGTCTTTCCCCTTCTGATCTCGCACTGATCAGCTCTGTAAGATGAAAGGAGCGGTGAAGTGTGCCTAAATGAGCGTCCGCCACCGCCGCCGCCGCAGGCAGGCAGCGTCACTGAGGAATGTTGCCATTAAGGAGAGCGGCCAGGACCAGGACTGTTATTTTCTACCCTTATTAGCAGGTAATGACAGGAGAATCAAACCCGAACCAACATCATCTTTCAGATGCTGGCTGAGCAGAACTTTGACAATGGATGGCTGGTTAGAATATTTGCTCTTGGTGTTAAATTTAGGTTGCCTTGGTAAACTGAACATGACTGTTAGGTCTCGACAGAGGCTGCATTATTGAATGTGAACGCTGATCATTTATAGTCCGTCTCTTAGTCTTCACCTCCTGGCAAATACTGTTGTGACACAAATGAGCGGGTAGGGAAATACAGACGACAGACGGATGTCCTCATAAAAGCTGATGTGTGTACAGCTAAATATCAGATGCATCTCAGTAAATCAGTCTATCGTCATAAAGGTACGTTATTTTAGTAATTAAGTTCATAAAGTGGAACCTTTATAAATTTTAATTGCACAGAGAATTATATATTTCAAGAGTTTGTGTTAAATCTGATGTTTATTACAACTAATCCATTGTCTGTACCCACTTAGCAGAGACAGAGGCACACATGCACACTCTGTCTCCTAAAGGCAAACTACAGAAACCATTTAGACATCTTGACGTCTAAAACACCCAGAGAGAACTCATCCAGGATAATTCTATACCTGAAAATGTTAATGAAGAAAAAAAATCACAAACCTTAAAGATTGTGCTTATCTGTGTTACTTTGCATCATTTTTTAATTCTCTGTTTTCCTTCCACTAAACTTTCCACTACGATGTGAACAGCCTTGGATGTGAAGGCGATCTGTGTCTTCCCCATTATTTTTTAGGCCGTAACATGAAATTATTATGTTAAATATTTTGTTATTGGTCTTATAAAATAGTGTAAGTTTGTCCAAAGTTTGAATTTAATTGCTAAAATAAACTTTTCAGTGATATTCTAATGTACTGAGATGCAGCTGCCAAGTTAATGTTTGACATTTGGGAAATATTATCCACTTAAAATATAATTATATTTTAAATAAATATTAAAAATGGATGGATGCTTACTCTAAACATTCATATATGATCTGATGCTGGTTGGTGCAACTAGAGAGAAATGTGTTGCCCTCCAAACAAAGTTGTTTTGTTTTTCCCAAATCTTACCACCAATGGATTTACTGATGATGCTGTGTGTAAAGGGGAATAACCCAGATGTTTTTGTTTACCATTAGTTTGTTAAATTTTCACAGTACGCCAAAAATACAGCAACTTCCACAGTTATTGTCCACAGTGTGTAAAAACCTCCCAATGGATTTACATTTTATTCTGGTTGCATAACCTTCCACTAAGAAAGAGAAAAAAACACTTTAATAGAACTAAATTTAATTAGCTGGTGAAAAATTGTATGTTGTAAAATAAAAAAAAACATTTGTTTAGTTTTGGTCTTTTCTTTTAAATCATTATCCTGTTGGCAGTGGAAACCCACTTGCAGAGTCCATGAGACATAATTCAGGATGACCTGATTTGTCAAACAGTTTATGATGCCATCTACTCTGCAGGGACTTCAGAAGAAAAATAGGCCCACAGCATCACAGTTCCTCCACCATACTTTACTTTGGACATCAGCATCTTAGTCTCATATGAGCAAAGACCCTATTTTTAATTAAAGTCTTATCCTCCTCATTTGGTGTAAAATCAAGATAAACCTGCATCCTGAAACGCCTACAAACCAGCGGCTAAAGAAATAAACTTCATTATATTTAAACCCCAGGGAAGCAAAGTCCCCAGATACAAGAATAAAAATTATATTTTCTGTGTATTCTGACTTTTTAGGCTATTGTTAGTTATTAATTTAAATTAAAGAAGATATTTTATTGCACTCTCCAGGTTGGAGAGCCTTTATTTTTGTGATCCATAAGTAAGGAAACTCCCTTATTTTTGGAGTTTGTATAGTTTGTAACTGAACACATTAATCTATAGAAAGACTAGCTTTTGTGCTAGGCTAAGCGAAGCTAACTATCAACTAGAACCAGCTTCAAGCATCCTTCTGATTAACTTCTCTTACAAATATTTCCCAAACCGTCAAGCAGAAGCTAAGCCCTAAGCAGAAGCTTGTTATGGGTGGAGGAAACGGAGCTGGAGGCTAAATTTGAAGTTGTGATGCAGCTTTGGATTGCTGGCAGAGGATCAACGAGTTTGATTCTTGTATATTTTTCCTTAAAAGCAGTACAAATGTTCTTGACTGAACACAGAGTTTATATAAAGAAAATGTGTTATTGTTGATTGTGAATATTGCCTGAGCCAAATCAGGTAAAATAGTTTTAAGTTTTTGTCTCACATTAGTGAAAATGTTGCTTTGAAATCAAGTACAAATGCATTTATTTTCTATGTACTGTATTAATCTGTTTCATCTGTACACCATTCAAAGACGATTATTTATCTAAAGAAATATTTATCAAGTAAAATTGTTGCTTTGCGAGACTTCAGATGTAAAAGATGTTTCTATGAATGTTCCTGCTGCTATGTAATTATCTAGACGGCTATTTTTGTGACTCCAATCTGTAATTATTGCTATTAAAGTGACTGTCTCCACTGGTGCAATATCAAGAGTCTGCTTTATACGTTTGCTCTTTATACATTCATTTTAATGAACAAGTACTTACCAGAATAAAAAAAAGACAAGATTTCAATCTTGTCATTCAATCTAATGGTGTTAGCTCTGGATCCACTTCCAAATACTGTAATTAGCAATAATTACCTGCGATTTAAAAACTTCATTCACATTTGATATGAGAAACATCCTGCATAATTCAACAATTTACCTTTTCTAAAAAAATGTTTCAGACATTTGCCCATTTACGTCCAAAGTCGTAGTTTGCACAGTATTAAAAAAAAAATCTCATTCTGTAAAGGCAACAGTAAGAAGAGAACAACCAAAATGCAGCTGCATTATCCACAAAATAGTCAAGGCACTCATCAATAATCAATAACTGAAGAAAATGTGGGATGACAGTGACGTTAGAGAAAGCGGATGTTTTCATACCAGTTTGCCACGAGCCTGACAACAACAATGAGGAAGCAGCAGGCAGCTAATTGTGTCCTACATGAGACAACAACGGCCTTTACTCTCTACATGTCAGGAATAAGGATTTGAGTTGCAGGAAAAAATACATTATCTCAAAAATCTCCAACAACCTTGTTGAAGAAGGTATTGGTGTTTGACAAAACAAAAGTATTTGGGCAATAATTAAAAAAAGACGTGGTTTGCACAGACACAGAACCTAATGTCTAAAGAGAACATGATGAAGGCAGCGTCATGCTCTGGGATTGCTTTTCTTCAGCCAATGGAAAATTAGGCTTTTGCCAAAGCCTGTGAGGAATAGGGCCACGACATCTTCACCAAAAAAATAAAATATCTTAAACTGACTTTAAGTGCTCAATATCTGGGAGAAATCCAGACTGAGCACTGGAGGGAGATGAGAATCAGGCAGAATTGAGCTGAACAAATGAAACATCCAAGAATTATGTTGAATTATTTAAGGGAGACAAACATCATAAAAATGTAAAAACAAATTCTGTGCAATGATTTATCTCCAAAAGATTTTATTATTGACCGCACAAATTATTCTTTACAGTTAAAACAAATGTAATAAAATAGTTTAGTTAGACGCCTTGTGATCCAAAATAAAAAAAAAACTGAAGTCAAAGTGAAATCATTACCAGACATACAAAATAAGACGTCCTTCATAAACTGTTTAAGGTGTACAAAGCTGCATTAAAATATAAATCATGATTAACATATTATTAGTTTCTTCTGAGTCACATTCAGAATCAAAAAGTGTTTCTATGCACCATAAAGATTCAGGTAAAGTATTAACTGCATGTACACTGAGATTTTACAAAAGGTGAAGACAACCAAGGCGTTGGAGTTACTGCAGTATTATCAGTTTTATCGTTCCTCTTCCTTCATGTTGGTGACTCGAGGATTTCAGGCGAAGCTCAGAGCTGCTGCTTCATCGTGTACAAACATCATCATTGCACTACAAGAGAGGGCACAAAAAAGGAAACAAATAATGAGATTTACATTTACAACCTTTACTTAAAGAGTTTTTTGCAAAATAAATTAGAAGACAACATATTTTATACACAAATGTTAATGTTTTTTTTCAGTAGGCAAGAACTGCTAGTTTGTTTTGTGTCATTTTTGTTTTACATTTGAATAAGGACTTAAATATATGAGCATTTCTAAAAATTCATTGGAAAATGTGTGAAAATATTTTTCTTTGTGAAGCTAAACGTAGCCAGAGATGAACTTATATAAGCCTAGACAATTTACATTTGGGACTTGTTACCCAATCATTCAGTTTTTCCTACTATTACTGTAATTGCTCAAATAACCAGTTTTTAAATATATTTAATGAGTAATGGATCTTGCTTTCTTCACCAGTTAGTTTGGTGCCTTTCAGGACAAATCTGGATGTAATCTCATAAGATGCTTTGGATTGGCTAAAGACAAACGTAATTTACTCCTTATCAGCACAAGAAGCTTGTTTCTGTCTTTATTCTTATGCAGAATAATGTTTATTACATATATAAATAATAGTGGTGGTCTGGACTGTACAACATTGGGTAGACAAACTTTGATGGTTACAAATTTGTAGCATATATTTATAAGAAGTGAGAAAACCAGTGAGTATAACCTAGCTTCTCAATGTTGTAAAATGTTATTTTCTGAAGGAAGAAATTAAACCACTTATGTTTAATGTTTCTAAAGGTGAGAGGAAGGTACATCCTGAGCAAAGGCAGCATCTTCAGCTCTGTCTGAATCTCCTCCCAAACTCAAAACAGTTGTAGCTTGTGACTTGCTCTGGTTCCAGACACATAATGACCCCTGAGAGGAAACAAGGTCTATTCTGTTCCCAGTGACATCTGTTAGTCGTCAGACAGGTCATGAGGGTACGCTGCTGCAGCCCTACATGGGGGCTTTTGTTGGAAACAGGCAGCAGAGCCAGGAAGCAAAATGGCCGAAGTAAACGTGGTGAATTTATGTGGCATATCAAAATATCCAATGATCACAGGACAATCTCCATAAAAGCTCTGGACCTGAGGAGTGAGCTCAGTGATCCAGAGCGATTACAACAAAACACAGAAGATGCTTTTCAGATATAATTTCTATTTCACGGCACATTAGACATCGACATCACAGACCCACAATCGATAACGTGGATCATTCTGTGAACTGCAGGATTCAGACGCTTGTGGTTTTGTAACTGCGGTCGGATTAACAAATATTTGCACCCCAGCAGATTTCTGTTCCTGCTTTTCTGTCACATTTCTACTTATCAAATGAAATTTAACACAAAGATGAACAGAAAAACATCAGTTCATGTCAGTTCGTTTCTCTTTTTTTTTGATGATTTCATGTATTGAGGAAAAAAACAATGTAAGTGTAAAATGTAAAATGCAACTCTCTTTGGAGCTGTGTGATAACTTCGGAGGGTCCATAACCAATTCCTCTTTGCAGACTTTTTTCAGCAGGTGACGTCCAGGACGCAGGGTCTCGACACGATTCAAGTCCAAACTTTGACTAGGCCACTCCAAAACCTTCCTTTAGTTTGTTTTTGAGCGATCCAGATGTGGACATTGTAACTATATTTCTTTTATAAAGATAACAATGAAAGTTAATAACAAAAGCATTATTCTAGAGTCCTAAATTTGCTGACCAGTAACTAAGAACTCCCAAAATCAATTTTTTTATAAGCAAATAAAGTGATCTGATGTTGTTTTAAAGTCACATTTTAAAATAAAAAGTCAAAATTCTCCCAAGACAAAATTAAAAAATTTCTGATAATTTCTACGGCATACAAGTTCAATTTACAAGTCCAGTCTGTCTTTCTGATAGAATAAATATCAATTCAGATGCTCCTGCAATATCACTACCAGAGGTGGGCAGAGCATCCATAAATTTAACTCAGCACTACTTCTACATATTTTTACCCAAGTAAAAGTAAAAAGTAGCCATCCAAGAAATTACTCCAGAGTAGAACAGTATTTATTTTATGAGTTTTGTTTTGGGTCTTTGTGGCTGTTTTTATGTTATCCTGCTGGTCTGGTGAGACCTTTTCTTGTGATTTTAAGAACAGAGTTCATCACTTCAGTGTAAAAGCTTTCCAGGTCCTGACAGACCACTAAGACGAACTAATAGGTGTGAAATTGCCTGTGAAGAGAAATCTCAGCTGCATCAGTATCTGCTGACGTAAGAGAGTCACACACTTTCCCCTCTTTTCTTTTTAACCGTTTAGTCATACTATGTCAGTTTAACAAATGAAAAGGCCTTACCACTGGCTTCTGCCCGGCTTTTACTGTGGCTGAGATACCAAGAGCCGTGGAGATGTCATCCAGAGGCACAAAGTCTCCCGGTGAATCCTGGATGAAGTGGAGCAACACCTTTTCTCCACCTTAACAGCAGAAAATAGAAAAAGATTATGCATTTTTTAGGTTATTAAAATATTAAGAAGCACAGATTTCATGCTGAGTATTTGGGAGAAATAATATGAGCATATAGTCACAGCAACAGACACAAAGAAATCACCATCAAAGATACATAAACCTAGCAGAAAAAGAAACTTCGATTTTTCTTTTCTAAGAAATAAATGACCCAACAAATTAATATTTTATAATTTATTTATGTCTATTCATTTTATTGCTTGTTTGATAGGAACAGATACAAGACCCATAGATCAATGCCCGCATTGCAGTTTTTATAGCCATTGCTATGGGACAGTTATAGAAGGATCTTTAACTGTTGATTTAAATGAAAAGTTAGCATCAACAGTAAAATTATTTAAAAAGAAAACAAAAACCAATGTATTTAAAACTACAATTACAACATTTAAAAATGAATCCTGTTCTGGTTCATCACCAGCCACTTCTTAAGCCCTGAAATGAACATTTTAATGTTAGTTATGGTCTTAAAATCAGATGATAATAGTGCTAAACTTTACAAAACCTGTAATATAAGGCAAGTCCAAAGGTTTTCCTGCAAAATGGTATTTTACAGTCATGATTCGTGATGCTTTTAGTGACTCTGGTGCTGTTTTCTCTCAACAAATGTAAAATGGTTCAGGTGCTACATGCTTAATGCATTTAGCACCTTTAGAACATAAAAACATTATTCCTGTATGTTTTTATGTTCTAACATATCACCATATACTGGTAGCATCCCATCATTTGGTGAGAAGCTGGACTGTTTCCATAAAGGAGCTTTGGTGGAACAAAGACAAAATTGTACAGCTGCGCAGGACAGAATGACCTGCGATTTAAACTCCTTTCCGTCAGGGCAAGCCGCCCTGCAGCTCCGTAAAAGAGAGTATCAGTAAATAAACCGAGAGGAGTGGTGCAGCAGTCATCTATTTTTGGCCCCTAGTGTTTATCCTGACAATGAAAATGATCTGAGTCAACAGCAAAATTATGTGTTTCTCTTGTTTAAAAGGGCTTTTGCTCACCATTTTTATAAGTAGGAGATGTTATTTATTTGTATCTGCGATTTTAACAGACAAACGTCAGCACTTTATGTGGAATTACAAATGAGTTTCTTTAAAACTATACAAGATGTAACAATGATTTAGAAACAAGAAATGAAGGTAGTTTTCCTACTGAGCACTAATGGATAAAAAAATATGATGCACTACTGCCCTCTAGAGGACAGATGGCAAAAGTGCATTTCCAAAGTTTTACGTGACCGACTGTAAATCACAGGGTAAACTTCTCCTGTATCAGTGTTAACCTGTACAGTGACCATCAGCTCTTTTGAGTGAAATCTCTGCTTTATTTTCACGTATGCATGAAGATTATACCTTTTGTCACAATGATCAAGCCCCCACTCTGCATCAGATCTCCTTTAAAGTTTCCCTGGATTCCTGCAGCGCCAGCCTGGAGGAAGCAAAACACGGTCAGAAAAAGTTAATATAACGGCATACTATCTTATATCTAATGACTATAGTATGAATAACATGAGCTCTAAAGAATAGCAGACAACTGAATTTGTATTTTCCTTTTTTTCTCTAGCAGTAAAATAAATATGAATAGACCTACCTTTGAAGATATATCTCTCACTTTCTTCCCTAAAGCAGCAGGAAGCACATTTAAAGCTGTGTACCTGGAAGAGTAAACAGATACAAACTCTCAGTTGATCAGCAAATTGCCGAATCTAATTATAGTTTACAACGCCTGCACTTAAAGTGGTTTAATAAAGCGTTAACTTTATACATACAAATACAAATAACATCTTCCAGAATGTTTTACTTATGGAAAAAAAAAGGAAAATCAATTATCCTTACATGTTAGCTGCTACGTCATGTTGTTTTGAAAATGTACACATAAAATCTAAATAGAATACGTTGAAGTTTGAAGTTGTGACGTGATTAAAACATTTGCAGGGCACTGTAGAGTCTAAGATAAAGATTCTAAGAAATTCAACCAGATTATACTGCAGTTAGTGTCACAGGTTTAGAAATAAAAATGGTATTTTCATTGATCTAAACATGGACTTTATGTGCTCACCGTTTGAATCCCAAATCCTTGTAACAATTCTTTTCTTCATCCACATAAATGGCTGAAATAGAAGGTGACAGATGGTGTTTTATACTATTTATGCACCAGGAGTGGCTGTAAAAAACAAAGGAGTCAATAAAAGTGCCTGTATGCCCCCGTGACACCCACAGGGATTTGTGTGTTACAAAAGAGGGCATTAAGGTTACAATGATGGCTTCAGCCTGGAAATGATGCAAGTATCTCTGACCTCGGCTTATATGTGGCCATATTTGATCTCACATGCAGATTTAATTTTATCATTTGGGGCCATATTTGCATGATGTGAGTAAGTGGTGCTTACAGCCTTTAAAAAACCCTCCTTCCTTGAACTCCTGGAGCCCAAGCTCCTCTGGTCCGACTCCCACCAGGGAGACCCCGTTGGCCCGGAGGTAAGGCTCCAGCTTGCTGATCTCTGACGCCATCCATCGGCACACCTGGCAGCCGAACCTGCGCAGAAAGAACACAACCACAGGCTGGTCCTGCCACAGAGACTGGAGCTCCACTTTCTGAAACACAGGGAGGAAAATTAAACCCCAAAATGAAATGAATGGGAAGCAGGTGAGAGTATTTGGTAAACTGGTTGATGAATTCGATTCTCAGTGATTTAAACACGGTCATTTGCATCAAATCATCATTATGTCACAGCAAATTCTGCTTATGCAAAGCAAAAGCAAACCTACAACTGTTTCATCTCCTTTAAATGTTAAATTCAAGGAAACAGTGAACATAACAATGACAAAAGTTACAGAATTAATAATAATAATAATAATAATAATAATAATAATAATAATAATAATAATAAACATCTAATTAGACAGATATAATAGAGAAAAAACCTTCAGCTTTAAACAGAGCCCACTCGGTCAGCTCACCTCTCCAGTGTCAGCGCTCTTCAGTAAGTTCTTCCCGACTTTAGCCAGATCGATTTTAGCCATTTTTCCACGGCTTTACCCGCACAGACTTTACAACAAAACCGGTTTAATGTGAAAATCCACGAGAAGTGGACACCAGCGTGTAGTCTGTAAACACTTCTTGCCCCCACTACACTCTGACAGCAGTTGCGAAACACCTTCTTCCTGAAACGCCTACAAAATCTTAGCATCCAATGAAACTCAAGTGATTCTCAACGTTCAACCAATCGGAAAGCGTGTTGAACTGTCCGAAGGCGGGGCTTGGTGACGACAGATTTCGTTACGTGATTTCTTTACAATTATGCGTGTTTTGCTGTGGGTTCTGTTTTTACATGGTTGTTTTATTTTTACTCAAGATACGTATCAGTACAGATGTTATTCATAACTGCAGACTATAGATTATAGTTTAAACTTTAACTCTTGAGCAAATATTTTTTAAAAATCACCTTTTCATATCGCAGATTGCATAAGGTTTATTACAGGTGGGCTCAAAGGTGATGGGTTTTTACTGCCTGGCCTTTGTTACATGCTCTAGTTAAACAAGATGTACATTTTATGACCTCTTTACATGTTTGTCCTACTTGAGATCGTTTGGTAACAACACATGTTTGATCATCAAAGATGGAGGAAAGAGATAAACTCTAAATATTGCTGCCACTTTGGTTTGCAGTTTTCCTTTTTTTAATATAGAATAAAGATAATACCTGTGATACATGTGATTTCCTTCAAAATAAAACCAAAAACAACAATAATAATCATTATTATTATTATTATTATTATTATTATTATTATTATTATTATTATTATTATTATTATTATTAAAGAAGTTCAGAGTGGACTCTCTTTTTATGTTACAAGTCACTTAACTTAAACATCAATAACTTTTTACTGCAGATAAAAAGGCAAACATTCTGCTTCATATTCACAGTTTCATAATCACATATTAGAAAGACTTTACTTATTACTAATTGCCAGTAATAAATAATTTTATTTAGCAACCTAACTTCTAAAATCAAAACAATAAAACATCTGGTTCATTTCAGATTCAGGTGAAGCTTCATTATTGCTTTTCACACTTACACAGCAATTTGTTTTTTAATTAAAGTTTTACAGTAAGAAGCTTTGATTTTATTCTTTAAAAGAAAAATCAATTAGCATGTCTGGTCCATGTGTCATTTCTTAACCTGCCTTAGCAGTTCTTTCTACTTCTTCTGCATGAAGGTGGTTGACCTCTTGCTTAGATAATCACACTAAAACTCAATTAGACATAATGAGTCGGCTATAAGAAGTGACCCTGAAGCCACTTCAGTGTTCCTGCAGAGACCGTGAATAAAAAGCAGCCATTTCAGCTGAAGGACAGTGTGTCACTGTCTGCTCTTAAAATACCCTCTCAGCATTCATGTGACATCTCTTCTGGAATAGTTAAACATATTTCTGTTATTGTTGCTATTTTTTGATGTGCAAATATACATGTAATAATGTAAAACAAACATTTTCAAGCGGAACAATGGGCAGTAGCATGACAGGAGGAACCCAGGGATAGATTTTTTGTGTCCAAAGTTTCTGATTGAGGACAGACCCTCACATAAATCACGAGCTAAAAACAATGAGAACAAAACCACAATGAGAATATGTGCTGCTTTATCTATGTGCACCAAAACTTCCTGCTGCTTTCCTTGCCAAAAAGTCACAATTACTCACACGAGAACTTGCAGCCATATATTTTAAGTCAATGTGGGGAGGAACGTGCTGAAGAAAATAATACTATGAATTTCAGTTTTGTGTTTTTATCACAAAACATTCAGAAAAAGTCGTTAGTTGTTTCTTTTCAGAGGTTTTATTGGCTCTAGTGGCCTTTATTTTATAGTGAATTGACAGGAAAATGGGTAATGAGAGAAAGGGGAAGACATGAAGGTCACCAGGCCAGGAATCAAACCTGTGACGGCCACGTTGAGGACTAGGGCCTCCATGTGAGGGTTGTGCTTAACCCCTGCGCCACCACAGCACCCCCGTCTTAAGTTATTTATGTTTATTCTGTAAAATTTTCTGCTAAAGAAGCAGACCTAATAATCTTTCAAAGTGGTGACAAATGTACATGAGCATAGGACAAAATTCAAGTTAAAGACATTGGTCAGTATTGTTGATCAAACTTCACATGCTTGTTTTTGTGATGGTAGGACAGAAAAAACTTTTTTCATAGCCTTAGTGGTTCCTAATATTCCTGGCCAACTGAGCAGTTCTGTTTAAGAACAGATAAAGGTAATAATACATTTTCACTTAATATTACATTAGTACATTTTCAGATTTTCTCTCTTCTTTTGTTCTTTGGTTTGTTATTTTGTTTGTATTTCCCTTTAATTCTTGTAAAACACTTTGAATTGCCTTGTTGCAGAAAAAGTGCTATATAAATAAAATTACTTTGCCTTACCTTACCTCCCATCTGCAAATAATTTATCAATATAGAAAATGATTGATGATACATTGGTGTATTGACTTCATAGCTGAGCTTTTCTTTGTCCTTTGGCTGCATGGAGTTAATTATTATTTCTGTATTTTATGTAAATATAGAGTACTGAATAGAAAAACATATTGATTATTTTTTTGTCCTTTGTTTCAAAGAACAGCAGTGAAACTGTGGTTCTTTATTTTCACCACAAACCAAGTTAATGTTTATAATTATTCAGTTAATCAATTGGAAACTGACACTCTGGGATTGTTTAAGAGCTGTACAGGTTTTGCGGCTCTGGACATTTTCTATATTATGACTGGCTACAGGCGAAAATGTAAAAAATTCTTGATGTCTGGTGTTGTATGGAAACTAATTGACCCCTCTAACATTGAGCTTTAGAGAGTTTTTTCACCTATCCCGTACCGTCCTCCTCACTGTGCATGCTGACAAAATAAATAAGAGTCTTCATCCAGTTCCTAACAGAAATCGGGCAACAAAATGTCACAATTTTCAAATGGGAATTCCCTAAAACCTCTGATCAACGGGAAAAGAGAAAATTATAAAATAGGAAATGCTTTGTCATAGTTATTTCACATAAATGTACATTTTTAAAAGTATTCTTGCATCAATAATTTTATAAAACATTTCAAAAAAAGGCTTTGCCACCCTAAATAGGCAAAAATATGCATAGCTAGATAGATAGATAGATAGATAGATAGATAGATAGATAGATAGATAGATAGATAGATGTCATAAACGGATGCTGAGGCGTAGTAATCACGCAGAAGGACGCACTCTGCGTGGACGGCCAGATGCGTTTGTGCTGCTGATGTTGCAGGGAGGGGCATGACGTCACGGGAGAGACCGGGAAAGGAGGCGAATGGGGAGAAAGGAAGAAGGGGAAGGAGGAGAAGGGACACAGGAGAGAGGGAGAGCGGGGGGCAAGACGCATCAAAGGAAAACAAAGCAAAAAATAATGATAATGATAATAATCATGACTCCTGTAATTAACACTACGTCTCTTTGCACACCATAATGGCTCCACTGTTTACCTACAGTGTGCCGCAATAAATGACGAGCCGCCCCTCGAAGGTAATTATCATCTTTCATCTCTGCACGTCTTTTTTTTTTTAAATCCTCTTACACACGGTCGTGTGGTAGTGTTCACCTTTAAGACCTTTAAATGCCAAGTCGAGGGAAATGCAGAGCATCATTTGCGAAGATTTCGCGAGCAGACAACCGATCTAAGGCTACGTGAATACCAACAATCCGCATTATCTTTAGATATTCGTTGAACTGCGACCGGTGGTGATGCATTATCCCCCTAACAGTCTCTGCTTTGGCTCCGTTGTGTGCGACTTTGTCCTCCTGCATGAAAAATTAAAATGGAAACAGGCGTCATGAGAGCACTGCCGCAGAGTACACTGCTGTATCAGCCGCGGAGAGCACATGGGCTCTGCGCACAACATGCGCACTGGATGCAGTGCGCCCGCTGATCACTGCAGTGTCCTCTCAGCAGCTGTAGCTGGAGTCACCAGCAGCACCAAAACACACTCTGATCCAAGGCTGACCCCTCAGATGAGGGTTTAAAGCAAAACACAAGTTAATCACGCCTCAGTTTCATCTTGCCGTTGCATGTTATGGTGTCCTCATGCTGCAGTGCACTCCGGCTTGAGAGAGATGTCATCTCCAGGCATGGGGACCCCCACAGACCCTCTCCTGGCCAGCCCAGGAGGGAGGTCATCCTCAGCTCAGGAAGGCCTCTGGAGGACCTCGCTGCCCAAGACGGCCAGCTTCCCGACATCCACCACACGGCACCTCAGTCACAGAGCCAACAACTTCCAAAGACAGCCGAAGCGCAGGAAGCTGATACGACCCTCACCGCCTCCCCCGCCCAACACGCCTTGTCCCCTGGACCAGCTGGACCTCAGCGAGCTTCCCCCCAGACGCACCTTCCAGGAGCTGCTCTTCAACGGCTGCATCCTGTTCGGGATTGAGTTCAGCTACGCCATGGAAACGGCCTATGTGACCCCTGTTCTCCTACAAATGGGCCTCCCGGATCAGTTCTACAGCCTGGTGTGGTTCATCAGTCCCATTCTTGGTGAGTGGATCACAGGGTTGTAAGTGATCCACCTTAACAGGTTTTTCACTTTCATAATAGACTAAAAATCTTGTTTTTTGTGTGTTTGTCTTGAAGGATTCCTTGTTCAGCCTCTTATAGGAGCATGGAGTGATCGTTGCACGTCCCGGTTTGGAAGAAGGAGACCTTTTATTTTTGCTCTGGCTGTAGGTGAGACATGCTCAAAGAACAAAACAGTGATCCTGCTTTACAGTGAATGTTGTCATAGAGCTAACAAGATGAAGAAAAGATAGGGAAGGTCAAAAACAGAGCATAAAAAAATAATAAATCATAAAAATCTACCACAGTCCAGAGATTCATCTCAACTTTTAGGCAATTCTTTTGCAGAAAATGCAAAAAACTCACATACATTTCTATAAAGACAAAGTAGTTTTCTGTGTCTTTGCCAGTCTATATTTTTTTCCAGCTTTATGGAGTTTAGAGTAAAAGTACACCACCGGTTGCTGCACACTGCTGGTCAGCCATGAAAGAGTCAGCTATGCAGCTCTGGAAAAAATTAAGAGACCACTTAAAATGATCAGTTTCTCTAATTTTACTTTTTATAGGTATATGTTTAAATCAGAACATAAATAATCATGTTTATTATGTTTGAGTAAAATGAACATTGTTCTTTTATTCTATGAACTTCTGACAACATGTCTCAAGACAGTTTATGAAAATAAATGGCATGCAAATCATTACTGTAGCTTTAATATTCATTATGCCAGATTATTTTAACGACAGGAGTACACATTAGATATAATGTCTTAAAATAAACATATTAGATTTTATATGATCTCTTACCAACCTAAGTTTAGATAACACACACCAGTTTCTTCCCAAAAATCTAAGAAATGTATCTTTTTCTGCTTTTCTTCTACTCAGGGGCCTTAGTGGGTCTGACCCTGGTTCTGAACGGACGAGACATCGGGGGGGTCCTGGCCGACACGGCATCAAATCACAAGTGGGGAATCATCCTGACGGTGTGTGGCGTGGTCCTGATGGATTTCAGCGCCGACTCGGCCGACAACCCGAGCCATGCCTACATGATGGATGTGTGCAGCCCGGAGGATCAGGACCGGGGGCTCAACATTCACGCGTTACTAGCAGGTAATGAAGAAAATGTATTTTGCTGGTGTGAGACATGTTGACTTTTTAGACTTAAGCAGAACAATAACTCTCTTTCTACCTTAAATGTAGAGTTTTGTAAAGTAAAGTTAAAGCCACGATTATTTATGCTCTGATTTAAAGTTGTTTTTACTCGTCCAAAGAAGTTTGTTTCTGGTGCGAAAGGAGAAATATCTTTTCTGGTTTTACTTAAAGTTTGACAAAAAATTGCATTAAAAATTTTGTATAATTTTCTTCATAAATAGTGGAAAAGCTTTTTGTTGGCAATTAAACACTTCTAGTAAATACTGGCCAGATCTTTGTACATTTATTTTGTTCTACTGCTTTCAGCCCCAGGACATTCTTGTAAATAACATCTTTAATCTCAACAAGTTTTTTTATTCTGGTTATGTAAAAGTTTTTACTTCTACTGAAGTAAATTATACCTAAGGTTAGGCTAGTTTTAAGTACAATTTTTTCACTCCTGTACTTATCTCTGTCTGCTAGTGCATGTATAGTACATAAATACACATTTCTGTACAGCAGACAATGAGTAGACATAAATGATCTAAATTATATACCATTATATAAATTTATCAGTTGATATAGGAAGTGTAAAGTTGAAGATGTCTGCCAGATGGGCGCAAATTTAGACATGATAGGTGAAAAATTTCGCATAGCTGCAATTTATACCCCTAAAAAGTTGAGTACAAAACAAAGCTGGTGAAGGACCAAAATGTCCGATCCTCGTTTAGTTTGTTAAATGCACAAACAATAGCACCTAAAAGCAATAATCACTGTTTTAACTGGAGTTTCTTACTTTTCCCTCTCCATTACCACGCTCAGGACTGGGAGGAGGATTTGGCTACATCGTAGGCGGCATCAACTGGGACCAGACGCAGTTTGGGAGGTCCATGGGGGGTCAGCTCAGGGTCATATACCTGTTCACCAGCATCACATTGGTGTTCGCCACCGCCATGACTCTGATGAGCATTCCCGAGAGGCCGTTACCAAAGAGCCAACCAAACAGAAACTCCAGTAAGGACCATCTGAAAAGCCCCAGCCTCCCACTGCCTCCGTCTCCTCCCGTCCCCCCCGGAGCCGGTCCGGGGCTGGACGAGGAGGACGAGGACGGACTTTACAGCTACAGCTTTCCCAAGCCTCATCAAGGTAATTCTGACCCCTTGGCCCACTCTTGCAGCGCCAACGCACGCCTGTGTGCCGGCCTCACCAGCCCCATATCGCCCCTGAGTCCCCTCACTCCAAAATATGGCAGCTTTATAAGCAGGGACAGCTCACTCACTGGCATCAATGAGTTTGCATCTTCGTTAGGAACCTCCTACATAGACAGCGTGCTTATAGACTGCTACACAGGCCAGCAGACACCTCCGACCATGGCTTCAGGCTCCACCGCCATGCCCCTGCCTCCAGGAGAATCTCCTCCCTCTGAGAAGGTGGGTAACCCCTCTGCAGGGCAGACAGAGGCTGATGGGGGGTCCCATCCAGCTGAAGAGGCTCAGGAGGCAGAGGGGCCTCAGACCGAGGGAGATGCACAAACTCAAGGCGCTCCTGCGGGCACAGCCGGGACTCAGTCAGGGGCCGGGCTGCACCGGGGATCCTCTGCTGGGATCCTGAAGCGGCCTCAGAGTCTGGCGCTGATGGAGGAGCCCACAGCAACGCAGATTGTTGGGCTGGAGAACGGGCGGAGGAGAACAGTGACTTTCAGCCAACAGGTTGGCAACTCTTTCAAAGGCTGTTTGTCTGACAGCTACCATTATATTTTAACTCTAAGCTACATGTTCTTGCTTTTCTCTGGACCAGGTGGCAAATATTTTGCTAAACGGAGTGCGGTACGAGAGCGATCTAAGTGAAAATGTGGAGACAGGAGAATCCCAGATGTCCATGAAGCTGCTGTGTATAGCCATCTACAGAATGCCTCCCTCTCTGAGGAGTTTATGCACTAATCATTTTTTAGGTGAGAGTCATTAAAAGAAACCATTGTTGTTTTGAATTTGTTGAATAAATTTATGTTTTTTTTTTTCTTTTCTTTTTATTTTCAGGCTGGTTGTCATTTGAAGGTATGCTGCTCTTCTACACCGACTTCATGGGCGAGGTTGTGTTTGAGGGAGACCCCAAAGCGCCGCACGACTCTGAAGCTTACCAGCGCTACAATGCTGGCGTCAGCATGGGCTGCTGGGGCATGTGCATCTATGCATTCAGCGCTGCTTTCTACTCAGGCAAGCGGTGAACTGAACGGTTCACTTTTCATGCAAGAGAAGCCTTAATTTGATGGGATTTATACAAAATAACGTCTGACTTTCGTTGTTTTTCTGTGTCTCTTTTACAACTTGCAGCCATATTGGAGAAGCTAGAGGAACGTTTCTCCCTACGCACTCTTTATTTTTTTGCCTACTTGGCATTTGGTTTGGGCACAGGCCTTGCAACGCTATCCACCAACCTCTATGTGGTGCTTTCGCTCTGTGTCACCTATGGCGTGCTCTTCTCCTCTCTGTGTACGCTGCCTTACTCTCTGCTGTGTGAATACTACCAGAGCCCTCAGGTGAGGATCTTCTGTTGTGCAGAATGTCTTTAAATGCTTAAACATGAAGCATTGTTTAGTTAGAAATTAGATTGATTTTTAAACCATTACTTTTTTCCCTCAGTCTGCATATTACATTACGTTTGGTGCACATATTTTTATTTCTTGTGGCTCTTCTTACATTTGTTGACTTGTGGCAAATTTGATTTTATTTTATTTCCTGGCACAGTTTGCACTTTTAAATGTAATCCAATAAGGTCCATTACTTTTATTGTGCAATATACTTACACGCTAACATTACTTCTGGCAAACCTGTGCCCACAACTGTTGTTTGAAAAATTGTAAGGTTTTGTGTGGTAATATTATTGCACCTTGAGAAAAGGACAGTTCGAATGCACCAAAATACAGAATTAAATTGACATTGATGGTAACTGGGTGTGTTTGTAAACCTTTGACAGGAACAGAAAGAAATTCTCCAATGCACAACTTTCTGACTTATGAAATGTAAAGATAAATGGAGAGGCATCAGAGTTTCGTACTTGAAAGATTTCTCTTTTATCTTTGGCAAAAGATCATAATCTATTTTTTCCGCTGGTGTTAGACTCACGTTTTGGTTGTATTTATCCAGAATGCTCTGCACTGTAGTGCGCTTCCTACTTTTTGAGCATTCTCCGGTACGTTTAGCATCATATGCATTCGAAAATGCATCAGAATTCATTTCAACCGAGTTTAGACCTAAGTTTTTAGGTGGAATAAAGTTTGCTCTTTTTAGTCCACATCAGAATTCACATCTCCCCAAACAAACTGGACTTTCTTGGCACACAAATTAAAGTTTAATTAAAGCGGACTAAATAGGGCTAGTGTGAACGCTCTCCGGATCTGAATCACCATCATTCTTAGTCACACTTAATGCTCCAGGGTAAAAATGGATACATGTCTTGTGATAAAGGCCTACCTGCTGGTGGGCTGCAAACTAAACTCTGAAATGCTCTGCAATTGGTTAGATTTATGTTGTATTGCACAATAAAAGACAAAAACAGCTGGTTATCGCATGTACAGGCAAGATGAGGCTATTTTTGTTTATTTACCTCAATTCAAATTTTATTCTGCCATGCAGTTTTGCGGCTCGTCCGAAGAGGGGACCAGACGCGGGATGGGGGTGGACATCTCTCTGCTCAGCTGTCAGTATTTCCTGGCACAGATCCTCGTCTCTGTGGCGATGGGACCTCTGACCTCACTGGTGGGCGGGGCTCAGGGGGTGATGTACTTTGCAAGCCTGATGTCATTCGTGGGCTGCCTGTACTCCTCCCTCTGCGTGGTGTACCAGCTGCCCCCCCCTGAGGGTGAGCCCCCCGAAAGCGAGACCCAGCCGTTACTGGCGCACATTTAGCAAAGCCTCTTCATTCACTTTACCCTCACAAAAAAAAAACACAGAACGCCACGCGCTCCCATACCGTCGCTCGGTGTGCGCGTGCGTCTACCTCCATTGCGCTGATAGTGACAGACACACTGCACATCCTGCCACACACTGTTTCAGCACAGTTTCACAGATTTTAGCCAGACAGACAGACAGACAGACAGACAGATAGACAGACATTGGCCACAACTCCAGCAAGCATAAACATGACCAGTGTTCATACAGTGTGTGCGCTCATGCTTTCTTTCCTGAACTTTCTGCAAATGAATGTGACGTTCTCCGTGAATGTGTGTGACTGAATGTGAGCTCCGTTTGTCTGATTCCTCACTGCATCGTTTTGTTGTTGCCTGTTTTTTTTATTTTTTATTTTTTTTGGTGTTTAGGATCGTGTTGTGAATGACTAAGTGCAAGCTAACCACAGCTTTTTTCCCTCTTTTTTCTTTCCTTTGATCAGTTGCCTAACATCTGCATGAGCTGCTGCGGTGTGGTCTCTCAAAGCTTTTTTTTTATTTGGTCTCGAGGCCAAACTAATGTCTACCTGCCTGTTTCTCTGAGTTAGAGTACTAATATCACACTTCAGCAGGATTTTCTTCACTAAAAGTGCTGCCAGTGGCTGTTCACACTGTTAAAATTCACATAAATCTAAGAGCTTTTCCAGGATAACAATTTTTTAATATTCACCAGAATGCTTAGTAAAGTGGTGGCCAAAGGTTTTGTGACTGACTGAAGTTTTTTTATTTCACAAACTTTATTGCTTTGATGTTGTTAGATCCTTTAGTCGGATTTAGTCTTTAGTCTGGAGTTTCAAAGGGTTATGATATGATATATATTTTACATTGAGTTTTGATCCATGCAGCAGTTTCTTATTGCTTTTGCCTTAAAACCGTTTTCCATTTTGCTAAACTTATGGCAGTGTTTTTAAACCAAAATGTGACTGTTCTCCTTTTCCCAGTTAGAAAAGTTGTTTTTCCACATGCCCCTAATAGTCTTTATGGGTCTTTATCTGAGAATTTCAGTTGAGTATATTGTGCAGAATCTCAGCCTGTCCTTGTTGTATTTGTCAGTTGTCACTGCTTTGCTGTCTGTCTGAAACCCAGCAAGAGTCCAAAACTATAACTTCTCATTCAAGAAACACTCAAGCCTTTTCATTACTATTCCTGACTGAGCTCTCCAGTGGTGGTAATCCAATACTCTCCTTGCCGCAAGGCAAAAGTCTGAAAGTTGGATGAGAAACTCAAATTTGCCTGGTGTCATTCATTCCTGAGCATTGTTGGCAACCGCCGTCCCTTAAAGCTACAGAATGTAACGTTTACAAAAATATGTCTTTTACATATTTGTTCAAACTGTCATCATGTCGTGACAGTTTAGTATGAGACAGATAGTCTGTGTAAAGAGAAAGGTCCTCCTCCTAGTGCTAGTATTGCCCTCTGCAAAAATTTATCTTTCCTGGTGAAAAATAACCAATCAGAGCGCTGTCAATCATGTATGCGCTGCTCAATGTGTTATTTGTGGAGAAACAACTTACAGAAAAACTGTTTATCCACCGTCATCAGTGGTCATGCTAACTAGCCTGAACATTGCCGCCCAGCTGTACGTGGCAGAAAGAAAAGGGGAGGTAGAGAGCGGCTGTCAAGGATGATTGACAGCGCTAAGACCCTCCTCCTGGCTCTGATTGGTTGTTTTTATGGAGCAGCTACACTGCTCCATTAGAGCAGCAGGGAGAAGGCAGAGGAGCTTGTTTTTTTTCCACGTATCATGTGTTTCGAACCATACTGTTACAACATATTTAACAAATATGTAAAAAACATTTTTTAATATGAAAGTTACATATTGGGGTTGCAGTTTTTTTTTTAAAGTGCCTTAAGACCACATGTGCTGTGAATTGGTGCTTTCACAAATGGTCGGTTTGGCTTGTCTAGCAGCAATATCTTTTGCAAGCAATCCACTTTTTTATCCAAAGCACTTATGACACATGCTTCCTTTAAGATTAACAAAAGATTTCATGTGAAACAATAATTTTCTTTTGAAACAACAATCTTGCTGTTCTGATTCAGATAGAATCACAAAGTGTTGACTTTAATAACAATTTCTTCAGGAAAGTAAATATTTAGGGCTCCTTGTAACATCCTGGACTCCGTGCAGATTTCCACCACAAACACTGAGGCAGTAAAGCTTGAGCCAGTCTCAAAACCTTTGGCCACAACTTTACACGTTTCTACGATGGAGTTTTAGGGCCACACTAGGAAAATATGAAAAAATTAAATTACAAATAAAATAGAATACATCTGTATAAGAATAAAGTCATAAAATTACAAGAATAAAGTTGAAATAATATGAGAAGAAAGCCGTAGTATTACGACTTTAAAAAGTCATACTACTATGACTCTATTATTGTATTATTTTGGCTTTATTCTTGTAATATTATGACTTTATCTCAAAATATTATGACTTTTTTTTCTTGTACAAGTTTATTCTTGTTATATTATAACTTCATTCTCGCAGTTTTATGACTTTATTCTAGTTATTTTAATTTTTCTTAGTACGGCCCTAATGCTTGGTTGAATTTTCCCATAGTTTAGGAGGGCTTTGCATTGTGCATTTTAGCAGCAATACGAACATTTCTCTTAGTCTGGTCTACAATTAAGACTTTCACACTGAATTTTGAGTCAATTCCAGCTAACAATGGAGTCATCAGATGACTCGCAGTACTTTAACAGACCCAGAGAACAGTGTTGTAGGTCCTCACTAAGCCACGTTACAGCTCTCTGAGCCGTCAACGTACTCCCGGCCATTCCATTGTAATAATGACAGTGATTCTTGTCATTGTCAGGAAGAGGAGAAGTTGAAACTGGGGTGTGAAACCAAGCAAAACAGAGGAACGGCAAACAGAGAGAAGACTCATGTGGACGGACGGCGTTAAAAAAAAAAACTAAACAAAAAAACAACCGTGGGGATTCGCAGAGCCAGCAGCGAGTCCTTCCTTGTCATCATTAGGGTGCATGCTTAAAATAGTAGGCTTCTGCTCCACCGTGCTCAGCCCATCATTTCTGTACAAAGATAATCCCTCGGTTGTCTGCAGAGGAGTCCATTGGAAGTTCATCTCCCTCAGCAAACACATTTAAGTTGTTGTTGCATCTGCTGTGCCATGCCAGCTGTTCAAAAGGCAGAAACTACGGTAATGTAGAGACTTTTGTTTTGGCGGCTCCACTGAGCACCTCAACCTTCAGGCGCCTCTGCAGAATGTCAGTAATTGTCTACTATTGAAGCCTCCTGGACTGAGCTGATCCCCGCCACGCTAACGTTTCTTAGGAAACAGGAACTGTCTGGATCTCGCTGTTGCAGCTTGCTTGAGGAAGAAATACAACACACTTTGTGTTATATGGTACCTCCTTACTGCTCAATGTTAGCATCAATGTAAAAGCTACTTTTATTCAGGGCTCTGTTCAAACTAAAATGATCATTTTTGCCACTTTTGACTCCTGTGGTGGTTATTTTCCTCTGAGTGCAATTTTAATCAATGATTAGAGATGCATCTAACTATGAGGGTATATTAATGCCGTTGTAGATTGAAAAAAGGTTTAAAATTTCCATGAGATTAATCTCTTTTCTTGAAAAAACAAGGACATTTCTGAGTTCCACAGGTTGATTTTTTTTCTACAGAATTTCTGAGATTAATCTTGCTAGAAATTTTTGAGATTTTTCAAGCAAATTTTTGATATTTCAAACTCACGAGTTTCCTAGTTTTTTCTAGAAAATTTCTGAGATTAATCTAAAAATTTCAGTGATTTTTGTAGTATTTTTTTTTTACTTTTCAAACTCAAATTTCCTTGTCTTTTCTAGAAAATTTCTGAGGTTCATCTCAAAATTTCAGCTTTTTCGCGCAAATTTTCGACTTTTCAAGCTCAGAAATGTTAAAGTTTTCTTCGAAAAGATTTCTGAAATTAATCTCAAAATTTCTGAGTTTTTTGTAGAAAATGTACTCCTTAATTTCTAACTACTGTCGTAAATTACAACATTATCTGAAACTTAATTTCCAAAACAAAACACTGTGGTGATATTTCAAGTGGCTGTTAAGATTAAGGTTTATTTCTAGTGAAAACCCAGAATAAAATACCCGAATGCTACATAATACCAATATAAGAGATTTTAATCCAGAATTAGGTCATGACCTACACAGTAGAGGGAGGACTGCTGACTCCACAGTTGTCCAGCAGTCATTGGGAGGGTAAGTCAGAAAAGGTCATTGCTACAGAAGCTGACAGCTAAGACTGCTACATCAGAGTGCATTAGTGGGAAGTTCAGGGGAGGGAAGTCTTGTAAAAAAAACCCACAAGAGTTTTCAGGAAATTTCACAAGGCCTGGATTCTATATTGTCAGGATATAAACACGTTTATTTCAAATGCATTTAATCAAAGACTGGACATAAAACAATGTTACATTTCAAAGAAACCTTTGTTCTTTGCATACTCCCTCTAGTCAAAAGCTTATTTGAAGCCCTCTCTCCTGGTGAAGCTTATTAGAAGTAAGTTTAAAACTAATCAGACAAAGAACCATATTTAAACAGTAGAATAAGACTTTAGTTCATTAAAACAGTAAAATTAGACTTCAATGAAGAAAATAATGTCCAGAGCAGTGGACATGTTTCCATGTTCACAATACAGTGTTAGTTTGAGATATTATTTCATTATGGTGTAATGGCTCTAAAGTGAGTCAACTGATTACTGGTGGGAAACTATTCAAAGTCTGAGACTTTTAAAATGAGAAATCATTTGACTAATCACCTCTAAGACAAAGTTGACATAAAAGACTAAAGCTCATCAAACTTAAAAGGCTTTTGATCTAAAACTTACACTTGTTTGTACAAGGTTTACATCACAGAATTAAAACTAATTAGCTTGTTTGCTCCTTGTTATGCAGTAATGTTTTAGAAAGATGGGATCAAAAACAACTCCCAGATATATATAGTAATCTCCTTTTGGATTTCTATAAGGATTACCATGAGAAAGAATTTTGGTCCAATTCAAGGGCAAAAACTCAAGGTGGGACTGAACATCTAACTTTTCAAAAGTCACAAATTTCTGAATTTAAAATTACTTTATTGAACTGATTTAAAGTTTCCATGAAACAGGTTTTTATAAGACAAAAATAGGACTTTTTTTTTTTTACTATTAGACTGTTTAATGATGGTACAATTCAAAGGTAGCCAAGAAAACTTAAGTGTCCCTTCTCCAACACACCTGAATCCAATAAGTGGTTCATTTACAGGCTTCTGTCGATAAAAGGATTCACATGTGTTGAAGCAGGGATAAATCGATGAGGATCGTGGATACGTGTTGACTGGAAGCTGAAGTTCTAAAGTACACCACCAGGGGGAGCCATAGCTCAACAGAAAGCTATTGATTGCCTGCTTTCTGTTCCATTACCAAGTGAGGGAAATTATCCCTGCCGCTTCCTGCCAGCCATTTTCCATGTTAAAGAAAAAAAAAAAAAGTGGGTCAAATGACATCACCAGTTACAGAAAAAAAAATCAATTTCAGAAAACTGATCTGTTAGCATAGAAATAGGACAGACACACAAATAAAAAGACAAATTTATTTCTTAATCAGAATATACAAAGCAGTGGCTGAAGTAACCAAATGCCATTCTGGTTATGAAAAAGGCGGTCTACACAGAAGTGGGCTACTCAACCATAACATAAAACTCGTTGAAAATGCAAGAAAAAAAAAAGTATAAATGGTACAAACTTGCGTGGAATGCATACAGAACAAATGACCAAAGCCTTAAGATTTAAGAGGGGTTAATTAACATTGCAAACTCCTGCCTCCACAGGAAAGAAAATGGTTACACAATCAGCAGAGGTGTAAGAGACAGCCCCTTTACTCATTTGCACCATCTGTTATGTTAACAGGGCAGGCAGGAATTAAGTAGCAGCTTAACACAAAAATTGACACCTCGACTAATAATGCCAACAACTGTCTATTATCCCCAGCTTAAAACTTATCTTTGGTCCTTTTAAGTGTATCTGAGAGGTCAACATGAGCCTTGAGGGTGAGCAGCTGCCTGTATGTATGAATCACCTGGTCAACACTTGCATAGAGATTGTGCTTCTAACATAGACTGATGTGAAACGTCAGGAAATGAAAAAACTGATCTTATGGCGTGGCCCGACTTGAACAAGTAGAAAAAAAAGCTCATTTTCAAGACCAATAAATAACATTTCATAAAAAAGAAGTATGCAGGGCCACTACATCTCAAAGACTCCAGTGCAATGTGAAAATATGGGAGCAACCGAAAGGAAAATCTCTATCGAAAACATACAAAGCACAAGCTCTATGAAGCAATGTTGACCAGACTGGTAGGACAGTGCCGCAAACAAGTAGCAGGGTAAAGACTTAGGCCTCCACGTCTGCTTCTTTTGAGTCGCCATTCTCCTCTGTCTTCTGCTTTTTTGTCTCAGCTTTGTCCTGAAAGGAGAAAAAACAGATTTAGGAGATAATCAAAGCTGCACAAATCACCATATTACTCAGAGCAATTACAATTCAGCCTCATGTCAACTCACCTCCTCCTCTTCGGCTGCACGCTTCACCGGCTGTGCATCGGTTTCCTCAGCAGGGGGCGCCGCCTCCGCATCTTCTGCAAAGACAGGGGTGTCACATCATAAATTACACCCTTTACGACCTATATCCAGGTAAGCGCTTGCTCGGGGTGAACACCTAATCGGAATTCATGCATCAAGGGCAAAAGAGAGGAAACATGTAAGCATTTCAAATCTGATTTATTTATTTATTTGTTTTAAAAGTGCAACATACCAGCTCCATTCTTCTGCTCCTCCTCTGTAGTTTCTTCCTTTTTGTCACTGTGCTCAGCACCATTCTGCAAAAATAAATAAATAAAACAATTTTAACTTGTTTAAAAGGGAATTAAAACAGATCCCAACCTAGCAAATGTAATCTCCTTTGGGGGTCACTTAAAAAAAAACAACAAAAAAACAAGGGGAAGTGAGTGGAGGTCTTGTTACCTCCCCAGAGGATTAACTACCAAGCTGTGAGAAACCACAGGCTAGAGAGGCCAACGGAGACGTCTAAAAAAAAGGGGTTGCTAGCTGTAACATCTGTGCCATTTCACAACCCAAACAAAGCCTGGAGCGGAGGGAGCAGCTGAGCAGGAGGGGGAGCCGGGCGAGCAGCGACACCTGCACGACGAAGGGCGCTAAGACAAAAGGCCATGCGGCGGGGTTTGTGTCTCAGACTCACGGTGCCATTGGCAGGTGCGTCCCCGCTCTCGGTCGACTTCTCCTCCTCCGCTGTTTCTGCTTCTTTCTTCTCTTTCAGCTCCTACAAAATAAAAGCACCGAGTCAGCGCTCACTCACGTAAAGTACACTCGCTCAAACACAATCTTCTTTCTCGTCCAAACACAATCTTCTTTCGACAACCACAACTATAAAATAAGATTAAAAAAAAAAAAAAACAAACAGTTTGAAGCATACAGATCGCGCACGGTGGATAACTGTTTAGAAAAGAAAGCGTTTCGGTCCCCATGCCGCGCAATGTGAACGCGCTTCGGCTTCCCGCCCACAGCAGCTCCGCTTCACCAGCTGCACCGTTTCAGCCGCTTTGTCTCCTCGAAGCGGACCACATTTGCGCATTTTTTTAAATTTAAATCTTAAACACACAACAGGTTTTCATAACAGAACATCGACAAGAAATTACCTCCATCAAACAACGACGTCGAAATTTTTTTATTTTAAGGCAGTAATTTAGGAAATGCACATTTCGTTAAGTAGTTCCTCGAGTTAAATCAAGTAATTTTAGCACTCACGTTTTATACAACCTCTCTCGTCTGATTCAGTAAAACTGTTACGAGCTTAAAAAAAGTTAGCTAAATCTTTTTTTATATACACTTCGAAGAGATTGAAACTGAATAAGACGCACCTTGGCTGTAACCTCTGTGGTGGCGGTTGTATCAACAGCTGTATCGGCCATGGCTAGTTTTTGTGATTTATTTTATATAAATATAATCCTGTTGAGAAAGATTTTTTTTTCCTCGGTCTTGTTGCCGTCGAGTGCTTAGCCCCAAAGACACTGAGAGAGAAATGATGTCTTCCCTTCTCCGCTTTTCTCTCGGGCTCGTTGAAAATCCACTCTCGTTGGACGCTACAGCTCGATCTGCCACCTGATTGGTTGAAGTCGACCGCTGCGGTCAGCGATTGGTTGAGTTTCATGTCGCTCACAACTATGAGGTCCGCCTTCCGAATATCATGCCACTGATTGGCCAATTCTTTTTAAAGCGCTGTTGTATATTCTTTAACTAAACATATAAAAATGATTAGTGTTTTCCAGTTTAAATGCGAACAATAGACTGGAGTCAACAGTTATTAAAGTTATAACACTCAAATGATCTTTTACCTGTTTGTTTTAAGTGAATAGATTGTTACAAGTATCCCTACCACATGGCCAGAGGCAACATCTTTTGTCTAAGCGGTCTGTTCTGCAGAAATAAGGTGTCAAATTACACACAAAATAGCAGGCGGCCACTCCTCCTTTCCATATTTAACTCTTCAAATGTGCACCAGATTAAGTGTGTTTATACTCTTTGTAAAACCTGACTATTGCTCCTGCCAAAGTAATTAGCACAATTTCTATATCTTTAATTTACTACACTGCAAATTAGTGGGCAACATAATTTCTGCACAACCTGGGAGATAAACATCCGTTTCTAAAAAAAAAGTGTTACATTATTTAGCATCCCCTTAGTCCATTAACTTGGGCAATAAATTGTTGTTATCTGTATTTAGAAACTGTTAAAGCATGTTGCTGCATAAATATCACTTGGAATGAATATCAGTAAGATCTTTTTAAAAAAAAAATAAAATACAGGCTGAAATAATTAATGAACAATCCTATTTGTGAGCTTACTAGGGACAGTCCTTACTTCATCTTTCAATGTTATGTAGTTTTCCACTGATTTGCAAGCGGGCATAAAGCAAGTATCTTTATTTGGCAAGAAGATTTTGCACGAAGGACTATTGCATAGTAATTCAGCCACAAATCTAAACACGCTCTAAGAATTTCATGTGGTAAATCAACACAAATGTGAAAGTTTGATCCACCAAGAGTATCACATGACTGCAAAACTGCCAAGAAATGGGGATCCATTTTAAATGACAGGCTAGGTGATTATTGGTTTCCTTTTGAGAAGCTTCAAAGATCTACTGCTCAGGTAGGGAAATCTGTTGACATGACACCTATTGGCTGTCCACGCCATAAAACAAGAGAGTCATTGTTGAAAGAAGCTACAATAAGCTCTGTTTAAGGCATGTAAAGAACTTGGCAAAGATGTGGGAGAATATGTTGTTTTCAGAACAAGCGAACCTTTAGGCTTTCACACAAAAATCCTTTGACAACAAACACTGGCTCTGTGAACACACAATCCCCACTGTTAAACATGGCGTTGGCAGCATCATGTTGTGGGAATGCTTTTCTCTAATAAGGCAACAAGGTGAGTGCACATGCACGCTACACTTTACAGAATTTATTGGTTAAAAAAA
Source organism: Poecilia mexicana (assembly GCF_051168715.1). NCBI lineage: Eukaryota > Metazoa > Chordata > Actinopteri > Cyprinodontiformes > Poeciliidae > Poecilia > Poecilia mexicana. Next base: position 19,416,439 of record NW_028263374.1, read on the forward strand.
TTGGTGAAATCCAAAGATCATCTTTCTCTCACTTAACAGTAATGCTCTACTTATTTAATGTTATTTAATGAAAAATAAACTGAAGTCTGTGGTTGTAACTTGAGAAAACGAGAGTTGCATCTGATGATGTTGATGCACTAGACAGCGTTTTTCAGTTCCCTTTGTCATCTTCAGCAAAATTATTTCACCTTGAACATTTGCCACTCCTGTTACTGTTCCACTTAACCGCCTGTCATTTTCGACTAAGTAACTTTTACCACTCGGTCATCATTGCAACAATTTATTCTCCACCCATTCTGGTTCTTCGTCTAAAACATTTAGAGCACTCCACCTATGACACAGTTTAACTTTTTGTTTTAAGCGATCCTAAAAATGTCCCGGACTTGCCTGAGCACATTCAAGCTGGCTACGTTGATACTATTTTCCATTTCTTTTGGCTCTCCACTTTTAAAGCTTTGAGAAATCAAATGCTCTCTGTTTCAGCTTTAATCTCGTTATGTTGGAAATGTTAAGGTCTTACAGACTCTGAAGAAGCCTCCAGGCCTTGTGCTGTCATTCACCCCACATTCAGCTGGAATATAATTACGAGGAGTGTAATTACCCATAGAGATCAAAGGGTTGGGTTCAGAGCAAAAGCTGGTTTTTCAACAGTTTATCTTCTTCTTTATGTTGGCATTTCATGTTGAATATGTTCCTCTGGTTGTTGAACCGTGGTGACACAATTAATATATTTTAATTCAAATATATTGTTGCTCTCTAAGTGTAACCACACCTCTTTAAAAATCAAAGCATGACAAATATTTTCCAAAACATTTCCACTCTAACATGACTAACATCCATTTATAGTTCAACTGAAAAACAAACTTATTATAGGGTAAAGTAAGGAATAAAAACCTGCAATGATCTGGTTGTAAAAATGTGCACATATTAAAAGTTTTACTCTCCTATGCCATCAATTATAGAGAATCTAAAGAACCTGAAGTTCAGCTGTGTTAACAGGAACTTGCTGACATTTGCATGATTTAGCTGAAGCCATGGTTGGTGATGTGGTTGCGTGAAATGCAAAAATAATCTCATTGTACAAAAGTATCAGGCAGGGGAAGACTAAAAATAATTTTAGACAATCACGTATTGACACGCACCAATGAACAATGAAAACTATTTGGGAAAAATACAAAAGCACAGCTACAACACTGGGTGTTTTTCTAAAGTTAATGAACATACAAGATGGAAAGTAGCACTGAAGAAGCTGGATAGTTTTTTTACTAGTCGTGGTTGTGTGTGGCAGTAATCTGCTGTGTTCTCCATGTTTCTGGATGTAGGAAGGTGGGAAAACAGAAGCATTTTCTTTGGAATAAAAAAACATCCTAAGACCTCCCAGAACCTTAAAGGAGAATGTTTTATGCTCTGAATAGATAAATATATTCCGGACATTTTGGGCCATAGTTAACAGAAAAAAACAGAACTTTTCACTTTCAGAATGAACACTTTGCTCACATTGAAACAAGGAGGTAGCAGCATCATGCTTTGGGGATAATTTCATCAGACAAAAATAGTCAAGAAAGAGGAAATCATAAACAGGTAAACCAGACCTTCAGATATTTGTGGGATTTTGTTTATCAGCTTCAAAGTGAGCCACAAAGGAATGACTTTGGTAGAAAGAAAAAAAAGTAACAGTTTGGAAACAGAGAGTTGAAGTCTAAAAGTAAACCTCAGAGGTCACCTGAAAAGGAACGTGGACCACAGACACTCACAAACGAATATATTTGGAAAATCTCTTCAAGGTAGACTGAACAAATGTTACCTATTTTTAAAATTGTTATATTTTTTCCCCTGGAGAGAAATTTGTTTGGCTTTCGGTTGACTTGTAAAAGCTAAATGTCACATTAAATACGGAAAAAGACAGAGATGAATTATCATCTCAGCCTCAAAAACCTGTCCACCTGAAACGACAAATAAAAACGTTCATGAGCAACAACATGCGCAAGTATCACTTGCTCCAGAAAGTCGAAACACCACAGAAATCCTCAGTGTTAGAATCACAAGAACAGCAGTCCCTGCTGGAAACCCGTTGGTGGAACAGTGCAGCAGACTTAGCAGAGAGCATTACTCACTTTCTCTGCAAATGGAAAATAAGAGCAATCAAAGAGAAGGAGGTTGTTTGTGAGATCATTTCCTGTCTATTTTTTTCATGCTTCATTTGACTACCTAAAATCCAACAAACACAAACTTGTGAGATCCTCGTTCATTCAGCAGGTAGGAGAAGCAGCAAATGTCAGGGTAAAAAAGGTGGAAAAGAGATGTGATGTGGTAAGTTTCACTCCCTGCCTCTCTTTCTGCCAGCCACTCTGTTTACCACACTTTCCACTCCCAGGAATAAAAAAAACTTTATTTAAGCTACTGAAAGCTGTAAGAGCACAGAAAGTAAGTCATTTAAAGAAAAGCCCCATTGTGTTCCCAGTGACTTCTGTTTTAAAAAAAAAAAAAGGAATATTGTGCAGTAGCAGTCACTTGAAGCCAACCAAGGAAAAACTTTTTTAGTGCACAGGGCTCCTACCTGCTGGGTTCAGGGACTTCAGGAGAAAAGATGTGAAGTACAAGCAGGTTAATTTCACCTTCATTTTCTTGGGCACAAAGACCTGACCTCACTCGCGGAATGTCAGTGTTCAGGGGAAGAGCAAAATGGGGCCCAACAAAGAGCAAAGGTCAGAACTAAGCGGGGGAGGGGTCCCGATAATTGGAGGAACTAGTAGGGGCACACTGAGCTCTTTTGTTTTGAACAGCAGTGTCCTGCGAGGTCTGGTTGCCTTTCGCTGGCTCATGCAACATAATATTAACTTCACAATGGGGCACTTTAAGTCATGCATACAGTAAAGAGGAAAGTTTGTGACGGTGCTCGTCTGTAATGGGCAAAATTAAGAAAACCCTTCACCGATGACGAAGGAAACATACTGCAAGCAGAGACCTTTACGTGCGCCGTATCGACCAATAGAACCTGCAGGGATGTTACTCCTCCTATGATCTTATGTGTTCCTGGACGTCACATTTTCCAAGTTCCGAGTCAAAAAAGTCAACTACAATGCCTCCTTAAGATGAATATTCCAGTCTGAAAGTCAGGCTTTATGGTGCAACGCAGTTGTACTCAAGACATCAACATTCTCAGCTTTAAAAAGAGAAAACCTGAAAACACCTTCTGAAGGAAGAGTTCAGAGTGAGAACGACTAATTATCACCTCCATTTTCAAAATTCAATGTTACTCCTGCAGATAAAAATCTTGGTTTTTGAATATACAACCTGCTGAGAAATGCATAATTATTAGACAGTGTCGTTAACAATGGTTAGCTAAGCCACTAAGCGCAACACTTTTAAGAATCCCACTGGTTTTCCAACTTGCTGCTGGAACATAGTTTGGCTTGGTGCGACAATCCTCAAAAACAAAAGGAAGCACAACATCTACATTTAATTTTTAGCGACTGTTGCACACAACTGATTGTTTCTCATTAATAAAGTAGACAAATACAAAGTACGACATAACATCTGTATGTAAACTCGTTTCTAGGGTTTTAAACTTACAACACATAAAAATTCGTAGCTAATGTATATTAGTAACAATAGTACTCTGGTCAAGGAATACAACAACTAGCATGTCCTATCAGTTTTCTGTGATTACTTGCAACTAGAACATAAATCTCAGCTCATAGCCAACCTCAAAATCCAGCATGACTTAATGAAAGAAAAACTTGGTGAAAACATCAGAAGTAAATTGTTTATTTGCATTTCTATATCAGATTTGTTGCATACTTTAAGAATATTTTAGTGAAAATGTTTCTGCAGTGTCTGAATGAATACAATGCAGAAAAATATGTGGTTAATCCACTTAAGTTGTTAACAGTAATGATTCTGGTTGCTAAGCACTACAGTTGGCTAATCCCAATAATTTTCCTACTTTAAACTGGAGCACAAATACATTGGGTGTGACGTTATTCTTACATCAGGTTTTGGCTTCAAGGTAAACATCAACCTCAAATTCAAATATGACTGCTGCACATTTGGCACATTGCAATAGCAGCACTAACATATAATTAGTTGTACCGCAGACTTTCTATATTTTTAAATTGAATTAGTAGTATGAAAAGTAGAAAAATGCAATAAAAAATATATTGCACTGGTTTGTCTTAAGTGAAAAAAAAAAACGTATTACTGCACATTATTTTGTCTTAAACGTGTTGAGAGAGACGCTATTAGCTTGCTATGTTAATAGCATCAGGCCCTGTCACTGCATACAAAACTAGCAAATTTCATTGCTTTTTTAAATTCCTAGTGGATAATGGTTAAATTGCACATTTGCATATAATTCGCAGAATCGACTTTAATTTCTGTTGTTAATGGAATGATGCACTTTCAAATAAATATCACAGTGATCTAACATTTTATTCACTACAATAAATGTTTTTACCATATTTTGGTTTTAGCTATTTGAAAGATAAAATATAACACGGCGTTTGTGCATGCAAATACCATGTTGTAAACAAACAGTGCAGTTTGTTTACATTATTGCTGAAAGATTCAGACATTTTGTCTCTGGGTCCTCTTTCGTCCTCTTTGGTTTTGACATTTCCCTGCAGGGTTCTTTTACTCTGGTCTGAGGAAACATCAGAATATAGCTGCCTCTTGATCTCTGCACACTCTCTTAGGGAGGGCTATTTGGTATCAATTCAAGACAGCTCAAAGTCACTCATTTTATAGGTACTAATCAACTGACTCCTTTTTTCTTTTAGATGTGGACAGGATGCGAGTACACAAGGTGAAATGTTGCTTCATGAGCTTTATTATAACATCTGATTGAACAAAGAGAAGCTGTAGTTTGCGCCTTAGGGACTACATTTCCCAGCTAGCTGAGGGGTGTGGAGTTGCCAGAAGAAGCCGATGGGAAAAGGGTCGCCTGAGGTATTCAGGTATGAAGCAACATCAAGACTAACAGCAAACACATGAGGTTAGCGCTTAACTCATTACAAAGGTTCTGCCCACGAGCATCTCCAAATACATCTGCACAAATTTAACCTCAAGAAAAAAAAAACAAAACAATAGATTGGATATTTTATTTCATGAGAACAAGCACAAGGATAAGGATATTTAATGGATCCCTGCCCCCCTGCATTAGAGGCTGAGGGTGTGAGCAGTAACTAGGTTGGTTTCCTTCGAGAGCACACGACTTGAGCTAAACTTGAGCTCTGCTACCTTATTTATTTCACCTCTTAGCTCCACCCATGTAACTGTCTTGCCAGAGGAAAGTGGAAATTTCCAGTAATTCCTACAGCTTTGCAAGAAGTGCTCCTCCTCCTTCTGGTTTCCCGCCTTTCCTTCACTCTACCTGCTCTCTCCTGCTGCAAGCTGCCTCCAAGAGTCTCAGCCTCCTGGTGCCCAGAAGTTTTTACTTAGCACATGCGAAAACTCTTAATCCCTCAAAGACTAAATGCAGGCTGGCGCTAAGGCTACATGCTTCTGCGGACATTACTACATATGGCAGAACCTTTCAAAGATTATCATGCTTTTTGTTTTTGCTTTCTTGATTTGAATGACAAAATGGATGCTTTTCATTTGAATCTGCCACACTGGATCCCTGCCTGTCATTTTAAACAACCAAGCCACACGCTGCCCTTTGAATAAATCTCAGAGGTTGAGCAAAGTGTAAATGTTACATTAGATGCCGAATGATGAAGAAGGGGTGGTTTGGGATCGCAGAGCAGATGGCAGATTTGCATTTCTATTTCTCCGGTTGATCTGGCTGATTTTCCTGAGTCTGTTCGCCTTCAGAGACGCTGTAAAAAAAAAAAAAGCTTCGCTGCCGCTGACACATTAAAACAAGCTTTTTTTTTTTAAAAAAAAAAAGAAAAAAAGAAAATAAAAGACAATAAACAACTTGAAAAGTAGCTCACACATGAAAAACTAGAAACTGAAACAGGTTCACAACTTGAGATGACCGGGCTATCTTTTCACTACATCTGCGGTTTGACAACTTCCTCCTCATCCAGTGCAGAAACTCAACCGTTTTTCACATGCGCAGCGATGACAGTCTACAGTATATCTGCTTAAATGAGCTTTACAATAAAGTCACGAGTCAGCTGGAGTGAAGAAGTCTAAGTGAGTGGATGGTAGGAGGCACTCTGACCTTAGACCTATTGTAAAGAACCAACAAAGAGCCATCTGCACAGCAACCAAAGCTCAGATGAGGGACTCACACACGCGGGGACCTGAGGAGGGGGGCAGGGATTCGGAAAGTGAAAAGGACGAAACAGTTGGGTGATTAAAATAAATAGCAAGAGATCAGCAGGGATGAAGCCTAAAACAGGAAAATGGTCAGTGTAACATCTCGGAACAAGACGCTGAGCGGCGTATCAAATCAAAGAGCACACAGATCCCTCTAACTGCTTGTAAAGTGGAAGCAGAGAGGCTGCAGGCCTAATCACTCAAGAGCACATTTCCTGCCTCCTGCATGATGAGATGGAGCCAACTGAAACAGCACATGGCTAATATTTAACCACCACAGACCGCATTTCAATCACCCACCCAACAGAAACATGCAGGACTCACTCACAATCATTCGCAAGGAACCCGAAGAAGCTTTTTTTTCTATTTTTGAATAAAAAGCAGATTCTGCATAATTGTGTTTAGCTTGCCTAATGGAAACTGGGGCATTTTTCAAAATGGTGATGACAAAAACAAGATGGTGTCAGGGACATCTGTAAAAATACAGAAAACTGTTTCACAGGTAATGCATGATAGTAAGGATTGCTTAGCAACAGCAGTGAAAATGTCTTGCAGGCTGTGTGGCGGAGAAACGGCCAGTGCTGCCACCCTGTGGTCCAAATTGGAACTACCTAAAGACGGACCCGGACCATAAATGACCAGAACCGCCTTTTGTCTCTGATGTCTGAATGTAAAATGTGTGGCAGTGTGAATCCTTTAATCCAGAGATGGACTGATCCAAGAAAGATGAAGGAAACGTCCTTGCTTTCACAGCAGCGTTTGAAAATATATTAAAGGATTTAAATGGCTACCAAACGCACCAGCTCTCATGGTGGGTGATTGCTTAGCAACCTTCGTGGGAGGGAGAGAAGATGGGGGGTGCGAGTGACTCTGCTGGGGGGAGGTGTGGCCTACTTTAATGGGAGGGAGCAAAATGTGAGTTCAGGCTCTCTGAGTGGGGAAATACCTGGCAATGATCCCAAATAAACAAACAGGACAGGGAGACAGGCTGATATGAGGAGGAGGACTGAGCGGAGACTGAGGACAAGGGGAGCTTTTCTGGGTCCTGATAAGAGTTCTGTCAGAGATAAATGGGAACAAGCCATTTTACGACTTGACATGCTGTTGTTCATTCCCCCAAAGCAGAACAAGGCCTGAGGCAGGAAGTAGATAACCCTGCTGGTCGCATAGAAGAACTTAAACAGCTTACTGATATATGCTTGAATGCAAGTTGCTCTAAAAGTTTAAATCAGACCGAGCAGAACTGCTGGGAAGCTGAAAGTAGAGGATGACGCTGTGGTCCATTGAAGGGAGTGAAGCTATCAGTTTGTGGAAGCTCGGCATGTGTTTGCATGTTGCATCTTGCACAGTTGGACGTGTAGGTGTTCCTGGAGATAAGATCACGGGAATCAGCAAGGATTGCAAAAGTATTAATGGAGACGCCCTCTGAGCAGCAACGTTGAACTGTTGCCACAGATTCTCAGTTAGATATTGGTTTAGACTTTGAATGGGTTATTCTAAGACTTCTGGCTGTATGCTTAGGATCTTTCTGCCAGAAAATTAAGCTCTACCATTCCTACATCCCCTCCAGGATTGGTCTGGATTTTGCTTCTGTCTTGCCTGTTTTTGTGAATAAAAAGCATTTCCACAGTATGCTTATGCCACCACCATGTTTCACATATGGCGTTAGCTTTTTTGCTATACACAGGGCTTAGCGTTTAGACCAGGAAGTTAAATTTGAAGTTAATCTCACCTTGTTTCACTTGTTCACAGTGTCCTTTATGTAATCTGTACAAATGGAACAAAGTTTCATTTTATCTTCTTTGTTTTCCACACGTTTCCTGAGACTCCTAAATGTCTTGCAAATAACAAACAACTTCTTACTTTTTTTTTTTTTTTTTTCAAATGGCAATCTTCTTGCCACGCTTCGTTAGCAACCAGATTTGTGCACAACTATCTGTCCTGTCCAGATTCTTCCACTGCAAAAATACAAAATCTTACCAAGTATTTTTGGTCTAGTTCCTGGTGTAAACATTTTAGCACACTTCAAATAAGAAAAAACTAACTTACAAGTAACTTTTGTGCAAGGAAGCTTTTTTGCACACAATTCCTTAGTATTGATGATGAAGTACTAGTTCCCTTGCAACATGGAAAATGTCTTGGTATAAGTGAAATAACGTGCCAGTAGAAAAAGTACTTTTTAAATGTTAATATTCAACACTAAAAACAAGCTCCTATATCTTGCTGAAACGTTACTTGTCTTGTCTTATTTTAAATGTACTAAAATATTTGCTCTAAAAAACTAGACCAAACATACCTGGTAGTATTTTGCGTTTTTATTATTCTGCATTTTCCTTTGACTTCAAAGTGATAAACTGCTTTGTGAAATCCCCTGAAAATTATGCAAAAGGGTGTAGTTCTGCATCCAAACTTCACATGAATAAATAAAAAAAAGGCCAATTCTGACAAAATTTTTTTTTGTTTGATTCTCCCAGAAAGAAAGAGAATATTAAAAGGGAGAGTATGTGCTTATAAGGACATGAATGGTAAAAAGGGGAGGCTGCCCATAGGTTCAGCCTGTAGAAGAAGGAGGAGGGCTTTTAAAGAAAAAAAAAATGGCTGTTGTAAGCAGACTCTACAGGCAATGAGGTCTCTTTGTCAGGAGCAGGAAATGAGGTTTCTGTTGTGATTAAAAGGAAGGTTACTATGGCAATGCAGAGAGCCGTGTGCACAGAGAAATTTTTTGGGAGGGAGAGACGGGGTGGGTGGGGGGGAGGCTAAGTGAGAGTTGAATTTCAAAGAAAGCAGCCTCCTCCATCTCATCACCCACCACCCAACTGCTTCACCGCCACAGAACCCTTTCATATCTGATCATCTGTTTTCATAGCCACACAGTTTTATCCTGTGCAAAGGCAAGCCGTAAGCGAGTGGCATATTCACTTCCTGAATTAACGTTGCTGTCAAAATGTACCTGGAAATAACCTTTAACCGACAGGAGACGTCTCAGGAAAATAAAACACTCTGACCCAGATATGTCTCTGCCTTCTTCACAACACTTTTGTCAAGTGATTCCTCTTCCTCGAATCCTTGCACAGCTGACACGGATGAAAAAAAAAAAAAAAAGAATGATGATGGGATCAGAGTGACCTTTAAGAGATAAAAATAGCACCTCGCTTTGTTAATTGTTTCACAAAAGTGGTACTGAAAATATGCTGCTTAAAATAAGCTGCCCATCCTGTGCTTTATGTTATATAGGAAGCTGCTCTCTGCAGTGAATGCTATCTTTGCTCTACGGTGACATGACATTCGCTGTGGCTTTAAGAGATTTTCTTTTTTTAATCTGTGGATAAAACAAACCACATTGACTGCTCATAATATGGTAATCTGCCCAGCATGGTAGAACAGCAAATAGGTAACAGACTGCGCAGACACAAGGACCAACTGTATGTTAACCGTTTGCGGTGTAAGTAAACAAAGCAGTAACCTGATGGAAAACTTTATTTCAGGATTCAAGGGACGAGAACCATCGTGAGAATGTCTGCCAAAGATGGTCTCAAGTCTGGAGAAAGTTGGAGGGAATTATCTGAATGAGGAAACATTTGTGAGACCACAAAGCATGTTTCTGCTTCGGGAGGCTCCAGCCCAGATGTATCTGAGCCCACAGGAGTCGATGTCCCTGGTAGACAAAGACCGAGGCTGTTTCTGCACACAAAGTGTCCTTTGTGATGATCTACAGATGTGGAAACCTTCATCATGTCAGCTATTGATAAATACAGTTAAAATCAAATATTCACAGTCTGCATGAAAACACACAACAAATCAGATTAAACCTCCCTGATCTGAGTCGACCGATTACCAAAACTATTTTGTATTTCCTAAGTGTCAGCGTAATGGTAAAGAAAGAGGAGATGTTACATCAACTTTCTTAGCATTTGGTAAAATTCCACCTTAAATTTATGACTTAAGTCAGATATTTTGTGTTGTCTTTGCTCAGGTTTCCTGGGATTTTGGCCCATTCCTCCTGACAGAACTAGTGGAACTGCGGCAGGATGGGAGGCTGCCTCGCTCCATCACACCTTTTCACTTCTGTTCACAAATCTATGAGATTTAGATCGGTGCTTCGTCATGCCACCCCCAAAAAGTTGTATTATCTGTAAGCCACTTAGTAACTAAAATAGCTGGTATTCTTAGGATCATTATATAGTGTATTTTGAAGACCTACTTGTGTCTGAGTTGTAACTTCCTGGATATGTCTTGACATTTTGCTGTTCATCCATATTGAGAGGACTCAGTTGAGGCAGGTGGGGCATCTGGTTAGCTGAGAGAAGTTCCTTTCTGTGAACAATATTACATCTCACCATGACCTCATTATGTTTGTGGATGTTCCTCTGCACTACCACTTGCACCATTAGACTCCCACTGGCAGAATATGCTTATATCTGCCATTTATTGGACTCTAGCAGTTGCTTTTATTTTGCAGTTTTTGAAAAGGTTCTCTATATGTCAATGTCTCACATTCTTTCTTCTGTCTGTTTGCTGTGCCACCACCAGGTGGAGCCAAACTGCTTTTGAAACAAAGTTGATTCTACATAAAACAAAAATTGTTTTACCTTCTGCTTTCTCAAAATCATAGGAAACACACCAATGAGGCCATCATTTTATAAGTTATTTTATATTTTGTAATTCATTTGGAACACAAATCTCTCCATAAGGTAAAAACAATATTATTATTGTTAAACACACTAATACAAAGCTAAAAATTACAACACATATTACCCACAACTATAAAAAATGTAACAATCACATACTTTGTAAATTACTATTTTCACACTTTAACATTGCAAACGTTTTTTTTTTTTGAAAAATTAAAGTTTCAATCTAATATTACAAAATCAGAAGCTGAAAGAATACGGTTAATCATAAATTATATTTTCTTTTATATTTTTGCTGCTGATTTTAATCAAAGACCAGACACAGGTGTCTGACTGGGAAAAAGGGAACTGTAAAGATTGCTTCAGTGAATTCAGATTGTGTGCACAGCAGAACTATTAAGAAATTAAACTGCTGATAAGCAGTCAGTTTATAATTGAACAAACCTTGTCTGATATTTCAGGAATATTTCAAATATGAGTGGGTCATGCTGTATGCACAGTGCTGTCTCTTGGAAAATGGCTGATAAGTCTGATTAAAAGCAGCATCAACAATGAAAATTTTAGTTTTGAACTTGTTAAGGTAAATTAATTATTAAGGGTCCTCCACAGAACACTGCTTATACCGCATGAGTCCATCCTCCAGGATGTGCTGTTTGCCACTAAAGCTTGTTACAGATTTTTGTAGCTTGTGTGACTCCTTGATGACCATTCTGTTTTCTGAATCAAGGAATCATATAAAGAAGATCAGTTAAGCTGTTCAGAAAAAGACTAAACAAGAAACATCTCTTCATGTTAGTCATCTGCAGCCATTTCAGGCTAGATTTGTGGCTTTATTGAACTAACCCGTCTCATTATTTTCTTGCAAAGCTCCTCGTGTGAAAGTGGCCGGTCGTCCTCATCCGTGATAGGAGGCTCTTCTGGACCAGCCTCCAAACTGATGGGTAAAACAAAACAGAGCCGTGAGTATCATGCGTTTATATGCTCAGATTTATCTCCAAAGGAGACTACAAGGCCGACCTGCTCATAGATGTGTGGGCACTGAGATCTCGTTTGAGGTCAGGTTTCTGACCTATAATGCTTCTGGCCAGAACGGCTGCATCGAAGCCGTCTTTCAGTTCCTGCACAAAACACATGATGTCCTACAGGTTGAGCATCTGCAAACAGCAATAATACTTTCAAAACTGGCACAACCTTAAACTTGAGGAAAGCCTGCACAGAGAGCAGCTCGTTGGTCTTCTCCTCTATGAGATCCAGGTATGTTATGATGTTGCTCTCTGTGATCCCGGAGGTGAATCCCAGCCTTTCCTCCACTGTTGCGTAGTCACACCCCACATCTTTGAACATGCTGTCCACCCCTGAGGGATGAAAAGAGCATGTTTGAGAATTACCTTGATCTACTTGCATTTCTCTACATAACATGCAGTATAATGATTGCGTTTAGTTTTTTTTAAATCAATACAGACACATTTATTTTAGATTCATCAAGATTTCATGGGTCTTTATATCAATTTTGATTTGAGAACAACTCAAAACCATACACCTTTAATTACAAATTGTTAATTTTATGTCATCAGCTTGATTTATTTTATTCACTTTAAATTCATCGTGTTGGTATCTGGTACTAGAAATCTTAGCAAAGCAGAGAATAAAATGTAAAGAGTAATGAAGTAAAACATTGCTGAACCTTGTTTGATTTGGTCCAGAATCGTGCTTATGGAGTCAGCTTGGCTTGCATAAGTCTCTGTTTGAGATTCAGCTTCCTTTATTTTTCCTTCCATGTCTTTCATCAAAGAGAGATACTTTTGCTCTTGCTGTAGTTCTTCTCGGTTAAACTTCTCCATCTCATCCTTGATCTGCTGTGACACACAGACTTACTGTTACAAATCTCTAGGAAACAAGACACACCTTCTCTAGTTTCTTTGCAATCTTGTTTAGTTACCAACAATGTCGTAGTGTATGAAAAAAGTATGCAGGATACACTAAATATATATAAAAAGAAAAAAAAAATCTATAAAAAAAATGTTAAAGCAAACCAGAAAAAATACCTTGTTGATCTGATCCTTCAGTTTCACAGTCTCACTGTTTTGCTCATTGATGAATATGAGAAAGGCCATGTTTCGGTCTTTAGCTACTCAACAAAAGAGGAATACATCAATAAGATTATTCCAATAATAAAAAATACAAAAAAGGCATTACATTTTTCATTCATGTACAATTTTTTATTGCAGTCTATGAAAATAATTTGGATCAAAAAGTTCTCCGTGCTTTCAAAGTTGTCTTTGGACTTTTGCAGGTTTATTATTTATTCTTCTCTCTAGATCAGTGATTCTTAACCTGGGTTCGATCGAACCCCAGGGGTTCGATGAGTCGGTCTCAGGGGTTCGGCCGCGGAGGTAAAGACACACTTGTGTAAAGTCGTGATGACGCCCTGCTTTGCCATCAGTTGAAGCAGAGAATCAAGTTACATTGCTGAGCCAATCAGAGCTGCAGAGGAACACTGATTGAAGGAGCTCCACTCTCGGCATGGATTTGAACTTGTGTCTTTAATTACTTCAACAAAACTCACCGTTTTTACCAAATTCTGTAGCTTTCGGTGTACCTCTAAATCTGCTCCTTAGTCGCATCTTTTCGGGCCTGCTACTGCCTCTAGTGGCGTGGGGGTGGTAACACAACTAATATAATTACATTACTAAATCAGAATACCGCAAAGTCTTTATTATTTATTATAAATTTTTCCATTCTCTTAAGAATGTAAAGCTAATTAAATGATCTAAACAAGACATTAAAGTGGTTCCAGTTTCTCTCGATGGCCAACCTGTTGAAACTGTGGCAAATTTGGGTCGTTCCTGGACAGTCAGCTCAACTTTGCTGAAAACACTGACTATATTTTGAAGAACTGTTCTCAGGACTCTACCTTTTAAGAAGACTTGGTGATCGTGGGGTTACCCAACTAGAGTCTAGTTGGGTAACCCCTATGTCTTGAATTTGGGGGAAAAAAAAATCATATTTTATTTATCACTACAGAAGGGTTCAGTGAATGCGCATATGAAACTGGTGGGTTCGGTACCTCAAAAAAGGTTAAGAACCACTGCTCTAGATTATATGCATGACCAAGACAGAATATCTGGCAATGGAGGCTTAAAAATGTGGAAAATTGTTAAGAAAATAAATTATGCACCAAACAATTGATCTGACTGAAATCTACACAGTTTGTCTCAGAATGGTTAGTAGGTGCTAAAATCCTGAAATGTATGATTTTTTCCCCCCTGTTCATTAAATGTAATAAAAGTGAAAATTCTGATACATTTTAATGATAAAATACATCATTAAACAGGATGTTTTTTAATTACCTTGGCTTTGAGTTGAGTAAAAATCAGAGGTTGGTGGAGTGTACTTTTGTTATTTTTTTTTGTCTGAACTGATTTGCAGGTCAGAATTAACAGTCGTAGCCATAACAAAACCTTTCCGAATGAACAGTTCAGCTTGGACTGAACATAAATTGAAACAATGCCAAACTCCAAAGACAACATTGAAAGGCTTTAATATGCCTTAAGAACATTTGAAAAGCCAAAAAAAAAAAAAAAAAAAGTAAATCAAGACTATGCACTGCTTCGCTCACATCATCGCATAAAGAGTGAATAATGTCATGGTGGTGCCTATTTAAGTGAGGAAGCCTGTTGCAAGCATGACTGAAAAGTTATTTTTGTGGTTCAGAACTGAAACAGACAACCATAAAATATATTTACATTTGTTCAGTAAAACAGACTGTATGACGTTCTGTCTCTAAAAATAGATAAGTATAAAAATCTCACCCTCGATGAAACTATTGACCAGCTGGTCCAGGTTTTCCTCGCCCATTATTGCCTGGAGCTTTTCAAACGTGTCCTTCAAGTTGTCCACAGTATGTTCTCCTGAGAGCATCCTCTTGAGGGTCATCGCACCTGGCACTTATAAACAAAAATAACCAAAATCTGAGCAGAATCAACGGAGAATGTGCCTTTACTCAGGTTCTAAAATTATTCTACCTCTATAAGGATATAGAAATACCCCTACAGTGATGATACGATATACATATAAAACACACAAATGCATATAAGAAGATTTTGACTGAAACAGTAAAACTAAAGCTACCAGCCATTTCTTGAACATTTCAGAAGCACACTAAGAAATTTACTAAATTTACTATAAAACACAACCACAAGCTTTAGGCATTTTGTAAGAAGTCCAGTTTGCAGTTAAAACAGCAAACTGGACTTCCGCTAGAGAACTGCAGTTCTAACGACAGCCAAAGATATTTCAATAATGATCTGGCTCTATGGGTCTTAATGCTAATGTACATCAAACTTTAAAACATTAAAATTAATGTTTCAGTTTTCTTCCACTTATATTTTGCACTTTGTATTGGTCTATTACATAAAATCCCAATAAAATACATTGAAGTTTCAGGTAAGTTTCAGTCCAGGGACTTTTGCAAGGCACTTTCTAGCTTTATGTAGAAAGCTACATAAAGCTTTTATTTCTCAATGGCAGTAAGAAAAGCTAAATTGATAAGTGCTGATTATAGCCGATTATACCATTTCCATTAACAAATTCAAAGCAATACACAGAGTCATCTGAGCAGAAAGCATGGTCCTACATTGTCCTGGTCCCATTTTGTCATCGAAATGCCCCAATTCCTCATTGCACTTGGTCATTATGAAGTTCTTCAGGGTATACTCGTTTGCTATAATCCTCTCAAGTTCTTTCATCTCAGTGTTGTACTGAATCAGGTCCTTCGTTGCCTTCTCTCTCAGCATTTTCATCCTGGCCAGAGCCTCCTGCCTTTAGTACAGATTACAAAAATGAGCTTCACTTCACCCCGAGTTGCTCACGACACACTACAATATTATTATTAAGTTTATTTGATAGGGACAGACACACATCGACATACACAAACTGAACAAAACAGCAGTCCCATGTTTGCGTCATAGTGCAATAGCAACAGCTAATTCGCAGCACTTGTCCCTAGATGGGCTTTTAAACAGCACCTCATTTAATCATCACCTGATATCGTAAGCAGCAGTGGACAGCCTGGTCATTTCCTCAATGTTCTTACGGATTTTTTGCACTTCCTAAAGCACATTTTATATCAGAGAAGAAGAAGAAAACATACTGTCAGATACACTGCAAAATAAATAAAACTACAAATATAGTTTTTGTTAATCTTTGATTAAATAATTTACATGCTCTCTAACCTTTGCTAAATTATTGCGCAGTTTCTGGAAATGTTCTCGTTCTATACAAAGAGTGCCCAGCTCCTCTTTCAGTTGGCTGTTTTTGGTCATCAGACTACTGAATTGAGTGGAAGCCTGAACACAAGTTATATGAAATATTTGAAGAAGTCAAAGACAAAAAAAACATACAGACAGCAACCTTTGGAAGCTTGTGTCACCAGTCTCAATCGTTATATTTTTTGTAACTTACTCTCTTCACATTGGATTCCATGTCGCGGATAATTTTCTTGACCTTCCGTGCCTTTGCACCTTGGGAAAGACTGCAACCGCCCTCCCCTTTTCTCATCTTTGCCAATCTCGTCTCCATGCTCGATATCTATACACAGCACAGACCAGTGACATAAATTGTGGTTTGTTTGTCCAAAAATCTAAATAAATGAAAAAATAAGAAGAGAAAAAGACCTCTGTCTGCAGCTTTTTATGGCATTCCCTCTCCTTCTCCATTTCATTGTCTAGTTCTTTGTTTTGCTCTATCAGAGACCGGATCTCCTCACGGTCCTGCTGTTGACGAGGCAAATTTTTGCAGGCATTAAGATTTTGAAGCACCTTCTCTCGTTCTTTCAGCAGATTTCCAATTTCCTTTCTAGAAACGGATAGCAAAAAATTTTTGTTAGGTTAAATGAAACATACACAGATGTGACAATCAGATTTCAATGCGTTTCTGTTCTTTATTCACTCTTGCTTGCGGATTTGCTCCCGAGCCTGGATCTCATAACCCCGCTGCTCTCTTTGTTTCATGATCCTGTACTGATTTTGAAGTTCAGCAATCTCCAATTTTGCTTGACAAAATATCAGATAAACATTTTAGTATTTTGTGCGACACAACAAATATTGAGAAAGCACTAGCATTTATTGCTGAATTACAATATATCAAGTAATAACATACCCACTTCATCAGCATCCATCTCAAGATTTTCCGGACGTCCACTCACAACAGATCTTCCCTGGGCCATTGTTGTGATGAGCTTATTTTAAAAAAATACATATTTTAAAATACTAGTATACAGTCAAATCTAACACAACTAACTTTTTACTCTGACATTAACTAAGATTACATTTTTAAGGTAACAATACCATAGGGATGTGAAGCAATCATGCTACTCAAGAGAAATAGGATCTCTCAGGGATAACTTTTTAGAGAGTGGATGCATATAATATTGAGCTAGTGTGTGCAATTTTTAGTCTATTTGTATCAAACTCAATATATTTTTTCATCTTTTCAGTTGTATGTAGAATCAGTTTATTCTGGAAAGTGAACTGTTCAAATAGTATAAGGAAATGATGAGAGCATATGAAGTTCTGACTGGAAATGTATATCTTTGAAAAATGACCATTAATAGTCAAAGTTGGACATTTGGCTAAATACACTTGTTTTCCCATGCATTCAGCTCTTTGCAGCATATCATTAATGTGACTAAGCTGTCTATTAAATACTTATTTAAAAAAAGAAAGAGAAAACATTATTTTAATGCATTCCAAATATCCAAGTTGTTTTACATTTAACATATATCCTTACAACGGTTCAGCCATTAGCCTCTTTCGACGAGGATATATTTGCGGTTAGTTATGCTAACGGCGCAAGAGCAACATACACCAATGGTAGCTGTTGTACAAGATATAAAAGTCATGTTATAGTGAGAGTGTTATAATAGATAAGCGAAAGAAAACTTACCTTAATAGCTGCGGGTCGTAAGTAAGGTTAAAAACAACAACCAACAAAAAATTACAAACTTCCCCCGAAATAAGCAGCAGCTGTTAACAAGTTAACAGCAACCGTTGCTATGCAACAAGGGCTAATTTCTTCCTGCGCTGCGACTGCCAGGCGTCAGGCACAGCTATCAATGTCTGTTAACTTCCATGATTCCCTCCCTGATTTATTAGATTAGTTATTTTGACTTCTCAATGTTTTATCATTTTAATCTACGAACAATAACTGTAATTACAACAGACGGTTCGTGATTTGTTGTATTTTGTTAGATTAGCTCGCCTTTGTGGTGGATGAAGAAAATACATTTATGGATTTACCTCAATCTAAACTTTCTCCATCCAGTCAAACTGAAGTTGAACAATTTTCCAAAAAGAAAATGGGCAAAGTTTATGTTCTTCAGAGGAATTTGTAGGTGCTGTATATCCATGTCTGTATATGTGCATCTAATACTGTCTAATATTATTTAGATTTAACATTTAGATTGCTAACATTGAGTGTAACATGTGACCATTTTTAGCACATTTCCATTTTAAATGTGATGAATGTGTGTTGAATCTGAGAAAGGAAAGCTAAATAACAAAAAATAAATAAATAAAAGCTAAATATCAGAAACCAGTCCACTAATTCTTTTATTGTAAAATTTCACACTTGGCACGAAAAGATTTCAGATCACATTGAGATCATAGTTTTCTGTTTACCGTTTATAGTATAAACATTGAGGAAATAACCCTTATAATATAGTATTATAAGGGTTTTGCAGGATGAACTGTGGTGAGCAGTTAGCTTTTAGCCTTTATTTAAAAAGCTAAACTTCATCCATAAAGTTTAGAAATAAGGACACATACGATTTTTTTTGTTGAGAAAGTGATGTTTTATTATAATTCAATTATTAGAGAGTTTGCATAAATGTTTTTTAATAAATTATTTGAACAGGACAGTTTTCTTAGAAAATAACTATCTTACAAAATCAGTCTGAAGTACCTACATAATGTAACTATTGCACAAAAACAACAAAAAGGAGCATGTGTATAGTTCATACATTATAAAGAAAGCACAGAAGGAAAGGAAAATTGAGTTTTTATTTCTCAAAATCCCTTTTACCTAAATATGTTACAATGTCGAAATGTATTATTATAATAATTTAACATCTGAAAGAAAAACATATTAGTGGGCTGTAACTCATATTAATTCAAATTCTTCAAAGAGTTATTGAAAATAGTGATGGCTATTGGCAGGAAAGAGATTTTGTAACAGTCTCTGTTATAGCAAATTTGAAGAAGCCTTTGTCTGAAGACACTCTGTTTTCCCAAACAGTCTCATGAAGAGGATGGTCAGTGTTGTCCATCATTTTCTTAATTTTATTGATTTTATGGGGTTGAGGTCAGGACTACAGACAAGCTATTACATCCTCTCTGTCATGCAATTCTGGAGGTATTCTCTCTTAAAAGTGAAGCCTTTGTGAAAATTTGCACTATTAATGTTTAGCAGAGCTCAGTTTCTAATAGTGAATAAATAAGACCACTGCTGGTTGCACAATCATACCTTTTTTTTTTCCACTGAGATTGTCAGCACATGCACTTCTTCCATCATTAGGCATTTGGAAAGAGGAGTTTTTCATAAGTATAACTCACATGCTGAACTCTGCAGCTGAACCTACAGGCAACATTTAAGGTGAAATAAACAGGGTAACAGAGTTCAGTCGGTAGATAGGTAGGTAGATTGTTGGCAGGTAGGTAAAGAGGTAGGTAAGTAGGTAAGTAGATTGGTTGGTTGGGTGGCTGGCTGGTTGGCTGGTTGGTTGGTTGGCTGGCTGGCTGGTTGGTTGGTTGGTTGGCTGGTTGGCTGGTTGGTTGGTTGGTAGCTTATTTGGCTGGTGGTGGCTGTGGCTCCTCCTGGGGCGGTGTTGGTGGGACGCCTTCTAAGAAAGTACAGAAGTACTCTGGAGTGTTGGAATCAGGATTCTTAAACAGCAAGTAGCATTTTGGGAAGTAATAAGCAACCACCAGCCCTAAGTTACCTGCCAGAGTGAAATAAACATGTACAGTAGACTTACTCTTTGACACAGTGAGTATATTTGCTGTTAACCCCGTATAGACTGGAATAAAGATCACCCAAATCACACAATAGATAAGAGTGGAGAAGGTAATATCCCTGGCAAGATTGTATTGATGATGAGGTTTAATTGCCATGAAGGTGGACATGAATGACACAAGGGCCATGGCCGCATTGAGGCCTTGCATGACAGCAAGTTTATCTGGAGACATAGGGCATGGCAAAAAGGTCTTCATGAAATTGATCTCCATATTGTCCTTATACGCAGTAAGAGAGGGTTCTTTTTGAACAAACCAGCCGCACAGTCCAGCCTGAACAGAACAGCAGATCAGCACAAACAGCCAGCTTCCAGGGCCTTGGAGCGTACGCAGGTGGGGAGCAACCTTCTTTGGGAACTCTGTCACAAGGAATATCTGTTTGAAAAGAAGAGTTTGAATTATAATTAAAATGTTCAATTCTTAAGTTTATCCCTTTGTAACTGCCTGACTTAATCTGACAAAGAAACAACTGCAAAGGCAGTTAGAGGAGACATGCCTTCCCAACTTAAACAAACAAAAATATTTGGATTAAGTTATTCTCAGACAATGTTGTTTTAACAAACATCCGCAAAATGTTTAGGTTGTAGAAATATCATACTTTCGGCACTGATAGCCTGTTTATTAACAATCAGTTAATCTCCTGAATGAAAATTATTATTGTATTTATCTTTACCATCAGTTATTTTCTGAAGATATTGGATAATTATTTTATTACTTATTTTTAAAACATACAAAATATAGCAATCCAGAAAAAAATGTCATTATTTGCAAACCACATTGTTTCTTGTGCTCATGTAGTTTCTAGATATTGCCACTTGGGTGCAGCATTGCACCTGAAAGTACTTGCCTGCAGTGAGATAGACAAGATAATGGAGAGGGCTACAGTTTGGAAAATGGTGATGAGTGGTAGTTGAAGACGACACACCACATCGTCAGGCTCCCCCAGGAAGAGAAACAAACTCAGACAGCCTCCCATCAAGCTGAGCAGAACGAGGAAGGTCAGGACTCCCCCTGAGGCCTTCACCAGTGGGGTGCCTCGGTGGATCAGGAACACGACAGCCACTGACACCTGACATATAAGCAGCGCAAGAACCGCCAGTATAATCTTCAGGGCATCATCTGAGTCCCATCCCAAAATTTCAAAAATGGGGGGTGTGCACTCAGTACTGCGATCATTGGACCACTGACGTGCAGGACACTTGGCACACTGGATGTCGTCTAGAGACAGAAAAAGAAACAGAACTTGAGCATAGTCTGAATATGGTTAAAGATAATAGGAACTATATAAAAAAGAAAGAAGTTATGGTTTTTGCTGATAGCGGATTGACCTGTGGGATGCATTTACAGTACGTCTTCAATATGACTTTTAAACCATTAGCACCACTTGCTGAACCTTTAAAATCTAACACAGTATCCTACTTATGCAGTGTTTACAACCTCTCCTTGTGTAATGTCCAGAGAAATTTCGTCAAAATTCTTGTCAATGTTTACTAATGTTTTTTTGTGTTTATATAGGAATTCTGCAAACTTTGTGAGCAATAAACAAAATTCAGAATTATTTAATAGCTAATCTTAAATACTGAATCTGTTTAACTTTCAAATTTCCCTCTGAATTTATTTAGAAGAGTTACAATTCTAATTATTCTTATTTTTGAAACCTTCAATGTGTAAGGATATGATTTTATCTACAGTAACAGATTATTGACATTTATAGTTTCTCTCTCTCTAAGGATTATGACAAAAATAAATAATAGAATCCATCCTTCGTTGGTTCTGTAATCTGACATGACTGTACGTTTTTCAAAGTTTTCCTCTGATTGGACAACCACCATCTGATGATGACTCCCTCCCCAACATCTGCTGAGCTCTGAGACTCTCACAGCGACGACACAAGAGCGAGAATCCCCCTCACCTTGTTTCGAATGTTCTTCTGCATTGTGTGATTGTAAATGTGTAAGCATAAGGCAACTTGACATCTTCTTTTGTTTCTTGAAGATGTCTTTGTGGCAAAAGGCCTCTTTAGTTTTAAACATGGGTTGGAAGTAAAAGGTTTCTATATAGTAGTCAGACCAATTACATTAATTAAGGTCACTCACGGGGCATTATGACAAGTGAGTCATTGACCCTACCCTCCATTCAGCTCAGTGTTTGGGTTGTTGTTGCTTGACGACTCAAACTAGATGCTATGTGAGTTACTTCAGTACACGTCCCAAGGCGTGAATTGATGTAAAACCTTCCTGGGAGACGATGAAGGCCACCTATTTGTGTGATTATTCTGACTGCTAGTTATAAAGCTACGTCCAGAACTGAAGAAGTATCTTTGTTTAGGGGTGAAACATCTTCATGAAACAAGAGAAGTCTAGTTGCCTTCGATCACACACCATTGTTCTTCATTTTATACGTTCATCTAATTTTTATTTGAAGTTGTTTTTCATCCATAGTGCTGCCATGCTCAGCACCCCCATGTAAATATTCAAACCCCTGTTAGATTTTTATCGTAAGCCCGCTTCAAAGCCGCGTCCAAAGTGGGGAACCACAACCCCATTGAATAAACTGAGCCGAAACAACAGAAACAAAGCTAGAGCAGAAAAAAATCGCAACTAACTATTCTGTCAAGAGAAAAAGAGCCATCAAGGGTGAACGAACCCTGGAGCAAAAACGCAAGTCGCTTGGAGAAAGAAAGTAAACAGCTGCGTCTGACCCACTG
Source organism: Poecilia mexicana (assembly GCF_051168715.1). NCBI lineage: Eukaryota > Metazoa > Chordata > Actinopteri > Cyprinodontiformes > Poeciliidae > Poecilia > Poecilia mexicana. The sequence goes on from NW_028263374.1 coordinate 19,439,115, forward strand.
TCTCTTTTTCCTGCTTGATTTTGTTGGTTCTGGTATGAGAAGCTGACAAATCAAAGTTGATTCAGATGCTTAAAATTCCTCCTCCATTTTGTTTTCTCATTCAAATTAAGATTTGATATCAGAACTCACAGTTGTCGACTCAAAGACACTTCTTTAATTCTTGATGTACAACCGATAAGAGCTTTGTTAATATTTTGACTTCTTTCACTCTGTGTTTAATCTTAATTGGTGACTTTTCTTTTACTTAATGTAAATATTAATATTAATACTATTAAATTAATATTATGGTTTAGAGAATAAATCTACCTTCTGATAATTTTTTGGTAGATTAATGAAGTTTATTAGCCAACATACTTCATGTTGATAAACCTCTGCATGTAATTTCCCTTTTCACAAATATATCTTGAAGAAGGCCAATTTCCCATTACCTAAAATGTACATCTACTCACTTACATAACAGAAGCATGGCCCATCATATTACCTTTATTTTCCTGGAACGTGCCAGCCAAGCAGTCAATGCAGTCATAGCAGCAGGAATGAAAGCCTTTGACTCTGCGAACCTGGCCATCGGCACACTGCGCTGAGCAGGTCGACAGAGGAACCTGAAATGTGGAGAAGAAAAGTAAAAAAAAAAAAGTTTTTTCATATAAGCTGACTTAAGTATTTCAAAGAAGTAACTGAATTTACCGTTGAGTTCTCAGTGTGCCATTCAAAGCGAGATGCGTTGATGAACAGTTTGTTTTGATAATAATTTCCCACATTTTTGAAGGCAACTTTGCCTGAGTTCTCCCAGGTCCACTCCACTAACTTGTACCCGACATTTGGGTTACCATTTTCGTCGAACTCTAAAATTGTGCCACTTATGTTAACGGAAGTATTCCTCAGGACCTCCAACAGCTGCAAAACCAGATGTAATTCAAATGTTTAAAAACATGCTAATTTTTAGCTGTGCTCAGTCAGCTGTCGGGTTTTTAACCAATGTTACCTTCCAGGGATAGATTTTTGAGTCTGGTCCCCAGTTACAGCCAGCTGAATCACACTCAAGCAACGTATGCAGTGCCTGCGCTACGCTGTAGACGGCAGAATACACAGCGAAGCCCAGTCTCTTCACTGCAAGGTCATTCACCAAGGTGATGTTAGCTGGTGACAGGTACCAACACTGTGGGCATGGATTGTCACGATCATGAGACTTTGGTTGTATCGTAGCATTATTTTCCCTTTCCTCGCTTATTTTTCTGAGGAGTGCTTCTGTGTAGTTGTTCAGTAAATCCAGACTATCCAACTTGTCAACAAACCCAATGACTGTGCCAATGTCTTTGATCTTGGGGATAGAAATTAGTCGATTGTGGATTATCCAGCTTGCGCTGGCGATCCACACACCTGTTAAATTTTCCTGGATGACCTGGAATAGATGAGAGGAGATGACTTTAATCGATACGCCATGTGCCTTTAAAATGTAATGAGTTTTGTTGCTTTATGGAGGTCTGAGAGTGCCACAGTTGATAAAAATGTGTAATTAATTGATTAAAACTTGAAATAGAAAATCAATTCTATATGATGAAAAAAAATGTAACACAGAAATACTACTACACAATTTTTCTGCAACATTTGATATATTTGCTTTATCTAACAGCACCAGAGGCTAGTGATACTTCTCTTACACAGCGTTTCACAAGCCAAATACCTGACCTGATGTGAATGTTAACATATAAGACATTAGTATATTTTAAAGACTACAATAGCTGTTTAAATTATTACATGGACCACTGTAACCATAAAAAATTTATTTAAAAAAAAATATAATTTTTTTCCTTCCTTTCTTTTATGCCATAAGAAATAAAAAAAAAATCCTGACACAAAGGATCACAATTCATGCATGAAAGGGTTAAATTATTTTGATAGTCATAGAAAACCTAAAACAGGAAAAGTTTATCAGATGTCAGACAGCACAAAAATGGTTATGTCTTTTATACAGTGTGTGCAATTATCTGGCTCCAAAGTAATTATTAAAAAGTTAATTGGATGGATCACTTCCTGATTTTAGTACATAATTCAATTTAAATAATTATTCATGAATTTTTAAATGTATTTTTCTCAGTTTAACTATAAAATACTGAATTTCTTTATTCATTACATTGTGGCACTCTTTCAGCACTCCACACTTCTTCACTAACCTGTTCAAAAAAGAACACAGCCGATTCTGGGAGGGCAAACACGATCACCACTTTGACCTCTGTTGTTCTGATGTTGTTGATGATGGTTCGGACTGCTGGTCCTGGGTCAGTGTACACCGGGATCAGGCCCTGATAGGCCACACACACAGACTTATTCTCTGCTATTTTGGAGAACTGCTGCACACCGCTTTGTCCATACTCCTCCTCACTGCCGATCACAGCGACCCAGGTCCAGTTAAACTCAGACATGAGCTGGACCATGGCGTCCACTTGCCATTTGTCGCTGGGCACCGTGCGGAAGAATGATGGGTAGAGAAGATTATCGCTGAATTTGTCACTGGTGGCTCCGTAGCTAATCTGGGGCAAAAAGAGTCACATTATGAAACAAACTCGAATAAACTTTGAAGTCAACATGGTTTGTTTGACCTTAAAACAAAAGTTATGGTAAAACTTTACACTGTGCACTTTAATGCAATAAAATAAAAATAAATGTTGCCAGGACTTTGCTAAATTTGATAATTTGAGACAAAATTGCCTGTTGAAATTTGGTAGATGTCACCATCCATCGAAAATAATTTTGCAACAAATTCATTTTGCATGCAGAAATAAACACAACATTCGTTCCAACATAACATTTTAATCAATAATTTTCAATCAAGTTTACAAAATGCAACTATTTCTGATGACTTGCACACAGACAGTGATTCTGTGGATAAGATGAATTACATTTAGTGTATAGTGGGCGTTCTGATTCAACAGACATAGAAATAATGACAAAATGGCATAAGTTTTGAAGTTGTTTTTTTTGTATAGAGCTGTATCTATATAAATTATGACTTCCTAATACAAATTAATAAAACTGCAACGGTTCAGATACCTTTTGATGAGGAATCTCTATATTGTGAAATATAGTCCATTGTTTGAAGGTCGCCTGCTTGATTCTTAACTATGGACCTAATAAGAGTTTTCTCTGGTTATTCCAGCCTCAGTCCACAGAGATGCACTTTAGATCGTTTGCACCTAAGACTATTAGCCTTCAGTTCGAGTGTTTGCATGCATGCATGCATGGCTGTGACACATGCCTTCACCCCCTTCCAGCCATTTATTTGCTTACTGAAACCCTGACAGGACTAAGCAGAACTGGAAAATTCGTCAAGAAAGATGAAGCTCTTTTACAAAAGTGGTGTTTCTGTTTTGTGTTTATATCTGAAGTTGATCCCGGTGCTCAGCACAGGACACAGATAGCTATAGCACTATCAAACTACACGAGTTATAAAAACAATGTATTTTAGAAGACATAAATAAAAATTCTGTGGACCTAATGAAGTTTTAAGGTTTATTTTTTTCTTCAAAATTGTTGATATAAACCAGAATATTTAGATGTGCAAACGCAAAAGACTTAATCACCTTGCAAGTATTGCTAAATCTCTGCCACACTTTATAGTTTGGGAGAAAAATCCCATCCTGATTCTGAACTATGATATATTCTGTAGTTTTATTTTTAAGATTTAAAGAATTGTACAACTGTTTTGTAAAAGAGAACATACATACAAATATGATAAATATTTGAAAGTTTTCTACTGTTTTCCTCAACAATAAAAACAAAGCCAGTTAATGCAAGATACATTTATGTCCAAACCTGAGGCATCAGAAAGAAACCCAGAAGCTTTCCGATGACTGACACCATTTCCGAGGTATAAGGACCAATGACGGCTGATATGCTGGTTTCATAGTCGGTGTAATTGCACTCCACAGAAAGAGCGTTGGTTGTTTTCTCAGTGAGGAAGGAGATAGTGGGCTTCACAACGTTTGAAGAGTGTCTGCAGGTGTCGTACATTTTATAACCTAATTTGACGCCTGGCAGAAGATCCTGCTTTCCGTTGATCTCATCCACGGCATATTTCATCACCAGAGAGAAACCAAGTCCATATTCATTCAAACTGTGGAACAAATCAGAATCAAGTTAAGTTTAAACATGTATTTAGGTCTCATTTAACAGAAAAAAAAAATCTAAAACAAAGCAATGATTTCTCATAACTACATTACCTTTCACACTTGATGCTGTTCGGCTCACTAATGAGACCATTGCTGTTTGATTGCTGGTTAATTGGAAAAAGTCCTCCAAGAGTTACATCTCCAGGCAAGCTGAAGAGGTTTGTGGTGATGTTTTGGAACCACTCAGGCGAGCTGACGCTGGAGCACGGCCTGATCGTCCAGCACAGAGCGCACAGCAAATACAAGAGAGAGGCCATGGTGGAGATAAGCAGCAGACTGCAGCGACGGACGGGAAAACAGAGCACATATGTGTCGGCGTGTCAAGAAATATGGCTACATGCAAATCCACCAGTAATTCCCCTGCAGCCATTCAGCATGGAGTTAAGGGAGTGCCACACAAACAAGAAAAACAAACAAAAACATATGAATATATTTCCAAACAGAAAATTATTTGAACGTCAGATCAGTTCTAAGGTACAGATAGGACTATATAAAATCTAAAAGAATAATAGTTCTTTTGCAACTAATGCATTATGCAAGTGCAATAATTTACTATTCATTTGTTTTGTTTAAAAAAACGCACGCACCTACAGCAGCATTAAAATGTGACTTATCTGCCTGATTTTAAGTCATGTTCAGTGAATCAGAGCATCAATGAAAAGTCAATTTATTTTAGTAACTCAGTCCACAAAGTGAAACACTGAACATGGATTAATTACAAACAAACCAATGTTTTAGAGTTTTTATTTCTGTGATCTTCTGCTTCAAACTAATGAAAAAATGACACTGAAGATTAGAATATTACATCAGGCCAATGGAAATTTTTTCATACAAAAAATATGTGTTTAATGAAAAGTATGTTTATACCTGCTTAAAAGTAATTATTTTTTAAGATATTTTAAATCTGACAAGCGTCATTGGAATGCATGTTCTGGTTTATTGAATGTGACTGCAGTTACTGTTTGATTTATTCTGCATTTCTTCAGCATTTCCAGTGAATTTATTCTGAATTCTTTAATATTTTTTTCTCCTTTGACATGAAACATGAGAGCTACAAAGTGTCACTGGCAAATGTTGATACAATGTATTTGCACACCAGGCTTTTACATTTACGAATATTGAGGAAAAATTTCATTTTTGTCTTGGCAGAGGACCTATCACTGGCAGGAGGCAGGCGAAAGCACAAACAGGCAAGAAGTAGGGAGACAAAAAGCAAATCCGAAAAGAAACAGAGTGCGGTCAATACAGAGGAGAGGAAACAGATGATTGATAAGAACCAGGGGAGACAGATTGAGAAAATGATTCAAGGTGAAGCCAGTAAACAACAGGGAAACACTGGAAGCGTGGAAACGCAAGACTTGGAGAAACAGTAACTAACAACAAAACCCAGAAATGTACAAAAATGCAGAATCAACCAAAAACACAAAACATAAGCCCGCTTCTACAGGCTGCAACACACAACTTCTGTAGAAACTCCCCTGAAAATGCTAAAGCAATTACACCATGTATACTAAGCCTGCATACATCTGCCTGTCAGTGAAAGATCAAATGAAGGACCGATGTAAATACTAGATGAAAGTCTTTTTCCTCCTTACAAACATCTGTTGGCAGGGGTCGGGCTCTGCTTGCTGTTTTTGTGATGCTGGAGCCGATGCAACACACTTTGAAGCGCTTTGAGCTAAGAAACAAAAGAAACTAAAATAAAATATATATAATTTTACCTAAAAAAGTGTCTTTAACACCTTTACAATGTCTGGAAAATACAAAATCCAATTTGTACTCCCCAGCTCTAAACACGGTGAGACGAAGCTTTACTTTCAGATTTTGTTTTAACTTGTTTTTTGCTGGACATGTTCTTATGATGACCCTTTTACTCTCATTTGAATTTTAATTAAATTGGTGGAGATTTAATTCTGGAAGGACATTAAAAACTTCACTCTAACCTGTTAGGCAATTTAAAACCAGTTTTCATTTCATAAAGGTAAGACAGAGGAACTCTAAGTTTGCATATTCGGTGTCTGTGAGCAGCTGAAGCTCATCTTTCCGGTGAATTTTCTTGCCATTTGCCTGCGGTTCACACAATCGCTGTAGTTATCTGTAAGGAGATGCTCATGATGTGGATTCCTTTAACCTACTTACCCCAGGTTGTTTTCACAACAAAGCCTCATCCGCTGTCAGCTAATATTTACATATGATGGTTATCATCACCATAATACATTAATCACAGATTGTTCATGTTGCCACTCATGAAACTCACCAACGTGTCTATACTCTCATAAATACTTACATGTTAAAAAAAGACAAGGTTGTTTTGATCTTACATCACATTTTGACACGTTTAGTTTCAAGTTCTGCATTTACCACAGTTTTGTTTTTGCATGTTCTTTTGCATGAAGTGTTCATCCATTGATATTTCCTTCCAAGGTATTTGCATAAACCTACAGAGGAGATATGAACTTGCAAATAAGTGTCTGATTAAGTTTTAAACTAGACAGGGTGTCTGACAGACTTCGTCAAGTAAAGAAAACTTTGCAGGTGTTTCATAGTTTACTTTAAATCCTCAAGCGTTGCATAAAGCTGTTTCAACTGCGCTTGTTTAAAATAGTGCAACACATATTTTGCATTCCAGATTAGAAATGGAAAAAACTGTGGAAATACAAGCTTGTGTAGTAAAAATGTTTTCCAAATTATTTAGAACATTCATTATTTCAACACTTAGGTTAAATTACTATTATTATCTAGTTTCGAATTTTACTTTAATCTTCATTTGAATTAAAGATATAAACTTCACATACCTACAAATAGTAAAAATGTGATTTTTTCCACTTGAACTTCTTTTGTTGATTATATTTTAGTGAGTTCATTTGATTTGAAGTCTTAAATTAACAAAAGCCGCAACATAAATTCAGTAGTATGCAGACTAATAATGCTTACTAATAAATTATATTATGAAGACATGAGTTATAAGCCACTGCAGAAAGGGAGAACCCACCATTTTAATTTAATAATTTATATTCTTTTTAAAAAAAAAAAAAACTATTATTCTACATATTTGTTGATTTTACAAACAAGGACCTCAGCTGTGCAAAATGAATGAAGCGTTATTACCCATATTTATAAAGAATGTCATATGCCAAGAAAGACAAAAATGGACTTCTCTGGTCTTAAAACATCAATCTAACAATGTAATTTTCAAAAATATCTATTTGATTGGCAATGATAATTGTTTCCGATGACACTCTAAGAACTGATCTAAAAAGTAAAACCTAAGTAAAGCATGGAAATCAGGAAGTGGGGATGTTGTGTAGAACCATTCATATGCAGCACTTCCTGAGGAAGAAAATTAAAGACAAAGGCAAAACGGAAACACATTAAGCGCATTAAAGTGTAAGAAAGAAGTGGGTTGTTGTCAATGCTGATCCTTTGTAGCTTCACTTTCATGCAAAATCCCGAACAGGATCAGCTCAGGGAGTGGTCTCCTCCGTGCTTCACATGGTTGAAAGAATTCCTCTGAATCACAAAGCGAATGCGCGGTGCTCATTTGATTTGGAAATTGTGGAAAAAACCCACAATGCAAAGTAATCACTGAGAGGTCCTCCTAAGCAACATGATAATTGTTAAATAGAAACGACTGGAGATTGGTCATGAGAACAACAGAAGAGAAAGGAACGCTCCTGAAAAGTTTCAGCTCTGCATCTCAACTGCAAACCTTTTACATGCACTCCTGCAGGCTCCATTCATAACTTTTCTCTGCTGCCATGACAGTTTTTTTTTTTTTTTTATGTAATCTTGTAAACTGGCCTGATTTGAAGGCATGTCAGTTACAGGAAGGGTTTGTTCCTGAATATAAAGGGAGGTATTCTGTTGCCTATCTAGTTAGTCATCTTGACGTAAGACGGCTGGTGATGAAATCCAGTGTTTTTCTTCTTGTGCCGCCTCTCTGTTTTTCCTACCTACACCTCATTCTTGCGCCTTGAGCTGATGTTTGAAGTTTGATTATCTCAGTGAATGGTCGGGATCTCTTTATTTGCTGAAACTTTGAAAAAAAGCTCACATGCCCCTGCCTTGATCTGGTGTGTGCGATTAGTGTGGGCACAGAGCCGCTGTCGTTGTGCGCAGATGGTGGATTTAGATTAAAATCTTGTTTATGCTTGAACTGCTTTGCCTCTGAAGCGTGGCCTCACCTTGTACCTTTTTGTGTTGTACAGTCACGGTAAACTCTCATTGATGATGTGTGTCACCATCACATGAACGTACTTTGCTGTTTTGCTTCACAATATTTTAACAGATTTTCCCCTCGTTGCTGCAGTGTTAACTTAATGCAGTATTTCTACAACTTCAACTTTTCCACATTTTGTGTGCTTGAACCACAAGCTCAAGGTTGGTTTATTGGCATTTTGCATCACATATCAGCACAATGAAGCACATAATTGTACATTGGAAAGAATTATTATGCATGTCTGCAAATAAAACCCCCTGAGTAATATCCAGTCCAATCAAATGCCTTTAGAATCCACCTTATTAGCAAAGATATAACACTTCTTTTATCCCATTTTAGTGGTTTATTAGTTGGTTTCAGTGAACAAACAGCATTGACATTGATCAAGTAACACAGCAGACAGATCGGGGGATAAAACTGTGGAGAAGTTTAAAGCAGCGTCAGATTATGAAGCTCTATAGCTCTGTGCTGCACACAGAGCTCTGTTCAGTCCATCATCTGAAAACGCAGAGCGTAGAGCACAAATTAAAATGAGCAAGGATTAATGCTCTCCTGCCCGAGTGACAAGGAGAGCATTAATCAGAGAAACAGCCAAGAGCTCCATGGTAACTCTGGAGGAGCTGCAGAGATCCAGAGTGTTTCTGTAGGAGAAACTGTTGACTCTACTGCTGCTTGTGCTGCAATAAATAAATCTGGCCTTGATGGAAGTGAGTCAGAAATTCTGTTTGAAAAGCTTTTATGGTCAGATGTGACCAGTTAACTTTTTGACCTATATGCAAAAAATCAAGGCAAAAATGAACATCCACATAAAATTACATAACATTTACATAAAATCTGAATAAAACAAATTCAAGTTTATAGTTGTAAGTTAAAAAAAAGACAGTTCAAGGGGTATGGATACTGTTGCAAGGTGCTGTGCATACAGGAAAAAAAAAACTCACTGACGTTTTGCTGGAGGAAATTTGTACTGGTCATCTGCAGAGGAGAAATAAAACTGTTTGCACTAACTCATAAAATTAGAATTCAGTGGGGTTTTAGAATTTTTCAGCTCAATCCTTCTGAGATTTAATTTTAACTTTTTCAGCGTTTTTGCAGCGTAAAGCCCATTAAAACTGTAACTACAGACAACTACCCTGTTTGACCACCAGATGCCAGATGCGTGCACTTTATCAGCTTGAGTTGCAACATCAAAACTCTTTGCATTGTTAATAGAGCTGCTCTAATCTCTCTTTACTTGCACATGCAGATTAATAATGTAGGCCTGAGGGGATAAAATGATAAGCAGCATATCGTTGAAGATGGCGTGATCAGGGAGCTGTTCCTCTGCAGTTGTTTGGCAGCAGGTACATTGGGTATGGTTCTTGGGAGTCATCCTGTATGAAAACTAATATAATTGTGTCATTCAACTGTCAAAAACAATGAAGAACTGCATGTTTTGTCCTGTTAGCCTGGCATCCTGCTTCCTGTGTTTCTCTGTACCTTTCCAGGGGTAAAGCCATTTCACCTGCAAAGGAGGGAACACTGTTGCACAACATGAATCATGACGAAAAAGGTCAGGCATGGTTTACATCGAGGGAACAATCAAAACGACGTTTGCATGCTCTTATGCCTTTGTGCCCATTTTAAGTTACTGGTCTCTAAGTTGTTTGCTTCACAGCAAGAGCAACACTTCCTTACCCAGACAGACCCAGGAATACCACCCACTCTCCCTCGTATCCGTCCTCACCCAGCCCCCCAACACACACCCCTCGCTGACTGGAGAGTCGCCGGATCACTCTAATCTTCATAGCTAGCCCGAGGAACACTGGGTCCGTTGTTGACATGCTGGCCTCATACCCCACAGGGGCTGACAAATTATTAGCCAGCCTCTCAGTGCAGAGTGAGGACATCCAGGCAGCCAGCAAGTTTCTTCAGCAAAACACTAAATGAAGCTACTGGAGCATCCGCTCTGCGATGCTGTGGAGGGAATATCTGAGATTCCATGTAGAATTTGTGGAACGGTTGGGATTGAGGCAGTTTTTGTTTACAAACTTCAACTCTGTCACTGCAGTCTGGAGAGATAATTCTTACCTCACCTTGAAGAGTTAATTAAAGCATTCATCCTCACCCCATTCCAGCAGAAAAACTTGTTCTTCTTCGTGTCTGACGTGTGCGGCTTTGTGCATCTGCAGCTTTACAGTGTGTCGCAACTCCTGCTTGTCCATACATCCACATGTGCAGAGATACACTGAATGTAGCGAAGCTCGTTTATATCGTTTTACATGCAGTTAATTAACCACACATATTTGCTTTTCTTTTTTTCTCTCACCATTATGAAACCATTCTGCATATGTTTATCCCTATTTGGAGCAATTCCCCATCAGTATTACTTTGCTACTAAAACTGAACCCAAATCATGTACAAATTAACCCGATTCTTAGAAACAGTGTTTGCTGTCTCTATTAAATGGCCCTCAGGTGAGGGCAGAATGGGCTTTGGTGCAAGGCTTGACTGACTCAGGGCAGCCTGTGGGGGCGAAGCAGTGAAACCTTTATGAGCCTGATGAATAATCTGGATAAACAGGAGAAAAGTTGCATGCACGCTCTTGGACAATTATCTTCTGTTAAGACAGAAAAGCAACTTGCAGATGGAAGAACTGCAGAGAAATATAATCCAAGAGGAGCTAGTCAAAGAATGACCAAAGGCCTTGAACTCTGACATCACCTCAGTGATTGATTCAGTTATTTATCACTTTGTGCAAATGAACAGCGTTGTCCCTGCTGTGCAAACGCTGGCGACATTTAGATGGACTCAGGGCAGGTTTGTGTGACCTTGTGTTGTACAACCTCTTGCAGATCTGCACAGGACAGCAGCTCAAAATGAAGGAACAGTGACTACTGACTTGAAACAAAGTAGCTTCAGTGTCCCATTACCAACCTGCACATACTGTATCGCACTGTTTTTCCTTCCTGCTTCCTAGTATCTTCACTTGACACAGTGTGGTGTGCATTACATCTAGTGATATTTGATAAAGATGGAAACCTTACATAGACACAAGAGTAACTCCATGTAAGGAGTGAAAGTATTGCCAAAACCCAACCAGTCAGAGACAAAGATTTCATAGCTAATTTTATTAACAAAATGATGCCACAAAAGGGTTTGACAATAAAAAGGTAAACGATGGAATAATAGACAAAGTTGTGATGGATGTTTAAATTTGACTTGCAAGAAGCTGCCATGTAATAAATTGGCAGCTGAACATATAAATGGTAACACCAAGAGTTCAGGGATTTTTTTATCCTACACTATGTTGCTAAATGTGCTGAAACACCATTTTAAGTGATTGAACACAGTTTTATGAAACTTTAAGAAGAATATAAAGATGTCACTTTTGCATAAATCCCTTTTCTTGGTGACTAAAATGTATAATGACAAAGTAAGAGCAACTGGTAAGAAAGCCAACTCAGCCATAGGGTGGTAGACCACAAACATATCAGTATGCAGAAGTTGCCAAGTTTCTGCAGTCAGTAGCTGCAAACCTCAAAGCTTCACATGGACTTCAGATCAGGTCAAGAGTAGTAAATAAAGAGCTTCAGAGGAATGGCTAGAAGCTGCATCCAAGCATCACAACGTACAATTCAAAGTGTTGGATGTAGAGGTATTAATCACACTGCCATTACAGTCTCTGGAGAGAAAAATCCCGCTTCCCAGTCTGGTTATCTGAAGGTCAAGCCCAGGTTTGATACTGGTGCCAAGTGTAAAATTTGGTGGGGGTTGTGTTATGGTTTGGGCTTGCTACTGAAATACTGAAAATGGCTCTTCATGCTACTGCATACCTATACATTTTGGATAATTTCATGATCCCAGTGACGTGGAGAAACAGTCTGGGAATGACCTCTTCCAGCTCCAACATTAACCTCGGACGGTTGGGTTTGGTGTGGAAAAACTTGACTGGTTATCACAGAACCCTGATCTCAACTCTTTAGAAGAAACTAGATCAGGGAATCAGTCTGACCTCACAAATGCTGTCCTGGGAAAATAAACAAATGTTCCTTTAAACACACGTTGCCAAAAAACTGAGGCTGTTTTCCCAGCTTCAGATTGAAGGAATTGTATCATCATAACAGTTAACGTAGTTGTAAAGGGAAGGATAAAGACAAATATTTCTTGCAGTAAAACATTGTGTGGTTGTGCTGTGAAATCCCGTCTGCTGCCTGTGGGGGCAGTATGGCACAGCATCCGAGTGTTATGACCCCAAACATTGCTGATTGGAGAATACAAACAGCATTAAACCACTCAAAGAAGGGCAAAGTGACAAGGCAATCAACTTTTATAGTATGTTTTTATCTAATTATAACATGATTTTTGTATTTTATTGCAACTTATTTGGAAGTGAACCAAGATTAGGCCTCCAACAATCTATTTAATCTCTAATTTATTTCTGGAGATTACTTTGAGATATTTCATTGAAGCTTCACTACCGACAGTGAAATCCTGAAAACAGCTTTGCCAACCACTGGTTTTCAGGACGCTTATTTAAGTGTCTAAATAAATATGTTGCGTAGACTGGCAGTGTTGTGGTATTGCATCACCCACTAAGTAAATGATTAATTTTCATTTTTAAAGGCTCTCAAATGCAAAAGAAATGTGTTGTGATCCCAAATGTTGGGGCTGTTAAGACAAAGTTTACCTGCTTCTTACATCAATTATCAATGTTTTGGTTTTGTAAAAAAAATATATTTTTCATGTTGTTAATAGTTTAAATATGAAATTGTGCTCAGGTTTTGTTAAACTTTTCTTTGTGGTGAATCTGATCTTGAATGAAAACCAAAACAATATTTATTCTAACTTCATGCTTGTCCTGTTGGACTGTGCGTGCAGCTAGGCGTGTGTCTTCCAGAGCGTGTACAAGCCCTCAGTGGTGTCATGTTACATCCCAAAGCTAACCTCTCATCTGTCACTCTTCATCGTGTGACTCATCAGACAACTTATCTATAATCTATGACTTGATTTACCTTATTGCTGTGGGCTAAACCTGCAGCAGCAAGCAAAGTGAAACATTTCCTACACAGCCAATAAAAGCTGTGAGCAACAGATTTGCATAAATGTGAAAAAAAAGTGGGTCAGAAGTAATCGCATTTATCTTATTTACCTGGACTTGTGTATGGATTTGTAGATTCTGTTTTTCAGTTTTGTTAAAAGGTTTTTTCAATTAATAAGTTACAGATGTTTTAGCCTTTATTTCACAGATCAATCCGATTGACATATACAAGATCAAGACCTCTTTCACAATGGTGACCTGGCTAAATTTATCTTCTTAGTGCTCCATAAAGTTCTACTGAGTTCTGCTAGTAAACCATCGCTTGATTCAGGTGCATTCAATAAGGAAGTTTGAGGATGACCTTGGACACCGCGGTCATAATCAATATGTATTGATTCTTTATTGAAGCAAAGATTCACATCATGGTGAATGCTTTGAGTTGCTCACTTTGCTGGAGATTTGTACCAATTTTATAATTTATTGAGCCAATAATCATCACAGGCTGTAAATAGATAACTGGACTTCCGTCTCACGATGGTCAGATGATGAGAAAATCTGCAGGAATAAAACAACCAAATATCCCACAAGAATTATCTAAAGGCTGAAAATAGTGCAGTAGATGAATTTATTTTATACCCTTAAACCAAATGCACTCAACTGTAACAATCAGGTTGCGTCATATGCAGCACTAATCCTCCATGGAGGTGACCGGGTTCGATGCTTCATGAAATGCTCTTCATTTCTTTACATTCAGACTCAGCTGACATGTTTTTAGGTAAACTAACATACATGTCTAGATAAAAAAGCAGTGTGGCTTCATATTTCTGGTTTTGCCATTTAAATGTGTTTAGGTATTTGTAACTGTTGATAAATTTGCATCTGTTTCTATGCAACTCGCTATGCTTGTTTGTGAATTTGGCTCAAGCTTTACCTTCTGTATTTTTATCTTTCTGAGGCTGAACTTTGGGAACATCTGCTTTCTGAAAGCAGCTGTTCTCCTGTCAGAACCCCCTCTTTTTACACCAGTTTAAAACGTTATGGAGGCTTAAAACCATTGCATTTAAGTATTTTAAGTACATGACAAATAGTAGGATTGACTCCTGGAACAGATGTCAGCGCGAGCTGAAATGGAAGAGAAAATAACAATAAAAACCAACATTGTTTCTGACATATCCTGCACAGCCTCAGAGGTTTAATATGCACATGTTCAGCCAAGAGTCTGCTATTTTCTCCAAAAATAAAAGTGCTCCTTCTATCAGATCAGCGGCCAGAGTGTTGACAGCTTACGACTACTTTCAGGAGATGCTCCAGATCAGGAGCCAGAACCTCTCTCAACAATAACACAGTGTTTTCAGAGCTCTCTTAAAGGTACAGCCTCCCACTTGGTCCAAACCTCATTTGAAGTGAGGTAGCCTTTTTGTGAGCAGCTGGGAAAACATCCCATGAGTGGGCGGCTGAATCAGAACAGTAAGAAATTGTTGTCACTGCATTTGGAGCAGCGTGGAATTTTACCCGGCCAAACTTATGTAACAGATGCATCCAACATGGGACAGAGGATACGGGTCACGTAGATAAAAGAAAAAAGCTGCAGAGAGAAGGAACAGCTGATAGAAAATCTGAAGAGCAACTGGAGGCTCCAGCACTTGAGTGGAGGGGAGACAGACTGATCATGAGGAGATAAACGGAGGGGAGTGAAAGCTCGAGGTGTCTGGTGCTTCAAGTACGGTCCTGACTCTGCTTGTTGGAAGGCCTCTAATTTAGTCTGCCGCGTCTCAAATTGAACCCTGTCACCCAGCACTTACATCCAAGGCATGAGTCACAAACCGAGTCTGTCAGTCAGCAGATGAGTTAATGTGGTTTTATTAAAAAGAGGTGTGTCTTGCACTCTGACTCAGTAATTGCTTCCTTCTGAAGACAGACAGAGATCAGCATCTGCTGTGAAGAACAGAGAAGGGGGCGACGAGGTGTGAGGGGGGGGGAAGCAAGCGGCCTGTTTTTAGAAACATACCAGCTGCCTGGGTCTGACCCGCTGGGTGTTTGTCTCTCCTCTGTACAGGTTAGGAGCTGCTCCACGACAGCAGTCATTTCAGGAAGCCTGACTGCTTCCTGTAGTCCTTTCCCAACCCTCATCGCATGATGAGGCAGAGTTTAAAGTATTTTTTAGTAGGTGGTTGAGTGTGTGCCTTTGTTTCTGCTTCTAGGTAAATCCTGTCGACATCGGAAAAATTAAATGAAAACGTGAGTGCTGGGAAGCAGAGCCTTTAGGATTTCACATTTTGTCACATGACAACCACAAACACCAGACTGAGGTTTTATGTGAAAGATCAATACAACATGATGCACGTTTTCAAAACTTTTTAAAAAGGATTTGACACGCGTTTCAACTTACTACAACCCTTTAGGGCAGAAATGTCAAACTCATTTTCAGTTTGGGCCGTATCAAAAATCTAAATGTTCTTAAAGGGCCGGTCGTGCCAGAATGTATTGATAAAACCCATTAAACTGTTACAGCAATAATGCACAGCTGTTTGTTTTTGCATTCAATAAGTGTTTCTTAAAGTGAAATAATATTGAAAAACTTTTTCACACTGATCAGTCCATCTGGGATTTTGATTGTTTTTGTGGTTTTTGAAATCAGAATCACAGATTTTGAGGTGCTAATTTATGAATATTTGTAAGAAAATTTTATGTTGTGTGATGTTTTTATAACTCGCCCTCTTGGTCACAGAATATAACTTGACATCAAATAAGGCTGAAGCTGCTTTTTGGTCAATTTTGAGAAAAAATTGCAGTAAATATTAAAAAAATAAGTAAAAATGTGGGGATCTTGATGATGATTTTATGAGAACTTTGTGTGAATTTTGAGGATTTGTGAAAAATTGGAGGGACTGATAGGTGTAATTTGGAGTCTAGCCAGATTTGGCTTGAGTTTGACACATGTGCTTTAGGGAAATCTGATGCCCCGAAATAAAATCCATTGTAACCTATTGCCTTCAGAGGTCACCTACCCAGAGTAAACATGTGTACTGTATTCTCATTATAGATCCAGCTGCTCTGTGAAGGCCTTATGGGTTTATTAGACAACAAAGACAGAAAGTTGTGGAGATTTTAAAAGCAGGGTGAGGAGCAAATATCCGGAGCTTTTACTGTTCAGTCCATCATCTAGAAATGCAGAGTATGGCACAACTACAGAAGATGGTCAGGGTTGGATGACAACAACACAAAAAATGTTGGGCTTCATTCAAAAAACCGAAAAAACACGTGGCTGAAAACGAACATCTCCCTAAAATCAGCATCCCGACAGGTAAACATGATAATGGCAGCATCTGATAACAAGTAAAAACATGGTCAGTATTTCCAACACCAATATGATCTCCATACTGTTATTATTTAAGTTTAATATATCATCATGTTCCTTTGGATTGCTTTGAATTATTTTGTTAAAATCTCAATTTGGACAAAGTTTATAGTTGCCTGACAAAATACTTTAAAGACATATGGACATGTCGAACAGAAAAAATAGAATAACAAAACAAATCTCTGTGCATTTTTCCTAAATAAAGTTGGGAAAAACATCATTTGAGAGCAAAACAAAATCTTCTTAGACGTAGAGTTTAGTAAAAATAAAATAAAATGTAAAATTAAAGTGTTAATCTCACCTTGCTAGTATTGATCCGATACAGATAAAGACTTGTCATCAATCTTATCGATATTTTTGGATCAATCCAGCCACTTCTAGTTGACACAGATTTTCTCAATGGACAAATCTTTCTCCAACTCTTTAGTTACCACCTAAACCATAAAGTTTAGATTAGACATTGTACACTGTCTGGCTAGAATATGAAAGCAACTATTATTTGTCTTAAATCTGGTCTTACACTTAATGAAAATCCTGTTTTTCTAACATTAGTTCATCATATCTGCAAACATAAAACTGATAAGACTGGGAAATCTGTCTTATCTTCAGCTGGAATTGATTGCTTTAGTTTGAAAGTTGAGGTTGGGTCTTGTGTCACGCCATAAAACACAACTTATCTGGGTGCATTTGAAGCTTTAGCTCGAGCTTTATCTTGTTTCATTTGCAGTGGAAGAGACAGAAGATCAAAATGGATGCATAGGTTTGCTGTAGTTGCTCTGATTTCCTCCCACGCTCCCAAAAGGTGCCATTACAGTAAGTGGTCTCACTAAGTTACCAGGATACAGAGGGTGAATATGAGATGTTAAAAAATTTAACAATGTTAAATTCAAGTTGTTTTCTTCCAGGGTGCTTCAGTTCCAGTTAGGTAAACTGGTTACTGCGCGCCTGCCTTGGCAGTCGGCTCGTTCGTGCGCGGCCGGTCACGCAGTTCTGTGCTGACCCTGTGATTATCTGCTAACCTGGCATGATGTTGTGTAACATGTCACTCATCAAAAGGCTCCACCTTTCCTGCAGCCTTCAGCACGGGTTAAACAGGTAGAGAAACTGGAGGAGTGATAGGCAGAGAAACTAAAAATGCCTTAAATATGAATCAAACTGTGACACATCGCATCTCTTCAGTGGGGGCCTTTCACACGACGCTCCCAGGAAAACGACACCTGAACTCCATCTTGTCTTTTTGCCTTTTGACATTACCTCCATGGGAGTCTGGCCTTCAGATCAGAGTTTTATTTTTTAATGATTTTGTTAAAATTAAAAATGTACATTTAACAGTGTATTTTCACTCAAACAATGCTAATATTTCACAGAGGAATTGCATTTGACCTCCCAGCATTCTGATTTAAATATTCTCAAAAGGTAGAGGTTTTTGTTAGAAACTACTCTTTTCATTTTTGTTTACATTTTTAAGGATCTTTATGTAACATTTGTGACTCTTTTTTAATCTTTACAAAATAAAACAGTCCACTGATTAAGCTAAAAACCTTCAATCTTGGTAGAAATATATAAATACGTAATTATTTATTTTTATTCTTTCATTCACTATGCAGATCCTGTCAGGTGTCGGTATCAGAGTACAATTCATATAGTGATTTAAATACTGAAAGCAAAAGAAAACAAACAAACAAACAAACAAACAAACAAACAAACAAACAAACAAACAAACAAACAAACAAACAAACAAACAAACAAACAAACAAACAAACAAACAAAAAAACACGCTTATATGCCCTAAACTTAGACAAAGTCAGTTCTAACAAATGCAGGTACGGTTATTTAAACCGTTTCAGTGTAGATCTAAATTTAGGCTCCTTCTCTTGCTGGAAGCTGAAACTCCATCTCAGTCTCAAGTCTTAACATTTCTTCCTATGTTGAAGAAAATCATCCAGATAGCATGATGCTGCCACCACCCAGGGTTGCCATGGGGATGGTATGTTCAGAATGACGTGCAATGTTGATTTTCCACACACAGCTCTGCTTATAGGCAGAAGAGTCCAGTTTTAGTCTCCTCTGACGTAACACCTTCTTCTACTTGCTTGGTGTGTGGCCTACATGCCTTCGAATCGCTGAAATCTGCAAAAGCTTCAGACCCCCTCAAAAAACTTGTAACTGCTTATTTTTGTAGTATAAACACCAAATATACCCTAATATGCACATTGGATACGGTGCATGCAATACTGCAGAGGCTAATGTCCACAGTCTTCCTCATCTGCACTCTTGAGATGCGCAAGTATTAGTGCCAAGAAAAATAAATATCTCTACTAGATTGACCAGACAAAAGCGTCGACTCAAATTGCGTCTTTCCATTTCAGTTTCCCCAAGTTGCATTTTCCTTCTAATATTTCAGATAATTTTTCTGTGCACAATTTGGAGTTACATTTCACATAAAACAAAGCGAATAAGTGAATCTGTGAATGCTGAACCACAAATCCACGCTACATGACATGAAGTCCCCATAAAATGCTTTGAGCTTTGTGGCTGTAGCATGACAAAATAGAAAAAAATAAAATCTAAAGACAGTACTAGTCCAACATATTGCTCTCACGCAATACAGATAATCAAAAATGAGCTCATGCAAGGAACATTCATAAGAGTTTCTAGAGGGGCATTCTGGTGAAAGTCTGTGATATTAGGCATGGTGCTGTTGAGGAAGAAGATGTTGTATCATGCTTACTTCTACTCTTCTTTGACAATAGCCGCCTGAAAAGCAGCAAAGGTTTCTTAATGCGCAGCTTTCACAGAGGGCATATTGTATTGTATTTTATTTGGATAGATGAGTCAGTTTGAGACGCTGGGTTTGCGTCACTCCGGTGACCTTACAGGAAAGTCTGCATTGTATTACTCAAGGCAAGTGACAATACTAGTCATCACCATTATCATGCATTTGCAACAGCTGTACCAATGAGAAGCTGGTGCTCAGATTCAAAGGTGGGCTCCGGCTGGACTCTGGTCAAACTGGGGGAAATATCAGGAATACCTTCAGGAAGAATGTTGGATGCATATCTTATCTGAAGACCCAGATTTAGCTCCTTGTCTCCAAGTTATGGGCCTTAATTTAACTTTTATCAGTGACTCTTATCCATAACTTACAGTAAGTGCAAACTCTACCTGTGCTGGCAGCTGGTTTAGTCAGATCTAGTCTAAATTTGTCTGGATGTGAACGCCAGGAGGTCCAGCAGCAGACCCTCTGACTCTCTGGGGTGTGATGACTGGCACCCTGTGTGACTGACGGCAAGGTTGCGTGTAAAGATGTCTCACAACTATAAACAGAGCAAACCTGGTAGAAGGGGGTGGTGATGTTCTTTAGGCTGCTCTTCAATTGCAAAACACCTGAATCTGACTCACGCAGAGGTAATTACACACCTTTACTGCTCAGCAGCTCTGCACTGTTTGCTGGATGCTGAAAGAAAGAAGTGGGAGATTGACAGCAACTTATGTTATTTATTTACTTTCACCACAGATTCATCTTTATATGTTTAGGTAATTGCTTTATTTATCATACGACTAAACGTTTCCTCTGAAATATAAAAACAAACTACTCGAGTTACCTCTGTACTGGTGTGACAGATCACAGCCATAAGGAAGAATAGAGCTGCCACTGACATAAAGAAAAATCAAGTTTCAACACATTATAGAACAATACTTTACTGTAGACCAATAAAATGGACACTTTATTGTTCAGACTACAAAGCTAATTGGCTTTGGACCAGTCAGGAGTTTAATCCTTTGTGATCTGCGGTTGTGTCTGGTACAGACAGGACTCACAAGCAATGAGACTGTTGTAAATATTTAATTCACAATCATCTCAAACCTTCCCTTATATCTATTAATCCCTCAACTTTTTTTGCAGCATTTTCCTTCCACTTAACTTCCCATTAACGTTTGAGGGACCAGCACTCTGAACTTTGACCTTGTGTATAGCAGTGATCTACGGGGCTGAAGTCTTGGAGGCTGGAAGTTGTGAAAACACTACCTGGGTTTAATCTTGAAGAAAGCTTAAGAGATTTACTCCAATTCATGCTTTGCTGTCTGCTAAACTCTTAATTTGAGTATTTGTTATCCAAATAATATGGGATGCCATGCTTTATGAGCAAACCCAGGTCCAGGAATTAATCCCTGAGGGATACCACAAAAGAGATGACCCATTATAATTGCTTTGTGATTTGCAAAAGAAGCAGCACTGAGGTCTAGAAGCACCAATGTAGAATAATTCTCTGTGCGGATAAGAGATAAAAAGACACATAAAACCTTTTTTTTTAATAGAAACAGTTCATTTAGATACTGATCCAATAACAGTCTTGATCTAAGCCATTCATTTGGAATTAAAAGCTTTAGTTTGGTTTTATTTTCTAATTATCTATGCCCAGTCGGTCCTGGTAGACGCCAGCTCACACTGACTCTGGTTCTGCCAGAAGTTTCTTCCTGTGAAAAGGGAGATTTTTCTTTCCAGCGTTGCCACGTGCATGTTCAGAATGAGGGATGCAAAGTTATTGACTAGATGGAATCAGCTTTCCATTTTCACATGGATTCATATAAATTGAGTCTGTTTCTGGTTTGAAACAATATTTCTTAAATAAATTGAATCAACAGAAAAATTAAAGATCTTCCTTTGTGGCTGATATGAAATATGGATTTGAAAATCTAAACATTTCCATCAAAAATAAAGGACGCGTCTTTTGCATTTCCTTCCAGCTGCTGATTGTTTGCGATGTGAGAGCATATGGAGACATAAACTCTGTCTGCTTGCGGGAACTCTCCGGTATTTTTCGACCTCCTTTAGGTGAAGAAGCAGGAGAGTGAGCTGACTTTATAGGAAAATTCAAAAGGACACACAGCTCACATAAAGGCATAAAGCTGTTGTCGTGAAACTACACTAAACTATCCAGCCATGTTGTTCAGAGGAGACATTATGTCAGGGTGAACTGGTTAATCTAAAACTAATGTACCTGTGCAGGGCCCTGAGTGTCTGTTTGATTAGGAGATAAAGAGACTATTGAGGTGATGTGTGCGCGTATTGTGGGGTGCGTGCGTTGAGGGTGAAGTGGTTGGTTGACTCCATTGGAATGTGGCGCTGGCTCAGTCTGTCTGTCAGCCGCGGCCTTGTTCCCTCTGTGAACTTATTCACACACTGCGGCCGTGTCCGGGCTGCAGAGGGGGGCTCGGCCTGTTGCCTCATGCTGAATTTCCGGCAGAACTCTTGGAATATCAGGAAACAGAACTCCAGGAACTACAGGGAAAATTCTGGCCCTGGGTGCGACTTTCTTCATGCGACGTTCAGTAAAATGTATAGAGTTCAGTAAATGTGCAAAGAAAAAGAGCAAAAAGCATATTTTTAACTTTAGACTTGTATTTTCAGGGTAGATTATCAACACCTCTTGAGAATCAAGAAGTTTTTACATTTGGTTACAAAACAACCAAACTGTGTTTTATTGAAATATTTTTATGATAACTCATCACATCACAAAGTCAAAGAAATAACTGGTAAACAACTCTCACATGTCTCCTTCTGACATTTTTCTGAATACAAGTGCAACAAATTGAATATATTACTCAAGAGATATCAAGCCTTCCAGGTCCAGATGCAGAAAAACAAGCCAAACCATAATAGCACCTTCCCTGGTTTTCTCAGATGAGTGATATTTGTTGTGTTTTTTTCTTCTTTGAACAATTTGCTTTGTCACTGTGATGTTTAGCTGCCAACAGGAAACCAACAATGTTCTGTTTGGAGAAAATAATGTTTCTCTGCACACTGCATGTTTAACATTTCAAGTTTGTTTTGTAAGCTTTCCTCCATCAGAACATATTTTTTTTACATGTTGCCACTAATGCCCAGGAATGTTGTCCATCCATTTTCTCACTCACTTATCCTTGCAGGGTCATAAGAGGCTGGTAGTGAGACGACTGGTTGTCATTCCATCACAGACAAGAAATGGTTTCTTAGACATTTTAATTGCAGTTTAATTGTGTAAAAACATAATCTTTGTGGCTAACTTTAGTTTTTTACAAGTAGTTGTAAATCTAATATTGATCAAATTTGTGATGAAATATTGAACCATTTACAGTTTTTCTGATTTTAAAATAACTAACAAGATCAAGTGGATACAATTTATTTTCTTTGAGTGACTTTGAAATGGGATCTTTTACTTTGCTGTTGCTGTCGTTGTAATAGGAGAGGCAGCACATAAATGCTTTTTGGTTCGTGTTTTCATTCGGTTCCACCGACAACCAGCAGCTGAGACAATGCACTGTTACTTTAAGATGACTTCCTGTGACTAATCTGAGATGCTGATCGAAAGATCAGATAACCATCTATTCGTCAGCTGAACCAGATGACACTTTTGAAGGCCAGAATTTTTTAAGGTGAGTAGTAAAGCATGAGCAGACGTCAAAGGAAACCAGTTGGAGTCTCGATGCTTTACTTGAGCTTGCCAAGAGCGCGTAGGGATTCTCATGCAGTTTACTTCCTGCTGCAAATCTACATAGACTTCAAGATGGACAGATTGTTGCAGTGACTCAGTTTTGTTTTTTGTTTTTTGTTTTTTTTTGGTCATCCGTTTTATTTTCCCTTTTGTAACTTGATGAACTCAACGATTTAAAGAAAAGCGGCAAATTTGAAAAGCAGAAAGATACTTTACAAATTGACTAGGAAAACCTGGTTCAAATATGTTGGCTGTTTTCTAACTAAAAACATTGAACTTATTGATTATTTTTTGTTTATTTAAAGATCTCCACTAGTCCTTAGCATTATAGACACTATTCTTCCTGGGGTCCACATCTCAAAAAGACATGATTAATTGTTATTTGTGGGCGTTTTTTTGAAACACGGCTGTATGGTGGCACAGTTGGTGGCACCATGCCACCTCCATGCCCTCACTTGCACTTTGACAGCAGAGATTTCCACAAAAAGCAGTTAGTTTTCCAACCAGAAGCCTAATCTGTGAACAGACTGATGGTACAGACTGACAATGTGCTTGTACAACCATCCCTGATTGCAGAGAAAAGATTGGACTCCCATTTTTCTGAAATCTGTTGTATGTTTCTTCCTTTGTAGCCCTGAGATTTATCTGTCCTCTTTAGATGATGTAGATGCTGACATAACAAGAAGATAAGAGCAGGAAACAGTTTTATCTCTTGATCACCTGAGCTTTTTTTCCCTCAGTTTTAAGATTAGAGCAAGTAAGTGATGTTCCAAGGACAGGAGTGAAGAAATGTGCAAGTTTTGCTCTGCAGTATACTTTTTAAGCACTTGTTAAAGACGAGTTTCTCTCTGCAGATACTGACTGCCTCTCCCTCTAAAGGTGTCTTCACATAGGGACTAAGTCAACCAGATTGAAAATGTGTCTGTCTGCTACTGATCCTTCAGGATCACAGTGCACCCCTAAGCAAACAGCAGATTCTCATTGCAGCTGCAGCCAACCACGAGTTTTAATTGTTTGCATTGATCACATTCCTGTATAGCGGATCCTATTGCATCTCCTGTGTATTTTGCTTCTGCAGACAGTGCAGCTCTTCTTTATCCTTCCATGTTCAACCTGACCTGCAACCTGCTTCCAAGTTGGTGCAAAGCTAAGCAACAAAAGTTGCAATAGATGAATGCAGTTTGTGGCATTAAAAGCAAACAACTCACTGCATGCACTAACTCCACACAAACATACCCCCTTCCACACTACTTGAACCCTGAGGCAGGATGCCAAAGAGCTGGAGGAATGTGACCTGTTGACCTTGGCTTGCAGACTTCCACAATGAGACCGGACACCCGGATGGCGTGCAACAGAAGAGGAGGCCAGAATAGCTCCGGTGTCCAGTAACAGGAGACAGACTGTTTGTAAACTGCGGCCATATGACACACGCACTCAGTCTGCAGGATTCGCACAGGTGATGGAAACACGTGCACTCGGGTCCAGAGGTGAGGCGGAACGTCGTGATGGATGTAATAATGGAGGAGACTTTTTGGGGTGGTGTTGGTTCAGGAAAAAGTTTATGTGCAACACCAAGCTAACCTCGCAGCAACACTTTTTTTTTTTTTTTTTTTTGCTTGCTGTCATAAATCCTGACTTTCCTGTTTGACGTTTTGAGTTGGTCTATAAAACCGTTTGCAGAAAAGCCCAAGTTCAATTTGTCAAACATGCAGATATTTCTAAAACATTTTAAATTGAAACACTTTACATGTAGCTCTACATGCTTGTGAGCTTGCATGTCTAATTAAGTAAAACATAACTGTTTTGGCATTGAGGAAGCCTTTTGCAAACACTTACTTGAATGATTTGGCACACGCTGCAAACTCAGTGCCAAGTCTTTGCGCAACATTTTGACTTTTTTTTTTTCTCTCTCTTCCTGCAGAGAGTGCATGCAGGATCCAAGTGAAGCATTGAAGGTGGTGAGGGTAAGGTTTACCGCAACGCCACAAATTGCACTTTTTATAAACCGTACTTTAAGCCTTTATCATCTGAGAATGAAAACACTGCCACTTCCAGAGAAACCTAACCAACACACAACAAGAAGCAGTACGTAATGTGATTGTGAGACTCTTTAAGGTGTCATTATGGAATTAGAAGTAAGATAAATTACCTCTTTTAATTTTGACGTTTGGACAAAAACAAAAGGGAGATGTTCAATCCTTTTTTATTTGAACTCCTTCTGTTCCGACAGGCCAGGGGTAAACCCCACCCTCTGTGCTCAACAAGAGGACAGAGATACATCTGACAGATCAGGTCTAACCAGTCCCAGATGACAAACCCTCAGTGTTACTCCACGATTATCTGACGGATGGTTGACTCCTCTGCAGGAGCCACTCTTTCAAACATTTTAATTTCTTAAACGCTTCTATTTATCCTTGTTTGAAGGCCTTCCATTAAGCTGTTTTTTTTTTTTTTTTTTTTTTTTTTGCAAAAGCGACATATAACTTCATGCATTATGCCCATTCCACTTTTACTCGCAAAGCACCTGGCTGTCTCTTCAGACCACTGTAGTGTGCCTCCGAGCCATTTAAAACGTGCTAAGCGCACACACAAGAGGTCATATCTGAGGCAGACCGTCTGGTGCCAACGAGCTGTAAAACAATCAAACGGCAGTAACACGTCCCTCTGCCTATCGTATAGTTAACAGAGTTGGAAAGAAACACCCTGCTGATCCAGGAACAAACAGCATTCAGCTCTGGGGCCTTTTCCGTCCGACTCGGGATGATCCGTTTTGGTAGCGCTCCCTCTCCAACCTTCACCCTAATTTTGACCCTAATTATGGGACTTAAGCGGCCGACGGCTCGTCTTTGCACAGCTGGCACAGTGGATCAAAAACACCCCACATACTTTATTTGCCAGAGCAAATTTCCACTCTACAAGACGGCGATATTTCTAATCCCTTCTAATCTCCAGAGGTAAGGCACATTAAGCTTTGCCCGGCACTGCCCCCATAGCATCTATTCAGGTCAAGCATTGAGAGATGCCACGATCACCCGGGCAACCAGTAAAACAAACAATGTGTGGGTTTTGTATGTGTATGAAACGCTAGACTGGAACCAGTCAGCCACACGGAATGGAGCTGGTGGGAAGAGAAGAAGGACCTGCAACCCGCTTCCAGTTGTGTTTTTCAACCGCATCCTGCCTTTGTGAGACAGTGTGGGTGGTGGGAGTTTAAAAGTTGTCAGACTTTTTTTTACTTGATCCATGTTTACCACAATGTGCAAGTTATGTATACACACGGGCTTGCCGCAGTATTGTCCCAACAAGCCCCATATTTTTATTTTTATTTTTTTTAAAAACTATAGCTGAGTGTGATGTTTTTCCATCTAAGAGGTGATTTATCTGGAGTGAGCTGGCACTGAGATGTTTAACTTTTCCCAGGCTTTTTGGTGGCTGTGGCACGGCAGAGCGATGATGCATGATGGTTTTACGATGATAGTGCTGCAATATTTTCATTTTATGTGCACCATGGCAATTTAGAGCCTTAGCCTATTTGTTTCATTAGTTTTTTTTTTCCTGGTTGCTATTTGATGCCGTGATGACACACAGTATTTCCCCTGGCAGTTGAGTAACCAGCTTATGTGGTGCACTCCAGGAACATTTTTATATTTTGTCGCTGTGAAAAATAAAAGAATCTACCAGACACCTTCAGAGCTTTATTTATTTTAGATATAAGGCTTTTCTTTGCAAAGCTGGAAAGCTGGATGTGCGTTTAAAGCACGAGTGTCAGGAAGAGGAAAGTTGTGTGTGCACACCACCTGGGCTCTGAGCCGGTTTTAGTGTGCACACGCTCTTTTCTACCCGTCGTAATCAGCAGTTCTTATCTGAGCTTCCATGGGAGGGTTTTATCAGCTTGGAAATACAACCCACGGAGAGACAGAACGTACGCTGAGAGAGGAAAACAGGAAAAGAAATCCAGGTGCTTAAAAAACATCACATGTTACATATGAGCACACCTGCCTGAGTTACTGTAAAGAAACTGTAAAGTCTCTGAGAAACTGGCTTTTCCTCCACAAGGACAACATTTCTCCTTTTTGCTTGTGAGAAGAATTTGTTTTTTTAACAATCTTTGTTGTTTCATCCAAGCCCTAACTTCAGTTAGAGATTGGAAGATTAAGAGAAGAAAAGAAGATTAACAAGGACATGCCATGCAAAACTGATGCAATAACAAGACTCATGCAACTATCTCACTGTGATGACGAAACATTTTACATGAGATCATATAATTTTATTTCTCTTAAACAGAAAGAATAAAACATATTTTTTTAGATCAGCAATTCTTGTTTTTCATCCAGTGAGACTAATTTCTTATGGGATATCAGTGGTCATGTAATCTAAATTGAAACATTTACATTTATATGTGAGACTAATTAATTAATGTGCTTCATATTTTTGAGTCTGAGAAAATATGCAGAATGAAAACATGCAGAAAGGCCTTGGCCAGGGTGGATGAAAATAAAAACACCTAGTCAAAGTTCAGACCTTAATCTGATTGAAGTGATTCTTGCAAACCTCAAAAACCAACAAACCGATGCAACGCATCTTAACCAGCTTAGTGGATGGTTAAAATGTGGAAAATCTGACAGAGGCAACAAGAAATGACTACTTCAAGTTCTGCAGGAGGTTCTACAAAGCTTTGTCTTTTTCCCGTGACTGTAACTGATGTTGTAAGAGTGACATTCACAATAACCTGCTTGACGTTTGTCTTACAGCTGAGGTTTCACAGTGTTCTCTCTGTAGGGTTGTACAGTATGTTATGATTGAGGCTGTTGCATGTTTTTTTATGAGCTTACAGTCGCTGTGAGAGCTGCTGTCAAAACTTTGGGCGCTCCCAGCTCGACGACTCCGGCCAAATTCAGGGTCAGCCAGCAGATTGTGGAGGAGTCCCAGAGTGATGTCCTGGACTCCCTACCATGCGCCAACCAAACCGCATGAGTCAGGCTGCGGCTAGAGTGGGTGGCTTCCCTCCTGTGACTACTCCCTGACCCATCCAGCTCCAAGTCCCTCGAACTCGCTTCCTGTCTGACTCCCTCCTGTGAATCAGCCATAATATTTGGGACGAAAATGAATGTGAAGTCACTGAAAGATTCATGTCAAATCCTGACCATAATTTTAAATGCAAGCATTACTAATACATCACCAGCCTTGGAACAACATGACAGTCTCTGTTTGCTGAACTAAGGCTGTGTCACATGAGACATGTGCATTACATCAGATGGAGCCGTGTAAACTGAAAGGCCACTGGGCAGCATGGTGCGCTCATGTTCTTGCAAGTTCTGCTCTTTGCAACAGTGTTTGCACCTCTTGAACCTTTCCCCGTGTTGACAGGCTGAAACCACAAACATCAAGCAGCAGTGCATTGCATCAGGATTTCCTGAGTTATACAAACACAATTTAATAGATAATGAAGAGGAAAAAAAGGTGACATAGTTTTAATTTCTTTATTTTGGAACAAAACTAAATCTGAAAAGTGTGGTGGGTAAATGTGCTCAGCCTCTTTCTGCTTCTCTCCAAGATATCTTGACAAACTAATTGTAAGTCAGATTGGATTTAAAGAGTGTTTTCCAGTTTTTCACATTTGCTCCAGTATTACCCTGCATTAAATTAATCTGTTTTACCTTCAACCCTTAAATCTTCCTTTTCCCTGCTGAAGAAAAGCATCCCAACAGCAAGATGATGTTTGGTTTAGGATGATGCACGTTGTTAGTTTCTCTATCACAGAAAACATTTTCCATTGATTCCAAAATACTCAGATTTGGTCTCATTAGCCCAGACCTTCTTCCACTATGTCCTGTGGCAAGCTGCATACCACTCTTCCACAAAAGGACATATTTATGGAGTGCAGGACTAATTAATGTTCTGTTGGGAAGTTGCCACATTTCCTGTGCCCCCTCCTCCAGTGGTGGGAAACTTTAGGATGTGTTTTTCTTTGCCACTCTTTGGTAAAGTCCAGATTTGTGGACTGGTGACTGGTTTTCCTGTGGATCATTCATCTGATATCTGCAGCCCCTATAGAGTTACTGTGGGTCTGTTACGGTGGAGTGTGCTGTTGTGTGTTACTTTTTGCTGTTTTGTTTGGGTTATCGATTGAACAGACCTCTGTGAAATGTCTAAAACTTGGAATATAGCTTTATAATATAAACCTCTCCAATAATATCCCTGACATGCCCAGTCTTAATGATGACTGGTGCATTAATGTTCTCTAACAATCCTCTGAAACGTCTCTGAAGGAGTGTCAGATTAAGAGGAGTTGAATGCTTGCAACACTTTTGAGATTTATAGTCATAAAAACCTAAAGTATAATTTTTCTCTCCACTTCACAACTACTTACTAGTTTGTGTTATAAAATGACAAATTGTGCTGTTGCAAGGTGCTATCGGGTGTCCATTTTAAGTTTTTGCGGTTACTAAAACCATTTTTGCTCTTTGTGGATCTGAGGAACATGCAGCAGAAACTGGGAAAGCACATCTAGTGTCACATCTGCTTCTTCTCACTACGGGTGCCAACGACATGCTGACACTCTCCCATGAAGTCCTCCCACCGCTCGGAGCTCTGCTCTTTGTCCTCAGACATTATTTACCTGCTCCTCTGCATCCAGTGACTGCATCACAAAAGTGCACACGGACATACTGAGCCTTCGTGTGAACACTCAGTCTCACAAACTTAACATATTTCCATTTCCAAAATGCGTAATCCACTTCCTATTTGATGATTTTCCCAGCACTTGGAGAAGCTGGTGGAAGCGGCACTGTTCTTGTCTCTCTTTGCTGGGTGCTTCCTGTGTTGATAGGAGGCCAAGTAGAGATATCCCTGAAAGGAGCTATTGGTGCAGGCGAGGAAGAGCCGGGTGTTTTGGACCTCTTTCAATGACTCACAATCTTATCTGGCCTGAGTTCGGTATGCATCCACTACAGTAGTTCTGTGCTGGGAAGATTTTAGCTTTCCTCTCTTGTGCAAACAGTAAATACTTTGCACAGCTGCAGATAGCTGCAAATCACTGCAGCGCGTTTCATGCAAAAACATCCTGAGATACTGAATTAATCCAGCAATCTCTGTGCATTGTAGGCTCTCATTAGTTGCTCAGTTCTTAACCTGAAAAGACTCGGATTGAAAAGACTTATTGAGGATTTGTTTGGGGTTGGTTTTTTTTGTTTTGTTGTTGTTACATTTCAGACGGTCTTGAATTTAGCATTTTAATGAGCATAAACCTTATTAGAGGGTTTTTATGGTGGGAACACTTTGTGAGCTCCAAAAGCTGCAGCAATGCGGGATAAATACAAACAGTCGCCATACAACAGCACATTGTTCAACAGGAACAATACGAGTCTGTGATATTGCACAATCATCACAAATGCAAAATCTGCTTCAATGGCTTACAGAAAAATACAATCATTCATCAATGCTTATGGTGTCAGGAACCTTTCCACCCCTAACTTTGCATAAGATTTAATTAGGTGGAGAAAATCGTAAGGCAATGCAGATTTGTGAAATGAACAAAACTATATTTTCCCAGTATAAATAAGCAAGCTTATCCTTGTAAAAGAAAATACAGTCGACAAAAAGGTGACCAGCTGTTGTTGCCCACAAATGCAAGGCAGAAATGTTTATGTGTCTCCAGAGGCAGATGCATGAGCTCAAGCTTTTTGTTTTGCACTTTAAGTATTTGTGTTCAGGTAAGTCAGGTGTATTATTTTGGCTCCTCACTGTATGTTTATGAACTAAAAAGCAGACTTTTAAACCCCTTGATACTGTTGCTTTAAAATCCACCCTCATGGAAAATGAGGCCAACGTTCAAGTCTCTTCAGCTCATACAAAAGTATTTGTAACTTTGAGCATGTTTTCCACATTTTGTCCTCCTGTCATAACATTAATTAAATTAGAAACAGCATCCCTGGTAACTTCTGAGGGCATTTGGTTTTAATCGATTTAATGAAGACTGTAAGATCGAAGGGGATGAATACATATGGCACACTTTTCACGTTTTAATTTACAGAAAACTTTAAAACCCATGCATCCTTTCCACTTTGGAATTATGGGTCCATTTCTGTTATTCTGTCATGTTAAATCTCAACAAAATAAGCGTAAATGTGTGGCTGTGACATGAAAACACGTGAAAAGTTTGAGAAGTATAAAAATCTATGCAAGATATTGTATTTCTGCTTGTGTCACAGAAGTTCTTCAACAAAGTCTGTTTAAGGTGAAAAAAAAACCACATGTAAGTGTGATATATGGCAAATATGTGCAAAATGACATGTTTTTGGCTTTGAAAAGGCTCCAAATGACAGAATAATTTTACAAGCTTGAGTAAATAAATGTCTGTGACAACTTATACGGTAACTTAAGCTCAGTGCTGTGAAAGCTTGTTCGTTAAAATATGAAAATGCTTCAGTTAAACCACCAAATAAGTATGCATGAGTGAGTGTGAGTTAGGGCGCACATCTGTTTGTTGAGCAAAGTGTCTGTTTTCTTACTTGACCAGGAAGTAACAAGCAGACTGTGGCCCGTGAGTTTAGCGTACACCTCCCACACGCCTTCGGGCTCCAGAGGTCCGCGCTGTGTTTGGTCTCAGGCGGCTCCTTGGCTGATTTACTTCCTGCCAGGGACCACAGCGCTGCACGAAGGACATTGTCTCTTAGGTTTACAGAAGACAGACAGATGGAGGAATCGCAAAGTTTGTCTTACAAGGAATAATTGTTTACTTCCTTATGATTCCTCTTTTCAACATTTTTGTTATTTCAAGGGGTTTAGCTTCATGTGTTACATGATTTAAAAATAGGGTGCAGAGAAGGGATGGCTTATTATTTTCCTTGAGTTAAGAATAATCTGCTGGCTCCTAGATAATTACAGTTCTTATATTCAAGATGGCGTTTCATGTTCTTTCCACTCTGTGCTAAATATACATAACAGAATCTGGTGCCTCGAATGGATCCTTACTTTCTACACCTTAGCTATGATTTGAAAATACATAATTTTAAGTAATAAAAAAAAAAATATTACAGGAGACAAGCGGTCTTTATTCAACTAGGAAATTTTGTGACATTTCCTTACAGAGCATGATTGAACTTAATTACATTAACCTGGGAGAAATCATCTCCTTGTTCTATGCTTTGTATCCCTGTCTGTTGAGAAGTGATTGCTTGCTGGGCCTGATTTTACCCAGCTGCTAATGTTTGGCTGTGACGCACATAACACACCACATTGATCATGAAAGAAGCCACGCTATGAAGCTTGTCAGAAATTGTGTGCGCTGTATACAATCGTCGCCTACTGCGAACGAAACGGTTGTTAATAAGAGCTGTAGATATATGCAGAGTAGAATTCAAAAACTCAATGTCGTCGTTCAAAACTTCTCTTTCTGTTTGCTGAATTTCCAGGATGAAATTAACCCCAATGGGAGAAATCCCAGACAAAGTACTGATTGAAAATGAGAATCACAGGAATGCAATGGCCAGGCTGAAGTTACACGGAAGTAAAGATAAAACATGAACGCAAATTTGTTCCAATTTATGTAACATTAAATCTATGATTTAGACAACATACATAGTTTATGTTTATATAGCACAGTGACTACTTTAAATAGAAATACTGGCTGATTACAGGCCTGGAGACACCTGTGATGCTAATTAAAGGGAAAAACGTTTCTTCAACATATAACTCCTGTCAGTTTATTTTAAGTTATTATTTGAGGTATCTTGAATTCTGTTCAAGCACGTTTCATAGATTTATTTTTAAATATGATCCTGCCAAACCTCAATCAAACAATTTAAAAATGAATATACCTGAAACAAGGTTGAACAAAGAGGAGAGTTTATGAATAACCAGAAAGATTTTAGTGTAGGAAGGGAGGCTGAGCCGTCCTTAGAGGTTAACAGTAAAGATCCGAAGAATCACATCTTTGGTGATATGAAGTATCCATAACTTAAATTGCTTGTTTTTTTGTTTTTTTTATGTTTAGCAAAAGTTTCTGTAGTATTTAAAATCATGCATACAATATCTTTTACTTTGATTAGGACAGTGCACGTTAATCAACATTCCCACAATGTTCATGGTAGTGAGGAATTAGCACAACAGCTAAATATCATCCTTATGCTGATGAGTGGAGTCAAACTGTATATGTATTTACATCTATTTTTGAGAAAACCTGGCTTATATGTAAAGACTGTAGCCTCATTCCCTGAAAGAGTGAGAATGGAAACTGTAACCTACACAGCCGAGATCCAGCATTAAGTAGAAAAATACTTTAAGTCTGCTAATAAGGATGATAAAAAGCCTCTCAAACTGTGTAGGCTGCTGGTGTCAGGCCATGCTGTGACTTTGCATTTTAAAGGAACAAACGGTATTAAACCCCAGTGCAGATGGAAGTTTAGTTATTCATCCTGCTCGCTTTTCTATATGCAGCCTCAAGGCCATTATTACACCCTTACAATTGGATGAACCTGCACATTCCAACCCACGCAAGGTTCTCCCCCTGGAGCAGCACATTTTACCCCTTACATATGCATCTGCACAGCCAACCTGTTTGCAGGAGATGGAAAACAGGCGCTGGACCTCGGCTCTATTCTCCCGAAGCAGCTAATTAAGAAGTTTGTGCGAGCAGTCACCCAGATAACTGGTACTGTGAGGAATTAATGAGCCTGCAGCTCCACGGCGGATCAGCCCGGCTGCTTGATTTAATCAGGCACCCTAAAATCCATCCATGAATGGAACAAAAAGACGCTCTGACAAAGCACATACTCTGCCCCAAAGTGAGTCAGTGTCTGTCATCAGGCACACTCAGAGGTTCGCAGAAATGGGAAAACAGGACCTGTTCAGCTCACTGGCTCTACCTCATCTGTGGATTGCATCCGTCCTTGCGCATGTGTTTTCTGTCCTCTTAGTGTGCCAAGAGAGCAATCCCTTCTTGACCCTGCAGCTTTTGATTTATATCTCCTCCATCATCAACTCCCTCTTTGCCTTTTGATGGCAAACATAATGATCTCCTTGGTGGAGAACATCTGAAATCTTTATCACAGGAGATGTGGGCCCTGGGTTGCACCACAGGCTCAGTGCCTCCCAGGAGTGAAGCCTAACCAGGAAATCTGGGAAAAGGAAACGTCTCCC
Source organism: Poecilia mexicana (assembly GCF_051168715.1). Taxonomy (NCBI): domain Eukaryota; kingdom Metazoa; phylum Chordata; class Actinopteri; order Cyprinodontiformes; family Poeciliidae; genus Poecilia; species Poecilia mexicana. Next base: position 19,473,496 of record NW_028263374.1, read on the forward strand.
ACTGATCAGATGTTACCTAAGATTAATAGATTGCTACTTTCAGAGGAGCCTGGTTCCTCGTGTCCACAGACTAACACCAGCAACACCGGAAACCCTGAAAACCTGACAGCTTAATGCCAGAAACACCTGTGTGCTGTTTGAAAGGCAATACTTAAGTTACATTGAAGGATATATGTAATGTATCGTTTTACTAAGAGCATCTATGATCATCAAACAAGAGCAGAAAACTGATACGAAAACCGCTGAGCCAAAGTATTGAGTCATCCCTCATTTACCGATATTTTCCTATCGGAGCAAAACGTGCGATCTTTTAAATTCGTCTTGGTTAATAGGTCTTCAGTTTCAGAAGGTTGATCAAAATTTTTGGCGAGTAACAGCTTCCACATGAATCCTTGGCGAGTCCCTTGTTTAGATTTCCCACCAACCAACTAATACGACAACTATTAAAATCTTCCTTCCTCTCCCATTCAAAGCACTTAAGCTAGTTCTCTTCTCGGCTGCAAGAAAGCAGGATCTATTCAGCACACAGACTCCTCATTGACAGCTGATGCATAAAAGATAGACAATAGGAATCTTTTTCAGAGCGCCACATCAAACACAGTCACTGACTTTGAAATATTTTTCTGTCATCGTTCAGGTACAAAGGGCCACTAAGTTCAGTGACGAAACCAGTTTTCAGTCAAAACTTAACAGAAAATAACCAAATCAGACACTTACAGTAATAATTTAATAATAATAATAATATATAAAAAACTTTTAGTTCAAGTTACACTTGTTTATACTGGAGTGATGAGTGCTGAATTTCAGCCTCACCTCAAGTGCAGAGCAGGTCACATGACACAGACAGACAAGAAGCTGCAGCAGCCAGTACAGTCTCTCTTTGATATATTTGCAAATGTTGGAAAACACTGACGCCGGCACAGCAGGGCTGGAGCTGTCAGCTGAAGTTGTCTTCACAAAAATTGAAAGTTGATTAAACTTTTGATATATTTCGGTTGCAATTTAGTTGCTTTAATTTTCATTCAAAACACTTGCTAGAAAAAAGCAAAGAGCACATAAAAGCTGGTGATGATTGTTAAAGCTAGGTTGTGCTAACTGTGACAAATGTGGATGTAAAAAATAATTTCCTACTTAGTCACCATATTGTCAAAGCTCTTCAGGAACTCTTCCAGAGATGCTGCTGGTGACAAACCTCGTGACTTTTTCTGCAGTTAATGAAGACTTTTAAGACTCTGACATGAAAGTATTTCATTGCTGAGCAGTGGGAGTTGTCATTGGCCCCTCCTCTGTCCCAAAGAGCGTGTAGACCTTGCTCACCAGTTGCAGGAGACATTCACTCCTCCACATCCAGATTGCATATTCATCCCACGTGTGCGAAGCTGTGGCTGATTCTCTCACAGTTTCTCTGTCTAAAATAAATCAGTGTAATTGACTGCTAGTCTGAGTCTCTCAATAAACTCACTCAAAGTGTGTGTGTTTCTCTGTCACATGAGGAAAACATCTTGAAACACCCTAAAGTGACTGAAACAAGTAAATGAATCCGGTGTCTCGAGAAGTTCTTCTGTTTTTCCGTTTTTGTCGTAGTCAGAAGTTTCAGATCAAATAAACTTTAATAGCAGACAAAGACAATCAACAGATTGTTTTAGTCATTATGGTTAAAATGCCATCCAGACTAATCTGGCTGTATATGAAGAAGTTGGTCTGTGGTCATCCAGTGTGACAGATGCACTGACCGCAGATTTACCTCTCTGTTTACCTGACTGAAACCTACAAACTAAAATCGATCAGTGGTAGACATCTTCTGGTAAACTCGTACAGTGTCACTGCGGCTGCTGCAGCTTTGAAAATCGTCTTCCACTAACCAGGCATGAGTACTTCCACAGTCATCCCTTTTTCCTCATCCTCCTCTTCCTCTTTTCAGCATCTGACTCTAATTAAAAGTGAATTAACATCGTAAGCATGGTGTGTATTTGTTGTTGCGTGGGGGTAGGAGTCGGATTTATCTGAAGAAATTCTACAGCAGCAACAAGTCGAACACTCAGGCATCATCTATTGTCAAGATCGAAGCATGTCATGCTTGTACAGTGTGACGTGTCCAAGTCTTGTTTGATTTTTTAAAGTGGACCATGCATGTTGGGTTTGATGCAGTTTTGCAAGGAGTGCAGGCAAACCTAGGCAGCTAATTTTACAAACTGGACCCAGTGTTTCCAACTTCCACCCATTCATCCATGATCGATACCTGCATTTTCTTGCAGGGTCACAACTGCAAGGAAATGCAGTGTTTCCAACTTAGCGATTATTCATCAAAAAGTGAATTTCGGCGTATCGAGTGACTTTTTCTGGCGGTACTAAAAGCTCGAACTTGAAAGGACGTATCATTAGCCACTTTCAGAAGATTCCTGAGCTTCACATGTTTTTCATACCTCAGTCAACTGAAAGGTCCTGACAATGAATGGGAGCCTTAAATAGAAAATGATGCCCTTAACCTCCTGACTACCAGTAGTTCATTTTTGTCCTCTGTAGAGGAACATTTCTAAACTTGAATATCTCCCACTCCCTGCATTCTACTGAATTAATTCCTTTTGGTATCTGGAGAGGACATTTAGGGCTTTTCAATGATACCACATATGAAGGGGTGGGACTTTTGTTTGTATCTTTTTCTAATACATAAAAATTGTGTTCATCAGTAATAACACATTCTATGGGACGAGACAAAGTAAGTGCATAAAACCTTTTATTACCTTACGAAGAATGTGGGATTTAAAAAAAATGGTGATTGGACAATATTTTTTTTCCTGATAGTCAGGAGGTTAACTCCCTAATGGGAAGCAGTCAGCTCCCCCACAACCACTGCGAACTTTAAAGGGTGATACGTGAACATGGAACAACTTTAAAGTTTGAAAGGGTATAAAAAAAAAAAAAACAGCTGCAAATCAGGAGATGAAGTCAATTCCAGCAGTTGTTTTGGTCAGCAAATTACTAATGAGGAAATAGCGACACGAGACATAAAAATTGTAAAAAATACAACAAACATTTTGGAGTTCAAGATGTTTGAACTCCAAAAACCCTCAAGAATTATTAATCAAGACTTTTTTATAGCTAAAATATGGTGACATTTTGGTTGGTTTAAGCAATTTTAAACCCTGACTTAAACTTTAAAAAGCTGTTGTGAGAACATACAGTATTTGGAAACGTTTACCATCTCCTTTTGCAGCTGGAAAGAAAACCCAAGCTGCATGACTCCCTCCGCAGCTGTCGTTTTCACAGCTTCACCCAAAAAGGCAGGCACAAATACAGTGTTTATGAGCGTGTCTGCCTGAAGGATTATGCGTGACTGCATAAGTAATCAAAGAGGTATGTTCCTTCTCTCTTTTTTTTTTTTAATGGGAGACTTTCAGAAGCCATGCTTATAATTATTAGAGCTGGTTCTACAGAATCTGACTCAGGATCAGACGTGGGATGAGCTCAGCAACGACTCCCCCGCTCTCCGTCTGAAGTGATCCTCGGGTCCTGGAGACTAAACAAACCCTGTCATCATAAGGGGGTGGATGGGCTTGCTCCACCCATTACTGACAGCAGACTCCTGGCTGCACTTGAACTGCTCAACGTAACAATGCTGAGGAGTGATGCAACAATGACTCCGTGTTGCTGCTATTGATTACATAGAAAAATAGTAAAAGGAAATACCTGTGCGTGATCAGGTTTTCTCTAAAATCCCACAGCTTCCCAGAAGTCGACACAGGAAGTGATTAATGACTGAAGCAGCCAGTGGGACTTTAGCAGTTTGGCATTGTTATGATGTAGAAGTGCTTTAATACGGCCTTATTTACATATGGTGGTGAGAAATGACACACTTGCCTAGGGTTTTATATTTTGTTTCCATGACCGGAGCCAAGTGTGTGTCTACCAGAATAAGAGAGGCTGAAAAAAAGGAGCGCAATGAGTGTCATTTTGAAATTTAGTGCTCACAGCTGCACAAACTGGATTCCCATCCATTCCCACCAGTAAGGAGTTAGGACTTCTTGGGGCTCTCTTTTAGGAAAATGTATAGATAAACCTTCAAATCTAAAATTAAAATATACACATTTTAAATGAGGCTACATGGATTAAGTCTTACTGAAAAGAATAAGATAGATAAGATAACTGGTTCGTCCTAGGCTCTTAAAAACTTGGAACAAAATTCAATTTAGTTTCTAATTGGATGTTGCAAGTTCAGAAACTCCAGCACGGATCATCAGGAGTGTCTCTGACGTGACGCGTTTGTCACCCGTTTACCTGCCAATAGCATGGGCCGCTCTGGTTTTGTCAGCTGCATTGTTTACTGTCTGACATGTCAGGTGTTTTGGTCACATGTTTCAAAAGGTGAATGGTTGTGAAATTGCCCGGCGGGGAAAGTCACACGGTAGGTGTTAGAGAGGTGATACCTAAGGCCACTTCCTCTGTTGAGGGGTGGATTTTCATGTTTTACATAGATGCCTTCCACAGCTACCTGGTTAGATAATCTCTGCCCAGGATGTGTAAATCCTGAGAAAAGCGGCTCCTACCTTTGCAATGCTGTAAGTCAGACAACCGAGTCTTGACCTTCGCTTGGGTCCTTCCATGTCTTTCTCAAGTCCTTGTTCGGTTTTTCTAAAATGTCTGAGCGCTCCTTATTACACAAGGCTGCACATATCAAAATGTGTTATGTCAGGCTAATATGGCAGCTTTGAGGTGCAACACGTATGCCACAGAATATTTTGAAATGCACGTTAAAATCTCTAACAGCCTGATTTAACTGTAGATTAATGCCAGAGTTTCAGGAGCTAAAATGCCAAAAGATTATTTACTTACAGTTGTAAGTACGATCGCGCTTACTAGTGGAACCGATAAAACACATAAAAAGATATGCAGCAGTTTGTTTGCAGTACATGTGTGACATGTAATTGTGAAGATTAGATGTCTACACATGTCAGAAGTAAATGTTGTTCCTCAGCACGTCAGGCAAACAGAACCCGTGGTGAAAATAGATTTGATATAATTTTATGGCCAGCAGCTGCTTAGCCAGGCATAACATTTGCTTTTGAACGTGGAACAAATAACAGGGCCTTATATTTACCTTGGAAGTTGTATCTCTGAATCATGTCCTGCAGATTGATCTACAGGACAGGAAAAACAGCAAACTGTTCTTTACGCAGTCAAACACCAAAACGGTGTGTTCACAAAACTATTTGCATACTACTTGTGGGACACAAAATGTGAGGTAAATGTTTTAATTTCTCAAACTTTTATACCTGGTGGCCTTACTGGATCAAGACGGCAGCACCGACAAAGAACCTTCCAACTTTAATCTCAAGGAGTTTAATCTCAAGCAAGGAGTTGTTCTTGCTTTTTAGTAGAAATGGAGCACATCTCAACTGATTTTGTGAATATCTTTACAACAAGAAGACATTAAATGACCAAAACGTATGACTGTAGGCTTTTAATACCAAGATAATAGTTGAAGTTAACAATTCTGAACTATTTGTGATTCAGTATCCTCCAGGTTATTTCTCTACTTATTTGTGGAAAAACTTTTTTGTGGCATACTTATTAAATATTCAAATGAATACACAACTTGCAAAGCTGAAATACTAGGCACAATGCTCCTGTTATTGTCCGCCGCTGCACGGCAACCAATCCAGGAGCACCATTCATTTTCCTTTGCATTGATTGGCTGAACCCCCAAGAGTGGCGATAAGGAAGACTGTGGAGGTTTTTACGAGGTCTCTGCACTCTGAAGGGCCAGATAAATAAAACTTTCAGGACAGCGGTTGTGTGCTTGAAATTCATTTTACCAATAAAATCAAAGCCGTTTTTGCATTTGCAAATTACATCATTATGAAAAGGCCTTCAGCGTTGTTTAATTTCAAGAAGCACTCACTGAGTGCAGTGTTTGACACCTCTCCTGTAGAGACCCATCAAGCATTTTGTGCAAAGATTCAAATGACAGACCGGCAGACGAAAGGGGAAACAAAACGTTCTTTTTCATTTAAGCTTAGCTGGAAAAAATCTTCACCACCATAATTGTTGTTATGTAACTGAAAGGCAGCTTCGCTGATAAATGTGCAAACAAATACGAACTGTACAAAACCCTGCAGCATAATTTGCTTTAAAATATGGCGTGAGTGTTCAGATTTAATCTGTATTCAGAAAACCTGGAAACAGCGTTTTGTGCTCCATCAAGTGAACTTTAGCAGGATTTACAGTGTAGTGCGTCACCTCACTGTAACACCAAACGTTTTGCTGCTGTGTGAATATCAGGGTGAACTTTGGAAGCAGACTGAGTATACACGTAATCTGATTACCTCAGCAAGGAGAGGACATCAATGGTTTGATCTCCACAGAGAATAAATCATTTACAAAAATACTATGTTTTTTGTGCTCTGTGTGTGACTGACCTCCACTCTTTTGTTGCTGGTGAAGGATTGAGAGTGATCAGCATAAAGACAGGAATACAGTTTCATAGCCTTGCATATACTGGAATGTGACCCATGAAGGGCACTTCCTTTGTATTTTCACACCAGCTGACAGGAAATGAGCCAAAGGTGTTACTTCTTTGAGAAGAGTTCGTCTGACAAAGCCCAAGTATGAGTCACGAAGCAAAGAAACCAAAGAAAAGGCAGACATCTTTTCTCCTGAGAAGGGTATATCCTCTCTGACACAAGATCTGCCATCTCAACCTCTCCTCGGGACTGCCTCTGGCTGTGGCGGCTTATCTTACTCCCTGACTTAGTTTTTTTCCTCTAATGACTACCTTTAAAAGGCACTTCCTGTGAGCAGTGACATCACAGTGTGGTTCACAGGCAGGGAGGGGTCTGGGGAAGTGAAGGGAGGAGAGATCACTTGGACATGAAGCCTACTTATGTTTTTGGCGGCACATGGAAACCAGCTCACTTGGAGATTCACTGAGTAATTCAAAATAACAAAAACAGTCTCACAGCTTTATTACACTAACCATCCACTTGTTTTTTATTTTTTTATCTTTCTCCTACCCAAGCAGCCAACCTGAATCCTGTCATTTGTGCTCAAATACACTGCAGGTTCCACCTCTTTTCACTTCGTTGGTCACAACTTGTCAGGAGGAATTCGAAAAATGTGGCTGAAATTATAAAAGGGGATTAGTGAGCGTCTGGTCCGTGCTAGGGCCAAACACGCAACGATAAGCCTTTTTGGGTTTGGAAGCAGGGGAAGCAAGCTGCAAAGGATTCCCAAACTCAGGAGGAGGAACAGTCTGTTCTTTCTCTTTCTGCACAAACACACCTCTGCTTTTCTGCCTCTATTGATTCCACTTGTTTGTGGCCATTGTGTCACCATGTTTGCTTAGTGTGCATGTCACTGTTGGGTTTGTTTAGCCCAGTTAGATTACAGAGTTAATGCAACACCACTTATGGCCTAGCAGGGCCAAGTGGCAGGAGATGCTAGGTGGGACAGACAGGGGATTTAAAATTGTGCATATTTTAAATTAATGAGACTAAACTCTCTCTGTGGTGCCGTGTTCAGAGGTCATCATGTCTGGCGAGTGGAAAACAGGTCTGGCTGAAAGAAAATGCAGAGGGAGAAGGAGAAAAAGAACTGCTTAGCTCAGTTAAGCTGTCAGAAATGTTCTGTGCAGATAAAGGTGTTTCTTTCTGCCTGCAGTCTGCGTTATCTTGCCTGGAGCCATCCCCATTATCACGCCTGTCTGCCTGCGGACCTGTGCTCCTGCCTCTGCAGCCTCCTTCTCATGATTCTTTTTATTTACATAAAACATAGCTTGCATAAGAGAAGGTTTGAGAGGTCTAACCCAGCACTGCCCAAACGTTGCATGAGGAATTTTAGGGGCACACTTTTATTAAGGACTTCTTGCAATACACTGTGTTGCTATCATTTGTCACAGACTCAAATCTGGGAGCACCCGGCTCAAAAGTATTCTAGTTGCAAGCTTGCAATGGTTTAGTGTGATTGTTTGTGACCAGAGCAGAAGGAATTATTAAAAAAATGACTCGTTTGGTTCATCTCGGAACTCTGACCCAGGAAGAAGACCCATCCAAAGTGAGCAAGTTCTGGTTGCAGGTCAGAAAATTTGTGGGATTCGCTCATTTTTTCTGTGCTAACTACTAAATACCAGTTCAAGCAGATAATGTATATCTTTTCCCTTTAAAAATTCAAACACCAACATGCTTACAAGGTACTATGTGCACCTCTTGTTGAATAAGATAGAAACTTATCAGAAGTCCCAACTTTCACTATGTTTCACACGCCTGCTGAACTTGAGGCTGCTTTAGTTTTCTCAGAAATAAATTCTACTTCAAGGAGGGTTTTTATCGTAGTTCCTGCTGGAAACAAAACCAGACTTGCAAGTACAAAGGTAATGCATCATTTTTATTAAAATGAAACTTCAAGTTAGACTTTTTTCTTCTAATGTGTTTTTAAACCTACCTTATTTGCTCTTCAGGTGAGTAGGAGACCCTCACCAGTCACAAAGTTTGCATATTCAACAGGCCGGTTCCGATCTAATCAGTTTGATCATGCAGCAGCCGGATTCTTCACAATGACTATTGTTTGGAGATGTAGTCTCTCAGCTTATTGCATGCAGGTAAAATACGCTTCTAAAGAATTACCTTCTAACTAACTATGCCTCATTTATTTTGCGCTAACTAAATATCTAAGTGCACACCTAAATGTTGCCCCATGCGTGGGTTCAAGGGCGATTCTTCAATCAATATGCAAGTGACGTGCAGCCAGATGATTCTGGTTAAAAAGAGGGACTGCGCCTTTAAGAGAGGCGGAGCCTGCGAGTCTCTATGGTGTGGAGCTTATAAAACATTTCTCAATACAACACTGGAGGGATCTAGAACTGTCACAGTGTAGTCGGAGCGCCGCCAACTTGCAGGCGTCCTGTTCTTAATGCATCAGAAATCTGAAGACTTTACAAATTCAAGCTAAAACCCGAGAAAAGCAGCGGATCGTTATTTATAAGGACAAAAGGACTGTTTGTGGGCCAGTCAGCGAGGGAGACCAGAGGAGTTATTTAGGTGAGTCCATAAAGTGATATTTAATTGTTTTTTTTTTTTTGCTGAGGGCACATTTGATGCTACTTCAGATCACACTTCTTTTATTACTATTGTTTACTTTATTTGTTCTTTTCTGTCTATTTTTTAAAACGTATATTTTTAATAAAATAAATAATCTAATCCAAATTGGAGTTTCTGATTACAGTGCTGACAGACAAGCTATCTAGAAATTATAAGCAGATTCATAATCGTGTACAACAATAAAAAAAAAGAGTGAATAATCACATCAGTGTCGCTTAAATTGCGCGTTTAATTCAGGGGCTGCAACATCAATCCCTGATATGTATCCCACCTACACATGAAAAGGAAATCATTCATTGTGTATCTTCACTGTGCTTGCCAAATATCTGTCCTCTGTGTTGTGGCGTGAGTCACCTGGCTGCTACAGGGCTTTTAACCATTATTATCTCAATCCGGTAAGGTGAGGGGGTGTGCGCGCTGTTTGCTTGCAGCACAGGTAGAGCGGGTATGGTTGCTCGGAAACTGCTGCAGGGGTGTCATGAGCGGGGTGTGAACCGCTGCTTTCAAGGTCTGACTCCGACTTCTACGACCAGCTTTTAAAACCAAAGGGAAACAAACTAATGCACCACAGTGTCAATTTATTATTATTATTATTATTATTATTATTATTATTATTATTATTATTATTATTATTATTATTATTATTTATTACCCTTTTAAGCAAGAGTTTTGTCCAACTCTACAGCCATAGAAAAGGCCCACACTGTCTGGTCAGAAGGTCAGAATTAATTGACTGAAAGAATTTCTCTTGAGGAGAGGCGGTACATCATTTGTTTAATCCTGTTGCCTGTAAATGCGCCTGTGGTTAGCTGCCAGAATGGACTGTCTTTGCACCTGTTGCAAGAGGAAGCGCAAGCCTCAGGGGCTTCATTATCGAGGATCATGTTGCTTCCCGTCTCCGCCGAACCGAATCGGCAGCCCAGGACATGAGGAGGTGGGAGAAGAGGAGGGGGAGGGGGGGCAGACTGGGGCTCCTGCATGCCTTGTTGGGCAGTTTGGCTTGTCTCGACGGACGGCCCTCGTGCTTCCTGTTGTTTTAGAGCTTTGTTTCTCAGCAGCTGTCAGGTCAGCACATAAATACATGGCTCAGGAGACCAGAAGCCGTCACAGCAAGCCTGCAGCATAGGCAAACCTTGCAACTGCTTTGCACCCGAACGAGCACTTCCGGAAGGACAAGCCTTCAAAAATGCAGCAGTTGAATACAAACTTAGCAGAAAAATCTTTACAACTTGGAAGTATGCTAACGGAGCCATTAATGGTGCAAATTAAATCGTTTTTTGCTGCGCGTGTTTGTGAGCTGGGGTCAGGTGCATGGGCCAGGGTTTTTCTGGTTTTGTTTGAGTTTGGCCAATTTCAGTTTGTTTTACATTATTAGAACAAATACAAATAATTACATTTAATAAACTAAGAAATTAAATAAACTATATTTTTTCTCTATTTGACCTATTCACCATTGATCAGAGCTAATCAAATCAAACCTGACGATTCAGATCTCTAGTCGATTTAATGTTGCCTCTCTGTCCCTTCAACAAAGAGTCAACTTCCATATCTACTGTTTAAATTTTATGAAAGTTGGAGATATAAACTATTTAGAAGCACTTTAGACAGCTTGCATGTCAAAAAATCAGCGGGACCAACAGTTTGGTACAATTTCTACTGGTGAACATATTTATTTAGTGTTACAGAATTACAGTGTTATTAGCTGGCAATGCTAATATTAAGTAGCACAGCTACAATTGACAAATTTTACTGGTTCTCCAACTTGAGTCAACTTGCTCAAGTCATTTTCATATCTGAGTTTTAATGCACGACAGTTATTTTGCAGAATACACCATAACTATATAGGAACTATATCTGCTTCTCTTGTCCAGGCTGAGGTTGTGTGCTCATTGTAACTGTTAGGAAGGGACATAAACAAAAATTAGGACATTTTTTCATGGTTAAACCTTTAACCTATTTGCGATTCCTGTGGAAAATCCAACAATAATCCTCCTTAAAGTCAGAATTGCAACAATCCAATATGGCTGCCAGGCATAGAAAAAATCTTTACAAGTTGTAGGTGTAAACTATTTGTTTGGTTTTCTTGTGGTTATTATCCCATTAAGCAGGTGACACAATAGTTAAACTCTCTGTGTATTTATTAATACGCATGCAACCACATAAAATGAAGAGAAATGCAACATTATTGTCCTGCATCGTTGCTGGCAGGCAGTTCTAAAATGATTTAAACAAGAACCTACTCAAGCTCCAACATCCAAAGCAAATTTAAACTCAGCTTGGTTCTGATAGACCCAAATCAGATTCTGCTCAGGACCTCATACAACCTGAGAGTGTTTGTCTGGAGCAGAGCAGGTTCTGCTGTTCTTGTGAAAAATGAAAAAAGAAAAAAAAAAATCTAAATATGTCCTGATCTGGGATTTATCTGTGATGACTTGCCAGATTTTTACAACAAACCGTAAACTCTCTGCAGCAGTTTCCAAGCACAGCTCTGCTTGTGACACATGTAAATGCAAGTTCAGTGTCACACAAAAGCCAGATCAAATTTTGCTCCCAGCGCTGACGGCTGAACCCAGAAATATCAATACGCTGCGAGGTTTCCACCCCTCTGAATATTGTATTCATTGTTTACTCGGGCCTGACACATACTTGACGCGACACACACATTCAGGTCACTTGACATTCGGAGTTCTTGCAACATGCAGTCTATCTGCGGTAACAGGAGGAGCCCCTTATGGCTTCCGATTCAGGAGGAGCAGGATTGCGGCACTGGAGCGTGGCACAGTCGAGTTTTAAAATAAACTGGAACCATTGTGAGGTGCAGAAAAGAAAATTGAAAGTTGGCTCTGGCTCTCTGGCTTGTGTAGGCACCAATAATCTGTAAAACATACAGATCGAAAACTTAGTCTCTTTCGGAGTAAAACTACAGTACCTGAAATAAGTATTTCCATGTTTATTCTTTTTAAAACACAGAACAAGCGCCAGTTATTCAACAAAGAGGAGAATATTTCCTAGTGAAGAATCTTGTCAGTCATGAACTGCTTGACTTTTTGTGTTGGGGTTTCCTCTCCGTCCGTCAGTCTTCATTTCACCATCATCCTCCTCATCCCTGCCTTTTGTGTGTGTTTTTCAGACAGAGGAGAGAAGCAGGGGCAGCCGGCCGGGTGATCTGAGTGTTTCCTCGCTTTGATGCGATCCAACTGTGCCTGGAGCATGTCCACAGTGGGCCTGACTGCCCAGGAGATCTCTCTTCCCACAGAAAACCCCTTCCTCCGGGGCAGCTACTGTCACAGCATGGCTGGATCCAAATCGTCCTGTAGCTGCCACCAGGAACCCATACACAAGTAAGTGTTTGGGTCTCGATATTCATCAGGGCTTAGGCACGTGTGACATGTTGAGCAGAAGCAGTTCAGGCTCGTCTTGGAAGTGTTGTAAACAAACAAACAAAAAAAGATGCTTGTGTGATTTGACGTTCTGAAATTCTAAAATATATTGTTTTCATTTACAGTTACCTTACGATGGAAAGCCACATAGAATCGAGCTACCGAGCTCAGCAGAAAGCGCCGCCCCAAAGCCACGAGAGTAAGTGTGTGTTGTATTATGTTTCACTTTTATTTTGTTTTAAAGATGGAGTTGTAAGCTATCTTAAGCCTTGTTTCACTGATTGTTGTGTTGTGGTTTTCATCAACAGAGCCGAAATACAGTCCCAAGTCTCAGAGTTTTGCTCAGAAGAAATGCCTACCCTCCCATCTGTCCCTGTCCCACGCCATGGAACCATCCAGCCCGAGTCCTGCGGATGACATGCAGAGGCTTTCTGTCAACGAGAACAGTCCACCTCTAACGCCAGTCAGAGTTTCCAAGCCCCTGCCACCCATCCCACCACAAACGGACATCTCCACTGAGCAGGCTGTGGATCATGAGGTGGAATCCTTCACCAACACAGATGAAAGCTGCCGCCTCGTGTCCAACGATGACCAGTATTCCAAATCGTCTCCTTTTCGATATGGACTCTCCCACAGAAGGAGCTTAAGAATTGTTGGGGAGATAAACCATGCTTATTACGACGGCCCTCTGGGGCCACACACCCAGCAGCACTCCCAACCCCAACCCCTGCACCATAACCATCACGCATATCATCAGCAGGAAGCGCGACAACAGCATGAACAGCAGCGACAGGAACCACCAGAGCATGCGGCCTGTCCGCGACCGCAGGACAAAGCTCAAAGGAAGCTACGGCGTTGGCACTCTGGCCCTGCGGGCTCTTTACACAAACCTCCATCTCTGCGCCTCTGTCCAAAACGTTACACCAATGGTTCAGACAAACCAGAGGTGCCACCCCCAATCCCTCCTCGCATGATCAAGACCACAGAATCGCGCCGCTGGTCAGCAGAGGTCTCCCCCGGGGCTTACAGCGACGATGATAAACCACCCAAGTTGCCCCCAAGGGACCATTTTCCCAGAAGCATCTCCCGCACCCCAAGTCCAAAGAGCCTCCCCACATATCAAAACGGAGTCATGCCCCCAACTCAGAGTTTTGCACCGGACCCCAAGTACGTTAGCTGTCGGTGTTTTCATAGACAGAACAGCGAGGGCTCTACATGCACCGTTCCTATCATCCTGAAAGGCGACAGCAACACACATTACTACATTCTGCCTCAGCGGTCTTCGTTTGCAGATTCGTCCTGTGACTGCCACACCAAGAGGAAAGTAGATCTAGTTTAGTTTGAGATGTTCTAGTGGAAGGAGAAGGACTGTACATGAGCAAAACAAAAAAACAACAACTAAACAAACAAAAAAAAACTCGACAAAATAGTGAAACCAGACGCTAACAACAGTCAAACTGCTGCTTTTTACAGTTTTTATTTTCTTAATACCCCCTCGTATTTTTAACTCGCAGGGTATGTGTGCACTGTATACAGTTACTGGTAATGTTGAACAGCTATCACAACTAAGATACTTTGTCAGACTAAGGATTGTGATCAACATTCAACTTTGTAGAGATTATTTTTGATATGATTTTATTTCATGACATTCATTACTGTACTGTTTTATTTTTTCTTTTGTTTTAGTTGTTATTGACGATATGGTACAATCAACAGGGGCAAGCGGGCCTTGCACCCGATGTGCTCAGTGTTTTGTGTCTGGAATGGTAGGGATGTTTTTTTATGTAATGCACATGGGGCTTTCTGTGATGCTGCTTTTGTATCTTACAAGGGACAAAAGGTCAGTAAATGTAAACCATGTAACACTTAATATATGAAGTCTAAACCCCATCCCAGTGAACTTTTTAATGAAATGAAGGATCCTAGATATCAGTGTGATGTTTTATCCCAACATTGACGTGATGTAGTTCAAGTTCTACTCGTTCTGTATTTCCCCCCCACATGGCACGTTGTTTCTGGTAGCTACGCTTGTTTCCAAAGGAATCTTTGGTGCAGCTTATATGGAGAAGTTGTCTGTTGATGAGAGTATTTGTGTTTGTGCATGTGATTCACAATCGTTTAGTGGTGGACTTTCTGCAATATGTAGAGAATTGTCAACACAACCTGTTACTACTGTGTGCCGCTTCTTTTTTTTTTTTTTATGCACACATTCATTTATTTCCAGTCTGTGTCCAGGTCTGTCCAGGTTGCACAGTAGTTGTGTTCATGCATCCGTACTGAAGTTTCCTCAAACTGTTAGAGGAAGCAATAGTTATTTTTGTTTGTGCTCAAAAGTTGGACTTTCCGAGATCTCAGTCAGAAAGGGAACAGAAATGCCTCAAACCAATATCCAATATGGCTGTCGGACATGTAACACATAGTGGAAAGTGTGGTTATAAGCTATTTGTTAGCACTTCTGAGAGTGTGTGTTGTATTAAACCACTGGCATACATACTTATTTTTATGAACATGTTCATTTTAGAGTTTGCTTAAAAAGGAAAGGAATATATTATTATTAGTTGCATTGTTCAATCCCACAAGCTTTTCCGACCTTTTGAATCCGCTCAACACGTCATTCACTAAATCTGACTTCCAAGTCAAACTGAGCTCAGCATTACGTTTGGTCACATTCTGAAAAAAAAGTATTACGACATTTTTCAACTCATTCAATATTTCCTTTAAATTGCCCAAAACGGTTTTGAAATATTAAAGATTAGACCCCAAGCTCAATATGTGACCTGACTTTTGACCTAATATTCATAAATAGATTTGAAATCAGGCAGATCTGCGATACGGGATGTCAGTCCAACCAGTTAATACAGCGACGGTGCAGGATTCAGCCTCCCGCCTGCCTGACACCGACTTTCCTGTTCTGCACACGCATTCCTTGCTTTACGTGATTGCAGTGGGTGTGGCTTGAAAAGACTTTGGCTGCTGGCAGCCAGGAAGAACGTATGAGTTTTATTGTTGTAGATTATTCACCAAGCACCCGGATGTTGTGAAAATTGTAGCACATGTATTGAAGTAACCCCTTCGGTATCAAACACGGTGTTCAGTTTTTGGGAAACATAACCTTTGAGGTCAGTCGTTCATTAAAGTCTACTCCCTCTATGTCCTCCTCTTCCTCACCACCCACAATGTTGCTTTTTGACCTAAATGTTTGAAATGTTTACATCACACACTATTTAATCTTAAGGTATTCGTATGTCTTATGAGAAATAATGAAACTAAATGAAGACTAGTATATCAAGAAATAACTTCTCTGCTGTGGTTGAAGCAAAATGCACTGGGAGAGTTCAGTATGCTTTGTACAGTATTTAACGATTCCATTTGTTATTATGAATAGCTGAGACTTTTAGAAGAAAGCCAAAATAAAATGACTTATTTATGAGCTTGCTTCAGTCTTGTTTCTTGCATCTGTCAGCGTGAACTCGGTAGTTCCTTTCAGCTGTTTGGCCTGTTTTATCACCCACACGCCCTCATGCTGTGCCTTATTGTGACTGGCCTCCATCCAGAGAAAGAAGAGCGACAGGTGTAAAATTTTCCTCTTCCTGGTTAAAAAGCAATTTCCTCCTTGCATGACTGCTCTCCTGTTCCCCGTCAACCAACTTTGCACACAAAGGTTTTTTTTAAATCATTTTTTAAAATACACTTTAACAGTAATAATTACTTTTTACTCTTCTGTTGAGTCCAGGTGGTGAACAAGTGGAGCAAAGTCAAATATCCCCTAAATAAACTGCAGACCAACTGCTGTTAAATTATACTCACTTAAACCTTTCAGACACGGACAACAATTTGTGATTCTCTAGATTAGGTGTTTTTTTAGTCATTTATTTTTGCAACAAAGGGTGGCAGCTCAATCTACTCAGGCCACGTACAAACCTTTTCACTTGGTTCACTCAGGCAAGCTTGAGCACTGACAAAGGCAACCAAAGAAAGGGAGATTGCTTGTTTTAAACATCTTCTGAACTGGAAATGAACAAGCGAGGTTTGTGACAAGCATTTGAATTCACAAAATGGCATCATTTATAGTAAGAAGGAAGAATTTTTTTTTTTTGTCTGCTTTATTTTTTTGTAGATATTTTTAAAACTTCGCCCACGGGATATTTTTAAGAGTAAATCATTTGGCATGTCAATCTATTTCTGTCCTCTTTCTGTTTCCTTATTTTGTGCTCCAAAATTGGTCACGACTTCCTGTCCCTCCTTACTAAGCTGTTTTCAGAGTAATTAACTTCCTGTGAGTGAATTTACTTCAAGCTTAAGACTTTTATTCTGACCTCAAAGTTCTCACTAATTGTTTGACTTGTGGAGCTTGTTCTTTGGATGAAAACTATTATGATGATCCCAGTTACAGATTCAGCTATTGTTGCACTCCCTCTGCTGGCTGTCTTGAGCAAGACATGCCTGCGTTAAAAAGAAGGAGTTGAATCTAATAATTTTAAAGATTTAGAATTAATTAATTTCATTTATTCAATTCAAAATGTAAAAGACATTTTTTTTTAACAAAGATGAATTTATTTCCAGTGTTTATTATAATTTGGATTCTTATGGCTTACAGCATGCCAACCCTTATTCTGCTCATCCCAGGTAAGACACTCCTGACATTGTCTCTAGTTCAGGAGTGGCTTAACTTGAGGATTACAACAGTGGCGGGATATGTTTGTATGTGGTATCCATTTTTTATGTGCACCACACTGTTTTCTTCCACACAACTTTACATGAATATGTTTGGATTCAGTTCTTCGTTACTAACATATTTAATAAGGACCATTTGGATATGATATTTCAGATTTTTTTTAGTCATTCTGATTTTTTTCAAAAAACCAACTTAGGGTTTCTTCGTATCTCTAAGTCGTCTGGATTCAAACCCTGGCCTGGATGTTCTCTCTGAATGTTCCCCCAGTACTCTCATAATCCAAAAAAAAAAGAAAAAAAAAGGGTAATAGGTTATTTGGCCATACTAAAACAGCCAATAAATCAGAGTGTGCATGTAAATCAGTGTGTGTCTCAACAGGTAACCTGTCCAGGGTTTAATCTGCTTTTTGTCCAAAGATGTGACTCTAACTGACCCTACAAAGCTACGTGGGTATGGACAGTAGATGGATGGAGTAGCTAAAAGCCATTAAAATATACTGAAATTAAGACTAAAGGTATTTATGATAAATGTATAGTACAAGTTTCACTTTTCAAACTGAGTTGTTTAAAATAAAAAGAAGCTTTTTGCATACATTTGAAAATTAGCAATAGTACTTATAAATGAAATACATACAGAAACAATGCTTTTCTAGCATTTCCCCCAACTTAGTTGGGGAATTTTATAATAATCCAGGAAAATTACATAAAAAAAAAGAAAGAACAAAAAGCTAATTGATGAGAAATAATGATCTATAGGGAATTGAAATGTAGGTGAAATAACCACATATATATTAAATATTATTCCCACAACAAAAAGAATAAAGTAGAGTCTATTTACACTCTTGTAGATAACATCTAACCTGAACCATGTGCATAACTCAGAAATCCAGATGAATACCTCTTATTGTTTGCTTGTATCTTTCTTATCATTTGCTGTGGGAGGGAGACAGAGTGTTGAATATTTAACCCAACATGAAGTGCTGGTGGTTAAAATTTATTCAAGTCAGGGCGCCATATGAAAAAAGACATATAAACTGAAGGTAAATAAACTAGTCAATATGTTTCCAGTGTGTGAACACTAGATGGAGACAAAGCTCATTTAGTGTTTTCATAAACCAGAACTCTCTAGTCAAGCTTAAATGGGTCTTAGAT
Organism: Poecilia mexicana; assembly: GCF_051168715.1. Lineage (NCBI taxonomy): Eukaryota > Metazoa > Chordata > Actinopteri > Cyprinodontiformes > Poeciliidae > Poecilia > Poecilia mexicana. The sequence continues at coordinate 19,491,794 of NW_028263374.1, forward strand.
AAAGTTCAGCTCAGTTTAGTTCAGTTTATTTATTTATTTTTTTTTAAAGGACAATAGATGATTTGGAAAATTTGCATGCAAAAACGTGAGATTATGGTCCAGGGGGTTAATTTCCATCCCTAGTTCCACTGACAGGTTGGTGTTAAAAGACAAATAATAAAAAACAAGAGAAAACAAATGAGTCTGTAAAAAAGAAAACAAACAATGCAATTCACCCCCTCAAAAACAAAAACTTAACACTGAGGCAGAGAGTTACTAGCTAAATGACAAAATAGTTTTTTCTGAAATCAGGAAGCAGAAACGTTTTTAGTTCAGATTTACAAGAGCTCAGACTGATTGTTGCTTCGAACTTAGAGTGCTTTCAAATCACTGGTTTACATTAAATCCTATTAAAAATTAAATAAATGTCGTCAGTTACTCTCCCTCTTAATGTCTCCCTGTACTCAGTAAAATACATTTCTGCCATCTAGTGACAGGAGACAGTTATATTTTAACATTCTCAAAAGTACAAATCGTCTTCTGACCAGAGCGTTTCTAAACACAGCGGACCCCCACCACTCGTGGTTCAGTACTTACAAATTATCCCATGGACATGATTTCAAATTATTTGCAGAAAATCCACCCATTCATTAATAGGTTTTGTAAATATTCCACAAGAAAATTCCACTTGGGAAGTTTGTATTTATATTTAAAATATAAATACAAATACATCAACCCCAGATCTTAAAATAGTAAAAATACATGTTCAGCGAAAGAAGCAGGTCTTTCCTTTAAGACCTTTTCCAAAAGAAGAGGACACATTTATACTGGATAGGTTATAGGAGAAATGCTATTAATAAATTTCTCTGGATGGCGGGAACCTTCACCTCCGGTGCTACTAAGCCAGAGATATATTTGAACAGATTATGTCCCTTAGCATTGAGCAGGGTCTATTGGATTAAATCTGCCTCTAATTATCTAAATCATCATTTAAAAACTGTTCATTCATTTACTTTCACTACAGCAAAAGTGATCTCAGATCACCTGTCAAGCTCTAAAATCTGCCATATCTTAAAGACCCAGCAGCTCCACAACCTTCAATTTGAGCATTGGACTCACAGACTGCAGGCTTACCTCTGGATTAGAGATTATCTGAAAGAAGAATGGGAACAGAGGATTTACTTATCAGGCTCCTCTCTTGTTGAACCGACTGCCAGCAACGGGTTCAGGAAGCGGACACGCTCTCTAGTTCTGGAACTGAGGTTTGCTGCGGTGAACTCAAACTATTCATCTAGTTATGAACTGTGGCAGCTGATGTCACTGACAGTAGCTGCTCACAGCTTCATGCTTATAGCATGTATTCATCCCTCAATGCATTCTGGTTTTGCTGGAGGTTAAAAGAAACCAAGGAACAATTTAAAGCAAATTATTTAAAATAGAAGACTAAACAAACGGTGAGGATCACGTGGATTATACATGTAGGCTTAAAATAACATTTGGACTGAAGAGAGAGTTCTCCTTAATTTTTCCACACACTTTGCACAGAGCACCAGGCCTAGAGTATGATACTGTTGTGCCCAAAGGGTGGGCTGGGGGCCATTAGTGGCCCTAGAGGTGATTTTGTGTGCCCCTAGTCCACAATAAAAAAATGGCAACAACTTTTTTATTTCCAGCTCAAGGATGATACGGCAAATTAAAAAAAAAAAAGTAATTCAAAAAAGGCTTAAAATACATTTTTAAGGTATTAAAATATGGAAAGTACAATACAAGGTACACCAGAGGCGACAATAAGAACCAAACAAAGAAGTGATGAGCTAACCAAGACTAAACGTTCAATAAAAGATGGAAAAGTAATGAAGAGTAAAAAGATGATTGAAGGAAACACACCTGTGTATGATGATGATGATGATGATGATGATGATGATGAGGCTACTATAAATTACAAAAATATATCAAAAATCTTATTTCTGAAAAGTCATAAAACAAAAATCACAAATAGGAAGAATAAAAGTAAATTCACAAATAACAAATCAAAAAATAATCCAAATAGAATAAAAATATACATAGCTCAAAATAAAAATGAAAAATTACAGATACTTTAAATATAAGTGACAGATTATTTAACATAAAACTAAAGGTATAAATTAGGATTTAATAATCTAAACTTGGAATACATTATATTAATTAAATAAAACATCTTAGTGTTTGTTCAAAAACATCAATAGTCTTTTTTGCTCTTTGGTCTGTGGAAACACTGATCCAGAAAAGAGGAACAAGGAAACACAACGGGTGTTTTTGTTCTTAATTATGGTAAATATAATTACAATACTTCATGAAGGTACACCAGTATTATAAATACTGATATATCTAGACTACTGTTAATATCAATTTTAAAAATAATATCCCAAAAATATCAATCAAAGTTACTTGATAAACCTCAGTTTCTCTTAAATATTTTCTAAAAATCCATTGGCTTGTAGGTACCTTGAAATCCAAAGTTACGATTCCCTAGAAACAAAAGCATGATATAATTATTTTATTTTTAATTTTGTAGTAAGGATAATTTAAGATAGATTTATCAATATGACAGAAAACAACACAGCAGCAGCAGCTACCTCTTTCAGAGAAATCAAATAAATCCTCTTCAAAAGATAGAGCTGAGTCAGATACACTGTTTCTTTTCCTAAAAATATTTAAATGATTAACAAACATTAATTTAGAAGTTGCCAGTTATATTGGTTGATTATTGACAACCAATAACCCACCTGATGACAACAGTGGTGATTATGATAATCAAAAGCAGGAGTGCCGGGGCCAGAGATCCAAACTGTGCTCCATAGAAACCAGGACCTCTGCAGAAAATCTCACATCTTGGACCATCGTGCCGCTCTAAACTGTTCTGATAGCACCTGGGTTGAAAAATACATGAGAGCAGCAATGATAGCACGACAGAAAAATAAAGTCGATCCTCCTGGGTTTCTGCTTCGCCATTGGCGTCCTCCAAGGTTGCTGTTCCATCAGAATCATCCTCAGATTCTTTTGGTGTTCCTTAGTTGTTTCCATTTAATTCTGCCTTGTTTTCCACATCTGTTCTTCATGGTGATTCTAATTATGTTTATTTCTTGTTTCTAGTTATTTTCCTTTGTTCTACTTTAATTAGGTTCCTTTAGTCTCCTTACTCCTTTGTGTTTGTATTTTGGTTGTTTCCCCTTGTATATTCTTCCCCCTTTCCTTTGCCACTTTCTCTATCCCTTCATAGTCTGCTTCCACTCCCCCCACTCACACCTGCTCATCAGCCCAGGTCCTGCACAGTGGTGCACTTGGTAGCCCTGTTGCCTTGCAGCAAGAAGGTCCTGGCTTCAATTCCCAGCCCCGGGTCTTTTTGTATGGAGTTTACATGTTCTCCCAATGCATGTGTTGGTTCTCTCCGGGTACTCCGGCTTCCTCCCAAAGTTCAAAAGCATGACTGTTAGGTTAATTCATTTCTGTAAACCCGGTATAGATGTGTGCATGCATGGTTGTTTTGTCCTGTCTGTCTCTGTGTTGCTGGTGACCTATCCAGGGTGTACCCCGCCTCTTGCTAGAGATAGGCACCAGCACCTCTCCTGACCCCACTATGGACAGTGGTGTAAGAAAATGGCTCGATAGATCATCCCAGGTCTTTTGACAAGCTCATAACCTTTCCAGTATTTAAGAACCTCATTGTTAGTCACTAGTTGCCGGTTCATCTCGTCACTTTTCTCATTTCTCCCTGGTTTCCTTGTGATCTTCCCGTGTCTCCAGTTTGTCTTTGTTTTGCTTTTTTTTTGTTCCCTGGATTTTTGTTCATTTTTGTAAGTTTGATTATTTGTTTTTTCATTAAATATTCTTAAATTAACTAAGTCTCTCACCTGGTGCACTTGTGTCCATTTAAATAATACATATCATAAATTTATGTCATCAAACAACCAAAAATAAGTTATGTGGAAATTCTAGTAATTTAAAGACCATCCATCCATCCATCCATCCATCCATCCATCCATCCATCCATCCATCCATCCATCCATCCATCCATCCATCCATCCATCCATCCATCCATCCATCCATCCATCCATCCATCCATCCATCCATCCATCCATCCATCCATCCATCCATCCATCCATCCATCCATCCATTTTCTGTACACCTGTAACATTTACGATGTGTTTACAGTTAATAGGACCAGTGCTAGGTTCGGCTACGGGAATAGGGAGAAGTGTAAGGGCATTAATGACCACAGACCAGAAAATAAGTTTAAACTGCCGGCTTATTATTTGTTGAAAAGAAAATAAACAACAATATCACAAACAACTGAGATACAATGACACAAAATTCAATACAAAATAGTTTCCCCTGTTTCTTTCAGAATAATTTATTTAATTCTTTTTTTTTTATTTAAACCATTTACGGCTATGGTTAATAAGACTTACGATTAAAAACCAGGATCACGCAAGATGAAATTCACTTCCTCCATCGTTGAATGGAATATTATTCTTATCTTTGGGACATTTGGTCTCTGCTTAATGTTTGTACGTGGACCATTCACTTTCTCCAATTATTAACAGAACGTGACAATCATTTTACTTCCAGTATTAGTTTTTTTTACATTCTCTGTTAATTCTGGTACTTTCATGAGTTTTCATGGAAACTAAAACTAAATACTGGTTAGGCTGTGAGGCTGCTAGAAGTAACAGAAAATTAAAAAGTACAACACACACACATAGCTGTGGCTTTGTCTGTAGTAATCAATCATGACAGTAATTGATTCAAACTTTTAATATCTATAGTTTGCATGAGTTTTCTTTTTAAAAGCAAATTTGGAACAACACAGCTACTGAGAGAGAAAGGAGAAAGTAAGTAAATGGTCAACACTATAGGTATATTTTAGGTATTTTGCTTTCACTGCAACTGTTTCAGAAAGTTTGCTAAAATTAAGACGTATGCTGTCAAACCTGAATGACAATAAAAAAAGTACAACTTCACAGTGATTCAAATGTAATCTGTTTAAATGAGCAATGATAAAAGGAAATCACACTCACCTCCTTTTTGAGCAAATATTGCAGTGCCAGCAACAGGCATAATGAGAGTTAGTCAGAGCAACCAACAAGATGGAAATATTCCTCCTCTTGTTCCGTGATTCCAGGTAAAGCCACTTTTTCATTTCTCTCTGAATTCGGATCAAGAGAAACCACTAAAACACCTGAAGACACTTGATATCACTCAGCTTCACAGTAGATGTACAGAAAACTGGATTTGAAGGCGACAATTCCCTAATTCCTTTAAACCTGCTTAGTTTGAATCTGTGGTGCGACTGAAAGCCAATAAAACATTTGACCCAAGTATTAGATCTCTTCTGTTTTATTAGTGATGGTAGCTGGTGAATATAGTTTGTTATTGATCTGGTTCCCACCCTGAGCAAACTCTTTCTGTATTATATCACTGCAGAGGTTTTCCGGGTAGTTCTCCCACTCACTCACACCCTGGACTTGATTGAAAAGGTGTGAAAAGTGTGAGGACAAGTACATTATTATCCCATTATTTGTCTCGGAGATAATTGTTTTTACAATGTCATTGTCAGACATTATCTCAAGTTTAAAAAGAAATATATGTAAAAGTGCATTTTCAGTAAATTGGACAAAGTTGGCATGTGATCAAAAAGGCAAATGGAAATTTCCCTCCGACTTAATTCCTTACAGATTTGTGATCGTATGAAACAATCACTGATTTATTTTTGTATATACATATTTTGTTTTACAATGTCAGTAATCTATTCTTGTTCAAAAAAGCAAACTACCAATAACTACACAATAAATACAATTCATTATGAAATCTTTCCCTTCCTTCAGATGTTTAAATGACATACTGGTTTTGTCATGTCTAAATAAATCTAAAATGGAAGTTCATTGAAGTCTACTCCCTTAGTTTTGCTCATCAATGCATTTAAATTGTTGTTGGTTTTAAACACTAAATGGTTGATTAGGTAAAGTGAAGATTGGATAAAAAGTTTCCCCCCAGGTCAATATTTCCTAAGCTGTTGTTAAAACAGACATTATACTTTTACCGAAATTTTATCACAAGTAAAAACAGCTTAAAAACTCACGTGATACAAATATAATGTTTTAAAGTTAATCTCTGGAATGCATAGATTAAGTAAACTTTTTAGTGTAGATGTATTCCCACATCAAAATACATGACAAAAATTGAGTTCTGGCCATTTCAACCCTTCACATTTTCATTTTTTACGCTGTCAGGAGTTTCGTCCTCATCTTCTTCAGGCCTGAAACTCCCAGCCACAACAAAATGTTTCCACACTAACTACGAATTAATTCAAATCTTCCAGGGAAAGTACTGCAGTAGTTTCTACAGCTAAAGATTAAGAGTATTTTTACTATGTTCTACTCATCGTCCTCTGTAAGGACATGTTGTTACCTGAGCCAAATAAATAACATTAAACAGCAAGAGATCACTGAGAAGTTACAACACATCAGAGTTTAAACTCTGTCACATCAGAACCAAAATAAAGAGAAAAACCTTGGGATCCAATCTTTTTAATTCAATTTTTTGAATATTTTACAACCCCTTAACTCCACCATTTATGAAAATACTTGACTACACCAAAATTTATGTCATGTAGCAGATGGACTAAGGAAATTGGTACAAAACGAAACATATATAAAATATCTGTTGATGTATTTTGGTCCCAAACTGAAAGCTTGGGTCACACTCTTCTCTCACCTATACAATATTAAGTGTTATGTCAGTTTTTATTTGGTTCCCCGTGTGTTTTTTCACCCTCTTGTTCCCTTTTAGAAGTACATCAGTAAGCATAATTTTCAGAATCTTTATATATTTACTCTTTCTTCCATCTGAATTTATGTTTCACCTCTTTCACTATTTACAGATCAGTCTTTGTGACTATAGATTTTCATTGGTAACAAGGAGAAAATATTCTTGGACCTAAAAAAATAACACTTTTTCTTTGAGTGTAAATTTAATCTCTGCATTCCTTACACTCTGATAATATACACTGTGAACATTTACTTGTGTATGATAAGTAATAAATAATCTTTTCTACTTCATTCTTCCATTCTGGGTCCCTTATTAGTATGCATGTGTGTACATCTATACATGTGGAAGTTTTTTTTTATATACCCCTGCTGCTCCTGGCACCTAGACTTATTTGCGACCATGTAGTTATATATTCTGTTACACATTCACTCTTGGGGGGATTATGCTCATTTTCTCACTCTCAATTTCAGCTGTAACTTGGGGGCAGATAGGTCCAATCCCATTTACATGCAAATGTTGAGGTTCTTTGCTTGCTGGATTTTTCTAAAGGGGGATCCTTCCTATAGAACAGTGTTTCCCAAACCTGGTCCTCAAGGCACACTGACCTGCATGTTTTAGATGTTCCCGTGCTTCAACACACCTCATTCAGCTGATTCCAGTTCAGCAAACACCTCCTAATTGAAATCACCTGTGCTGAAGCAAGGAGACACCTAAAACTGTCCTCAAGGCAGTGTGCCTTGAGGACCAGGGTTGGGAAACACTGCTATAGAATTTGACTAGAATGTCTCCAGAAACTTCCACTTTGATTTTAATATCCACTTTGATAACAGGTAACAGCTCAAGATTTCAGAGTTGTCACCAGGACCGTGTACCAATGGGTCCAGCTGATAGGAGCCCCCTTAGATAACATAAAAAAGAATGGATGGATGAAAAGCTACAAGATGCAAGATGAAAGAATTGGGGGGTTTTGCGATGCTGCACCATCATGGACATTTTGACAATTGAGTTCTGGCCATTTCAACCCTTCACACTTTCATCCTTTTCAAAGTATTGCAGTAGTTTCTACAACTAAAGATTAAAAGTAATTGTCTATGTTCTAGTCATAGTTCTCTGTAAGGACGTGTTGCTGAATGAGCCCAATAAATAACACTGAACAGCAAAAGTTCACTGTGGAGTTACAGTGCTTTCATCACAGTCTATAATCTATCATATCCGTCAGCTGGTCCAAACAAGGATCAGAAACAAAGGGAAAAAGTGTGGGATCCAAACTTTTTAACTCAATTGTTTGAGTATTTTACAACCATTTCACTCCACCATTTATGAAAATACTTGACTACACCAAAACTAATGTCATATAGCAGATGGACTAAGGGAATGGGTACAAAACGAAAGGAGGATGGGATGAAATGGTTTCTTTAGTACAAATTGTAACCCAAGATAGGGTTACAGTTTGGAAAAGAGGCCAAGTGACACAACCAAACCTAAAAAAAAAAATCAACGGAGCGTAGAGAGCAACATTCCTGCATATCTGTATGTACGAGTCACTAAATAGAGAGGAACCTCAACTTGTATTTTGGCCTTTGAGGGACTTCATAGATAAAAAGAAACACATTATTTGTAATGTTCTGTAACCTCTGTGTGCCGCTGCCCGTCTTGGCCAGGATTCTCTTGGAAAAGAGATTTTTATCTAGGTGGGATTGAAATTAAATTTAAAAAATGTTATTGTGTAAACAGGATGAGATCACAGCAGCCAGTATTTGTATCTTCATCCTTGTAGTTTATGTCTTTGCAATCTGTGCAGGGTCAATTTCTACTAACTTGGATATTATTTCACAGTTGTTCTTAGATACTGACAGCTGGTCTTGGTTTGAAACCTTTAAGTTGAATTTGTGTAAAAATTATAACCAAAGCAGGTATATAATAAAATAGATTTTAAAATATTGAAACAAAGCTTTACCTTATGATGCAAACATTTTCTTTCTCTCAAATATATAGATTTTATTTATTGACTTTTGCAATTGTTTTCTGTTTTTTTAATTTCAATACAGAAACAAGAGGGAAATTTTCATGACTTTTATTGAAATAACATTTTACTCAACATATTACAGTTATTTAATTCAGCGTCTGCTCCATAAATAGGTTATTGAACATAATGATCTCAGTCAGTGTAATAAATTATACCAATAGCAACAAAAAGAAAGGAGCTGTGACAAGGTGAAGATGGTCTTTGACTGACGTCTGAAGAGGTTTTGGTAAAGTCATCCACGCCTCTCTTTGCTTTTTAGAAAATCATTGCTAAAATGTCGCAACAGGAAGCCTCGCTTTCTCTCTAAGCTGTGTCATTATTGACTGTAATAATGTTTAACAATGACTATTATTCAACACTATTAAAGCTATAACTCAATTATGGAGACTCAAACGGACTTTTGTCACACATGTTCTAAAGGCAGTCATGAAATCATGAATGTACTGAGATTCCTAAACCTGGCAGTCGGCCATTAACTCCCAATTATGCCAGTTTATCAGCAGCTTCTTCTCTTATGACGAACTGGTTCCTGGTAAAGCGTTGGGTTAATTTTAGTTGGTTGAACAGTTAGTTTCAAGGAGGGTTTATAAAGTTTAACTAAAGGCAACCTTTAAAAAACTCCTCATAAATTTATGAATTATAAACCAAAACACATTTTGCCACCATTGAAGAATGTAAGACTCTCTAAACCTGTTTTTATTCCTAATTTTAGCTTTCAATCACTACCATTTTCTCATAACTATAACTTCTTCTTATGAAAGCAAAGGATGAAAGCAAGGCTCACCAAAAGCAAAACACAAAACACAACCTCACTGATGGCATTTAAGTCTTACTGTACTGTTAAACTCCAGATGTTTCTTTGTTTAACCAGGAACTGATTTTGCTTTTCTCTAGTGGTTATTTAGATAAGATGTTTTAATGCAACATTGTTTAATGTCTTATCCCTGCTCACATAAATATAGATAACTATCTGGAGGCCCTACTTCTTCACTCTACTTCTTCAGCTAAAATCTTCAGCGTTGCAATGACGAGACATTACTTTATTCAGAGAATACCAAAGAACTAAAATAGGAAACACTCAGTTCTTATTTGAATTAGCTCTACAAGCTATGAATGCATGCAGAGTTAATTTTTTTTTAAATGTTTCCAAGTTTTGGCTTTGTTCTTAATTTTTAAATAAATACATTATAATGAATTAGGTTTCTGCTCAGGAGGCGGCAGAATTTACCTTCTACCCGTTTATTTAGTCTTTGCCAGAAGCAATTTAAGTTAAACCTTTTATGTAAACATTTAAAGTTCATAGCAGGTGAATCAACATTTTACTGTGACTGTAAACTGACTTCAGCAGCCACTTCTGTCAGTGATCGCAATCTAGTTTTAGTGTTGTCTCAACTCTCAGAAAAATAGTGAAGGGTGGAGTTTTTATTCTTAAAAAGATTCAGTGATTCTTAAAATGACTTGTGTGTTTGCCATAAACTCCATCTACAAACACAAACTTTGACATGGCTCCAATGTATAAACCAAAAAGACATAGTATGAGACAAAGGGGTTTAGAGTGAATTTCAAAAGGGGGAAAAAAGTTTTTAGTAAAAACATGCATAGCCTTGCAGTTATCACACATTTTTTTAATAGTAAAAAAAAGAACCAAAAGACACCGCCTTTGTGAATCCACAATCAACTGTTGATTTTTTTTCCCAACATTTTGATTGGTTGACACTTTTGAAGAAGTTTGTTCTTCAAGACGTTAGATCAGTTGCTTTGAGCAGTCCACCAAGAAAGAGAAAACGTGTATTTCTAAGTTTTCTTTCAAAGTAACAGCAGCTTCCCTTTGATCCGATCACACGTCGGCCTGTATCTGCTCCTCCTGCTGAGGGTCCTCTGTCCCTGCAGCAGTTTCTGCCAGCTTGGCCTGAGCTCTTCGACGCTCTGCCTCTGTTACCGTCATGGGATGGAGGGGGAAAAACCCAGACAACCCTGTGGACGTGAGAAAGAAAACACGTTTTTTAAACTTCAGAAGCAGATACAGCCCGGCTCATTCACAGTGCCTTGCAAAAATATTAATGCTACTAAACTTTCTATGGATTTACTCATGTTCCAGGTACAAACCGCAAAGTATTTTAGGGGTGCTTCATGAATTAGACCAACCTCAAAGAAGTGAAAGTAGGGAAATTGTACATTGCTTTACTTTATTTTTATTTTACAAATAAAAATGACTCAAGTATGGAGTACATTTGTATTTGGCAATAACACCAAGAAACCCTAATCCACTGGTTCATGTCCGTCAATATGAATTAACATTTAACACGTCAAAAAGTGTGACATGAGGAGGAATAAAAAAGACTTAAATTTGCATAACCAGCCAAAGTATTAAAAGTATGATTTATAGTCATGAAAATAAAGCATTTAGTTTCATCCATATCTGCGCTGATAGTTTCTTGAACTTTGTTTCTCCCTTGACCTTCAACAAACCTTTGAATCAAAGCACATTATCAAGGTGCTTCAGGTAATGTCGAATGCACATAAATATTTGAGAGGTAAATATGAAAAGAAATAAAAAAAAACTCAAAAAGAAGAAAATAAAGTAAAGAACTTCACAGCAGTTTGCAAGATGCAAGTGCTGCTAAAAAGTTAGGTAAGGAGTTATTCAAAAATTCCTCATGAATTAACTGAACAAAATTGTGTAATCCTGTCACAGGCTACAATTCGTGTCAAAGAAAGTGAGCACACACCTAGAAGTTTGGCCACCGGTTTGGTCAGGTGCGCACCGCAGCCGATCCAGTACTTGATCCGGTCGAAGTTGAAACCAACAAGCTTCTCGTTGTAGATGTTAGGAAGCGGGTCGAAGCTGCCCAGCTGCTCGATGTATTTACCATCTCTTGACCTCTTGTTGTGAGCCGCCACGATGCGATAGAAGGGTCGGTTGGCTTGTTTGTGGCCTGCGAGGGCGAGCCGGATGACGACGTAGCCGTTGTGGTATTTCTTCAAAAGGTGGGACGCTGCATGAGGACATCAGGACAAAAAGGACCATCAGAGGAAAACATGCTGCTGCTTCTTCTTCTTCTGAAATGAACTCATCACATCAGTGAGATATGGCAAACTTCCACTGATAAAAAATAACTTTCATCCAAACAGATTAGAGTTTAGATTCTATTTAAAATCATTTTTTTGTAGAAAATGTATTTGGATCAGTGTAAATTAAATAATGCACATCTTTTTTTTTTCTTTGTTGCCAACAGCTACAACTTTTGATACTAATTTCTATGCATATTTGCTGATTAACTACTTCAAAGGTAACAGATGAGAAATAAAAGGATAAAATCAACCGTTTCTCTTCAACACGTGCAAAAAATGACAAATATCCTCCAACAAGATGATGAAAACAGAAAATTTGCTGCTTTTTCTGTCTTACTGAATGTTAGTTTCTTGTCTTAATTATGAATTCCCAGAGTTATTTTAGAAATTTATTTGATAAGGAGATTACCAACTGACTGATCAAAGCTGTAAGATGTTACTGATTTTATGTGAAATTATGTAAATATGACAGGTGCTTGACGAAAAACTAGCACATGTCAAAATAAAGACTTGGTTTATAGCTTTTGCACAGTACCTTCGTAACTTTCTTCTATATTCAAAAAGGAAATTTAATTTTATACTCACATAAATGCACCATGATGAAACACCCTGCAGACACGCTTAAACGGACATAAATGTTGAGATAACTATATTAGTATGTAGTTTCCTCGGCTTAAACTGAAAGAAAACTGTGCAAATGTCATTGAAAATCGCAAAACTGCGGTCCAGTTGATGCTAAGCTAGTTTGAAGTGTAAGATAAAGAAATGAGAAACTTCTCAGGACGGAGAATGACCCACAGATGATAGTCACTGTCTTTTCCTTTCGATGTTTCGCTCTACTGTTGATCGACCTGCAAATATTACCTAAATGTTTTCTGCCTAACAAGAGAGTGTGACATTTGTCAGGGCGCAGCCATGTTTAACCGGATGTTACGCAGCAGCGTCGTTGTTCCCTATTCTTGACGCCAGATGGCGCCATGGGACCATTGACCACTGAAAGCTTCAATTTTGTAGATTGATGTAGAAATTCAAGATTTTGTAACGTCGCTACTCATTAATCGAGCTGAAAAATCCAACTTCACGTTTCTCTGTGATATTCATGAGTTTTTTTTTTATCTTAGTTAAAGAAAAAAAACTAAATAAATATATATTTAGAAGAAGGAGAATGATGAATTTTGGAAGTGGAAATTCTAATAGTTGAAACAAGAATTAATAAAATAGGAAATGTTTTTTATAATAACAAAAACCTACTACAATATTATTCAAATTTTTACATTACAATATTGGCCAAACATTTGATGATTTCCCCAGGAATGGGTAAATTGAAAGTTATTTGTTGCAAACACAATCTTCTAAGCTTTGGGCTATTGTAAAATTTGGTTACATAGTTTTTGCTAATTTTGCAAAAGATTAATGCTAAATTTATATATATAGCAATTAATTTTTAGGCAATCGATAATATTGTAGACTGGTTTTCAATTCATTTCGGATTATGTATGCACCAGTCTATAACAGAACAACTTTATCTAAAAAAAAATAGTTTTTCTATCTTTTGCTTGATAATCTGAATCAATCAAATTTGTCCCATTTGTATACCAAAAGATGCATTTTATAAACAAGGATGATTTCAGTTAGTAATCAAGTTAAAACTTTGCGATCAAAATCATTTCCCTTTTGTGTTGAAGTAGTTTAGTTTGTGGGATAAAAAAAAAGAATATTTACTTAATTTATCTGTGTTTTATTTGCAGTGCAGTGTCCTCAAAGTACAAAATCAAACTGATGACAAACTTCTACAATCTGTAAAAACATATACTTATAGGTAGAAGACTGAATATGTATGAACTCTATAGCTTTTAGCTATATCCTATCACAAATAATGTGATATACATGTTTTATTAATGTCAAAATGATCAATAATGTTATTGTTGCTTTTTAAAACTTTATTTAAAGACATTGAGGTTTTTTCAGTTTAAGAATAATGACTGTTTAATTTAAATTGTATATATAATAACAATAGCGTCTAACGAGCATATGTATAAGAGTCTGTAATTGAGCAGTACGTTGAGTTTGAAATGCCGACTCCTGGAGAGATGAGAGCAAAGTTACCTGAGTCTGCTCATTAATTCAGGAGCCTTTGTTTGTGCCTCATGTTGTCCGAGAGCACAGATTTCTTCTTTTTTTTTTTTTTCCTTTTAGTCCGCTGAGAGCCCAACCACCCCGCCACCACTCCCAGTCTCGGAACATGGTGATTTCACACTCCTGTTGTGTAAAGCTTGTTTTCCAGTGTGTGTGACAAACACATGGTTTTCTGTGAGGAGAGGTCACACAAAAGAGATGGGCCCTTGTTTGTAATTCTGAAAATATCCTCATGTCCCAGAGTGACTCTTTGTGCACGAGGCCAGAAATGAGTTCTGAATCGTTTCAAGCAGACAAAAGGAACAATGCCGCTTCGTGCTTTTAATGTACTTATTTGATGAGGACAAACAAGAAGGTAAATTTAACTTTGAGCGGTAGAAATTAGGAGTGAATGAGGACGAAACTGCATGAAACGTCATTTGTTCAAGGTATTCAGGAAGGTTAGAAGATGTTGGGGAATTTATTAAATATAAGATGAAGAGGAAATGAGAACATGACTTTTTGTTTTTTACATCCTTTTAGAACTGAACTAGAGGTCTACGTCAATGTTTTCCAACCCTGGTTCTTGAGCAGGGGTGGACTGGTATATGGGACTACTGGGCATTTTCTTGGTGGGCTGATGAGTTAGTGGGTAGGTGGTTTCGCCCGTGGAAAACCTGTTGTTTTGCAGCACCATTATTCCTCAAACTGCACCTTCACATTTGATCTCTTCACCTCTCCTCCACTTGAGTCAGTAAGATCTCCTCAGAGCAAATTCATCCTTAACCTGTCGGCTGGCCTACTTGGTCTTTCTGATGCTGTTTGTTCACCAATAATTTCTGGATAAATCTGGCCAGCTAGAGATTTTCTTTTGTTGTCATCTAAGCTGGAAATCGAACCTTCAAGATGAGAGTTATGTATATGTGGTACTATACAGTTTTGTCCAGTACCAGATTATATCAAGGTGAATATTTCATTTCAAATGAGGAAATAGCCACTTATTAATATTATTGACATTTTGTTTGTAGGTGGCTTTATCATCGCATTGATAAAGCGGGATGACATCTGTGATGACATCTGAGGACATTCTTGATCTTGATTTGTCTCAAAATGAAAAGAAGTTTAACACCAATTCACAGAACAGCCAGATTTATATTGAGATTAAATTACACAACCATATGCATGATGTAACCCACTTCTTCTTTTATGATTTTATTTGCATGTCACCATTTCTCAACAAAAGAAATCTTTTGTTGAGAAAGATTTCTCAACAAAAGATTCATCTAACCCAACTACTCAATTTAATGTTATCAGCGTATAAACAACTCAGTCAGATTAACAAGGTGGTACAATGGTGCTTGCAAAAAAATTGTGGTCAATCCAAGTCAGTCAGGACATTCCACTTTTTGTTTTACTGAAATCCCAAAAGGTTGTGGAAGAACAGGGCGACTGGAGGGGGACGATTCGCGTTTAACAGGAAGAAAAATCCAGCAGAACCAAAGTCTGGATCTGCTTTGAGCAGCTGTGATCTCAAGGAACAGGAAAGAGATACAAACACTGACACACTGACAACCACAAATCCAGTAAACCTTTTAACAAGAATTTGTACAAACAAGGATGTACATCTTTGATTTAATCTAAGAAAAATAAATTCAAATGGAATAAAATGCAAGAATAAATTACAAAACTAATGACAGTAGTAAACACAGAGAACTGAACTTAATATGGCAAGATCTATATATTGTATAATAAATAAACAAGGAAATGATCAAAACACAAACACACACAAAAAAATAAACAAATAGACCCAAAACCCAAAGGATTGTGAAACACCAAAATCCAGTTCATGCCACTGCATCATCGAGACTCGACAAAGAAATTAATGATGTTCTGCACGGTTCTGAACTTCAACCAACTCTTCTCTATTATTTATTAACATAAATATGAAACCCAACGAGAAAATTGAATAAAATACACAAAAGTCGGATTTATCAATGACGTTTCACATGTAAATTCAAAAATAGTCATTTTTGGTTTTTAGTCACTTAAAGCTCCAGAAATTCATCTGGGGCTCAAAGTAATTTTCTAAATATTTTGTAGCAAATAAATAAAAATATAAATGCAAAGGTTTCTGTTATCAGCAAGAAAAATCACATTTCCCTTATGTTAGAATTGAGCAAAATAAAATAGAGTTCTGGCCTCTGGTGAAAATTGCAAAGAAGAAACCCATTAAAATTTTCATTCAAGGTTTTCAACAAGCCATTAGGAGACACAGCAAACATTATGAAGGAGATGCTTTTGTCAGATGAGACCAGATTAATATACACATCTACAGTTCCTTGATTTTCACCTTGTATGAGAGATAATATTAACTATATGCATTCACATTTTGTCACAAATATCTCTAGCTGGTTAATAACATTGTATAAGGGGTTAATACAAAGTGGTGGATAATTGTGCATTTGTATTCAGATTCCACAAATAAAAGGCAGAGCAGCCCACTGCCCTCCAAAGTTATGCAATTACTAAATAGTCAACATGTTTGTAATCAAATCTCAGGTATATCTTCTCTCTGAAGGCCTCAGAGGTTAGCAGCAGACAGTTTGTTTGTTCATCTTTCAGTTTGTTGAACAGGGACCATGTACAGAAGGATTAATCTGAAAAAAAAAAAATCCCTTTCCCTCAAGCGCAAAGTATTACACAAAGAACAAGAACGGTACAGAAACAGTACAGAGTACATACACAAATGTATGCTGACACAAATGCCTGACTGAAGTTCACATTGAAAAAAAAACACATCACAATTAATGAAAGTGCTGTTAAATCTGTTAAAGCAAACTAAAGTTATAAAACAGTATCCCAAATTTTAAACATCTATCAGAGAAACACTTCATCTACCAACCAAAAATGAAAAGAGTATCAAACAGCTGCAAATACATGATCTTCCACCTAAACCAGGCGGTTGGACAGAAGAGCAAAGATTAGCCATTAGGAGCGTGGTGACTCTGGAGGAGCTGCACTGATCCACAGGAGAGTCGGTTGTCAAGACAACCACAAATCCACCACTTCATAAATCCGTCCTGGGAAGAAGAAAGTCATATGAAAGAGACACATGAAGATCCTCTGGTCAAATGAGACTGAAGTATACATCTGAGCGAACATGTAAAGGACAATGCACATTCTGCTACTAAACATGGTGCTGGCAGCATCATGCTGTGGGGAGGCTTTTCTTCACAAGGGAAAAGATGAATTGAGCAAAATAAAATATTTGAAGAAAACTCAGAGGATCTCTGCCCTCCTTTCTCTCCCTCTCTGTCTCTTTCTATCTGGGTTTAATCGGTTCTCACCAAAGTTATTAATTAACTAATCAATTAATTAATGTATTAGCAGGTATTACTTCTTGCATTTCTTGTTTAGTCCCTGTTAAAACTTTATGTCCTCTTTGGGAGGCTTTGCCACATATTTTCTTTTGGATAATGGGCAAGACTGCAACTTATGCAGCACAACCTTTTCTCTTGATAGCCTAACCAACTTGACAAATCTGTGAATCAATCATGCAGCATTGCAGATGTGCGTTTTGGAAATTGTTTTAACAATTTACTCTGGAAACATGCAAAACTGTAAGGGACTAAGTGCCTCAATTTCAAGTATGAGAAATGCTTAATGGTATTTCAAACAAATCTAATTGGCTCTCACACGTCTTTAATTGGAAAGAATAACAAGATTACAGGCGTATTAGTTTGAAAAGATTTGAGAATTTTGTCAGTCTGGTTTGTCACAAGAATAAATTAAGCAACCAGGCTGAAAACTCTGTAACGAAGGCTCTCTTCCCAACAAGAGGGCTGGAATTTCAAGAAAGAAGGATCATTACTGCGTTGACCACGTTTTTTTTTCCCTCTCTGTGTGGAAAATTCAGAAAATGAATAGAGGCTTTACACAGTTAGGCAGCAAACAAAATGCATCTTACATGGTGAATCGGCGATGCATGATTATCTGAACGGTGACATTGATTCTGGTTGTGGCTCACCCTCTCTCGTGAGGACCTCATGCTCTTTGGGATACCAAGACGAGTTGTTCCTCCTCTAATCGTCTGTGACAGTTCAGTTAGCGCCGCTCAGATGACCAGATATTTTACTCAGGAAAAAAAAAAAGGCGAGACTGCTCTAAATGACGAATGCTGCTCCAGACTATTCAGGCAAATACGTTTGAGTTTAATGTGATTATGTGGAACATGTTTCTCCTACCTTCTACACATTGAACTTCCTCAGACATTGAGGACCTGTGGGTGCTGAATTACAGCAGCCCTCTTAATAATTACAATTCTTTATGAAAGTACTTGAGTGGCTTCCTTTGGTTTTGAAAGTAAATAAACTATTAAACCACCGTAAGCAAGAAAGTGGTGTGTTTTGAGTCAGTTTGGCTTGCTCGATTAAAATATGGACAGAAATAAGATTTAATGCTGTTTTGACCACGCTAAGCAATGACGAATCACCAGAATTAGAATGAGTCAATTAGGAGCTGTGATTCACTCAAATGTCTGCCTGGATTATTTTTGGGATTGTTCTTTTGGGAATCCTGTGTGAATCCTTGCAACACAAACACGTCTGCTGTTTACCTCGGTGTTAATGCTGGAATCTGTGTTTTCAATTTTCCCAAAAGTCCCTCTAATCGGCACAGCTTGTGTCACTTTTGCAATGCAAAAACACAATGAGGTGGCAGTAGATTAATACATCCATATGGGTCAAGGCTGGGTCCACCTTGGACAGGTTGCTGCTCAATCACAGGGCAGCACAGAGACGTTCAAACTTTGAATATTTTTGAGGTGAGGCAGCAGCGCTAACAGCTGCTCCACCGTGCAACCCTTGGCAGATAAAGGGAAAACTTTTTATGGCTCTTTTAATTCATCAGTGGAAATCATTCAAATAAATTTTTATTGGTTCTAACTATGTGTTTTTGAAATGTCAACTTTCAAACTGTGCACAGAGAGGTCACAATCTGGAGTCAAACCACCGACTTTTTCCTGTGTTACAGCAGTGATAACTGAGCCACCAACAGGCCTCGTTTAACCATGCAAATGCACTATAAGTACCTTTAGACTAAAGACTAGTTCACCTATAATAATAATAATAATAATAATAATAATAATAATAATAATAATAATAATAATAATAATGTTGAAAGTTTTTTTTTGTCATTTTAAATGAGACAAAAATCATAAATCTTCTTGTTAGTCATTCCAAAGTTGTCCATGCATTTGTGTTAGGTTTTAAGCCAGTTGACTTTTACCTTAATGTGATGATTCAAGGCGATTTATTCACAATGGCAAATGAATCCATTCATAGTTTGTGCTGATGCCCTTTTTCTGCTTCTGTCTGTACACGGAGAGAGTATTTGGTGAGAATATTCATAATCGGATTAGATCTTACTCGATGGTTGGCAGCTGGACATCTTGGACTAGTTGAGAAAACTCTGAATGTGGCTGCAGCAAATTGTGTTGCAGAAGCATTTCTGGGGGTCTGGTTGTTGTTTGTGATGAACCACAAGGCAGACACAGAAGTAAAACTGACAGTGGCTGGCTTGGCAAAGAATGCAGGAAGGACAGAGGTGGAGAAATTTTTCCTCATAGGAAAGGCAAACCGTTGTAGATTAAAGTCTTGTCAACTGAAAGCAAAGGAAATCAGCTCAGCAGCTTCTCCTAATTAGCCAGCGTGATGAGATGACCAGACTCAGGAGTGGAGCTGCAGCCTGGAAGCTCCACAACCCCAGAGTGGATGAACACAGAGGAACTGGGAGAGAAACACACAAAATGTTCATGGAAGTGAGGTGAGGAGACTTTTGACAACATTGAAATTCTGGACAGAAGTGTAAGGACACACCCATGAGCTTCTCGGCAACCCTCACCGTCCTCTGCAGCATGCCACGCAAATTCAAAATGGATTCACGCTTCGGGTTGAGCTACTTTGAAAAGAAATGTTCTTCTTTTAGTAGCTTTTGATAACCTGACCTTAACTTTTCAGCCACTTTGAGAATTTGAAATTTTGCATTGTTCTGGAAAACCTTGCAAGACTATGTTGTTATGTGATTGACCTACTGTTCACTTTAAACATATGGTGCAGAAGTAAAATATAGCAAAATAAAGTCAGGCACATCCTAAGTTTGTTGTCTTTGCTTTTTTTATTTCCTCCTTTGTGAGAACCCTGAAGGAAGACGAACCAAGAGGAGGAAGGTAAACTTCCACCTGGAGGAGAGTCTACCAGCGTGAAAATACTGTCTTTCTTAATGCTTTTCCACAGTCAAACCAGCGTTGTCTCTTCAATTCAGTTGCAATTTTTTTAAAAATGCAGAATGAAGTCATATGAGTATTCTTAAGAAACCCACATGCTTACTGGGAGAGGATTCAAATCCTGACATGCAATCCTGGAAATAATTCTTGGAAATATGTGGACCCTGTGATGAGCCAGCAACAGACGTACCGAGACAATGTTTATGCGTGCAAAAGAAAATGATTATTACTTATTTCCAATATGATCAGATGATTATTTCAGAAAATCCCAAAGGATATTGGACTGATTGGTAATTCCAATTTTCAAGCATTCTACAGAACCAAACAAACACCTCACCTCCATGTTGTTGCTTTCACTATGAAATAAATGCATTTTATTAGAACAAAGAAAATTACGATTCCTTTCACGTCGGAAGCTTTAGATCTTCTCATGATACACATCGAGAGAGGATGCCTTTAACTTCGCATCCAGGATGGCATTTTAAACTCGAGAATATCCCAACCACATAGCACTTTTGTGTTGTTTTAAGTTTGTTTTTGAAAGCACCAGCATATTCATAAGATTCTTGGGCTTGGTTAGTCTGAATAATGGACCTTTTCAATCACAGGCGCCGTGTGACTTCTACACTGTCAGCTCTTTGTGATGCCCTCTTCTTTTTTAAGCATCTGTGTCCAGCATGAGGAGAGAGAGATGTTATGGTTGCAGAGAGCACCTAATGGGGCGATGGGATTCAGTCACAGATGGGGGGTCAAGTGATCTGCCTTTTCTGGAAGGATCTTTCAGATGGTTGTGGTGAGACTAATTGTGATAGCATGCAAAATGGAGCCAGTACTTTTATCTTCATTAACAAAGAGACTGTTTCTTTTTCTGTTTTTCTTCTATTTTTTTTTTCTGAGATTTGTCAACTCTTGCAGCCGCTGATTGAGCCAATGATACTATGTGTTCTCTGTAAATGGGAGGCATGTGTTTAATTGCCAAAACCAAAAAAAAAATAGAAAAGATAGTGAATGATGTGAAAATAAATGCGCTTTTTCAGTTTATTTCTGTTTATAGTGAACGTCACCATATCCTAGGGTATAAATATCTTCCATCATTTATTAACCAAACAAGAGAGTCGCACTGATTGCCTAAGCTATAATTAAGTACTTCAAGTTGGACTTAAAGCCACAAAAACACCCAAACTTAGACTTCATAAAAGCAAAGTCTGTTGGACAGTTGTATATGTCTTCATGGTCAAATTGTCATAACAAGGTTGTAAACTACGCTTTCCATTCACTTTGCCTCACTTTCTTTGGAGGTCTTGACCTCCAGTGACGCTGAAAATAGGAACTTACGCAAAAAGACCAATAAACCGTGTCTTGTGATTTTGTAAAAAAAAAAAAAGAAAAAGTTTGAAAACCATAAAAAACAAGAACAAAACAATTTTTGAGTAAATAAGAAGTTGTTTGAATAAAATGTAATAAAAAAACCCTGCACATTCAACTGCTACATTGTCCCTTAACCTGATTTTGCTGCATATTTTTTTACAAATAATTAAATAAGAAACTATAAGTTAAGCAGAAAATGTTTTGCCTTTTAAAATGTTACTTATATCTTGATAAAAGTAGTTGACATAAAACCTTCTTGGATACTTAATGTTTCATTCTTGGTATTTCAAACAGTTGCTTAATCATTGCCTTTTTTCACCAAATCAAAGAAAAAAAAAAGCTATTTTACTAAGTGGAGAGAAAAAGCATGGACAAATCTGCAAAAAGGAGATATTCTCTGGTAATTACTTGAAACCAAATTGCAGAAATCATAGAATGAAATGATGTTTAATCAAAGATGTTATTTCTCTAAAGAATATTTACTAATGCATACTTTTCATTTGTTTGAATTGTTGAGTTAAATCCGTCGGCAATCATTTTATTTCGACATTATGAAACTGCTTAATTATACACCAGCATTTAAATTGGATTTCAATGGGGCTGACTCCTCTGTCCAAACCATGGCTGCAGTTTTGAGAGAAGGTGATCCCAATCTTCACTGAAATCTGCTGTTTACTTTTCATGGCGTTTCATGCAAAAGTATTCACAGCCCATGAACATTTTGCAGCATATGACAACCACAAACCCTGATGTTTGCTTTTTATTACATACGACAGAGCAACATAAATTAGTGTATTAATTTGAAGAGGAAAGAAAAGGATTTATGGTTTTCAAATATTTTCACCAGTAAATTTCTGAAAAGTACAGATAATTAAGTTCAATGCTTCATAAAACCAGCTTTTGTTGTTTGTTACAGCTGCCAGTATTCTGGGATAATTCTCTGAAAGCTTTTCAAACATGGATAAAGATTTTCTTTGCATAGCTTTTAAAGTGTTATTAGATAGAAACCGAGTTTATGTTACAACTTTGAGCGGCTGAATTTTCAGGGTTGTTGTCTTGCAGGAAGCTGCAGCATTTTAATTTAATATTTTGTCTTTGAAATTATGTTCTTTGTGTTTGTCTACAACAGAAAAAGCATAAATTTTTTTACTTACGTTTGCAACTGTAGTGTGACAATGTAGAGCAGTTCAAGAGGTTTGATTAGATTACCAAGGCAAGACATGTTAAAATAAATACACAAAATGAATAAATAGCTACATAAGTCAAATCAAACTTTATTGAAAGAGCACTTTTATTCCAGTCAGATCTATATAAAAAAAAAGGGATTTTTAAAGGTCAAAAACAGAAGGAAATAATTTTCTAATTACACATCATACTTAAACGTTTTAAATTATCCTACAGAAAAACAAAAAAATGTGTCAAAACGACAGTCACTGTTCGGCAGAGATTATAAACCAATTAACAGCAATCAAAAATGGCCGGGTACCTCAGCCAGTCGTAGGTCACGTTTGGTGATATTGGAGCAGCACGCTGCTGTGTGATTTCTGCTATGAGAGGTTGTGACCTGCCTCCTACGCCGCCGCTCTCCCCAGACCTCCACTGGCAGAGCTGAAGCGGCGGAGCCACACTGGTAGGTTGTGTGAGAGGACAAGCGGATTTGGCATGCACATCAGAGCGTGATACCCAAGCATTTTGGTCCTATCACATGCCACACACACCGACTCTCACACACACTAAGAGAGCATTTCTGGTCGCGTAAAATGGATTGTAACACTGGCCACTGTTATGAAATGATGCCAGCAACTCATAGTGTCCCTTTACAGCCAACTCAACCAAAGGTCTGAGTGTATTTGTACCATGTTGTTGTTGTTGAAAGAAGTGGTTTTACAGGTGCAGTTGTCTGTACAGTTTAACACAGTCACTTTTTTGTCAAATCCAGCCGAAATAAAATATTTGCATACACTGTGGAAGGATAACAATATAGAGAGCTTTTTAGATCTTTTTTATTTATTTAAGTCAAATAAACAAGATTATTTTTACAATGTTTAAGTTAATTGGAGGCACACCTCAAACACGACTTCTTTAAAAATCAACCGTCCTGTGGTCTAAGCGTGACGCTCAGGAGGAGCACAGCAAATGTCACGGTCAGACAGCGGGGTGAGTGGGGGTGTTGTCCCTTCAAACCTCAACTTCCGAAACCACTCTACACAAAAAAAGATATATTTTTAAACACTTATCTTCATGTATTAACATCATGTGAATGTCCAGTCAACATACAGTTCTGGTAGGCGATGGGATTAAGGTCAGATTTCAACATGTTTTGGTACAAAATGTTTGCATCAATCCCAGAAGAAACGACAAAACACTTTGCAGACATGCAGCATGAAGCTGGCAGTGAATCCTGTAAACTTGTGGACAAAAAGGCCACTGTGAAAGGAAGAGGTTATTATCTCAAAAGCAACAAAAAATGAAATGCAGAACACAGTGTGGAAATACAAAGTGACAAACACCTTCATTTGTTGAGACATCCTGTGTTCTGAGAAAACAAACATTAACATTTTCTGACTATAAAGACCATCGTTACATTTTCAGGAAAAGAAGGTGAAGTAGGAAAAGCGGCAGCATCATGCTGTGTGACTGTTGTGCTCCAGGAAGATAAAATCAGATAAAATCATAGGAATAGACATTTTCTGGAAATATTGAAGCAACATGTCAACACTTCAGCTATTACATCAAAGCTTGGACATAAGAGTCTTCTAAATGAACATTTACTTTAAGCATTGTACTAAATTAGTTAGAAAGCTGTGGCAAATTCAATCTTTTTGGCAGAGCTGTAATGATTTTTTGCAAGCCAGACGGCCGACAAACCGGATTTTGCACCAGTTCAGTTCCAGCAAACTATTCAGTTCAATTTAGACGGCAGTTCTGTCAAAAACTGGGAACATTTATGTTAACTACTGAGCTTGAAGAAACTTTTTAAAAACCTTTCACAAATAAATTTTATTTCAGTCATCCTTTAGGCATTTAGCAAACAGAAATATTTTAGCTAATCCAGACTGACCTAAAAGAGGAAAAGTTTAGTTCGATTTAATGTCTTTTTTTTTTTTTTACAATTTCAGTAAATATCAGGTTTCATCTGGAAGCTTCACTTTGACAGATACTTTTAGTTTAATTAGATCAGCAAACATTGTAATCACTAGAAAAACCCTTCTGGTTGTGTTCTAGTCAAACCTTTGAAGGGATTTTGAGGCTAGTGAAGGATATCATCGGGGATGCATTTTTCTAAAATGCTGGTTGACTGATTTAGTCTCACACACGCTTCAGGGAAATCTGCTCATCTGTGATCTTAAGGTGTTCATGCAACCTGTTTGTTCAACACCCAGTAGCAACATGCAGATTGTTTTTTTTTTTTTTTTTTTTTTTTTAAGTGTGTAACTGTAAAAAATGCCCGTCTCCAAGTATACTGACACTAAACCCAGAACAGCCATGTCTTAGGGACATTGTAGGCGGCCATGACAAGTTATGCCCCATTTCAGATGTTGCATTATCTCAACGTGTTTGAGCCGCTCTGAAGCAAATCATCAAAGACATAAAATCAGCAGTTGGCTATGATATGGTACCTTGTTTACGTGCAACACAGATGAGCAGGCTTCGCATTAAAACTCTAACATCATCCCTATATAAACAAGTGAGAAATAAAGTGGTGTTTTCGGAGTGTAAGTGTGATTTCGCATGACAGAGGAGCAGAAAGGAGAGCTCTTTCGGCGTTAAACGGGAGAGGGCAGGTGAGCCCTGCTGCGGGGCGATAAGAGCCTCGGGGAACATCCAGACAACACACAGTCCCTCCGCTTTGCTTCAGTGAAATAAAGAAGAAACTGTTGCACTTCCTGAAACACTCACCATCATGTGCTTTGTATTTGTCGCTTATTTAATCCCTGCCGCTTCAAAGTGTGGGGCTGCCCTCGTTTGCAGACTTAAGATGGTTTGTCTCCGCTCAGTGGACGGTCCGCCGTCTCCTCCCCATTGGTTCGTCGTCAGACTAGGTTTGAATTTTTCTATCTTCTCCTCTCAGGCCTCAATCTCCAGCGTCAAGTCACGAGCTTGTGCCGTCTGCTGCCAGGAGAAGGTGTTACTCGGGATAAACAGAATTCACACTATAATGAGCGACGACAGGATGTCACCCCGTCTGACACAAATCAAACTCCAGCCACCGTGCTTCCACCTCTGTACCCACCTGCACCCATCCAGCTGAGACGTCCCCCGCTCCCCCTCCTCTGGTTTTGTGATGCCACCCGCAAAACTTATTTTGGCAGATGCTGTTGCAACAAAGGAGCAATATTTACAATCACATCTTCAAAGCTTGGCCAGATATAATGCTTTTTTGTTTGGTTCTCATCAAAGTTTTGCGACCTGTTGTGTCTCACACATTTGTGTCCAGTTTTGCAGGCCGAGAGCTTTCCTTTCTAAATGGATCTGTAGCTACGTCTGATGGCTTTTTGAGTTCCAGACTTTTACGCAACTCGTAATTCATAATTATGTGCCAAATTGATCTTTTTCCAAAGCATTGTGTACCGGTATTGGACGTCTAAAGCAGTGCTCACCATCTATTTTAGCTTACAGTGCCTTTCAAAACTATTTGTACCCTTCTGACTCATTTTTTTCACATTACACTATTTCATAAATAAAGTCCGAATTGAATCTCTGTATTAATCCAGAAGTTTGGTGAAGGCCTCAGAGGTTTGACGGTTCTCTGATCAGACGAGGCTTTTATCCAGCATCGATGGGGAAGCTGGCCACAGCTGATTGAAAGATTGAGGAGCTGAGCACAGAGCAACAAACTCTGAGATTCACCATCCAGCAGGGAAACGGCACGGGACATAAACCCAGAGCTGTGATGGAGGGGTTCAGATGAAAGCATCTTCATAAACTAGAATGGCCCAGTCAAAACCCAGTCTGGATGCCAATTGATAATCAGTGGTGCGACTTAAAAATTGCCTTGCATCCAATTTGACTGAGCTTTGGGTGGAAGTTTCACATGAGGGAAATTCAGAAAAGCTGCAGCTGTATGATTCTTTACTCAGGGGTTGGAGGACTGAATATGAAGAGATTTTACATTACGTTGTGTCATTGTCCTTCCACTTCACAGTCAGACACAATACTTTGTCCTGCTCCACTACGTAAAGTAAGAAAAGTGAAAGACAACAACATGAAGTTTGTAGTTATAATGTGACAATATATGAACAAGTTGAGGACTTTGTGAGGCACTAAAGGGATATAGATTGAATTCTCAGGGAGGGTTGAGTGTGTGGCCCGGTCCAGAAAACCGGTTCTCCCTGGTTCTGCCTCTCTAATGCCTCATTCTAAGGGTTTAGCTTATCCTGAGATATCTTTGCAGCTGCACTGCTTCAGGCTTAGGCTGCCTGAGAACAAACTGACCACTTCTCCTCACTTTCTTCTTCTACTGCTTTGCATTTGTCTTTTATTTCAACTGTTAACTTAGTTTTGTCACCGTTTGCTTGCATTCTGTTTGCCTGCGTTGCCTTCCTGGAGGAGGACATCAGCTGAGATAATGTTGCCAACAATTAAACGTTCTCCTTCTCCTGACATGAACTTTGCAGTTATCACTAACATAGAAAGTACTCCTGGGTCAGTTCTACCGTTTCTTTTTGTGTGTCTGCTCTGTCACCTCATGGCAGATGGTTGCTTCCTTGAACTGAACGAGGGTCTGCGGGAGATTTCTTCCTGTTACAGGGGAGTTTTTCCTGTCCACTGTCGCTACGTGCATGTTCGGTATGAGGGATTGCTGGAAAGTCAACAACGCAATACAAGTAATTGTCTGTTTGTCCAGGAGGAGTGAACGCAGCAAGTCATGCAGTCTGCTGGGTTTCCTTAGACAGAAAACTTTTTAAACTAATATGAATAATAAATTGAGATTAATACTTTATAACTAGGATTAACTGGAAAGCGTGTATGTGTGATTGAAGTGTTTTGAAGCAATATTTGTTGTGAATTTGCACTATATAGATGACCAGGAATGACTTACATTTATAAGTAAAAGTTTCTAAAAGAGGCTAAGTACATGACTGTAATCATTTTCCACCACACAAGCCAAAATATATATTTTGTCCCCATATTCTTCCTTTTAGTTAAGGTCAATTCCTTTTGTCTCACTACTAAAAATGACAAATGCACACCTCAGTTTGCTAAAGGCTCATCTCAAAGTATACACCTGTTCTATGAGATAAGAACTCAATATTTATAATCCAAAGTTATCTTCAGCACATGAAATATACATTTTTTGTCTTTCTGTGACTTTTTTTCCATCTTATTCAAGGCCATTTAGCTCTATAAATCTTCCCAGGAACTCTTGCCAGCTTTCTTGCCCCTGCTAAAAAGAAGCAGGACTTCAGCATGACACTGCCACCATCATGCTTTCCCATATTTTGCTGCATGTTAGTTTTCTGCAACACATGGCATTTTGTAAGTATTTCAAAAGTCAAACTCAAATTCATCTTTATTTCCTCTCATTTTCACAATCCCTCTGGAAAGATCAGACCAAGAAATGTTCTTGGCAATTCTTAAAACTGACCATTTCACCACATATCAGAAATCCCTTGTCTGTTTTTCTTAGTGTTGGGTCCACATCAATCTGTTCCCAACACAAACATGGTGCTGGCCCAGAAGAAACCCCGCGCAATACCTGAAGGTCATAAAATATATCCGCATTTTGTTTCCATCTGCACAAATACAACAATTCCTTTTCATGTCTGTTTCACAATTTACCCTGGGACCATGTAAACTGGCTTATAGTCCAGTCAGTTGTGGTTTCTTGATGAAAAAAACCTGTGTTTTCTCTTAGCTGACTTGTTTTCCCTGGTCTGTACTTCAGGACCTTTCTGCAGGCCTGTAGAGGTGAAAGGTTTTTTTCTTTTCTTTTTTTTTTCCCTCTCAAGTCTCATAAATCTCAGTGAGAGTTTCTTCTTGTTGTTTCTCAAGACTTACTTCATAACTTTCAGTATTTGTGGTTGTAGACCCTATTTGATAGATTTTCCAAACCAATAGCAATTATCTTTTTCTTCATTTTAAGGTCATGTTTCCTTGAAATGCACAGGGTCAACTGAGTTGGAGGCAAAGCAGTGAAATGTTAGTCAATTTTTACGTGTCATCTAACTTTTTCCAAATGAGTTTTTGAGGAGGTCTTGAATCTCTGCTCTCCTTATTAACCAAACATCACCTTGTTAGACCCTGTATGTGTAATCAGAGCTCCTCCTTATGTGTGTCCCTGCGCCACACATAATGTGATGAATATCTCAAATCAGCGTTCTTTAATTACACTTACAACACATAGTAGGGCTTTACACTAGTCTCCTCCTAAGAGGCCATTTTATACGCTTGCTGCGCACCATGATAAAAGAAAAATAATTCCCCGTAAGGAGGTGATTACATGTTCGGATAATTCTGAGCAGATGTGAAAATGTCTCAACAAGTTAACAAGTCTTTGGCGGAAGTGCAGACTTTGTCACTAGTGAAACAGCTTGAACGATCCTTCACAGTTGTGATCTTTGTTTTGACTAGATGCAGGATGACGGTAAAAATATGGCCGCTGTTTTTTGGTGTTCGGGCTTTCGAAAATGTTGGGCAGCAGTTTGTCATGGTTGCATCTGTTTTAAATGAGTTTGCATGAAACATTTCTGAGAACAACCAACGCTGGTGAGAAAGGCAGCTGACTGATGCACCAACTACTTTTGCAGAGTTCTGGTTTGTTTTTTGGAAGCATTTGTTGTTTTCAACAAAGAACAAAATGCACATAATGTGGAAAATAAATCTTCAGATTAATACGTTTCTCTCTCCTTATGCAACAATGTGGCCTAGATGTAGAATTATCTTTTTGTCTTGATAAAGATCAGAGCAATGAATCCCACAAGCTTAAATGTCCAATTACTCTTTAGAATGTAAGACAATTTATTCTCAATTCTCTTCTTTGAAAAGTAACTCTAAATAGCTAAAGGTTTATATATCAGAAAGTGTTTTGTTAAATTATATTCTCTGCAAAAGCAAACTAAAAAAATGTTAAAAACTTTTGAACACATAAACTTTTGTACACTTAACTTGCGGTGGTTCTTCTCAGAAAAAAGATAACAGCTCAAATTGGCTATGCCTCTCATCAAAGGTGCTTTCTCTCTTCTGAACAACTGAAACTACACATTAAGAAAAATCCATAGTGAAATAAGAATGAGTGGAGGAGGAGGGGTGTTCACCTACAAGCAAGAAAGAAACTTTGGGTAATTGCCATAACACAAATAATGAGAGGCTAAAGCAGGGAAGTGTTTGAAGAGCGGTCCTGATCGAGATAAGATTGGAGACATTATCATGTTGGAGAGGAAGCTTTTTTTTTCTGTCTGCTGTAGCTGAGAGGAAACTTTAGTGACGGAGTTGCTTATGTGAGCCAGACGTCGAGGTGAACCATGCAGAAAAAATGCTTTAAAAATAGAGCTTAGGCACTGCAACAAGGATGAATCTTTGGGTGCAGAAAGAAGTAAAAAAGTGACTTTTAAACATTTTTTTAATGTCTTTTGTGAACAGGACTCGCCCACTGGTGGACACACACTCTTTTTGGACCTTAAAACAGTTCCCTAAATAGCAAATAAGATTGTACTTTAATAAGAGTAGATTTGGAACAAAAATGCACTTTAGTTTCTGAGGGCTCTTTATCCCAAAAAGAAATCCCTTAAGAGTTTTATCATATGACTCTGAGCTTTGCAATCTGATATTTCCAGAAAACAACTCTTTAGAGTTAAATTAATTCAACTTTATTTCCACAGCACCAGTTCACAACAAATTTAATCCCAATTCACTTTACAAGACAAACTTGTCAGATTATTTAGAAACATAATTAAATCAACTAAAGACAACACAATTATGAAGACAGAATAAAATTCAGTTACATACAGACCCATTTAACCCTAATTATTACAAAGTAAAAATCCAGTTGGTAAAAGAATATATGTCATGACTTTGCAGCGATCCCACTACTTCCAGTGAAAGAGTTTTCAGTCTGTTTTAACATGTCACACTATCAAGTGAAATGTTATAAAATCCTGCTTGTTCTGCATTTTAAGCGCAGCAGCATTTATTGCTTTTGTGTTTAGCGTGCAAACATTTTAAGAGAGGTGCTGAGCAATTGCAAGGCTTGTGTTAAATGATTCAAACAGCCTCTGACAAACCTATACATTTAGTTTATGTTGAGACTCTGTGAAACAACAACAGCAAAAAAAAAAAAAAAAACAGGCTACAAATGCTTGCAAATGGATACACACATATATATAAAAAGCCCTTCCACAGCCTGGCTCTTAAATTCACCACAATCTAAAAATTTTCTGCACACTGCTAATGCCTTTCTTTTTGGTGTAATTATAAACAGATGCATAGCAAATGAATATCAGGCTTGTAATGATTAGGATAACAGAGGCAAGACCTTACGGTGCTGAACCAATGGTGTTTTCAGGGAACACGGAGCCTCATTTCAAAGGCATACCTGTTGTATAGCTCCAAAGACGTAGAATATTTGTTCTTTATTTTATTTTTTTATTTTTACTTTCTCCTTGAAGTGAAATGCAGCTTGTGTCTCCAGATGATTTATGCTCGACTTAATCCGGCGCTCTTTGCGCCTTCCCCAGGAGGCTGAGGCGGTCTCTTTGTGCCCCCTCTGTCCCATGCGAAGCAGACCAAAAGCGGGGAGAGCGAGGGTCAGAGATCCGTTCGGCGGGGTGGCTCCTTCCCACCGGCGCATCTGCATGTGAAATCGCCATTTCACCCCTCCACACTCCCTAATTGTTGCTAAAATTATTTGTGAAATTGCCTTCCACCAGGAGTGTTATCCACGGCAATTGTCACACGATTTTATATGCACGGTGGGCCCACAGAGCCAGCACACAGGCACACCTCCTCTCCTCCTCCCTCCATATGCGCTCGTTCGGTTTAACTTTAATTGTGACGCGTTATTATTATTATTATTATTATTATTATTATTATTATTATTATTATTATTATTATTATTATTATTATTATTATTATTATTTAACAC
Source organism: Poecilia mexicana (assembly GCF_051168715.1). Lineage (NCBI taxonomy): Eukaryota > Metazoa > Chordata > Actinopteri > Cyprinodontiformes > Poeciliidae > Poecilia > Poecilia mexicana. The sequence continues at coordinate 19,523,528 of NW_028263374.1, forward strand.
TTAATTTTTAAGGGTGCCCTCTGTACCCGACCTGTTGTCATCAATATCGGGTCGATCCAAATGTTGTAGTCAATTACAACAAAAGCAAGAGGAGCGGACTGAGCTGCTCATGCAGCGCAGCAGTTTGACTAATTGAAAGGTTAACAAGCGAAGGGCCGCAGTTCTTCAAACCTCCGTCTGGTCTGACAGGGCGGCTCCTGGTTGCTGTGAAGAAAAAAAAAATACTGCAACTTTGAGCAGAAAGAATAAATAAAACGCTCTAACTTTATTTTATATTCCCCCCTTTGTTTCAATTCTGTTTTTTTTTTGTTTTGTTGTTTTTTTTTTTTTTAGTTGAATAATTCAGAATTTAATTAAGGGACTGACTTACACTGTTTTCTAAACTAATGTATATATTTGTAAATGTTAAATGAGTAATTAAATAAATGATTTTTTTTAATGTATATTATATTAAGTACTTTTTGGGATATGGAGTAATTGTGAGTAAGATAAGAATAAATGTAAATAATATATATATATATATATATATATATATATATATATATATATATATATATATATATATATATATATATATATATATATATATATATATTAAAAAAAAACTTCAGATGTTTAATGTTCTGCTAATTTTTCCACAACAGTTCTTATAGAATATCTTCTATGTGGTCCTCTGAGAGAGGCAGCGGTGAATTAAAAAAGTAAAAATGTGACGATCTGATTGGTCGCCGGGCTCTTGGCTAAACCCACTCCCTTTCATCCATAAAAGAAAGGGCAGCGAGCCTATGGGAGCGCTCCGCTGTCTCCTCCTACGACATGCACGAAAGTTGGCCACTTAAACTACTTCCAGCCAGCCGGCAGACATTATACCGAACCCAAACTACACCAGGGGGAAAAGAATAACACCGCGTTTCCCACAACGCGCCACCATTTAGCTGCTTGCGCCTCCATTTTTTATTTTTATTTTGTGCAAACTTACCTCTTTGGAGGTTTTCATTTCAGCTGTTGCAGCGTTTTGTCGTTGTATTTTGACCGATTTATCAAGCAAGAGGAGAGCATCCCCCCTTTCTTTCTTTCTTTTTTTATTTTTATTTTCCCCCCGGTGGAAGAAGGGTCTGTCCAGATTTACTCCGCCTGGGATTTGGGATTTGACAGCGCCTGTTCTCTGATCTTTCCAAACACATTCCGTTTTCTTTTTTTTTTTTTTTCCTTTTTCTTTTTTGTTTTTTAACTTGGGATTTCAGAGTGAAACACGTTCTTTAGCACAGTGATTTTATTTATTTATTTATTTTTTGCCTCTGTAGCTACAGGATGGCTACTTTACCTGGAACAGTGCCTCGGATGGTGCGCCCTGCGCCAGGCCAGAACTACCCTCGAACCGGCTTCCCCCTGGAAGGTGAGGACAAGGACAGCCATGGGTGCCTGATACTTGAACTTGTGCTGGTTTAAGAGCAAAACTGTCCGCTTTGTGAGCTCGTATGCAACGCGGCGGTGGGCACAGTTTGTCATCGGCGGCATGCTGGGAAATAAAAAGATGGGTGAACAAAACGCGCCGCAGTCAGGGCTGATTAAAGTTAACCTCACGTCATGGTCAGGGGAGAATTATTGCTGCAGAAAATACAATCTGATGTCTTTAAAATGCTCCAAAATCTCAGACGTGTATAATTTATAAGAAGTATGTGGATTCGGGCTGTTTTATGTGCATTTCAGACAGCATTTAAAACAATATTCTCATTTTTTTTATTATTTTCGGGAAATGTTATTTTATTGTAACATTTATCCTCTATTTTTTAATTCACTAATATTTGTTTTAATCTAATATATATATATATATATATATATATATATATATATATATATATATATATATATATATATATATATATATATATATATATATATATATATGTTTAAATATTTCATTACATCACTGTAAATGATGGCCCTCAGAATTAAATGCCAAATTTAGAATTTAATATATATATATTTTAGACGCACACAATATTTAATTCATCCGTATATGTGGTAGAGGGAAGGAGAGGGAGGGTAAAAAAAAAAAAAAAAGATCATTGTATTTGCATGTATTTGCGGGAAACAGTTTCTTCCCCATTCTACTACACCCGCTTCGTGCTCAAGTGCCCTGGACTGAAATGTGCAAAAACCACGTAGCTCGCAAGTGACTCGAGCTGCGGGATTTGTTCGAGTGGTCCCGCAGCTGGAAATGGCAATAATACACACGGCAAAGAGCTGGCTCAAAGGATCACATCAATATTTGTACAGCATGACTAGGAATAATCAAGGTGGGGAGTGCCATCCTCTCTAGTGTCTCTCGGATGTGAAATTGCATCCCGGAGTGGATCCTTGGATGCATCCTGTCAGGATGAATTTGGCACGAATCTCCCCTGGAAAATGGTTAATATGATAATGTGCGCAAACTGCGTCCGAATGGAGATAAAAGCAGCAAATGTGGCATAATCTAATCAAATTAAAATCTCATCTGTATTGTAGGATACCTTAAATTGAATAAAGTCTCGTTGAAAGTGAATGTTTTTGAGTGTTATTGTATTTTTTTTTTGTTTTGTTTGTTTGTTTTTTTTATTGCGACGCAGTGTCCACCCCTCTGGGCCAGGGCAGAGTGAACCAGCTTGGTGGGGTCTTCATCAACGGGAGGCCGCTGCCGAACCACATCCGACACAAGATAGTGGAGATGGCCCACCACGGCATCCGGCCCTGCGTGATCTCGCGACAACTGCGAGTTTCTCACGGCTGCGTCTCCAAGATCCTGTGCCGGTACCAGGAGACTGGCTCGATCCGTCCGGGGGCCATAGGGGGCAGCAAGCCCAGGGTGAGTGGTGGTCTGTGGTCATGGGAGCAGATGACAGGCATGCAACACCTGATTACACATGGGCGTATAACATATAATAATAATAATAATAATAATAATAATAATAATAATAATAATAATAATAATAATAATAATAATAATAATGAGGTCCAATTCAGTATCTCTTGAAATTGAATTACAATTCACTTGTAACATTCTATTTAAAATCGTGATCCAATTAAAAACTCAAATGTGATGTGAACATTTCTCTCACAATTTAAATTATTTTTTGCATAAAAAACATAAACAAACATATTCAAATAAAAATGGTAAAAATAAAAATATGTATCTTTCTGGAATTATTATTATATATAAGCATGTTTAATAATATTTATTTGCAATTACAAATGAAAAAACACATAAAGAATTACAAAAACAATCTAAAATTCATATAATTTTCAAACTTCTAACTACTCAATAAACCCTTAAAGGATGGAAACAATTTTTTTTTTATGATTTAAGCGCAAACGTCAGAAATACTGGAGCTGCACATTTCTGTATCTTAAATGTGAACATAACTTCTTTTACTAAGAAATCCAATGATAACATTTTATTGCTGTATTTTTGTTAATATTATCTATTTCAGTAGTTTATCTAGAGATATGTGAATTTCTTTTAAAATTTAGGTTTAATTTTCAATCTGTTTGTTTATGATTTGTGTCCAAATCGATCCAAATCTCATGTTTTATTAATTAATAAAAGAAAAATAAATCTGTCCATTTAAAATTAGAACCACTTCAAATGTATTTAAGCTCAGTGCAGTGAAATGCATGGTACTAATGATGGATTTTATATAAATATTATTTATCATAATATTTTGCATGTTAAATTGTTTGATTATAGAAATGTTTGTTTTTCTTTTGCATTCATTCAAATTAATTCTAAATGACCTTTTCCTAACTAAACATTATGTGTTTATTGGATGAGATTAGTGTTTCCTTTCAACTAAAATTCCTCCTCTTTGTTTGTTCGCTTGCCATCAACCTTTCAAACCTAAAGCAGGTGGCAACTCCCGACGTGGAGAAGCGGATCGAAGAGTACAAGAGGGAAAACCCGGGTATGTTCAGCTGGGAGATCCGGGATAAGCTGCTGAAGGACGGGGTGTGCGACAGAAGCACAGTTCCTTCAGGTGAGGCTTCATCTGGTAAGCTGCACTTTTTTTTCCCCTTACTACCAGCGAACACCGCAGCATCACCTCTCAATGAACGTCACTATGAATTCAACATGTTACTGATAATAAAGCGCCTCTGTAAGCAAACCCAGAGAGATAACTATATTATACATGTACATGTCCTGTTGAAATGTGGCTTCAGTGCTCCGTCAGTTCATAACATTTGCTCCCTTGTGATGAATATTTTTCTCCAAGCGCTGCTGCTTCATGTGAAAACTTTTCCTGTGCCATTTTTGTACCATTCTGAGAGAAAGAGAGAGCAGAAGGAGAGAGAGAGAGAGAGAGAGAGAGAGAGAAAATGTTTGATAGGATTATTATGGTTCTGTTATGGCTTTTAGGCCTAATCACCCATTTACCTTTTTGTTGCCATTAGTGAGTTCCATCAGCCGCGTTTTGAGGGCCCGATTTGGCAAAAAAGATGACGAGGATGACTGTGATAAGAAGGATGAAGATGGAGAAAAGAAAACAAAGCATAGCATCGATGGCATCCTCGGTGATAAATGTAAGTTAACAACAAACAAAAAGTGTATGTCTTATTATTATTATTATTATTATTATTATTATTATTATTATAGTAAATTTGCAGCCTTGCAAACTGGAAGCAAATGTTTTTAAATTGACTTCCTACTTGAACGTCCTCTGGGGAAATCGTCCCACATCCGAGCTGCGGCTCTAAGCGCAGACAATTTATTCCCGCTTTAAACTCCGAGCCAGCACTTGTTCACTGCCTTCAATTATTTATGAGAGCCTTGGCAGAAGGTATTTAGCTGCTGAGAATTAATTTGCGTGGCGCATTCTTGCTCATTTCACTCACTCATTCAGGGGGACATCTAAAACGACAGCTGACAGTTGACCCACTTCAAGCTCCCTGACGTCTCACCGCTTGTCAGTTAGAGCGGAAATGGATGCGCATGTTATTGTTTTCTGCTGTTAGTAATGTGTGAGACAGCGGTGCAGGTATTTTGTTTCTGAATAGCCCTGAAAGATAATCATTTCCCCTGTGGTCGCCGTTTATGAAGCATGTTGTAATGCATTTGAATTCTTGAAATGAAGCAAGGCCTAATGAGGGATTCAGTTTTATCCTATAAAGATTGGAATTTAAAATATAAAAATGCGAGGGAATGAGCGCTTTTAAACGCCCTGCTGAGAACAATGTACACTGTAAAAATGAATTTTAAAGGGAGTTAAATTTTAGCAAATAAAAATCTCTTTAAGCACATTATTTGTAAAGATAATGTTCACTAATACCTGCATTCTGTTGTCATTATATTAGATAGGAATTTAAGAAAAGATGTTTTGCTCTGCCAAAACCTATTCTAACTTGTGTACATGTCATGTAGAGGAGCGTGATAGGTCTATATTTTAAAATGAGCTATGTTATGAATATACATGTCAGTTTAATAAAAGTTAACAGTGTCATTAGGCTTGTTGCAAGAATGTAAGAATGTAGTTTATTTATGCTTCTCTACTTTAGCTATAGCGCTAATGCTAGAACTTGCTAACACATTTACGTTCTTAAGCCTGAGGCAGTCACAGCTACTGAGCTACACATTTTAGCTAACAAAAATACAATTTTCAAGATACCCAAGACAAAAAGTTGCTTAATTTTTTTTTCCTGTAAAAAACCCAAAGAACATTATGATTGCACAAGGCAAGTTGCACAAAGTGGCTACAGGTACAGATGTGTGTACAACTAATCACTTTTAAACATTGCCTAAAGAGAATCTCCTATAGATTTCCAAACCGTCCCCAATGAATTATTAAAACTTTGCTGCAAAGAGTGTTAGCATAGCAAAATCACTTTTTTAGTGCTGAGATATAGGCTATCTTCAAATCAATGAGACTTGACTTATGTTAGCTACATGAATACCTCTCAGCACAGGTGTAAAACATTTAGCTATGTTCAATCAAATGTTAGCTTACTGGAAAGACATCTGCCACACTGGGGTAAGTTTGAAAATATAATGTTGTACCACAGTTATAACTGTGTCTCTTATATCTTAAACGCTATATAATAAACTATTCATTAAGTTTTTTTTTCTTTTCTCACTGGTAAATGCAAAAAGCAAACAGTAGAGTGAGTAGAATGTGAAAGAGCAAATAAAGAAATAACTGGTATGAACAAGAACAAATGATTAAAAGTACATAGAAAAGACAAAAACATTATTTTAAAAAATTAAAGTGAATTATAGATTCAAGAGTTTTGATTTAAAATTTAAACTATGAAAATGTGATCACGAATTGTTACCATCAATGGATGCCTATAGCTAATACCCATCTGTCTATTGTTAATAGATTATATAAAAAAGAGCCTGCAATAATGATGGATTTGTGTTGAACAGATTCAGAATCAATCTTTTAGCAAGTTTTACAATTTGAGTTTTAGCGTCTTAAAATGTATCTAATCTTTGGGAAAAGTTATAACAGTCAAATGCTGCCACTTTCCATAAGATTGCTGTCTTTGTAACAAACCTTTCAAAAAAATTACTTTAGAAAATTTTTAGTATTACCTCCTGAACTATGACCCATTCTAGCCCACTATTTCAGCAACATATTTTATCTTAATTACGATAAGATAAACGAGTTAAGTAGTGTAAATATTTTAATTGACTAAGTACACTTTAATTGCTAGAATTACAAAATAAATTGAATTATGGATGTGATTCCACCAGTTTAACTGCTTCTATTCCAACAGTTATTTTTATCAGTGCGAAATGATAAAACGAGAGAATAGAGATATTTTTTTTTTGTTCACAATAGCTATTTTTATTTTTAAAAAGGAAGACTGCCAAACTTTTATTTTTTTTTCAAACTTGAAGATGAACTTCATGAGCAAAACCTCCCCTCTATTGAAGCTTTTCTAAAGCGAGGAGTCCGGGGCACAAAAGCAAATCCTGGAAAGCACGGCGGCGTAAAGCGGAGTGTATGGGCCTGCGCCCATTCACATTCAAAGAGCTGCTAAAAGAGAGAGAAAAGTTTGGACAAAGGGCAAGGAGCGGCATAAAAGGAGATGAATTATTCAGTACGCCCCGCTGCTAGATAGTTTTGTAATTTAGTATATAATGGCCCCGTTGGAGAAGAATCGGTATGTGGCGTGAAAACGGTCTCTTTTTTCGGTCACAGCGCAGATTAATGTTAGGAGAAAAATGTCACTATTTTCTTGCAAATATCTCCGGTGTCTTGTAAACCCTGCTGGCTGCAAATGACCGGCGTGCAGTGCTGGAGTCTGGTCATTTACGCACATTGCGCCTGATTGATAGTTTGCGCTTCAACTGCGTCTTCGGAGCTCTGCTGTTGACTTTCGTGTTTTTTGTTGCAAAATTTCCACATGATGTCACTTTCGTTCTTTTAAGCACTGCTTGTTGTTTCAAATTGGGATCGAATTACGCTGCTATAAAAAGAGACACTCACCCAGTGCGTAAAACAGTTTAGACAAGCAGCATCCGGATGGCGTTTAATAATGTTAATACTTATTAGAGTAAAAGCGCTGGAAACGATGCTCTCTTGAATAGGTGGCTGTGTTCGTGCCGGGTGTAATAGCTCGAAGGCATGGTAAGAAATGTATTTATCCCCAATCAGCCCCTCACTCTGCGAATTTGAAGCACAGCCCTTATGTGGAGAGGGGTTTTTAAAGCAGATTAAATAGAGCCTTTTATTTCTTTTCACTTTCATCTCAGAGCGGAGCTCACTGTGGCTCGCCCTGGGCACAAAATTCATAGATTTTTTTTCTGGCTTACTTATCCAGATTTTAAGACTTTATTTATTTATCTATCAGTTTGTTTATTAGGTCTTCGTATTAGTTTTTTTTTTTTTAGATGTTACATCGCGGATTTATCTTGGTACTAATCTAGCTCTAATAAAAAGTGTATTTAAAATCATAAACAAATTAATGCACGTTTGATTTTCCTGCAAACACGGGTTCTTGCAAAACAAGCCGAGCTGAGATCGTGTATAGGGGAAGCCGTGTGGGAATATTCTGGTGCATGCACTATTAACGAAAAATGACGCAGATGCTGCGCTACACCACGCGCAAACGCTTGCACGGTTTTGTTTTGCGTCACGGGAACATGTATCAGATGTCAGGAGTCGATTTGGCACACGTGACGCATCCTGTCCGACCGTCAGACGAGGTGGAGACAGGCGATGGACACTTCAACAAATCGCAGGATTACCTGCAGGTCGGTCTAATTAAACAGATGCCAGGTGGGATTATTTCTGCACACTGAGGAAAACTGACAGAGCTGCGCAAAGGCGTGAGGAAGGGAGATAGGCCTTGTTTGTTTAGATTTGCAAAATGGAGTCAGTCGGTGAAATGGCTATTTTATTGCAAAAAAGACGTATTATTTTCCAACTTTTTTTCTTCTTCCAGAAATAGAACAAAAATATTTATTTATATTTTGCGTTCATTTTACCTCGAATTGCAAAATCTCAAACCCAAATGTTTTACCTGCTAAACGAAGTAACACAATAGACAGAATTTAGTTTAAATGGGATAAAACTGAAATAAATGCCCCCGCACCCCCACTTCCACGCACATATTCGTTTTTGCCCGGGCGCGCGCTCCAGCGCCACGCACACCCCAGTCTCTCTAAGTGTATGGTAATATAATGTAGCCATATTTCGGGTCTAAAGCCGCGCTGAATGAGAAGGACAGGGGGAATGAAGCGAGAGACCACTTCAAACAAATCCATCTGGAACAGTGTGTGAGAGAGATTCAGTGAAAGTATGGGGAAGTTATTTAGCTATTAATAACGTTCTTTCCTCAGGCATTCAGAGTGACTCCATCTGCACTTTCTCGCAGCTATTTGGCTGGGTGGAAATTGAGGGAGACCCAAATGTTGGGCAGAGATAACATACCCATCATAGCCCAGACCCTGCGCTGTGCTTCACTGCATTAAACTCGGATTAACCTCCCCTGTCCCCGCAGCCACTCAAGCCACATTTCACTGGAATTTACATCGGTAGGCCTGCATTTCCTATAGAGGGGGCATAGAGCTAAAAAGACACGATACGATAGATATTATTATTATTATTATTATTATTATTATTATTATTATTATTATTATTATTATTATTATTATTATTATTATTATTATTATTATTATTATGTCCTGTCTTATAATAACAAATTAAAATGTAGGCCTAAATTATTATTATTATTGTTGTTGTTATGTTTAATAATAATAATAATAATAATAATAATAATAATAATAATAATAATAATAATAATAATAATAATAATAATAATAATAATAATAATGATAATAATAATAATAATAATAATAATAGAAAAGAAAAATTATATACTTACTGGCTTAAAATAAGTATTCAGATCTTGACAACAGTAAATATTGCGTCAACTAGCCAAATGAAAGGCATATAAAAAAGTGCTTGCTAACAAATAGTGAGCAGTGTAATCTTAATGATGAGAACTATTATAGTATATTTAGGACCCAATTTATTTATGGTGTCTAAATTGATAAATAGCAGTTTGTGTTTTTTGTTCTATATTTATCTTGCAAGACAACAAAAATATGCTTAAGATTTTTCTTTTTAATTTCTTTAAATAGCTAAAGCTACAATTTGGCTAGTATGTGTATAAGCTAGCAGGTGGCAAGCTGCCTGTATTTTTTCCTTTTTTCCCATGATAAACCAGCAGTGGCAGGCAAAGAGTAGCAGGTGAGACAGATTCCCACCTAACCTCAGCAACTGCTAAATAAAATATGAAAAATAAATCCGTGGCACATCAAATGGATTCACCATTAACATATTTATCCACTGCAGTTGGATAATATTGCTATTAGCTTAGCGTAGTTCTTCATATGTTTGGTCAGATGTTGCCTAGCAACCTGGACAGAATTCTGACCCTCGTTTTTAGTCAGGTGGGATTGATTAAAATATGTCTAACTAACTTGAATTGTCCATTTGTAGCATGTCAAAGAGCAGAAGTAGAATTTTATCTCATTAACCGCTGTACAAAATAAAAAAAATGGGGTATTTTTGAAGAAAATATTTATCCCTTGTAGCTTGCTAATCTTCTTGTTAGTGTAACTTTCTTTAGCTGCTGCTAAGATGTTGGCCAGAAACCCTGACAGCATTTTAATATTCTTAAAACTGAACTGACAAGAAAATGGATTACTTTTGCCCACATTTCTAATAATATGTTGATGTAGGCTATAGTACAACTGATTAGCATTTAATTTCTAAATAATATTAAAACATCATCATTAACAAATCATATGGATTTCAAATGAACATTTTAGTAGCTGCTTTGTAGCAAGGTAGTACTTCTTTAACTTAGCTTGTTTCTTTGCTTTATAGGTGAGATGTGGTCCAGAAAGCAGGACTGATAAAAGCACCAATTGATTTCTTGTATATTTTTAATAATTTGCCAAAGAGTAGATTTAGCTATATGACTTATAAATTGACCTCAAGAACTACTAAATAATAAAAATAACAATTATTGATATATTAAATGAATTTACCACAAACATGTAGCTGGATAACATTGCTGCCTATCCTTATAGTTGCTGGTGAAATGTTGCTTCCCAACCTCAACAACCTTCTGGTTAGAATATGATGACTGATTGGTGTTCAACCTAAAAATATACACAATAAATAATCAGTGACATGTCAAATGGATTTATCAGGAACATATTTATCCATTGTTGCTTGCTTGTTGTACTAATATTATCTTAGCCTTCATCTTGAAATGGTAAGGTAAGATGTTCCCTAGCAACCAGGATAGCATTTTGAATTTCCTTTTAGTCAGGAGGTTCTGAAAATACTGACTATTTTTTGTGTGTCCTTTCATGCTTAAGAGAAGATTTAGAAAAGGGATGACTGATTAGCATTTAACCTCAACAGCCGCTAAATTTTATATAAAAAAATAATCAGTGACACGTCAAATGGATTTCATTCCTATTAGCTTAGCTTAGTTCTTTGGTTGCTAGGAAAGATGTTACCTAGCAACCCCATTGGCATTTTGATGTTCTTTAGGGGATTAATAAAACACTGACTAATTTTGCTTGTACTGTTAGTTGTATGCTGGAGAGAAGATTTAAAACAGAAAATGCAGTGTATAATGGGTTAGCATAGGTTCTCATTGATTGTAATTTAACATATCGTGAGACCTGATGACAGAATCAAATACAAGTAATTGCTTTCCGGTTCCAGCAAGGTAAGGCGAACAAATCATCCTACACAATAACGCGACATCTCCTGCTTATTAGTAATGAGCATACATTTTTTTTAAAAGAGCACAGTTTAAGCTTGTAGACCTACCAACCCGGCGAGACATTTCAGTGTCAGGAGCTTTAAGTGTCAACAGCACGAAGAAAAAAAAAATGAAGTAGGCTTAAATTCACTCTGTGCTGGCATTTGACTTTGATCACATGAGAAATATTCATGGAAGCACAAACACTAGCTCTGTCACCATTATCCAGGCTGACAGTGATACCTCTCAAGGCTGTCTATTAATTAAAGTTGCGCTTACCATGTGGGACGACTTCCTATCTGGGCACAAAAATGGTTTTTCCATCTCTTGTGGGGGGCTCTTGAAAAGGGGCAATCTCTCCTCTCCTGCTTCTTGTGGGAAATTTAAAAGTGTACAGAGAAAGACATGGGGATTTCTAGCTCATTTATAAAGACGAGTTTATAATCCTTTCCTGCTTAATAACTTAAAAGGATTCAATTTCTCCCCTCATTTATGGGGTTATGATCGCACATTGTTAGGCACAGATAGCACCATTTCAAGGTTAACGTTTCTTGCTCAAAAATATCAGAATATAAGCTGTAAGCCCATAGGTGCCTCCTTTGTTTAGCCGGCAATTTCTCCCACACACAAATGCAGATAGACCCATTTTTAGATGTTGTTACTTTTAATGTGATAACAACGAGGAAGTCGATAAGATGCCTCCATGCACTGAACATTTTTCCCCATCTTATTTCAAATGATGTGATATTTAATTATAGCATATAATTTCACCATCGAGAATTAAATTCGGTAGGCTTACGGAGGCTCTGAGGATTGAATGACTGGTTGGGGGTCTCAAACCATACGAGACAAATTAAAGAGGAAGCGCTGCCCTCCAGGTATCCTGTCACAACAGTAGGGTGCTTCAATGCGGCTCTCATTTCTGTCTGTGTTTTATTCCGCCAATTTTCACTATGGGGCTGCGCTCAGGCCGCAGGGCTGCAGGACCAAAAGTAATAGAGGAAAAAAATCTCAATTTTTTTTTTTTTTATCTGTTTCCATATTCATGCTGGAGTTTGATTTCTCTCTCGCTTTTGTCCTACTTCCTCTCGTCAGATGCTGTACATTTCAAATTTGTGTAAACAGGTTACAATTAAAGGCAACCTGCTGTAGTTAAATTGATAGATTTTATATTTTTATTGCGTTATTATAAAAAATAAAATAAAATAAGTAATAAAAAAAATTATCATTTATGGGGAGCATAGAAATTTTATTAGCAGAAATGTAGATTTATTGTTTTTTATATCTCATTTTATTTTAACAAATGTAACAAATTCCTAGTATTGTAGTTTGATTTCTAAAACGGCATTATTATATTTTTTGCCGTTGTTGTTGTTAGTATTTTCCCTACCAGTCATTTACATTTCCACTTGGGTCCTTTTCATGCCCCCCACATCCCCAAACTGCCATCGCTTTGTTAGCATTAATGTTTAATTGGCTGGAAGAAGATGAATGAGGCTGACAGGAATCAGCTGTCCAGAGATTCCCCCTGTGAGTCTGACTCGGAAATCATAACCTGACCAGCTTTTCCTCCTCTGAAACCGGCTCGTTGAACTTGTCACATCTAATTAGGGTGTTAAAACGCACCCAGTGCATCTGTGGGAAACAGTAGGTGGTTAGTCCGGGGCAGCCAATAACGCCCTTTTTTTGGGTCAGATGGTGGAGGAGGGAGCAGGTTTGGGGGGGATCAGCGTGGTTGGATGACAGTGTTGTTGAATTGGACTGCTGTGGGCTTTTATTTCTAAGCAGCCCTCCTTTTTTCCGCTATTACTTCAATTATGACCATCCAGCGGGCTAAACAAGTGAGCATGCACGGACTGTGGCCTTGTTTTAATTAGGTATGAAATTAATTACACTAGACATCTATTAGAGACTTTTAAGTTTGGCTCTTTTTTTTTTTTTGTGACAGAGTTTAAAGGTATAACAGTGGATTAATGGCTTACATCCAAAATTACATTTCATTGCATCCCATCATTTCAGTGCTGCCTGTCTTAGCAGGAGTCTGGCTATCAGTAAATTCCTAGATACCAAATAAAAAAATAATACATGTTTTAAATTCAATTAACACAAGCTTTTAACTCAAAAATCGTAATAACTAAGTTGAGTTTTTATTCATTTTTATTTTTGCAATTTTCCAAACATATTTTGCAGCTCGAACGTCCTTTAGATCTGAGGAAATCTGCAAATACAGCAGCGTTTGGAGAGGTTTTCTTTCCTTTCTCAATCGCTTTTTTTGTGTTGCTACAAAAAGGCCCTGTGATGTCTGACAGCCTGCTCTCACTATTGTTAGACAAACAGCCACTAGAAAAGGAAGAGAAAAAGAAGAGGGGAGGAGAAAGGACCCCTCTGTTATTTTCTGTCTTGAGACTTGCTTCATCGGCTATTCAGGCAAGTTGATGAACTCCTCCAAAAAGTTTATTAAGGGGGGAGAAAACAATAAGAACTAAAGCGTTTGGGTGCCTGGGCAGACAGTTTATAAACTAGCTGCTATTGTGCCTCAAAGGCAGATGCTTGAATACTCCTGAATAGGGGCCTTCAAACTGACACGATCAGGCTGGACAGCAGCAGTTTTAAAGAGGGGAGACAGGGCTCTTCTTCTGTTGCTGCTACTCAGATCTCTGCCTCTCCTTTTTGTGCATTAATGTACATCTGCAGAAAGAAAAGGGGAGGAGGAGCTTGGCATTGTCTGCTATGGACACTTGGGTTTCTGTGTTTTTATGAACATGTGTTTACAGAAAATGTAAATGTGTGCCAATCAAGAACACAATCATATCAGAAAAACAAATATTTGCAAGGCGACATAAAAAAAAAAGTTGTTTTTTTTTTGCTAAGTATTCATTTTTATTTGACCAAGCAAGAATACATTGTCAATGTTAAGTTCTAAACAAATATCTGATCATTTTCCAAGGCCCAGAAATCTGTGAAGCACACCCACCGCTGATGTTTTTCATTCTTTTATTTTCTTTTTTTCTGAATGGGACACTATGTGCACTCAAGAAGATACATTATTCCTCTCCTTTTCAGGAAACAATAGACTGTCACTCTTTATCCCTCTTCCCTCCGCTGTCCCTCCCTCTCCAGCTTTCCTCTTTTTTTTTCTTAGGCCTCTTAGTCTCTGGCTCTGTGCCTCACAACATCAGAGGGAGTCCAGTGATTTGTGACCCCCAGAAACCCACACTTAATCTCGCTAAAGAGTGGAGGAGGAGGGGAGCATCCAGTTTACAGCTTTAGTGGGCCCCAAATAGGGCCAAGCCTGCTCTGGCAGGTGTCAACATTAGCAAACAATTGGTCCCCAGCCCCATGCCTCGTACCCCGGTGCGAAACTGAACCTAAACTATTCGAGACTCGCTAAAAGGAGCCGCATAATAGAGAATATGGAAGGGGGGGGGTAGGAGGAGTGGACAAGGGAGAGATTACATTCTCAGACAGCTATTAGCCTGGATGAGGCTTTTCTAAACAAACAAAAAGAGAAGAAGGAGATCAATATTGTTTTAGTTCACCAAGTGGACTCATCATTGCGCCTTTGGAGTATTTATTTTCTGCTCCATTGTTTGTCTCGGCTGCTCAGACGTCTGTGGGCCGTATTGGCAATCCAATTAAGTTTCAGGGGGTCCAGCGGAGGCCCATCTCTTCTCCCGGACAGTTGTGTGTTTTGCGCTTGCAGTCGGCAGTTCACTCACAGATTCGCCGCTGTAATGAATCCTGATTGGCGACTATTGCCTTTCGACGGCGGACAATGAACAAGAGGGGAAAACAACACTCAGGGATGACAGAGCTCCACTCGGCCCTGTGGGACGGCAATCCTTCTAATTCATTAGACAGAAGTGTCTGAGCGCAGAGAGCTGAGGAAACAGGGAGAGAGTGAGTTGACATGAGTGGACAGGAGCTGCTCTCGAGAGGGTATGTGCCTTGACAAGAGGGTCAATGTTTGTGTTTTCTTTAAAGGCTATTTATTTATCTCTCAGTGTTGATTCAGAGCCATGCCACAAGGAGAGACAAGTGTTCCCAGCAGGGGAGATTAGTCTCAAACGTTTTTAATGGGAAAACGCGAGGCATTTGTTGTCGTTTAATTGCTTTGAGATGGTGCTTTGCTGCATTTATTCCTCATACTGAAGAAAAACTGGCAAAAAGAAACTTTATCTTGCAGCTCTTCAAGTCACTGTGAATTTATTGCAATGTGACAAACTGGCATCTACTCGTCTTGATACATTGTCTGAATCAGGAAATTCAACCATCAAAACATTACACAGCAACCACAAAAACCTCCCATAACATAGACAGCTGGTAAAATATCATTAAATTAATTTGTGTGTAGCCATTACAGCACATACAAGACTGTTTATAGACAGTTTATATTAATTCTGGCTCTAAGTAGTATGAAATTAGGCATGTAATTTCATAAATTGAAGTCGTTTGCCTCCTAAGTTATCTACAAGACAAAATAAAAGTTGTTGCCAGCTCACAGATAATCTTACATAATGACAAAGGCTTGCAAAGCAAATATGGGAGCGTTAAGAATATAATATGGAAGGTTTGAGTCGGCTTCATTAAAGGCAGGTCTCCATCAGTGTCCGTGTTTGATATGGGCCAAATGGGCAGTCGCCCGCGGCGTTGTTAGAAAAGAGGCATGCAGAAGCACCAGATAACGAGTGTAACTCCTCTGTCATTTACCCCATTAACAAGTTTTCTGTTGCTTTTATGCAAGTGCAATCAATGGGGAGCTGTGCTCCCTGCTAGCTGCTGCAGATAGGAAGACTGTTTTATGTGGCTTTGTGCTCTGTTTTCGGTCTGTTATGCATTAGTTTTGTTTGCGGTGAGGACGTCCTGTTGGTTTTAGAATCCGAAAGGATGACTTGAACCAAAGAAAAAAAACATAAGGCATCTGGATTTAAAGCATATTAATATGGCCTGGTTACCAGTAATAAGTTATTCAAAAAATGTTGTCATTTTAATAAGAATGCAGCGCAAGAGCAAAAAATAACACCCTCTTCCATCAGTTGTTGCTTTGCACTGCTAATTAACAGGCTGAAATAATGCTTTCAATAAAATAAAAAATGCAAACAGAAAGTCAGGGTTTGGAAGATAACAAGCTACCACTATTCAATCTGACTGCTATAAAAATTACTGCCTGCAATTTATGTCTGTTTGGCAGCCAACTGGAACAGGTAGCCTGACTTAAAAACCAGCTCATATGAGCTTGTTGCAGCTGTTCCTCTATAAACAGAAAACAAGATAAATGTGTTTTATTTTGCGCAATAGGTACTTAAAATTGCAACAAAATTCGATAGAACTTTTTACTGTCGTTCTCCATAAATATATGACTGAAAGTCAACGAGACAATCAAATATTATAGATAACCCTAATTGTGACTATATATTGTTATTTTATAAGTTTGTTATTTTAATGTCATATTCACCGTCATTTTGCAGTATTCTAAGTTATCTACCAAACAAAATAAAAGCATGTAACCACATGTATAAACTTTCCGAATCAGTGACATTTTTATAATTGTAGATGGTTGATTTGATGTCAATTCTGATAAAAGGGCAAATAAAATTCCTCATCTTGTATTTATTGGCTTAATAGATTAGGAGTAACTCAACATTTGGAAGCCAGATTGCAATCATAATATCGAGTGGGCTTTAAAAATTGTATGTATTTAAAGAAACTCTTAGTCCGGTTTCAGTTTGTTCTTTCCTGAGATTAAAAAAAAAAACAACTAAAACTGAAGTGAACAGTTCATCACAATACTGAATATTCAGGGGGGTGGGGGAGTATTTATCTTGATAAATAAGCCATTGTTATGATGTAAAATAATAAAGCGTGCCAAAATAGAGAGCGGGGTACATCAGGACATCTTAGGTTTTATTATCATTATTATGTCCGTGTGAAATTGTGTGACAGATGAGCAGGTCAGAGCCGCATCATTTGCTGAAAGAAATGTAGTTTCCTCCAATTTGCCTTGCCAGCTAAGGTTGTCAAACTCTGACAGCTGGCACAGATCGGGACAGTGTGCTGCATTACAACCATCCGCTGGTTACCGTGGAGCTGCATTAGGAAAGACAAAAAAACAAAACATTTCTGGCTAATTTTATTACAATACAGGAATAGGCCACATAATGTGCAACAGTAATTATGTTTAGCACAGTGCTCCCTCAGTGATGAATGAGGAACATTGACCATGGTCTGCTGGTTTAAAAAATCGCCATTAGTCTATGCTACTTAGGGCCAGAACATTTCACATTTTATGGTCTTGATGGGGCCGCACCACTGAAATATTCATTTGTTTTTTAATTGTGCGTGTTTTTCCACAGCCACAAAGACAATAAACATGTTCCCTGAGTGTTGCAAATCAGAAATGTGTTTTTCTTCTACCGAGTTAAAATGTGAAAAGCGCTTGTCCAAACAGTGGGGTGGAGCTCCTGTCCTCGCCGACAAAATAACAACTTCAAATGTTGTCCCCTCTTTTCAACTAATGGGCTTATTTCTGCATCGTCAGTCATTCTCTCCTTGGGGAATATGTAGTCGCAGTATAAAAAGCTTTTCTGCTGTGCACATTACGACCTCTCAATATGGAGAGCTCTCACAAATTAATGCTTGACTGTGCCAAATAAAAGCTCTTATTAGACTGTTGTATGTGGAGGAGTTTTTTTTACAGTTTTGCTCTTTTATGGGAATATTAAGGGAAGTTTTATTTAGGAAATACTGCAAGATTTCACACATTACTTGAACCTTAGTGCTATTTCTTTTTTTCCATTATTTGGATTTACGGGAGCAACTGGAAGTAAAGTGAACTGTTAAAGTTAAAATGTGGGCTTCTTGTTTGCTCATTTTATACTTTGAGCTTTTTTTACTTTTATTGCCATTTTTTTTCATTTAGTTGAAGTTTAACTCATTTTCCCCTGCTAGTGTCCTCAATATCCCCAACTTTTCAAAATTATTTGCCGGCCGTCCTTGTCCAGAAAATTAGAAAACTTCCCTTGGGCACAAAAAAAAAATGTCCGCTGTGCATTCCTGTACGCTGCCCAGTAATCTCTCTTTGGCTTTGTTGGGGGGGAAAAAAGATTTGTTCCTCCAGGAGACCTCGGCTCACAGCCCTGAGACGTAGCTGTTTGATTTTCTTTTCTTCATAGGTTTTTTTTTTTTGGGGGGGGGGCTTTTTTTTTTTTTGTTGGGGGACCGGGACTTTGGCTGTGTTTCCATTTGGAGGAGAGACCCCCATGGGCTCTTCTTTATCTTTCTTGCATTCTCTTAATTTCATTACATTCGTTGTGACCTCAATTAGCAAAGAGTTGAGCTCCGGCAGTGACATTCTGCTTTAAAACCTCAGACTTGGTGAAGAAGTTAAACGGTGGTGGCAGCAGCAGCTAATACAGGTCTGCATCTTGTGAAGTCTGAAACCAACCGCGTTCTTTCAGATCCTCTCTAATCGAGCTTTGTTCTTCACAATTAAAAGAAAGAAACATGTCATTTCTAAATAACTTCCCCACGTTGCATCATGTAAAGGAAGAAAAGTGACATCCATCGTTTGAAGCAAGAAATACCGCCACCAAAATAGGAGTTTATATTTTCATTTCTAACAGTGCTGTAAAGACAGCCGTGCAGAAACAAAGCATGACTTAAAGTCAAAAGCAAACATTTATATTGTCGCTAATATCCCACTTTTAGCCAGTAGTGCATTAAAGAAAAAGAATCCCACCCTTCAAGCCCTTCACGCTTTCAAAACTCAGGCAGCACAGAGGCATGGGGAGTCAATATGTCAGCGTTTATGGATGCCCTGCAGAGCTGCACAGGGCTGTCAGTCCCCCATTCATGCTCTAATGGCCCCCTGAGGTGCTCGTCTCTAGGGGCTGAAAGGGGCCGGGAGGCCCAGTGGACGCCCTGTTGTTGAAGGTGAGCGTGCGCTCTCATGGACGCGCTGCGCCTTCATCCATATGACAAGAGCAATAAAAGAGCATCGCTCTCCCTCTCCTCTGTCTCCTCTGCTTTCTTTCGAGCCCTCCCACCGCCCCCCACTCTCCACCTCAAACAGTGAGAAGGGGCCTAATTGTTTGTTGTGAGAGCCAAAGATTATAGAGCCTCCCATCTTTCTTCCTCCCTTGCCTTTTCCTCCATTTTTTTTTTTCCAAGCCCGCTACTTTTTTCTGTGATTCTGTCAGAGAGACAAGGGGAAGAAAAGTGCTGGAATTTTCCTGAGGAATGTGGAAGCTAGATTCCCACTTTGGCTGTCAGACGTTGCACATTTGCTTTAAAAACAGAACAATGTTTTACGATTTTCTCAGATGGACGAAGCTTGCATGAAGAAAAAGAGTGTAAAGTTGAATGCATTCAGGCATTCACATGAAGTGCGTTCTGGCAGGAGCGCCCTTGGCCGTCTGCCACCTGCTATAAACCAGTAATTGACATGATAAGCAGGAGAAAAAACTGAAACCACTGACATCTGTCCATAAAGGTGAGCAGAGATTGATTTTATTTTATTTTAGATAGATAGACGGCGGAGTTTTAACGTATGGACACACATCTCGCCCAAATTCAATTTCGGCTAAATGTCAAATTATGAGCGAGAGAAGGTCAAAGATATCAAGCTTGTAGCCAGACCGGGTAAACACCTAACTTGATTTATAACCATTTGAACATTTTAATCTAATATTTCTAAATAAGCTCAAACCAAGCTGACACTATGATTACTTTTAGAGTTTTCATGATTCTTTTTTCTTTCTTTCTTCCTCTTGTGTGGAGATATCCACAGGAAAAGATTATTCCAAAAACAATCTGTCCTTAAACCATTCTACTTATCGCTGGCGTCTATCTTGTTTTCACACAAGGGTCCTATCTCATACATCCCTCGGTGAATGCCTTGAATCGCATGGCTTCTTTAACTTGGCAACCCCTTCAGGATGAACAGGCAAGTGCATTAAAGAGAGATGCCGCGCCATTCTCAGAAAAATGCAAATTGAGAAGTTGTTAGTTATTTGATGTTGCTGTGCGAACCTCCATCCCCTCCCACCCCTCCTCCCGCCTCCGATGCATCCCTCCGACTCCAGTGTTGGTGGTTGAATCGCATGCAGTCCTGGGGACAGGCAGGCCTGTTTATATGCAGGCCTGGAGCAGAGAAGACAGCGCAGAGACAGATGCATGTCAGAGATAGCAGATCCCATCTGAGGCAGATGCCTCTTATCGCGGGCCTGTTTGCATAATTAGGCCTTTTGATATTCACCCCCTCTGACTGACAAAAAGTATAATTGGAGGCATCAAGTACGACAAAAGGTGGGCACAAAATAAACAAGTCAACACAAACAGGGAGAAAAGACGTGGTGTTATTTTTGTCCTGTGGGAAAAAAAGAGGGAGGAAAAAACAGCATTTTTAACCAAATCTGCTGTCAGTCACAGTCAACTGGTGTGACTCGGTGCTCAGCAGCCTGTCCTGTGAATGCCTGCAAAACACAGAGCGTGAGGCCTGATTGTAATTATGCTGGAACTAATATGCTTTTCAAAATGAGCCATTATGAGCTAATGCTGCACTGCCAAAGCCCTGTCTGTTTTTGTCCCTCTGTCTTGGAGAGTTTGCAAAGGTATGGCTGATATTGAGGCCATGCGTTGTGATATCAGAGAGAGACTATGGGAGGTGGTGGTGGGGGGGGGGGGGGCGCGATTTACTTTAGGGTTTGGCTGCACAGGTGAGGCTGAGACGAGGGATTTGGAGAACCTTCGCTGCTAAAACGAGAGCTTCCCTTTGTCACTTTTAGAGTGTTTTTGTGCAAAGATTGTTTTTCCTGTTCTTATTTTTTCAATATTTAAGAGCTTAATAATTTATGGTGTTTTTAATGGCAATGTTTACAACAGACATTTAAAGATTTATTTATTTTATTTTTTTTATCTTTGCATTAATGCTTTTTGGAAAAAAACCAACAACTTTAAAATAAAAAGAAGTAATGCCTTAACTGGTTATGCACTCATTAGTCATCTCCCACATGCCCCCGACAAGGATATGCAAAAAGCCATAACATAAATGCATATTTTATTGCAGTAGCACAATCTCTCACTTAAAAATTGACCTTTAATTTTTAGCACATTTATTCATGCGAAGCTAATAAATAATTGTTTTCCATGAGATCGCAGATTGTTGTTTCTCTCCCATCAATGCCTTGTATAACAACCCTTTTCCAAAAGAAGATTGCTCAGTTGTTTAATTTAACACATTCTCCATTTTGTGTCAGGTGAATCATTTCTATGTATCTGACTTTTTTGATCAATATACTGCTTAATGAGCCAAAGTTTTACAACAGATCTCTGTTTAGGAGAAAGTTTAAAGTTGTCATATGCTCTAATAAGATTCAAACCATCCCACAGCATCACAGGTCCTCCACCATATTTAGCAGGTGGCATGAGGTACTTTTCCACATATTCATCTTGTGCTGCTGGCTGCTCTCACAGTTGTTGTGGTGACAGGAAGACGGTACTCTTAGCTGTACATCTTGACATGTATATCATCCTCTGCATTGTGAATTTTATCAAGATAACTCAGAAATGAAACTTTGAGTTGTCAAAGCTTCAATTAAGCGGCGAGTTGAGAATATAAATTAAGAAAATTGCTTCAGTCAAGGCATTTCTGGGCCGTATGTGATTTTGTGAAAAAAAAAAAAAAAAAAAAAAAAAAAAAATATATATATATATATATATATATATATATATATATATATATATATATATATATATATATATATATATATATAAGTATCCATAATTTCTAATTATGGATTTTTCCAATTATTTCCGTATAAAATGATATGCTTGCTGTGAAAAGTTAATATATTTTTAGGCCATTTCCAAACCAGGTGCTAGCAAATTTGTCTGCCTCTCACCAGCCTGGGGTGACATTATGTGTATTGCTGTTGTTACCCATCGTAAACTTGTAACTTAACAGATCACTTGGTTAATTGCCACGTTAAATAGACAGCTGTCTATTTAGCTAATTAGCTAAGTGTGAGCTAATTAGCATTAGTTCACAAACCTGGAGGAGTCTGAGGGTTTGGAGGGAGGTGGTGGCGGAGGAAGGGGCTTCAGATGATGCACACGGTGGCTGGTTTTGAAGAAGAAAGTGTGATGAGGATCCCATCTGTCTGGGGTCTGTCTGAAAGGTCAGGAGAGGAGCACGAGGGGCAGGAAAAGCCTTTAAACCTCGCTGCAACCTTCAAACTATTAACTAGCAGTTCAAGTCTTTCAAGAGGACGAGCTGTGTTTTATCTGAAAGGTCTGTTCAGAATTAAAGCATCATTAAAGCACAGCCACAGCAGGGCGAAGCGATCTAATGTGCTTCCTCACGTCGACAGAGTTCATTTGGAGTACTCGGTACGTTCACACTAATTAAACACGGTTCACTACATATCCCTGCTGGTACATGAAAATTTAGATTTTTTTTCTCCTTGTATTCAAGAGGCATAAAATACCTTTATTCTAGCTGATTTTTACCAATATTGCAATGCTGTTATAAAACACCTAACAGAATGATCTGTGCCTAGTGTGTTTGCTGCGTTGTGACTCTGACCAGGCGAGTAGTTTTCCTAAATTTTAATGCACAAAGGAAATGAAGGAGAGAAAGAAAAGCTTATATCATCTGGAAGATATTTCAAACCAACTGTAAAAGGCTGTGAAACATCTCCAGAAGCTAAACAAGGTGTTTTCTGTTCTTTTCTGCTTTCTTTGTTGTTGTTGTTATTGTTGTTTTTTCAGCATGAAACCTTTTTCATGACGATTTTGCGCGATGCAACGTTTGTCAAACGTGGATTTGTACGTTTTTGCCAAGCATCTTGCATAGATCAGTGATTGTGACATGTTCTACGTTTTGCTGTGGTCATTGTGTCACCCTGCCGTCTGCTGCAGGTTGTAAAAAAGAAACTACCCGTCAGTCAAACAATCGTATTATTACGTCTTTGCCTGCCCATTGAATGTAAGCAACGTTTATAATAATTACAAGAGAAATATTTTCTTTCTTTTCTTGAATTCCTAAGACTCACAATCAAAAGAAGAGATAAAAGAAACAGAAAAAGCTTGAGTCATGTAACTTAAGTCTAGTTTATGGTTTGTAGAGGTGTGCAATACTGCATATTTTGTTATCAGTTTGATACTAAGTAAAACATCACTGGTACTAATACCTAATTATATCTAATTGGTATTAGTACTAATAATAATAAACCTTTGACCTTTAGGCACTTTTGTGGTTTTTCCTTTGAATTATTTTGTCAAAATCAAGTTTTATGGGTGTCTACAAATATTTTAATAACACATTTATATAATATGAGGACATCTATGTGTATGTTGTTTTTTAAAGAAACAAAGTGGAAGAAATGATTAAAATCAAAGCATAATGTTTTTAACGGTAGAATTGAGAAACTATAATACTAAAATATAAAATAAAATTTCAAGATGAAATCTGAAACTCAAGTATCGATCTAGTCATGCTGGTAATTATGCAATTTTGGACTGATTCACACACCAGTTTATTCCCAGCTACAATTTACTGGGAATGCCTGAAGGTTCTACCATCGTTGTTGTTTTCCAGAGATTAATGTTTATTGGTGCAAAACATGTATAATAACCCCAAAACAACATAAAAAAACTTGTGAAGATTCTCAGTGAAGCTTGGAAGAGGATATGTATATATTCACACATATATATGGTCAGTTCAAACTTCAGTGTTACAATCATGTTTTTTGGAAAATCCATGAAATGCATTGTAATGTGGGAATGTGGGCTTGGAGCTTTCACTGCCCCCGGAGTTCTTTCTGCAGCCTAATCAGGCTTTTACCTTGACAAAGCAGAGTGTAAACCTGATTAATTCCTATTCATGATGGCCACAATTTTAAATCAATATTGAGGTAAAACCTTGGAGGGCCCCTGGAGCAGAGTACACGGCACTAATCGTGCCCACTGGATGCAGCATAATGAGATTCTAATTGGACAATAAGTAATGAGACAAGGCCTGAGTGGTTTACCAATATCTCATGAACCTTTGCATGGAAATTACAGCGGTTGTATTATGCAAAGGTCTAATCAGAGTTTACCTTTCTGCACTGTTAAAGAATTGACCTGCTCAGTCCTGCAGGGCCCCATTTTGCCTATTTATTTAGCTCTTATTTTGCATAAAGCAGCCTGAAAGCCGCAGATTTCCTCTCTCTTGTCTTGCCGCTCCGTGTGTCTCGGGTCGTTTCTTAGATCGGCGGAGAGAGCAGCCATGTGTTTCGGGATATTTTCTGTCCTCGGCTCACTAAATTTAGTCGGCATACAGATGAGTTTTACATCGAGTCCAGGTCCCATTTGGCCTCCAACAACATGTGCCGTGTTCCATTTTCCTTCACTCATTACAGGCAGCACTGGTGACCTTGTGCCTCTGGTTCATGTACAACAGCAGATGTGTTGGCTCTGCGGGCTTAATGACGAACAGCAGTACAAGCCAAACACTGCTGAGGTCTATCAGTCAGAACACTGTTGAAACCACATATTTACATACACTTTATTAAAAAGACAGATAACCCGTATGTTTTTTAGATCAGGTGGGGTTGGAAAAATTATTTCTATTTGAGAAATGAGAGAATAATAACAGAATTTCTTTGGAAAATATTTTTTCTTTACTTTTTTACTGTTTTAGAAGTTTGCAGGAATGACTACAGTATTTAGTAGAACTGTCTCTGTATGACTTTGGAAAGACATTTTGTGGGTTCTCACAATATGTGGAACATTCCTCCTGGTAGTACTGGTGTAACTGAACCAGGTTTCTAGGCTGCCTCATTCACAAACCCCTTTTCAACTATAACTACAAATTTACTAACATCAAGGCTTTATGATGGCCACTCTCAGACATTGACTTTCTTGCTTTTTTCCACATGTGATGTCAACATTTTCCACATAATTTTCTTTTCTCAGGATCTGTTTAGTGAAGTGCACCACACAATCCCACACAGCATAATGCTGCCATTCCTGTGCTGAGCAGCTGGGATTGTGTTCTCAGGCTTGCAAGCTTTCCCGTTTTCCTCTAAATGAGGCAACGGTAATTATGGATAAACACTTTAAGTTACATGAGAATGAAGAATATGTCTTCAAAATTAAGGTAGTTGTCTAAATTGTAATCTTCCTTTTGGAGTAATGGCTGCTTCTTATCTGAGTCTCAATAATGGTGGGAGTGGTTTCAGTGGGAACGACTCTTACAAACCTTTGATATCACCATTAGTTGGACTTTGCAAAAATGTTTAAAGGCACAGTACTCTGACTAATAACAAAAAAATCTCTGAATAAAGTTTTCTCTCTTTTTTTTTTTGCATTTAGCAAATAGAAATCTGACTAAAAACACAAAATATTTAATCTGAATCAATGTCACATTAGAAAAAAATATTGAACCTAAATGTCAAATGTAACACGTGTTTCCGACAGTACAGTGATAAACTGCGAGGTCGGTTTGCTAGCTAGCTAGCTAAAGTTTGTGAGAACATCTCCAACAAAGGAAAAGGCAAAGAAAAGTGATAATTTGAGGAGGAGAGGACGGTGGTGTCTTGCTCAGAACCCCACTGAGCATGTGTCGACTCTGACCCCGGCGTCTCCCTCGCGGGGACGTGGAGGTGACTTTGCAAAGTGATCCGCAGACCGCTGCGCTGCTCTCAAGTGTCGTCATGCCGAGTTACAGAGCAAATGGATACCCGCATCCTCATGAAAACCAACAAAGGGATATGTGCTGTATGTACATATTCAACTTTGTATGTTCAAGGGTGTTCTGCAGCCCGAGTGAGCTTGTGCTTCAAGAATCAATCTTTATTAAAAAGGATAAGACTGAAGAATTGATTTAATGAATGCGGCCTCATGTCCTGCGGCCACATGTAATCCGCACGGAATCGTCGAGCACGAGCTCAGGGGGACAAAAAATGTTCGCAGAAGACTGGTGGAGTGGCCTGTAATGATAGTCTCCATATAATCCCATAATTCCTTGTTTAATTAAACTCTGGAGCTGGCCTTGAGACTCCGCCAGCTCTGTTGCTCTTTTGTTCTCACAGTTGTTATTTGGAGGCAAGGTCTGAGTGCTCTTTTGTCCACTGAAAGATGTGACTGGAGTGAGCTGGAACAAAGAGCCAGAGTCAGGTGCGCATTTCCACCGGAGTCGGATGGCAAAGGGCCCCTGTCAGAACCCGAAATCTCTTCACGCGCCCTTTTTCTTCAGCATCTCCCTTTATTTTCCCTTCTCCCACACTTTCTGGACTGAGCATGATGCAATCCAACTAGGCCTGGAGCAACACTGGCACATCACTCTGCCTTGTCAATGTCTCAATGAGGAAATTATGAAAATAAGAATTTTATGACATGAAATGAAAAGGGCCATGTAGTTTGAATAGACATGCAGAGGAGGTGAAAATGATGCAATTTTCTAAATTCAGTTATAATGGTAATGCGTATTTACTGTCAAAAATTTCCCTGTCGGCCCGGATTGTACAGCTTTGTGCTGTATCTGTGTTCCTCGAGCAAAAATTCAGCTTAGTTGAATGCCGAAAAAGTAATGTAAAATATGCTTTAATTCATTCTGTGACAGCAGGTGGAAACACATGGAACTGAATGGTTTTGGTGCGATATTGTGCTCTATTTTATGCACTTTGGCTGAGCTGTGTATGAGCAGTATGCCCTGGGCCAATGACAGAGAAAAACAGGGTGAGGAGCAGCAAGGTGGCCTCTGCAGATTAACCCCTCTACCCACTGGCAGCCCACTCCCCCTCAGCTCCCTGCCTCCACAGCCTCTGGGGCCCCTCTCACAGGCAGGATTGCATATCAGGGCCTCTTCTATATTAAATAAATATCCACAGATTAAGATAATATTCTCCCAGTTGTGTACGGAGAGAAAAGTAGCTGTCATTTGAATCCTCTCCGATGCAAACCCTGCATCACGAACGACAAAGGAGGCCCTTTTAGAATGCAGATAACGCCGTTATTTTTCCACAAACAGCTAATTCTCCCAAAGGCCTCTCGACTAGGCTCTCATTAGGTTTCTCTTCACCTCAGGTAACCGCACAGACGACGGATCGGATGTTGATTCGGAGCCAGATTTGCCCCTGAAGAGGAAGCAGAGGCGCAGCCGCACCACCTTCACAGCGGAGCAGCTGGAGGAGCTGGAGAAGGCTTTTGAGAGAACGCATTACCCCGACATCTACACCCGAGAGGAGCTGGCTCAGAGGACAAAACTCACAGAAGCCAGAGTACAGGTAGGTCCAATGGAGCTGTACGCAACTTAACCTTAGCTGAAGCCCAGATGAAGCAAAGAATAGCCATTCTTTCATTTTTACAGGGACTATGTCTTTGTGAGTAGGGTGAATTAACTACATGCTGCAGAAACACGGAATGTCACCAAGGAAAAAGCCTGGCCTTTCTCTATAATTTGAGTCTGCACATTGCTTTAACATAGTGTTCTTACCCCTTAAACTTTTACGCATTTAGTTCAAATTACAGCCACAAACTTCAGCATAATTAATTGGGATTTAATGTAGGCAACCAACAAAGTAGCACATTGTGAGGTGGAATGGATTCAGTTTTTTTTTTTTTTACAAACAAAGTTCTGATATTTAGGTTGTGACCAGCTGCTCCTTCTGCAGGGGAAACAAATCCCTCAGCGTGATGCTGCCACCATCGTGTTTCGCCGTTGCTCAGTAAGCTGGTGTGGTGTTACAGCATTTTAAATGAACACTCTGTCTCCTGCATTGCTTTCGGCAAACTGCATGTGGGACTTCTTGCAGATTTTGCTCTCCATGCCTGGCCTGTCAGCTTTTGGACACTTGGAGATGTCCTCTTTCCATTTTAATATCATGGATTGCACAGTGCTCTATGTTCAAAGCTTGGGACTTACAACCTAACCTTACATTAAATCTTTCTCATATTTATCCCTGGCCTTTCTACTGTGTTCCTCAGTCTCATGATTATTTTTATTCATTAATGTTCTCTAAAAAATCTCTGAGGCTTTTATAGTACAGCTGTACTCATATTGGGTTTAAAAGACACACTGATTCTTCTGGTAATTTGCTACTCTGGATTTTACTTATGGGTGTCAAAGTAAGGGAGGCTGAACACAAATGCTTCCCAAATGTTTCAGACATTACCCTCCTTCCAGTTTACAAATATACCCTACTTTGTATCAGTCTATCACATAAAATCTAAATAAAATGTATCAAAATTTGTGATTCTAACCTGACAGAACGTGAAAAAATCTTAAGGGGTATGAATATTTCTACAGTGCAATACATTCATCCATCATGAGCACGTTTTCCTTCTTATCATGCTACAATGCTTAATGTTGAAGCAGTTTGACAGAAACGCTTCCTTATTTCACACCCTAGACTAGGGAGGCCACTCTGACAGCCTGAACTCCCCACAATTTAGTGCAAGATTGAAGGAAGACGTGTACAGTAGAGTTACAGCAACAGCTGTTGTTCTAAAGATGGGAAGGGAGCAGAAACTAGGAGAGGAGCGAAAGGGAATGCATTCCTGATGGATTTCTCATTTCGGCCTTTGGCCAGGATCTCATCCCACCACTTTCAAGCTCGCCGCTGCTTGTAAAATCCTCCACATATCACACAGAGTTCTTCATCCTCTCTGGGGACCCCATGCCCCGACAACAACATTAATCAATCAACTGCTGGAGGAAAAAAAAAAAAAAAACTCTGGGGCACCCCTCTCCTCTTACCCCAGCGGTTCACACTCACTCTGAAACGGCCCAAACTCCTCACCGCATGCTAACTGTTCATCACACCACAAACACGCAGAGTTGGTAACTGATTCCACACATGTCACTGTCCATCTTCAAAACCCCCCAACATGCCCGGGTATCCAGTACGTCTGAGGAGAGAAGGAGCGCAGTATGTCAAGTGGTGGAGAACTAAGAGCTTCAGCTGAGATTTTAATGTAAATATTACCCTGCGTTGCCTTAAAAAGCATTCATGATATTTCTGCAGTAGTAGCAGACTTTATCAATTTGTTTCTTATATGTTTCTTATAGCCGACACATGGAAACTAAGCAAAAGCTCTGGACGCTCAGAAGACAAGTTATCTAATGTAAATATTATATGTACAAGTGACAAATCAATTGAGAAAACAAAAGTTTTCTCAGTTGATTCAAAATAAATGTGATTTAATTTATTCCGGATGTAAAGACCTTCCTAGGTAAAGGAGAAATGGCATAAAACTTGGCCAACATCAGAAAAAATGACTGGCTTTGATTTTGGTTGATCTGGATTCAGGTTTTTAAAGGAGATCCAGGATCATTCAATCTTCTAAAAGTCAAATTTTCTAAGAAACAAAGAAAATCATGTGAAATGAATGTGAGTCAAGCAACGCACATCTAGCTATTGTGTGACTAACGTTCCCTCTAGTTAAAACCGTAACATTAAATGTTTATAATGAATAATCTTTGGTCAACCAGGAATATCAGTTGTAGGGTTTGTTGTTGGATGGATGGTCTCAAAAATCTGCTTAGGGTCCCAAACAGCATAAAGTAGAACATTGTTTG
Source organism: Poecilia mexicana (assembly GCF_051168715.1). NCBI lineage: Eukaryota > Metazoa > Chordata > Actinopteri > Cyprinodontiformes > Poeciliidae > Poecilia > Poecilia mexicana. Next base: position 19,553,364 of record NW_028263374.1, read on the forward strand.
GGTGGTTTTAACATTTTTACTAATGAAAATGTAAAGTACAGTAAAAACTGCCTGTCTGTCACCATGACAAGATGCAGCCAACACCATGTTTTACTATGAGGAGGTATGATTAGAGCGTGCAATGCTTGTTTTCTGGCAAACACAGTGTTGTTCATAAAAATTTAGTGTTTTTTTTATTGTTTTTTATTTCTTTCTTTTTATACCATTAGTGTAGATGTAAGGTCCATAAATCTAATTTTATTTAGAACCATATATAGGAGCCTAAGGTTATATCCTTGGGCTGGTTCTGTTCTTCAGTCATCACTGAGGACTGTGACACGTCATTTAAAAGATTTCTTTCTTCCATTGACACCTGAGTGTTTATGAAACCGCAAATAATCATGGAGCAGAATGTGAGAAGTACAGGAGAAGAATGCCACTGGAGTTACTTCTGTCTCTTTGCATTTGGATAATCGACTTAAATGATGTCATGTGAAAACCTGAGGAATTTGAGCCGCGGCTGTAATTTGTTAATGCTGTTTTCCTCATAATCTAATTCTTCGAGGCTTTGAAAGTCTCAAAAGGTCAACTCAAACTTAATTTTCTGAGAAGGTTATGGAGAAAAGGGTACTGATGGCCAAAATAAATAATGCCAACAGTGGTGCCGCAGCCTGCATGCTTCAAAGAACACATTGTCAAATCACTTTGTGAAATTCCTAATAGTTTTTTCTAGCTTTTGCTCCAGAAGCATCACCGTTTTTACAAAACCGATTCTGAATTGCGGACATGCATATTCATCTCCTTTTACCGCTTTGGACAGCTGATGGTGTGAAAGATTGTTTCTGAAATGTGAGTGTACATGAGAAGATGTCCACCAGCTGGGCTGCTACATTGGTGCCCGAATGGCCTGTCAAAGGCCAGGAGACGAGACCCTCTGGCCAGAGTGCAAAGCTCCTCCAGCACAGCTGCAATGACGCATCTTCCAGATGTCATCCAGAAACTCGCTGCGGTTTGAGGCTGAGAGAGAAATTACGGGCCGGGGTCCGTGCCGGGGTCCCACACGCTCATATTTTATCCTCGGATTTGTGCGAGCTGTCATGGTTCGCTGTTATCTGTTTGTCTTTTAAGATGGCGATAATGTGGAAAGCAGTTTTTGGGTCGGGTGCAGAGGTAAACTGTGAGGCTAACACCTCTGTAAACAAGGCCGCCAGTCAAAGCAGAGCTGTAAAATTAAAGGCTGGATCATCATGTGAATGATGAGTGTTTGGCTTAGCGCTGACTCACAACGTAAACTCATAAACAGAGCTAACTGCCTGGCGTCTGCCCTCGTCTGCCATTTTAAGACCCTCTCAGCATCTATCTTGATCAGCCCCGCTGCCCCCTTTCAGACAACTTCCCGGTGCTCCTTTACCACCACAAACCGTGCAATGGTTTTATCACCCCGGCTGACAAATTGTGGGATGTGATCCATATCTCTCAGCAATTAGTTCCAGGCTGTCTCTGTAGGAGGGGACGCTGCCAAGTCTACCTTCTCTGTATCCGCCGCAGTGCGCTCTGCTACTTTCCATCTGATAACCCCTCAGTTTTAACAAGAGCAGGCAACAGAGCCATTTCACAAGAGCGTTGCTGAGTGGTGGATCAGGTGGGGAAGCATCGCGCAGGGGGAGAGATGTGCAGGCAATGGACAGCAGGTTGCTGTAAATCAGCTCTTACACATGAAGCAAATTGCATTTCCCTCCTATTTAGGCTGAAGTTTTTAAGAGACAGACGCCTGCGTCTCGACCAGAGCTCATCATCTCAGCATGCCGCTGCCGGCTCGCTTTACCAAATCTGTCACATAGGTCCTCTTTCATTACCAATAAACATCCTCCGTGTAGCTATTATAGTTAGTGGAATCTAATAAGGCATAAGCACTGCTTTTTATGAAGCATGCAAATCAATTTGGTAAAAAGTTTCTTTCTTTATCTGTGGCTTGCGCTGCTCTGAATGGGAGCGCACAGAAAAGGCCTGTAAGTGGCTGTGTGCTAGCATCTTTAGCCGGGTGTAAAATACATTTAAAGCTGATTTTAACCTCATGCAGGTGGTTTTAAGCAGGTTAGTGGAAATGTAAGGTATTCCGTGTTTATATTTCCTCATAGTTGTGCTATCAGTCAAGTTTCAGCACTGTGAAGGAAAAAAATCCCAATAGCGCCGAGTGGTAGCAACCAAACCCAACAGGCAACTGTATTCCCGCCAGTGCGGGTTTACTTCTCATAAAGGAATAAATAGGATTTGTGTAGATTGTCGGGAGGAAATTGTTGCAATGCATCAGAGTGAATGTTCTAACACTTTCCTTTTATTAGAATTTAAATGACTTTGGTACAGTGCTTCTGTACTCCTGATACTTATCAAGCTAATCCCACTCTCCTCACAAATTCACACTCCTAGCTACTTTAATTAGCATAGTGCCAGTCTGGAAGGCAAGCAGGGAGGGAATCAGAGGGGAAGAAAGAGGAAAGGGAAAGAGGAGGAGGACGTGTGAGGCATGGGTAAGGGGGGGAGTATTGCGTGGTATGAGGCAGAAGAGGATTTGGTGTGTTGTTGAAGCCAGTTGCATCACCTCTTCTGCGTTTTTATGGGTATGAAGTCAGCAGCACATTTTGTTTTGTCATTATCTGTCGGCTCCTGGTATTCATCTACCGAATGTTGCAAATTGGCTCTTGAAAGGCGTCACATATTCAAGACTTGTCTTTGGGAAAAGAATTCATGGAGGATTGTGTAAACAGGCAATTCTCAAATGTAAATGATCCTGTTTAAGAGAAGCAACACACAGTGGATTTTTTTTTTTTTTTGGTCTCTGTGGTGCACTGTCATGGCTTTACAATGTTGGCATGAATGCCCACTATCACTGATCAGCCAGGAATTTAATCGCTCAAAATCAGTTCTTTTGACTAACACTGAAAGGAAGATTAACAGAGATGAAGCAACGTGGAGTGCACCATGAACCACGGACTCAGATTTCATCACTGCATTTAATATTTCACATTCTATCAGATTGTAGGCTTAAAGTTTGCATACGCCCTGCCTTGCAAAATTATTCATATCTCTTGAGCTTCAGGAATTTTTATGTGACAGACCGACACGAACAGGTTCATATTTGTGAAGTGAAACTAAACTGTGGAACTGGAAGGAGTCCAGCTAAACCAGAGATCTCCAACACTCAGCATGTGAGCCACATGTTGTGGTTTTTAACATATAAAAAATGAGAAAGACAAAATAATACTGCTTGCTGCACTGTTTCTAAAAAGAGATGTTATCTAACAAATCTGTTAATAGTTTTTCTTTGTTTTTCTATATTTTTTCACAACAGACTGACAACACTGGCGAAAAAATATTGGAAATATATTTGTTTTTTCATTGAATCATTAAAAAACATAATAGGCATTTATGAACTCAATAAGCTCCCTGTTTTTGATGGGTCATGTTGCGGCTGTAGATGTCAACATTACTTAGTTCTGAACTAAACTGACAAGCCTGGCAAGCAAAGAGCATTAATCAGGGAAGAAACCAAGGGAGCCATAATATCTCTGGAGGAGAAAATCATGTTCAAAGATCTGCAACAAGAGATTCAATGAAACCTTTTAAACTATTTCTGCCTCTAAAAAACATAATGGTGGAAACGTCATGCTGTGGGCACATTTTCTTTTCAACACAGACCAGAAAATAAGATTTATAAGTCACTATGCATATCGATCCAATCTGTCTGAGTTATAGTGAATGAAACGTCAAGCCTCCAAAAAGTTGTCGTAGAAAATGCAAGCTCACATGTGTAAACACTTTTCTACACACTTTTCCTGATGCACAGCTGCAGCTCAATTGTTTTGCTTTATTCTTTGTTCTTCCTTGACTCTTGATGACGTCCCTTTAACCTAAACGGGTCTAAATAACATTTTCCACCACAATCCAATAATACAGACCTGCCCAAGTGCCCTAGATACTGGGAGACTTTATAGTCAGTGAAAATGAGACAGAAGTGTACTCCTGGTGAATTCAGGCCACGCACTCGTAGGTAAACAAGGGTAACAATGAAGAAGCTCTGCAGCTGTCTATGTTTCTGCAGAGAATTAAACCGGATTGGGGAGAGTCGAGGAGAATTTCTGTTCCAAGGTGACTTTGTGATCAGGTTCCAGAGCACACAGCCTCAAATCCTCAGCTTCGGGCTGTGTGTCGTAGTCTGTGCAAGAGTCGATGTGTGCATGTACAAGAAGACTGGGCTGGTAATGTATGCATGCTGGTGATAGGGTATGGGCACATGTGCAGCTCCACTCAAGTGCTTGTTTATCCCCGTCTGTGCTAAGAGTCTGATGACTGTTGCACAAAGCCACTCTGTGCCTTATGGTTCCTTCTTATATTAGACTGGATGCACTCCTTGTCCTGTCTGTGCATCCTTACTTAACAGAGGTGTTAGACTAGGTCTTTTTTCAAAGTAATGTTGCAATTTCATCTCTTCCTACTTCACTTTTGCACCCCAAGACAAACCATTTGCAATAATGGATAATGTTTTTATTGAGTTATGTGTATAAAATTATTAGCAGCCTCAAGAAATGCTAAAAAGAAATGCTGAGGTGTGAATACTTTTCTTCATTAGGGAACCATCTTATTGCCGAATTTTATCCGGACATAAACGAGATTTAGATATTTTATGGAAAACAAAAAGTTTCTAAGTTACAGTATCAACTAAACATAAAACACCCAAAAGGGTTAAATCTGATGACTACTTGAAGAGAAAGTCAAATGAATCATTCAAGAATGAGTATTCAGAGTAATATCAGCTCGTAAAGTCTAAATATATAACAACGTTATCACTTTTCCACTTTAAAAGTTAAACGTAAAGGTTCTCTGCATATCTGGAGTGCTTTAACAAGTCTAAGGCAGAAGTTTGACAAAGAAACAAGGAGGTCTTAACTCCTTTGGAGTTAAGACCTCCTTGTCTTAACTCCTTTTGTGGTGTTGTCCATCACCACAACCCTAAAAAATAGCAAGGAAGACTCCTTCTAAGACTGTTTTGTAACTTCTGTCTGGGTTCCTTACGTTGACTCAGAACTGAGGTGTAACAAGTACACGATGTAATCTTGTGAGATAAGCTGATTCGTATTTCTACCTTTTGATTCTGATCAGTGCGTTTCCTCTTATTCAGCTTTAAACAGCTCACTAGCCAAAGCCAGACCACACACAGAAGAAAAGTTTGAAAATTCATCAGGACAAATGAGTTTCTACTTAAAACAAATCATATTGGTTAACCTTCAAAGAAGAAACAAGTCCAGACTCTAGATATTATATGTTTCAGTATGGCGAGGCATCTAGCTCAAGGGCTAAGAGAGAATATGAGTTTGCATTCAAAATGTAAAACTCTGCATGTTGTGCCTGATCATGAATTTGTTATAGATCATTTCAAAAGCTTACTGAGCTCTAAGATGTAATATAAGGCACTCCAATGACTGCGATGCCATCTATTGACATATATCTAAATGAACATCTCCTTCATCAGATAACTTCATAAACAATGCATGTCTTGATGTTCCCAACATCTTCTGTGGATTAAAAATTATCTATTAATTTAAAGTCATAGTGAAGGCACACTCTTCTAGTCTTGGTTAGAGAGTGATATATATATATATATATATATATATATATATATATATATATATATATATATATATATATATATATATATATATATATATATATATATTTTTTTTAGTGAAAAAAAAAGACCCAAACCAAATGTAGATAAAGAAGAAGGAAGTAAAAGTTTATTTTAGCAGGATATCAAAACAAACACAACATATGGCAGAATAAATCTTTTAAAGCCGAAACTGAAAATGAAAACGCTGAGTTAAGGAAAGCAGTAAAAGTGAAAAGTAACTTTAACATTCAGGTGTTTTTGTGTCCGCCATGATGAAGCACCGGCTTCCTGAGCTTGGATGACAAAAGAAGGAAGGAAGTTAAAGTGAGCATGAAAGAAGGAGTGTTGTGAGTGGATGAGGTCGAAGGTGAAGTGGCACTGCCGGGTGGGGTGATCGGGAGTGTGTGGAGGGAAGGGGGTGCGCCTCCCTCAACCCCGACCCCCAACCGCGCGCCCCCTCCCTCCCTTGAGCCAGGCAGCTGTTTGTCTGGCCCAGTTGGTGCTCAGTTCAAACCTCAGAGCACGCTCCACTACATCCCAATAGGAAAAATTTCCCCGAGCTACACCTCGCGTTTGTTTTGTAATAGCCGACTGAAGAGATTCAGACTCGGCCTTTAGAAGCAGTCGTGCTTTAGATAAAGATTTCCTGTTGGTTTTCCACTTGCACACCCCGAGATTTGTCCTTCTCTGAAAAGCTGACACAGTCGCTGCCTGTTGTATCTTATTTCCTCCCTTGCAAACTGAGTTAAGAGCAAAAAAGTCTTTGTGGAAGAAACAACTGCGTAGAAAAAGAACCACACTCGAATTAAGATCTCTGCAAGGCTGAGATCCCTTGTAGGCCCATACGAGTTTATATGTATGTTTGTGCACACAAAAAAGAGGCGGGCCCTCAAAATGCAGAGTACGTCTCTGTGTAAGTCGCCTTGAAAGTGTCCCTCTTTAAGACCTGTTTAAAAGGGACGCCCCCTCTTTGTGTCCACTGTTCTCGCTGGCGTACGGAGGGCCTTTTGTCCCCCTCTTTCATGTGCTCTCACAATAGCGCTGGCCGTTTGAAACACAACAGTAGATGAACTGCGCTGACAGTGTATTAAACTCTGATGAATTGCCTGTGCGAGGCATAGATCAATGTCCTTCAACCCCAAGCACACAGCGAAGCCCGGGCCTTGTCTCGGCTAAATGGAACAGGTTGCTGGCTCTTTTCAGAAGGCGCCTGATTATATTCATGTTTTGTTGAAGCAGAAGCCTTTTTAAAATGTGTAAATCTTTGCCGGTCTAAAGACTCCCTATTTTCTTCCCCTTCCATTCAGAGAAGTGACATGGTAATGCTGCTCATTTTGCTGCCTTTCTACTTGAAAAACATTTGTTTTTTACTCCTAAAATATACCTTGCAACTAAACAAAAATATGCCTTGCAGTTATATCCTGGAAAACATCATCATTTACCAAAATGTCTTTTAGCTTTTCAAGCTTACTAGAGGGGTGTGATGCAGACTAATGGCCTGCCTCTGACCTTTCGGTGACTTCTTCCCTCTGAAGGAAGCTTAGAGCTGCCTGTTTACACAGATCACAACCACTTAAGAACAACAGATATAGGCCACTGAGTTCCCAAGAAGGGCTGCAGATCGTCAGCTAACAGCAGCAGCGCTACTGTTCTCACCAGATTAATCACAGGTGGCAGACACTAGCTAACACACACTATTAAAAAAAAAAAAAAAAAAAAAAAAAAGGACTCCAGCTAAAGAGAAACTGAAGCTTCTTTTTGAAATTATGTCTTTTTAATCCAACTTGCAGGTGTGGTTTAGCAACAGACGGGCTCGGTGGCGCAAGCAGGCCGGCGCCAATCAGCTAGCAGCCTTCAACCACCTGCTTCCCGGCGGATTCCCGCCCACGGGGATGCCGACTTTACCCACCTACCAGCTGCCGGAGACCAGCTACCCCAGCACCACGCTATCACAGGGTAAATCTGACGCAGCCCAACATCCAAAACATACAGAATGCTCTGTCCGGTGGCTGTAACTCAATTTTGCTAAATATTGCATTAGTCCTATTTATTCGTGGTATGCCATCCATTTTTCATGTACATGTTAATAAAGTTGCATGAATCATGTGCTGCATATAAGAAGCATGCAGCAGCTTGTTATCTTTCTAATCACATCTTTGTCACAGTGAGAAAGAGACAAGCCTTACATTACAAGCAGGGGTCACACAGAAGCTTTACACTTTTTACTAAAAATGTGCTTTCTAAAGATGGTTCAGGAAACGCCTGGCAGAGGCTTTCATACCAACAGGATTTAATGTATTTTATTAGGATTTTATGTGATTTACCAACACAAATTAAATGGAAATGGCTTGTATTTGTGTAGCACTTTATTGGGCTCCAAAGCGCTTCACACTACGGTCAGTGATTCACGCACAAATTCATACACTGATGGTGGGAAGCTACATTTTGGCTGCCCTGGAAAAAAATGACGATCAGCACCACCAAATCTGCTGACCGCCGCTAACAAACCACCAAAGTAGCAGATAATTGTGAAGAGGAAGGAAACATGTATGTTGTTTTTAAAATATTTTGCAAATAGAAAAAGGAAATGTATTTTGATTTAGCCTTTGTGGGTTCTCTTCGTGGAATCATCTTTAGCTACAATTAAAACTGGAAGTTTTGTGTCTTGCTAAATAACAGCAGCTCAAATCAGTCAGACTGGATAGAGCGTCTCTAAGCAGCACTTTTAAAGTCTTGCCACAGTTTCTCAATTGTATTCATGTCTGGACTTTGACTAGGACTTCCTAGCATTTTATATAAACTGTTCCCATTGTAGCTCATCATTCTGGTCAGTGTCCTGCGTAGGCAGCATCAAAGAGGCTTATGTCCAGAGTTGTCCTGTGTTAAGCTCCATTCACCATATTGTTCCCCATCGCGTTTCAGGGTGGAGATAGTTTTTGTTTTGGTTCCACCTGACCAGATAACCTTCTTCTAGACGTTTGCCATGTGTCCTGCATGACTTGTGGCACACTTTAAGCATGACTTGTCAGAGTTTTGTTGTCAACAATCATTCTGTTTCAAATCCGCTCTACACTTCAATTGGAGCCTTTTGTCGTAAACATTCCTGTTGTTGCGGTGCAGAATGTTAATGTTGTGTATGTTCTTTGTTTGTGTCAGAGGGCAGCAGCACATTGCACAGACCACAGCCTCTGCCGCCGTCTTCCATGCACCAGGGTGGTCTGAGCGCCGACAGCAGCTCCGCGTACGGCCTGTCGTCCAATCGACACAGCTTCTCCAGCTACTCCGATACGTTCATGAGTCCCTCCGCCTCCAGCAACCACATGAACCCTGTTGGCAACGGGCTCTCCCCACAGGTCAGACCCAGCAGCCCTATACGGCCTCGTGCCACGTCTTCTTCTCTCATAGGTGTTGATAACGTTCTTCATTCCACGGCTTTCCTCCTCCTCCTCCTCCTCTCTCAGCTAAGGATATGTAATTGCATTTTTTTTTTTTTCCACTAAAATTAAGATTCAGAAACAGCATGTTCAGCGAAAATAACTGCCAGTGTGGGCTTTTATGTTCGCCTTTCCAAAGCCCTGGATTTATTTTAGCTACTCCAAATTGCTACATTTGTAAAACAATTGGATTAACATCAACAAATTAAAATTCATCTTGATAGCAACCAGAAGTGCTCAAGCTGCTCCAAACAGCGGTTTTCTACTTTCCTGGGACATCTAAATCCTGCACCGCGCAGAGAGAGCACATGCAGATGAAATAATTAGCTAAGGCTTATAAATGTGGACCCATAATCTTCTTCACGTAATTGTCTGCAGCTCGAAGACTCCAGTGCCTTGTGTGATTTTTATTTTTTTTTTATTTTTTTCGCTTGTGTCTTGTGCTGCATGATTTTCAGGCATCTTTATATGCAGAGTGCACCTAAATTTAACTCTGTCCACTTCTTGGACCTTAAAGTAAAGATTTAAGTGTGTTGTTTTCTGAAAAGGATTTGGTTGTTAACATCTTTTAGACACTTCCATTAATGAGCGTTTAAATGCGACTGTCTCTTGTAAGGGTTGAGCTTTAAGTAGCACAGAATGAAAAATGATTTGTATTGATGCAAATCGTGTGTACGGAGTGAATTATACACAATTACCCATCAATACTGGCCAGTCTTGCCCACCCTCACCAACAAGATGTGGTTAACAGGCAGAAAATAAGATTGAAATGGTGTGTAAAGAGTTGAAAATGAATTTCAATGCTGCATTTGTCCACAATTACCCCGTCGTTCACACATGTTTTATTGGGGAGTTTTTTTTTTTCTCCTTCCTTCAAATATTTCTCAAAGCAGATTGGAAACATTCTTGGTATTACCCTCTTTCTTCAGAGAAGAAAGAATTAAGGATTTTGTGACAAAAAAGAGATTTTCTCTCCTGCTGGAGCGACGGAGGATAACATGGAGGCTCACAGCGTGTTTGATTGTTAATCGTGGCACAGGGGTTTTAACTGCTAATGCTCTCACTGCAAACCTGCAGAAAAACACCAGGAACACGGAGCCCTTTTTTTATTATTATTATTATTAATGGGTCTCTCTAATGCTGGCATGGGGTGCACTGTCGCTTTCCTCTCCCTCCCGTCAGAGCGGTTGAAGAATGTGTTGGGATATTAAACATTTCCTGTCACAGTGGGGATTAGGACGTGAGCATTTGGGCAGCTGTAGAGTGCGGATTTTCCGTTTTCAATTACTCAATCAGAAGTGATTGATAGAAACGCCAACTGTCACGCATTTTATCTGTGTGTGTGTGTTTTTTTTTTTCTGGAAGTTTATTTAAATATCTCAAAGTTAAAGTGTTGATTCCCCCCCCCACACACATTTTCCTGCATGATGTTTGTGCTGCACTGAGGTGAAATGATTTGAATGCATCCAGATTGCTGTGTGGCATTCCTATCAGTGTCCCAGCGTGGAGGTGGATGCTCCCGCTGATAGAAAATCAGAGTTCGCTCACTGGTGCAGCTTCCTGCTGTGCTGGGCAGACCTCCTCTCTCCACAAAGCAAAACACTGAAAACCCAAACAATAAACCCAATAAAAAGGTTGACTGTATGCCCTTTTTTCCTCTTACATTTAACCTAATGCTAATCATAAAGCAGAAGTAGCTACATTTTTATTGTAAACCCATTTATTTTTTCTCCTTTTGTGTATTGGGGTGGGGGGAGGAAGTGGAAATGAGAAACTGATATTCTAAGTTGCAGACGAAGTCTGTTTGCAGGAGATATGCTTGTGCATTGGTATGTGCAGGCCATTCCTTCAAGTGTCTGGCACTGATGGCCTTGCAGTTGCTATAAAGATTGACAAAAATTCTGTGATTCGAAGTAAATGGGCTGCGGTCGCGAGGTGCCAAATCTGTAATGGAATCCTGCAGCGATCGGCAGTCCCGACAGGAGCCCGCGTCCATCCCAATTCCATGACCCTTCCCGACAGCACACATTTTTGCCCATTACAGGCAGTGGGAGAAAAGCTATCCACACTCCATACCGGCCACTGTCATTGTGGGGTATACAACATGTTTGGCTGGTTGAGGGCGGGGCGGGGGTCGCGGGCGGGGGTCGGAGCGGTGGTAGTATATTAAAGGATCGTGAGAGCAAAGCTGTGCCTGGCTGGGCGAAAGGTATGAAACCAGAAGTGTGTTTTGTTGTTGGTCTTGTTTCATTTAGCGGCTCAGCAGGTGTTGGGGAAAAGGAGAAAGCAGGGGCATGAAGGACGGGCATCCCTGTATTTTTCAGCCATGCTCAGCTGAACACAAAGGTCAGAGACTATGTGCCCTCTGTGATTGACACTGTGAAGCTTTGATTTATTTACAAAAGAGAAAAAAAGAAGAATCTGAAATTGAACAGGCTTTACTCATTTTGCAAAAAAACAATTGTCAAATTGTTGTTGCCTTAGCATCTAAAAATAAATTACTGCATGATAGGAACACATGATAAAAAAGGAAAAAAACCTTGAAACATACAGAGAAATTGGCGGGTGTTTGGAATCGGACGATTTTCATCTTTAATGGAGACATAGACTTGTTTGAAACTGAAAATCAAATATTTTATTCCAATCAGTAAACACACCTTTCCTCCACTTTACTGTCCTGTTGATGACAACAAACTTCAAACTAGGAAAAAGACTCAAATCCTTCTACGATGGAAATATTTTGTGCAGAGACGTGCCAGGCTGCTTATAATCTTAAAAAGCCCAATACTTTCTGTGACTGAAATGCTAGATTAGAAAACTTTGGCAATCTTTGGAAATCTCACTGTCCAACTTTACAGAGAACACAGTTTCCATATCGTGATGCTAACATGCTAATAATGCTAATCATGCTAAGCGCTAATACATGATGTAAAGGACCGTTTCAGATGTATCCCCTGTTATCCTTTCATTGTCCTGTGAAGTTGTGGTGGTATTTGTATATTTTTAAGTGCGTAAAAAATTCATATGCAAAAACACTCAGTTACCTCACAACCAAAACTGCAAAGGTAGAAAGTGACCAGTAGACAACCTATAATTCACTTAAGTTGAGTTTTATTTCTACAGATCTCTCCCTCCCAGAATCTGGTGGATTTTGTTTTTGTAATGGTATTTTAAAGTGATGCAAGGAAAGAAAGCTTTGTGCATTTTTTGAAAATATACGTTTAGTGTTACACCGAGCATTTTGTTGTTAAGATTATTCAGGCTTCAATTAATGCTGAAATCAGAACTGATAAAAATGTTCAGACACAACCGCTGATTAGAAATTGGCCACAACATCTCTGATCTGTCCACCTGTAAAGAAAAACAACTGCAAGAAGAGCTGGTAGCATCACTCCAAGACATGTGTACAACATGCAGGAGCCACAAAAACCAGACGTCAGTGGCAGAATGAAAAGCTCATGCCGTGGAAGGCTGTTCACGGCTATCCTCTCTCCCTGTAAAGAGGCATGATGGAGCAAGAGAGAAGCTGCTAACTCGATAGGTACGGTGGATATTCCGATAAAGGAAGTTCACAAAGTTTTATGAGAAACTTTTCTTTCCTGTTTTGCAGTTTTGTGAAACTGTTGTGTGTTTTGGAATGACAAGGATGTGTATGTGTGTGAGGAGGGCCTTTGGGCTGTGTGAGTGGGCCGGGCCTACACACACACACACACACACACACGCGCGCGTACGCACGCACACACGCACACACGTACACGGGATCAGAGGCAGAGCGGCTCTCACCCCTGCCTCCCTTTGATCTGTGTCCCCAGGCCTGCCTGCCCGCGCGGCGCTGCACCGTACCACGCACGCTGACACCATGCTCACCAGCGACTCCCCACAACTGTCTGAGCGAGATAAGCCAGGGGAGACTCCAAACTGTGCTGCAGCTCTTCCATTAGCTAGTGCAGGCGCTTCTTTTAAAAATGGGATGAATTATTTTTAAGAAGCTAGCTCTGCTGTTGCCAAAAAAAAAAAATGGAGAGTGGGGGGGGTGAATGTACAGAACAATCCGGGGCTCTGGCTTCATTCCGCCTCCCTCCCTGACTTCTAACAAGACATCCTGCACCTGAATACCAATGAGAGGGGGAGATTCATGTAGTCCCCCACATTATTAAAACTTGGGCATTAAGCCTCTCACCGGGCACTGTGTCAGCTGGCAGCCTCCACTGACAACAAATCAAAGGGGATGAGCACATAGCCTGCATTCACAGCTCAGCCACTCGCGGAGCAAGTGGGGGAATACATACTGGTTAATTAGAACTCCCATTAAAACAAATACTGTTTCAATTTGGCAAGTATAAAAAAAGATGTAAGAGGCTTTAAAAAAAACAGACCTGCTGTCGGCAGTTGCCAAGAAAATCCAGGGGCTGCAAATCATATCCACTGGCTATACTGTTTCTGAACAGATTATTAATGTTTTTTAGCTGCCGTTTCGCAACACTGTCGAACTCTGGGGAAATATTTCCACCACATGTTCCTTTTTCATGAAGCGCGGCTCTGTTGCACGGTTGGTTCGCGTTTGCCCCTTGCAAGTTTGTTGATTGATAATTTCGCTTCTCACCACTAAAGCTTTCATTGTGGTTCTTCTGTAGTAGCGCTGCTGCACCTGAGCCATTTGTTGCTCCATCTTTTGAGTCTCAGGAGCAGCCCGAGCGCTGCCATTTTCATGTTCATTCCAAAATATTTCTACTTGGCGCCTGGTGCATTCATAATCTATTTTTCTCACCTACCAACCTTGCTTCCCCTCCACTTGGCGTTCTGTCATCCAGCTATGCCTTCCTTGCCAATGGTGCGCCGCGTTCCCTCCTCTCCTCTCCCCGCCTTCCTCTCCTTGCTCTCCAGCTCTCTCCCCTGGAGAGGCAGCTCTTCTCCCCGCGCCCAGATGAAAGGCTACGGCGGACAATAAAAATGCTATTTAAATGCAAGGGTGTTTGTGTGCGGGTGAGAGATATTTCCCGCTGAAAGTGAGCTGCTGCATCCTGATAAATAGTAAATATAAGGGAATGTGATTTACATTTATCTTGCAGAGGCAGCCAATATGAATTTCAGTAAATCCTGGAAGATGGGGATTTAAGGAGGAAAATGACTGAGGCTGATTCACATGCGGTGTGTCCCACGCAGCTGAGATGCCTATGAGGTGGAGAGTGCCACTGCTTTTATTAAAGTAGAGACGCACACAGACGCCGATCGTATCTGGAAACACTTATTACACACAGGGATACACAGTGGAGATATCCAGCCCTTACACACTCTGCATAATAATAGTAAGAAGAGATGCACCGATCAGACTTCTCCTGGCCGATATCTGTTCCCATTTTTCTCTGAGGCCTGTCTTCCAATTTGAACCCATTCAGATTTTTTTTTTCTTCTAGGAATAACACATAAAAGAAAAACTGTCTTACATGTTCCTTAAAATAGCTCATAGTTTTGAATCCAACAGAAAATAAGGGAATTATGAGATTATACAAAATTTATGTAGCAAAGCATTTGCCCCTGAACTTTCTCTGATTTAAAGAGAAGTAAAAGTGAAATAAATTTTGCTGTTGAAGATGAAAAACGGAAATAGTTCTTAGTTTTGATGCATTTATTGAATAGTAAAAATAATCAGAGGTATATTTAAAGCTTTTGCCTTTCGTATTTCCAGCTTTTGATCGACTGTGATCTGCCATGTTTGATTTTAACTTATTTTAATTTGTCCTCTTTACAAACCGTCAACCATATTAAAAGAGAGAAATAAGATCCATTATCGTTTTGATGCAGCCTTGGAATGGAAAAAAAAAACTTTTCTAAATGCATCCACAGACCTTTTCTGGCTGCAAATTGTTTCCGGTTTTCTCTATTCAGCCGATTCCGATTTCACCAATTTCAGTTTGTTATTCTAAGCAATGTGATGCATTAAAGAAAAAAATGTTGCACGTTCTTTCTCAGCTATTGTAATTTGACTCAAAAATATGATTAAAATTAGTACCATATATGGCTTCCTTCATGTGAAGTGATGTTTATTAAATGACATAAAAAAATTCTTCAGTTTGTAAGTGGTTGGTCGATGATCTTGGTTTTGAAGCTTTTTATTAGTAAGAAAGAAAAAATGTACCGATCAGGGTTTTTCCTGGTCGATACCAATTTCTTGTTTTACTTTGAAGTCAGACATTTCCATCCATTTTCATTCCTAAGGACCAAAATCACATAAAAGAGATTATATTTATACGACAAGTTCTTGGATATTGGCAGCATTTGAGTCCAACAGAAAATGAAGGAACTACAACATTATCATTTATTACCCCAAACATCTGCCTTATCTGTCTTATAATGTTACAAACTCAAAAAAAGCTATTTCTGGTAGACAGAAATTGGTGGGAGTTCTTACTATTGATATGAAAAATCTGATTTTCTTTTTCCTATTTCTAGTCAATTGACCTATGCATCTCTAATAACAACAATAATAACAATAATGATGATGATGATAATGGAGGGAAACTGTTGAGTGATTGGGGTCGGGGTGCAGGGGGGTTCTGGGGCAGCTGGGTAGGAACCTGCGCTGAACAGCCAACGTTTGGGATGTTGTCCGGCTGCATGTGGTTCCTGTTAGTTCCAGATGCCACTCTGACAGGTGCATAGCTGTGATTAATAGTCTCCGACTTCTTCTCTCAGCCATTCTGTCGCTTCTCCCCTTCTGTCTCTGTCCCTCACCGGTTCGTCTCTGCGCTTTCAGCGCAGGAATAAGAAATAAGAACTGAACAAGCCCAGGAGCGTCGTTGTTGACATTGAGCTTCATTTGAATTGTCTCTCTTCGTCTCCCCTTCCTGACAGTAAGATGAGAAAACATGGAGGTTGGAGGGTCCTCAGCTGGTTGTCTCATGCAGCAGCTTTCCCCTTTCAGTCTCCAGCTGAGAGCTATTTCACTATTTATTTACATGTAATTATGGCTATGAGGTGCAGATATTAACACTGTCAAGAACAATTTGACCTGACATTTTTCACTAGACCTGGCCCCTGCTGTTTTCAGCAAACAACCTCCTCTGCTCCTGCTCCTCCTCCCTCACTCCCTCAGTCTGCCTCGTCTTCCTGCTGGAGCTCCTCTCTCTCTCTCTCTCTCTTTCTCTCCTTCTCTCTTTGCGCACACACACTGGCCCCGCTTCGCTGAAACCACTCTCCTGGAATCAGAAAATTTGCCGTTTAATTTAGAAAGAGGCGTCGGAGCGAGGTGCTGAAGAGTCGGTGTCTGCATGTGTGTGCAGAGAGAGGGAGAGGAGGAGGGAGGAGGGGCATCTCTTGTTCCCAATGGCTGAATCCATCCCATAGTTACTCAAGCATATCACTAGCAGAGAATAGAGGATTGCTCCCCACACGTTCTCCAATTGCAGTCCAATAGACGGCATATTAACCTCTGGTTAGCGCGGGGCCGGGTTTATGGCTCAGACTGGGGGACGTTTAGGAGGGAGGGGGCGCCGTCCTGCAGCTCCAACAGCTGGGCTTTCTTCAACAATGAGGCGAACATGACCAAACGTGGACTCGAGCGGATTCAGCTTGATAGTAATTTGCAAAGAAGAGACGAGAGGAAGTGCGGACAGGCCTAACATAAATATGAATTATGTTTCATTTCCACTCATTTAGGCGTCTTTTGTGTTGCATAAACAGCTCAGATAGAAGAGACGGAGGCGCGGAGTGGATAACACGTTGTGAGGAGTGACAGCTTGTTTCAGTGCCCGCTAATCGTCCTCATCTGTGCCTGACTTGTCAATGCCCAGATTCTGTCACTGCCAATCAGCCACTTAATTGAACACAATTAGCACCCTCTCCCCTCCGGTCTCTACCCCTCTACCCCCCATATGCAATACATTCTTCAAAGCCCTATTTCTCTCCCTCCAGCACCACATCCTCCACCCTTCCTCCCGCTCTACCTCTTCGTCCTGCGCTGCAGCCGTTTGAGGACACTTTTCAGTTTTTATTAATGTGCCGCGGCCAATTAACGCAGTGGCACGCAGGCCGGGTCCCGTCATCTGCTGCCTGCCACCGGCCCGGCTATCTGCTGCGGCCCCCTTTAGCCGCCCCCTCACACCACCTCCAGCCGTGACCAAAACGCTTTAATTCAATTTATGCAATCACTGTTATTTTTAAATAGTCATTTTGTCTGCTCAGATGAGGGGCCTTACTGCCCGCTGGGCCGGCCCTCTCATGTGAGGGATGAGGTGGGGGAAGGGCGGTGAGCTGCTGCCAGAGACTTACTTACTTTTAGGGAAAAACATAAGTAAGGAACTGAAGATTTTTGATAAAGTTGATGTCTGTTGGTCCTGGAGGCTGGAAGAGGCCCAAGACCAAAACACACTTCTCCTCTATACTGTAGAGTGGTTTATCTTGACCTCAACAACTTCATTTCTTACCATCTTTTTCCTCTGCCTGCTTTCTGTCTGCTGCAATTAAATACCCCTAATGCCAGAAAACAAATCTTTAAAAAAAACAACTGTTTCCAAATTGTCAAGCAGTTTTTATGCAAAAATTTTAATTGTTTTTATGAATGCTTGAAGCTTTGTCATGTTTGCAAGGAGCAACCAACTAGATTCATGCATGAAACTCTATCTATCTATCTATCTATCTATCTATCTATCTATCTATCTATCTATCTATCTATCTATCTATCTATCTATCTATCTATCTATCTATCTATCTATCTATCTATCTATCTATCTATCTATCTATCTATCTATCTATCTATCTATCTATCTATCTATCTATCTATCTATCTATCTATCTATCTATCTATGAGTAACTACACCTTCTTGCTGTAATATTTTAAACAAACAATTCTAATAGCAATGAAAAATAGCAAAGTGTATTTATAGTATTTTTAGTATTTTAATGCTAATTTAAGATGTAACCACTGAGAACAGATGATTTATAAACAGCTATCAGCTCTCCAGAGAGCGTCTACTGCAGTGAGGCTCCATCCAGTTGACTGAATGTCTTATTGGCAGGCAGTGTGCTGTCCTGACAACTGCGAAAAGAAAAAACCTAAACAAATGTACTCCTTCAGTTTACTCAATATTATTAATGCATACGCTGATATTCTGATGATGCTACACGGTGAAACTCTTATTTAGAGGTCCATGTATTCTGAAGAATGTGGCGTTCTGAAAACCTAAGAAAAACCCTGAAAATGAAAAATGTTCTATTTTTCTATGAGATGTTTAACAAATGTCATTTTTATTAATGACTGGATTAGATGTCAGTTTACTGACTTTTAACTGAAACCTAATCTAGTCCTATAGAGTCATTTTTCTTTGCCAGAGTCATGTTTGTAACTGGAACAACTTTGGGTGTTTTATTATTTCTTCACCAATAAGAGCAGCTTCAGTAAACATTCTGCAGACCATTGGTCCTGCATTGACTAACTGAGCATCAGCTGATGTATTAAATCAATTGATTTTTGGTATGTATGTGCCTGAACTATAAAGTCTATAAAAAATATTCCGTCCTTCAGTTCAATCAAGCTTGGTTTCTTTCTACAACTTCAACAGAGTGTGCTGGATGTGCTGTTAAAATATATGAAGAAAAATTGAGAACTACTGATATTCAAGATGTTTATAGTTTTAAAAACGGCAGCCCATCCCAAATATATAAATATATGTAGTGCATGAACAATTCTGAAGTGTCCCATTAGGATTTTTTTTTTTTTTTAATCATTTGAAATGTATTATAATGTGTGCATTTTGGCTTTTTCCAAAGTCATCCACTTCCCAGGAACTGTAAGTCCTTCTGTGTCACTTCTGGGTCACAGAATTAAACACTTTTCTCTTCCTGTAATCACACCCTCAGGACTGGCCTTCAAATATTGATCTCAAATTCAGTGTCATCCGTGTGGATCTTTAATCGCTCCCCGCTGCTGAGCGGGTATCAGCCGGGCAGATCTGCTAAGGTGCACAATGCTGTTCTGCAGCACTCAGATAACTTGCAGACATTTGGAGTGCTCGTGTTTTTTTCCAGCCCGTCTGCCCCGGTGACCTGCGCCTAACTTAAAGGTACATCTCGGGGGCATTTTGATTTGCGCAGAGCGGGGAGGTATCGGTGACAGAGGAACTAATCCAGTA
Source organism: Poecilia mexicana (assembly GCF_051168715.1). Classification (NCBI taxonomy): domain Eukaryota; kingdom Metazoa; phylum Chordata; class Actinopteri; order Cyprinodontiformes; family Poeciliidae; genus Poecilia; species Poecilia mexicana. The sequence continues at coordinate 19,572,569 of NW_028263374.1, forward strand.
TTGCACAGATTAAGAGTATTTGTGGAAGTGGGGTGTGTTGGCGCTGGGGATGGAACAGAAGGGGTTCCTATCAGCTCTCCAGGCAGGCTGGCCCTCAGGCCAACACAGTCCTACAGGAGTCTTTGTACTTCCCAAAGCCTCCACTTTCCTCTCACTCACTTTCTCTTCTGTCTTCTCTCTGTATTTGGCTATCAGGTTCTCAGCTCTCCGTTTTCTGTCAATGTATTGGTGAATTCATGCTGTTTTAATCCAGGTTAAAACCGCCTTCTTATTAAGACCAGGTGCATGTGTGGAGGTTCTGATACGCATTTCTGACAGTTTTAGGAGCATTCAATCAAATTATTATTTTCTATACTACAACTCCTTTGAAAAAGAAAAACTTTTAAAGTGAAATAACACCAACAAAAAATCCATAATAGTATGTATTCCAAAAAAAAAAAAGAAATCTTGTCTAGCAGCTGTTTTAATTTTTTGTGTACAGCCACTTTGCTCTGTATCACATTGTTTTCTTCTTGCACAAACACCAACAAAGAAAAACTAATCAAACATTCACGCAAACAACAACAAAAAAATGTAATTTGACTGCTAAAGAAATTAGTTAGCTGTGAAAAGGGCCCCTTTTTGTCTCAAGTCTGCTATTTATTTATCTGAAAGGATGCACATTGTATCAATTTACACTTCCCCATTTAGTTTGCCACAGGCCGCAGGGCTCAGAAGTTGAGAGAATTAATTACTTTTTTATTATTATTTATAAAGTAATCTATCTGTAGAGAGTGAGAGGGGGGGAAAAAAGAAAAGCGAAACGGTGTGGGTGAGGAGGGAAGGGGCTGTGTGTCTTTGTGAGTGTGATTGTGTGAGAGAGAGACAGGGAACGCCCTGGAGCATTGTCCTTTAAACTGGGTCCTGGCTCACATTATCTCCCAAACCAGCACTCACACAACGTCGCACAACAAACGAACTGCAGGCTGCGTATGAGGACGCTGCATATGCAGGCGGTGGGTGGAGGAGAGGAGGAGGAAGAGGAGGAAGAGGAGGTGGAGGAAGGAGGGAGACATGAAGGAAGAAAACTCTGCTATGTAAGAGAGTGTTCGGTTTCTTACAAACAGCTTTTTGTTCATTTCATATGTGTGCATCACTCACCATTTATAGCATAAAAATTAAAAAGTCTAGAAAAGTATTAAATTTGATTTTATCAACATCCAAGCCTGAAAAAAAAACTATATTTTACATGTATAGCCTTTGAAAATCATACATTTATAACATATTCCCATATCTAAAAGATAATTTAAAATAAATTATAATTTGCTTGATATTTATTTATCTTTGTTTTGAGATATCAGTAAGTTTACGCCAGAACCTGCAGCTAAATGCATAATCATTTAAAAAGCAAAACAAGCAGTCTCAGTGCTGCTTGGTTGGGTTGTTAGGTTTAGATACCAAACAAAGCTTGGAGACACAGATGGTGTCCTCTACTTGTACTCAGAAGTTCTCCAAAGTTCCCATTTGGGAACACTATGAGAACTTCCCCTGAACTTGTGAAATTCAGACTAAAAGAGTTGGAGCCTCTCTGAGTTCAACATAAACATTTAAAACAGCATGATATTCATGATCTAAACTGTTTACCTGCACTTCTGACACTTTGTATCTAATTAAACCAGAGGTGACGATGCTTCTGAACAACCTCTATTTGTGGACGTGTTTATTTTGTGCCGTAACCCAAAAATGGAGAAGAATACATTGCTACTATCCTGCGTTGCAGTTAGCAACAGAGCAAATGCAAGCTGCTCTACAACTTGCAAGGAGAACTCATCCCAGCCTCAGACATCAAGACAGGAAACAAATCAACATAGTAATATTTTTTATATATTTAAAGCAAAAAAAATAAATAAATAAAGTGTTTAAAAAAAAATCTGCATTTCCACACTCACCTGTAGCTGTACAGGACAACCCATCTCTCATATTAAGGCTGTTTTAAAATGACACTGTGTGTGAAGAAGGTGACTGCAGACTACTTTAAAAATGTATCAGCAGATGATTAGACTCCCTGTGTAGCGTCAAAGAGCACACAACAGTGAGAAGGTGCAATTCATGGTAGCAAGGAATGAGCGTTTTCATTCAGATTTTGTGTGTTAATAGTTATTACACTGTGATGTTTACCAAGGTTATCGTGCCGAGACGATCTCAAACCGATCTTTGTTTATTCAGAATGTTTTAAAAACTGTTGGAAAATCTTGAAATTTGAGTCAGGAAAAATTATAAAATGTTGAAAACTCATTGGAGTCTTATTCACTAGGATTTAACATCAGTGCTCTAAGCGCTAATGGAAATATGTTCACCATAATTTAGTATCTGTAAAAGTTCAATGTTGCAGGTAAAAATAAAAAATGCATCGAGATGAAAACTGTTTTTATGAGCCGAAGCCCTCTCTGACTAAACTTGCACATTTCAAAGACGAGCGCGGATGTAATTAAAGACGACAGCTGTAGGTCTGACTGCAGCCTGAATCCTGACAGTCAGCTTCACCCTCTATCTGATCCTTCATCAGGCTTAAAGCATTGTGCTGAATCTGTATTGATTTTTATTTAGCAGTGTGAACACAAACCAAATGAGAATCCCACCTTTCCAATGACATGTGCCCTTTCCCCTCAAGGAAAACTTGAATTATTAACCAAGAAACCAAGAATCTTCCTCTTTTTTTTTGTCTTCATGAGGACGTCTGAAGGATACTGTCACATGCGCCAGCTCTAGTCACACTCTGCAGCTAGCTCCGTCCCAATTTGCTAAAATAGCAAAACTGCATCCCGCCAATGATAAGAAGTCATCTTCTCTTGAAGAACTTTTATGAGCATGCATAATGATTGGGCCAATTGTTGGCTATTCTGTTTAATAAGGAAGCGATGTAATCGAGCTTTAATTAGCCAGAAACTGAAATGGACTCATGCCCTCCAGCTGCCTCTCTCAGGACACTTCCCTCCTTCCCATTTCACTTTCAGCAAACCACCCTCATCTTCCAGCTCGGCATGTTCAGCTCCATATGTGAGGAAGCAAAACATGTGTCCGACACGAAGAGGGCCATGAATCTCTCGCTTATAGATAAATGTCACATGCTTTGTCCGCAGATGTGGACGGGAGGTGGTGGGGGTTTTCCTTACTGATAGAATTAACATGTGGAAGTGACTAACCAGCCTTTGTGTTTCTGATGTGCTCCGGGGTGCTTCATATTTCCAGGGAGGCCCTTAGAAATGATTAATTTGCAGAATGTGGTTAATTTCCCCCCTCAGCGGGATAACTCCTGGCCCGTGCACCTCCAACCGTTTTCCTTACCCCTTGTTTTGCTGCATGCTAGAGCGTATGTGCTGGTTTGTGCATGCATGCTTGCAAACATATGTGTGGGAGTGAATCAGCCCCTGTTTAACTACCTCCATGATGGGCTAATTGGTTTAGCAGCAAAGGGGCCAAAGGCCAGTGCAGCATAGCGAGGCTCAACATGAACCTGATGTTGAAAGGAAGAGAGAAGCATGTGTGGGACAGTTCCTATCTGTTTTCCTTTTTCTTTTTTTTCAAACAAAACCTATTCTCTCCCACAAACCCAGAAAGAAACTTGCAGCACGAGGAAAGCTATATTTTGCGCTTCATATGAGAGGAGACGTAATCTCTTCCATTTCAACATAATTTGAGACCTTCTTCTGACGAATGTCACTAGCTATTACACTAATCTACTGTATTGAAATGGGAGCTCTTATGCATTATCAATAATATACACGCTGTAATGTTCAAGGCGAACTCAAACTTGCAGGATCAGTGGCCCCCTTCACTTGGGTTTGTGGTGCCTACTTTGTGCAGGGATCTGAGGGGATCATTTACCAGTTCCAACTCCATTACTATTCATGAGATGGGTAGGCTAGGGGCGAGGGATTAGGGACTCCCTTGGTGCTTGTTGTGCCACAGGCTTGGGCTCAGGCCTCAGGCTCTGGGACACAAGCTGTCTGGCAAGGATGGTGGGTCTATTATCATACTGGGACCCTTCTGTCCCACCGTAGAACAGTTACTGTCAGGACCAGCTAATGGAAACAGCGTCTCCTGTTCCTTTTCTCTGTTTTCCTTAACCTCAACAACCTCCTTGTTCTCTTTCACTTGCTCCAAAAAGAGATGGAGAAGTTTCTTTCCTCGTTTGAAAGTTTGAAACGATGTACTTCTGTTGACTTTCTTCGCCACCGAGTGCAAAAATTGGTGCTGCACTCGCAGGGAGGAGAGAAACAAAATGTTTCTGAACTCTGTCTCTCCTTTGATCCTCAGATGGTCTAACCTTCAAACATCTTCCTCTTCCTCTCCCTCCAGGTGATGAGCATCCTGAGTAACCCCAGCGCTGTACCCTCGCAGCCGCAGCACGACTTCTCCATCTCCCCCCTTCACAGCAGTCTGGAGAGCTCCAACCCCATCTCGGCCAGCTGCAGCCAGCGCTCCGACACCATCAAGAGCGTGGACAGCCTGGCTTCCTCCCAGTCCTACTGCCCGCCGACCTACAGCGCCACCAGCTACAGCGTGGACCCCGTCACTGCGGGGTACCAGTACAGCCAGTATGGCCAGAGTAAGCAAACCTTTCTTTATTTGTTCTGTTTCTGTCTTTAAAGAGCTCCACTTAAGCATTTTTATTTTATTGGGATTTTAAGTGATTGACGAAGAAAAAGTAGTCCTTAACTGTGAAGTTTTCACAATCACAACTCTAAAAAGTGTGGCATGCATTTATTTCCCCCTTTTCTCCCAATTATATCTGTAGTTCCTTTAGGTCTTTATCGGTTTTACTAATTCATCTTTGCATAGTAACTCATATTTAGCCATGTTGAACGGAGCAGTTGGGAAAGGATCCCCACAGCATAATGCTGCCTCCGCCACGTGTGGAGGGGATGGTTAGTCTTAGACAGAATGAAGAGCGCATTTTGTGAACATAGATCTTCAAGTATTGCACTAGATTCTCAGTTAGATCAAGGTCCCGACTTTGACTGGGACATTTTCGTGCTTTATTTCATTCTATTCTATTATAACTCTGTCTACATGTTTGGTCTTCCTGAAGGCTGGCTCAGTGTCTAGAGCTTTGCAGTTACTAAGAAGTTTTTCTTGGCATTGCTCTGAGTTTAACTTCCATTGGAAAAGTCATTGTTACTCCAGAGCAACAATGGGGCTCCAGGCTACTTCTGTGATCGACGTTTTCCTTGCCCAGGCTGTTGGTTTAGGTAGGCGACCGTGTCTTATTAGGTTCAGAATAGTGCCATATTTCTGAAGACGCACTGGGTCAAATAGAGTTTATTGAGAGGTACCAGAGTAAAAGGGTGCTGAATGTAAAAACATGCAACAATTTTCAGATTTGTATCTGCAAAAAATGTTGCAACCCATCCATGACTTTCTGTCAGTCTCACTGTTTGTTGGTTTATCACACAAAATTCCAGGAAAATGTGTTCAAGTTAGTGGTTTGTAATGTGAGAATATGTGTAAAAAAAAAATGTGGAAAAATATGAATCCTTGTACATGTTGGTGAAGAGGTGATGCCTCCTGACCCTTCCAACCCTGGGTTGTGAAGGCAGACACGTGCTCTTGATAAAACCCGCCCTGCCACCCCCGCACCCTCCCTCGTGCTTCCACCTCCATCCTGGTGCAGAGCTACCTCAGTCACACCCCACTCCACTTGGATGGGAAAGGGAAGAGGGCCACTTCAAAGGACGGCACGCCCTCGGGGCCCGCAGTGTCCTCTTGCCCACCTCTCATTCTCTCGTCTGGATCCCGCACACACATGTGTGTCCCCCTCAGGACAGGAAAAGAGTTTGCTTTATTAGATTAGCATAATTGACTGATGCTGTCACAGCCATTCATGAGAGCTAAAATGAAGCACACTTCCCCAAACAAGGCAGCCAGCAGCAGCTATCTGACATTTGTTTGTTATTTACGTGGAGGTTCCAGCGTTGACGGGGCGCTTTGTGCATTGAGGATCTGCACAAGCGAACCCGTAACAGTCTGTCACGTTTCAGGGTGTGTGTGTGTGTGTGTGTGTGTGCTCAGTGGAGGAAACTGATGGCAGCGCGGATGTGATCTGATGTGAGGTTAATTAAGACGGTGATTGAGCACAGTGGATGGGTAATGAATGGAGGGGAGAGGAAAGAGCTTCTGTCTGACGATGAAAATGATCGGCCATGTGGAGTGTGGAGGGCATGAAATCGGAGATGCCAGTAGTAATGAAGACTGGCACACAGAACACACACGGGGACCCCAGTGACTGACAGCATGGAGACTCCACCGGGATGCACATGCTCCGTGCCAGCAGCGTGCCAACCTCAGACAAGTGACAAGGGAGGGGTTTTTATCTTTCACTCTAGCTGTCTGAATTGTTTTTTATTTGACTCAGTCTTCTCTGCCACAACTTGTTTCAGACTTAATCAGAGGGATGAGATGAGAGCGAGTGGGACGTGGGCCGCTGAGGTCCACCACCTGTCTCATGCATGTGTGTGTGTGTGTTTTTTTTTTTTCTTCCCCCCTCTTCTCACTGTATTCTGTGCAGCCGCCGTGGACTACCTGGCTAAGAACGTGAGCTTGTCCACCCAGAGGAGGATGAAACTCGGGGACCACTCGGCGGTGCTGGGGCTGCTGCAAGTGGAGACGGGACAGGCCTACTAAAGAGGCCCCAGATGCATCCTCCACTTCCTGTCTCCCTGTTTCGCCCGCCTCTGCCTCAGCTCGCTCCACGCTCTTCATCAAGACTGGACTCCAGGTCGCCTCTCTCCTGCCCCGCCATGACATTGGAGAAAGTGACGCTTTTGGGGAATTCAAACGCTTCTTCAGGCAGATTCCAATCCTTAAAGCCTTTTTAGCAGCGAGGGCCCAAACAGGACCCCCAAGATGGCGGCTCCGCGTCTGCTTGGACTCCTTCTTTGTCATGGCTGCAGTCCAGTACACATTTAGAGCCATCAACAACATGTACTTTGACCTTGCTGTTCATAGTAGTTAACACAGCCAACATCATTTGAGTAACTCTTATTCCTTGTTCCTTTTTTGATATTGTTAAGCTTATTGTTGCTGTTATATGATTATGGTTAATGTGATTTTTGTTGTTCGAATCCATTCGTATCTCTTTTATCTGTTTGATGTCGGAGCGTTAAAAGACACACACACACAAAAAACACACACACACACACACACAGAGGATGACTGAGACGACACGGAAGCGGGTGTCTGTTGCGTGTGTGTGTGTGTACGTTCGCGTGTCGGCACATTCACACTAGAGGAGATGATTGTTTTCCAAGCTGCTGCTCCCTGAGCTCCAATGCTCATGAGCGATTTGACCTTCCCACTTTCATATTCCTCTTGACATTCCTAAAGAACTTGGCCACTCGGTGGGAAGTCTGGCTGGATGGATTCAGCAGGGAATTTAAGCAGCATATTGGCGGCCAATAGCTCCCCCCTTTCCTCCTCATAACCTCCATCCCATTCTTAGCCGCGGCCCACAGGGAAAGGGGGACATTGTTTGCAAAAACAGGATTGGGGAAATTAATGTGTTTTGAAATATGGATCTTGCCAAGGAGGGCTAACTCACTTAAACCACCAGCTTCCTTCCTTCCCCCACTCCCCGGAAAGCCCATCTTCCGGGGGAATCCTGTGTTTGGCTTAAATACTGTAAAGCTGATTAAAATCACACAAATATAATGTCAAAGCTAATTCACAGTGACCCTTTTCCATTAATAGCCCAGCCTTTCGGTTCCTTTTCCCCATTTTGTAAAAATGCACCTTCAGTTCATTTCCACTTCCTGAATTTTTCCAAGCATTCCTTCGAAGCATTCCTCACGATCCGTCTATAAAAAAAATATATAGAAGAGCATTCCAGCGTTTTCTGGTTCTGTTGTGAGATTAGAGAGAAGACAAGCTGTGCCATTCACACGCGCTCTGGAAAATCACATAATCCAGTCAGCTGTGAAAGGGCACAGGTAACGCCGCTGATTGGCCCCCCACTTCGGTTTGGACCGGAGCCTCGGTCTGTAATCCTCCAGCTTTGACGAACTTACCGCAATGTAAAAAAAAAATAAGAAAGGAGTGAAAAAATGAAATAGTTAATATGAGACATTGGTGTTGCACTCATAGTTGACTTTTGAGATGACGGAGGATCAGCTGTTCCTTGTAGGTGTTAATATTTTTACTGACATCACTGTCTGCGGAGGATTCGGTCCTCTGTCGCCTTTAAAAACAGTGGGGAAAAAAAGTGCATTTCCAGGAGCAGATTGTGTATTGTTTGGTTATAAAGAGTATGTTTTATACTAAAATAATGAGTATGAGGTCAGTGAGGGAACTCTGAAAGTAAATGTTTTGTTTTTTTTGTTTCTTTAACCGGCCTTTTTTTGTTTCTGTTGGGGGATTTTTGTATTTAATTGGTTAAGTTGTTTGAGCCAAAAAAAAAAAAAAGCTTTTGTTACTGTTTTTGGCCCACATGAGAATGAATTTGTATAAACTAGTAAAGTATAAACTGCATTGAAAAAGTGTAAAGGTAAACTGTGTTAAGGAGGATCAAAATGAGCTCAGAGATAAAAAAAAAAAAAAAGGCAAAGCTTGGCTTCTCAGATGGACTCCCGCCTGGACCACAATGTAAATTTAAAGAGTGGCAGAAAGAGACGGCTTCACCTGCCGGAGAGTTTCTACCAGAAGGTTTCCACAAACTGATTATGAACGGACCACGGACCTAACCCCACCCGCACCCAGAGCCATTTTGGTTGTGACTCTTGTTGACGGATGTGAGTGACAGTGAAGCCCCTCCCGAGGGTGAGGGGGTGAAACTGAAGAGTCAGGTTTTCATTTGTGGACCAATAAGACTTCAGGAGAACAAAGCGACGCTGACTCCGCACTGAACGGCAGCAGCTGCTGCTGCTCCACTTAGACACCTCACTCTTGTACATTTTAAACCTGAAGAATTTTAGAATTGTCTTTAGTGTATTGAGCCCATTTCTAACACTTGGATATTTAAGGCATACAGCTCCTTATTCTTCCTCCTCTTCCTCTTCCTCCTGTCTCTTTGAGCCCTAACCTGTTTTAGTTGCTTTCTGACATCTGTGCTTTGCTTTACTCCTCTTTCCGTTCCGCATGTGTGTATATTATCATGGTATAATTTATTCTGCTGTATGAAGTATTAGAGTAGTGGGAAACTTGTATTGGTATTTACTACCTTCAGCCTGTTGGTGTGTTTAATGTAACACTGGCGTAACTGTTATCAATTAAAGATCCAAAACTGACTTCCTGTGTGTTTGATTGGTCAATAAATCCTGCTAATTTTTTCATGTAATTGATTAATATGCTCATGGCAATAAAGAAAAAGTGCCACCTATAAATAATCTAGTCCTAAAGTTATTTAAATCTTTATTTTCCAAGTGTGAAAAACAAAAAATGAATATAATTGTAATCTTATGGAAAAACCACCAAAAAAAATCCTGCAAAATTACCCTGTATGCAAATTCCTGAAGTTGTATTTATAGGATACATTTTCTTTTTTTAATAAATAAATATCAGACATGTGACAATATGGTAAAATACTGACTTCTTTATCTTAAAATTGTTTTAGGTTTTTTGTTTGTTTTATTTCAACAGTTTCTAAAAGATTCTGGGTTGGGCAGGCTTTTAATCAAACAGAAAATTAATTGATTAAAACATTTTTCTAATTCATGCATCAAAGCACGTGTTTCTAAATGTGGTCTGATCTTTACTGTGCCCAAAAAAAAGTACAATAAAGAAAAAAAAATGATATGTTTTTACACTGGAAAATACCTGGAGGTTTTATGGGGGAAGGCAAGGTCTTGATGCATTTACTAAACAAGAAACTGAGATTTTGATCTTGGAAAATTGGCAACTAATTATTGTGTCACCTTTCAATTGCATCAAGGGGTCAGTACTTATGTGTCATTAATTCAAACATGGTGAAGAGTCTTTTGTTTTTTTTTTAACTTAAAGCCTTGAAACATGATGATCCTGGCAGAAAACCTGGAAGCGCTTCATCTAAAGTACAGTTCAGCAAACTGAAAGCAGCATCTGAAGGAATTACTACCTTAAGGAGTAAATGCTGCCCCTCTTGAGAATTATGCAACAAGTCATTGACAAATCATCTATCCGTCCACAAAGCTCACACACGTGTGAGTGTACGTCCTCCTTGTGCGTCCGTGGGGGTCACTGGGCCACCGTTGACTTTTTGGAGTGCTGTTGATGTGATTAGCGAGTGATGAGAGCTCAGACGTCTGAGAGGGAGAGTCACAGACAGCGTGTGCGTCTCACCGCAGCTGTAGGAAGTAATTCATTCTGCCCGCTGACCAGCAACGCTCGTCTCAGCCCGCTGTCGGCCAGGGAATGCAGCCTGCAAATCTCTGTGGTATGGTGTGAATGTAGGGGAACTAACCGGTACGGTATGGCAGCATCCGCTGTGTTTTATATTACATGACAGAACACTGCAGCACATTTAGTGTTTTACCAACAGCACTGCTGGAGACGTGTCAAACACGCCTTAGGTATGTTCTTTTAGTCCTGGCTTACTTTTAGGAACATTTCATCATGCTGGATGTGACAGCCGACGTTATATAGCATAAGCAAAAATCTGCGTACATTCAGATTCATCCCCTTTAGTTATGATACCACTAAATAAAATACAGTGCAAACAATTGCCTTCATCGTATTAGTAAACTGTGTTGGTCCATCATGTAAATTCCCAACAAAACACATTAAAGTTTGTCGTCGTTCTTCCGTGACCAGCTTCCCTGTCCCCCTGAAGACAAGCATCCCAAAAGCATTATGCTGCCACCACCATGTTTCACAGTGAGGATTGTGAAGCAAAGGGGATTTACATTGTTATGTTTTTCTGCCCCACTTTGCCCTGGTCTCAGTTATTTTGGTTGCAGCAGATCTTATTTAGAGGCATCAGCGTAAAAGTCGCTGAAGACAAATACATCCAAATATATCAATATTTACATCCACTTCATAATTACACGCTACTTTAGCTTCACCTGATGTATTTTATTTTTGATAAAATACAATAAGGTTTATGATGGAGAAGTGGTAAAATATGAAATCGTTAAATTCATGAAAAAAATATATAAATCAATTCTAACTATTAACAATTAGCAGGATGGGCCAGCATTATGAGAAAAAAATAAACTGTTAAAAGAAGCCATTGTTGATCTAACTAAACTTTATTTATTTGAAAATCAACAGAATAATATTCCTCTGAGACTGTAATATAAACTATGGTGCTTTCATTTAGACTTGAGTGTTAATTACAAACAAATTATGAATTTAAAAAGCAAGCCGCCGCGTTCCACACCAGGTTCCATCTGTCAGTGAGTTCAGAAGGTAAAAACAGATCCTCTCAGCATTTTAAATGTGCATTGTTAGGCGTCTCTGTGTCATCTCTCATATATTTCTCTAAAAGTTTGTGTTCTGGTTGTCCAGATTAGACCTTGGCATGTGCTACGGTTGTCCCCTTTGCTCCTGCTCGTCTCCTGGGGAATTTCGTCTCCCTCCGGTGCGCTGTCACTCGGACCGGGCGAGGTGGAGGCTCAGGCGGTGGGGTTTTTTTGTGGGAGAGCTTTGTGACACTTCCCTCATCTCCTCCTTTGATCCCCTAATTGATTGACTACAGGAGCAGGGGATAAACAGAGCCCACAAGAGCCCATTCCACTCGCCTCTCTGGAGTGCTTTAGATAAAACGGAGAAGGCCCGAGCTCTCCGTTCCCCCCCTTTTTTTCCCCTCCCGTCTCTATACGGACACACGGCCATTGAAGGTGGCTCGGTGTCATGGTGGCTTAGCTGTGGGCTGCATCCTCAGGCCCGGAAGCTTGCGTCCTTCCCCCTGAGCGTAAATGGCCTGCGGTAATGGGTTTGTTTAGATCACAGGGATGGAAATGAAGCTCGGAGACCAGGAGGCCCTATCTCTCGGGAGAGGAGTCTCCACAACTTCAGCTTGGTCATACTCACTCTCACAAATGGAGTGGAGGTTCTGATTCAGATCTGATTTAGGACCAGGCTCAGAAACCTGGAGAATCAGGACAGCCGGGAGACGGCAGAACGCCAAACAGAAAGGCTCAAAACATTCTCATTTTCAAAAGAAAGCAGTGTTTGAAAATGCAACTTTAACACCATTTCCTGCAGATATGATAATTATATTCTAATTTTACAAATTTGTCTTCAGAAAGAGTTCAGAGCCGTGTGCAGGTATGCTAAGAAATGATTAAGAGATGCTCCGGGGGTCTTGGTTTTATTCTTTGAGATTATGTGTCACAGGGAGTAAAAAGCTCCCAGCTGTCGCCATGAAAGTACTTACAGTATAATAATCCCCCAAATCCTGTAATTATGCCAGCATACGCTGTGTACCTGAGCCTCAGCTTTGTGCTCGTCACCTCGAGGATCCCCCTGACACAGACACAGACGCGCAGCCTGCCGTGCATACATCTCCTTCCCAACGACGGCGCTTGTGCTGGGAGGGAATCTTATTTTCAGAATATTCCAGGTATTTTGAATTTCATGGTTACCCCTCTCAGGTATTATAGACAGATAATCTGTCGCACAGAAGTAAAAAAGAAGGAGCTCAAACAAAGATTGCTCCATACTATAGTCATCTGATTGGATGATGAGATTTATTTTACCTTTATTACATCCAATCTACTGGATAATACTCTATAATATCAGTCCAGACGCCTTGCAACGCCTTGCAACACCTTGCAAAAGTATTCATACCCGTTGAACTTTTACACAACCACAAGCATCTGTGTGTTTTATTGGGACTTTTTTTATGACATGGTAGTGTTTGAGATAATTTTATTTCCTTATATTTTACCTTCATTTAATCAGGAAGCATCATAAAGATCAGAAATGTGTTTTATAAAGAAAACTTGGTCAAAGTTACCCAAATCAAAACCATGCAAACAATAAAGCACCTCTTCACTGCATTTTCTCATACTCTAGAAACGATTAATGGATGTCAGGGTTTTTAGGTTTTGAATCTTTAATAGCGTTTCTGGAAACTGGTGGATGGTGGGGAAAAAACAGATAGAAACCAGTTAGAGGTAACTGGCTAACAGCAGGAAAGGTAATGAGGCATAAATAATTTTCTCAATGATATATATATATATATATATATATATATATATATATATATATATATATATATATATATATATATATATATATATATATATATATATATATTTTTTTTTTTTTTTTTTTTTACCAAATTCCATATTTACCAAATAACAAAAAGTATTTTTTAAAGTTACTTCTACTGTTCTTTTTCTTTTATAACTACTTGAGCTTTATTTTTTATTTAAACAACACTGGATTATTCAAAATACATAATAAAACATTTTTTTAAAATGCTATTACTGCGGTAGTTGTTGATTTGCATATCAACAACTACTATCCACGCAAAGGTGGATGAAAGATTTTGCATTTGAAATTCATAATGTATGACGCGTCTATTGAAGTGGAGAAGGTAGCATGAATGTGCAGTTACACAGACAGATGATTTTAACATTTATTATTTTTTGCTAATAATATTAAACACAATTATGTTGAAAATAAGTTTGTCTCCTAACTAAATTAGAATTATGAACATTTAATCCATATTCCTACGTACATGTAGAAGGTCAGTCACCCTGTCAGTCTTCGTACCATCCGATGTTAAAATACCTAACCTGTCAAAGTTTTGCACTTCAGTCCAATAAACTTTGCTTCACGTGAAAATAAAGCCAATTTTAAACCCTTAAAATCTCCCTGTAGTGGTTGAAATACAGTCTGATGATCCTCTACTGCCGGTGCTACAAAAGCAGAAGACATTTAGACAAAATTGTGTCAGTAAAAAGCTGAAAAGTGTGGATTGAATTCTTTTATTTTACTCCAAAAATGCCATTGCATAAAATCAAATGCAGCAACTTGCCTCTGGAAGCCATCTAAACAGTAGAAGAAGGTGCTCTATTTAAATAAAACTGAAACACAGGATTCACAGAGCTTTGTTGTTCCATATGTGGCAGTATGCCCTGTGGCCTTTGAACGCACCACACAAGTGCTTGAATCTAATTGGTTGTGGCGCTGGCTGCCTGTATATAAAGGGCCCTCCCTCACCTGGTTGACATGACGTTGTTTTCCTTCCGGTTCAGACCTCGGCGTTTGCTGGTGCGGCACGCTAGGTAAGGCAGGCTTCACCTCTCTCAAGCAAACTTATTACTTGTGATTTAGTTATATTTTCTGTATAACAGCTGCAAATTAATGCGTGCGCGCAAACGATGCGCTTAACGACACTCTGATCGCCGCCGCCTGTACAAGCTCCACGTTTCCTCCTTCCTTTTAGAGGCACTACATAAAGAGCTCAGTGGTAGGTGAAGTGCTGGAGTTTGGATGCTTTTAGATTCCATTTCTAACATTTATTTTTGATAGCCGCTGCTGTTTGTCCTTGGCCGGCTGTTTGCCCGCTGTTCTGGTTGTCCCCGACCGACGGTCCGCCTGTCAACTGGATAACCTGTCGACTGCCTACCTGTCGTCCTGTTGCTGGCTTCATGCCCGCCGTCCTGGTCGGTGTAAAGCTGGCTCCTACCACTCGTCCAGTGTGGCTAATTTGGGCTGATTGGTGATCAGCTCGGACTATCTTTCTACTGCCGCTCTGAGTGGCGTCTGCTACAGCGGATCGGTTTCTCCCCGGACAGACTCTTAATTTGGACTATTGCTGCTTGATTGTGGGCTGAACTGTATAATTGTATTGTTTGTAATTTGAATGTCTCTCTTCTTTGTTTTTTTGACAGGAACGGCCAGCTCGTGGTGTTGGTGGTGGACTTTCCGGGTGGTGGTACTCCTTTTGGTTTGGTGCACGATTTTCTTTTGTTTTGCCTTGTTTCGTTTGCTGTGTTTCTTTTCTTTTAGGACACTACCCCAAATTGCACTCCCGTCCCTGAGTTGCGCTAACACTGACTTTTAATGTGTGAGTGGTTTTAGACTAGTATTTTGATTAAACAAACAATTATAGAATAAATAAAAATTGTTACATTGTGAGATTGTCTCAAGCCTCATCTGTAGCGGGTCTGTGTGCCTTGAAGGTAACTTTTAGTGGAGTTGTTGCAACTAATTATTAAAATAGTATTTTTAAACTTAAGTTCCCAATTCTTATCACACTGCTCCCGCCACATTTTGGCGTTGTTTTTGGCAGGATTTTTTTACAGTTTTGAGGCTGAGACTCTTTCACTATTTTACTGCATTTTGTGACATTTATGTTCAAGTATTGACATTTTTTTGGTGTGTTAAGGACAAACAGCAGCGGTTCATTTATTTTGAGCTGGTCATTTGTAGTAATGGAGGAAGAGCTACTGGAATTGAAGACCCTGGTTGCTCAATTAAAGGCTGACAATGAGAAGCTGCGTGCAGAGCGTTCACCTTCCACATCTAGCTCCAGTGCCGGGCCGTCTTCAGCTTCTGCACCCCCCACCGCCCAAATAACGGACAGGTTAGTGTTTGTTCCACGTGATCGTAAGTGTCCTATGTTTAGGGGACGGATGGGGATTAGTGTGAGCGAGTGGGTTGAGGAGGTGCAGGCGTGTATGCGGGCACGAAATTTGTCAGCAGTAGATCAGGCCTTCTTTTTGTATGACCATTTAGAAGGAGAGGCTAGGGATGAGATCAAATATCGCTCTAGTCAGGAACGAGGGGATCCGGCTAAAATCATTTCTATCCTCAAGGAGCTTTACGGATGTAATGAGTCACATGTTGCATTACAGGAGGCCTTTTTCTCCAGAAAGCAATTAGATGGGGAAACATTGCAAGAGTTCTCCCTTGCTTTGATGAGCCTCATGGAGAAAGTAAAAGAACAGGCCCCTAGGGACATGCCAAACGCTGAAGTTCTCTTGCGTGATCAGTTTATAGAATATGTCCTTGATGGTGCGCTTCGTCGTGCGCTAAAACAGTACGTTCGTCTGAAACCGGCAGCAACACTGCTTGATGTCAGAGGTGAGGCAATGAGGTGGGAATTAGAGGGTTTGCCAGCTAGTATGCGGGGCCGGAGTAATTCTCTGCCTTCAGCACCCAGTTTTCAGTTTGCTGTGCGTGGTGGGTTACCAGCTACTGCTAGCCCCACTCAAACAGAGGTTAATGAGTTAAAAGAGCTCTTAAAACAGCAACAGGAGCAGCTTAATCTGCTTACTCGCAGCATTACCCTCCTTCAAACTGCACAAGGGCGCAGCCGCTCTCCACGTCAAGGGCCTATTATATGTCGACGGTGCCAACAGCCCGGACATATTGCTAGGGAGTGTGGGGGGCCGCATGGTTCCTTCCGTCAGTCATCTTTGTCAGAATCGCGTCAGGGAAGTCAGCCTCTGGGAAACTAGCACCCACCGAGTTGCAGAGCCAAGGCTCGGGTGGGGCATCTATAGGCTCAACTAGTGGTTTATGTTCAGCAGATGTACCTAAATTAATTGCTTCTTGTCCACATATTGAAGTGAACATGGCTGGAGTGACAGTGCCTTGCTTGGTTGACACTGGTTCAATGGTGTCCACTATTACAGAGAGCTTCTTTATTGAATTCTTTGAGCCTTGGGGCGAAGAGCGTTTAAGAGCTTGCCACTGGCTACAGCTAAAAGCAGCCAATGGTCTCCCTATTCCTTATATCGGTTATTTGGAAGTATCTATTGAACTGTGTGGCAAGTTGATGCCCCACTGTGGAGTGTTGGTGGTGAGAAATCCCCCAGATAGCAGTTCAGCTTCAGTTCCTGGTGTGTTGGGGATGAACGTCATAAATAAGTGTTACCAAGAACTATTTGGACAGCATGGCAATGCTCTGTTTAATACAACCCCTGTTGTGTCATTTCCCAAGCCCTTGGTTAATGCCTTACAGAAATGTCATGCAGCTGTAACGCAGCACACTCCTAAGCAGCCTAGTAAGGTTAGGGTGCGAGGCAGGAGGGCCTGCCGCATTCCAGGAGGTGTGATGAAGATTGTGCCTACCACCTGCTGTGAGCAATACTCAGGCACCACTGTCTTGTTTGAACCATCAGAGTCTGGCTTACCAGCTGGTTTGTTAGCATCTCCTGCTTTAGTTCAGGTTGTTCGGGGGACTGCTTATGTCCCAGTGGTAAATGTGGGCAACACGGATGTATTGCTTTATCCTCGTAGCACTGTGGGAACTTTAAATAGTGTTGGTGTGGTGAGTCTTCCAGCGGGCGTAACTGAAGTCCCATTTTTTGTAAATGCGTCTTCCCAAACAGTTGCTGCTCCTGCCTCAGATGGGATCAAGACTATTGATTTATCATCTTTGTCAGAGGAGGAACAGGGTCGGGTGCGAGCCTTGTTGGGTAAATACACTTCTGTGTTTGCCACTAATGATCAGGACTTGGGTTGCACCAACCTGATCAGCCATGACATTCCCCTTCTTGATGACGCTCCTGTTCGGCAGCGATACCGTCGAATTCCTCCATCGGAGTATGAACTTGTGAAGGAGCACATAAATCAGCTTTTGGCAGCAAATGTCATCAGGGAAAGCTCCAGCCCCTATGCGTCACCAATTGTGATTGTTCGCAAAAAGGATGGTAGTATTAGGCTCTGTGTTGATTATCGTCAACTTAACATCAAGACACGGAAGGACGCTTTTCCACTCCCTCGTATCGAGGAGTCTCTTGATGCTCTGACAGGGGCCCGGTGGTTTTCCACTATGGACTTGGCCAGTGGGTATAATCAGGTTCCGGTCACAGCAAGCGATCGCCATAAAACCGCTTTTTGTACACCGTTTGGGCTTTTTGAGTGGAATCGCATGCCTTTCGGCCTATGCAATGCTCCGAGCACATTCCAACGCTTGATGCAGCGCATTTTTGGTGACCAGCAATGCCAATCCCTCTTGCTGTATTTAGATGACATTGTTGTGTTTTCATCCTCTGTGCAGCAACATCTTGAGAGGTTGGACGTGGTGTTAGGACGGCTTCAGAAAGAGGGCCTTAAAGCTAAGCTCAGTAAGTGCCGCTTTTTCCAGCAGAAGGTGAACTACCTGGGTCATGTAATTTCTGACCAGGGAGTAGCCACTGACCCCACTAAAATTGAGGTGGTAGCAAATTGGCCTGTGCCCACCACGGCCACCGAGTTGCGTTCCTTTTTGGGATTCGCTAGCTACTACCGTAGGTTTGTAGAAGGGTTTGCTAAGATGGCTGCCCCCTTGCATCGTAGAGCAGCGGAGCTTACTAGTAAAGAGTCTAAAAAGAAGGCTGCCCAGAGTATTGTCAGAGCCTGGACTGAGGAGTGTCAACAGAGTTTTGAGGCCATTAAAACCAAGCTCACATCTGCTCCAGTCCTTGCTTACGCAGATTTTTCCCTCCCTTTCATTCTAGAGGTGGATGCAAGCCATAGTGGTTTGGGAGCGGTCTTGTCACAAGAACAAGAGGGCAAGATAAGACCCATTGCTTTTGCTAGCCGCGGGTTAAGACCTAGCGAGCGAAATATGTCAAATTACAGCTCGATGAAACTGGAGCTGTTGGGCCTTAAATGGGCAATGACAGAAAAATTTAGAGATTACCTTTTGGGCCACAGGTGTATTGTTTATACAGACAATAATCCTCTGAGCCACTTGGATTCGGCTAAGCTTGGAGCAGTGGAGCAGCGCTGGGCAGCCCAGCTTGCTTCTTTTAACTTTGAGTTAAAGTATCGACCTGCTAAGTCCAATCAAAATGCTGATGCTTTGTCTCGTCAGCCTTGGCCGGCTCCATCGGAAGTGACTTCTTTGGTTTCAGGTACTCTTGTGCCTCAGCCATTACAGCTAGCTGTGCAGAGTGAGCAAACACAAACCACGCAATCCTCTGTAACTGTCTTTCCCTCTCTTGCTCCTGGTGATCTCCAGGTCCTCCAGCAGGCTGATCCGGTACTTCAGGAAGTTCTTGTCTTTTGGCAGAGAAAAGAGCGGCCAAATCGTACTGAGCGGCAAAGGCTTTCACAATCTGCTCTTGCATTGCTCAACCAGTGGGATCGCCTGGCTGAGTTGGATGGTCTAATGTATCGGCGAGTGTTTCGCCCAGATGGTGGTGGGGAAGTGCACCAACTTCTCCTGCCGAAGTCCCTGACCAAGGACATCATGACTCAAGTCCATCAGGAGCATGGGCATCAGGGGGTGGAAAGGACCTTGGCGTTGCTACGATCTCGCTGCTATTGGCCAGGTATGTCACAAGAGGTAGCAGATTGGTGTAAAACCTGCGAGCGGTGCCAGGTTGCTAAGGATAGCCAACCACCTGCTCGTAGCTTCATGGGCCATTTGCTGGCATCAAAACCCAATGAAATTTTGGCCATTGATTTTACTTTGTTAGAGCCAACTCCATCTGGGCTAGAAAATGTATTGGTGATGACTGATGTGTTTTCCAAATATACATTGGCAGTCCCAACCAGGGATCAGCGCGCCTCCACTGTAGCGCAGGTCCTGGTCACTGAATGGTTTGCAAAATTTGGAGTACCAGCACGGATCCATTCAGACCAGGGCCGCAACTTTGAAAGCACTCTGATCCAGCAGCTTTGTAGTTTGTATGGTATCATTAAATCTCGTACCACACCTTACCATCCAGCTGGTAACGGGCAATGCGAACGTTTTAATAGAACGCTTCACAACTTGTTGAGAACTTTGCCCACGTCCCGGAAACGAGACTGGAGTGTCTGTTTGCCCCAGTTGCTTTATGCATATAACACCACCCCTCATCAATCAACTGGTGAGTCACCATTTTTTCTAATATTCGGTCAAGAACCACGTCTCCCAGTTGACTTTTTGTTGGGAAGAGTACAAAACCCAGTTGCAGGAACTGTTCATGAGTGGGTCAAAGAACATCAGACTCGCTTGCATATAGCATTTGAGGGTGCTAGAGAAAAACTGAGGACGTCTGCAGGACGCAGAAAAGCTAATCATGATAAAAATATCAGAGAAGCTCCTCTTAAGGAGGGCCAGTTTGTGTTGATCCGAAATTTGGGGAGTAAAGGTCGTCAGAAAACTCAGGATTTGTGGAGTTCAGTGACGCATGTGGTTATTCAAGTCCCAAGAGAGGGTGGTGTAGTGTATTCAGTGGCACCAGTTCATGACCAGACCAGGGTAAGGAGGGTACATCGCTCTTTGCTGAAGGTCCTGATTGGTGCTGATGCACCCAATTCAGTTCCTGTTGAAGGTGCACCTTCTGAACATCACTCCATTTCAGAGGGCGAGCTGTCTTTGGAGGGTGATTTGTTCTTGAGGCCATGGCCTCAGGAGCAGGTACCGCCTGTCCCACCTCCTGCTGTGGCTTCTGATGCTGTGCCTAGGGTTTCAGGACCTGCTGTGGCTCCTCCTCCTGCTGCTGTGGCTCCCTCTGGTGTGACTGTGAATCAACCTACCTCATTAGCAGTTGTACCGGCAGCAGAGTCTGGGCCCAGCGAGGTGTCTGTGCGTAGATCGGTACGATCAACGGCTGGCCAGCACCATAATCTCCATCATCTTCCAAGACCAGCAGTGAGAGAAACGCCTTCATCTAGTACCATGTCTGCTGTATTTCGACCTTGGTGTTAAGTGGGATCATCGTCGGGGCGTCGATGCAGTTTGGGGGGGTGGAATGTGGCAGTATGCCCTGTGGCCTTTGAACGCACCACACAAGTGCTTGAATCTAATTGGTTGTGGCGCTGGCTGCCTGTATATAAAGGGCCCTCCCTCACCTGGTTGACATGACGTTGTTTTCCTTCCGGTTCAGACCTCGGCGTTTGCTGGTGCGGCACGCTAGGTAAGGCAGGCTTCACCTCTCTCAAGCAAACTTATTACTTGTGATTTAGTTATATTTTCTGTATAACAGCTGCAAATTAATGCGTGCGCGCAAACGATGCGCTTAACGACACTCTGATCGCCGCCGCCTGTACAAGCTCCACGTTTCCTCCTTCCTTTTAGAGGCACTACATAAAGAGCTCAGTGGTAGGTGAAGTGCTGGAGTTTGGATGCTTTTAGATTCCATTTCTAACATTTATTTTTGATAGCCGCTGCTGTTTGTCCTTGGCCGGCTGTTTGCCCGCTGTTCTGGTTGTCCCCGACCGACGGTCCGCCTGTCAACTGGATAACCTGTCGACTGCCTACCTGTCGTCCTGTTGCTGGCTTCATGCCCGCCGTCCTGGTCGGTGTAAAGCTGGCTCCTACCACTCGTCCAGTGTGGCTAATTTGGGCTGATTGGTGATCAGCTCGGACTATCTTTCTACTGCCGCTCTGAGTGGCGTCTGCTACAGCGGATCGGTTTCTCCCCGGACAGACTCTTAATTTGGACTATTGCTGCTTGATTGTGGGCTGAACTGTATAATTGTATTGTTTGTAATTTGAATGTCTCTCTTCTTTGTTTTTTTGACAGGAACGGCCAGCTCGTGGTGTTGGTGGTGGACTTTCCGGGTGGTGGTACTCCTTTTGGTTTGGTGCACGATTTTCTTTTGTTTTGCCTTGTTTCGTTTGCTGTGTTTCTTTTCTTTTAGGACACTACCCCAAATTGCACTCCCGTCCCTGAGTTGCGCTAACACTGACTTTTAATGTGTGAGTGGTTTTAGACTAGTATTTTGATTAAACAAACAATTATAGAATAAATAAAAATTGTTACATTGTGAGATTGTCTCAAGCCTCATCTGTAGCGGGTCTGTGTGCCTTGAAGGTAACTTTTAGTGGAGTTGTTGCAACTAATTATTAAAATAGTATTTTTAAACTTAAGTTCCCAATTCTTATCACACTGCTCCCGCCACACATAGGAAGAGTTAATCGTCTCGCAGGTGAGAAAATGTGGGTATGATTTCTTCCTCTGCCATGCCCTTTGGTAAGGCACTTCACTGCAGGTTAGCTCCAGTCTAAACCACTTTCAGTGGCCAGCATTGGTCAAATTTCAGTTAATTTTGCTATAAGTGGTAAAAAAAAAAAAACTAAAAAAAAACTGACATGGCACATACCACTAACAAACACCATCACCACAGTGAAACATGGTGGTGGCAGCATCATGTTGGGATGTTTTCATATAGCAGAGATTGATAAACATGTCAGAGTTGAATTGAAGGTGAGTAGAGCTAAAAAGACAAGCCAAAAAAAACAATTAGAGGCTGGAAAAGACTTGAGGCTGAACTTAAAAAGTACCGAACAAAGATAGGACATAGCAAAGATGGAGGAAGGTGCCTTGGTTACATGAGAAACAAACAAACGAAAAAACTTTTCGCTTGTACAACATGCAAGAGATGCAAAAATAGTAGAGAGAAACCCCAACAGCTGTAATTCTTCCAGAGGCGATCTTACAAAATCAGGCGGCTGGATACTATTTCAGGCAGCACTATTCAGCAGTTTTAAGTACTTTGAAAGCCAGGTATCATTTTTCCTTCTTGATTTATTATTTTTATTATCTTTTTTTGATTGTTTTTAAGCATCCTTCCGTTAGCTTTTAGATGTGTTGAAGGCCTTGGTCTTGATCTGCTTCAGTTTTATGTTTCGCCACGACCTACTAGATCAGCTGAGCGGATGCTGTTGGTTGTTTCTAAAACTCAGAGAAGATCCAAAATTATGAAACAAGCAGCCATGAAATAATAGACAGGATTCCTCTCTTGCTGTTTCTCTGTCTTTTAAAAACACTCTTGTTTTAAGTGGCTTTTGACACATCTGAAATCAATTCATTGTCGATTATTAACCACCATCTCTGTTGTACATTTTCTTCTTCTTCTTTTATTCTTGTTTTTTTTTTTTTTAATCATTTTTTTCATTTGTGCCTTGGTTTGATTTGCTATAGTGTTGTTTGGTACTTTGTTTAGACACTTTTGCTTCTTTAAATGTGCTCCATAATTTAAACTGGATTTTACTCTTTTCCATACACGGTTTTGGTTCCATCACATGAAATTCAACTAAATACAATAAAATCTTTGGCTGGATCATGACAAACTGTGGAAAAGTTCAAGGGGTATAAATACTTTTGCAAAGTGCCGCATGAATGCCGCAGCAAACACCTCCCTCAGAGCGGCTTTTCTATAAAACAAAAGGAGCAGGAATAAAGTCAGAGTAAAGTTATGAATCTAAGATAAGAATCGCTGTGAAGCTGAGCTCAATTTAAAAATCTGAGCTGCATTCTCAAACCAATTAATATTAATAACAAAAATGGAAATGAGTGCAGAGGCAGCCCTAAGTAAAGAACAAGCTGGGTGCATTCAGTCAGGAGATTCATATACAAGCCCTTTTCTCAGGAGAAGTGGGCTCCAAACAGGCGTGACGGCAGGGCATAGACCGCCATACACAGAGACAATTTTTCTAGATAATAGCCTATCACGCAGGATACAATTTAAATTAAAAAATGCAATTTTCACCTTGAAATGAACAAATGATTACAATTTCTATACAAATTAAGGCATCCAGGCTGCGCCTCAGTACTGTGCCAAGGCCATGAAACCTGACATAATTACCATGAAATACATTTTCAAATATTTGTATTTTGTCCATCGCTTTAAAACATGCCACTCTGCCTTCTGCGGGTTTGTGATCTCACCTTCTGGGGGAAATACATAAAAAAAAAGGAGAGAAAATCATCAGAGATGAAAAGCTCTTCAACAGGAGAGATAAAAATGTAGAGGAGAGAAGAAGAAGAAGAAAAAAAAAAAAACAACCTCCCATACACAGGGTAAATCGGCACAGCTCAGCACAGCGGCCCCCAGAGCTATCTCTAAAAGCCAAATTACTGCTCCTTATCTAAGGAATCATATCTAGCAGTTATCTGCTCCTGAGATAGGCTCCCTCTCTCTCTCCTGTGCCTCGCGCTCATCGCCAGAAAAGCTATTTATTCGTGATTACAGACACCCTTTGAATAAAAGATGTTTGTGTTTGAGATCCAAAGTTTTGACGGATTCCGAACTCTTCAGATTCTTCAGAGAGACGAGGATTGAAGGCAGAACACCTTATTTGGGCGAGGTTGCTGGGAGGTGGTCTTCAGCTGGGGGAGAGAGAGAGAGAGAGGGATGAAAGTGTAGCCGATGGGAAACACGAGACAAGACCTAAAACTTCTCTGACGCTTCGTATCACACGCGCTTTCAGAGGGGATTCACACTGAGGCGAGGTGTCGAATTGACTTTAAATGCTGAACTTTGTGTTTGAGGGACACAGAGGCAGGAAGTTCCTGCATGTGTTCTTCTAAACGGAGGCATCAAAAGTTTGGAGATTGCTATTGATAAGTAAAGGTGGGGAAAAATGTACAAGTGAAGAAATGAAGCTCTGGCAAATATTTAAATCTGGTTCCTGCATGTTTTACTTCTGCATGCTCAGATTTCCAGATGCTAACGTTTATCTTTTATTCTGGATATTGGAGTAGAAAACAGTTAAGTTACCTTGCAAGGTCACCTTTCACTGCAACTCTTTGGACTTATGTCTTAATGCAAAATGCAAACAATTCTGCATTAAGACAGAATACAAAATTTCTTATTTTCATCTGAAGTGCGAATAATTTTGCAATATTTCTTTCTTCAAGATAACTCAGGTGAGGTAGAGATAATCAAAGAACAGCAATTTTAAAATCTCATGAAAGATTATCCATGAAGTTCAAATCTGGACTTTGACTAGGTAATTTAAACATATAAATCCAAGTCTCTTCAGCTTTTCAACTACATAATGCCTTCATCACTGTGCTTCAAAGTATAATTAGTGTGTTTAGAGTGAAGGGCAGTTTTCTGTCTTGTGGTTGTAATGTGAACTTTTTGGGGTTTTATTACTTTCCATAAACTATCGAGCAACACAATGCTGACATATGCATGTTTTATAGTGGGAGTGATCAGCGCGGTAAGAACAGTTTTAGAGGTTTTTTTACTAACATTTTTTCTTGATTAGGCTGGACTAACTCCAATCATCTTCAACATCTACAACAGCAGGGCTTGACAAATCTGGGCTAGATTAGCATTCACTGAATAAAGATTAATTATTTCCTTTGATACTTTTACTCTGTAAAAATTGAATTTGTTAAATCAAAGATAAAATCTCCTTTGAGTAGAAGTTAGAGTAAAAAGGTTGCTTTTCGGACATGTTTCTTTTGTCTAGGTTGCATGAAGTTTGAAAACTCAAATATTTTCCCATAGTTTGCTTTTTTTAAAAAAAAATAGTTATCCAGTTTTAAAAGCGATTATGGCTCTTACGTTAAAAACAAACGCAGACAATTAGAAAGATCTCCTTCTGACTCGCAGATAACACACCAAGTCCATTTCTCAAAAAGCGCCCATCAGGAACAACTTGTTAATCTCACAGCGCCTCCTTTCTCCCTCCTGTTCGCCTCCTTTTTCTTCCCCTTCCATCTGTTGAAGTCTCTCAGCCAGAGAGGCGCACATCAGATTTCAATAGTTGACCTCTTAATGCTGAGGTCAGTGCTGCACCGGCAGCGATTTCACACTCAAGATGAAAGGGAAATGAACACTGAGGACGCTGGGGGGTGACATGGGGCCCTGACCACGCCGGCCATGCCACTCGAACCGCTTCACTGCACCAGGCTGGGATCTGCAGGGCAGCCATGGAGGAGGTGCTGAGATTGAGGTTTGGATAAAGTCACTGACCTACAACAGATACACACTGACTGGCAAATTAGTTTAGAGATAAAGCACAGGCCCAGCTAGACAGGTATGGATACAAGCGCAAAGGTTTTTATATTTCCTTTGCAGTTCTGGTTTGGGAAAAAAAAAAAAAAAACATACAGTAAAGTTGGGACTTTTTCCAAAATCAGAAATAGTTTCCAGCATTGAAAGAGGCTCTTATTCTTCTCCAATGACATGGCCATGTGGAGAGTTGGATGGAGGAGCAGAATTTTTCATTTCAAAGTTGAAGAGGCTCACAAAGGGTCAGGGACACTCATGTATTACACAAAGGGGGGTAAAAGCACAACCATGTCCTGTTCAGGGAATGCAAGGTCATAAAATATTTCATACAACACGAAGCAAAAGTCACTTTTCTTATTCTGCAAACAGTAATAACGCCAAAAAAATAAAAAATAAAAATAAAAAATTATTTGTCAGAAATGGCTGGCAAGAGACTGACATAAATTTGATATAGAAATGATAATAGTTAATGTTATCCATCAGGGCTATGATAGTGTAGCAAAACCACCAATTGTAAAATGTATTTTATTGGTTTTTTTGCTTTTTTTCTTTTGACATAGTAACACAAAGTAGTGAATAATTGTGAGAAAAGTGATGCTTTTCCTTCCACTTAGAAATAACTCACAACTTAACTTTAATAAAGACAAATATGAAAAGCATGCATGTTTTCTTTGCAGAATAGGTCAAGCTCAGTCTTAAGACAAGTTATCAGCTGTATTTAGGTCTTAACTTGAATTGGGATCATTTTAATGGATTAGTCTGCTTTAATCTAAACTTTTCTACTGTTTCTCTGGCTGCATGTTCAGGGTCGTTGTCCTGCCGAGGTGAAACTACGCTCTAGTCTGTTGCAGCTTCTATAGGTTTTTGTTCTTTCCTCTCAATCTACTTTGAGCTCTGTTCTGTTTCTCCTGACCAGCTGTTCTTTTCTGTAAAAGGAAAGTAATCCCACAGCATTACGCTGCCACCACCATATTTCACCCAGGGAAGATATGGTTATAGTTGTGTGGACTGTTGCGGTATTTTACACGTGTTAGCTTCATCTACCCAGAGAATCTTTCTCTACATCTTTCTGCTTTTCTCCACATAACTTTTTGCAAACTTTAACTTTCTGATAGCTTTCTTTTATAACTTTCTTCTTGAGATGCTTTCATGAATTATTATTATTATTGTGTACATGAATTATAGTTTTTCTGTCAGCAGATTCTCCAACCTGAGCTGCAGCTCTCTGCAGCTCCTCCACAGTCACCAGAGGTCTGCCTTGCCAAATCAAATGGAGGCTAAATGTGAAAAAGGTTCAGTGGGTGTGAATACTTTTTTAATGCACTGTGATCTGTAAACAAATCAGTTTAGACATCAATACATAACTCCATAATATAGTTCTATTACATTAAGTATTACTTTTTATCTCTTTTATGCAGCTTGTTACATATTAAATTTTGACTCCGTGTTGCTCCAAAATTAAAACTTATACATCCTGTTACTTTAAACTACAAACTCTGGGCTTCAGTTGAAATTGAAGTTCACTCTCATGTCCATCCAGTCCAAAGTGAAGGAGCGCCGTTATTATTCAGGAGACGTGTCACCGCAGTCAGCCTACATCCATGCATTAAACCACGGGAGGCTGCAGCAGAGGCAGACTCAGGGGAACGAAGCATTTTATTTAGCACATACAAGGCAGGACACTTTTAAACAAGATTAATGTTTGTTTGTTTTTTTTATATATAAATGCTATAAAAAAAATCTAGATATAGAAATGTACGATTTGCTAGTTGTTGATTATAGAAACAAGCAAACCGTCAGCAGAAGTTCAACGATTAACTCTTAATCACAGGCGGATTTGTTCTCTGTCTTTGCAACTCTTTGAATTTCATTAAATTACATCACTTCATTAAGTGAGTTACGATAAAACTCAAACAAACTTTAACGCGCTGTTGATTTCTGATGCAGGAAGTGGAGAAGAAAAAGAGCAAGCTGAAGTAGATAGGCATCAAGTTCATTTTGAAGAGCTCTTCTTCTTCTTCTTCTTCTTCTTCTTCTTCTTCTTCTTCTTCTTCTTCTTCTTCTTCTTCTTCTTCTTCTTCTTCTTCTTCATGTTGCTCCTCTATGAGCCACTGAACCCTGTCAGACTGCTTCTTTTCACCAGGGACTCGGGGCCATTTTAAAGGTGCCCTGATCCCCAGCGCCTGCCTGCCTGCCTGCCTGCCTGCCTGCCCACCTTCCCGGGAACAAGCTGCTCATTCCTTGTGCATTTCCCAAAGACCATTATTGAATGAACAGTGAGACAAGGCCCTCAGTGAATGGACAGTTTGGTTACACCGCCATGAGGCTCGAGCTCCTCGGAGTAATGTAGCGCTTAAGTACCTGTCAGCTTCATAAAGGAGGGAGTAGACGGAGTAAATGTGTGTGTAAATAGAGTGTCAGATCAGGACCCCAGGGAGTGGAGGTGGGGGAGCGTGCATGCGTGTGTGTGTTGGTGTGTTTGTGCACCCCATTTGTTCCCCGATGCATACGTGAAGCATGTGTGTGTCAGCGCGTCCGTGCCTGTGAGTGTCACCGTAATGATCATTTAACCCTGCTCAGCATTCCCCAGGGCTCCTCGTCCCTCCTTTTCGACTTCACAGTGCTGCAGGCTCTCTGCCTCTTCTGTCTGCTTCTCACGGCTGGGCACAGTCGGGGAGCGCCTCCTTATTCATTCATGAGAGAGGCACCGGATAAATAAAAAGGTTCATTACTGTGCTAAAGTGTTACTAATGACATGTACCTGCCACTGAGCACCTCCGAAAATCTAATGTGACACACCAGAATGGAAAATCTATTCCGCGGCACCAAGGCCTCCAATGGCGTCTGCACATATACTCTATGGAAATTTCCCTCCGCTTGCCCTCCAATTGTGTCTCTCTAAAACCAATATTTACAATCCCATAGCCATTATGTCCTACTACGCCCTCTGAGCCTGCTGTTGCGACCTTCGCATTAGCCGAAAATTGGACTTTGGCGAACTTAGCGAGGGGAGAGGAGGCTCTTCTTGTGGAAACCAGGGGGCGCAGCATGATGAAACATAGGGTGTCTGTCCTTCAGGTCCCTGCTGCCCCAAACTCAAACTGACAACAAAGTCAGAAAGGCTTCGCCGTGCTGCATACCATTATCCAGCATCCCCAAGTGAAAGTCGCTTGAAACTAAATGCCAATAAGCCATTAGCCAATTCTATGACTGTCTCAGTTTATGTCATGGATGCACTGATAGTCTGAGGCTTTGTCTGTGCTTCAAAACTTGACTGGAGGAAAAAGAAGCCTCTAAGGCTCAAACAACAACATGTAGTTGATGCACAATTTAATACTGCAAATGTTAACGTAATCTCAATGATTATATCTGAAAGTTTCAACTGTTTCACGAAGTTCACTGACGGAATTGAGATCATGCTAAATAAGTCAGAGCAACATCTGAATTGTTGAAAATAAGAATAAGGAGTAAAATGACAAAAAGATGAACGTTTTTAAAATGGTTGTTAAAATTTTTAGAAGTAACATTTGTTTGAAAGGTTATGAGTATATATATTACCTGCAGTAGACAACTCCCTTGTTCTCTTCATTTGGTTTGAATCCAGCCTGGTTGGTCATTGAGGCTAAAGCAAACAGCTAATCCAAGAGGGGCTAAAATAGCTCTAATTTAACCAACGTCATTGTATTTGAAGCTGAAACTATGTCAAAGCCTTTTAATTGTCCTCATATTTGCACAGCAAGGAAACAATGGAAATAGAAGTAGGAGACTTGAACTGATTCATAGAGCCACTTCATAATATCTGAAGCAAAAATGCATGCAGTGCTAATTTCACACAAAAAATCCAAATAAGCTGCTTTTACTTTGAAAAACCAGCTTTTACTTTGAAGATTGTTTTCCTTTCTGTGTTTTGGCATCTTCCTGTTTGTTCCAGTGTTGGAACAACAGGCAGACTGATACAGATAGGACTCCCGAATATATGTCATCAGCACAATATAACATATAATGTATTCTTTTTCACATTTTGATGTTTTTTGAATATTTTTGTATCTACAGTACAAACCATTGATTAATCTTTGATCTATAGAAGGTCAGTGGTGGTGCACCATCTCCTTACCTTCTTTGTATATAACTACACAATGCAAACAAGATGACTATTTAAAAAACTTGCCACTACAGAAACACAGTTTTTATTTGCAGCTTGCAAACAAAATAAAATAAAACAAGATTTAATAAACTTAAAAAAACAACAACACAACAAACAGACTAAAGATTGCAGCCCAAACCAGCTCTTTATACAGAAACCTCGAATTTCACATTTAAATTTTTATACATATATTCATCAAGAATGCACTCATTTTCTGACTTAAGTCACTTTACATGTGAATGCAAACTTGCAACTTTGCTTGTGTAAAAATAATTAAATATAGGTGCCAAAGCCTTGGATTAACAGCAATATTATCATAAATGACAGTCTGTAGCTGTGTTTTATCCTGCTGAATGATCATCTTCTGTTCCACTAAGTTGCTAAGATGAACATTTTTGTTTTCATATATACATATTTTTGTTCCAGAAAGCACCTGAGCGACTGTCAGTCTGCTGTGTTTTGTCGTCGTCGTCCCGTGCAGAAAAAACTTGTTGCGTCTTTAGAAGCTTGACATCTAATTGAATCTCAGCTTCCATCAGCGTCTCAGCAGCATCTTCACATGACTGTTTGCTCAACATGTCTGCCCATTTCCACTGATTAATTCATACGAAGCCAAACCAAATGTTCTGCCTTGTTTGTCACGTCACACCCAGACCCTGCAGTCATCGGGTCACAATTAGAACGAATGTCTGCAGATTTCGGATAATCACAGTTTTAAAGGGAACAGCTAATACTTAGCTGGGGAGTCGAACTCTGAATACCGATTGGAAAAAGTGTTTTCAATTATGTCCCTTTCTTTTACAATGCATTAAGGTGAAAAACATGACAAAACTTCACAATTATTTTTAAAAATTAACTCAATTTGTTCTCTTTCAGACACTGCTTGTAATGTTTCCCTTTTGTTTGTGAGTTTAGTTTTTATGTTGTGTTTTGAGAACGTGTGGTATTCTGTCATTTTTACTTAAAAATTTAAATGTTAGCTTTGACAGACTGATGTTTTTTACTTGCTTTGCTTTAGTGAAATAATCACTATATCTATCAGATGATATAAATATAGCATATTTTACAGCTGACTCCTTGTAGCTCAGAGAATAGACATTAAAATACTTTTACTCGTCTGTAAATCACTGAATGATTTACAGACGAGTAAAAGAATAGACTTTAACCAGAAGAGTTAAAGTCTATTCTTTTACTCGTCTGTAAATCTGCCTCCCCAGGACCAGAACCACACATGGAGAAGTAGCATTCAGTTTTGGTGCTGCACTAATCTGGAAAAAACTTCCAGAAACCTGAAAAACTGCTGAAACACTGAGTACCTTTTAATCAACCAATTTATTTAGAGTTGAATTAAATTCATTTTAACTGAGCAGTTGTTAAAATTGATCTGAATTCCAGCTTGTTCTTCTTTATTATCCTACTGTACTATAATAGCTTTTATTGGTTTGGTGTTTTATGTTTTCATCATGTAAAGAACTTTGAATTGACTTTTTTCTGAAATGAGCTACACAAACAGGCCTGCCTTGCCTTGGCTTTTCAGGATGAGAATCTTCCTCAGGCTTTCAGAGGAACATCTGCAAGTCAAATGTTTGCAACATCCCAACTTTTTATGCCTTACTATGGAACTATATGCATAAATGTATTTCCCATTTGAATGAAGAAATTCAATAGTAAGAGAGTGAGAGCAGATGGTTGTTTGTTTTTGTATTTTTTTGATAGCGTGGATTATTTTGTCTGAAATAAATGTAAAATATTTTTTTAGGTTCAAATGAAAAAATGAAGAATATTCTTTTAAACACACACCCACACACACACACACACACACACACACACAAAAGAAAGGGGTTTATTGCTGAGACGTGAAGAGAGCGGAAAAAATCTAACTGAGATGAATTCCTCAACTAGTTTTCAGCCTCTAACATATGCTTCGAGAATCGTTCATTAAAAGTCACAAAACAAACTGAGCACTAAGTCAAAGATCATTAGCCTCGTGATGGATAATTGTAGAGGTCTAGTAGTGTTGTTATATTGCAGACCTTGTGACAACCCCTGTAATTATCCCTCCTCCCAACGCTTCCCAAGGGTCCCATAAAACACATTAGCACTCGGCCTGCACAGACCATTCAGACTCCTGCGCAGTCTTCCTCCCTTCAGCATCACCTCCCAAAGCAACAACAATCACCTGCTTACATATTCCAGTATGCTCATTTCATTATGATTTGCCACCGGGGTGTAAAATATGTCGGCCCTGGTTGTTTTACTTTCAAATGGGAAAGCCAGGTTCGCCGTTTATGTCTTTTACATTTAAAGGATCTAAAATCAGGGCTCCACTGAGCATACATTTGTCGCACTGTGTGCTTGAAAAGCCGGCTCAGTTCCTTATTCAGCAGCCTCTTCAGTCCGTGATTGACTCCTTCCCTCAGCACCCTGCAGCAGATGAAGGAACAGAGCTTAAACCTGTTACTGTCAGCCTCTCACCTGGATCATAAGAACTCCTGCTCGGAGCATGCAAACCAATATCCTCCTATTCTCCGCACAGCCGCCAAGGATTCACAGCGGTGGCTCTTCACAAAGAGCAGGGCCAAGCGCGCTCAGTGTTATCTTATTGAGTTACCTGTAGCTAAGCTCTGAGCGGGCGCACACAATGGCAGGCGGTTAATGACAGTGCAGGCCCTAACCCCTTGTCCCCGGCCTTTCCCTGAGCCTCATTTCCGCGCGGCGGCTGCCATTTCACAGCTGTTAGCCACAGACTCTCTTTGTCATGATTAAGGACAAATTAATAGATGCCTCCTGGTAATCAGCTTTCATTAGGGCTGTCAAGCCGTCAGTGGCGTTCGCTTGGTGCGCTGGACACAGGATGATCACATCCCAGTCGAGAGGCGCCGCAGCTGCCTGCGTGCAGCCTCTCTGCTCCTGTGTCTGTGCTCTTGCTGTGGCTAAAGTGTGGGTAACCAGTGCATTAGCACGCTCCTTCGTGGCACAAGTGCTTGTAGTTGGTGCATTAACGGTGCTCCGTGTGGAGCTGCAAGATGGAGGTCATCGCTGGAATGACATAAAGAGTAGTCTTTCTGCTGAGTGTAATTGGCCCCAGCATGCTGAAAATGGACTGTGAAATGTAAGGGGGGGGTCAAATAATTGATTTTTCCCCCGAATGCAGAATCCAGGGCAGGGCTGTTTAGAGAGTAATTTACAAGAGCAGTTCAGCTCAGGCTGACTGGCATATCTGCTGAAAGTTCCCAGAGGCAGAGGAAGAGATAAGACACACCTGAGACCCCGGAGCAGACGGACAGCAGTCACAGAGCTACTCAGAGGGCAGAGACATCAAACTCACTCACACATCATCTGTGTATGTATGCAGTGTAGGGGACAGCTGCATACACACACTCACATGCTCCGAGGATGATGGACACAGGCTATTGTATGTAGAAATAGACTCCCGTCTCTCCCTCTGTCGGTCTCCGGTTCTCCGTCTGTCCGCCTCCCACCCTCCTTCTGGAATTGATGAAATAAACTCATCAGACTTCCAGCAAGTTTGGCATTGTGCTGGAGAGCTGAAGTCATTTCAGTATGTAGATTTCAGACTTAAACCCATAACCGTGTTGCGTGGTGCATGACCACCCCCACCTGCTGGAGAGAGAAGGCTTGGTTGTGCATGATGGGATAGGAGCGTCTGCGAGGCTGGATACAGCCTGGCCCCGTGTATGCTCAGTGATTTCCCAACACTGCTGCCTAGGGGAATTAAGACAATGGCCTTAATGCAAATGCTTTAATCTAGTGACAAAATGGCATTTTATTTGCTCTGCCAAAACTGAGCTGAAATACATATGTAAGCTAATTGAGGAGAACCGGCTGCTTTGCAATCTGCTTGGCCCCGAAAATGGTTTCATCTTCAATTTGGAGAATATCTCCTTAAAGACAGCGGTGAGTGACATCCGTCAAGATCCAGAATCTATGTCATCTGGGTCTATAGAAAGCACAATGGCTTTCTGATTGAGAGTCATTGCTGTCAAAAATGTAGAGCTGTCACACTGAACGCGTCTCATGGAGACGTCTGTGTGGAGCGGCGTCAGCTCCCTTCAGTTTTCTTAAGCTTCTTGTTAAATTGCACCAAACAATTTTCAAGATCAATTCCAGCGTCCAAAAACAATGCACACAAATCCCATTTATTCAACACATATTGTGTTTGGAGAGGGCCCCTGTGTTTGCATGAAGGTAATTACAGTGGGATTTGATGTTGTGGTGTGCCCAGAATTCTCCAGCTTTAGATCAGGCTCGGGGTGCTCCACCCCATTAATGCTCCATATGGGGAACCCAGCTGTGATCAGAATTGGACGAGCGGGAGGGGAAATCGATTTCATTTGCAGGATTATTGATGTAACCGAGATGCCGTTTGTATGAAACATAAAGTCCTATTTCAGAGGTTATGGATGAGGCTGGATGGAGGAGCCGGCTGTTTGTTTTGTTCAGTGAAACATTACAGAAACAGAAAAGTCAGCGCACATGACGCTGTACGGTCTGCACCCGCATTGCACCACATTAAAGGGATAGTTCAGGATTTCTCGAGTGAGATTCTGCTGAAGGGTTAAAAACGGTTAATATCTTACCTTCATTTAGAACAAATTGGTTAATCGCAGACAGTTAGTCCAAGAACACCAGATCCAAATCTGTCTTCTGCCATTTTTAAAAATACTTTAGTAGTATAAATGCTTTTTTATGAATCTTCAAAGCAGGTGCGGCCAAAGTGTGGCCTGGGGCCATTTGTGGTTCGAGGACTGATTTTTAGTGACCCACAACTGCAGTTCAAGAATTATACTATTTATTTATCAAGCTTTTTATTTGTAATCAGGGTAACATTTTTACCACCATTATTATCTTCCAGTGGAAAATTAAATTAAATTTATAATAGATAGAAGCACACCTACTTAGAGACTTTTACTGAAAAGTCAACTTTGCTTTTTTTTATTTAGTAAACGTGACTAAAAATAACAGGTGTTTAAGAATAAATTGATCCAAACCTCGTTTCATACCCAAGAATAAATTTGTTCAACTGAGCCTAAAAAAATTGGAAAACTAGATTATTTTCTTTAAATACAACAAATGTGCAAAATCCTTCACTGAGAATAAATGTTTCCAGTCACAATAACGACCTAAAAAAAAAGTCCGGGAGCCCAGTCAAACCAGTCACTCTTTCTCCACCTGCAGTAAAACTTATATTACCAACATTTCTTCAACCAACATCAGAAGGTAGAAAAATAAAAATTAGGCCAACATGCAACTTTTATTGTTTGTTGTACTTTATATTAGAATGTTGTGTTAATGGTTTGTGAACATGTTCACGAATGAATAAAAATATCAAAAAAAGTTTAATTTCTCAGGACGATCATCATTTTATCACCACTGCTTGCTTCAGCTTTAGCCTCCACATTAGCATCCATTCTGGCTTATAGATCATTCTAGCCATATTCTGGCTCAAACACATAAAACTGGACCAGATGCTGAAGACGGAACGCTCCTTCTGTTGGACCTCTATTTGGTTAAAGTCCATCTGAGTTGTGTTCCTCAGCTGAAAATTGAATGGATTCATTTCATGCTTCATCTTTATGTATCACATGAAAACAAAAGTTTGTCTGCCGCTTAACTTTAAACAGGTGTCAGCAGAGGACTCAACAGATGCTGCTGCCATGTTTGTGGTAAGTCAGCCTGGAAAATGTTGTAAAAACTAACGCATTCTTAGCTTCTAGATGCTAATTTTGCTAAATGAAGACACCAAAAGAAAAAACGACTTCATGTAAACTTCCTAAAGCCTAAATGATTGATTTTACTGTTTGCTGTTCTTCTGTCTATAACAGTGTGACCTGCAACATACCAAAAACTGGTAGCAAAAAAAAAAAGATACTTCTGAAAAAAGATTTTAAAATCATGCTGTGGGAAAATTAATGACATAAATTTTTTTTTTTTTCTGTGGCAGGAGGCCAAAAAAAAAAAAAAAGCGCAGTGTTCAAAGTACAGCATGTTGTTGGCAGCAATAAGTGACCTGGCATCCAGCCTTTTTTCACCCTTTGCCAAACTTTCCCTCCACCTGTTCCCTACATTCTTCTGGAGGCTTTATAAGTCAGAGCGATGTGCTGGCGAGGTGATCACACTTACATTAAAACAGTATCAGAGTTTCCCAGGGTTCACATGGCCTAACAGCTGGATCTTTCAACTGAATCCATCCCTCTGCACAATTATTTCTCCCCCCTTTCTGAGTCTCAGTGCCCAGTCGGGTCGGCTGCGGTTCCCACTCGTTTAACTGCAGCAGTGGGAGCAATGGCGAACCAGCTGGGGAAAGCTTTTCTATTTTTTTTTTTTTTTTTTTTCATTCTGGGTTGATGACAGAACTGAGTTGAGATGAGGTAAGGTTAAAGAAGGGTTTCCCCATACATTTTATTTTAGCATTTCATCTCCAGAAAACACATCAACTTACAGTGATTTGATACATTGTTCATGTCTTGAACTTTAAATTTTGTCATATTACAACCTCCAACTTCAAACACATCTTAGTGGGATTTTTAAGTTAAACTTTAACACAGAAGTGCACAGCCGCGGGGCGAACGATACCTGATTGAATCCGTTTACAAATGAAAATCTAAAAACTGTTGCATACATGTGCATTCAGGCCCTTTTAAATAAAGCTGTCTAAATAAAACCAAGCGCAACTAGACGAGAATTTCTGTAATTACTCAAAAGAGTCTACTTGTAAGTAATTTAAAGTCATTTTTAGAACTGAGGTTGTGTAAAGATCTTGTTGGTAATAGTTACACTTGTTTGGTCACTGTGAGATTCTTGGAAATAAGCAGGTTCTCTGCGTTGTGGAGGCTAAATGCTAATCATACATATTCCATTTGTTTTATCTGACTTTTATTTAAATCAAATTGCATTATGTTCGCAGATATTGACTATCTAAACGTACGCAGGAGACCGCTGATAATTTTAAGCTAGTTAGCTGCCACCACCACATTTTCATCAAGCTTAAAGGACTTCTTTTGTTATTGACAAAAAATGTAAAAATCTCACTTAAAATACTATTTAATTATTCAAACTATCCTGTCAATCACAACATAAAGAGAGAACATTACCCAGACAGGTCAGAGATAAAGTTGTATAGAAGTTTAAAACTGATTTAAAGTTATATAAAGAAAGACATAAGAAAACCTATTTGGAGTTTGAGCAAGATTTTCTTCTGCAGGAACAAGAAAGATTGTATTATCAAAGAATATGGCAAGTTTTGGACATATTGTGCTCACACTTAAATCCAGATGAGAAGCAGGAAAACCTGTTCACTGGACGACTATTATTTGTAAATTTGGGCTCCACTGAACAAAGGAAACAAGAGAGACATTGTGGAAATTAACAAGTACTGTTGATGTAAAAGCAGGTGCTTCAGTTGGCTGGAACCAATTTAGAAATCTTTGAAAATGTTAGCTTTCTATGAACTATACATTCTCGCAGTGAAATATGGTAGTGGCAGCATCATTCTGTGGGGATGCTTTAATTTAACACATCCAGGAGAGTTTCTAGTTGATATAAAGATATATGAAGCTAAACGCAATGCAATTCTAGAGCAAAACCTGTAAAAAAAAATTGAAACTGGAGCAGAGTTTCACCTATCAGCAGAACATGCAGTCAGAGCCACAATGGATTGTTTTGGATCTTCAGTGGTCCAGTCAAAGTCCAGGCCTCAATCCAATGGTAAGACTTGAAAACTGAAGTTCAGAGATGCTTTCCTATTGAGCTATTCTGAAAAGAAGAATAGAGAATAAAATTCTGTTTCTTGCTGTGAAAAGCGGGCATCTCCGAAAACCTGCAGCTACAACTGAGGTGAAAGGCTCTGCAGAGTATCGACTCTGGAGGGTATGCATAGAAATGCACACCACATTTCTCGCTCTATTTTGCACTACGCTTTTGTAGGTGAATCGCATGAAAACCAAATAAAATACATTGAAGTTTGCGGTTGTGACGAAAAAACGTACATTTTGTCGTAGTTTCTTTCAGCGTTGTTTTGTCTTCTCGTCAGAATTTGACTTTTTCTGCCAACTGGTCTTGGTTGTCAGTTATCACAGGAGGGGCCTCAGAGGGCGGTCTCCTCCCCTCCAGCTTACTGTCCTTGTTGGTAGCAGATGTTTGTGGTGTTTGAGTGTCAGTGATGGGCAGTGTAAAAGCAGGCTTACACATGTTCATGTCACCCAATCGTTGCAACTGCAGGAGGAAGTTATGTCATGAAGCCAGCTGGCTCTAATATGCAGCATTGTGTAAAAAAAAAATAAAAACGACGGAGCAGAGGTGGAGCTAGACGCAAACTTGGCCGAGGCGCTCAAAATTTTTCTTGCTTTGGCTTTGGGGGTGCAGACAGACAAAAGGCATCCGCAGCAGAGTTTGTGCAACTTATCAAAGTATGTCATTAATTTTACAGCAAGCTCATGCGCAAGCGAGCGAACTGCGCCACATTGTTTCCAGCTATAACAATTGAGCATTTATTGGCTGAGAATTGGTTATTAAAGAAAACTGCAGCGTAATTGTGTTTTGACAGAGTGAAATCTGAGCCAAGCGGAAAAAAAAAAAAAAAAGAGAGACTATGGCATGTCTGCGAGGGGCCGTTGTTTTGATTTGTGCC
This sequence comes from Poecilia mexicana, assembly GCF_051168715.1. Taxonomy (NCBI): domain Eukaryota; kingdom Metazoa; phylum Chordata; class Actinopteri; order Cyprinodontiformes; family Poeciliidae; genus Poecilia; species Poecilia mexicana. The sequence continues at coordinate 19,610,947 of NW_028263374.1, forward strand.
TGTTTAGAGAGAAAAGGGGGGAAAAGGGCCCCTGTCTGGGAGAAAGGACTGAAGCTCTGTTACGGAGTTTAGGTCTCCATCTAGTCTAATAAAAAACACTTAAGCTAAACAACCCCCCTCTCGCTCTGCCTGTGTCTGGTCCTGGGAGCTACCTGGAGGCCCTCCACAGAGCACATTTAATAATAATGGTGCTCCTCTGCTCCCTCCCTGCTTCTCCCTGAGTGATGGGCAGTCCAACCAGCAGGACAGCATGAAGGGTGTGGTCATGGTCCCTACGGCTTCTGTTACACAAATCTAACCTGAATAGGGTTTTTATTTCTGGCCTCAACTTTGTTTTTATGTTTTCTTTTTCTCTCTCTCTCTCTCCAAGCTCCTTAAAGGTGATTTTGCTTCATCGTAATCCCTTGTTTTAGTTCCACGCAGGCCTCGGTGTGAATGAGCGGGATCGCACACACACACATAAAAAAATAAAATAAAATAAAAGACTTGTGCTCTTTCATGGCGTGGAAGCTGAATAAAAAGTGGCATTTTTTTTATTTGTTTTGCTTCATGTTTGATTCTCGGTAATGCAGACAATCAACAGGGTAGGGGAGTTAAATGCATTATAAATTACCGAGAGGGAGCCACCTCGCTCTTGGAGCTCTTCCTGGTTGCTGCTGCTGCCACTTTGGGTTATGTGAGGAGTAAAGTACTTTAGCAAAGACCGTGGAGCCGCTCCACGGCGCTCCTTTGCATATCAAATAAACAGCGGAGCGGGCGATGGCAGTGCCAACACAGACGGCTATGTTGCATGTGCACGCTGATGCACATGCATTTGAAGCCTTTTGAATATCTCCCATGGTGCAGGTCATGGTGACGCCATCTGGTGTGTGGAGGAACCTACGGAGATGTCTCGAACGGTGAGCTTTACCTGCAGGATGTGACACTTTTGATTTAAAGCATCACAGGTGAGTATAGTAATTAAAGGCAAGCCATTCATTCAGAATATAATTAGGAATTTTCCACAAGAGAGATTTCATATTACCACTAACTGGGTTTATGATTTTAAATTGGTAAATGGGTGGGTTTTTTTGCATCCTGCAAAGCTTTTATTGGCTATAAAAATAAATGTTTCCAGATTTTCACACTCAAATCTTATGTTTATAGCCCCCATTTTCTGTGTCCCCAATCCACAAGGTAAAGACGCACGGCTCGTATTTTCATAACAAAGCTTTTCTGGGGTCCAGCAAACAAACTGTTGTATGGATGTACCATTGATTTCACATTCACACGTCCAGACTTAAAGGGACTATGGGATTGCCAGTGAATCCCGAAATCTGTGTGCTGCTCACAGAGTGTCAAGTTGACATCCACTCCACTTCTGTAAACTGGCGAGATTATTCACTCAACAGGATCTCTTCCTGCCTTTCATCCTGCGAACTACAGGCCAATCCGGCCGCTGACAGCCAAGCGATAGCATACAGATGGAAATGAAGGTGGAAGAGGAAGAGAGAGGGAGAGGGGAGGAATGGTGCTGCTTCTCAAACACAAGAGGAAGCCTCTGGGTTCAGGGTTTAGGCTGATGCTCCAGACTGGATCTACTGACTTCATTTAGAGAGGGGTGGTCAGTGGTCAGTCTTCCACTTCGCTCCACACACGGGTGGTTTTTCTCATGGGCACTACGGCTGACAGCGCAGGGAGGCATGGACTCGGGGGGGCAGCACAAGTATTGTTCACATCCATGGTTAGCAAGTGAAGTTAAGCAGTATTTCTGTTGTTTTTAACAGTAAATGATCATGTTAGTGTAACCAAAAAGGATGCAAAAATAGGTCCCGTGAATATTTTCCATTTCAAAATTCCAAATGGCTTCAGACTTGAATTAAAAAAAACTTCTGCAGTTCTTTAAACATCCAGGAGACATAAATATGAAACATTTATCTTAAAAGTGCCCAATGGAAATCACAGTATATTCGTTAATATTTGAGTTACAAAACAACTTGGTGACATTCTTTTCAGTTCAGCAGTATGGCAGAAGACTGTTTTACTACTGTTGTGGGCTTTGGGCTTACTTAACTTAGTCCTACTTCAAAATGTACAAAACTAAGACTTACATCAAACTAAACTAAAATATTCTGGAGATTTATGAAACATTTCACTGGTTGTCATTTTTTTGTGAATCCAACACAAATCGTGAAACAACACAAATGTGATGTTGTCTTCTGACAGTATGGCTTCATCACTTTTTTGATGGTTTACATCTCAACTAGTGACACAGTGGTCACTTTCTCACATAAATATAGGAGATTCTTCGGGATCCAATTTCTCTATTCTTGTTCAAATTTCATTTAAAGAGGTAACATATCAAGCACTAGCAAAATACATTTAGATTTGCATCCATTAGAAAGACAAAAATCTGGAAAGTTGAAGTTTCAATATTCAATTTCAACTCTCGGCAGCGTCCTTGTCTATGCAGCATAAAACGTCCCCACAGCATGATGCCACCACCACCATTCTTCACTGTGAAAATTGTGTTTTAAGGGTGATGTGCAGTGTGAGTTTCCTGCCACTCATTTTCTTGCATGGATGCATAATATTAGGAAACATGGAACTTACATATTTGCTAGAAATTGCAAATTTCTCTTATTTTTGTCTTTATCTATGGTTTCTAACTACCCTCTGTAAGTTTGCCTGAAGAGCATTAATTCATAACTGACAATTCGATATTGCATTCAAGTAGTAATTGTGACTGCAATCATGCACATAGTTTCAATGCAATTTCATATGTTTTCAAGCTGGAATAGAAAGCATTAACACAATAAATCCAGAGGAATTTATAATGTCCTACCACTTTCACTTTTAACACACAACCCTACCCATTTTACTGTAAGCAGGTGTAGATGGGGGGGAAAAAGAGCACCTCTTTCTATTCTGATGGGGGAGGAAATCCTGCAGAGAAGTTGTTATTAGTGTCAGTTATTTGAGGGAGTAAATTGCACACACCTACTGCCTTGATAACAGCTCCATATATCAACTAAACTGGTCTCAAAACCCGATGTGAGCAATATGTGCTATGAAATGTATTTCCTTCTCCGTGGGCAACAATACAAAGAATGTCTTCTGCCTGTTCAGTCGTAACACTGGCACCCAGTCATTTTGCACTCTGGATCACAATTCTCAGTTACTGGAATGAAACCAATTTGAGCTCCTTTTAAGATAATGCAAATAAATATCAGCCCTGATTTGTCGGTTATTTATTTATTTTTTATTCCCCTCAACTGCCCCTCTCTTTGCTCCCTTATCAGCACACAGAGCATTTCTCTCTTTCTCAAGGGTCGCATGAAAGGTCCCTCTTTTCTTGAGAATCAAGGCAGAGGAGAAGCCTGGTCCAGGACTGATTCATGTCGCACACACTGCCGGGATGTTATGCATGGATAATTGATTGTCGAAGCAGCATGGCCACTGTTGGATCTTGATGGTGCTGCCGAAATGTCACCTTACTGATGTTACAGCGGCGCCAATATTAAAAAGGCCGGTTCTCAAAGACTTCCATCTGAGCCCACTCCTCTCCCACTGCGTCTGGGAGAGACAGCGCTGTTTGTCAGGCTTCTATTTCAGAAAGACAGATCTCGCATTCGCAACCTTATCTGCACAGGACAGTGCACCCACTTCCAGAAGTGCATTGAACATTTCCAATCATAGGGATATATCGCTCTCCTTTTAAAGTGGAAATCAAACGTGTGGGAATGGTGAGAGGGAGAGAAAAAAAAAACTGCATAATTGAGAGCTCTTAGGATTTATTTATAGGTGGTTTGTCTCTTCCAAAACCCCCTGAAAAATTACACCCCTTGCAGCAAATACCTCGCTCAACAACAATAAAGAATCCATCTTTTTCTTTTTTTTTCTTTTTATAGGAATGTTTTCATACTGATTCCAGAGGAAATTTTAATGCAAAATTGTTTGGAAACATCTCAGACATTAAGTCAGATAATGTAGCAGGTATTTTTATATATAAAAAGTGGGGGATTAACTGAGTAAAAACCAGTTAATTTCAGAGTTCGGGTAGTATGCAGAAAGCTGAGCCTGGACTGGTAAACTGTGTTAATCTATAAAGGCTTACATAGGTAAAAATAGACTACACCTGCATGCCTTTTTAACACCATGATACTCAGCTGAGAGAGCGAGACCATCCAGCTATAGAAGCAGTGAATGAAAAAGGGAAGCCTCACCGTTTGTTGTTGTTCAGACAATGCAGAAGTTTGACAGCATTGGTCAGGAAGAAAACAAGATTTGAATCAGACTTTAGGGTACATTTGTTGAACTTTAATTAATGGATAGTTCCTATAATAAATGTGATTGTCAGATTTTTTTTTTTTAACAACAATCACTTTTAAGAAGAAAACTGCATCTAACCTGCGCCCTGCTGTGCTACTCTCACAAACTGTTACACCATCTGAAACACTTGCCTTAAATACTGAATCCTTTCTGTACAACTGCAGCATCTTTCAAAAGTATTTATGCAATCTGTTTGTTTTTTCATATTCACCTTGTGCGATATACCAGAAGAAGCACATTGCTATGAATTGGAAAGAATTTTCAAATAAAAAATACAACAAAATAAAAATACAATAAAAAATACAAATAAAAATCTGAAAAGTGTGGCTGATTAGATATGATTTGAACAATCCTGCTGTAGATCAGTCTGTATGTTTAGGGTTGTTGTCCTGCCATTAGGTGAACCTCAGCCCCAGGGTCAAGTCTTTTCCAGCATCTAACTGCTTTTTTTTCCCCACAAAATTGTCCTGTAAATAGTTAGATTCATCTTTTTATTACATCTGACCAGCTTCTAGGTCCCTGCATGCCTTCGCCACAACTCTATGTCTGGATAATATACAATTGTTGCAATGTTAGTTTTCTTCCTCACAGCATGACACTGCCACCACCGTGCCTTCCCATGCAAGTGATGTATTTAGGGCTATGTGCAAAATTACCTTTTAGTGAAACTCTACGCGTCACCCTGAACACACCATGTCCACAGCATTATTTGTCTCACTGTGGGTTATGATGTAGTTAGTTTGAATTGGGAGATTTGTTTTCTGTCGAACTCTATACATCACCCTGAACAACCCATTCCCACAGTATGATTCTGCCATCACTATGCTTTACCTCTTGGACTGTATATTTATAATAATGTATTTTTAAAACATTTACCTTTTGCTTCAGAATTATACACTTGTTGGTCAAGCACACAGTTCTAATATGATGCATTAAAGTTTGTGGTTAAAAAGTGTCAAATTATGAAATTGTTCAATAGACATAAGTACCTTTTACAAAGCTGTGAATACTCCTTGCTTTTCTTTGTCCTGACATGCTGAAGCGATTGGGAACTCAGGGCTTCCCTCCTATAATCAAGTGTGAATGAACATGTAAACTTAGCCAGGTATTAACAGAACTTGGCCCTTCTTCAGTGAGGAGCGGTTCACGCTACTGGCTGGCGTGACAGAAGTAAAAGGCGAGCAGCTTTGAGGAGAGAGGAGGACCCAGAACCCAGCAGACAGGATGGAACGCACCATACGCCGCCGAGGCTGCCGGCGGAAAGCGGGAGAAAGGGAGCATTAATCGGCACCACATGTCTGCATATTCTCCAGTCTCCGGCATAAATTTCATTACTGCCCAACGTAAAAAAAAAAAAAAAACGGACCATCTAGGGGACGTGTGTAACGTGGCCTGAGACAGCTACCGTGTGAAAAGCGGGGCCCCGTTATGTGTGAGAGTCATGGCCCAATCTGTCACGGTGGGGATTTTATTCTTTTTTTTGTTTTGTTTTTAAAGGGAAAAAAGGGGGGAAGCAGCTGCTTGCCTCACCTGTCCAATTCTGTACACGGCTCTCTATCAAACCAAAGGGGTTCCTGCACCTTCACACAGGCTCCTCCGCAGCAAACGCACATGCAACACTCCTATGTAATGTGACAACACCAGAGAGACCGCAGCCTCTCTGTTTATCACACATGTACAATTATATGGTGTTCTATTTGTATAAGCACACTGGTTATGGTGGGAGAGGTATTCATAAGGCCTTCAGCCGGCCGGAGCTCAGCAGGTTTTCCCTCTGGATTTGCAGTGGCTTGAATCAACACAGGAAGCAGTGGCGTTAAACTTGTTTTGGACCAGGAGGTGTGGGATAAACTGTTTTAAGAGACTGCTTGTCAGGAGTTGGAACTTTTACTGGGAAAGTCTTCACAGGGAAAAAGTGTCAGCAGCATGAATATGTGATTGAATTAACGGTTTGCACACATGTTTCCTTGTTTAAGGGGGAAACTAGTTACTACACTGGTGCTTAAGCTTCGGATTATCTGTCTGCGTCCTCTTGCCTCTTTAACATCAACATGAATTCACCCACTCAGAGTCTATCACACATCCACAGAGCTCCCTGAGAGAGCGCGGACCTTAGGGATGCCCTAGCAGGGGGAGGCGAGGCGCGGCGGATGGAGGGGGGGGGACCTCGACAGAGAGGGGCTTGTGGTTGCGCCCATGGGCACGGCCCTCTCACTCTCTGGCAACCACTTTGTTAGGCACACAACACTAATCCGTCTTGTGTCTTTATTGCCCTCTGTGCTGAGGAGCAGACCGGGGCTGAGGCTTGAGGGGGTGGGTGTGGAGGTGGGGGCTGCTGAAGCACCGCTGCAGGGCTACGTGTGATCAGGGCTCCTGTTTGAAGATAGGCCACACTGTACAGCATTAAGACATCTAATGCAGGCAAGCTGAGAGCAAAACGAACTGATACTCAAGACGCAGGAGGAGAAGAAAGAAAAATGGAGAGTCCTCAAATAAATGCCACCCTCTCTTCCTCCTTCTGTTTTACTGCGGGTTTGGTGAGGAAGGGGGGTGGGGGGCAGATCTCTGCAACCTGAAATGACTATGAGGCAATTCTGGTCCATGTTGTTACACATAGTCAATGAGCTAAACAACACATTAATGTATAAAACAGCCGCTGTGGCTGAAAACAATTTGTCACGGCTTGGATTTGGAGGCATCTCATTTTGGATATTCTGAAGCATTTAACAAATATTGTTCAATGAATGCTGAGACATTCTGCAGTTTTGTTTAGTTTTTTTTTCTCATGTATGTCTGACCCATACATCTGAAAACTCTTTACATTTCAAAACTTCTGTATGTGTTTTTCTGTCTTCTCTCAACTGGCGCCATCTTGTGTCTGCGCGAAGGGAGGCACAGGTGCGTAAAAATTCAATGTCACCTTTTCCCTCCCAGCTGTCACCTGAGCTCTTGGCAGCATAAGGTAATAGCGTCGAGATGCAATCAAGATTATACGGTTGTCACTCATTCGGTGCACTCGGTGGCTTACAGTGTGTGAAGCAGAGGCGAGATAAAAGCCTGCGCACAGATGGGAAGATAAACTGCTCCTAAATATGCATCAGTTTCCTTAGAGCAGAAATGTTAACTTGAAAACTGCCATTAGATCAGTGAGAGGAGGAAACTGGTTAGAAAAGGGCTGCACAAAAACGAGCTGAAGTAAAATGACGCAAAAGGGTAAATAAAGAAAAAAAATCTGTTTTTTTTTCTTGCTTGTAAAAGTAAATTTTCTGTAGAAATGCTCCAAGTTTTTCTGACACTCTTCCTCAGTCATGATCTGAAGTAGCGCTTTCTGCTGCTGCTGCTGTATATCTCAAATGAACAGAGCCTCTGCTTGTAAGCTACATCCACATTAGCTGTTTATTTCCATGTTTACACCGTTTCATATTACATCCAATGGTAACAGGATTACTTTGCGACAATCAGTAATTTGTGGAATTCCCTCATTTCAGTTTGAGGATTTTCTCTTTGCTCAGAAAAAAAAAATGTTTTTGTATTCTTGTCTCCCTCCCCCGAGGTTTGACTCCAGAAACCCTTCAGGTTTTCACTCAGGCCTCTGTGAGGGTCCCGATAAAACAGAGCAGAGAACAAGGCCTGACTGTGAAGGCAAGTGGGAACATAGCAGAAATAATAATGTGCAAAGGAGTTTGGTGATGAGGATGGTTTTACTCCACAGGCTCAACTGAGCTTTGTTAAAATAAAACATGCAATACACACCACTTTGACAAAGAAAAGCCCAATTATGTATCTATCTTTTATTGCAGTTGCATAACTTCATATTGAAAATTTTCGAAAAAATCCCAAAATCATCAAAGTAGATTAGTTCAGTGGAGAAAAAAAACAATATAATAATAATAATAATAATAATCATTATTGACAAAATCTTCACAATTATTAAAAACCCTAACAAATCTTTCAGTTGATCTAATGGAACATTTTAAAGCCTTTCTACTATCTGCATTTAAAAGTTTGTCAGGATTTCTAATCATTTCTAATAAGTAATCTTTTTGTTTTCCTGAGGTCTAACGACCTCTGTCTAAGAGAGACAGAAGCTTGTCTCTCTTAGACTATCTTCAAAATAGGAAAGACAAGAAAACATGGCATTTAAGACAGCTGTTTTTCCTCCACAAACAGTCAGGGGACCTGAAAACAAAATTTCCAAAACTCACTTAAAAAAATTCCTTCAAAAAAGTGGTAACTATGCTACATTTTCAATATAAAATATTGCAAGTATTGTAAAATATAATACAAAACTCTTTGTAAGCATTATTCCCAGGGTTGCTAACTATAGTAGAGGGTACTGCACACTCCCTGATAAATTAACTTTATTAGAAAAAGATTTGCATCTTTTCCTTTTTGTATGTTTTGATTATTTTGACAATCAACACTTTAGACGTTTGTATTAGTTACTGAGAACAAGATCAAGGAAGTGGATAACTAATTCCACATTTATCTTTTTTTTAAAAATAATTTTATAATTTTTCAAGCATCACTTACAGACTTTAATAAGATAAAACTGTGCAAAAATAAAATAATGGCGTAATGGTTCCTTTCCTACTTGGTGACATATTCTGAGTCTAACGTGCTTGTGTGGAATTTTGTTGGAGTGCCTTTGTGGGTCTGCTTCGGTTCATCCCCAGCCACATGCGCTGGTAATCTTCACTGCTTCTTGAATTCACTGAGAGTTGCAGTAAACAACCTGCTGGCACTAACCCCCACGCTTTTGTCTAATCCACACTTTGTTGTTTCAAATATGATGATGAATCACAGCAGCAGAAAACAGACACACATACACACTTTAAGAGATGTGTGCCTGCAGACTAGAGCTTGAGACCCTAAGACTTACACTGCGATATGAGCTTCAAAATCTCTGATGCACAAGTTCTCAAACAGATTTTTATGATCGTCTTTGAGAGTCACTTAATTGATTAATTTACTGATCGATAATCTATAATAAACCTGCAAACGGAGGACACGTTTAGGTTTGCTTTAGGAACGTTTTCTTCAAGACATCTGTTCGCTTTAATGAAAGTTTCTTTAAAATACATTCAATTGTGCTCAACCTTTCCATGGAAGCCTTAGCTAATACCTCCATCTGCTGGAGGAAAGAGTGAATTACATGAGACCGCAAAAATGTAATTGTAGTCACAGACGCCTCTTATTTATACTGTTAAATAGTGCATTAATTAAATGCCGATATGCATCATGGTCAAGAACCAAAAGTAGTTCAATTTCCAATTTCTCATATATTTAGTGTGTCAAATTACATTTGATTTTGTTTGGGTTATTTTTTTTAATGTGCGAAAGATTTCAATGTTGAGAATAAGTTAAACAGTGACAGTTAAACAAGTTAAACAGAAGACAGTGAAGATGACAAGTTGTAAAAATGTCACAATTACGTTTCTATGTTTATTTATTTTAGATACCAAAACGACTTCTTGGATTAATTCCCCCAAATCCAGATTGTCTTGATAAGGATAGGGTTTGTACAGCTAGCTTGAACACTTTTACATTTGTCATGTTAAAATCTTAACTTTATTTATTCTCAGACGATTTAATGTGTTAGAACAATGTGACACATGTATAACTGTGAAGTACACAGCACATAAATACAGTTTTTAAACCTATTAACAATACAAAATTTTATCATTCTAATACACATAAGTACTAATTTCCTTCAGTCGATGTTTTGAAGAACCAGTTTTACAAAAAACAATTATAAATGCAAGTCGTTTGCACTATGTCTCAGAAACCAAGCTCATTCAGATTGAATGGAGGACGTCTGCAAAAATGTTAAAACTTTGCCCCAGATTCTCGACTGTATTTAAGTTTGGACTTTGACTGCAGCTTCTTTCAGGTTTTCTTTTAGGATTACTCCATCTTCCCAACAAATCTGACCACCACTAGGGGGAAGAAAGGGATGCTCATAGTGATGCTGGCATCACCATGTTTGGTTAAGACATGGTTGCTTTGTTTCCGCCACATACAAGTGTTTTACATATACTTACTTCATAATAATGCAAAACTTTTGGTCTACTACAAAAAAATCTCTGTAAAATACAATAAAGTTGAAACATTACAAAAAAGGTCAAAAAATTAAAGGGGCGTCAATACGTTTTGAGGCAAAGTATAGTTGAAACTTACAACTAAAACAAATCTGTTAATTCTCTTAGACAAAATTGTGCATTGCCTAATTGTAATTTAATTTTTGAATTATAATATTTAAGGTCAGGTTGTGGATATTGTTCCCAAAACCAGGTAAAATATATATATATGGCGTTTGGAACAACTACATTTAAAATGTCAATTGGATGAAGTCATTATTCAAAGCAAAATACTCCAGATTTCTGTTTACTTGGAACTTTAAATGTCCTGTAGTTATCTGAGAGATAAACATAATGAGAATTTCTTATATTTATTTTGGAGTTTCAACATTTTTATATGTAATCTAAGTTCCAAACAGATTGAACATGTAAGCCTTCCAGGTTTAAGAAATGAAAGAGGAATAGTGTCCAGACAGGGGGATAAAAAGATGCGGTCTGGCAACCTTCCTCCTGTCATATTCTCACCGTGAAGCACACCCGACGCTGCTTGAAGTTTGAAGCGTTTTTGCTTCTGCAGAAGCGAAACATTAAGCTGACCATGGCAGGAAAGAGAGCGTTAGTGATCCTGTCTAAAGGTGCAGAAGAGATGGAAACTGTGATTCCTGTGGACATCATGCGCAGAGCCGGGGTTCGTTCTGCACAGTTTATGCTATGTGTTAGCATGTTAGCCTGCTAGCATGAAATAACAGGCAACCTTACTGTGTCGCTAAGTTGAATTTTCTGCTGTAAATAACCATTTTAATATCTGTTAATCACAGTCATAATGAATAAAAGTCACAGAAAACTAAATACCCAAGCAATTAAGTTATGAGTGCTGAAATCCGCAATTTCATCACTCGCGTGTTTTTGTTTAGTCAGCTAAGTTGGCTAACTGTGGACGGTCCCCATAACCTTTGCAGGGAGTTCAAACGGGGACAAAGTTAAATATCAACGTCCAAACTCAATTAACCTCTAAACTTTATTAACCTTTCAAAATAAAGGTTTGTTTAAACCAGTGAAGTCAGGATGACGTATTGTGATAATTTGCACCAGTGACGGGTGGGTACGTACCTCAAAAATACCCAATTACACACACACACGCACACACACAAATACTAATGTAACAGTAGCACTATTTTAACATATTCAACAAGACATATGCAGAATTAAAATTGTGTTTCCCTCATACTACTGGTGCAAAAGACCGATTTTATTCAGATTATATTGCTATTATAATAGCAATATAAACCTATAATATTTGATTTAATATTTGATATAATATTATGTCTTCATTGGAAGCCAGCATTTTTTTTTCTATGGAAAACTTTTAAAACTAGTGTGTATACATACATTGATGTTAGAACAGTTTAAAGCACTTGCAGTGACAACATTTAGTGTTTACTCGATTTTCTCAATCTCCAAATGGCGCAATAGATGGAAAATAGCATAACAACAAAGCTTGAGTACAAACAAGATATCTCACTTCTATACAAATTGTATATCTGTGTCTGGTGCTTTTTTGGTTAAAATATGTTCATTTACTCACATTACTTACAGTAAAAGTAAAAAGTATGGTGTAATAAAAGTACTTCTGAAGTTTTTTTTTTTTTCAAAGGTTATTTGATTAAATGTAACTAGTTACTGCCCTCGTCTGATGATAATGTGTTCATATCTGTAGATTACAGTGACAGTTGCGGGTCTGACAGGAAAAGATCCAGTCGAGTGCAGCAGAAGTGTTGTAATCTGTCCCGATGCCAGTCTGGAGGAAGCCAGCAAAGAGGTGAGTCTTTTGGTTCTCCAGTAAGCAGTCACAGTGAGTGCCTTACTGAAGATTTCGCAGCTCTTTAACTATTTTACATGTTGTCACATTACAAATGCAACCTTCAGTCCACATTAGTAAAGTGGAAGGAGAACAATTTTAGCTTGCATTTATATTGAGCTCACTTCATTCTGACACAACTAAATAAAATTCAGCGCAGAAATTTCCCTTCCAAAGTCCCCTGCTTGCAGTCCAGCTGTGTGTAATTTAATTTGAGTAAAAATTCACCTGTTCTGTGAAGGACAACATCAGTGAAGAAACAGCATCACAAAGTCCAAGAAACGCAGCAAAGAGGACATGGATGAATTTGTGGAGCACTTAAGTTTATGCTTCAAACTTCTAACAGAGCACACTGTTCAATCCATAACACGAAGATAAAGAATAACTGCAAATCTGACATGATACTGATTTCTAACTAAACTGACAGGCTGGGCTTAATTAAAAGGTTATTCTCTGATAACTTTGGAGGAGCTGCAGAGATCTAGAGCTCAGGTGAGACAACTGTTTGTCATTCAGCCCACAACTCTGGCCTTTATTTGATAGTAGTAGGAAGAAAGCCATCGTTAGGAGGCCATGAGTAGTCTTGATTGCCGTCTGACAAAAGGTCCACACTTTGGCCCACATACACATGTGGTGTGTGTTGAAAGTCAACATTTCACTTAGCCCTAAACACAGCCCATAGTGAAACTGGGTGATGACACCATCATGCTGTGGGCTGCATTTTTTTTTAGCCGTGACAGAAATGCTGGTCAGAGTTCATGAGAAGATGGATGGAGTTGAAATAAAACGAGTTAGACTTGAGACTGCAACAGAGGGTCACTTTTCATGAGGTTGACAGCACTAAATGTATAATCAAAGTTACGCTGAAAGAGTTTAAATCAAGACGTATTAAAATGCCCGAGCCCTGTTCCAGATGAGGATTGGTGGCAAGACTTGACAACTTCATCCAATCCGGTTAAAATTTCCCTTAAACAAACTGAACAGCTTTTGAAATCTATCAGCTAAAATGGATTGTATTTTAGACTATTTAGACTAAGGAGGGAGAATATAAATACACTGCACACTTTTCATATTGTAAAATTGTTTTATAGCCATTTATTTTTCTTCCTCTTCACAATTATATGCCATGTTGTGTTGATCTATCACAGAAAATCTGAGTTAGTCACCTTGAACTTTTTCACATTTTGTCACCTCAGCCACAGACAACAATGTAGTTTTAATGTGACAAAATATGAAAAAGCTCAAGGGGTATGAATATGTTTGTAAGCCACTGTAATACAAGAAACCCTCTCACGGTATTTTATTTAGGTCTTCCATTTCCATTTACAGGCCTGGAATCTGCAGGATTTTTCCCATTCATTTGTTTTGTGATGTACTATGAATAAACTCCTATAGCAATATGCCTATGTGTGATTAATGTCCTGACTTTCAGTGAGAGGTGTTAACTGGTATGCTGGGTGATGGCTGCTGATCTTGCTGTGAAACTTTATCTGGTTTGGTTTTTCAGGGCCCTTATGATGTGGTGCTTCTGCCAGGAGGAATGCCAGGAGCCAAGAATCTGGCAGAGGTGAGAAAATTACACGCGACGCTTTGTTCATTTGTTCGTTCCTCCACCTCCACGATGAGTGCAGTGGGAATTTAAATTAAGCAGAGAGAAACTCTTCGGGCACCTATGGTAAAAGTTCAGATGAGTTTATTTGTTAAAGTAAAAATGGAAATTGGGAACAATAGCAAGACTAAAATGACAAATATCTTAATACGCTTACTCCATAAACTGCTTTTTTAGATTTAATTTTCTGCTATTGACTCAAATTTAATCTGTTTCTGAGGGGGAGGAGATTGATTTTGCTATAATAATTCACTGGAGACATGATTTAATTATTAGAGATGAGCAGCAAAGCAAACACACCCAATTCTCAAGAGCTTCAGATGTGACAAAGGACGATCTCAGCTGGCTGCTTTGTGCTTATTTGTACCCAGATACACTTTTCTCCTCTCTTAAGAACTGTTGCAACCTGATTTCCATGAACGCTTTGTAGCTTCTCACAACTAAACATGTGGATCACTCATCCACATGTTTAGTCTCTACATTATCCTGTACAAGCTGCAACCTAGTAAAGTCTTATGAACAAGTCGGAGCATCTGGCTGTTCCAATCCTACTCTGCATCCAGTGGTTCAGTTTTTATGCTCCTTTAATGTAGAACAAAGTCCAAGTCAACTGCAAAAATGCTGAAACACAGTAAAAAATGTAAGTCTGTTGAAATGATAAAATTGTATATTTACAGTAAATGTATTTATGGAAATGTTAGACTATATATAAATCTGTGATTGTGCATGCTGTATTTTCAGAGAAATGCTGTTGCATGTGTTTAACATACTGCCACTGTGTGTTAATATAATATAGTCAGCATATACACAGTACCATCACATGGTCTGCAAATGACTCACTGTGCATCTGTTTTCTTCTTTTTTTTTCTACAGTCTCCTGCTGTGAAGGAGGTGTTAAAGGACCAAGATGGCAGAAAAGGCCTGATTGCAGCCATCTGTGCAGGTACAGCATATGAAAACAAACAAATCTTAATTATACTGGGCTAACCTCTTTAATTTTAAAAATGATTTAAGTCAAAGCATTATAAAAGGGAGGTGCAAGCTTATAAAATCTAACAAATGTAAAACAAAGACGACTCAAAATATAAAATGTGCTGCACTTAAGATTGTATTTTGTACTTTTTCTATACTACCGACATAATTTACTGGGTTTTGTTTTGTGAAATTGCAACACTGCAAGTCTATCCGTTTCTGTGACTTGTCCTTGACAATGTCCTGTTTTTGAACATATGACACTAAGATGAAATAGTAGGAGACAGAACAGAAAGTCTCCTGTACTTAAGATGGCTTCTGCCTGAAAGCATGGAGTAACATCTGTAAAAGACATTGAGGCGATATGATGGGAGAGGCTTGCAATGCCACAGAAGTTAACAGAGACATCCTATCTTCTTGGATTCAACCGAAAGCAGCACAGCTGATGAGACAGCTGTTTCCCCTACAGACAGACAGGAACCAAAGATAAACCTGGGACTTATTGTTCTGGATCTGAAATTAGGGGCTTTTTCATAAACTATCTCTGTCCCCTAATGTCACACTTCATTAGCTTGTGGTCACTGGCGAACCTCCCCTGCCCTTCGTGGCACACAAGTGAAAGGTTTCGCATATGCTGGTGTCCCTGAACAGACCCACAAGCACTTAGATTTTATCTGACAGCCTTCCAGGGCAGAGACAGGATGCAGGAAAGATGTCTCAAACAGGGACAGTGAACCAGTGCGGGAAAGTGGATTGAAGGGTGTCCTAAATATGACTGGAATCTTCTCAGGAATACACGCCTTAATGAAACAGGGAGAGGGTGCATCATGAGATGAACTTCAGGTTTTTTTCCTTGACTCAAGGAGCGGAAAAAGAGCTTCAATTGAAATGACTCACTGTGCGTATCTCCCATTCATCAGAAAGTAAATTAATGTTTCTCTGCATCTGCCATGCCGTTAGTTTCTGTACCCAGACTGGCGTCCTCCGGGTGGGGACTCGTAACAGGAGTAGCTTGGCTTCAACTGGCAGTCTGCTGCTCTGCCAGTGGGGAAAGTGTAATCTTGAGACAGCACGGGAAGGCAGCCAAAGCACCGTGATCAATAACTTTCTATTTATTAACAGTTTTTGGATGAGCTCACAGCAGCGCTAGGGCATTACCAAAGTTAATGCAGCAGAAGTCAGCGTCCTCGGCCTCTCCTTTTTATTTCCCTCCCTTTCCAGAGTGCTGCAGAGTCTTTGGAGAGGAGCTGAAACTGTATACTGTGCGAGTGTATTCTTAGAAACAATGCAAAGGTTGAGGACACCTTCAGGACACGCCGTAATCAGATATTGAGTCATTCATTTCTTATTAACCAGAATATATAAAAAGATTTTCTAAAACTGATAAAGTTGGTTATTTCTATATTCTTTTTTGTGTACGAGTCTAAAAGCTTTTAAACACACATGAACAAGCTTGGCTCTTCTTCAGGTCCGACCGCTCTTCTGGCTCATGGCATCGGTTACGGCAGCACAGTCACCACACATCCAGGCATGAAGGAGAAGATGATGGTTGGAGGTAAAAACATTGTTGACCTTGATTAGTTTGCGGTACCCCTCAAAAGTTTTGATTCCCCTTTAAAAATGTTCACATTGTTCATTTTACAACAAAATATTTTAGTGTATTATATATGTGTTTTATGTGAACAAAATATTCCATCATTATAAAGTAGACTGTTTTTTTACAAATAATATTTCAAAACTGTGCTTTTGTATCTGCCGCCCCTGAAGGGATGCTCTCTCATTAACAGCTCCATGTCGTTTTTTGTATGGCTCTACTAGCTTTTCACATCTAGTTTGATTATTACCATTTTTTTTGTTTTTGTTTTGAGCATTCATTTTGGTAAAAATAGCTCAAGCTCTGTCAGATTGCATGCATGGCAGCTTTGGACATCAATTTTCAAGTTTTGCAGTTGATTCTCGATTAAATTTTTGTCTGGACTTTTCTAAATATGTATGCATGAGCTTTGATGTAAACCACTCCCAGATTCTGTTTGGTGTAGAAAACCATGTTTCATTGTTCTTCCACTGAAGCCATGAACCTCTTTATGTCACAACACAAAATCTCAAAAAAATTATATTGAGGTTTGTGGTTGAAGGCATCAAAAGGTTGACTGCAGCTGGAATTGTACGTATCTGTAAAGGACAGCAGATGGTGCTGTACCAGCTCTTTGATTGCTTGTAAAGAATCATGTCACTGCAGTTGTGAACAGAGCAGAGAAACAGCACTGAGTTGAGGGAAGATGCAGTCATTTGACGGAACATACATACTAAGTGCGGTGAAACAATGGCAGGTTTTATGTTTGTGAATCTGAGCTGTGTCTCCAAGCTCACACCGTGCCATCCTAATGGTATTGTTCTGTCTTTTTTAGATCACTATAAATATTCAGAAGCTCGAGTGCAGAAAGATGGGCATTACATCACCAGCCGTGGGCCAGGAACCAGTTTTGAGTTTGCCCTGACGATCGTAGAGGAACTTATGGGGGCTGAGGTTGCAGCTCAAGTCAAGGCTCCTCTCATGATGAAAGACTGACTCTAATGTTCCCTCACCACTCTGGAGAAACTGTGACACCTAAACATCTGGCTATCTCTATTGCACAGCATTATTTCTGCAAATAAAAGGGAAATTATCACTGCATAATTACCACAAATGGCTTCCACATAAATTTCCTCTGTTTGGTTCGTTGCCTAAATAGCTTCCTCTTTGTCTTGACAGCTTCCATTGTGCAGTCATTAAAAGTGTAGGTGTGAAGGCTCAGTTTGTCTTGCCTTGTGGTGTGTTGCTGGTGGAGGTCACTTTGACTTGTTTTTACTTGCTTGTTTTTAACGCCTAAATATAGGCTGTATAATGTAACGCATGAAGGAACGCTATTCGGGACGCGGGAAGAGGAATCCAAAAAGACTGGCAGCTGTCCTTAGCCAATGAAGAGCTTTGTCTCGTCTGCAGTTGTGTTTTAACGGGCCAATAGGACTCCGCTTAGAGCGAGAGGGCGGGGCTTAGACGCAGCGCATGGTGGCTGTGTAAGAGCAACAAAATTCAGAGGGTCTTCACCCCAGCCGAGAAGGAAGAGCAGGATTCTGTCAAAGGTAGGCAGAACGGTGTTTTTCCTCTATGACTCGCATGTGTTATTCGGGTTATTTCGACTCCTATAAACGCCACATATGAGTTCAGTCATGTTCAAATCCGAGATTTATTGTGAACGCAGCGTTTGTGACGGTAAGTTACAGCGAATGGTGTCGAAATGTAGACGAGATCAGGACGTTCCTCCTCGCCCCTCAGCGACCCGGACAGGTTTTAACATCATTACCGTACTCGGGTTGCTGTATTAGCCACTGATTAGCTCGCTCATTGTTCTGAGTGGACCGCATCAAGTTCGCTGCAGTCCAGGCCAAATTTGATTGGCTTCATAGCCCGGGGAGAGTAACGGTCGAGCGACGTCTGTTTCCAGTACACGCTCACAGTTGAGAGATGCGTTACCCGCTGAACGCACGAAGCGGCGGGACGTCATATCTTCAACACACTGAGACGGCGCTCTGCAGATGTGAGGCGACGTGGAGCCGTCAGTTCCAGAAGCTCTCCATCCTCAGCAGATGCTGTAGCTGCAGAGTGAGGCTGGGCTCTATGATCGCTGTCGCTAATGCGGTGCGGCAGAGGCCAGGTTAGAAGTGCTGTGCTATGCAGGCTGAGACGTCTCTGTGTGACACAGGAAGCTCAGTCATATTTCTTGAGATGGGAAAAAAAAAACCCTATTCTAACAGGAAAGAGTATCATTCTAAAACTAACAGAAGCATTTTCCAACATAACCTGATGTAAAGAGATGTCAGTGATGGAGGTTGTCAAGCTGCTGCCTTGACATTTACTTTTGCACCCTCAACAAGAATAATCAAAGGTGTTATTTTCACTTCTATCTCTTTACATAGGCAGTGAATAAACTGCAAGTTCTCTTCTGGTACACCGCGTGCTGCACTTGCAGGGGAAAGATCTCTATTACCGAGCTCAGACACAGAGCCGTCTCAAGGTGTAAGCAAACCTAGCTGCTACTTTGGGCCCTCTGTGCAGCACAAGTGTAACTCATAAATGGATTCAAAACACACAAATGAACATGTTAAAATGTTTCTTTTTGGTTATTTTTGATTAATATGGCTGACTACTAAAGAAACCCTAAATTTTAGCTTTCCAGAAAACTGAAAAAAGTGATCTGTGTCTTCCTCAACACACATTTCTCAGGTACGACTTAATTAGCAGAGCTTGGCTGCATGATAAGGAGGAAATTTAGCTTCTTGATTAAGGTGTGTATGACCAGAGATGTGTCTAAATTTTCAAGACAGCAGCTTTGTGGACTGGAGTTTGAGACCCCTACTATGCATTTTTAATGGTGTTTAGATCATGTCAGTTTGCAGACTCATCAACCACTGTGGTACAATGCTTGGCATTTATACATGTCATATTAGAGAAAAATAGGATTTTTCAAGTCCTATTGAAAAATGACATAAACAGTGGACCAAGATCAGTGCATGACATGGCTCATCATGTATTCATAATTTAGATTAATATAATATACAAGATTTACAAACTTGTGGATTGTAAATCCTCAAGTTCCTCACTTTTTCTCATTTGGGATTCTCATTTGCTTGACGTAATCTTTAGCTTACTGACTTTAACAAATCATTATTGCATTCCAAACAGTACTTTGTGCATATTGATAGTAAAGTCAATATGACCAACTCACCAAATATATTATTGGCAAGGAGATTGAATGCAGTTTACATGGGATAATAAAACCAACCAAACACTGAACTCAGGCTGAGACGCTACACACTATGAAATGTCTTATCACATTCTGTAACATCAGAATGAGCCTAAAGAATGAGCATTAAAGACGATTAAAAAACAAACTTTGTATTTCAAAGAGCTGACAAAGTATTAACTATAATCACTTGGCAGTAAATACGCTTGATTGTCATGTCAACAGTAGAGATGCACTGATGAGATTTTTTCTGTCCGATGCTGATTTCTTTTGGAAAAATTGGCTTTGAACAATTCAGATCTTTTTTTCTCTCTGACAAAAAGCACAGTAGAAAAAAAAAATACTGCAGTAGAGTTGGTAGTTTTGACTTAAACTGAAAATTAAGAAATAACAATTATGCTTCAAAACATGTCCTTAACATTTGCCAGATTTTATTAAGTTGCATAAAAGTGTGTCAGATATGATTCTGGTTTAAATGTTTCTAAACTGTATAAGACAACTGTTGTTTGTGTTTTTGCATTTGTTGAAGAGGAAAAAAAGGTTCAGTATATGACCTCGCTAATCGGAGGCCTTTCAAGGAAATGTTTTCATCTGGGTCATGATATAACATTACTAATAATTTTTTAAAGAATTTCTGTTTCTCTGTGCTGGAGTCACATGCATGCAGAAACCACTAAATGGTCAGTATATGCTAGAGCAGAATAAATTTAACTGGTTTGTCCAACCTTTTCACCTTATTTAACAGAGGTTTGTGTAATAAGTAATTTGAAACATCTGTAGATCAAGCACATGCACTTTATGTGATTACCCCAGTTTAATTGTTGGCATAAAACTTTATAGGGATGATTAAGGCACATTTAAAAACAAACGAGTCTCGGACAATTTAAAAGAGAAATTTTTGGTGCTTTGTGATGGATTGAAGTGGAAGTGAGGCCCCAGATCGAATTGTTCTTCAAGCCCTGAGCAGACCTGGGCTGGCTCTGTTCAGATAGGAAGCGCTTCTCTCGAGGCATGCTAAACTGACCTGCAGAAAGCAGGGGTCATTCAAATTAGAAAGCAAGTCAGTTGGTTCTTTTACCGGCTTTTACTACCAGAACAGCAGTAAGTCTAAAAAAAGACTGGTTGCTTTACCAATTTCAGTGCATCAAGAGAGGTTGCTCTTGTTAAAATCACATGATGTCAAAACTACGAAGGTGCACCTGTGTGTGATGAATACCCCTGGCTACAATCTGGAAAGTTCAGGCTAGCTGAGCTTAGTCACTTTAGACAGGACCATGCCTTACATGTTGTGGAAACATCATTACATTATGTATCCAAGCTCAAGATAATCTAGGATACAGTGTGAGCATAAAAATGACTTTCTTGACAACCATCTTGATGACAACATATAGCACAGGCTCATTAATGTGCGTTTTATTTTATTTTTTTCTTTTCTTTTTTTTTCATTTGGATATTTCTGGAACGTTAACATTTTGCGCTGTTGCACATAACATGCTAGAATTATTCTGCTTGAGCAGCTGTACAGTAAAGAGCTGGAGGCCTGGCTCCCTATTTCTGGATGGGGCAGAAGACGGTGGGTTGGGGGAG
Organism: Poecilia mexicana; assembly: GCF_051168715.1. Taxonomy (NCBI): domain Eukaryota; kingdom Metazoa; phylum Chordata; class Actinopteri; order Cyprinodontiformes; family Poeciliidae; genus Poecilia; species Poecilia mexicana. The sequence continues at coordinate 19,632,148 of NW_028263374.1, forward strand.
GGGTGAGGCTATAGTCTCCGACTGAGTCAGTGGTTTAGCTAATGATGCAATTAGACTGCTGTGTTTTGCATCTCCTGATTAGATCCCTTACTCACAATGGCCTGTCTGCAATAAAAACAGAAACGGCTCACTTGTTTTGTTTTTTTCTTTGTTGTTTTTTTTTTTTTTTTTACAAGCAGTTGGAGTTTTATCATGCAGTAACATGCGTTACATCATAAGCAACACATTAACTGACTTGGCTCTTGCTTTTGGAATGGTATTGACATTATAGGTCATTTGACATATTGGAACCACAGTAGCTTTGTAACTGAATGAATCTTCTCTAGGTCTACCAGTATGTTTGTAACAATTTGTAGACCAAAAAGTAAACACTGCACTTAAACGTCAAACTCGTAGAGATTGGGTAATTGGTAAGCTGTCCTGTTACTCAAAAGGATAAGCAAGAGAACACTTACAGATTTGTGGCATCGTCCAACTTAGTGATGCAGGTGTCAATTTCCAGACTTCTTTGTTTTACTCAATTTTGGTAGACATAGGAAGTCTTATCTTTTACTGTTGGCCACAGCAATGGTAGTTAGTCCATGTTAACTTATTGCTTTGTTTTGCAACAGCTCTGTTTTCCATAAGAATGATTTTTACTTTAGTCTGTTTCAGGTTTCAAGAAAGGGTCCTGATCAGAATGTGTTTCTGATTTAATATAATCTATTAGTTTTATTGTGCTTCAAGTTATTGTTGCTTTATTTCAGTCACAATTGTAGCAAATCAAGTTAAGATACAATAAAGCAGATTCTTGTTAATAGTGCTCCTTCCAAATCACTGTACGGTATTGTGACAAAGGTTTTGTAGTGTCTGCTCAATTTAGCCTATTTTGAGCTGCTTTCAGAACAAGCCATTTTGGGTCACTTTAAAACCAAATAAGCTGCTGGTCACGCCCCACCAAATCAGCATTTACTCTTGCATGTAAAAAAGGCTGCAAACAGATGTGCACTTATACAACTGTGAAAAGCAGAAGTAGAGCATCCTGCACAACCAACAAGAAGTGGTCTCTGCATGGCAATTCAACAAAACTCTTTTCCAGCAGCTGTTATGCAACCAAATGTCCCGAAGCTCCACTTGGCTTGCTAGGTGACAGGCTGATCTTCGCCTTGGTTGCTAGGTGGGGGACAGTGCTGTCTGACTAGTGACGTTACATTCTAAGGTTTTTAAAATGGCTCATTTTCCAGATACCAAAAATACATTGACTTATTGCCAAAAAATGGCTGGGTGGTTTTGTTAAATTGCTTTGGCATACTTTAGAGCCAGAGACACAAATTGAAGTACAAAACATGCAAAAAGACCTAAAACTGGTAAAGCTCATGATGCTGGCTTATTTTCACATCCACTGTTGGAAATAAATTGTTGTCAAACTGCCAACATTGTATTAATGACCGGTTTAAAGCTGGATCATTCATACATTTTGTCTTCAATAAAAATACACGTTCTGTGGATGCACACATGACGGCATTACCTGTCGCATAAAACAGACACCAGGGTAAACACTTTATTTTTGTGGATGTCAAAACTCCAACTAGTGTAGTCCCTGAAATGTGTTGACAGCGTCTGTGAATACCTTTCTTGGCTGTCTTATTTACTGGGTCAGGAGCTAAAAAAGGAATCGTGACTCTGTGTTAACAAGAAGAGTGAAGCTAAAGGTGAAAACCTATCTCTGTGTCTTCCAAGATGTGAAAATTACTTGTCTTGTTGAACATTTGGTGTTTAACCTAAGAGTTTAACAATGAATCTGAATGGCCAGTGTCATTAAAAAAGAAAATCATAAGCAGCTTCACAGGGAATGCATTAAACGACAGATTTTTACCGAGTGGAAAAGTACTAGAGAAATGGGTGAATGTCATTTTTCTTCTGGTGACATCACTTTTTTCTCCTCTGCTTATTAAGTCGTCAGAGCTTTATAAGCTTTTTCTTTATATAGCTGCAGAAAATGATGGTCTGAGTGTTTCCTAAATGGCTGAGCTGGTTTAAAACATAGCAGGATTGCAAGCACCTGGTCCAATCACAGGTGCATCAGCCTTTTCCTTATGCATTTGTCTGACAAACATTTGATTTAGTCACACACAACATACAGTGATGGTTAGAAGTTTACCAATGCTCTTCATATGGAAGATTTATTTGTTTTGGGTTTTCTATGACTCATTGGAATAATTCTTTTTCCAAAGTGGAATGGTACAAAAAGCAAACAACTTTGGTTCACTTTTAAAAATAAGAATTGGGACGACAGATTTGATTTAAATACAAAACCTTCCTGAATTATACACACAGGTTCAAATATATACTGCTAATACTTAGTTAAATGCCTCTTAGCAGGTTGCAGAGAAATGATACACTTTCTATCTAAAAATTTCTGGTCAGTTTTGGTTGCATATTAGAATCCTGAGAAGTGGTAGTGCTCGTCTAAGCCAGTTGTTTTGCTGACATGAACCGAGTCCAGAAATGCTCGGTAGGGTTGCGGACGGGGACATTCCAGCAGCTTCATTTGCCTGGTAGGGCTGCAGTTATTAAGATTGACTATAAAAAGTTGCTGACGCCAAAGTTTGTCATTGACACATCCCAAAGAACCTTGTCATTGTTTTTATAACTGGCAGGCACTACAGGAAGTTTGTCTCCATTTTCCTGACAGAACTGCAAGCTGAAGAGTTCTTCTTCAGTGGCAGCACTACTGCGGTTCATGAGCTTGAACACAAACACTGCTGTGTGCCAACTTTAGGTTTTATGGAGGTAAAACCTGCTTCTTTTTATGCGTATCACTTCAATCTATATACATGCATCGGGCATGTTGTGCTGCAGTGCGACGAGGCAGAACTGATAAATGAACTTCAGCTGTGGGTGGGCTAGTTGTGTTTGCAGAATCAGTGACACTTAGAAATTGAAGAAATAAATGGTAGAAACCATTTCATCCAGAAAAAAAATGGTTGAAATGCAGCAAAAGCCAAAATTAACACAATATTTTTGTCACTGATAGTGTTTTTAAACTTCCAAATGGCACTGTATGAAGGCTGGACAAGGAGCAAAAAGACTGGACAGTCCAACATCATCGTGAAGTTCTAGATTAGACGATTTGGAGGACTTTTTTTTTTTTGAAAATACTTCCTCTTGCGTTACTTAGTTTTGTTCATTTATATTTGGTCCATGTGTGAATTAATGTGACAAATTTATGCACTCCATAATATCAATGGCAAACCATGCCCTGTTGCTAAAAGTTTTTTCAGATGCATATGGATTTAGAGAAATTCTCTGTGTGTTGTGGCGTCATCAGTAGGTGGCAGGTGATTTTCCACTCTTAATGTAACAAATGGAATGGAGCATTCAATTACGTCTGCCTCAAACTCAACACCAGAAGAAAAAAATCTTCCCAGTCAGACGGCATCGTGAGAGGACTGCAAGGCAGTTCCAGAGATTTTTTCGTGTCAGGTAAACTTTGCAGTAAGGTGAGAGGGGAAAACAAAACCTCAGACCATCAACATTCTGTTAATTCTAAGGTTAACGATTAGCTCCTGCACCCATGCTATCCTTTTAGAAATACTCTGGCAGTCTGTTTCATAAATGTTGTTTAAACAGCAATAACATTAAGTTAAACCTCTATCAGCTGTTTGAGTGCCGTGGTTTTATAACTGATCGATTTGTGCTTGCATCATTTGCAAATACTGTTTGCTGGGTGGGGCCAGCTTCTCAGAAGCTGCAGTCGTTAATACGGCCTTTAAAATTCAAACCATGTCGCACAGTAATCGGATTTGATGTTCAGAAGTTTATATCATATCCATGTATTGATTCCCATGGAGAAGTAATTGTCTCTCTGGATGTCTCCATGAGGTTGTGAGTGGGCTGTCATGAAGGTTTAAGATATCTGAGGTGGATTTTGTGGTAAAGGCTTTTCAGCATACAGGTATGTGTGCTTGTGTTTCTTCCCTTTTATGTGATACACTATATTAACTTTTATTTCTTGGAGCTTCTAAAACATATGCAACCCTCTCTTCTCTGACCTATAATCATTTTGAGCAGTACAACATATCCAGATTCCTAAAACTGAGATGACGACATCAAACTAAATCTGACATTAATGTTGTTTATTGAATTTACAGAACTTTGCAAAAGTATTCACTTTTTCCATATTTTGCCATGTTACAATGTATTTTAATAGGATTTAATATGATTGCCATTCTTAATGATGTGAAGCTTTACATCATTAAGAAGGAGAGAATGACAATGAGGGATAAGAATGAACTTTTCTGTAAAAGACAGAAATCTTCAAGCAAATTATCACGTATAACTACAGCTTTTTATCCAGTCTGAATGGTCAAATAGATTAAGCTACATCTGATGAAAATGATGAGGATGAAAATAATGAGCAGCAGGTTACACGTCTTACCACAGAATCTCAATTGGATTTGCTCTTGGACTTTGACTGAGCCATTCTAACAAATGAAATGTGCTTTGATCTAATAACCATGTTTACATCAGTACTTCTGACAGGGGAACCTTTGCCTCAGTCTAGAGTATTTCACAGCTTCAAACAGGTTTTCCTCCAGAACTGCTCTATTTTTCAACCCAAACAAATTTCCCATCAACTCAGATCAGCTTCCCTGTCCCTGCTAAACAGAAACATTCCCCAGCATGATTCTGACACCACCAGTGTTCAGGGTGACGAGCACATGCAGCATTTTGCATGTTGGTTCTCATCTTACCAGAGAATCCTCTTCCACGTTTCAGCTGTGTCCCCTACATAACTTGTGAAAACTGCAAACAGGTTTATTTTTTACAGCTTTCTACCAGGGGTCTCTTGGCTGCTGCTTTGATTAATGCTACCCTTGCCTGGCCAGTCATGTTAGGTCAAGTTTATTTGTATCGCAACAATGCTGGTCAAAGTGCTAATACACGCATAATACAGTAACCAATTATGAAACAGGCAATAAACTTTCAATTTGTCAAATGTCATTGTCAACATCATCAAGTAAAATACATCAGACATGTCGATCACTTACTCCTAGTCAAAGGCAACTTTTAACAGGTTCAATTTTAGCCTTAATTTAAAGGAGCTCAGTGTTTCAGCATCTTTGCAGTTTTCTGGAAGTTTCTTCCAGAGTTGTGGTGCATAGAAGCTGAATGGTGCTTCTCCATGGTCAACAGGTCAGCACGTCTTGGTAGGTTTGGTGTGTCTTGCGTCTGCCGCATAATGATGATTCTCACTGGATTTTATTTAAGGGTTTCAGACTCGAGGGTCGCTGAGTACAAACACGTCAGTCTTTTCAGATTTTTATTTGTAAACTGGTATAAAAACCTTGTATCATTTTTCTTTTCACTTTACACTTGTGTACTACTTCTTGTTGGTCCATTACATAAAATTCCAATAAAATGCATAAAGTTTTTGGTTGTAATGGAACAAAATGTGCTAAACATTCAAAGGGTCATGAATGTCTTTTTTTGTAAGACACTACAAATTGTTGCAGAACTATTTACAGGGACTCTGGCTGACTGAATGCATGCTTACTCACATGCTGAAAGTGTATGAGGAGGTGTGTGGCTGAGAGAGGGGAGGGGCATTTCCTTTCTCATCTGCTCTGCTCAGTGACTCCAAGCTTGCACGTTTCTTCTGTCACTTCTATTCATCGCCTATAGTCTTTCTCTTCTCTTTTCCCCTCTATTTGCACTTTCGTTCTGCCTCATGGTCTCGTGTCAGACATACATGCTGTTCTCGCGCATAATCTTGTTCACAGTGGATCTCGCAGTCTCCACTCTCGCATCCCTCTCCTCTGCTCTCTGCTTTCCTGCTCTTTATCTTGGATTTTGGCTGCTGCTCTGCATCCATCCCTCCCTTCTGGTCACTGCGTCAGCAATCGGCTTCAGACTGAGGTGGGTGTGTATTTTTTTATTTTTTTTTTTTGTAGGGGGTTCTGAAACGGTATCATCGCTAGGCGTGAATCTACATGTCTCTGGTATCGTTCTCTCTCTTCACGCTCTCCCCTCTCTTTTCCTCTCTCCTCACTTTGTTCTGTTAGTGCGAGTCGGGATGATTGCGCTTGTCTGATCCTACTGGGAAACAAGTGCCATACCTTCTGCATGCAGCGGCGTTTAACATTGTCATGCAGTATGCTAGCGAGGTAGTGCATCAGCCTCTCCAGATCTCTCTGACCGTCTGAGAGCTGCTGTTGATGCGGTTAACACTGCTGCTGCCGCTGCAGCTGCTGCATTGAAAACCTTCTCTGCATACCTTATTATGCAGGCATGTATTTCACTCTTTCTCTTTCCTGACTTTTTCAGTTTGTCTCATGTGTACGAGTGTCTTATGGTCCTTGCTTTTTTTTTTTTTTAAATTTTTTTACTTTGACTTATTCTATAAGAGGAGAAAAAGCTGTCATTTATAACTAAAGTTTGAAGGATGTGCTTTTGCTTAAACATGCATAGAGACATTTATTTAACGTTTGGTTCTGTTTTAACTTACCTTTCCTGTCCTGCTGCTGCTGCAGTTTCATCTGTTGCAGTTGCCACAGCGGGCAACACCCTGAAGCAACATTTTCCTGCGTTTCCCAGAGCTTGTGACAGTCACCTGTGCCCGGCCGAACACGTTAACCGCGTGTTTGAGTGTGGGTGTTTGTTGTAGGCTGTGTTATCGTGTGTGTTCGTACATGTGTGTAGGTGTGTGCGTTCTCCCGTACGGCGATGTGTGCCTGCCTGCCCATGGGCTCCGGTCCAAGAAGAAAGCACAGGAGAGGTATGCTGCAGGGGTTTAGTTTGGTGCAGTAAGCTGTTGAGTGCTTTGTAACAAGCACAAAAAAAAAAAAAAAAAAAAAAAAGAGTTTGTGTCCTCATGTTGGGCAGCTGCACGTGTACTGCAGAAAATGGATGGGTTTCCCTTGAAATGTCTGCAGTCTGTGTGTCCTTGGGTTTAAAGTTCTCTTAGTCAGGATGCTGCGATCTTTTTATTTGATCCCTCCGCACCCAGAATTTTTTACTACCAGAACCAGAAGAATCGGAATGCTTTCATTGTTATTGTGCAGAAGCACAACTAAATTTTGTTTCAGTACAGCCAACAGTGAAGACGGGGTGCCTGGGGCTGCGGCCCCTGGGGGGCGCCGCAAACAGTACAAACAGTAGAACTCCTGCTTCTTTTTTTGTCACCAGAAACTGTTAAATGGACCTATTGCATGAAACAAATAAAGACAGATTGGTTAATTATTTATTCAAATTAGAGTGTGACATTAGATTGACATGATTTTTTTAAGGTCTCATTTATAGACTTGGACATAGACATAGGAATGCACTAAAAGCCTTCCTAACATGAGATTGCAGATTGCAGCTTCAAGTGAGTTTCACTCAAAATGTCCTACGTTAGTGCTGCTTTCTTTAAAGTAAATGGCCAGAGGTAGATTTCCTTTTGAACAATTGAGAGACCCCTATACAGGAAAGATCTGAGTGTCCGGTTGGTTTGTTTCGGGTAGTAATCCCTCTGTTGCATGAGCTACTTTTAACAGATTTCGGTGTAGTTGCAGTTTTCTCCTATCGGCACCCTTTTACTTGAGGAATAGAGTTTTTGTGCAGGGAGTGTTCTGACTACAAAAAAGTCACCGTTATATGCTTGAGCCAGAATATGACTGTAGCATCCATCAAGCCTTGATGGATGCTAACTTTAAGCTGGGGCTGAAACGGATGACGACATCGATAATGATTGTCTTCAAAACTTAAGCTAGTATGAATGTACTTGTGGTATTGTTATGGTTTTACTGTGCAAAATACAAGTAAACCCTTTGAGAAGTGAATTGAAGTCACAATAGCACTGAAACCTGCTTTATCACAGAGTTACAGGCACAAAATGGAGATTTTGGTTTGTTGTAAAAATTAAGTCACCCAACTTAATCGGCAGACACAACTGTACTTTCTATTATGACTTATTGATAGCAAAGATCTCCTGTTCTGATCCTTGATACTGTGATCCAGAAACTTCATTGACTGCTGTATCTGCGTCTCAGTGCGATGTTGTCGTAACTTCTCAGAGAGCAGCTGAAACATTTGTCAATCAATTTTACAGCAGTCAAAGCACAGCTAAAGGTTTGTAAAGCAGGGGCATAGCTGGCTTTGTAAGTTTGTTTTCACACAAGTAACTGAAAGTGTTTTGGAATATGATGTGAAACAAGACATTAAATATTCATATCAAAAGCGAGAGTAATCATGCTAACATTAGCTTACCCCTATTACTCAGAATGAAAGCATGGTCAGCAGGTGCAAGACGACAGTTTATTGAAGATTGTACTTGTCTGTGTGAGTCAGATATACCTTGAGAAACAACTAAGTCCATGTGTGTTTTAGCTGCCACACTGACAAACATTATGGTTACTTTTTAAGCAACAATAGCCTTGTGTTCGGGAATCATGTTAAAACTCCTTGTTGAGAAACTCCTGATGGGACCAAATATCTGATGCTGCCAGGTTAACCTCTTAATATTGGGTCATGTACATCAGAGGCGCAAGTAAATCTAGTTGTAATTAATCAAAATACTAATATAGACCATGTGACACTTAATGCACTTTAAATCTGGTGAGCTCAAAACATATGCTAGCATTGATTGGAATTACTTTAACATTGTTCCAGATTGGGATTCTTTGTCAGTTAAAGTTTAATCATAAAATAACTCCATATCCAAGGTGATAAATTATTGACCAGTGCATTTCTAATGGCTTGCAAAAGTCCTCTTTTTGGAGGATTTTACAGCTTACTGCACTCAGTTCTATAAGAGTGATGTTTGTCTATTGGGAAACAAGTTAGCTTTTTATGATGTCAGTGAGAGAGCATTTAAACTTATCTATGAATCAAGCAGAGATGTTTTTGCATTTAGCAAATTGTATTCTTGTACATGTTAACTTTGACTGTGAAACTCAAGTTAAAATTTTTTTGGTTTGGTTTAGGATTGTACGCAGGGAAGCCTTTCAGCACTACACATTTCTTAGTTAATCACTAAAGTACACCATAAGTGCAGCTGTAGAAAATTATAGTCATTATTCTCATGTCTGTGTTAAGGCTGTTGTAAACTGTCAGTGTTGATCCTCAAGGCCTTCCTTAAAAGTTATTCTTATTTGTGGAAAAGCAAATATCCATCTAAGTTGGTAGTTGACCTTTATGAGAACAGTTCAGTGAGTCATTTTTATCGTTTTTGAATCTTGTTGCAAAACTGTATAAAAAAAAAACCTTTGGTTCTGCAAAATGTGGCATGCCTGTTTTTGCCTTCGTCGGCTAACACATTGTACATCAATTTAAACACGTTGCACTTTTTTTTCCTTGCACCACTTCTCAATTCCATTGTCTAAATACATTATACTTTTATTAATTTTGACACCGGATGGTATTGATTTGGTTTGCAAATAAAAATAGCTTTCTGTTCACAAGATGGTCACAAGATAAGGTTTGCCTTATGTGATCTCTCTCTTTTTTTTTTTTTTTTCCAGAATTTTATTTTATATAGATTTATGGCTGTCTTTATAGCATAGACACTATTCCAAGCACACAACACACATTTTCATACCTACAATCTAAATTCATTATGTGCTTTGTGCTGAGAAAGAAAAAGGCTTTTTATCCCGTTTAGCTTTCCCTTTAAATTCAATCTTGAACAACTTCAGTTGCCACCATGAAATACAGTGCAGTTTTTCCAATTGGCTTAAGTAACTTATGATTGTCAAATGTGATAAAGGTGTTAAACTGCAAAGACAAAGCTACATTAATCATGATGCACAGCAGCTGAGTGCAGACAGCCCTGGTGAATTACAGCAACAGAGTAGCATGTGTGAGTAATGGCTTGGCGCTGACTGTTGGGGTTGACATGTGCCTGTGACTTATGAGACATTGCACTGTTGGTGATAGCTGAGTTATTGGGGTCATGTTGGTGTTTGGGGTAAATATTTGTGACTGGGTTGTCTCAAACTTGAATGGTGGGACTTTATGATTGTATGTCTTCTTGCAGGTTACTGTAGAAAACCTCCAGGACTCCTATTCCCTGTACAAATTATTCCACTGATTCATTCTACAGTATGTTAGTTTTTGTGAATAACAAATTTTACCTTAGTATGTGTAAGCTTTAGTTAGACTTTGCATAGTACTTTGAACTCTTTCAGATATAGGCGGAAACATTAGGGGAATGCTTGATGGCTTTGCAGCCCATTGGTTTTTCTGTCGTAAGATCTGGCACAGTTTGGTGAATCCCTTTATTCTATTGCAAACAAAATCTAATAACTCAAAACTGAAAGGCTGTCCCTCAGTTGGAGACCTGGCAGTCCTTCTGTGTATGAGTTGTAATACAGACGGCTGTCTCACTTGGCACACACTTCTCAGATAAAGGCAAGAGGGAAAAATAAACCGCTTGATTTAAAAATGCAGAAAAGAAAAAAAAACATGAAAAAGTCAAGCCATCCGAGAAGTTAATTACTTAGTTGTTAGTATTTTAATTTTTCTTTATAGAGCAAAGTTTTACTAATTATCCTTTTACTAATTGAAAGAAACCAACCCATATATCCGTGCTTCTTTTTGAATTTCTAGAAAATAATAAAATCAAACAGCAAAAAATAAAATAAGCTAAGAAAAACTGCCATGTATGTTTTGATAAGAATAAAACAATCACTTACAACTTTAGTTTTCTCATGTTTACAAAATATGTTTTGCCTAATTTGTTATCACAAGATGACACAATGAGAAATATGCATGTCTAAGTCGACCATTTAAAAAAAACAACAACATTTTTTCACAATTTTTGCTTTTAAAAACATGAACAGGCATTAAATGTATAACATAATAAGACAAGATCAAAACAGACACCTAAGAGATAAAGATCCATGACAATACGCATTCACTCCTAATCTGACTGATCAGAATGTACCTTAAATTAGCTAGATGTTTTTATTGGACAAGATCATTAAGTTAAGAAAGAGGGGTTGGGATATTATGTTGGTGGTAAGGAGAAACGTGAAGAAAATGTGGGTTAATTACACTTTATCAATCACAATATTCAACAACAATTTTCCTGAAGTCTTTCTGCCCTATAAGAAAATTGGTCTTTATTTAAATGCAAGTGTTTAGGATTCTTCTTCTTTAAATTTAAAACAAGTCTTTCAAAGAACAAAATGTCTTCAACAGCTGCCTCTGAGAGAAGAGGGATATGAAGCAGCACCTTATTTTGCTGAGGAAGACAACGTCATCAGTTTGTGATGCAGTGTACCTGCTAAAGCAACTTGGAATGTGACCTTCACACTGATTTATTGTTTGCATTCTTTTAGCTTCTTTAGCTTTTTTTCCCCTTCTTTAGCTTAGATGTACTGAATCCATTTATAGTTTTGAATTTCACATTCTTGTTGTTTTACTGAATTCTGCCTTTTATTATTTAAAGACTGTCTTGATAATTTGGCTAATGTGTATTTTAGTACATTTCTATATTTTATCTGTAATATAAAATGTATATCTCAGTCATTTATAAACATATGTTATTTGTAAAATGAATTATGTGTTTCCAAGTAGAGTAAAAAATATATATATATATATAAAATAAAATCCTTGCAAAATTAGTAATGCTAAATTCACTTTTTCATTTACATAATCTACATTGATGTAATTGTGTCTTATCATGACTTATTCATAAATGATGACTTTTACATTAGACATCCACTAAAATACATGCACTTTTTGCTTCTAGTTTCAGTTCATTTTGTAAAAACATGAGCTACAGAAAGCAAATTTCTCCTTCCATGACATAATTTAGCTCTTTGCTTCAGATGCCGTCGTGTTGAATGATTTCCCCAAATATTCTAATTTAGAGAAACCCTCTATTGATTAGAACATTTCCTCATATAAACAAATTCTACAGTATTCTGCATTTTATTGATACCATTTTATTTGTGTTAATTTCTTATTTCCTTCCATGTTTTATAAATGGTGAAAACCATTTGAGCTAAACGTATACAGTATACCTGGATAGCATTAAGAAAGCATGTAATAACGTGAGCAAATGTGGCGATAACAAGTACTTACCTTCACTGTGTTTTTGATAGATTAAGACAGATTATCTTACTTCTCCGAAAAAAGAGAAACTTTAATTGCCTGCAGTATTAAACAACAAGCATTAGCAATTCTATTACCAGCATGATAATTGTCAGATAATATTTTCTGCAGTTCTTTGTGATATTGATACAGCATAAATCGACATTGTGAAATATGTTGTGCAGCTGATAAGCACAGACTTTGCATTGCATCAATTAACGTTCAACTCTTATACACTTAATGTTTTAAAAGGAAAAAGTTGAAGTTCATATGAAACATATGATATTGGCTAAGAACCATTATGGTTTTGCACATTCAGAACGATAATGGTTATCACTAAATTATTTCAGTGAACAAATATGTTGTTTTATGAGATGTATACATTTTCTTTGGTGTTCGAAAACTTTTATTGTAGCAAATAAAACAAACAAAAAGGTAATCTTTTGGAACCTAAGGTACTAAATGCACCATTTGGAAAGTGTTGTGCAAGAGGCACCTAAAGCAGGTTAAGAGACAGATGGAGAGCACTGTGGGAGACAGAGCCACAGTCCACTGGAGACACTTGGGCACGTACACATTTTAGATATGTATTGTGGATCATTAGCAGGTCTTTGATCTATTATCTTCTCCTTTTAGCCTTTTAGCATTAATAAATTATAAAAAAGCTCAAATATGTAAACTAGATTTGTACAAGACATGTATGTTTTATTTACATTAGAAAATAAATGAATTTATTGTATTTCTTCAACTTAGAAAAATACATCTTGTTTTTGTAAGAGTATTTTACTTTTTCCTTATACAAACTCATTTGCGCGAGACCTTCTGTCTTTGCTTTACACTTCATCTCAATTCCTCATCGGTTGGTAATGGATGGGAAATAATCCACTGATCACAGGAATAAACCACCTTAACCAGTGGCTCAGTCTGAAGCTTCTGGTTAAACTTTGATCAACAGTGTGGCTGCAAATAGTGGAACAAGTAGGCTTCCTTAGAGATGTTAGAGCTTTAAGAGGATGTCTGCAGGTTTCTGATTATAATCAGGGGAAAAAAAAGTAAACTGCTAACCATTTCCTTCAAAAAATACAGCTCACTATATACCAAAATAAGTCACTTTGCTGCAACTGTAGGTTAGGAGTTACTAACATAAACTATTCACCGGCAGCACAACCATGAAAAAGGTTGTGCTCCCAGCACGACCTTTTAATAAAAAGGTGGATATTAAATGATGAGGTATAAATGGTTACAATTCTGCCGGGACTTTGATGGATATGAAAAATGCCACTTATTAACTGTTTTTGCTGGTTTTTGCTTGGTGACCACATCAGTTCAGGAGCTGCACAGAAAAAAAAATCCATAAAACCTTCGCTAGTAGATAAGACAAAATGTGTTTATATTTCCAGGCAGATTTCTTCTGAATGAAGAGAAATCGTAGTTGCTTGTTGTGGGCCATGGTCACACTTTTGTGCTTGCATCAAGTGCAGCTTTAATAAAATAAAATAGTAACAACAAACCCTGGGCAGATTGCAGATTCGGTGTTTGCTGTTTTTTTTCTTCTCACATCTTTATGGAAGCTGTTAGCATCACAGTTTAATGTAACAGTACAGATGGCACATTGATTCACCATAACACCTGGACACATTGCACTGACACACAGGATCAAAACAAGAGCTACTATTTTATTAAACACTGAAGCCCGCTCTCCTTGGAGCTTTGCCGCTTTTGCCTGGAGGACTTGGTGAACCAACATTTTGAACTTCAACAATTATTGAATGCGACACGGACAGTGGGCTAGCTAAAAGCATATATGTAGACCTGGATAAAATGGATGATGTTAAACCTTTATGCTTCGGGAAATCGGGCAATAAGTTTCTGCTTGACCGTGCACGGACCATGGTCTGTTTATTTAGCCGGATATGAGTGTTTGTTTAGAAAAAGCACGACACAGATAAACAGCAGTTTCAGACGTCATCCTGTCTTCCTACAGAAACATGGATTGCTTTGATGTGTAAGCGTACCTGGATGGATCCAGACAGTGTGTGGGCACTATATGTCCATTAAGTTTTTCCAGCTTTATGTTAAAGTTTTTTTTTTTTTTTTCTCCATTTCCTGTGTTTTTATTCTGCAGTCCCTGTGTAGGCACTCAGAGACCGATCTAAAGCTATTCAGTGTTTCCATACGACCCAGAAAAATTAGCATTTTGCATATAGAGTAACTCTTTTTTTTTTAACCCAGGACTACAGCACTCTCTGAAGCAGCAGTGAATAATGCCTCTGCTCTGCAGCCAGAACAGGGAGCAGTATGTTCCTATAAAACTGCAGTGTCCTCAGGTGGTCTCTGTGTTTGGGAACTGGTCTTGCCAAGCCTTTTATGAGACTCAGATCTGCACCAATGTATGACATCAAAGGGCTGAAAGCATGTGGGGTAAATGCTGATATGCATGAGAATCCTGCATTACTTTGATGGTCAGAGGAGGTCATGACGGTGCAGACGGCCTCCACAATACAAGCTGTGGCCCCATTTCAGCATCAGATCTATGCATCCTCACCTGCATGTGTATAACCTGGCCCACCATCTCCTGTCAATTTAGCATTTTATTATGCACATTTCAGAAAGTTATCTCAGATGGTACACTAGGAGTTACTTTGATGTTTGCAAAATAAAGACTTTTGTTTATTCTCACTAGGTGCCCAGGTCTCCTCTAGGTATATTTAGTGATAATCTCTTAAAATTCAGTGTCTGTCGTGCCTGAGTATGATGGTGTGCTAAGCTAATGCATTTTAAATGTAGGTTATTGCCCTCTTTTGCTTGGTATAGACCTTTACTTTTAGTATTGTGTTTTTCTTTGCATTTGTCTCATTGTCTCCGTCTGTCTTATTATTCCTTTGCTTTTGTGTTTAATGTAGTAGACTGAGATGGTGTCCATTTTTGTTGCTATTAAGCCCTCCTAAATAAACATCAGGTATATAGTATTCAAAGAGGAGTTGATGTTTTATCATTGATGTGTATAATTTAGAGCATTAATATGACTCTTCAATATTTTTTCAAACTTCATGAGGTTAAGCTTGGAAATATTAATTGAAATTATATCAGAATGATTTGTTGAAAGTTACGGGGCAGCGATCACAGGTTTTGTCAGATGCCATATAGCTGATTCTTTTGAAATCCATTACAATAAAAAAAATCACCATAGAAAGAAAAAAAAAATTAGTTCACCTGCAAGAAAGAATAAGTGCTAAAAATATTTGGCTATGTCAAATGAAGCAATAGCAGCCTTATACGACTATTTTGTTAATGTATCTCTTGCTTTCGCTGCTTTAACAATCCACCAAAACTTTTAAAATGTGGAGTAAACAATTGTTTCTTAAATACATTGTAAAATGTACAATTTCTTCTGTGTGTGACTGACTGTACAGATTGTCCTTGTCAGTATTACAGGACTGAGTGTACAAAGTATCATGGACTCTGTGAGTGAGGAGTGCTAGTGAGTGGGTGGTTATACTATGTGTGTAATTTGTTTGTGACAATGCCTCAGCACATCACTGTGATACATTAACAGCATGGAGGAGATGTCATCAAAGTGGATGGAGAAAATTAGTTTTGTTTTCAAAGTTAGATGAAGACCTTGGCTTAGGTGGGAAATGCTCTCATTTTGTGTTTTTCTTTTCCATGCAAATTTTGATGATCCAGGAAAACAAATGCTTGAGGAATAAATGAAACTTTTTTTGTACTCAATCTCTGATATTGTAGGGTAAAATGCATCAGATATCATGTTTACTAAGCGCAGTTAATTCAAGCACATTAAAGAATTTAGAATTTAAACTGAGGACATTTAATACGAACATTCATAGTTAGTATTTATATGCTTTATTACTTACTTACTCATTCACACATTAATAAATCATCAAACACAAAAGCCCCCAGGCACATGTGAAGTAAGATGGTTTGGCAATTGTTACCGGAGTAGACCACAGAATGAGGTTTTGAGTGACACTTCAGGCCCAAAGCAAGAGCATGTTCCCCATTCTGGGCTCTTCATAATGCTGAACAGAAGCTCCTCAATATCACAGTTCATGGGGGATGGAGGAGGGGTTTCCTTCCTGTGCAGTGCTCAGTCACGTTAACAGCAGGACTCGTAATGTGTGAAAGCTCATCTACAGAAGTTTGAAGTGTCTGTTAGTGCAAGAACCGCAATTCTTCAGTCACGTTTTGTTGGTTTGAAGGTCCTTCATGCTCATCCCCAAACGGCACAACTGACTATTTAGCAATCTGTTTTTTTGTGTTTTTGTGTACGTGGTATTTTGTCTGGCTCGAGTAAAAATCAGTGCATTGCTGTGACGTCGAACAGAATGGGGACGTGAAACAACTCAGCTGCAATAAATGCCCTCGGAGAACGTAGGCTTAAAGAGATTGGGCAAGCTCTTACCATTGGGAAAGAGTTTACCCAATGGAATGAGTAATTTGTGATTGAGAAAACAAGCTTCATTTCGGTAATATAACTTGCAGACATGTAGTTCTTTAACAAATTGCAGAAGTCCGGTCAGCAGATCGTCTATCAGACACAACTATAGCAGCTGTTCTACTCTCTGAATCTCCTTACACAGTTTGACTGAAGCAGTATTTCAGTAAACAGTTTAAAAAACAGTTTAATCAAAAATGACAAAATAAACATGTTTTAGGTTAAGCATGCATGCAACAGTGAATGTAAAAAATAAGAAAAAAGCCCAGATGCAGACATTAGAATTAAAACAAATGTTTCTATCAAGATCATAGTTACTACGAAGTATCTAGAAGTGGTCACTACCAAACTTCTGACCATTGGTAAATGGTGTTACTGTTAAAGCAAAGCATTGAGCATGTGAGTTGGCCATGCAGCATCTGTTTGGGCATTTAACAGAATGCAGGACGGTGGGGTGTCAGCGGTGTGGCTGGTTTATCATAGCATCAAAAGGATAGGAAAATATTCCTAATGTATACAATGGGTGTGCGGGTTGCTCCTTTAAGGAAGTAGATCTTCACCTCTGTGAAGATGATTCTGCATCTTTCTTATCCAAGCCTTAGACTGTCAGAGCATTTCCTGCTCTCTTTTTCTCTCTGAAAAATGTGTTTTACTTGGTTCTCACTCCTGGCCTGCGCCTCCTGGGGCCACTCAGAATCTGTTCAAAGAGCCGCCAACCACTTCCTGCAGTTGTTGCTGGTTTTTAATGGAAACTCTGGACCGTATTCGCTCCATTTTCCTCACCGGTTAGAAAATAGCATCCAAAAGAGGGACAGTTTGCTTCGTTAAGGAGAGTTATTTAGTCTGGTCTTTCAGAGAAAAACAAACCTGTATATAAAGTAAAAAAGTTGGAAGTACTTGCTGCATATGAAGCGCTGTATGTGTGAAGATGAAGTATTAAAGAAAATGCGGTGAATAATTGAACAATTGTTTTTAATGACCATTGTAATTGTTCTATTAGAAACCTGCAAGCCTTTGATGAGTTGGGAACTCTTTATAGGCTTCTCCAGAGAGCAACTTAAAAAACACCATCAACTTTGATGTCTCTGTTTATGCTCATTGCAGTTATTTTTCAGTAACATCCTCAACAGTTGTACTTTAGTTTTTTTCAGATGAGGTCTTTTCTTTGTGATTTCTTTTTTTTAATTTAAGGAAGGCTTGTTTAGTTTCTGGGTCATAAATCCCTTGTTAGTGGTAATGTAACTCAAGAAGCCTTCTTCCTCTGAGCACTTGGATCTGTTGTGTGCTCCTTACGTTGGGTGTAATTTATGTCTGTCAGTGTTCAGTCATTGCGTTGCATTCAGATAAACAGTCAAATATGCTTTAACAATTTTTTAGAGATGCACTAATGTGAAAATTTGGTATCGCTATCTGCTATTAATTATTGCAACTATGGTCGATAACCGATATTTACCGATGTTATACATATTTCCCTAACCTTTCGATACTGTGAAAACATGGCCACACTGCTGCTCATATTGTTTCTCTGCTTCAATTAAACACCCACAATCCTGCGCTGCCTCACTATCACTGTCACATAGCAATGGTTATTAGTATTGGCCTATTTTTACTTTTCTGACACCGATATGTTGAAATATTATTCAAGATAATTTCCTGTGCGATTATATTGCTCTTTGCTCAGTGTGATTTGTAAAGTTTGTTTTCTGCCACCTGATTTTTATTTTGTTTAAAACGTATAGCTGTGGTTTAATCTGTCCTTAACATCTTCCAAAATGTTGCATGTTTGTCCTTACATGGCTTGTGACAAACTGCAAACAGGAGTTCTTGTGACTTTCTTCCTGCCACTCTTCTCCAAAAGGCCAGATTTGTGGATTGCAACACTAACACTATGTTCACACTGCAGCCTGAAGTGACCCAAATTGTATTTATTTATTTATTTTTGCCTTTATGCAACTTGCATCTGATCTTTTCATGGCAGTCTGAACAACACAGATCGGATATTTACAAATGCGACTCCGGCCAATTGGATATGTGGTCCTAACTCTGACACATATCAGATACATGAATGCGAACTGTACGGCCATTTCGCTTTCATCCAACCGTTATGTCATTCTTACTCAACAAACGTTGCAATTCTGATACGCAGAGGCAGAAAGAAAAACAACAACTATGGCGGACGATAATGAGGATTAAATTATCAATTTGCGGGGCAACAACTTTAAAATACCAAGATATGCTTCTTCATTGCCACTCATGTTTACTTCCGCAAACACTGAGCGTTTTTCCTACGTGTGACGTTATCGCGTCCTCTACTACGCATCTGGGACCCTTTTATGTTGTTTGCAGTTCACATTGGATAACACATGCAAGTTGTGTATATTTGGAAAATATGAATGACGGCACAAAAAAAAAATCACAAAAAATCTGAATTGAGGATTGAGGCCTTCAGTGTGAATCTAGTCTAATAGTCATCATTTGAATAGATTTGTGGACCTGAACTGTGGATCTCAGCAGCTCCTCCAGAGTTACTGTTAGCCTGTGTTGGCTACTTTGCAGGGGTAGCCATATGGTGGTAGATGAAAAAAATAATATATATGAACATTTTTTCTTCCATTCCAAAGTAGTAAATTCATAATTTGCTTCTTTGCGCTGATCTATCACAAAAAAAAATCTCCACAGGTTGATTTGTGGTTCTAAGAGAACAAATCAGAGAATAGTTAAAGAGGTATAAACACTTTGGCAAGCCAGGATAGTAGACAGATGCCACAGGTAAGGGTAATTTAGAATTGAACACAGCTTCCACCCCTCAGAATATTTATAACCTGACACACTTTTGGATTTCCTCAGTTTTGTTCATGCAGGTATTGTATTTGAGCTATAAGCTGAAACTGCTATCATGGAGTCTGTCCATGTCCCTGCTTTTGTGATCACCCTAATTCTTCCTGCTCATCTGTGCAGAACTAAATATTGAACTCCTCTGTACAGCCTGCTGGTGTTCGTGTCATTTCAGACGCAGTGATGTGGAAATCACTGATAAGTTTTACTTGAATAAGGATTACTAAAAATACAGAGCAGACTATGAGGACAGGACCTCGAGTGTGTTGATAAAATGACCTTAGAGGTTTTTTTTTTTTTTCATGTTGCAATTTAAAAAAAGTCTTCCATGTCTAGCAGAGACAAGGATGCCCAGTTTAAGCATTTTGCTGTCTGAAAGTGCATGTGGGCTCTGTGTCCGACTGTCCAGTCAAGCTATTTCTACTGCTGTGAGTACATGCTAAAAACACCAGTCTGACACTATAATTTGACCTAATTAAATCCTGTTTTGATACTTCCACTTCAGAGACACTAAGCAAGTCACTGTGAAGGCAGCATCAGATGAAAACCCTTCCTGTTATTGCACTTTCTTCGTTTTTGATTCTCGGGATTTTCCACTCAGATGTGGTGGGAGCACATTGATGGACACAAAAATGGTTTCGGATTTCTACTGCAGTGTACGTCTCTGTGCTCCTTGTTCACCGCAGCCTGTTCTCTTCCTGCAGTGCAAACAAACGCTTCTCTTCAGCTTCACAGTCCCAAGTTGGTGTGCGGACCCCTAGCAACTTTTTAAAAGCAGCCTGTTAACCTAATTTATTACCATGTCAGTTGCACTGTGTTTTGTACTCATAAAACAGGGATAGACTCCAAATTAGCTGAGTAGCAAACAGGTGTCAAGATTGACGTTCAAAGTCCTGATTCATCCAAGCAGACTGCTTTATTAGGTACACTTTGTTAGTACCGGGTCAGATCTCCATTTGGCTTCAGAGCTAACTTAACTCTTCATAATGTACATTTAACAAGGTGTCAGAAACATTCCTCAGACATTTTGGTTAGAGATGTGCCGATCAGGTTTTTTCCTGCCGATACTGATACCGATCACATAATTATTATTTTTTTAATCATAAGCACTACCGGTTACATTATGTGGAAAAAGGAACCATGAATTCACCTTAATTTAGACAAAAACTTGTTTTTAATAACTTTTTTCAAGAAAAAAATCAAAACAGGCATTGTGCAAATTGTACTGCTATCAGTAATACTATCTTTAACAGACTGAAAACATATGAAGGCTCTGAAGAGGCTAAATAATGCAAAGAGTCAAAATAAATCCTCTCAACATTGCCAAAAAATTCAAGTATAAAACTTTACATTCAAAGGCAAATACAGGTTCCATTACAATAAACAAGTTACTGAATGAAAACTTCCTGATAGCATGGCGGCTAGCTGATTACTGCTAGTTCTGAGTGGCTGATTCTGACTGAGCGGAGTAATTATGCAGATCAGGGAGGAGATCGATTATTTTTTTAGAGATCATCTGTCTCATGTTAGGACAACTAAAGTTTTAATACATATGTAAAATTTATTTTTTTTAAGTTAGATGCTGCCGCTTTAAGCAGAGGTTCGGTGTGAGAGTCACTACCAGGTGGAGCAGAAGCGAAGCTCCGTCTGTGAAATATTACTACCTGTAGCGTAGCAGCGGTTCAACAGGAGATCAGAACCAGCGTCTTACATCGCAGCTCGAAGACTTAAATAATTTTGCGGGTTATTTGTTTAGCTTTCTGACCGTCATGCTAATCCGGGTGAGTGTTTGTAGCTGTGCGCTGCTTTACCTGCTATCTGATCCTCCATATGTCTTTTTTTACTGCAGTGAGCCTCGATGTAGCCAAACTTCGTCAAGTATGGCTTTGTTTTTATGCCATATTAGATTCGTCGTGTTAATGCATTTTGACGTGCTTCAATTTCCCGCCGCAACACGCAAACTTCCCCATTCACTCAGTGCTTTATAGTTCCACATCGCTTAGGATTTGTTGCTGCGTGTTTGCGCAGTGTGAAGGAAAGAGGAGACCAGCTGCACAGGCAAGCTGTGAAATGAGGTGCAGGTGATCGGTTTGTGTGATCGGCAACAAGAGACCGTGATCGGCGATCACCGATACACTTTTCACGGAAATCGGCCGATTATGATCGGTGGCCGATCGATCGGCACACCTCTAATTTTGGTCCATATCGTCATGAATGTCATTACGCAGTTGCCACAGACTGTCAACTGTCTGTCAGTGATGTAAATCTTATTTGTTACACTGAGATGCCATGACTCGGTTCAGTCAATAATTGATGACAAGTTGTTAAAATAATTTAAAGATTTAAAACCTGAAATTGTCTTTGACAATATGAAAGTAAAGTGTTATTTAAAATATATATCAGGCAAATCTAATCGGTAACAGTATAACAAGAATACCCATGTCTTCATCAGTGTAAAACTGTTGATCTTCAAAGTATGTCGCCTAATGTTTTTGAGTTACCCTGCTTTTTAGCCAACAGTATGTTTCACAGTTTGGATGAAAGCTAACGATCATCCTTTTGCGTTTTCTGTTTGTTAACCTCATAGGTAAAAATTCTCCAAACAGAACATTTGCCTTTTTGATCAAAGAGGAAGACGAAGGACTTTTGTAAATTGTAGCTTTAATTTACGGTAAGATTGACACCAGGTAATGTCTCCTGCTGTCATATCCCATATCTGAAAATCATTCTACTCAGTAATGTTGAATATTCATTCCAGACAGACATCAACAGTTTTTAATTGGCATTAATTTAATGACATGTCATGTGTTTATTGCTGCATTCACCAATATTATTACATCATGTTTTCCTGATGTTATTGGGTCCTAATTTTGAACAGTTTGAAATCAAGTATTTATAAATCACCATTTATAAACATAAATATATCATACTCACTGACTGTTTTGGGGATACTTATTTATCCTTTAAGACCCACATGAAACAATTGTAACTAAGAATGAAGCTCCTGTGATATTTTTAAGTGCGCAACCAAAAAACTATTAACGAATTTGGCAAAAAAAAACAAAAAAAAAAACACACACACAACTTGAATAGGATCAAAAATGAGCTTTCATATAATTAGGATCCTAAGCATTATAAACTGCCCTGTATAAAGCCCTACATTTAGAGTTGAGCCCTAATCTATGTGGGTCCAGTCTCTGCAGCTTATGATGAGCTTGGCTTAAAGTTTGACAATGAGATGTCGCAGATGTCTGCGTGTTCAACCACAGCAGCTGTCAGAGAGTTTAATGACTCCTGACAGCTCAGCTCTCAGTTGTGCTTTTAACGTCTTTCAACCAGAGGGGTGTGGGGATTTGTATCAGAAGTTTGTTTTTATAAATAGGTTTTATTTATGCAAATTGCTGTTATTTTTTTCCCACTCAGTTGGCAGCCAGTGACCTGGATCGGTTCTGTAATCAAGGACCTCCGCAGCTTAACAGGGAGGAGGCCATTTCAGAAATCACAAACTGTCTGTCTGATGAAAGGGGAGGGAGTAAAAAAAAAAAACTCGATGCCCTTGCGTGGCTTTCCATCTTTACACGGGTTTGACTTTCATCCTTTGGATGTCACTTTAGATGATAAGGGGATTCCATTTGAATCATCTTTGCAGCCTCACTGAAAACGGGTTTACGTTGGAGTCTCTCTCTCTCGCTCTCTCTCTGACTGATCTCTCATGTAGGATATCCCCGGCAGTTGTCTTCTGTTAGCCCGTCTTTCTCTTCCACAGCCATCTGCTCGGATCTGTGTGTGTTTTCTGCAGCTGCCAACATATACACAACACCGTGCTCTGCTTTCCAGGCCAGTATTGCCTGCCTGCCTGGCTTGCTCACGTAAGCCCTGTCTCAAGAGGGAATTCAGTCAGGTAGGGTGTAGGTGGATTTGTGGATGGAAAGCATGGCGAGCAACCTTTTGTGACTCAATTTTGCATTTTGTATAGAAGGTGTGAGAGACGAGCTTAAGTGAAGTTATGAAGGTAAATGTCTACCATAACCGGTACCAAATCTCTTTTCCTCTCAGACCACCTTCTCTCACCATTTGTTTTTCGCCATATTTACCAAGAAAAATGAACTAGACATTTAAAACCAAAGCTAAACAATTTGGATGTCACATTCAAAACTGTCTTTAGTATCTTTCAGTGGTGATCATCTTCATTTGCATAGTTAAAGTTAAAATTAAAAGGTTCCTATGCATTTTGCAAAAATATGGAATTTGATTTCTGTATTTTAATGTGAAAGAAGCCTGTTACTGACTTTAAGCCATAATCTGTGTGTGTTCCCCATTATAGGCCATTACCTTAACTCTGCATATAGTAAAAGGCTGCCAGCCAAATCGGGCATTTCCTGTAATTTCGCTCCTTTGCCAGTTCAACAAAACCAAATCAGTGATGCAGCTCCGAATTGACATCTTGTCACTGACATCCTTATACCTGGAAAAGTCACCAAAGTTAATCTTTCTGACCCTTCTTGCTGCTGTAATGACTTCTCCACTACAAAGTATTGCAGTGGACAAGACTTGGTAACACTTACATACGAGACCCTTACTAATCCAAAAAAAGGATCAGATTTTAGCATTTCCAACTGGCTCATGACCCTTAAGGGCCTTTCAGGCTAAAAAAATAAAAAATAAATCAATTCCGGTCATCAGCTGATACCATAATCGTCAACGTCAGGGGTGTCAAACTTCAGTCCTCAAGGGCCATTGTCCTGCAGTTTTTAGATGTGCCACAGCTACAAAACACTGGAATGAAATGGCTTAATTACCACCTTCTTGTGTAGATAAAGTTCTCCAGAGCCTTGCTAATGACCTAATTATTCTATTCAGGTGTGGTGCAGCAGAGGCACATCTAAAAGTTGCAGGGCAGTGGCCCTCCAGGACTGGAGTTTGACACCTGTGATCTACGTCATTGCAGAATCAAGTCAGAAATTTGGTTTTGTCGTTTCAGACACAATGCTTATTTTTTTCTGAAGATGGGGAAAGATGATTCACACATCTTGTTGAAGAGCTTTGAAAAAATTTATTTGGCTTTAAATAAATTTGGATAGGGTCCTGTGATGAACTGTTTCCCTGTGCACAGAATATCCAACCTGTTGCCCAATGACTGCTGTGATAGGCGCTAACCCTAAAATGGAAAAACCCGGCTTAGGAAATGGATCATTACCATTTTGAAATGATGAAAAATATTGCATGAAAAAGCACATGAATCTGGGTGTGTTGTCTTTAAATTTACTCTATCTGGTTTTCTGCAAACCTAAAAAATGAGACTGTGACGTTATTGTTGTATTTTGCGATT
This sequence comes from Poecilia mexicana, assembly GCF_051168715.1. Taxonomy (NCBI): domain Eukaryota; kingdom Metazoa; phylum Chordata; class Actinopteri; order Cyprinodontiformes; family Poeciliidae; genus Poecilia; species Poecilia mexicana. Next base: position 19,656,831 of record NW_028263374.1, read on the forward strand.
GGGATTATCGTTCAAAATCTGCTTTTATTTCATCTGCTCTGCTCTTTCGCCTCAGTCATTATGTTTCCAGCACTCTCTGTGACCTTTAGCACTATCATCTTTGTGAAATGTGGGCATCTGCTGCAGTGAGACTCCACCCAGCAGGCTGAATTTATTATGGGCATGAAACCTAGAATTGAAAAGCCATATAGATGTTATATCTGTTCTATTATTGAAGTTTTGCTGACAGATACCATCTGTTTATCTAAAATAACAAGAGTTAGAAATTTCATATTTTGGTTTACAATAATAAACTATTTAGGCAAATTTCATCATGCTGCCCATTGATCAAGTTTGGCAATTATAAATCCCCCAAACTGTTTGTGTTTTGCTCTGCTTCTCTTTAAAGAAAAATTGACGTGACACATAGATAATAGGGCATCGTTTGACAATATCAGCCCTTTTTCTCTGCTTTCTTGCTCTGTCTGCAGTTTTAATCTGCAAAGTGCACCTTTGCCCATTAGCGCAGTAAATTTGAGCCCTCTAACTTGAGCCAGGATGTGTCTGTAGTGTACCGCATTGCTGCAGTCAGCAGCAGCATCCTCACCAACCGCAGTTCTCTACAGGCATCTCTGTAAGATTGCTGCATTGCTATAAAGTGTAGAGGCTGGTGTCCATAATGTACTTTTTTGTGAGGTATGTAAATAAGCTAAAACAACAGGCAACTAATATTTTGTTCTTCTGTTTTGCAAAGCTTGCGCATTGTTTCTCATAAAATGTAACATTTCAAAAGTTAGAAAAGTTTTAGAAAACAAACACATATTTTGCATTTCTTTGGATATTGACCTATAATTCAGTTTATCAGGTTATAGTGCCAGTGGATAAATTATCGATTTAAAAAACCAGAGAGTGAGGCAACAAAAATTAAAACCTAAAAAAAAAAAAATCTATAAGTTCATAAATTAAGTTCTTTTCTTTGAATCAATATAATTTTTAATAACAGGTGTATGTATGCTGTGCTGAGCTCAGGTTAAGTGAGCTCCAGCAGCCATTACAGTCTTTTCTTCCCTGTGGGCGTCATAGTACATGGAGAAACAACATTTGGAAAAATCCAGATCTGTTGTCACATGAATGAATTAAAGTCAGGTAAATTCACAAACGCTTTAAAAATCTCTGAATTCTTCTGTGTTTTTAGGCCTACAGACAATAGTACTATCTCTCTGGCTTGTATGAGATTAGCATGCCAGCTGATGTGTAAAAAAATATCCTAGTTTTATGGTGCATGAATATTTTACACAAAACTATATTACTTGATCTAACTCAATCTGTGTAAAACGGAACAAGTTCTCTGCTATTGCAAAAGAAAAATGACATTTATTATTTCTACTACTACTAGACAAACCAAAAAAACTTTTTTTTTTTTCCACATACACAGCTCTTCATGTTTTAATATAAATTCTGATCTTTGGGGGAAAACAACAAACACAACTTTGACAATATACTACCATACTGTTCAGCTGTTTGAACTGCAGTCCCGAACAGAATGAAAAATAAACATTGGCGATCTTCATTGGCTCACTTTTAAATAAGCTTTTATATATTAAGTGTACAAATTAAATGTAGACATTTGAATTTGATCTTGGTCAGAGTGAGATAATTCACTTGGATTTTGCTTTGCTTGTAAATCTGTTCCTGCCCATCAGGGTCATGCCATTATTATCAATATGATCAGTGATGACCTGTGATCTATTGGGCCATGATTGAAGTGAGTGGGCGCGGAGTGATAAACGTGTCCTTGGGAACATGGGACACACATTCCCTGTCTGGGAAATTGATGCGAGGAGAAAGTCACCTTCATGTTATCGTTGCAATCTCAGTTGTCATGACTTGCAGCCGGTGGGGAAGTAGAGTAGCATGATGTCCCGAGTACACAGCTTTGTGAGGTTTTATTTTACTGATTGCGGTAAACTGGGTTAGAGCATCCACAGTTCTGCTTTTCCTCCTCAGCTCTAATGATATTCACTGTAAACGTTTTTCATGAGATTTTGATTAAATTTCCTTTAATTGCACATGTGCATACCTTACTCCCCAACCGACCATAGCCTGGCTTCTTTTAGAGACCATGCTACAACGATGGCCTGTTTCTTGGGAAGACATGTTGAATTATTCATGGAATAGGGTTGCTCTTAGCAGTAGATCAGTTGTGTTTTGCTGTAGTGAGCACGTACAGGGACAGCGATTAGCTACCTTTGTTGTTCAAGTAAGAACTCAAGTCTTTGGCTTGTGATTGGGCATGGAGTTTCGTCTTCACCTTGCCTTTTGCCAGTAATGTGTATTATATTTTGATGTGATTACCTCCTTTTTATGTCCTTTGCTGGAATTTATTTAATACATGTTACCCCTTCAGCTGTGGAAAACTTGAAAGATTGAATTGGGCTGATGGTTTAGTCATTCAGCTCAGGTCTGCAGACTCAAAGTGACAACATGACTCCATCTAGTGGTGGAGTTGGGCAGCAGTGAAACTGTTTCCTATGCTTTTTTTTTTTTCTTCCTCTCTTAACGTGGCTGTTTCGCTGTAGTTTTTAAAAGAAAAGCAAGCAACATGTGATGTGAAGTCATAAAATGATTTGTTTTGCTTGACGTGAAACATCCTAAACTGCTGACCTTTGTGACCCTATGCACCGGATGCATCAAGGCCTGGTCAACTGGTTTACTGCTACGTGGATTCAAATAAGGGTTTATTTACTTTTTTAGACTCCTTTATTTTCTCTTAAATGAGTTTGCCATTATCAAATGTATCTTAGAGGTTCGGGTTGAGTTGATCATATGTTAATGGTAAAAAAAAAAAGGTTAAACCTTCTGTGGCTAAAGACTTTCTTTTTACTACTACTCCTGTTTTTAAAGAATGTAATTTGATGATGATAATCAGAATTGTAGATTGTTCGCTGGTCAGTCTGTATAGACCGTACGTATTGTGCCGATTTGCAGATTCTTTAAAGTATTGTGGATATCTTTGGTGTGCTAACTGCTGTTCACTTAAGCTAGGGACACACTGACACCCTGGTTTTTGTTTCCTGACTGAAAGACTGGGATTCACACACTTACTGTAACTAACTTTGCCTACTGAGGGACTGTGGGATGTTTCAGACTAAACTAAAGCCAAATGAACGCATCAAAATGCCACAGAAATTCTTGGGAAAGCAACAGTTTGAGCAAACAAACATATCAATAGGTGACGCTAATAAAAGCTACTCACCAGGAGACGGGATAGGCTGTTCTTTTGTTACACTTCCCCATGAAATGAATGAGACATATTTTAAAGTATGTTAAGTCTCAACTGACATGTGAATCTGATTTGGATGGTGGTGACTGTATTCTTTCAATCAATCAATCAAATTTTATTTGTATAGCACATTTCAGCAGCAAGGCATTTCAAAGTGCTTTACATAATTTTAAACAGTGAGAAAGAAAAAGAAGTAATAAAAAGATAAAAAGAAAAGATAAAATCACAGCCTAACAGGACAAGGCCTCCAGCCTTGCAGCACCAGGCTCCGTCCGCCTGTTTCGCGAAAATTTTGCGCTAGGACTTTCGCTGTCCTACGCGGATTTTGTGCATTAATTGGTTACCTGTTAGTCTAGAATTTACAGGGTTTTATATACGCGCAATGACTCCCAGTCACTCGCAAATACATAGAAGGCATCAATTGCCATAAGCAACTGTAAACAGGTGGGTTTTAAGTTGAGATTTAAAGGCACCCAGTGTTTCAGCTGTTTTACAGTTTTCTGGAAGTTTGTTCCAAATCCATGGTGCATAGAAACTGAATGCTGCTTCTCCTCGTTTGGTTCTGGTTCTGGGGATGCAGAGCAGACCAGAACCAGAAGATCTGAGGGGTCTAGACGGTTGGTACAGCAATAACAGATCTTTAATGTATTGTGGTGCTAAACCGTTCAGTGATTTATAAACTAACAACAGTATTTTAAAGTCTATTCTTTGAGCTACAGGGAGCCAGTGTAGGGACTTTAGAACTGGTGTTATGTGCTCTATCTTCCTGGTTCTAGTGAGAACGCGAGCAGCAGCGTTCTGGATCAGCTGCAGCTGTTTGATTGATTTATTAGTCAGACCTGTGAAGATGCTGTTGCAGTAATCAATACGGCTAAAGATAAATGCATGGATGAGTTTCTCTAGATCCTGCTGAGACATTAGTCCTCTAATCCTGGAGATGTTCTTCAGGTGATAGAAGGCCGACTTTGTGACTGTCTTTATGTGGCTCTGGAGGTTCAGGTCAGAGTCCATCACTACTCCCAGGTTTCGGGCCTGATCACTGGTTTTCAGTTGTAATAACTGAAGCTGAGCATTGACTCTAGTTCGCTCTTCTTTCGGTCCAAAGATAATAACTTCAGTTTTGTTTCTGTTCAGCTGGAGAAAGTTTTGGCCCATCCACACATTTATCTGATCTAAGCATCTGTTCAGTGATTGGATGGGTTCAGAGTCACCTGGTGACATCGTGATGTAGAGCTGTGTATCATCCGCATAGTTATGGTAGCTAATCCTATTTCCTGCTATAACCTGAGCCAGCGGGAGCATATAAATATTGAAAAGAAGGGGTCCTAGGATTGAGCCTTGGGGTACCCCACATGTGACCTTTGACCTCTCTGATGAGAAGTTTCCAATTGAAACAAAGAAATTCCTGTTCTTTATGTAAGATTCAAACCAGTTGAGCACTGGACCAGAGAGTCCGACCCAACTCTCCAGTCGATTCAGTAAAATGTCATGGTCAACAGTGTCGAAAGCTGCACTGAGGTCCAACAGAACCAGCACTGTGGTTCTCCCACAGTCTGTGTTTATATGGATGTCATTGAACACTTTTACAAGGGCCGTCTCCGTGCTGTGGTGAGCACGAAAACCAGACTGGAAGGAGTCAAAGCGATTCATTATTGTTAAGAAGTTATTTAATTGTTTAAAAACTGCTTTTTCAATAACTTTGCTGATGAATGGGAGGTTGGAGATCGGCCTGTAATTCTGCAGTAGTGATTTGTCTAGATTGTTCTTTTTTATCAGTGGTTTGATAACTGCTGTTTTCAAAGTCTGGGGGAAAACACCTGAAGACAACGATGTGTTTACTATATGGAGCAGATCATTAGCAACGACAGGCAGGACTTTCTTAAAGAAATGTGTGGGTAGGACATCCAGACAGCAGGAACTGGAGCTTAATTGACTTATAATTTCTTCTAGGGTTTTATAATGAAGTAGTTGAAATTGGGTCATTTTTACTGCCTTTGTTTTGTTTGGGCACAGCATTGGTACTGGCTTTGGAGTGGATGTGCAGATTAATCCTCTGATCTTTTGAATTTTCTCTGAAAAGAAACTGGAAAACTTGTTGCAGGCGGCATTAGATTGAAGTTCAGGTGGCAGCATCACAGGAGGATTTGTGAGCCTGTCAACAGTAGCAAATAAAGCTCGGGCGTTGTTAGTGTTTTTGTTTATGACATCTGCAAAGAAAGCCTCTCTTGCAAGTTTTAGTGTTGTGTGATAGTTACGTAGTCTTTCCTTGTAGATGTCATAATAAACGTGTAGTTGAGTTTTACGCCATTTCCGTTCGGCTCTACGGCAGAGTTGTCTTGCAGACAGAACTGTTTGTGCATTTCTCCATGGAGATTTCTTCCTACCAGACACAACCTTCACTTTAATGGGTGCAATGTAATCAATGATATCTGAAAGTTTGCACTGAAAATCATCTACCAACTTATCTACGTTATTATAGTTTAAGGGCGAGGAAGCAGAGTAGATTTGATTAAATGTTTCTGCTGTGTTTTCTGTGAAAGTACGTTTTGTGATAGTAGCTGTTTCTCCAAGTGGGTTAATGGATAAAGAACATTCAAAGATAACAGCAAAGTGGTCCGACAGGGCGACATCAGTTACAGAGACATTGGAAATATTCACACCCTTACTGATAACCAGGTCCAGTGTGTGTCCATGAGTGTGTGTTGCTTGTTTGACATGTTGTGTTAAACCAAAACTCTCTAATATATCAAATAGCTTTTTTGCCCCTCGGTCTTGGGGGTTGTCAACATGAATGTTGAAATCACCGACAATTATCAAACAATCGTAGTCAATGCATATGAGAGATAGAAGTTCATTGAAGTCCATAAAGAAATTTTCCACATATGTTGGAGTTTTGTATAAGGTTAGTATCAAAGTTCTTTGTTATATTCATGCTGAGAGGCATGAATATAACTCTCAATGCTGGCTTTAATCTAAAAATCTAAAGACAGTAATGTGTGCAAATAAATATGAAGACACGATGATAAATAAATGTGCATTATTTCCATAGTGTTGATGGTAACAAATACAGGAAAAATGATGATTTTGATGCCGTTTCCCAGCCTCTCTTACTCATTGGCCCTCGGCAACATGCATCTACAGTTGGTCAGTTCACACTATCCGAGTGCGTCCAGATCTGCCTCGGAAAATTCAGACACGTTTGTTTGACTGTGACTGAGTTCAGGTCGGTTCTCTTCCAGGCTTCACCAACTCTCACACTACCAGATTTTCACTCCCTACAGATTGACCACAACTAGTGGAGACTGACACAGATTTTCCCTGATTGGGAATCGGGAGTGAAATCTGGCAAAAAAAAAAAAAAAAAATGATGATTTTTTTTCTCTGTCTACTTTATCTTCTTTAGGAACATTTTACTAAGAAAACAGGACAATTTATTGTTAATGTTAGATTTTTCAGTGACGACGTTGATAATAGGAATTGTAATCAACCCTGATTTTCCTCTGAACTCTTTCTTTTCCTTCATCATAATGTCCCACCACCGCCCATAAGCTTTAGCATCTTGCTCACTTAAAACTTGATTGGGAATAAAAATGACAATGAAAGTCCATCTAGCTGGACAAATGCAACTTTAGCAAACTAGAGTTGAATAGATGGCATAAAATATTAATCCAACAATTAATGCATACAAGTAGATTTTTTTTTTGCATTTCTACTCATTCAACAAAGTAATAACTTCAGGAAAATACCTGCATGATACAGTGATACAAGAAAAAAAAGCCCTTTGGTGAAACTTTTGAATTCCTGATCTGACCAACCAAACAGTTCATCTGTCGCAGTGTTCTTTCATTAAGTTGTAAATATTCCACATTGAGTTTTCTTCTGTTGAACTTTTAGTCTGCTATTAAAAACAGAGTCACACTCAAGTGTTTTCTTTGTTTTCCTTACAGAGTGATCAGTGATCGAGTGTACCCTGAGGTCTCTGTGAAAACACACCACCCCCGGCAGGCTGGCCTCACCCCCTCCCACCTGCCTCCATGTATCCTGAATCGACAACAGACTCTCCGGCCCGCCTCTCCCTCCGACAGACAGGCTCACCTGGCATGATCTACAGGTGAGCTGGTGCATGCTTACATCTGACTTATTTCGATCGGCTTAGAGAGAGCTTCTCAAATGGAGGATATTGCAATTAAAAGGCTTTTTTTTTAGGGAATAGAGTAAACTCTTATTAAACCTACATATAGTGCACAGGGCTGATGGAATAGAAAATAATCCAGATATTTGCAGAACTATTTTTAGGAAGGAAAATAGAATAGCTGAAATGTTACAAAGCAAATTTTGTTTCATGTAGTTCAACATTTTCCTATATATGTTAGTTGTTGTGTCCTGCTATGTGTTGCTCTTACTTGTTTTGAACTTTTTCCACTTTTTGCCAATTTATAAACAAACTACAGATGGCTACACTAGATTTCATTTAGGCGTATAAGAATAAATGGGTTTGAATGGAAACGTGTCACATTTTTCAAACTTCTGTTTAAAACACTTGGAGATCAATGTATCATTTCTCTTCCACATCACCATGGTGAAGTTCACATTCCCTGCATTTTGCTAAATCACCAGCATGGGGTGCTAGAGACTCATCTGCTTAATATTCAAAGACAATAATGTCTTTTTTTTTTTCTCAAAATCTTCATTGCTTTTCTTCATATTATCCATAATATTAAGAATATTGCATTTTATGATTCATAAAAACACCAGGCAGGTATTAGATCCCCAATTTTAATAGGTTTGTGTAATGTGTTTGTGTAATTTTATTGGCTCAAACTATTTCAGCTCACCAGCCTTATTAAGTTTTACTGAAAGGTTTACTGCAAGATGTATCCCCTGTCAGACATACTAGCATATAACTGCATGCCATCTACCCTCCTTACTGCCTCATACACCATTCAGTGACGGCACAAAAATGACTCGGGTTGCAACATTATTCTAACTAAACGATTGACCAGACTTTTTAAAGTTATCACTGGAATATGGCATTTAATGATGCATAATAAGGTTGGTCAAAGTGTCTGAGTAAATGTCTTTTTATAAACATTGTTGGTTTGTAATAGTGTGCAATTCCATTCTGGTTTTCGTCTGCATTGTCTGTTCTTTGTATCTCAGTTTGTCTTTTTGCTGCAGAACAGTTTTTTTTTGTTTTGTTATTGTTTCTGTTTTTGGTATAAAAAAATCTATGAAGGAGCAGAAATGTACTATTTTTGCTTTGGCTTCCTGCTGATTTAGGTCGAATATGTGACTTTTTTTTCATTCTCAGCATCATCTGTTTATACAGATTCTGTGCTAAATTTACTTTTATTTTCTTATTTTAATTTCAAAGTATAAAACATTTGTCAGTTTTACATCTTTTTATAGTTGTCTCTTTAGTTGTCTCTTTGCTTGTGGTAGATTATTTGATTGTGATTTGTGTCTCTGTTTAGCTTTTTTTAATTGGTGTAAGACATTTTAAGTTGATCTTAAAGTTAATTAGATCTAAATGAAGGAACATTTTTAGAACAGTCTAGATTCAGTACCAAACTTGTTTTGACCTTGGAACAAGTTTGGTCAAATAATGTTGACCTTGGAACATTCTTGAACCAAGTCGGCTGTTTATGTGGTGAAAAGTAATGCTGACTTTTACATTTTGACTGAAAAAGAAATGTTTCCATTGTTGCCGTTGGATTAAAATTTTTTGCAGTGAATGGGTATAAAAGAAACATTTATAGTAATTAACTGTGTTCAATAAAATATACTGATTGAAATATCTTATCTTAGTTTTTGGACACCAAGCTTGAAATCTTAACTTAATGGCAAAAGAAGCTTGATCTGACACTTTTTTAAAATTAGTGCAAAATGATTTTCAACACTGTTAGATCATGTAAAACTAGTCGTGGGGTGTTTTCTGATTACAATAAATACCAGTGCTTATAAAACATGCCATTTCACAAAAGGCAAAAAACTTTCCCTCATGCCCACAGTTCAGTCCTTTTAACGAGAGAACGTTCCAGAGTGACTTTAATTTTTCGTCACTTATAAAAAAGATAAATTATACTTTTGTTTCTCTGCAAAGAAACAGAAAACAAAACAGTAAACTATTCTGCACAGTATGTACGTTCCATTAAAATCGTGGAATTTAGTATTGATAGCATAATGTTCTGACATTTGCCTGTAAACATATCACCTAAGTAAAATCATATTTGAAATCAATCAAAGAACAATAAATGATAAAAAAAAATATTGCTTAATTCTATCTGAGGAGCGGTTGGAATAATGTTGCTTTTTTGTTTTTGACGTTTTGCGCGACTTTCATCGCTCTAAAAGCTGGTATATTTAATAAAGGTATTTAAGTGTAAGAATTTCACAACCTTTCATAAAAATCTATATAACAATACATGACTGTATTTTAACACTACTGGCAAAAGTTAATGCATCTGCATTTTTGGTTTAAATATTTAGTTTAGTACCACCGTCCTGTGGAGCCGTGATGTTTTGCTAACTTTTGATACTGTCAGAGTCAAATAGTGACTTGTCCTTGCGGGACATAAAATCTGCTTTGGTGTCATCTGACGGGATGTGCTGCTGGAAACCAAAATGTTTCAGAACGTGCTATATGCGTTTCCTCCTGCTTCCACTTCCAGCACCGTATGCGGCTAAATGTTCTGATTCCACTTCACCTCTGTGTGTGCGCCACTAACACTGTTTCTTTCCTTTCTATATTAATGAAGTCTTTACTCTTTCCTCTTTTTCCTTGACGTCTTCAGCGCTCGTTATGGGAGCCCCAAACGACAGCTGCAGTTCTACAGGTACCACATCTGTCTCTGTATCTGACCATCACTGTGTTCTTTGTGACGGCATTGACAACGCTGCTTTACTCTGAGTTCAGAATTTATTTTGTGTGATCTGTGTGTTTGTGAATTGTTTATTTATGTCTTTGTTTGCAACATTTCTGTGGTCTTTTATGTTTTATTTTACTGTACTAACCTTGCTGATGTGTCTAATACTTGCTGTTCTGTCATTTAAAACCATGCTCATCCATCTCCTGCAGCACAGATAACCTCTCGCCATCTACTATTTAGCTGCCATTGCACATCCAGCATAAACCTGATAGTTGCAAATATAGATTTTGTTACATGGTTGCCCATGGAACCTTTAAATAAACAATAAATGTCTGCGTTTGGATGGATTTTTTTTTCCTTCTGTTTTTATTTTCTTTCCTTCGGTCATGACACTTGAGACGCCCACTAATCCACTTGTCAATTGCCTACATGTGATGGATGCTCTCATCTTCTCCTGAAATGCCTTATAGACATTTTTTGATACATCTAAGCAAATATTCATATTCTTCTGTCATCATTTCCAGACCTCTTGGGAGTTGGATCTGATGTTTCTTTTTCTCCCTGAAACCAGAAGCTAAATCTTGATTCTTTCTGAGGAAAATAATCCTCTTCTTGTCAGGATGTAGATGGCCAGCCCTGTGGTTGCTTAAGAGCGAGGATCATGTTTTATAGTCCTAATATCCAGTTCCCATTCTGCTGATCCGGTTATAAAAACCCATGAGTAGGTGTCTGTGCTGGTAATGAGCTCACTATCATATATATTGAGAGAGTCGCTTCAGCTCTGTACTGGTTAAAATAAACAAACAAAAAACACTTTTTACTGCTCAAATATACACCGCAAGTTGTCGGATTTCACGTTCTGCTTGATCATTGTGCTGATTTCTGTGAACATTTTAATGCCTGTCTTTGTTTACGGTTCAGACATTAGGGCTGAACCATTTCAGGAAAACATCGAACTGTGAAACCATCACATCATATCCAATGACCATATCGTCTGTGATTAACCCTCAACTTTTCTTATTCTTCCTCTTTTCTTTAATCATCATAACATCTCCACCCAATAACAGTGACCTTACAAGATAGTTCAACCGAGTCTCATTTGTGCTTGTGATATTGCTCACATTGACATTGAAAAGCTGATTGTGATTCAACATTTGTGCAGGTCTCATCTCTTGACACCTTAGAACCGTATGGATCGAGACAAGATGTGCAGGGTTGGTGAGATGACGAGGAAGAGTAGATGGAGGAAAATGCAATGTGTTGGGAAAAAAAATCAGTATTTTTAAATTTATTTTTATTTTTTTCACTTATTTCAGGAAGTGAAACTTTGACTTTAATGACCTTGGTATCATGGGTGACAAAACATAGTTGGATGCCCCCTTCCACTCTTTTTATTTTACGTTTTACTTGCTCGTCCATAGATTTCGGCATGTAATATTTTAATAAAACAAAAAAGTTGTCAGACCTGCTGCACCTCCAGAGTCCCCTGAACTCTCTGCTTGTTTGGTATTACACTCCTGTGTGAGTGATTTGTTCTTGGTGATGAAGCGGCACACAGCGGTCGTCTTACTGGTCCACATTTTCAAAGTATTCAATTATTCCACAGCTGAAAATCTGACACCAAACATGAATGTAGTTTGTTTTTTTTTCAAGAAATTATGCAAAACTAGGTATAAAGAGCACTGAAAATAAAAATATCAGTTTAAATTTCATTGTATTTATTTTTGCTCCAATAACAAAATTAAAGACACTTCTAATCAGCTTTCACATATTCTGACCTTCCTATAATATCTTAATAAATTCGGTTAAATTAATATTTCTGATTAAAACACATCTGTTTTACTTTATGAATAGAAATGAATCCAGACACCCCTAAAGTATCACTGTACTGCACTAGTTTTATGAATATCCTTAAACTAAAACAGGTACTGCTGGTGAACTTACTTCTGTGTGGGATTCTTATAATATCACAGCATGCTGTAATCTTAATATCAATCTCAACATGTGTGGTTTACATCATTCTTTGCTTCTCGGTCTGGTGGTTTGTCTATATCTGTATACATGCTGTCTGTGTTTGCATGAGTCTGTGTGTTTGTGCTCCCTATATGCACACTGCACCACCAAGTCATTACTGTCCAGCTCCCTCCATTCTTTCCTGTGGAACAACAATCAGAGGCTTTTAGTGCAAAAAGCTTTAGTGAATAATTCAGGGCTGATATTATTTGCTGCGGTCGGCAGAAACAAGGCGGACCACTAAACGCCACAAATGGATTCCTTGCATGAGATCTCACAGGGAGGTGATGGAGGAGGGAGAGGAGGAGGAGGAGGAGAGGTGTCTGTGCTGGTGGTAGAGTATGGCCCCGGCAGTGGGGAGGGAAGCACTCTGTGAATCACTAATTGGTTTAGACGTTTCCTAGTAAGACACTCCCAGTTTGGGTGGACCTGCTTCATGCCTGTCTGCAGTCTGAGTTTATAAAGGCAAACTGACACCCGACAGCCTCGCTCATGAGCCGGCCTTCAAGAAACCGGGTGAGTTTGAGGGAAGGGTTGCGCTCTGCCAATGTGTCGAGTGCGATCGTTCGCTCATCTGCTTTTGTGTGCGAAGTTATTTCCTGTGCGTGTGGCCTGCATGCAGCCAAGCCTGAAGTCTCCTGATTTGACACCTTCTGCTTGATTCATGCAAAACCAGTTTATCAAGAAAAAAAAAAAAATGGAGAAATTTACTGACCAGAGACGGACTTTGTGATATCAGGATACTGTCAGCGACGAGACAAACATTTGATCTGTTGTTGGATGCTTAAAAACTGCAGCATTGTTTTTCTTGCCAGTTTAAATGGCACGCTTAATGACTAATCAGGAACTTAATTCTATGTTTTAAACACTAAAATCTTAGTTTTAAACAGGATTTTTGCATTCAGCCTCACTGGGGCTATGTGAGATCATTGCCTCAATGCAGAGAAAGTGCTTTCCATTTAGCATGTTTTGTTAGCAGGCATTTAAAGGATCAATATAGTCTGGAGTTTAAGACGCTGTACATTTCAAACCAGCACTGCAGTTTAGTTTGAAGTTAAGAATTAAGAAGATGTTGTTCATTATAACCTTAAATTTCTGACTAGTTATTAAAATCTGACTGTTGTCCCTAGTAGGTTTAGATTAGGGCTGAAACGATTCCTCGAATGATTCGAGTACCTCGATTACTAAAATTCCTCGAGGAAAATTTACCTGCCTCGAAGCTTCGTTAATTTATGTTTTATTAGTTAGCGCACCGTGTTCCGGCCGGGACTTCATTTGCGTTGCGCGGAGCTCTCACTTCCGCCTCTGAGTTGTTGACAAAAGCTAAGTCTCAGCGGCATAAAGTCCAATCTTCAAGATTGGCCCGTGGGGATTTTATTGATTGATGATAATGCCCGACTTTTTATCGTTTTTGGGGAACCAATAAGCATCCTTAAAATGACTGGGGGAATGCCTGGAGTACGGCAGCATTTCTCCTCCGGGGCTGCTGGTTGAAAGCGAACGGCGGGAAGAGCGCTGAGGTGAGCGGATAGACTGAACAGGGCGGGCGGCTGAGTAGCTGATGCTTACCGTGTAAATGTAGCTTTACCGACGAACCGCACAATAAATTTCATATCCCGGTCTGAAGAAACGGGTGGCGGAGCGCATCGTACATGGCTGGTAGATGAGTTTCTGAGTGTGACCAGTGAAGGTGTCGTAAATATCCCGTATTGCTTCCCCCGTGTTCGTCCCCCGGTCTAACGGTTCGTCAGTCCGCTGGTCTATTTCCTCCCCTCCACCCATCTTACGTTCTTCATTCGCCCTCTCCTCCCACTCCAGGCGGCATTTCCCGTATTTTCAAACCCAAAGCGTGACAGGTTAGGTGGCAAGGTGAGTTTAATTAATCTATTAAACTCACTGAAGATGAATACATAAACTAAAAGCTGGATTGTAGACATTTTTTATAAGCATATTTATGAGCCTGCCTCTTTGTTATTAAATTCAATATAATTTCAGATTTTTCTATAACTTTTCTTCTGGTTAACTTAGAAAGTGAGCTATTATTGTTACAGGTTAGTTTTCTAAACTACAAAAAAGCAACTGTTAGGGATGCTCAAATATGAAAAATTGGACTGATATTGATATCTGATAGTAACACCGGTATTATGCCAGATTTACCAATATTTCATTTTATAATTTTTTTTTATCCGATTACTCGATTAATCGTAAGAATAATCGATAGATTACTCGATTACTAAAATATTCGTTTACAACAGCCCTAGTTTAGATTATTTGTTTCTATTATAGCGATTATCTTGCAGAATATGTAACAAAAAGGACGTTTGCATGTTTTTAAGTCGGTTTTTGTTTAAATTGAAAATATATCACTTAATTAAAAGCATATTACTCTTTAGTATAATTTGAAGAAACAAAACATTTCGTATCATTTACATGCTGTATATTTGAATGTTTTCTGACAGTACATCGTTATATGTATCATCATACATAATAATAGTGCATGACTGTGCTGTTGTTGTTCATTATGATACCCCACCTCTACTGCAGCAGAGGTTTTCTTGTCAGTGCTTTCTGGTGGATTTGGTATTAAGTTGCTTTCTTTTATTTATTGTGAAGCAAATGCAGTGCTGCCCTCTGTTGATTGACTTCAGGAAAATACTGTTTGTAGAGGCGAATTATGGAGGGAATCAGGGAAATGGCTTTAACAAGGTAGATTATGTTGGTTTGTTACACACACAGTGGTTGATTTTGTGTCATTTTGATGGTTATGACTTTACACTTAATGAAAATCAAAAATTACTCTTCTGAGAAAATATGAGTATGACATTAGACCAATAAAAATAACTCCTAGTGAAGAAGGTGACAATCGTGTAGCTCTGCAGAGATGAAGGTTGCTTTAATAGAGGCCGTTTGCATCGTTGCCTCCAGTGTCTCTCCTCTGCTCCTCCTGACAAGTCCTCCTCTATTCCCAGTGAGGTTCAGGACAGGTCAGCTCATTGTACCATGCGCAGTGATACCACGGTCAATAAAACAGGTTTGGGTCCTGCGGATGCCAAGTTCTGCTGAGAAATGAAATCAGCATCTTCATAAAAACTTGCCAGCAGAGAGAAGCAGGAAGAGCCCTGAAATGTCCTGGTTGACAGCAGTGCCGACTGTAGACTTGATAAAACTCAGAGGACCACCGGCAGCAGATGACTCGACTCCCCAAATTATCTCCGCCTGTGGAAAGTTCACACTGGACTTTGAGCAGTTTGGATTCTGTACTTCTTCACTCTCCCTCCAGATGCTCAGACCCTGACTTTCAAGTGAAGTGCAGAATTTACTTTCGTCTAAATAAATGATTTTGAATTACCGCTCAACAATCCGGCCATTTTTTCTTCTTATCCTAGGTAAGACACTTCTGATGTTATCTCTAGTTCAGGAGTTGCTTCACGCAATGACAGCTGTTGCCTTTGTCTCATGGCTCTTCACATTCCTGCTGCTTGTATGCTTCTTTTCTGCCATAGTTTTTCCTTCCACTAAACTCTATGCTTGGATACAGATCTGTGAACTACATCTTCTTTATCAGCTCCCTTTTGTGTATTACCTTGTTTGTACAGGGTGTGAGTGACTGTCAGCGTGAGCCAGTGTGATTGTGACACCATAACATAACATGGCTAATTTTATTGGTTTGATGTTGTAAAATTTTCTGAGAAACAAAATTTTTGGTTGCTCATTAGCTTTAAACCATAATCATCAAAGTTGGCAGAAATAGTGGAATTTTTTAATTGAAAAGACTGAAATACATTTACTTTTTGGACTGCTTTTTTTTTTTCTTTATACACCTGTTTGTTTGGCGCACCGATCGATGTTGTTTCGGTGCGTGGAGACCTCTTAAACCCCATCATTGTGCATTCTTGAAGAATTTTATAACTTTGCTCCAAAATCAGAAACGATAGCAGGAATGTGGCCCTCATTTTGCCCGGTGCATGTTTGAATGTCGCTCCTTTGCAGTCAGCATGTGTCCTTTTTTCGTCCTACTCTTTAATCACCAGCAAGTCGGTCACCTGGATGCTCCCTCTCAGTGTAACCCTGCCAATGCGTACCTGTAAGGGGAGGGTGTTGCTGGGCTTTGTTGCGCGACTCTGATTACAGGATGCATGGCCGTGTGCTGCCCCAAGCAGGAGAGCTTTTTTTTTTTCTTTTTTTTTTTTTACATGGGAGCAGGTGCTATTTAAGGAGGTGACTGTCCCCTGCCAGCTCCTCGCTTCATCCGTGTCACTACTTTACTTTTTGCTGCACGGGTCAACCCAGCATCCCAACAAAGTGGAGAAAGAGGAGGAGGGAGCATGTTTTCAGGAGGGTATGCTGGTGGCCCCCGAGGGGTCCCCATCAAGCTCAAGTCCAGTCATTGTCCTCCTGAAAATCCTCAGATCCCCAAACCGCCAGCGCCAAGCAGCGGTGTTCGGAAGAGCAGCAGCAGCGGCAGCGGCAAGATGTTGTCTATGTCCTACAGCGAGAGCATCCGGAGCGGGATCAACCGCTACCACTCGGACCAGGGGCTCAACCAGCCGCCGTCCCGGCCCACCGACCAGGTGGAGCTGCAGAGGCTGCGGGAGCAGAGGATCGCCGCTCAGATTAAGAACATGGAAGACTTTCTGAAGATGAATGGCTTAGCGCTGGAGGAGTGTGTGTCTTTTCAGACAGGCATGAAGTACAGGTAAGAGAGAGACAGAGTGGGACCGGGCTCTAGGTGCTCCGTGGATCGGGACCGGGACACGGGGGTTATGGGCTGAAGAGATCTCAGCCTGAGGGCGTCTCCTGAACAGGTGTGGGCAGTTTTTAGTGTGACTCTGGGGATATTTCCCCCCATTCAACTCAGACTTGTTGATTTATATTCCAGTTATTATTTTTGAACTGAAGCTGAAATAACTGTTTATTCATCAAGTTATTCTTGGTAATATCACCTTAGCTGTGCTGTTTCCTCTGATCAGACCGCTCTCATGCAGAGGTACCGTTACCCAGGTTTTATTTTCATCATCTAGGTCGGTGGCATATTTGCTCAACTGCATGGGAAGGACAGACCGCTCCGTAAGGATTTACCTGGCCCCGTAAATTCTTCTTCTCCCCTTCATCACATAGTCTTTCTTCTTTGTTGATCTGTGCTTTACCACCCAATATTCAGAGATTGGCAAACATTTATCCCCTTTAGTTCTATGAAAATGACAGTATTTCAATCATATATACTGTATTATAATTCACATTTTTAAAGAAGGTCAAAAGTTCCACAACTCAATAAATATTTGTATATGTGACCATTTTCAGAAAAATGTAAATAAATATATAAATTACATTTTTATTATACAGACTATTGTAAATTATTTTTTTAATGACCGATTAGTAATTATTATCCTTTTAATTTGAATAATTTCTAAACTTGTAGTTATTATATGTTGAAGGCATATCTAATCATTTCTTGCCATAGTTTTGTGTTATGGCTTATCGCAAATTAATTTTCTGTTCTTTTTGATGGATGAGACCAACTATAGATAGTTTTTTTTCTTTTTTTATTATTTTATAATGGTCTAAAAAAAATTTTATTTAGTTAATCAATCTTAATTTTACTTAAAAGATCAAATGCTAAATGCTTATTTAATAATCTGATATTCTCCATCATAGACGTTCTGCCTTATCTTGCACTGTATAACCAGAAAAAATGACTTATGTTAAAAACTTAAGTATAACACTGGATATGTAACCTGCATGTATGCAAGACTCCAATAACTAATCTTTAATGTTTTCAACATAAACTTTATTATGCTGTCTAAAGTATTGCAGTAGAAACACTTCAAAAGTTTCTGAATGCCAAGTTCAGAGTGGTGTAAAACTTTAATTTGTAAGTTTCTATTTCTTTCTTCCCCTACTTTTATTTCTAATATTTATAAGCTATTGTATGGGCATGATTTAAAATACTGATATCAAGATGGTAAAGAAGCTGTTTTCTTTTTTTCTTTTTTTTTTTTTACCTGGGCTGTTGATCTGACTGAGCATCAGGCAGAGCATCTGCTGTGTTGGCTGATGTCTGGCCTGTTTAACTGATGTTGTTATTGTTGTGGACATGGATAGTTTCCACCACACAAAGGCTCAGCTGCTGTTGCTTTTCACTCAGACCAGCGACTAGAAAACTGGAACAGTTGGCAGCTCTTACTCAGTGTTGCTGTCGCCTGCAGGACGCGTCTCATGTAGGAGCCTGTAGTTATCTTCCAGCTGTGTAAAGTCCACTCGCTGGCCAATGAGCAGTTTTCTGCTCAGCTTAGAAACTTTCCAAAGTCTCTGCATAATCGTTTTTGGATTTTGTTAGTTTCTGTTGTGTTTAATGAACTCAAGAGTATCTCTTACCAGTCAGCTGATCTGAGAGAGGACCTCTTGCCAGGATGCCTTGTACTGCAATCATCCTCGCTTCTGTAATTAGGACTGCAACCTGGTCAGCAAGTACATGGCACCTCTGACTCAGCCTCATCATTATTTCAGCTGTGTGGTCAGGAAGAGAGGCTCACTTCCATTTACTTTAACCACAGTTTCAAACATGTACAGGCTGAAGTGTGTTGTTTTATGGTCACTAATGGCTCCGCATGCACATATTTTAGCACAAATATCTCCACAAATGCATCTGCCTTGAGAAAAATGCAGAGGCTTTATTTTTTAGAGGCTCCTGGTTTGTTTAGCAAAGAATAGAAATGACATTCTAAGTTTATTGATGTTACATTAGACAGGATGAGCAGTTTTTATTCAAACCCATTTCAACCTTCTGTAATTGTTTTACTATTACTGTACTATGCGTCCATTATATTTCAACTTCCTGGGAATAGCAATACATTTCAAGGAGGTAAAGGAGCCGACTTGAGTTCAGCGAGACGGGAAGCTTTGTGTCTCCTGCTCTATTAGGAGGACTGAGGCAGTATAGAATGACTTAATGCTAATGGATGTAGTAATGACATCCATTTAGGTCAGAGGTCAAACTCTTTTTAATGAGAGTAGCTGAGGGGGGTAGAAAGTTACAGACAAAAGGTTGCGGGTCAAAATTTACCAGTGTTTGTTGTCAAAGCACATAAGTTAATGCTTTTCAGATGTCTAATGTCAAGATATTCATGCAGAAATATGAGCCTGACTTGAAACATCGTATTTTGAAGTCAGAAAAAAATTTTACTGGTCAAATATCACTGATCGTGTCAACAGTTTTTGCATAACGTTTGTCGTTATCCAACATATACAGCTGCTATGTGTTTCTCATAGCTGGCTTTTTGCTTGTCTGAGATCAGACTCTGAGTTGTGGATTTTAATAGAACTTCATAAAGTGTACATCAATCAGTGAGGCAACTCGTGTGATATTTTGATCATACTCATCAGAGTGAATATGGCAATAAATACGTCCAGTTTACTTCTGTAGTTTTCAGACTTCACTCTAGTTCTGGTCTTTTTCAGTAATGGGTTTGACTTGTGGGGATGGTGGAAAAGGTGTGACAGAATATGAACCAACAAGGCTGACATAACCTTGCTTGTGTTGAACTCCAACACAGCTTTGTTCAGATCTGCAAAAAGTTGAAGAATGACAAACGGTGGGAGTTACCAGCATTTAGATGGATGCTGACCAGCAAGGCTTTAGGATGCGTTTATTCAAAACTTTACATACAATGACAATGCATCTTAATTGAATGTAAGTTGGGAGATGAAATTACTTTTGTACTTTTGAATCCCTATCCAGTAGCATAACTGACAGTTTTCATTTTATTTATTTTGTTAGTTTTACACAACATATAAATGGATACACACCTTTCGAAAAGTTCCACTTTTGCTTCACAAGTCTGACCTTAACTGAAGCACATGTGACCTCCAAGGCTTTAGATTTTGCTCCAGGATTATTTGTGACGTTCTGAATTGTGAATGAATTGTGACTGATGTTGAACACTCCTGGAAAGGTTCATCATCGCTCCGTGTTTTCTCCACTTCTCACTGTGGTTCACTGCAGTGCCAAACCTTTAGTTATAATAACCCAGACTGATAGATGTCAGTAAATGTTTCTTATCTGTTCTTGAGGTGTTTGACATTGGCACGTTATGTGTTACTTCTTGAGATACTTCATGATGTCACACAGGTTATATTTAGGTAATTTCTTTATTCTACAAGTCGGGCATCAATCAGGTCTGGATTAAATAAGGATTAAAGAAGGATGGTGATTTATTCTTGATGGGTGGATGGATAGCTGGTTATTGCAGACTCGAAGTCCAAATCACATAAAAGAACAATCAATAAAATAAAAATGATATTTATGGGTTGGTCTTTTGATTGCTTTTTTCTTTATTAAATGAAAACATCCTTCTGACTTCATGCAGTTTTACTTGTCTGATGTCAAACTTTGTTTTATGATCAGAAACATTCAAGATGGAACACGCAACACAGAAAACAAATCTGTAAGGAAGCAAATACTTTTTCACACCACTCCCATTTACATAAACAATTTTTTTAGCTTGCCACCTGCATAATCAAATATAAGTTTTTATAATCCTACTTATACTGTCAGAATTTTTCTTCATTCAAGGTATTCTACAGTCAAAATATCTTAGTACCTTTTTTTTTACCAACCCTACACTGAAAGATTTGCCTGTAAGGATGCATTAACTGATCTTTTCCACTGGGTGGCGCAACTGCTCCACTAAAGCAGTTAAACATCCAGGAGTAAATTATCCAAGTGCCTCCCACTGCTTTTAATGATATAATGCAGTCATTGAGAGCATCAGTCTTTGCACTCCTACACTACACACAATTCTGTCAAATTACTGCTTTCTTTTTTTTTTTTTCCACATGAGCGCAGCTTTTTATTGAAAGCAGGACAGGAAATGAGTAAAGCTGTTTGAAATACAACCGATCATAAAATGGGATTGTGTGGAAAGGCTACTGCAGTTAAACTATGTGCCGTTGCTTTGGAGTATCATTCAAATATTATTACTTTTCTGTTTTTTATGCTTCGAGACGCTTGACGTTATTATTATTAGTAGGTCTGTAGAATGTATTTCTTTCTGGGCTTCTGTGACGTTGCTCTGCAGGCAATCCCCGACTTGTGAGCTAAATTTAGCAGCCAGCTCGTATCTCCAGCTGCAGCTGGATACAGCCGAACGGGGCTGCATGTTAACCCGTTCAAACCTGAGGGATCCTCTAACCAAGGAAATCACAATACTTTTGTTTTGCGCAAGGCCTCTGTAGCTCAACCTGTACATCCACAAGTTATCTGCCTCCACACCCTGGATCTCCGATGAGCCCAGCACAGTCATCTGATGGTGACGCTAAGGGGTCTGGAGTGAAATAGATTTGGTGTTTCAGTGGTGACGTCTCCAGTTGCTCTTAGAGCTGACTCTGATTGGCCTGGTCTGACAGCTTGTCAAAATGTTCTAGTCAGAACCGTAGCGTGGGCACGAGAGGTGGAAATGCCAGAGATTACACAATTCAGCTTGTTGCATTTCCATGTAAACAGTCTTATTAGGCAGCTTAAGTTAATATCCAAAATTTTTAACTTAAATTATTACTGGAGTGTTATTTATTTAAAGATGTTTGATTTGAACTTGTATGTAGATATATATTCCATCTGCCTCGGATCAGATGAGAGTGGCATAGCAGTGATTTGTGATTGCTTCAGTTCCTGCAGCCTCTTAAAAGTCTAAAGTCTCTAAAGTTATAACTAATTCATAGATGGAATTTTTGTTCGAAGCCTGAATAAAAAAATAGTTCTCACCTGAAGTGACTTGGGCAGTTTTTGGTTCTTCACAAAACAACCCTTCCATTGTAATGGCACTCTGCTTTGCAAAAACATATGGATGCCTTTTTACTTTTTCACTTTTTCCTACATTACACACTTTGCAGTGCTTCTTTTTGGTGGAAAGAGAGTTCCTGTGAACATTTGGTCTAAATCATCTCATTGTAGCTCCGGTTGCATGCTTAAAGGTGGCTTGTTGGAAGATGAACTTTGACACACATTCATGTTTTTTTGGAACCTTTAACAGGTTTTCTTCCACGATTGCTCTGTGTTTGGCTGAACTTCATCAAATGTTTGTTCAGTAAAGATCTCTAACAAACCTCTCACAAAAGAGCTGCTGTTTATACTAAGTTTTATTGATGCACAGATGGACTAAATCTGCCGACATAGTGGCTTATTATAACAGTTATTACTCTGGACTTTATCAAAGGGAAGACGCTAAGCCCAAATGTACACCACACTTTTCAGATAAAACCATTGGAAAACCATCCGTCACTTATGCAGTACATACAGTTATGTATGCACTATACATATGTTCATCCTGTAATTAGTGTCTTTCAGACATTTTGATGAATGAAATAAACTGATGTTTGTGGTTGTAATGTGACAAACCCTATGTGACAGTACTTCCATAGGGACTGTATCAGCTGCACTTTTCCATTGCTGATACAAACAGATTGTTAATAAAGGTAACGGAACATCTTGAAATATATTTCCTAATTTTGTGTTTTATAATTGTGGCTTCTTGTTAAAGCCCTTTTTCAGAACTTAATATTAATGGCACTCGAAAGTTTTAGACATTTTTTATTTTATTTTGCTGTACTCTTTTATACAAAAAGGCCTAGAAATATCCGAGGGAATCTCTGTGCTCCGTTTGCTATTCATAGCAGACATTTCAAAAGTCCTTTACTCTTTACCTAATCTGATTTTGCGGCCGTGATGGTACGCCTTACATATCGGGCTCTTGAGATCCTCAGTGGTGGAAGATGCTAAACTTATTGATCAGGAACAGGAAGATGAACATCCTGCAGCTGTTCTGCATTTTTCTCTTGTACGTTTCGCTGAGAATTTTACTTTTGTGTTTGTAATTTGGCTTTAACGATCTGAAACCATATTAAATCCTGTGCGCAGCTCGTCTGATCTTTTTATTTTTTTTTTATTTTCCAACAAGTTTTAAAGGAATGACTAAATGTTTCTGGGTCTGATTGAGTCTGCTTGCATCAGCCCAACATGTGCTGTTGCCTTCTAAATAATGGAAAGCATGTCTGAAAGAGGCTGCAGCGTCTGCCTTATTTGTTTCCAGAAGCCTTGTAGATGCTAAAAAAAATCACTCTGAGCATTATTATGTTCAAAACTTACTCTTTTACCATACTAAATGAGCTTTCTATTGTACTTAATATGCTGCATTAGTGTTAAATGTCCTCTAAGCTACAATAGATCCAGAACTTAAATGTTACACATGTGTTTCTGAGGCTGTGCAGTTAAATTGTACTTAACTGAAGCGTTTCTTATCTACAAGTCCGAAGCCGTTCCAGCGAAGAAATCCCTCTGAGGCTTTTCAGAGTTTTCTGTGGTTTTGTGGGTGCTGCACATTTAATGCAGAGGGAAATTATTTTCAGTTTCACAGTCGACCGGTCTTCCAGAATTGCAGCTAAACTGGGTCTTCATTTTAACACAGGTGCTGTTGTGATAAAAACCCGGGACTATTTCGAATTGTGTCAGTGATTGTGTCTAATAAACCTGTAAGGAATGTTTATTTTTATTGTGCCTTTTGTCAAGGTTTTTTCTCCTTGCATACTGTTGAGAAACTGATTTAGTCACGTCTATGCAGCCAAGTTGCAGCTGCCTTGTTTCTGTGCTCTGCCAGACGAGATCATTTGGCAACTCTGAGTAAATCAGAACCTTTTGTGTGATAGAATCAGTTTAACCCACGTGAGCATAGATTAAATAAGTCACTGCAATGCAAAATATCCTGTGTGAGTTTATTGGTGTAAATATTATTTGTATAAAGTTTGATTCCCACATTTCTGGTCACGGCATATTGGGTCGCCTCGTCTTTCCGCTGCGGTGCTCCGTGTGATGGGAAACACTTGTGCCTTGCAGAGAAACTCTGTGCGAACGTTTCCCTTGGCTTTGACAAATGCACACAGGCAGGCGGGAGAGTTTGCTTTGAACAGGACACATTATTCTTTCTCCTCCTCTCATTCTTCCTTTTTCTTCCTCTTCAGATTAGTGAGTGTGCACCCTGCGGCCGTGCAAACCAGGCCCGTGTGATTTAAGCACACTTTGTTGTTCAAATCACGATCCAAAAGTACAAATTTATTTCTGTACTTCACCACTCTGTAGATAGTGTTGCTTATGCAAAAGTCCCTGTAATTTCATATCTAAAATGAAGGAATTTTCTAATCTCGACACAGAAACCCTCATCAGGATCTTATTACATAAGGTTAGGGGTTTCCTATTCTCCTCGTATTTGATTGCCTCAGCTCTCTTGCTCCGCTGGATGCGTCAGCGGGGACATCTGAAGAGCCCACTCCTCCTGAGCCCTGCTGTCTGCAGGGAATCTGTCATGCTCACTGGAGAGTTAAGAGTTGCAACGCTCGCTCTCAACAGATGTGACCTGAGACTCTCCCCACTACTGTTTCCGCAGGAATTCCCAGAGTAATTAAAGAGCTGCACTGAATTTTCAACATTTATGGGATTATTTAAACCTCAATCCAGCTCCTCCAGATTACAATTACTACGGTTGTATTGGTTGACGCTGCGGCAATATTAGCCTCAGCTGAGTTTTATTAGCATTCATAAATCGGTCTCATCACTGCTGACAAAAAATCTAATTTAAGAATGACTCATTTTCATTTCCAGGAAGCAATTTCTATTAAATGTTAAATGAATAATGAAGAGATTTAGGATGTTTTTTTTTTTTTTTTTGAGATTTGAAATCTTAAACACATTCGCATGTTCAATTTAAGGAAACAAAACAACAATGCAATTATGATCTATGTACTACCAGTAAACTACCACAAATAATTCTCAAGCAAACACCAAGAAGACAAACATTAAAAACTACATGAATTAGTTTATATGAAATTGATCCGAAATCTGTCGGTGTCTCAGAAGCTTTGAGGCTTTGTTACCTATTTCTAAGTTTTATTACAATCCACTGAATACCAGACAGGCTAACGGGGACATTTTGACACATTACCATTGAAACTTTGAAATGTATGGTCAATAACAAAACATTTTAAGGTTTCTGGATTTTAATAAAAAAATATAAACGGACAAATAAAACATGTATTTTTGTCCTGCAATAATTAGATTCTCGTGAGTGATGGTGCTGTCAGCACGAAGGACTGCTTAGATGGAGCCTGCAGATGCATAAAAACAAACATTACCCCGTCTGTCGATCAACACCGTCAGTCTGTCTGACCTCAAATCTCTTTCCATTAACTCAGTTAAGCTCCTTCACCCACTCATGCATCCACACCCTCCTCTGCCTGAACGCCACTGCAGCATCTCAAGCATGCTATTTTTTAAGCGAGTTACTCAAATGCTGGTGAGCCCAACTCAGTAAATGGTATCTAAATAACTATTTTACAGCTGGTTGACAGTTATATATGATGCATCTGTGGCCATTATTTGTGGTTCACAGTTAAATTTGTACCAAGGAGGAGGTCTAGTTACATTTCAAGGAAGCTGTTTATGTGAATTAATTATCAAAAGTAAGGCAAATATAAGAAGTCTGTTAAAAAGCCACGTTGTTGTGATATAGAGAAATCCCCTTTTTTGTATTAAAAATCTTGTAAAACTCAATTAAACTTCAAACTATTCTGACATATCCTGATTATTTTAATCCTCTACTGAAGTCCTCTTTAGTCCAGTTTCACTATTCAGACTTATTGTACTCTAACTTGCAATCTTTTATTGTAAATCTTAATATTATGTAATGAACTGGTGCCTAATGGTATTTGCTTGTTTGCAGTGGATCAAAATAATATACTTTTACCAACATAACAGTCAGGAGAAGGGTGCAAAAACATCTATGCTACTGTATGTACCATGACACAATGATTAAACATGACAGGAATTTCTGACAAGATCTTATTGCTTTCTAAGCGTGGCAATAATCTACTGTTTCTTTTTCTTCCCCCTTTTGTCTGTAATAAAGAAAAGAGTCACAAGAAAGAATGTTTTTCTTTAGCTGAAAATATCAAAGGTTGGCTAAAATCTCCTTAAATTCCCACATTTTCAAAACTTATGTTTGGCACAAAAATAGCAATAGCGTCTGTAAAAGAGCACCATACCTACAGTCAAACGCGGTAGTGGCAGCTTCATACTGTGGGTTTCTTTTTCTAATTGAGCTATATTTTTTGTCAAATATGTCTGGTTTTGATGCTGGACCTTCCAGTGAGTCTAAGACCTCATCAAAATAAAACAATTACACCAAACAGGACATTTCTTTTTTTAAATTTTTTTTAACAAAATGCATATTTTTGAAATGACCTAAGGAGAACGATCTCTGAAAGAAGTTTTTGGATCGATCTGAGGATGACTGTGGAGAAAAATGCCATCAGAAACTACAGTATTGTGAGAACTTCCCTCACCTCACATTACTGTCCCTCCCTGTGGAGGAAATGTAGCCGTCGTTAGCTCAGGCAGTGTTAGCCTGCAGCTCCCTTGGAGGCCAGTTTATGTGACTAGAATGAGGTACTGAGACTGTCTTTTTGGCACATACTCAGTCTGTTAATGAACGTCAAATTTAAAAGTCAGGACATTGTTTGGATTGTGCTCAGGCTCTCTATATTGAACTCCTATTTTAGGAGCTAATACTGCAGCTGTGGTGGAGGATGAGTTTTCGTGACGGTACCTAGCAGTAGTTCTGTGCGCAGCAGAGTCTCTCAGGAGCCTTTGATTAAAGCAGCAGTCTTCTCCTCTCCTCCGATGTGTTTCCAAGCTGCAGTATGTAGGCGGTGTGGCAGAGGTCACTTGTATCGAGCTGAAAGTCCCGTACAACCAGAACAACTCCCGGGGCCTCATTACGGCTCGGTATCATTGATGGGTTGAGCCTTTTCCTGACCGGTCCTACAAGGAGAAACAGAGCAAAAACAATACTTTAGACTTTAGTAGTGACTAGATGTTCAGAAACTTTGCACCTTTTTGTCTTCAGCGGGGGGAATAAGGAAAGTTTATCAAAAACTGCAGTGCTTTTTATTTATTTATTCACTTTCTGTTCGTGTTTTTCATCTTTGTGTTGGTCTGTAAGCGCCCAAAAAGAGTACTTTTGATTATGATTGATTTTACTCAACTTCAGATCTGAGCAAGGAAAAGGTTTTGCTGCAAATCTTCTGTTTTTCTCTCATCTCAGCCCCCCACAGATAGAATCAAATCCTACCAGGCCTCAACACTCACCCTGACAGAAAACTCTGAGGGATTTTAGAGGATCAGAAGATTTTTAGATAACTAGATGCCAGACATTTGATCAGAGAAGAGACAATGATCCTGGCTCATAGGTGGGAGATGATTTACTAACCAGCTAATGAGGTTATTTATTGGACCTAACAGGATGGGGTGTTTATGAAAAATAAAACAGTGTTTTATTGACTGTAGAGCAGCACGTGTCACCTTCTGAGCACAATATCACAAATTAAAGATTTGATAGCAGCATTTGATTGATTCCTATTTCTGGTTCAGCATCCGTTACGATTGATTTATCCCATGACAAACAGTGAAAGGAAATTAATTCTGGACGTTCAGTGATGTATTTTAAAGAACGAGCACAAAGCGGCTTGAAGCTTAGGCCAGCATTTGTTCAATAAAACTGCTGAGAAAATAAATCCCTGCTACAGCGTTGGCTGAAGAACGGAGAGGATAATAAAAGTAAGCATTTGTAAAAATGGACTTCAATTCTGGGCTGGTTGTAAGGAAACGTGGCCTTGACTCTGTAGTATGTTTTTGAAAGTGAAAGGTTTTGAGAAAAATGAAAAGCTGTTACAGAATAATGGCATCAAAGACGAAATAAACAAGGACAAACAACTTGAGTTATTCCACAAATTATTACACTATTTTCTCTTTCTGTTAATATCGATTCTATTAAAAGAAAAAGTTTTAGGAAAAGGAAGTATTCTTTCAAAATAACAATGAAGTTGATTAAAATGTAAGACTTTATGAAGAGTTTGAGGTTTTCTTAACCAAAAGGAAAATATATGATCAGTTTTTCGATGTCGAAAAGAACAATAATCATATAAGAAAGACTTTGACATAGCAGCCATAAACACAAAGTATATAAACATATAAACATCTGATTTTTTTTAGATCCTGGAACGTCACCATTCTGGAATATGAGTTTGTTTTGTCTAGTTGTTGTTTCTAATATTTCTAGATGGATGTTTTGAAGGGACCTAAAGAAAGGAAATAGTCTTAGATGAAAGACTGAACAGACTGGCAATTTATCCTGGACAAAGTATTTTATTTCTGTCAAAGAAAAAGAGTTTAAGAAATTTTCAGATTTTTTTTTTTTTTACCAGATTTTTTCACAGGAATCTTGTAAACTTGAAATGTAGTTTTTCTTCAAGAGAAGAAATCATGGCATCATTCAGTGATGATCTTTTCTCTTTATGTTTCTAGTTTGTGCATTGGGATGAGCATTTTTTCCCCCTGCACTCTGTTGGCATGTGCTTCATAATCTGTTAATAGCTTCTTTTGTATTTATTAATTACAAAGCCTAGTTGCATGTGGTGTCCTGCAGTTCATTAATCATTTTTTCTGGACCGGTAAATGTTGATTTGCAGTGCAGCTGCGGGAACAAATCAGCTGTACAAAATACCAAAGAGAGCCATGTGTTATAAAAGTTTGTTCATTTAGCTGATGGATTACTTGACTGTTTCATAATGTTTGCTTGAATCGATTTGAGTGCCCGTCAATAAATCTGCAGAATATCTAGCGGAGACGAATAAAACCACATTGTCTCTGCAAGTATAAATGAGATGGAGGAAGAAAATGATTCAGCCCTAATGTGTATCATTAAAACGGCCCTCATACTTTTCAAACATACTTACCTTTATTAGATGTTTAGACATTGACTTATTTCCACATCTTAGAGTGTGCTTTTTGTCAGGCTTGTTACGAGTGCGGTGGACATCACAGGGCTTACGCTCCATCTCTGCAGCCTTTGCTCTTCTTTCTGGCCCCGCCAACTTCTTTGCACTTATCCCAAGTCACGACTCTTTGGGGGCTCCACAGCAGAGAAGCGTAAATTGAAGGATCAGTTTTCCACGGCATCAGTGGTAAATGTATTGGGTAGACCTGAATGAAATGACACGGATGTTTCAGCGAGTGCCTCCAAATTGGTTCCTCCAAGTGCCTAAAAGTAAGAGACGTGACTCTGCAAAGATGACTATTGATTCCTTCCATGTTTTCCTTCTGCAACTGCTAATTTCCAAACATGCTTCTATTTGTACATTAAGCCCAAAAGCTCTGTTCTAAAATCACGAGATAATTACTAAAACTGTATTAAAGTCATTGCTGTGGAATTTAACCCTTAACAAAACTGTTTCTAAGTTCAACTCACACAGGTTAAACCGGAACTAATTCGTGTTCATAGAAATGTTGAACTGGTTTTTGCTCATTCATAATTTATTTCCATAAGATATGCTGAAAATGTATAGAAGTCATGACTTCATGCATCTATTAGTAAATTGATTAGTAAAGGAGTTTGAGCTTGACTTGATCATCATGTAGAGTTTGCAAGCTGTTTGTTTCTAGACCATTTACATGGTTTTGTATCTCTCCTTTCGTTGCTTTAACTGAGTTCAAACCACTACACGTTCTATTTCTGTTTAAGCACATCAGCCGACAAAATTGTCACTCATATTAATCAAACGACACATCTTATCTCTGCTGTAGCCGCCTGCAAACTCACACCGTCGTTCCCTGCCTGCAGCAGGCTCCCACGCAATAACAGAACCAGGGAATGCAGAAACCGCTCAGCTTAATCGATGAGTTTTGATGTCGTTAGCATGTGTCTTCAGTTTACGTGGAGGCAGAGGCACACTCTCATCAATAACGCGCCCGGCACACACAGATATGTGCTTGTAAATCGCCTGCAAGGAGAAATGCTGCAACTCCTTTTCTGCATATAGATGCTGAAGTTTGTTCTAAGTGTCAGTTTAGCGTTACGTTTGTAATGCTCGGCTCGGTTTATGTTTTTCTAATTATTACTTAGATGGCAAATTATTTAACAATGTAATGTTATATGTTTGTGGCACAGTTTCACCTTTTGTAGAAATTTCCACCATAATGAATCATAGTGAAAACAAGAGCTTTTCCTTTTGGTCAGCTTTGCAAAAAGATCTTTTGAGGGAATCCGAGCCGCCAGGCTGCTTTTCCACACTACGTCTGACAGAAATCCTATTTCACTTCAATTAAACTGCCTCTCCCCCCTCAGGGTTCTATTTAAGTCCAGGAAACAAAAGGTCGTAGCTTCAACAATAGGTGGCAACCTCCCCTTTGATGGAGCTCACTAAACTGTACATGTCTGCTCCTGATGGCATCACTTTTAATTATCTCCTTGGCAGACTAGCTGGCCAGATTAGATAAGCTCTAGTATTAGATTACTGTTAGTGAGACTCATCTGTTGTCCTATTCATACAAGATGACTTAATTTTTCTTTTTTTCACCCTAATTATTCATTTTATGATCAAACGGAACATGTCAACGCATGAAATTTGTTTTAGACCCCGTAAAGAGAGCAGCATAATCTCAGACTCATCCCCCTGCCTTCATTTTGTCACAAACAAAAGTTGCGTAATATTTGTTTCACGGGCCATTGGACAAACCCATGTGAGAGTCCCCTTCTCTGGGGCCAAGCGCCACTGCAAAGTCCCGACCACTGAAGCACTCAGTCTCCGTCTTTCTCTCCAGACACAATAAACCGAACGAGAACTGACTGCAGGGCAACAGATGGACAAAGACGGGCGCAGAAATGCACTACCTCTTCTGTGAGAGGAGCTGTAAACACGCAGGACTTCAGTGCCGTGCTCTCACGCTGCTGTGGCTCTCTGAATATTCATCCTCGTAGCCCTCCCACCGTATTCCCTCCCCCGCGCCCTCCATCTCTCCTCCCATCCCTCGCCTGCGCGCTCCGTGCCGTTTTATGCTGAGCACAAGGCACACAGATGTAAGTTTAATCCAGGCAACAGTAAAAGCTGGGAAATGAATCCTTCCCCGTTCTTATTTTTTACTTCTTTTTTTTTTTTTTCACTGACATGCAACTGTAGTCAGAAGAATTTTCATCAGTCAGCGCGGCTGTAAAGGTGGACTTGGAGATGAAAACCTGCTGCTGGAACTGTGTGGCGTGTTTTATTCACTCCATCTCTTTGTGTGGATCTAGTCGTTGCCACTCTTAAGGCTTGGCTACAAGAGGGTTTTGTTTTTTTTTTGGTTTGTTTTCCTTTTAGAGAAAGCTGCAGGACTACGACAGTTTTCCTTCATCTTCACATTAAACAGAAGGACGATTGAATGAATCAAAAAGAACACAATTCTATGCTCATTATGTACAGTTTAACGCTTTTGATTTTTGTTTTTCGCATTTAGTTGGACTTCATGTCTCTAACTCAGTGATTGCAGTTTTGCTTGACCCCAGCTCAGAGGAAAAAGCAACAATGTAGTCCAGGGGTTTGGACTTTCTCGGACAGGATTTCCACCTGATCAGTGATCCGTCACTCTTTGCGAGCAAAAAAAACCGTGGAGGGATTACTGACAGTCTCGCAGCATTAGCCTCGATTTGGAGCATCCTTCAGACTCAATTAGTACACGTTCTGGGGAGGGTCCTCACACTCTCTGCCTCGGGGGAGCTTTTTTCTGTTTTTATTCAGAGAAGAATTTAATCAGAAAAGACCTTAATTCAGCCAGAAGCCAGGATGCAGGTGTCATTAGTGTGCACAGATCACCGTGGGGGGGTGAGCCGCAACACAGAGGACCGGCTGAACCGTCAGAACGCCAACAGCCCCAGCACAGGAACCCGCAGCAAGTTCAGAGCGGTGGCGATGGTGGCTCGCAGTCTCGGGCAACTCTCAGTTCAGAGTGTGCCCTCCTCCAGCGAGCAAAGTGTGAAGACTGGCATGAAGTATAGGTAGGCATGTCTGAAGACGTTCCACAGCCACATTTCTTTGATATTTTGGATCTGTTGTATTTTTCAGTTTGCCGCTTACGTTAATCTTTATGAGCCGTATTGTCAAAATTGTAACGTCTATCTGAAAATGACCGCAGGGGATAACAAAGTAACATTCCCAGAAAAGATTTTACCTTAATTATTTTTCTTTTGTCCCTTACAATGATGCACTTTGTAAATTCAGCCGTGTACATTAAATTTGATCTTAGTTGTCATTAACCAACTTTTAAGTGCTCAAAAAACAAACCTATTTTGTGGCCCATTCATATCTATAAATCAATATTTATGATTGAAAATTCTCAGATTTTTAGGACATTTTTCACGTTTAGAATCGACTCCATTACATCCGTTTTATTAAACACCGCTCCTGGGATATTCCCCAATGATTTGCTTTTATATATATGCTATATCTGCAATATATTTATAGATCTCACCCTTCAGGCGGTCAATGTGCTCCAATTTATTAAAATAATCATTTGGAGCACAGATGAGATTTATCCTTCCAATACATTAAAGCATTAAAACTAAAAACTCCCTTAAGAGCTTTTTCTGCAACAACCCACAAGAAAAGATGGGAAAAATAACTATTTATATTTATTGAAAAATATCAGAAAGTACTGCTTGCTTCTCCACTTGTTTCGAGCTTAATAAGAATTTGATTGTGTCGTGGGACATATGCGTTGATGCTTAAGCTTTTGATTCCTTCATTTTCTGTTTCTGCCCCCACCTAGCAAAGTAACCTTTAACACAAATTATTCTTTTTTGTACATGACATGCTTTGAAGTAATAGAAAAAGTCCAAATTCAGAATTACCAAATCAGTTCAAGTGAAAGACAGAAAAGAAAATCAGTATTGGCCAAAAAGAAAAAGCCAGATTGGTGCAGTTCTAGTATTTTTGCAGTTCTGTTGACTCCATTTTGACGAGGTTTTTATTTTAGTTCTGACAGTTTCTAAGCCCTTTTAGTCAACATGAAGCATCAGCGAAAGGAAGAATGACAGAATTTAATTTAACAGTTAATAATTTAGCTATTTTGGCAAATATTTATTGCACACATGCATTTTCTATCAAATTTGCAAATGCCTCACATTTGCATGGTGAATTATTTAAATGAGCTCGGCTATTACGCGAATGCTGCATGAGGAAGAGATGAATAAGAATGAAGATCTCTTCAAATGCACACTTAAAGCTCTGAGTAGTGCGTGTCAGACAGAGCAGTGGCAGAGAGCTAATGATCGAGGGCTCTGTGTTAAAGTACACTGTGGTTTGTAACAAGCTGGCCACTAATACTGTGCGTCAGCGTTGCAGCACTTTTTGCTTCTAATTTCTTTCTTGTTTTGTAATCATCTGTTGTCCTTTGTGTTTCCTTCCATTCAATCTAATGTCTGATAAATGAAATACGTTACCAGAATGCTTTGATAAAGTGCAATCAAAGTAAAATTCTCATTGCCAATAGTTTATTGTTACTCTTTTGATTAAAAAAAAAGACTAGTTGCAAAGATTAATTATGTGGCTCATTTCTAATCTGCAGATATTGTAAAAATGTGATGTGGTTAGACTGATTTTAGCCAATTCCAATTTTACTCTATCAACTCTGAGAAAATGTATTAGCCACATTAGTAACTAGGGGTATTGGAGCAGGCATAATCTGGCAACGCTGTAGGAGAGATATCACTATACAACATGAATTTAGAAGATTGTAAAATTGAGATTGTAAACTGTCTTTAGCAAGGCTCCCCATGTTTAGCAAAACATGCAATATGTGGAAACATTGGTGACAATATGACCTGTGACAAATGCCCAACCGAACAGTGGTGATGTGTTTCTGCGTTGGGCTCATTGCAAACACAGAACCCAGATAGTCAGCAGTTTATCCAGCTTCTGGGGGGAAAAAAGGAAATGTGTTATTTTCATCTCTACAGCATCTGTTTGAGAAAAATTTTACCAGGTTTTGTTGAAGCCCCTCTAAAAACATTGTCTGTTGCCTGATAAACAAGCTACACTAAATATATCACTGGCAAAGAAAACCTGAGTGCCTGAGTCTTCAAGTATTCAGGTGTATATGTAATATATATTGCAAACTAAGCATTTCTTGAATTAAAATTGTATGACTTGCAATATATGACCCAACCCTTTTCGTCAGCATGTTTTTTTAGTGATTAATGTAGCTAGGACCAGAACCTTTCTTTTATGTGCTAAAAGTCTTGCTCTCTCTGAATAAAGTGCAAACATGTCTCAACATATTATAGAAATATTTTATATCTTCTTTGTCTTTGTGCTTTATCTAGTTTCAATTTAATCACCGATACTGAGAATAGCTAAATTTGAGTTTTCTTCACTCAGTAACAGCATCTACCCTCCAGTGTTGTCGCAGTAACCTGGAAGCACTGATTTCACTGACTGAAAAAAGATCAACTTTTCCGACTGGCAGGTTGACGGTACGAGCAAATCAAGCTGAAAATTGTCAGATTCTAGTCAACATGCAATTTGTATGCACTGCCAAAAGGTCCGACAGGGTCACGTATGCTGTACTGATACTTGGTTTTGTGTGTCAAGCTGTACAACAATTCTTTGAATTAGACACCAACAAACTCAATCGGTTCTTTTACCAGAAATATGTGGATGGGGCTTTTGTGTGGAATTGAAAACTTTTACTGTTTGGTGTCAAGTTGTGCCTCTCCAAGTATTAAGCACAGTGAAAATAATGTGATGGTTGATTTGAGGTTGATTTGTTGAACCGTATGACCCATCTCCGGCGCTACTGTCTGCAGCCACATCACAGCCTTCCGCATGTAATTTGCTGGCGGCAACCTCCTCGTGTTGTCTCTCTGTCATCATTGAGCCTAATGATATTGAATGAGAAAAATCATTTGCAGCTCAGGGGCCAGCGGCTTTTTGTGTTCTTGTGCTTTCGCAGTGTGTTACAAAGTACACGACTGGACGTGTTCTTGTAAACTCGTATGTGATGTAAACCAAAGGAAATGCGCGCCATGATGCGGCGGGAAGCCCCAAACGTTCCTGTGCAGAGGGCAGGGCATAAAGTCTGGGGTTTTGTTTGGAAGAAACGGGAAGGAAAAGGAAACGGAAGGGGAGATTGCTGGTGTATTCACAATGCCCAAGAGGAAGTACAGTGGGATGAAGTGATCTGTGCTCGTGTCACTGTGAATCTCTCAAGCGTGCCTCTCGGAGTTGAAGCTTGCAAGCCCTTTAACATGGCCGTCCATTTCTCTTTTCATCTTTAGGATTTTCCCCGCCTCTCTTTGCTAAAAGGAGAAGGAATTTCTCATTTCTCTATTTAGACAGCTGAAGAGGTTTGTGGTTTTAAAACCGTGCCCCAAAAGAATACAGTAAAGCTGTATTATCCACCCGCCAAAAACTTTCCCTGATTATCCCCCTCTGCACAATCGCTGTGAAATTCAAATCAGACTCATTTGCATAAAATCCTCGCCTTCTCCTTGAATGGCAGCCTCGAGTTTGACCCGTCTGCATCTCCGAGTTTGATTTCAGGTTAGTTTGGGAGTGACCTTACTCGGCAAGGCCACCAAAATCATCAAAGTGAACGTCTTTTCACGGCACGGAGGGATCGCGGCAGCTTTATTGGCCTGCCAGCCATTTTTAAATGGAACTCTGCATCTGACTGATACGACTGGGTAAAATCACCAAGCTTGACTGTGAATCGTCATCCTCTTCCAAGGAATGAATAAATGCCTTCATTCTGGACTGAATTAATGATGCACACTAAATGGCTTGTGATTATGTAAAGCAGCCTTTGTCAGGGGATGTCTGTGAGATTGGGAGAGCAGTGCAGGTGAGGCAGTTCATTCTGGTATTAGCTCTTCGTTCAGTCAGCCAAACCCTGCTGATGGGGAGAGTTTTATTTGCTAAGATGCAGCAAATCTCCAAAGTCCTGCTGAGTTACAAGAGCCGGAGCATGTATTGAATTCCAGCTGGGCTGCCATTTTTGTGCTTTGTGCAGACAAAAGTTTGAAGGATTCACCTCAAACTGCTGTGGTTAACAACTGGGAACGGAAACAAGACACCAGGGTATATTCGGTGAAAGGCCGTATGTTGGAAGTGTTCATTCTGCTTGTGTTAGAGGTCAGGTGCCACTTACCTTCTGTTCTGCTGATATTCATATTTCACTTTATTCTGAAACATTGGTGCAAGAAAGATTTGGGATGTCTCGACATGCACGTTGCAAATCCCACATCATTGATTGGTAAATGTTAGGGATGCACCAATATCAGAATCTGCACTGAAATTCGTATTCAATATTAACATTGCTGATATGGCCATTAACTGTTATTTACCAATGATCTATCTGATTTCACCTTTTTGACCACACCTCTGACATGTGGAAAATGACCACACCTCTCACGTCCTTTCTCTGCCTAGTTAAACATCCTCAATCCTGCATTGCATCACTGTTACATGACCAGCAAATACAACATGGCCGACCGATTCCTTCACCTCCCAAAAGACAAACAAGAAGCAACAATTAAATGCAGTTTAACAATACTTTATCAATTTCGAATGGAAAATTAAATGTTTTTGTAACTCATATTATTCAAGGTTCTTTGCAGAGTTATTGTAGATGGTGATGATTGTGGACAGGAAGGATGCGCTGTAGAGGATTTCTGAAGAAGCCTCTGACTGAAAAACCACTCTGCTGTTGTACAACAGTCTCTTGAAGAGGATGCTCAGGATTGTCCATAATTTTACTGATTTTTATTAAGAATTTTTCATCATCTCCAGACGTTCCACAGTCATCCCTCTAATAGAACCAGCCTTCTTCATCAGGTTTTTCAGCTTTTTAAAGTCCCTGCCTCTGAAGCGGCTAACCCAACAGATGATGACAGAAGGGGTTACAATCTTCTCAAAAATATTGTAGAAGACCTGCATAAAGCCTGCTCTGTCCCTCCACTGTTGTCCAAGCAAACACAGAGGTATTTATACACCTCAACCACCTCCACTTCTTTTTTCATGATGAAAATAGTGTTTGATCTAACCCTGTCTTTTAAAGTCTTTAGTCCTCTTTTGTTTTGTTCACTTTTAATATGACATGATTGTTCTCCTCACCAAGAGACAAAGCGTTCCATCAACTCTCTGTACTCAGCTTCTTGTCCATCTTTAAGTCAAGTCAAGTTCATTTGTATAGCACATTTCATCGTCAAAGCAGTTCAGTGTTTTACATAATAATAAAAAAATAAAATACAAAGTCACAAAAGAGTACCATACAGCCAATAATTGAGAAAACCAGTAACAATCATTACATTTTAAGGAAAATAGCAACATTGAAATGCAGATCAAGGTAGACAGTGATTTGTTGCATACGATGCATGTTATGTTACCTTTCTTGCAACCTTGCTGTGGCGACCCCCAACCAGGCTGAAGTGGTCCTCCACTGTTATGGAGAATGACCTGAACAGTCAAGTGCAGCAGAGCAAACGGTATCACAACCCTTTGAGGATTCACTTAAAGTTTCCGTCTCTTTTTGATCATTTTGAGCTCCCTCATTGGTTTATCAGTAAATTGAACATGCAATTCAGGAGATATCGACCTGCAGAAATACTTAACTCCATGAACCAAACTGGAAGGAAAACACACATAGAGATCAATGTGATGCTAATAGAACATGGCTAATTAGCCATTTCAAAACCACAGTAGTTATCGCTCTGTGTCATCAATAATATTCACACATAGCGTGTTTTACCCACATGAATGAAAATATTGTGACTCAATTATATCACTGAATAAGTGAGAACCGGAGGAGACAGCAACTCAGGAGTGGTCCAATGAAGCAGGTCATGTTAGCGCCCATTGTTGCTCTTAGCAACATTATGATCATTTTGAAACAAGTAAAAGATTATTAGTTCTGATTCCCATTTTGCCTGTTGACTCTAATGCAATAAGAGATTAATACACTTAATTTAGCCCTAAGTGACCTATATATGAATTATTTAGTGAGTTCTTAAAAACCACAATTTCGTGCAGCAGAATATAGAAAAATAATTTTGAAGCTATGGTGTTCAAAGTTATGAACACAACGCCCTCCCAACAGTTTTAAATCGACATTTGATAGGTGCAAAATTAAGCCTTCAGGCTCCAAAGTCCATTGCAAAATGGACTTTACAAAATGGACTTTCCCTAATACTTGTCTATGCATCCTGCAAAATAAAGTCTTGTTCCCCAAGGGTTTTCATTTCTTCAGCAAAGACTTCATCAGCTATAAAACACTTCTGCTCTGTTGCAGTCGCTTGCTTACTGGAGGCCCAACTAAGTCATAGCTGACTCACCACCTTTTCTGGTGTAAATCTACTAGTAAGTCACCTTAAGATTCCTCATCTCATGATGTCCACTTTTACCTTCAGAGTTGACATTGAGCCCCAGTAACAGTGGATGGCCTCTGGAGGGCTTGTGTAAGCGGCTGGCATTTACATCTTACCGCTGTGCTGCTTAGAGTTGGCGTTTATCATTTTTTAAAAGCAAAGCCAAAATAAATAAATAAATAAATAAATAAAAATGAGTTATCTGTGGTTATTGTTGTTCAGTCCACCTTGAAGTCACCTGAGAAAACAGATGGCAGAAACGACAAGAAGGAAAAAGTGACCAGATTTACAAACAAGGACTTTGCACATTTGGTTATTAATTAGTGCTGTGGATCTTTAATGTTACTGGTTGCCATAGCAGAGCTGAAGACGAGGTGATGGAGCTCAGTTTGGATCACATTTGTGTTTTGTTTGGGATTTTTTAAGAATATTGCCTTTTTTATTATTATTGTTACCCAAATGCATAATTGCTCATCGCTCAGGCTCTGCTGACAGAAGCTGTGGGCGTGTGAGCTTTGGGGCGTCATGAGTGTGGGTGCATGCTGGGACATGCATTCCTGCTTTCT
The DNA here is from genome assembly GCF_051168715.1 of Poecilia mexicana. Taxonomy (NCBI): domain Eukaryota; kingdom Metazoa; phylum Chordata; class Actinopteri; order Cyprinodontiformes; family Poeciliidae; genus Poecilia; species Poecilia mexicana. The sequence goes on from NW_028263374.1 coordinate 19,695,817, forward strand.
GAGGGCTCTCATCATCAGGGAGCCAGTTTTCCACTGCCCCCCCCCCCCCCCCACCCCCCACAATTCAGATATAAATCACAAACAGACCCTGGAAGTCCAACAGAACGCACTTACAGATTATGAGAGGTTAGTTTGTAGACTCAAAGCAGAGACTTGAGGTCACAAACATTTTCTAGGTACCATCTGTAATGCGGACGCCTCAGCCATCTTTTCTCTGGGGGTGTTGGGAGAAACTGACGAATAATCTAGCTAACGTAGGCTTGTGTTGCACAGAGCACGGTGAGAATTTGTTTGCTTTGGGAGGAGGAAGATGAAATATGTTTCCTCTGTTTCTTTAAGCATGTGAGAGAGATACTTGTGTTTATGCTGAAGAAGAAGAAGACAGCTGTTCTCTTTTCGCCTCACTGATAAAGTTTAATTAGAGCCTCTGTTTGCATGTGTGTGTTGCTTTCCCTCTCTCTCTATCTCTCTCTCCCTGTTTTTCTGCATGTTAGTTTCATTAAAGCTGTAGAAATAGCTTCTTCCATTTATTAATTCTGCTGTCAAAAGGCACCAGTTCTTGATTCGGTGAAAATCTGGTGAGATTACAGGTGCCTCTTAATGAATTAGAATTTAATCAAAGTTGATTTATTTCAAGAATTCAAGGAAATGAAACTCATTTACTAAAATTCAGTACACACACAGGGGGTATATTAAAAGAGCTTGTTTCATTTTGATAATTATGGTATACAGTCAATAAATACTCTATAATCAGTTTCTTTGAAAATAAAAGCCTTGCATCAGAACAAATAATAAGGGATTTAAACACAGAAATTTTGATCCACTGAATTGTATGTTCATGTACTTCATATTAATCCCTTTGCATAAATTGCTGCATCAATGAAGCATGACATGGAGGAAACAGGCCTGCAGAATACCGTTTTGCACTGGTGGCGCTGCTTCAATCAACTGTTTTTATGAAGCACATCACCACAAAAGTCAGGAGAACCTAAATTTTTAACAGGCATTGCGCTTAACATTGCAGGTTTACAGTGTAACTTTATTTGTAAATCACTCTCTATAAAGGCAGTATTGACTTGTAAATTATTTATTTACAATCTGGTCAACATAAAGTTCTTTATTTGAAGCAGAATTGGAAAGACGGGTAACTTACTGAAGAAAGTGATTTAAAGAGCTGAAATGTGAGTCTAAGAACCTCTTAAGATAAACGAAATGAAACAATAAACTTAAGGAAAATATACTTTGTAAGTGCAAATGTTTTCAGGGCTAAGCATCTTGTCAACATCTCAAACTGACCATTTCGTTACCTTCAAGTGAATTCATTTATATCCACCTGTTCTGTAACTATATCATCAGGATGCTTTAGGTTAAAGTTGCTTCTTTTGCCATCTGTCTGTTTACATTATGACAGATTAACTTCATCTGGCATGCGTTGACCGGTCACAGATTAGTACTTTGATGTGTTTATGAGGAAACCTAAATCCTCAGACTGATTCTACATAATGTGCAACGGAGCGATTGAAGGGGGAAAAATGAGAACAAATTGAGATGAGACTACTCTAAAGCAGCAGAGCTTCAGTAAGACACGACATCATGCTCAGGCATGTGTGTTGCAAATATTTAACCAAAACATTTTCTTAATTAGACATATGGCACCAGTTTGATCTGAACTGGTGGTGTCCAGCTCATTATTTTTTCAGCAACTTTTTCTTCTCTGGAAAAACATCTCCAATGGTTTGTTTTTTTAAAAGATGTGTCAACATCTCTTCATTGATTTAATTTAATTATTTCTGTCCGTAAACACCTAAAATCTGGAAGAGTTTCCCTTTTCAGCTTCTTGAATCAAGGGATCCTTCTCAGATTACTTGTTTACAATATATTCAATGTCCTGTCAGAAAAGATTAAAATAAAAAGTTAAATCAGGAAGCGTTTTCAATCAGGAAAGCTTTATTTATTGTTGTGCCTTTTTTTGTTGAGAAACCTAAAGCCAGTGCTGTCTTTTCCATTGTATATTAAATTAAATTACTAATTAGACAACATTTGTTAAATTTAGCTTTAATGCCAAACAGCCAAACACACAATGGCAGAACAGCTTCCAGAGTAAACATGTAGACAGTGGCAGTATAATGGGCATTACCGAGAGAAAAACTTTGACCTTCTTTTCTTCTTCTTGCCTGTAAATGCCTTGGTTATTTGCACACGGCGCCATTTTATGTGATAATTACAAATAAAGTAAGTTCTAATCGTACCTGAACATTTATCTGAGCAATTACAGCCCTGCTCAAATACAGCCCTGGTCTGTATTAATGTCTGAGTGAATCATAAACTCTCATCCAGAGGTTCCCTCATCAAGGAGGAAGGGTGCCATCAGTAGCGCAGCCAAACATGAATCACTAATCAGGTGTTGAGTTTATAATACTAGGTTTGACTTAGAGGAGCAATATTGAATTTTCTGACATGCTAGAGGTGCATTTGACGTATACAGTTAAAATGTTATATATGCAAATCTCTGACATTTATATATTTAGACTTTGTATTTTTATTTTATCTGATTTTCAGAGTGCTTTGAATTTGATTAATTAGAACTCAAACACAAAAAAAATAGTTTACAAATAACAGAGATATAACAAACAGGGACTAGATTCAGGACCTGCAGCAGAAGTGCAATCTGTAAAGACCGTTAATTTATATTTATGGCAATAAACGCAGATTTATTGGCATAAATAATTCTGTATTTATCAAAACAACTATCTACAGTATTGTGTATCAAAACAGCAAATTTGTCACACTTGGGGATTCCTGTTTTGTTACTCTGCAACATACAGTAAAAGATTCCCAGTCAAAACAAACAGTGTCTCTTTAAAAAAAAGTAAAAAAAAAATGTCTAAATCTTCAATCTGCTAATGAGGAAAAAAAAAAACATAATTCAAACTGTCACTGACAGCTGTAGTAAAATGCTTTAATGCCAGTCTCTTTGTGGCTTCTATTGATATGAAGCTGTTTATTTCCACCAAATTAAATCACATTTGACATCTCATCAAATCAGCTTTGTTTCAATAGCACCAGCTGACACCAAATGTAATCTACGGACACTTTGAAAAATAAACAAATAAAAAAAAAAACTGTACACAGAACGATCGATCAGTGGGCTGATTATTTATTTATTTTTTTTCTGAAGTCTTTTTCCAACTTTTATTATTTGGGGAGTAGATCATGTGAAATTTCAGCTACAACTGATCAGTGGCGAGACACGCTTCGAACCCAGCATGCAACCAGTGACACGTAGCAACACTTTCTTCAGAGAACAAAGTGGTGACAAACTGAGCCCTTTTCTGACAATGTGCTAAAAGCTCTGAATTGGTCTAACCTTTCTGTAACTGTGGAGGTTGTGTGATACATAAGTTATCCTGTTGCTGCCGTTCCTGGTGGTGCTTTCTTCCCCAACTTGGATTTTTCCTCATTTTCCGAACCGACAGCGCTCTGACTACTGCCTGCTGCTGATAACACGCTGACTACTCATGCAGCAAATACTTTCCAACACCTGTTTAAAAACATGAAACTGTCCAAGTTTCTCACTGAAGAATAAAACTGGTATTTTCTTCACTTTCGAAGCATACAGTCAAATGTCTTACAGTTAGTTATTTAATGGGTTGCAAATCTATTTTCTTTCCTTTTCAACAGCTTCCTCTACGGCGCACCGACGCAGAGAGGTATCAATCTAAGTCTCCATTCAAAGGAGGATTAGCATATTTCCAAAAATGTAAAATTATTCTCCTCAATTCAACTCTGGAAAGAATCTCCTTATTCATTCTCGTCCAGTCAAATCTGACACTTACAAATCCATATTGGGCTTTGATCTGACGGAGAACAAAGTCTTTTTGTCCGCAGCTACAAAAGAAGGTCACCCAACAGAGAGATGCGATTAAAGCCTCAAGGTGGAAAGCTGAAGATTGCTTTTCATTTAAAAACAGAAGCAAACAACAATGACATTTTAACATTTTAATGTATTCACAGCTAATTGTGTCTAGTTGTAATTATCCTTGTGAGAAGACAATTTTCTGATGTCACCAAAATGTTTTAGTTGTCTTTTCTTCTCTCTGTTGCATTAATCCGAATTGAATAAAACTCATTTAAAAAGAGGGTTACCTTTGTAGGTTAGGGCCACAGACGAGGTTTTATTCATACTTCAGTTGGTTATTGGTGAACTTATCCCTCCACGTGTTCTGGCTTCGTTAACGTTTGCTCGTTTTTCATCCCGGCATCCACACATCCTCTGTAAGACTACAGCTGCACGACTTGTGGCCTTTAGCTCTCACTAGAGCACACTTTCATTTGTAGAGCTGCAAATCCATGCTTGATATAAATATGCAGTCATCACTTCATACAAACGATTGCTCTGAAGTGCAGTAGTGGGCTGAGATTATCACTAAAGTAATGGGAGCTGAAAAGTATTCAATAATTCACTCAGGAATATTGTGCTTATAAAGTCACGGACCAATTAATCTCTTAGTGACTGAATGCGTTTATCCCAGTAGTGAAATAGATCCAAGATCTAATGAAAATGGCCCCCATCACATTTTCCTTTCGTAGAAATGCTTCGGCTGTCTTTGGCCACTTGAGGCATCACACGTCTCATCTGTGCAGTCAGGGTGTATGAATAGTAAGAGTGATATTAATCTAAGATCTGCAATGCTTCTCATCTGTGGAGAAGATTTAAGGGACTGAAAATACTCCAAGAAAAATATATTTTTTTAATTTTATTTTATTTTATTTTTTTTATTATTACTTGATAAACTTTCAGGTCGGTAGTATTAATTAAATTGTCAGCTGTTTTTGAGCTGATCTGTTTTTTCTGTAGAACAATAGACCAGATTAGCTGATCTATTGGAGTTATTACATTTTGATTTGGCAGGTAACCGATTGATCAAGTTATCATTAATAGGGTTTATGCATAGTTGTGAATTAGCTTTTTTTAATCACTGAGTGTGTCCATCTTAGCTGTGAACCAACAACAGATGCGAATTAGCTCCATATCGTTGTCCAAACCAACTAGAGAAAGTAAGGTGGAGAGCACACTCTGCAGCCTGGCAAACTCCTGCTCCGCTTGCTACCTGCGTTTGAGCCAAGGTCTGAATTCACAACTAAATGGATATGCACGAACCATTCATGAGATATTAAGTTGCATATATAATTTAAACTTTCATCACTTTATTTCATTCATTGTGTCTTGAGATGTTAAGTTTTAATTTCAGATCTGCTCATTTCAAACACCTCTTAGTAAGTTTCCTGTTTTGTACAATTCTGCTTCAAATAAACAACCTTATGTTTACTAAATTATTAAGTACCCATTTACAAGCCAGTATTGCCTTAATGAAGAGTGATTTAAAAAAGAAAACAACAAAAAACGATAAAACTGTGTAAGATGTAAAAATTTGGAAGTACTTAACTTTTGTACTAGTGTACAGCAGTTACTCCCTTCGTATTGAGAAGGCTGTCAGAGGGACGACTTTACTGTGAGGGCTCCTCTCTGCTGAGCCTCAGCTGGAACCTGACCCCACCATAGCAAAGGGCCACTGCTGCAGTACAAAGCAGTAACCAAGACCGTCCCAATCAAATGTCCAAGAGAACAATGCACCCATGAAAGGACATCCTTAAATGGGAGTAATTGCAAGGGCAGAACTGTGCATCCTGGTGTCTTTATTAGATTGTCTGGGATGAGTTCTTTATTTTTTTTTAAAACTTTGTGCACTTCATCCAGTCACCCGGCTTGTGAATCAGCTGCCACTGATTAGTTCCAAGAAATGAGCAATGAGCAATGCCCAGTTCTGGTTTATTCTGGCTGCTGACCTCCTGATTTCAATTGATCTGCATTTCTTTTCAGGCAAATGTGTTTATGTGAAGGGTTCCATGATGTTTCATTGGAGTGGTAGTTTTGAATTCAACTTGAAATAAGGGAATAGCAAAACAAATCTTCCTTGTACAAACTTCCACCTGAGTTTTATTTAAAAATTCAAAATAAAACCTGCTGCATAAAGCTGCTTATGGATGTTTGCCGAGTGAATGTGCCAGAATCTGATTTTCAAAACGTAAAAAAAAAATATATATCGCAAATTGTAAAACTAATAGTTTGTATTTTAATATTTGTTCTTATCAGAAAATAATTCAACACATTTATTGTTGCGTTTATAACTGTTAAAACTGTCATTTATGTATTTTGATTTGATGCTTAGATTGAATAGAAAATATAGGATATACCTTCTAAATATTATGTTAGAAAATGTGCTTATTGTGCAGAATATTATTCATTTTTTTTGTTCTACTCTGCATACAGTGACCCAAGTATAAGACATGAGTGAATTTGTCTGGCTTTCTGCTGAGGAATCCATCCTCCTCCTGCCAGCTGCTCACTCGCAGCTCACCATCTGTAAATTACTTTACTCATACTACCTTAATAGTTGTGATGCTATGTATTAGCTTCCATGCCATTATTTCAGTGAATATGCATACATATAAGTATAATATAAATATGCATTTATCAGTAATAAAATCCTATTATCACCATCGACATTTAAATGCTAATATTTACAATCTCAAAATACTCCAAACAATACATACATTCATTCACAGACATGTATTTCTTGTGCTCTGAGTGAAGAAATAGCTGCTTTTCTCTATTGTAAGCACTTTGTAACTTCAACACTTAAATATTCTCAAAATGTTTAGATTCTGGACCTGGTTTAACCAGTTATTGACCTGCCATGTTGGAGATGGGAAGGCAGTCTGGTGCAGAAAGTGTCGTCATGTCATGCAAGACAAGGGATGATGCCGCACCATGACATGCACATGTCGGGGAGGTTTCCGTTTAGCACACCGTAACAACACTGGCTTATTGTTCAAAGGAACTTTTAAAGTATGAGAGGGCAGGTGTTTGCCAAACTACTGATGGAGATTTGCCACAGATAAAAGATATCTCCTTTTAATTTTTTCGGTACTTGTCCAGTCATCACTTCAATGGTCGCTTTGGAAAGTGACAGTAAATGTAGAATCTTTAACATTTTCTTTCCTGGTTTTGGTTTATTTGCAGCCTGAATTCAAGCCTCTTGTCGTGACGCTGTTGAGATTTTGAAATGAAACCAGAGTGACGGTTCAGCATCCTCAAACCCAAACATCTGCACTGATTCACATGCTCACACTTCTGTCTCGCTCTCTACTCTGCGATATACAGCCAGCCTTGAACAGATTATTTTAGTTATCATCCCACATACCAACTTTCACTCCTGCACTGTTACATCATCCCTCATGGCACATTTTTTCATTTATTTATTTATCTATTTATTCACTGTTAAGCAAGAGTAACATACTTCATATTTTATTCTCAGCACCTTTGGGATCTTTTTTTTTTATATATATATCAGATGTGGATATAGAGTTTGGGTCCTGTCTAAATCAGTTTAAAAGAGAGTTTGCTTCTGCTCTGTCATAACTCTTAACATCCTGCATGTTAACAGGGAGCAAAATATATCAGAGGGATCTTTAAAGGCTTGGAAGAATCCAAGCTGTGAATGTCACCAGAAGGGTTGGTCCGGGCTTTGATTGGCTCAGATACAGCGGCTTTCAGAAGTTGTTTTGAGCAGTCAAAGTTGCTCATTGCTGAAGGGGATTTTAGTCACAGGGAGGCTGAGGGAAATTTCTCTGGATGTCTTGGTGGGCCTGCTTAAGAGCCATTCCCCCTCCCTGTCCCTCTGACTTTCCTTGACATTTCACACAGCGACACACATACACACGTATTGTCAGTGATGAGTCGCACATTGCCTTTTTCCTCATCCATTTGTCAGTGCTGCAGAAGATGCACGCTCATTCCAAATCCATACGGCGTTCTGTTTTTGTTTTGTTTTTTTTTCCCCCTAACTTCTGCGACTGCAAGCCCCAACTGCAATAAAAACCAACGACTGCAGAGGCATATAGGAAAATTTATTTTCTTGCCGTACTTGCTTACCTACAGTATGTACTACCCAGTCACTGTGAACAAAAAAAAAAAAAAAAAAAGATTTACTGTGCTCCTTGAAGCTGCCTTTCGAGTACAAAACCTTCACAAATCACTGCCACCTCAGCTCAACATTAATGTAAATTTATTTCTCTGTTTTGACAGAAACCTTGGAAAGTCTGGCCTGCGGGTCTCCTGCCTTGGATTAGGTGAGATCATGACACAATCTGGAAAGCAGATTTATGTGCAAAGCAAATAACCTTTCTGCTTTATTTTTACATTACCTTTTAAAAATAAGAAGGCACCACTGCTACTTCAGAAAGTGAATAATTTGCTCAAACTTTGAACATTTTTAGGCTGACATTTTACATTATGTGCTATTTTAGCTCATGGCATTGTAATGACAAAGAAATTCCTCAAAAAGTTTATTCATATCAGTAACTCAATTCAAGAATCGAAATGCACATATTATGTAGAATCATTATGCACAGACTTGCGTAAAAACCATCTATATTTGGTGTGATTGTCTCTCACAGCTAAAAAATAAAAATAAAAAAAAATCCAAAGGGCTTCTCCGAAAATTTACATATTACATAAAACCAATTTGAGAAAAAACAAAAAAAGATTTCAAGAGACATATTAGCATCCATCTGCAAAACACCCTCATTCTCGGTTCTATGAATTACTGTAACATTGAGGCACAAAGCCTGTGGCATTACAGAGGTATTAATGGAGCCCAGGCTGCTAAAAGAAGAAATGTAATTCCTTTGACATTTTGTGTTGTTCACGAATGGCTCAACACAAGAATCGTGACAGTTTCCATGAGCATTAATTATTTATTAGTATCGCAACAGTATCCATAGCGGGAAGCACCGACTCCAGCTGCAACATACTCTACTAATCTCTTCACATTTAATTCAAGGTTGCATTTTTTTCCTGCTGCTAATGCACTTGTTTTGAACAGAAATGTTCTTTCCACTGAATTTTCCTGTAATATCCTTGGCTTACCTCACTGTGTGAACCAGCAGATTTGAACTTCGGTGGCTCTACCTTTCAGATGAAAGGGGCTAGTCGACTGTCTTCTGGTCGACTGTTAAGTCAGCAGAGTTAGGGTTAGACCTTTACTTAGTTAAAACAAAACATTCCTGTATTAAAAATACTAAATAAATAAATGTTTTCAGTATATCTCTCTGTGCATGATGATTGTATATAACAAAACCTGAATTACTGCAACTACTTTAAAAAGTCTTATCGGTTTTATTGCTACTTCGGAAACTTTTTGGGGTTTGAACTTGTTTCTCGTAGAATACGTTCATATGTTTAGAATATATGCCGCCACTTCTTACCTATCCTTTAGTGTGTGTTCATGACGTGGCCCTGCCTCCTTGTCACCCTCTGCAGGAACATGGGTGACATTCGGTGGACAGATAACAGATGAGGTGAGAGCAGATGGATCCGTGAAAGCTTGAGCTTAAAAACATTCACAGTGAAGTTTCCTTTCCCAGAATGCTCAGCAAACCCAGTTTTACCTCCTCCTTACTGTAAATCCGCTGCCGACAGCTAAATAATTCACCTTATCAAATGACACTGTAGCCATCTTTAGTCTTGGGAAGGCAGATGAATAATTAAGAGGCTGTACTGCTGCACATCAGCTCATCGTGGCCCCCCCTGTCTGTTTCGTACCCCTTGTTTCATCAACAGATGGCAGAGCAGCTGATGACTCTGGCCTATGAAAACGGCATCAATCTGTTTGACACAGCGGAGGTCTACGCTGCTGGGAAGTGAGTATATATCCTGTATCGCTGTGACGGCAAACATTGCCACGCTTCTAGTTGCTGATAGGTTGTGAATCCTCAAAGTACAGATACTTTACTGGCTCACTGTTCATGTCAGGTGTGAGTCATGAAGAAATGATGCACTTAATTTGTGCTGCAGTAATAAAAAGCATGCTTTATCATTGCACGAACACAATCTGTCTCCCTCTCTGCAGTTCATAAATATTCTGTCCGTGCCTCCTGCTAAAAACATGCTCTGATTACAGGTCAGAGCGACGACCGGTTCACACCTAAAATACATCTGCGCTTGCTTCTCGAGTAGTCAGTTATGATTAGATGTTCCTGCCAGGCTTTTTAGTTAAACAAATGTGCACACTATTTTATCATAAAAACGAACCAGGAAAGAAAAAACGAGAACAGGTGCAATTTTGCAAGCTGTAATCATTCCAGAGAAGTAGTTTTTAAACTTTTTAGGATTTAAAAAAAATACTCTGCTTTCACTTCAGTTGGGCTTTGAAAAAACTGGTAAGATTTTTTTTTTTTATTTAAGAAAAGTCTGTTGAAGGACAAAATGTTATTTTTTTTATGGCAATCAAGAAATAAAATTGGAACATTAGGCACTAGTTATCTGACCTTCAAACCTTAGTACATTTTTGTCTGCAGTGAAACCCGGCAATTTTACAAAATCTCAACCTCTTTTGGAGGTCTTGGTCTTTTTTTTAAATAATAATGTGACCTGATTGTTAATGTGCAGGTTTTATTTTCACTGGCAGAACGGAAAAAAACAGGGAAAATCCATGAACCAGAGGTGATAAGAACCACTGACTGCACTTTAATTATTCATAAATTGTCCATATTTGCACTTATCCAGAAATGAAATCATGACATAGCCTTGTATACATAAATACTTTGAACCTGCTTTTGGATTAAAAATCCGAGCTAAATTGCTTACATTAGGGCCTCTGTGCTGGATTATTTTCAAAGCTGGAAATAGATCATTTAAAGCTGGACAAAGCCTGGGTTTTATGATAGAATTGCATTGAATTTTATGTAAAAAGTATTTTCAACTAAATTTTCACCTTGAAAATTTAGTTGAATAACAAACTTCAATCTATTCTTCCAGAATTGTCTGTGTTAAAAAGCAGTGTGTAATTGTGAAGTGTAAGGATATTTTCAAAAGGAGTAAGTGCAGATCTGTGTGTACAACTGTATTCAGCCCTGCGTCAGCATTCGGTGCAGCTGCCGTTTGCTGCAATCACAGCTGCCAGGCGGCGTTTGGTATATTTTTGCTCATTCGTCCTGCACCTCCTTCCACATGTTTGCTGTCCACTATATGGCTTGAGGCAAAAACAACCTGGTGTGACTTTCTTTTAACAGTGATTTTGCCTCTCTCCCATAGCAAGGCCAGATTGGTGCTACAACTGTCCTGTCAAAATGTTACCCCACCTGAGCTGTTCATCTCTGCAGCTTTTCCAGACGTACCATGAGCCTTTTGGTTTCGTCTCCGGTACATTTTCACCTGGTTTAGGAGAACAGCCAAGCCAATCATTTCATTGTGTTGGTGTCAAAGGACAAGTACAGGTTTATGTGAAGTAATCTGGCCTTATGTATGTCATAGCAGCATGTAAAGCTCCAGCCAATAGGATGTCGGCGCACCCTTAATGACCCGTCTTCATGCATTCAAGGCTGGATGCTCAACTCAACTCATCTCTCTTCTGTTATGTTCAGTTTTTTTTTCACTCAGGCGGCAGAAATTCCCAAAAAGTGCAGCTCGTGTAAATCACATGGTTAAAAACTTTACCATCATCGGAGAGATTAAAAATTCTAACAAGCAAAAAGACTCTGAACATATTTAATAAAACATAACTGCTCTATTTCTGTCACATTATGTTTGTTTTTCTGATGTTTTATTGCATCTTAATTATTTAGTTCACCCTCTCCTTGAATATTGAGTTAGCAGTTAGCGCCACTAACTGCTTTTCTTACCAGCTTTAAAATATTTTTTGGGTTAAATACACTTGTTTAGCCTCCAGAACCCACTAATGGGTCTCTATTTTTTGTATGAAATAAAAGTAATTCTGGGTTTAGAAGACGAGCGGTGATGATATTTTGACCCCTCTTGCCTCTCTCTGCCTCAGGTCTGATGTGTTTTGAATTCCATTATGGATTAATTTGGCTTTGTAGTGACTCGGAGGCTTTGAAATAATCTAAGGGATTATCCTTGGCAAACAGCACATCTGATTAACTGCAACATGTCCGTTTTTAATCCCCTGAGAATATTTGTTGCGATCTGCTCTGTTTTTGAAAGATGCATCAGCAGAATATTTAGGATTAGAAATAAGGACAACCACTGAAACATCAATCCCTTTTTTCCCCTAAGTCCTTTGCGGCTGATGCACGTCACCTCTCCGTGTTGTTTTATGTCAGAACCAGGAAAACGAGCACAAAGCTGATCTTTGACACAGCCGCAGTCCCTCCTCTGTCTTTGATCTGCAAAACAACCTGCAGTTTAAACACGGAGACAAATCTGGCATGTGAGAGCGTTTGTGTGACAGCAGCTCAGTATTTGTTGCACAGGTGTTAATCCTGGCAGCACCGAGGAGCTTACATGATGCACACATACACACGCACGCTAAAGAGTTGAACACACTTTGCACATGAGTGTGGAAAAGGCTTTCACGTGAAGCCGGAGGATGAGTTGGCTGCAGAGTCAGCTGCTTTAATGTTGATACTGTACTGTAGCATGTGCAGACTAGCTTGACATTAGGCTGCTTATTGTAGCTTTAGAAAACAAGAATCACATCACATAGACATATGCAGTGTCGATGTGTAGGGGTGTGTGTGCGTGTGTGTGTGTGTGTGTGTATGTATATATATATATATATATAATATGTATATATATTTTTTACATTTTATCACTTTAAAACCACAATTTGGAATGAATTTGTTTATGATAAAGCTGGAAAGTTGGATGAGTTCTTGTATTTATTTGTTTATTGCCATAACTGACTAGCTTTTCTGTACCAATGCAAAGGCCCCGCTTTTTCAGAAGAAGAGGAAAAAAAGATAAACATGTGCAACTAAACATTATTGCTGCAGTTATCAGCAAACACACACATGGTCTGAGTATTTAAAAGTCTGAAAGAAATGTTCAGAGCAGCGTTCTCTTTTGTGGCTTCTTTCCTGCTGAATGCACCGAAGATGGCTGACGTGCAAAACGGGTGACGAGTCGGCTGCACAATTATGGGGAAATCTCAAAGCAATACAGTCTTATTCATCCATGAAACACGCAGCATTATATCATGGCTCCCTCTATCAGTCACAGCATCGGTTCTGCAGCATAAAAAAAAACTAATTAACGGCCGGTTGTAGAAAGCCAGCATGCTCAAGGCAAAACTGCACCTTATGTTTGGGCGCTCAAATCACTCACTTTACACCAGGGCAACCCTCCAGGTACGCGTGGGAGACACGCACTGTTACTGTAAGCTCACACAGGCAGGATTTCTGGATTTTTTTTTTCTTTTTTTCCTGAAAATATGTGGCTCCAGCAGGCTGGATGTGAAGCAGCAGCACAGCTAAAGCAGAGGTCGGGTTGATGATGTTTGGATGCGCCGGGAGAATCCGGCATAACCACTGGAGCAGGCAGGAGAATGTTTTAAATGTTTTATATCTTAAATAAGTAATCAACAAAGAAGTAATTGTTTGAATAATAAAAAAGCACTCACGCACGGGAGCGATAGAAAGAAACCAACTCAGACAAACAAAAGAGAAGCAGAGTTCAACTTACAATGTTTGTTACAATGTTGACTGACTAAGAAAGCCACATCTATTTAGAATGTCTTGTTTTTATCCTGCCATGCTATTGTTACGATTTAAATGTTTGTTTCAAAGTATCTGGGAAGTTTAAAGCATAAACATCTCCACATGGGTAAAATCCATTAAGCAGCATCAATAAAATCAGCTGCTTCATAGAAGTAGAACAATAAACCCTGGGCTGGGTAATTAGACCCCAAACACAGAATACTGATGAACAGAGTAACTAACGCCTGACATGCATATTGACATGTGGTCAGGAAGGAAGGCGGGATCGAACCCACAACTTTCTGATTGCTTTTACTGGAGCCACAGCCGCTCCGATAAGAAGCAGATATAATCCAGCTCTGAGGCACTTTTCATTCACATGTAGTCACTGTTTTGCAGGACGCTGATCACTTTTAACTCCTCTGTTGCTCTTTACCTTCTGTGCTATAACTGGAGAAGCAGGGATCATAGTATTCTGGCCCATTTGTGCAACATTTAAAAAAAAAAAAAAAAAACGTGCAAAAATGCAGGTTTCTGTCTGTATGTATCCATCGTCATGAAACAAAACTGATCAAACCCGGGGCTGATCTCATTTTTTGTGTTGAAGCTCGTCTAAACTTTTGCCTCGGCCGCCTGTCAGAGCGTCTCTCTGCTCTGGGTGTTTGACGCTAACAGATACTGGTCACTGCTTCCAACCTCCGTTGTCTCTGTTCACCTCGGTGTCCAAAAGTCTTTTTGTATCAAACGGAGCAGCCAGGTGGGGTCTCATTGTTTGTCAGAGCGAGAGGACCGCAGAGACATCCCAGAGAGCGCTCTCTGCCCGGCCCTAATGAGCCCCATGTTGATCATAATGTGGCTCATTAGCACCCCTTCAGCTGCTAATGAGCCACGTAGCGGTGGCTCCGACCCCGCCGACTCTGACCTGCCTGCTGATTCACACCATCAAATCCTAAACAGGTGTTCCTTAGAACCAACGCCTCCCCTCTTATTGTGTGCACTCAGAGCCAGACTGCTTCCTTTTTAATCCAGAAATCCAACCGTAACACTCCCATCATCGCAGCACTATCTTTTATCTAATCTGCTTGTCTCCGTCCGCTTCGCAGGGCAGAGGTGGTTCTCGGGAACATCATAAAGAAGAAAGGATGGAGGTACGAGGCACACCTTTAATCGACTCTGGTGTTTTTTTTTTTTATTTCTGCCGCAGCCCGCCGGCATATCTTGTATCATCTCTTTTCTCTAACATAATAGGAGGTTGTGTAATGTGTGTGTTGTGATCCGGAACAGCAAGGTCTCAGTCCACAAAACACAAGATTAACACGGGCCTTGACTCGAGTGTTCCTTCTCAATGAGGCTGAATAATGGATTAACTTCTTGTCGATCTGGGATTAGCGTTTGTAGGTTGAGTGAGATGGAGGTCTACTCCTGCACACGTCAGTGCAACAAATAATAGTAATAAAGTACGGACGCATTATTCTCCTAAGGATGTGTCTAAGCCATCTATTATAGTGTGTGCTGCAATATCAGACCTGTGTCTTGTGTGGGTTAAACACATTCCTCCGCTGTGCTAGTTATCGTCTTTCTGTTCTCAGCGAGTCGGTGTGGCAGCTGTTCTAACAGATGTGCTGTCATTCTCCATCTTTAGACGCTCCAGTCTGGTGATAACAACGAAGATCTTCTGGGGCGGAAAGTAAGTTTTTATCTGGATGCCGAGTGAAAAACTATCTCCCTGTGTAATTTCTCCTGACTCACCCGGTGCCGGTAATGGGATCATGTGTCATCTGTTGTCAGGTTCTTTTCAGTAAAGCTGAAAACGTCTCTCATATTTCACAAAGGATCAAATGATGTCCTGTCAGCACCAGGAGATTCTCGCTGTACGATAATGTCAGGAAAAACGAGAACGATCTGATTGGCTTTATTTAAAACATAAAGAAAATAATAGAATACTGAATCTTGATTCATTGCAGTTGCAAAAATATCTGACAAAATTTGATTTGTTGAATGTCACTGAAAAGTATATTGATTTAAGTAAGTCAATTTAAAAAAGGAAACTCAAAGATATTTATTACACCCAGTGATATATTGAGTTTCTAAGAAAAATAGTGTGTTGCCTAATATTTTTTTAAAAAGTATGCACAGAATACTTCACATTTTTCTCCATTTTGCTCCCTATGAGTTAACACAAGCTTAACTAGCGCATGTTCACTGGTTGATTATTTCTTCTAAACGTCTCAGGAGTTGAACCGGCAGATTTTTTGCGTTAACCAGCAGGCAGCAAGTGGCAGAAACGCCCAATAACTTTGTTAAAACAAAGTTTTTCTTCTCGTGTTTTTTTGCAGAGCCGAGACTGAAAGGGGTTTATCTCGAAAACACATTATAGAAGGTAAGCATCGTTGCAGCGTGTCACCGGATTAAAAACGATGAATAACTTCCTAATTAGCAGCTTCAGGTTGAGGGAATCAAAGCTGCATTTGGAACAATAACCGAGTTAAGCTGAGAATATCCTCCCTGTTATTGCTCATGCACTTGAACATTGTAGATGTGGGAGCAGACAGAGACTTACTGTGGGGTTTATTTTCAGGTTTAAAAGCTTCTTTAGAAAGACTGCAGCTAGACTACGTGGATGTGGTTTTCGCCAACAGACCCGACCCCAACACACCTATGGAAGGTAATTCTGTTTGTCTCGTTGGATTTATAACTTTATTTTGGGTTTTCTTTTCCGTTTTTTATATTACACACACATATATACATATATATATATATATATATATATGTATGTATGTATTAAAAACAGCCTCCTGTTCGTCTCTATGACTACTGCAGTGTGAGGACTTGGATGTACAATCCTCCTGTAACTGAAACGTCTATTTTTAAACGCCTCCTGTGGTCCGGGTGCTTCCACCTCCACAGTCGGAATGATGATAGATGCTGATGCTGGAGACCTTTAAATGGCAGAGTTGCTAACTGTGTGTGGGCTCAGCTGGACGCCCAGCGTCCATCTGCTGCAGCGGTAGCAGTTCCTCCCAGGGTTAAAGTTGAGCCTGAGGTCATCTTTCTGCCTTCGGCTTGATGCTTCGCTGTGTCTGGGATCTTCTCTCTCTGTCTTATTTCTGAAAAATAGTTTTACTTTTTAAAATATTTATTTATTTTTGTTGCCCATCTGCCTTGCGACGACTTCTTCATATGGATAGCTTCAAGGTTACTCATGAGTTTGCAGTGGGTAAACCATCTGGTGTACTTTTATTTTGGCAGTAGCTGAGCGGGTAAGCAGGGTGAAAAAGGAGGTTTTAACGGCTCCTCTTTCACCTCAGAAAAACGTTCCTAAGCCTAAGGATGATAAAAAGGGCCGATTTCTCAGGAGCAGGGCATCCGTAAACTTAATAGATGGATGCGGGATTACTGAGGGGTTGATGCAATCTTTTTTTCTTTTTTTTATTACACTCCTGCGCTTGTGCTCTTGTCTGGGAAGCCCGATTGTTATCTAACCCGTTTCATGTTTTGCTCTGCAGCCTCACACACAAAACAAACTGTCACCCCAGCCAACGAAGAGACGGAAATTAGAGCCGGGCGAAGGGAGATTTCATTTGGCACGCGTCAGCTCCGACTCCAAGCGGAAATTCCGACCTTTAAATAAAATATAGTAATGCAGGGACACAATGCGTCGAGATAAATTTCTTTAATATTCACCGTGCACGTTAAAGGGAGGCGTATTTTTAACCCTCCGTGCTTAAAATACCAAGCTTCCATCCTGTGTGTCAGCCCACTTTGTGCACGATTAAAAATCTGAACTGGTGAACGTATGGCTGTCATCTCCTATTCATGTCACTTGGCTCCCGTTTCATGTTGCACGCTTCAAATTTAAAGCAGATCCTTGTAAATATTAACGTGAACGTCATTCCAGTCTTGTCTTGTTAAGAACAGATGTCACGCTCATCAGGATTCTCCGGCTTCTAATTAACATAATCAGCTTCTCCACCTCCCTCCTGAATTGTCTGGGATATTTGGATTGCAAATGATAACAAACGTGTGCGTTTTTTTTTTGTTTTTTTTTTTAAGATTAAAAGTCAAGGATGTTTACGTTGCATCGTGGAGCACAACATGGGGAGCTCATGGTGTTTGTGTACGTGTCTCTGCAGAAACTGTAAGAGCAATGACCCATGTGATAAACCAAGGTATGGCCATGTACTGGGGAACATCCCGCTGGAGCCCAATGGAGATAATGGTGAGATGACAGAAAAACAGATCAACACGAAGGAGAATTATGCATCACGTCATTTTCCTCATTTTATTACCTCGGTATGATTTGGTCTATTTGTTGTTTTCCCTTTAGGAGGCGTACTCCGTGGCGCGGCAGTTTAACCAGATTCCTCCTATATGCGAGCAGGCAGAGTACCACATGTTCCAGAGGGAGAAAGTGGAGGTGCAGCTGCCTGAGCTTTTCCATAAGATAGGTGAGCACTGACGCATTTCTCGCTCTAGATGAAGTATTGATTTTTTTTGCAATGGTAAATTGGGTGCACGCACTGTCTATTTATTATCATTTGCTTCATATTGAACACATGCAGTCGTTTCCACTATCTTCCACTCAGTTCAGCCTGAGCAGATACGAGCAGAACAGGTTCAAAGATGTAATGTAAGAATAATTACAGCTGGTTTCAGTTTTTGTTCTGAAACCAAAATGCGACTTTTTTAAGTCTTAAACTAAAATAACTAATTCAAAATCATGTTGATCACACAATTTAGATTTTTATACAAAAACAGCTTAGCCTTTCTGGTGATGCATTTATGTGTCGTACTGTGGTGAATTTGTTATGAAATGATACTGGGAAGTTATTTGTCCTTCCTTTTCTCTGAAGCAAAAGCCAATAGTGTGATGCATTTGTACATCTGACTGACAGAACGCAGTGAAAGGCTGGAGAAGGGGGAGAAATGTTCGTCTTTATGTTCATAGTAATAAAGATGCAGCCTCACAGTCCTTGACAGTTTTATAAAAGATCTCTGCAAAGGGAGAAATCACACAGTGCATGGAAAGTGCAAACTTTCTCATTTTCTTTTACAGGAATTACACCATATGTATATAGTGGCACAAACGTTTACCCCTCCCTCTCTCAATAATCTGGTAGCAAATCGCAAACCTTTACGTCTCAAATGATTCAGCACAGTGTCGCACGGGAGAGTCGCATCCTACCGACTTTCCAACACTGAAGAGACTCTGCTGGCCAACTGCAGCGTCACCATTTGGATGGGGGATGGAGGCGAAAGCAGGATGAGCTGTGTGAAGACAACGAAGCAACATTGTCCATCGCCCCGTTAGACAAGGAAAACACATGACCCTAGAAAAAGTTTAAAACAATGTCAGACTTTTAAAAAATATTGCTGTACCTTGAGACTCTCTAAAGCCAACACACATTACTGAGATACAAGCTGTGAAGTTCAGCTACTGCAGAGGTGTCGCATGTGTTTTCATATCAGGCCACAGCACGTTTACGGATGTTCTCAAAGTTCCAGTTGTGGCAGAATGTGTTGGCAAAACTAAAAACTGTTGCAATTTTTTCTGTGTTTGATTTGTACTTCTTAAAGTACAATTTTTAACGTCTTCTCACATTGATGTAATTTGGTCCTATACAAATGAGAACTGCTCCTGTTTTAGGTGTGGGCGCCATGACCTGGTCTCCGCTGGCCTGTGGGATCATCTCAGGGAAATACGACGGCAGGGTGCCTCCGTACTCTCGGGCGTCTCTGAAGGTAGACCCGGCACCTCTCCGTTCGTCTGTGCCCACTCTCACTGCTCTGTGTCGCCCCTCCCCCACTGGTTGCGGCTCGTTTGTTTCATTGTGCCTCTGTCTCTTTCAGGTTCTGTAGCTCTGCATACTGTGTACCTGTGTGTGTGTGTGTGTGTGTGTGTGTGTGTGTGTGTGTGTGTGTGTGTGTGTGTGTGTGTGCGTGTTTTCAGTGCCGTGTTCACGCCATGCACCTCTACGGCGCCGTCTGTCAGCGAGCCGACTCCGGCCCAGTTCATTTAAATGCACATGATATATATGACATATTCACGTTGAAAATAGCTTTAATCTGACTCTAACCACACCTGAATGAGTTAATTTTTTTTTTAAAGCAGAAGACACGTTTTTCTCTAACGTTTTTTTAAAAGTAGTTTTTATGAGGGGAGAAGTCAGGATTTATCTCCATCTGTGAAATGAGCATTCAGGAAAAACCGTTTGTACTAACCCCTGATCTTTCACACTGTTGTGTCCCTCTGTGGTGAAGTGGCATGTTTTGTGTGTTGTGGATTGTGTAGCACACAGTGGTTCATGAAGCAGACCCTTTGTGTTGGTGTTGTGCAGTTCCTGCTTCCTGTTTGGCTCAGTGTTGCCTGTAGATGTTGTGTGTCTCTGGCTCGCTGTGTGACCGGTAGCATCCCTTGTTTTGAGACGTTTTGCACCTCAGCTAAGTGGAGCTGTTTCATACTTTTAGTACAATAATCAGGACAGGATTTCCATAGCTTTGTGATGATCTAAAAAAAACAACAACAACAAAAAAAACCAAGCAGAATGTGAGCAGGAGCAGCTTTTCTTCCCCCGGCTGAGGCTCTGACAGCTGAAGACAGAGTCACGTGTTTAAAAACGGGCCCTGCTGACACGACGATGTGAACGGGGCCGTGTTTTTGAGCAGGTGTGCTATGTTTTCAACAGGGCTACCAGTGGTTGAAGGACAAGATCTTGAGCGAGGAGGGCCGGCGTCAGCAGGCGAAGTTGAAAGAGCTGCAGGCAATCGCGGAGCGGCTGGGCTGCACACTGCCCCAACTCGCAATCGGTACGCAGATACACTCTGCCGCTCTCTCTCTTTCTGTCTGTCTGTCCGTCCCTCGGCCTCGGACGGGCCCGGGGTCAGCGGCGCTCTCGCAGCTGTCTGAGTTCTCTGTCGTGTTGTCACGTGTGTGTCTGTCTCGGTGTGAAAGCCTCGCAGCGTAGGATCTTGAATGCGAGGGACGTAAACACACAGTAAACATGCCTCTGACTCATTCCTTTAATAAGAGCGGAGACGCCGTGAGTGTCGACACATGGCATGCAAACACATGGAGTAATCTGAGGTTGTCTCATGCATTTAACAGCTTCGAGTCTCTGCATCAAAACAGGATCCCTGGAATTAATCCGCAGGTGACAGATATCTAGTCGCTGCTGGCAGCAGAGCCAGAAACCCCACCGTCAAACGTTAGCTATGAGGTGAATAAATCCGAGACTCAGTCTGCAATCTCAGATTAGATCGCTGCCGTTTCTTCACCCTCACTGTAAAATACTGTCATAAATCAAGTTTCACGCCCCATTAGTCGACAGCCAATTCCCATAACTCCTTTCTGGGCTTCTGAAGGCAGCACAGCAGATTTATGCGTACTGTGGAGTCCTTTTCACTCCAGCGTTGAATTAAAACTGTGATTGATACCATTCTGCCTTTAGCTTGAGGCTGTGTTGGCGAAGCAGGTGTTAAATTCAGGATTTAGAGAGTGAATGTGACAAGTGGATGAAGTTGAGCTAAGTTGTTGGTCTTTTCCCTGCCGCCAGGCATCGTGCACTCGTGACAAATCCAGAGGAAAAAGCTTCAACTGTTCCCGTTTTCTGGGTTGTATTTCCAGTTTGGCGGAGGAATTGTGTTGAATCGTAATCCCACTATTTTTACAGCAACATTTTGCCTCCCTTTGTGCTGTAATCTGCTTACAACTACAGCTTCCTGAATTGCAGAAGCATTCAGTTGTATTGCATAATACAGCTACCAATTATAACAGCACACCAAGCAGGAGTGTGGTATTTTTGTGTCGATTTGTTCAGAATGATCGCAGAATGTCAGGTTTCCTGCTTGTTCTCAGCAGCGTTCGCTGATGAAATCCTCAAAAAAATGCTTTGCACAGCCTTGCTTTTAGATCGGTTTGCAGTTTTTCTTTTTTGCTGAAGTGTAAATGTAGCTGTTTCTTTAAAGCAGAGACGCACAACCTTAGATACAAATGAAAAAGCAAATATATAAAAAAGAGAAGATCTAGTTTTACTCCAGATGAACCTCCTGTGTCATGTTTAGTGTCGCGTTAATGTTTTTGTGTACAGCATCCAACTTTAAAGACCCACAAATCACACAAACTGTCATAAATACCAATTTAAAGATGCACACCATAAATTCTAGCTCAGCAAATAGGACCGTCTTCATGCCACATTGCACCACCGCATAAAGAAAAACCATCTGCCAAATGTAAATGTTCTCTGCAGAGTCTTAAAGATGTGTGAGAGTTCCCAGGCTGATTGAGCTCTTTCAACATTCCTGTGGTGGGATTGTTGTGGTTCGTTGTTTCAACGGCAACATATCTGGGTCCTGGAGGAGCCTGGTGGCAGCAGCTAATCCACAGTATGTGGCCTGAGTCCGTGCGACTGCGGCCTTGCTAGCCTGTCGCCAAGGCTGCGACCTCATCATGCCCAATATTAGGCTGGCAGCACTTTTTACTAAGGTAATGAAACTCTCTTGGCGAGGACAGGCAGGAGGCAGAGAAAAGGGAAGAAAAAGTTGTTCCCCTCATGATGTGATATTACATTGCGGTGCAAATCATTCAAAACAAATTCTGGCTCCAGAGGCTCTGTGTGATGAACTCGCAGTGATCAGCAAAAGATCTGCAAATGTTTTATGAGTGATTTGCTCTCGCGTCAACACGACCTGAGAAACATGCAGAGCGCTGCTCTGGATCAATACTGAAACTGATTGTGGAGGTGCAGAAACCTCACAAACGTATGTAGGCAGTTTCTGCAGGTTATTAAGTGCAGATGTGATATCGGTAGTGTCGTCTTAAGGTGGCAGGTTATTACAGCTTGATTACTTTTTCAATCAGGACCATGCTTTTCCCAGGTTTGGGTAACTTATTTAGTGTTATTGAGACTCGGCAACGCCTCTGTGTCATTCGCTACACAACACACGTATCCAAGTCGCTCTGAGTGATTCTGCAGGACAGACAACCGAGGTATGAGATACTCTTTTATGTACAATCAAGGAAAATGAAGAAAGTTAATGTACATCTATTTAAAACTGTGTGTGATTTAATGTTTTACCCAGTTTTGCTGTAGATCAATTATAGATTCACTATGTGAAATGGTGTCATGTTGTGCAGCATATGTTTGTGTGTGTGAGTCATGGATGTGGCCCTGCGTGTGTGTGTGTGTGTGTGTGAGGTGGTGGGGACGTCATCAGTGTTTGCTGGTCTCCTGCAGCGTGGTGCCTACGGAACGAGGGGGTGAGCTCTGTCCTTTTAGGGGCGTCCAACACCGACCAGCTGATGGAGAACATAGGAGCGATCCAGGTGAGGCCGCTGAACCTTCCTCTTTGTCTTCCCCTCTTTTCTGCTCCTGCGGAGCGCATTAAAAGTTTCCCCTCTTCAAAAGAATGGGACGGGGAGGCCATCTAATCGGATTCATATTCGTGCCTTCCGGCGCGGAGCGGCAGCTCTTCCGCTCCCGAGTGCAGCTTGTCCTCCTGGGCAGCTCACCGCTGCACGCTCTCTTGCTTTACTGTACCGCGTTAATAAGGTCAGCCCAGTATCATTTGCCGAGGGGATTGGAGACGAGCTCACGGCCACTTCTTTCTCTGCTGATAAGGCTCGCTCTTTTAATGGGGTTCGCATACTGGTGGGGGCTTTGGGTTCTCACTTCACATTATTCCTGGCCCACAGTGAAGAGCATCGCCCCTCCCCCCCACACACACCGTCTCCTCCAGTTTGATGCTTTGCCTTCACTCCTGACTGTGTTTACGCTTGTGCACACTAAATCCGCTCCCACTGTGTGCATTTGATATTTCGGCTTCAAAATGTTACCCTCACATTTCCCGAGGGGTTTGCAGTTTTCTTCTTGCCAGACCTTTTTATCCGAGACCCTGAATTAGAACACAGTCTCACATGTAAATTAGTTTTCCTTTAAGAAGTCCAGAGAAATATAGTTTCCACTTAATTTCTACACTTTCAATGTATTATGTTCATAGTTTTAACGATTGTTTTAGTAATTATCAGTTACGCCAACAATTAATCGGTTCTGCAGATTTTTCCTTTAACCGTTTCAGCCTTTTTTATGCAGTGTCACAATACGTCAAAAGACAAATAAATAATTCAATTACCTATTTAAGTAAGAAAAGGATTTTATTTCCTAAAATGCAATAACATTCCTTTAGCGTACACTTGATCGTTTGTTGCAATCAAGTATGCATATGCAGCTAAAAAACTACTTTTAAAATGACTATAAAATATTTACAAAGATTTTCTTTAATCTTAAATGCAAAATGTATATATTTGTAGGGCAGTTTTGGTCTCATTATGCTTTTCTTTCAGCAAACAGCCCGTTTTATGTCTGTATACCCCAGTTAATTAATTGAATTGCAAGAAGCTTTTTAGATGGAAACTTTATTTCCCAAGACAAACCTGGACTTTATTCAGTTTGCTAATTAAAAGAGATTTCTGTATCTGGCAGGTTGAATCTCAATTTGGTCTCTCAGTTGGATGTGCCTGGAAAACCTCTAATATTCTGCATAATGATCTTATATCTTCCTATGTGTTACTGTTTAAAGAGGAATCTGCCAAATCAGTATTAACAGGTCAGAAATCTGACATAAAACTCGGTAAATGTTTTACAGCACAAATAATAAGCAGATCCGGTAAAATAAGTTGCTTTTTTTTTTCTCCGTTTTTGTAACAGCGGCTATGAATTCAGCGTCATGTTTGTGTGTGTTCACAGGTTCTTCCAAAGTTGTCGTCGTCCATCACCCACGAGGTGGACAGCATCCTGGGGAACAAGCCGTACAGTAAAAAGGACTACCGCTCCTAACGGGCCCGACGGCCCCGCCCGGCAGGGCTGCACCCGGCCTGCAGCCGCAGCGCCCCACCTTTGCCTGATCCTCTGTTTGCTTGAGCTTTTACTGAGTGAGACCCTGGCGCATGAGTCTGGCCTCACCACGGCCACGCAGGGCACCTCATTTAGAGTTACAGAGATAAGAAAAAGTGGGAATAAATCGAGTCACCTCTACGGAACGGGACGGGATTAATGGAGAAAAACAGAACAGTAAGAGAGGTTAGGAATATGCGCTCATAAGTAAATCAGTTATACATCCTATTCAGCTGAACGTACTTTAAACTCATAGAGAAAATTAAGGAAAAACATCTTTTTAAAAAAAATTAAATAAATAAGCACACGCTTGCTTGGCAGCCAGATTTTTTTTTTTTTAATCTTTTTCTAAAACTGAATGCAACTAAAATATATATATATATATATATATATATATATATATATATATATATATATATATATATATATATATATATATATATATATATATATATACACATATATATGGATATATGAGAATTGCTGTTGCACATATACCATAGCCATGCATTTGTTCCGGAGACGTTCTGTTTACAAACACGTGTGTACTGTAAAAGTCCGTCAAAGTTTCTCTGTTGTCGACGTCAGCAGCCCCCTTGAGGGCTTCAACAATCAGCACTTTAGTACTGTCAGTAACACTGTTGGGGGGGTCGATTTAAAGAAGAGAGAGCATGGGTATTAGCAGTCTTATGTCACAACCATTGCACTATAGATTCACGTCGCCTCTCCTCTTCCTCCGTTTTTCCACTGACGGTACGCTCTCGTCCAACCTGACGCATCGAAGCTCCTGCTCTCCAACAGGAGCTGCACTCGTCTGCATCACTGTGTTCCCCCCCCCCCCCCGCGTACCCTCCCCCCGGCCCTGTCTTAGAGGCTGCACAGGGAGCGATCACGTCTCACCAAAACCTGTCTTTGGTCAAGTTCTGTTCAAGTATTTGCCTTATATTTCCAGTTCCATCGTACTGTGCTTCGGGCTTCAGCGTAGGTAGGCGGCCCTCCGCTTTGGCTGGCTGCCCACCCCCCCACACCCCCACCCACTGTGTCCCCAGCTAAGGCTTGACTGGAGGGAGTGGGAGGAAGGAGGCACGTGTCCAGTTAATCAGTGGGCGGCAGCAGCTCAGGGAACGAAGAAGGTGGTTTCATGTGTGCGTTGGTGTTTGGGAGGTTGCAACAAATAGTCTTTAGTGTTTATTTCATTGTTTTGTTTTTTTTGTTTGTTTTTTTGTTTTCTTTTTAGCATGGCTCGAGCCAAAGATCTTCTTCATCTCTTTTTAGCTGACACACTTCTTTACTTCTTTAAGCATGTGCTGTCCGGCTCAGTATACCTATTTATGGGATGGACTCTACTTCATATTTATCTCTACCTGACCAAACTCTTAAAGTGGTTATCAATACGCCCTTCATATGCAGAATGCGTTAAGTAGTGCGTCTCGGTGCTTCCGGGTCGGTACGGTTCGGTTAAAGCAGCAGACGACCCGACCGCACAGACTCGGTGCAGATGTCATCGCCGTTTGTCCTTTGGGTGCTCTCTTACCGCGACTGAAGCACAAGCAGATCGCATGTGACACTTCTGCCAACGGGGAGGAACAAGATGACGCTTCCCAGCTTAGAAAATCGTGTACATAAATCTTTGCAGCTCATAAACTGTTAACAGAAAACTACAAAAAAAATAAAATAAAACAACAAACAGTGCAGATAAAAAAAAAAAAAAAAAACACTTTCACATTAGCGATAATCATAGAGATGTTAGAGCTTCTCAGATACAATTGAAGGGATAATCAGAGTGGATGAGATGTAACTTATTTTTTTCTTTGAGTGTTTAGTAAACTGATTTAAGGTGTGTGTGTGTGTGTGTGTGTGTGTGTGTGTGTGTGTGGTAGCAGGGGACAAATCATCAGCCCTGCTCTTTAGCCTGCTGTAATAATTGATCCACGTTTTAGTCCAATTTGTCGTATTTTCTGTCTGAGTAAATAAAACAGGCAAAAGCCGACGCTGTTTTCTCTGGAAAAAAAAAACACAACAAAAAAAAGAATATTAAGTTGATTTATCTGTGGAGTTCCTGTGTCTTGATGTTTTCATCTGCAGGGAGCGGAGAAAAAGTCTGAGACTTTAAAAGGGAAAATGTGACATTTCAGGAAATTAAAAAAAAAGAAAACATTTATTTTCCTTCTTGCTGAAAAGTGAGACTGACACCACTTTAATATTTTCTGCCAAACTTGACCGTCAGCTT
This sequence comes from Poecilia mexicana, assembly GCF_051168715.1. NCBI lineage: Eukaryota > Metazoa > Chordata > Actinopteri > Cyprinodontiformes > Poeciliidae > Poecilia > Poecilia mexicana. The sequence continues at coordinate 19,722,496 of NW_028263374.1, forward strand.
AGCCCAGCATAAAGACCAGATCCCAGGAGAGAACAGCTGGTTTATCACAGAAGCAGAAATTTACCTGCCAGCATCATTTAAGCTCCTTAATTAACTCATCAGTCTGTTTCATCCACAGAATAAGAGAGCGCTAAAAACACTACCTGAAGTCTGAGGCTATTGTTCAAGGTAAATGTAATATTATACAAGGCTGGGTCGTGTAATAAAATGTAAAAACATCCTTTTTTCAGGGTTCTACTCTCAGAAACTAAGGTTCATAAAAATAAGTCAATCTGCAGAACCTCAGATCTTTACCAAAAGATGTCAATATTTTCTGCGTTTATTCTCAGAACAGAGTTAAAGGGGGTGAGCGTGTTCTGAATGTAGCTCCCTGCTGAGACAGAGCAATAAAATATTACCAGATGTTTGATCAGAAGTTGTCAAGTTGCCCAAACGCAGATCAGAATCATAATCCAAAGTTCACACATAGTTAAATAAAATTATTTACAAGCAGGACTTAATAAAGTTTTACTGCACAAATGCGCAGAGGGATGAATTGATTCGGAGCCATTTAACACACCGGAGCGGATCAAAACCAAACTCTATAAAACGGGGAAACTCGCAGTTTAATGTGAGGCTGAGGGCTGTAGGGAGGGGCTGCGACGTTTACAGTTCTCAGAACAAACCAGTAGAAACTAAAGGGCTTATGCAGATAATTCTTGCAGTTCTGATGGTTTACTTCAATGGAGCCAACTAACCTCTAGGTGTGCAACTCTTTAGTAAGAAATAAATAATGAAAGTGTCGAGTTTGTACATTTTCCTGCAGCAAGCAAACTCCTGGAGGTCACTGGTCTGGTTTGCACTTTTCTGAGCAGAGTCAGTAAGAAGAAAATATTATTTTGCCTCAGGACTCCCTGATTCTTTGTGATGACGTTTTTTGGATTTTTTTTTTTTTTTTTTTTTTTGCATTGAGTTAGAGTGAAAACACAAATTTCAGATTAATTTTCTGATCTTATTTATGGAAGGAGCCACATTGATGCACTTATCAAATCCTCTCCTCTAAATGAGCATAAATTGGGTTTTTTTTCTAGTTAATATAATCCAGTAGTTTCCTCAGTTTAGCATCATTTTCAGAGACTGGAGGTCACAGTGGTGTCCATCTTCTTTTGCCAAGAACTAAAATAAACGCGTCTCAATTATTGTTTGTTTTCCTTTGAACTGCAACGCTGTGCATCTTAATGGCCCATCGCCGTTACTCCTAACTGGACATTGTCATAATAACTTCATGTTTGAGGCCTGTGAGTGTGTGAGTGTGTGTGCCTGTGTGTGTGGTATCCTCATCTGTGCAGGGAAAATGAATGCTTTAAGTGTTCCTAGTTTGATCATGTTTCCTGTTCTGACAGTTTGTAAAAGATCCACGAATGGACGGAGCTTAGGTCAAACAGAGAATATATTTTTATGTTTTAGCCTTTAATGCCATAGAGAAAGTTATAAGAGCTGTTATTTTTATTTTCCGTCATGCTGCATTATGCTGTCAGTATTGTATGGAGTTTAAAAAACAAACAAACAAAAAAAAAAAAGACCAAAACAAAGAATTTGTGTTGCGTGGGCATTTTGAGGAATGCTCCAGTGCAGCATTGTACCGAATTCACTCTGAAGACGATCCAGTGGGAGCCTGGTACCTTCTGTACATACTGACTTTTGTGTACATACTTCTGGTTGTGATCACCTCTGCCTTTTTCTCTTTTTATTTAGAGTTTTTTCTTTTTCGCAGGCGTTGCTATCTGCACTGTGCTTGAATCTGAAACTTAGACAGGATGTACAGCTTTGATCTTTAAACGAAGTAATGATAAAAAGAGAAGAATGGGAAACCAACCCTGAGTGTGCGTCTTTATTTCTCACCTTGTTCAGCTGTAAAAACAACCATATAAGATATAAATACAAAACCATTTATACACAAAATCTGTTAGAATAAAGAGCAAAGTTTGTCAGATTTGACCGTGAATGCTGCTTCATTTAATGTCACTCAAATAGAAAGAACTCAGACGTCCAACGTTTAGTGAACTGGAGTATCACATTATTTGACTGAGGTACGTAAAGGGCCTTGCAAAAGTATTCATATCTAACGTTTCCACATTTTGTCAGATTACAACCACAAGTTTCAATATACTGCAACTCTAAATGAATTGCAGTGCAACAAGTTGCTTTTAGAAGTAATCTAATAAATTGAGTCAACTTCTGTAATTTAGCATAAGCTGTCCTGTGAAGGCTTTAGATATTTATTATAGTATTATGAGAGAAGGAGGAACACAGCAGGCAGGTCAGCAGTGAATTTATGGAGAGGTTTAGTCTCTGGTAGACTGTTGCTGTTAATGGAGCCCAGATGTAGAAATCCCACTTCTGCTGATCGTTGCATTTTCCGCATAAACAAAAACTGGTATTTGAAGCATATCGCTGCCATCTAGTGGTATGAGTTATTTCCAATTATCCATATATTTTTTTCCTAATTTGCTGATTAATTACCAACATTTGAATTTGTTGAAGTTCCTCTTTTAGATGAGAAATGTGTGCAGGCTCACCTTCAAACAAGACCAGTTTTGATCAAAGCATATTCATGTGTTAGAATGGCCTAGTCAAACTCCAGATCTAAAATCAATTTAGAAACTGTCAGCACTTGAAAACTGATCTTCATAGATGTTCTCGCTCCAACAAATCAGGGTTTGTGTCTATGTGCAAAGCTGACTTGCAGCTGTAACTGCAGCAAGACATGTTTTAATTACAGCTGAACATTAATACTTTAACACATCCCACCCCGAGTTAGAGTATTAACTCAGACTGAACACAAATGAACACCGTATTGTATTGATCTATTGCATAAATCTATGGCTTGTGGTAATAAAGTGACAGAATGTGGAAAAAGTCTGGGGTGTATAAATACTGCTGTTTTACTAAAAACTTCTGCCCCACGTTCATTGAGTTCTGGGAAGGTTGATGTACAGTACCTGTGAAAACTTATGTTAAAAGACATCACTGGAAGCCCACTGAAGGCAACAATGTCCTGACGCTGCAATCTGCTTGGGGAAATATTGTCACCGTTATTCCACAGATCCAGGATGCAACCTTGTTTTCAGCTGCACTTCTCTTCAGAGAGTCTCTGGCTGCTGCTGCTGCTGCTGCATCTTGTCAGACTTTTTCATTTCATCGTCCGTCTGTCCCAGTTTCAGTTTTCCAGCTCCGTGGAGCTGTTATAATGAGTTGTGCTGCGAGTCCGCTCTGCTGCTTCCATAGCTGTAGAGTGGGGGTCCACCTGAGTGTGTGGGGAAGGGCACAAAAACAGGAGCTGTGAGTCCGGCACTCGCTTCTGATCAAAACAAAAGAAACCACAGCAATTTTAGGTGCAGTGTCTGCACTTCTGCTCCACGCAGATGGAGCCTGAACACTGTCAGCACCCAACTCTGCTCATCTACTCTGATTTCACCAAGTCAGCAGGGGTACATGCTTTGCTTCTGACTCACCTGCTGTCTGCCTAGAGTGTGAGTGTTGGTCAGTGGCGTACCTTCCTGACAGGAAAGTCCGATCCAGCTGTGGACACAGAGACAGCGGCCGTTGCGTCGGTCGCACTGCGCCCCATTCTTACACTCGCAGGTCTCTGCGCAGTCGGGCCCATAACGATCACCTCTGCAGTCTGAAACAGAACCCACACAGGAACCAGATCGGTGCATGTAAACCAGGGGTGTCAAACTCAATTTCACCGAGGGCCACTTCAGCATATTGGCCACCCTCAATGGGCCACATTGACGGTACAAATCAGGAGTGCATCCCTGCTAAAACACACCGCAGATAAAAGGTTGACTTCCCTCATTCAGTTCTGCAGAGGTTTATTATGAGTCAATGGTCCAGGTGTGTTAGAGAAGAAATGCATCTAAAGTTGCAGATGGTAGCTCTGGAAAACTAGACTTGGGCACCCCTAGCATAAATGTATAAAAATACAATGTTAAAAATAAATTAAACACCACCTCATATTGTTAAATAACTGATTTTATGTATTGAAGTTTTAAATATTACATTTGAGTTTCCATGGCCTATAAAATGCTCGGGGGCCACAAGTGCATTACGCCATAGAACTGCCAATTGGTAATTGAAGTAAAGTAGCTTCGATTTCAAAGAAGCCTACATTGAAGTTGATTGGCAAAGGAACCATCACGAAAGAGGAAGGCTCTTGTTGTCTCACTGCACCCCAAGAGATGTATAACCTACAAAAACAGTTTCTGTCTGGTTTTGAACCAAAGACCTTTTGAGTGTAAAGCAAACATGATAACCACTACACTACAGGAACTGAACTTCTCTGCTTTGTTTCAGTTTGAGGTTCCAAAGTTGATGTGAGATGCAACATGAAAATTTCAACTGAGGCTTGCACTCACATGCCTGGATTCAGAGTACAGACCATGACACCACAGAGCCCTTGTTGACCTATAGTAAACACCTGTGATGAATAGAACATGCCAAATCTGTTTGGTTTCGAACCAGAAACCTTTTGCGTGTAAAGCAAACATGATAACCACTATACTACAGGAACTGAACTTCTCTGCTTTGATTCAGTTTGAGGTTCCAAAGTTGATGATGTGAGATGCAACATGAAAATTTCAACTGAGGCTTGCACTCAGATGCCTGGATTCTGAGTACAGACCATGACACCACAGAACCCTTGTTGACCTTTAGTAAACACCTGTGATGAATAGAACATGCAAAATCTGTTTCTGTCTGGTTTCGAACCAACCAGAGACCTTTTGCGTGTAAAGCAAACATGATAACCACTACACTACAGAAACTCAGCTCTTTGCAGTGTTCCTGGTAGATGATCCACATTTTGTTAGAGACTAACGTCAATGATGGGCATGGAACAATGTCAAATATTTACAGATCCTCTCAGAGAGCACAGTAACTTGGTGAACAAACTGTCAGACTTGTGCCTAATTTCACATTATAGTCCATAAACTAAGCCTGGGGTCAAAAAATTGTATTGAAGATGTCATTAGCAGAGACAAATGGTTCTACAGAGACTTGGCTAAATGGTTATAAAATAAAATCAATACTTACAAATAAAAAATGGTTCAAAAATACAATTAACACATTAAAATTAAAAATGGTTCAAAAATAATATCAACACTTCAAAATAAATAATGGTTCAAAAATAAAATCAACACTTAATACAAAATCTCTGGAAAATAAAATATTATGTATGTTGTATTGAAAAACATTAGAATATAAGCACTTTTATCAAATCTTCATTGTGGTAAGATCATGTAAGTTCTTCTTAAATCCATGGAAACTCAACAGTTTGTAAGGTAGGTGAGTTAGCTCAGGAGGCTAGAGCACCGTGCTGGTAATGCTGAGGTCATCGGTTCAAACCCCATATGGGGCAATTCATGTGTAAGGTCTTTCAGACAATCAATACTTCAAATTAAATAAGGGTTCAAAAATAAAATCTACACTTTACAATAAATAAGGGTTCAAAAATAAAATCAACACTTCAAAATAAATAAGGTTTCAAAAATAAAATCTACACTTTACATATAAATAAGGGTTCAAAAATAAAATCTACACTTTACAATAAACAAGGGTTCAAAAATAAAATCAACACTTCAAAATAAATAAGGTTTCAAAAATAAAATCAACACTTCAAAATAAATAATGGTTCAAAAATAAAATCTACACTTAAAAATAAAATATTATGTATGTTGTATTGAAAAACATTAGAATATAAGCACTTTTATCAAATCTTCATTGTGGTAAGATCATGTAAGTTCTTCTTAAATCCATGGAAACTCAACAGTTTGTAAGGTAGGTGAGTTAGCTCAGCAGGTTAGAGCACCGTGCTGGTAATGTTGAGGTCATCGGTTCAAACCTCGTATGGGGCAATTCATGTGTGTAAGGTCTTTCAGACAATCAACACTTCAAAATAAAGAAGGTTTCAAAAATACAAACAACACTTCACAATAAAAAATGGTTCAAAAATAAAATCTACACTTAAAAATAAAATATTATGTATGTTGTATTGAAAAACATTAGAATATAAGCACTTTTATCAAATCTTCATTGTGGTAAGATCATGTAAGTTCTTCTTAAATCCATGGAAACTCAACAGTTTGTAAGGTAGGTGAGTTAGCTCAGCAGGTTAGAGCACCGTGCTTGCTGGTAATGCTGAGGTCATCGGTTCAAACCCCGTATGGGGCAATTCATGTGTGTAAGGTCTTTCAGACAATCAACCCTTCAAAATAAAGAAGGTTTCAAAAATACAAACAACACTTTACAATAAATAAGGGTTCAAAAATAAAATCAACACTTTGAAATAAAAAATGGTTCAAAAATAAAATCAACACTTCAAAATAAATAAGGTTTCAAAAATAAAATCTACACTTTACATATAAATAAGGGTTCAAAAATAAAATCTACACTTTACAATAAATAAGGGTTCAAAAATAAAATCAACACTTCAAAATAAATAAGGTTTCAAAAATAAAATCAATACTTCAAAATAAATAATGGTTCAAAAATAAAATCTACACTTAAAAATAAAATATTATGTATGTTGTATTGAAAAACATTAGAATATAAGCACTTTTATCAAATCTTCATTGTGATAAGATCATGTAAGTTCTTCTTAAATCCATGGAAACTCAACAGTTTGTAAGGTAGGTGAGTTAGCTCAGCAGGTTAGAGCACCGTGCTTGCTGGTAATGCTGAGGTCATCGGTTCAAACCCCATATGGGGCAACTCATGTGTGTAAGGTCTTTCAGACAATCAACACTTCAAAATAAAGAAGGTTTCAAAAATACAAACAACACTTTACAATAAATAAGGGTTCAAAAATAAAATCAACACTTTGAAATAAAAAATGGTTCAAAAATAAAATCAACCATTCAAACTGTATAATGGTAACTGTTTCTGTCTGTTCAGTCCATAAACTAAGTCTGGGATAAAAAAATGTATTGAAGATGTCATTAGCAGAGACAAATGGTTCTACAGAGACATGGCTAAAAAATAAAATCAATACTTACAAATAAAAAATGGTTAGGAAGCACATTACAAACCTTTGGTTGAAATGGCGCCTTAAATTCAAGTCTCCATAACAGAGCGCGCAGGGTAAAATACTCAGAGTTCAGTTGATCTGTTTGGATCAGACAGATCAAACTGACTGATGAATTAGCACAGATTTTTCTGCAGATGGGAACCAGGAGGAAGTACGTTCAGACCCCAGCGGGTGAAGTGATGCTAATTTAAGTGAAGTCGCTTTATTTAATTTATTAAAAGTTATTGGGGTGGTTTTTGTCACTACGAGAAAAATGTAGATGCATTTATCTGCTTAATCTGTGATGGGATATGGATTCACGGTGAATATTAACTAAACCGCATACAATGCGACTAAATAGCCGATGTTAATATGATTGTAATTTCACGGATAAAAATAGTACATGACCGATTTTTTTTTTATGTTGTCGGTCAAGATAACGCATAACAAAAAAAGTCTAGCGCGACCTGCCGCCCTGACACCAACTCACACACATCTTCATTCACAGTCTTACTTGTAAATCGATTTTTCTTTTCTTGGACGTTTTGATGTTAGCTTGTCCATGTCTCAGTTTTATTCGCTGGGAAAATCAATCAGCAGCTTGAGGTGACTCTGCTGCTCTCTAGTGGCGAGAAGCCGTAATGTTGGCTGGTAATCGGAATGCATTATGGGAGATGTAGTTTGTAGTCAATTCGTGCTCAAAACCTATTTTAACTCAATCATCGGCCTATAAAATGCTGGGGCGGGCCACATATGGCCCGCGGGCCTTGAGTTTGACACATGTGATGTAAAGGCTAACAGCAGGCTGGTCAGGTTAAGGGTCCAATGCAAGTCAAACCTTCTCTAAGCATTTTTACCAATTTCTAGGACCAGCCTTTACACGCAAAGTGGTGTTACTGAGTTTCACCCTCACATTAAATTTTTCTTTTAAAAGATTTAACTTAGGTTTCTGACCTTGGGAAAAAAAAGATACTTAAGCAATTTTAATAACATTATTGAAAATAACAATAATAAAAATAATCAGTTATAGGGCAGTATTATGTATTTTCCAGGCACATTATGCCATTTTATTGCATAATTACGTATCTATGTTACTTTCAGTAATAAAAATTCTGTACATATTAAATAAGCACAGCATCTTTAATTGAGAATCATCGTTAAAACTAAAGATTAGTCATCTTTATTTTTATTTTCCACACTTAAATTTATGCGAACAGAGAAATACCTCGCGTCTCTGCATCAGCCTTCAGATGCAACAACTCAAGCTGTCAGGATTGCTTCCCATCAACAATTCCAGCTGTAGTTCATTGTCAGACTGCCATCTATGCATGCTGACGTGATGACGTCAGCATGTCCAACAACCATAGCAGGAGAATATTAAAGGTCAATACAGTTCACAAGTACAAAGTCTCTCCCAGAACTTTAACCTTCATGTTGTCCCTCCTGTTTTCTCTTGATTCACCATCTGGGCAAATCTTTCTCTTCGTTTGGTGCAAGAATAAGAAAGTGAGTGTGTTGTAGTTGGACGGACTTCTGAAGACTTCCTGTCAGTTCTGCACTTGAGTTGTTGTGAAATGTATTGGCTTTGTTTTTCCCACTTCGAGTAAAAAGAAATGTGTCACACGTTTAGACCTCAGACATCTCCATGTTTGTTTAAAAGTAGCTAATTATCATGAATCATGCTGTTTCATAAAAATAAAATAGACAAAATGTTATATTTCATTTCATCCTGTTGGTTAAAAGTAGGTTGAGATCCGGAAGTCTCAGCTTTTTAAGCTCAACGTTTTCACCTGTTTTTGAAATGAACTCAAGTCTCCTAGTTTCTTGCATAATCCAATTAAAACCGCATCCAGCATGAGATTCTCTGAGCCCAAAGCAAGATTATCTGATGTTATGAAAGCAAGTGCATGTTTCTTTTTTTATTTCCCGTTTTCGGAGGTAATGTGTGGATAAAGAACTAAAGATTACCAATATCACATCTGGCGCCTGTCTTCCCGGAGGGACAGATGCATCTTCCGGTTACAGGATCGCACGGGGAGCCGTCTTCGCAGTCACACACCCGGACGCAGCCTTGACCGTACCTCCCCAGCTCACACACTTGAGAACGAAGTTAAGGATGTGATTCAAAGACTAAAATTATTCCCACTATTCGGTGTGAACAAACAGCTTTGACCGACCTCTGTGGCAGCGGGCTCCATGATGTCCTGGAGGACAGATGCAGTGGCCCGACACGGGGTGACAGGTGGCGCCGTTCATGCAGTCACACTGCAGCTGACACAGCGGACCGTGGAAACCAGGAGGGCAGACTGAAGGGGAGGACAATCAAAAGATATCAGCTTGATGGAGTTTGCCCTGAGCACACATGCACTTGCTTTGGTTGATATTTCAAACTTATATGAATCTGTGCAGGTTTTGTTGAAGTCTGATCAACTTTAGGTTGCTGGAATCAGTCAGTGTTTACCGACTGTTTTTAGAACCTGAACCCTAAGGTTCAGCAAATGAACATAGAGTTGAATAAAACATGCCTGAAAAGTGACTACAGCAGCAGGATGTTGCAGTAGAAGAGTCCATGTTTATTTTAATCAAAGCACACGTCAGCGTGTGGAAACATGCGACTCACTGTAGTCTACACAGTGGAGGCCTTTTCCTCACAGTGATGTGGAACACAAAGGTTTATGGAAAGAAACAGGAGATTTAAATCACCGTTCTGAAAGGGATTTGCAGCTAAAAATAAAAAATAAAAAAAACCCCATCAGATTTATCCCTCAGGACATTTTCACCCTTCTTTATGTGTGCCTGTCTGTTCGGTTCTCACCGTGTTCACACAGATGTCCATAGTAGCCCGATCCGCACCGACACGTTCCCGTCACTTTGTCACAAGAGCCGTTATTTTGACAGCTACATTTCAGCTGACAGTTTGCACCGAATCGGCCCACGGGACACTCTGGCACAAGACAAACGGGACAAAATATCAGCCCCATGACTTCACACTGTGCAGCATTAAGACTCGGCGCTCTCCGCATGCATTTCTTATCTATTACTGAACGGAAGCGGTCATAAAATCCGCTACCGATGTCGCAGCGTTCCCCAGTCCAGCCCAGACCGCAGGTGCAGTTGCCCGTCGCAGAGTCGCACAACCCTCCGTTACTGCAGTTACAGCGCTGAGTGCAATCTCCCCCAAACCAGCCGGGAGGGCAGCCTGAGGCCAAACACACACACTCAAATTATACTGAAGGAAGGATCCATAGAGGTGGAGAGGAAGATGATGAAAAAGGCAGAAGACAAATGCAACAAGGGAAAACCCGTGAGTCAGATATAATGAGACAGAAATGTATCAGCTCACTTTGTCCACAGTCCTCTCCTCTGCGTCCAGGGATGCACACACATCGACCTGTGACGGGGTCGTTCTGGGCTCCGTCTCCACACACAGCCAAACGGTTGCAGTCGACGCCATAGCGCCCGACTGGACACGCTGTCACCAGACAAACACACGGTTATTTATGTACTCAGCTCCATGTTTCCCAGTGGGAGTTGCGTGTTCAGCTGATCTTATATGCTACTTTTCAACATGTATAGCTTTTTGCATGTGGGTCAGAAAGCTCAGTGTTTCGTCTCATCCAATCAGAGCATCGTCTCCCATGTTTACAGAGTTTGCTAAAATGAAATTACACAAATGTTGACTAATGAGAACTCTTATGATTTTCACTGGACTTTATTTTGTGGGTTGAACACACATGCAAATCACACTTTTCTGATTCTTATGAGAAAAGTTTCTGTTGGGGATAAAAACCATTTCCACCGCACAATTAAGATAAGATCAAAGGTGACAAGTCAAGTCAGAGTGAAGGCTAAAAGCAACATTAACCAAAAATAAATTTCTATTGCACTTGAGGCCTTCAGATCAGAGGAGTGTCCCCAATAAAAACAAATCATTATTGCGTTGGTGTTTGTGGAGGTATTATGACAAAATGTGAAAAAAAACTTAAGGGGTGTTTAATTTCTTTCTTTTTTTTTAGCCCTAATTTAACCAGGAAAAAACTAATTGAGATTAAAAATCTCATTCAAGAGAGCCCTGGGCCAGACAGCAGCAGAACAAGATTTTATGAAAGTATGAATACTTGTATTTTAACTAGTGCCTCATTAAGGTTTGGTATGAACTCACTGATGTTGCAGCTCGGGCCGATGAACCCAGCTGGACATTCACAGCTTCCAGTTGAAGGAACACACCTTCCTCCGTTTTCACACCGACACTCTTTCTGACAGTCGGGACCATAACGACCCTCTTCACAGCCTGAAAACACACTCAACCCGGTTAGAACCTGGATAATGTAACTCTCTGTTTCCTTAAGCTCATTGCTTCTCCTACTTTGGTCACATTTGGAGCCATGGAAACCTGGGGCGCAGTAACAGGATCCAGACACCGGGTGGCAGAGCTGGTTCGTCTCTGAGCACTGACAGACCTGGTTACAGTTTGGCCCAAACAATCCTGGAATACAAGCTGACAGGGAGAGGTTCACTTGTCTTCTGTGAGCCGATGGTTTTTGCTTCCTGCTTTCCCTGAACTGGTGATGAAGTTAGTAACACAACACAGAAGAAGAAGAAGCTGCTTCTTATTCTAAGCTTAGGAAAGCAGCAGGAGATTCAGGAGACACAAATTACTGCTGCAGGACTCACTCTGTTCACAGCCGTTGCCGGTAAATCCAGGAGGACAGCCGCACTCTCCAGAGATGTGGTGGCAGGAAGTTTCCTGTGCGCAGCTGCAGCGCTGCATGCAGCCTTCACCGAATGTACCGGGCAAACATGCTGCAGGAAAAGGAGAGAGTAAGAACAAAAGCACAGCTTGAAATCTAAAGGAAATCTGAACCAAATACTCTTCCCAGCTTTCGGGTAGACTTTACATGCAGATGTAATTCTTCTTCCCAGAGTTATTTATTTATTTATTTCAAACACACAAAAAGTAAAAACAAGAAAAAAATAAAGCTAACAATCATGCCTATTGAGATTTTGCATTATTTATTCGAAAAGGATCAGGTAGAAGATACGAGATCTTATGATTTCCTGCCCCTCTCATACTCGCTCCAGATTAACTCTTAAATTATTCCCATGTTGTTTGACACTTAAATCTCACATTCTCATCCTTAAATGTATAATTACTTACAACTTTTTAATATTATCAATAGCATATTTCCCAGTAAGCTCCTTCTGAAACAGTTTTTTAAGCTGTTGTACTTTGTTTAAACTCATCATTTAATCCATTCCATAAATCTACCCCACACACTGAAACACAAAAACTCTTTTGGTTGTTCTAATACTTTTTTTTAAATTTCCTTCTCCTCTTAAATTATAACCCTCCTCTCTGTCTCAAAACAAGTTTTACATATTGTGTGGAAGTTGATGATTTCTTACTTTTAACATCAATTGTACAGTTTTAAATTTTACAAGGTTCCAGAATTTGAGTACTTTAAAACAAAAAAAACAATGGGGTTGTATATTTCCAATATTCCCCTTTATGCAGTATTCAAATTGATTTTTTTATTTTTATTTTTTTGTATTAAGTACATATAAGATGTGGTAATGAGAGCATTATCCAAAATAAAGATTTGTAGTCCAGAACGCTTCTTTCCCCCTGAAGACAGCAACACTTTTGGCTAGTTTTGATTCCACTTGGCAGGTCTGTGGTTTCCAGCTAAATTTATCATCCAACATGACACCCAAAAATTTGACCTCATGAATTCGTTCTAAATCAACACTGTCAATAGTTATTTTGATTGCATTATTTTTTCTTGTTTATTGTGGTTTCCAAATATCATGAATTTAGTTTTAATCTAAATTTAATGATAAGTTTTTGTTTTAGTTTTTTAAATTTTTTCATTTCTGTAGCTCTGAGATTTGTCGGATATTTTCTCACCTGTAACTCAAACCTGACAGAACAGAGCAGATAGCCATACCTGTCAATACAGTGAGAGGAGAATTTATGCACAGGCATTGATGTAATGGCCTGCAGAGCCGCCCAAAGCAGCAATAACTTGAAGTAGTGTGTTTTCAGTTTCTGACGTTGCTGTGGTGAAATTCAGGCCAGTTAATTTTTACAGCATTGCTTCAATTCATAAAGATTTTATGGTATTTGTTTCTGTGCAGATCCTCAGTGTTATGTGTTTTCCAATCACATAGTGGTATCTATAGCACAACGAACCATAACTTCAGTTGGTGTGAAAATGATAATAACAAATATGAGTTAAAAGAAATTTGACTACAAAATTTGTTGCCTTGAAATCGGGCCTTTATCTCTTTAAACTCCAACATTAGTACCTTTGTCACAGAGCTTTCCCCTCCAGCCTGGAGAACATCGGCACTCCCCGGTCACGTGATGACAGGAAACCGCGTGCGCACAGCGGCAGCGCTCAGTGCAGCCAGCCCCGTACAGGCCTGCTTCACACGCTGCTCACAGGAAGGTGAGATTTACATGTTATGATTAACAAAAACACGCAGAATCGGCGTCATGTGAACTTAGTTTCTCCACGCTGCTGCGCTTCACATGAGGTCATCGTTTCTGCCGTTCAGCCTGAGTGACCCACCTTTCTCACAGCGCTCTCCGACCCAGCCGGCGCTGCAGCTGCACCGGCCTGCCTGGCTGTCGCACACGCCGCCGTTCTCACATTGACACCGCTGCTGGCAGTCGGCCCCGAAACGGCCCGCCGTGCACTCTGTGTCCACACACAGCCACACGCACAGACAGACAGAGACATGAGGGCGTGAGACATTTCACAGAAACACCGTCTGATTAGCAGTGCAACACGCCTTTTTTTTTCACCCCTTCCAAGTCTTTCTAATTGAACCTCACAGGGCACAGAGTTTGGAGACATTCCTGCGACAAGATTAGAGGTTTCCTGTGCAGCAGGAGGAGGAGGAGGGGGGTCCTGGCACAGCCCGACACCGAGAGGTTGTAACAGTCACAGAGGGAGGATAGAGTGTGAAGGAGAGCTCAGAGGAAGAAGTAGCCAGAATGTCATCACCGGGTCGACACAGAAACACACTCGCTGCCAGCAAATAACCAGACTTCAAGCAGAAATAAATGAGCTCAGGCCACAAATTAAACTTTAAAGAAGAGTGAAATAAAAAAAGAAAGAAAGAAATGAACCCCAAAGCATCACGTTGAATGTTTTCTTCAGGGTCTCTGATGTTTTTCTTCGTTTCTCTCCCGCCATCATTATGACTTGAGCAAACAGGAATCCTTTCCAGGTGTTTGAAACTCCAGTCCCCAGAACAGGGATGCTTCTATAAGCATCCCAGGCTGTCTCACTGGAATGGCATTTTTTCCTGTCTTTCCCATTTTGAAGAGCACCGAAAAATGTGTCACATTTATACTCTCAGGAAACAGGAAGTCATTTGTTAGCAATGAAGATTCCTAGACACTTTAATTAAATTCAAGACGTAAATTAACTTTTTAAATATGGTTAAATATTAAATATGAATATAACTGTACAACCCAAGTTGTAAAAAACATTTATTTCTTAACCAGACGTTTCTTCTATTGAATAAATATCCTTTGATATATATACTTTTTTAAACTTCTCAGTGGGAAATGGTTTTATCTTCATTAAAAATGCATCTATTTTTTTATCAGGGTTGTCAACCATTATGGAGGGTAATATTTACTTTGTCAAACTTCAAATAAAATAGTTTACATAAACTGGCTAAACCTCACTAGATTTTCCTGTAATATAAGTGTTTTCCATATTCCTGCAGATATCAGCCTGCGCGGGATGTTGTCGTTAGGGATCACTGATTCCAGAAATAGAAAATTATGTAGAGTTAATCCTCATTTCGTCTTGCATTTTAATGTGGTGAAGTGCTACCTACCCAGTTCGCAGGCCGTACCCGTCCATCCAGCTGGACATGAACATTTTCCATCGGTTTTGTTGCAGGTGGCTCCATTCTGGCACAAGCAGACCTGCTGACAGTCTGCCCCATAAAACCCAGCCGGGCATTCTGGGAGAAAATCAGACACAAACTCTCTGGCGTGACCTCTTCTTCACCTATATTGTGGATGATCGCTTCCATCGACGGCACAAGCTCACCTTCCGTGCAGTTGGGTCCGGTCCAGCCGGGCATACATGAGCACTGGCCACCGGCTGGGTGGCAGATGCCGCCGTTGCGACAGCCACAGGTTCGGTTACATCCCGGCCCATAGAAACCAGCCAGGCACGCTGCCAGGAGACGGAGAAAACAATATCGTTACCTCCAGATGAACTCTGATCATGAAAAGTGAAAATTCCAACATTTGGAAAGTAATACAGGCCTCAGCATGGGGAACACCAAGATGGTACTTTCTCATGTTGAACTGGACTTTCCCAAATATCTGAAACCAACCGGGTCTTTTTTTATTTTTTGTCTCCAGTTTAAGTCCGAAAATTTTCTAATTCAGTTCAAACCAGTCCAGTTCATCGCAGTGTAATCCGATTGGATTACACTGAATTAGAATTACACTGAATCTGAATCATGTAGTCAGATTCAGAACAGTGAGTCTGCACAGTTCTGGTAAAATATAAGTGTGTTTGGTATGCAAATAAACAAAACCAGGAAAATCATTTCAACATTTTTTTTCATTTATGTGACATTTACCCTTTACCAGATTTATTCAGAAAGCCACATTTTAAATTTGCCCATTCGCCCTTTAAAAACTTCTTTATATCTCTCAGTTTGTAAGGAAAAGCATAATTCTCCTCCGATATAGCTAATTTTTGAATACATGAAAAATAAAATTCCTCCAAATCCACAGATTTCTAGCAGAAAACTGAAGGTTTTTTGGTCCACAGATTCAGAACTTTTCCTAAATTCATCCATGGATTTTGATGTTCCCTTCTCCTGACTGTTACATTTTGCGCAAACTGGGGCTTCAGCTTGAAGATGCAAATGTTAAAATGATCTTACTTGACTAATCAAGTTCATAATTATATAGAACGAGATGACTGACTTGAAACTCAAGTGTGTGAAAAATTATGCAAGAAAGTAATTACAGATTTTTATTTCTTACATTGCTTTTTTTTTTTCTTTTAAACAATATGAGGTTACACAGAGTTAAACAGGATATGTCAGTTTGTGACATATCCAAGGTATTTTTTTAACATCACAAAACCTGATGTTTTAAACAGAAATGTGTCCAGTTGTGTGGACAGACAGTCCAAAGCAGGGGTCCCCAAACTTTTTCCTGCGAGGGCCACATAGCTGTTCCTTTCTGTGGTCGGGGGCCGGTTTTTGCAGTAAAAAAAACTAAGAAATTCTTGTGTCGACGGGGGGTGGGGGGGGGTGGTGTTGGTTGGTTGTTCTGTATTTGAAACTGTCGAGCGGGGGGGGGGGGAACGACGACGACGACACATTCGCGCTTTTAGATATATTTTTACCCAGAATGCAAATGGAAAAAACCGTGAGTGAAACGGTGACTGACGAGTCATTGAGGGAAAGTAAGTTTCACATTTGCTCAAAAGCCCCCTGGTGGTTGAAGAAAAATCCACATATAAACCAGAAAATACAATATATGAAAAAAAACACTGAATGCTCTCTGGTATGAGCAGGCGGGCCGGATCCGGCATTGTTCAGGGGGCCGGACCAAATGACGTGGCGGGCCGGATCCGGCCCGCGGGCCGTAGTTTGGGGACCCCTGGTCCAAAGCAACTGAACTGATAAAAACTGCAGTCAGTCAGAATCTGCTGATCATATAATTCAAGATAGTACAAAGATATCCAGTTGAGGAAGTCCAGTTGATTATATCAAGTCGTTGACTTTGGAGCAATCCCTCGTGCCCATAAAGCACATGGCAATAGCGGAGAGAAACCACTCCCTGTTATCATTAAGAAACCTGAACAATCCTGACATACCGTCGCCCTCTGAGGACTCAACACCTGCACCGTCACTCACTCAGATTGCAGAATGGGCCGATCCAGCCTGCAGGACAGGAACAAACGCCACTGATGTGATCGCAACTCCCACCGTTCTGACAGAAACACTTCTCCTGGCAGTCCAGACCGTAGAAACCCGGAGGACACGCTGAAATACAGACCTCTCTTACAAAACCACATCGCATTGTTAAAGTGAGCGAGTCTGGGTTCACGGGGTTTCTCTTACGCTTTTCGCAGAAGGAACCCGTCCATCCCACCTGACACGTGCAAGCGCCGCTCACATGGTCGCACTGCGCTTCATTTTCACACTGACAGACGCGACGACAACTCAGACCAAACAGACCTGCAGGGCACTCTGAGGGTAACGCAAACACAAGAAGACAGGAGTAAAATGGACATTGTTCTTTTATTCTATGAACTACTGACTGTATCCGAAATGCCAAGCAAAAATGCACTATTTATTTCCAGAAAATGAGAAACTGTCAAAATAACGCAAAAGATGCAGAGCTTTCAGACCTCAAATAATGCAAAGGAAACAAGTTCATATTGATTTAGAAACAACAACACTAATGTTTTAACTCAGTAAGACTTCAGAAATCAATATTTGGTGGAAAAACCAGGAGGTTTTCAATGGGGTTCAGTGCAGTGGGCTCTTCATTTTTCCCAGAGCTGTCTATCCCCCTTTCATTTTACAGTCATGTGTGTGTTTATCACATAAAAGTCCAATAGCATACACAAAAGTTTGAGGCTGCAATATGACAACATATGAAACAGGTAAAGAAGTTCAGTAAATACTGTTGGATGTCAGCACATAGAAGCATACTCTGCTGGCAGCTCGGTCCAGTGAATCCTGCTTCACAGCTACACCGGCCCGTCACAGCGTCGCAGCTTCCGTCTCCATTTCTGCAGTCACATGTTTCTGCACAGCCGGTGCCCCAGTACCCTGCATCACAAACTGCAACAAAGAATGCATGAGTCATCAGAAGAGTTTTAAATGCCTACAGCTCGGCTCTTTGGGGCCTTTACCTTTTCTGCAGTCGTGTCCAGTCCATCCAGGAGCGCAGGTACACTGTCCAGTCTCTGGGTCACAGCGAGCATTGTTCTCACACACACATTTCATCTGGCATCTCAGACCAAAACGTCCACTTGGGCAAGCTACATGGGAAAAAAATATATTAATATATCAAGATCAAAATGACTTTTCTATAACCAACTCCAGATGACTGCCTGTGAAGCACCAAGTTCCCATAAAGGTGGCTTTAAGAGCCAGCTCGTGGTTGAAATCCACTCAGGAAAACCTCTGAGGCGGCTGGAGGATTTTTAGCTAATGACCTTAAAGAAAAATGATCCCATCTGTCTTCCAGCTCCTTCATTTCACATCCAAACAGCGCCACCTCACTATTCCACACCCCTGCCATCCTTCTCATCTAGTGGACTGCTTAATGCACGTTGCTATGGACACCTTCCCCAAAAGGCCTGCTGCTGTAACTCACAGGTTTGGCAGAGTGTTCCCATGTATCCAGGCGGGCAGCTGCAGGACCCGTTGTGTTTATCACAGGCACCCCCGTTCTCACAAGCGGGGCAGGTTTCCCTGCAGCCGGGGCCCCAGAAACCCTCCGGACACACTGAGGAGGAAAAATGATCTTATTGTGGAAAACTGCGTCCTTGTGTTGCATCCACACTTACACCCATGCATGCTCACTCACAGTTCTCACAGTGCTCTCCATGCGTCCCAGTTTGACAGTAGCATTGTCCTGTCTCCTTGTCACATGGCGCACCGGTGCAGTTACACGGCTGGATGCAGCCAGGTCCAAACATCCCCTCTGGACACTCTGATACACAACACACACACACACACACACACACACAGGATGGACCTTTTTCCAATTCAGGATGAGAATTACAGTTCTATGTCTTTGTCTCTACCTTGCTCACATTTCTCCCCATGACGCCCAGCGGGGCATTTTCGTTGGCACGCTCCAGTCACATGATCACAGGACGCTCCAGGTGGACAGGCGCACTTCTGCTCACAGCCGAGTCCAAAAGTACCAGTTTTACAGCCTGGACACAAAACAGAGCACACACTTCACTCATCGCGTAAAACACAAAGTTGTCAGAGCTGAAAATTACCCTCCTCTTCTTCCCTTATTACACTGTGATCATTACACTTTGTTAGTATCAAATTCAGCGAACCGTCTTCATGTCTGGATGCCGAAATGCTGTGAGTTGAGTAGGTTTTGAAGGTCTTCATTATGAAACCCATCAAGTTTACGGAAAGCATCAGCTTGTTCTTTTTTTAAACACCTGAGCAATTCAAATGCAGGACATGAACTTCTGGGCCAAATCCTGATTGATGGTGGGCCGTTCTGACAGCAGCTAGTGGGTCAATCACAGGTTTCTCACTAAGCTATGAACAGGTTTCTGGCCATGGGCTGAAAATCTCTGAGCTACTTCATTGTCAACTTTCTGCTCCATTTAAGAGGAGAAAGCTCCGTTCAACCACTAACCTGCTCCTGGATAGTTGGTCCAAGTTGTTCTTGGACAATGAATTGATCCCATCCGTTTTTTATGGCAAATTGTGAGCGGGCCTGGCAACGGGTAGAACTCACACATTGTCGTCCTGCCTGAGGCCAGGCAAGAGTCCAAAAGTCTCTCTTATTTAAATCATCACTAGGAACATTTACTGGAGTTTCTTATGTGTTTCCAAGCCTCACTTTGAGCGAAATTTCATTAGCAGTGATATTGTTGCTTGTGAAGCACTTCTGATGGAAAGTGATGATGATAGCATGTTTTCTTCAAGGTAATCACAGTTTGAAAAAAATAAATAAATAATGATTTTATGCACATCTCCATTTGTTCAGTCACTACAAAATCATTCTAGTCAAGCCTGGAATCAGCAAATACCACTCAGGCCAATTGTCCATTTATGTTAGTTTGTTTTTTCTTTTGTTTGTTTGTTTTAAAGTAAACGTAAAAAGTGAAAAAGCTGTAATTACTAAACCCTTCCACTAATTTGCATGTGAATACCTTTAAATTAAAGCAGGGAGTCTGGACTTTATGCAATAATTATCTATATGGTTGTAATCTGAATACGCTCCAAGAAACATAAACACCAAAGCCTTAGCCAGTGGTTGCATATATGGAGATCTATATGTTATTTAAGCCCTGAAACTAAAAACAGATGTATAAAATCAGATGTTTATAAACAGCATTTGTGTGAATTTCATATTTCACAGCAAAAAATGGGGAGAAAAGATTGTGCGTAGACAACTGGTTAGTTTTGAAGTATTTTTCTTTTATCTGTGAAAGCATTAACTCTCTGTTTTGTTATTGTGACTTTCTTGTTTGTTTTTCATAAAAATATATTTTAATGTAGTGACATAAAAAAGGGACAGGCTCTCAAAAACTGACACAGTTAGCATGTTTCTCACTTTCATTGCAGGTGCTGCCGTGGTAACCAGGTTTGCAGATACAGGTGCCGTGGTGGCGATGACAGTCCTTCGTCTTTTTCTGGTCACACTGACACTCCTGAGAGCAGCCAGCTCCAAAGGTCCACCTAGGACATGCTAGAAATTAAGATTTAGGAAAACATTTACATTTGAAATTAACAATTTTGTGTTACAAGGTATGGAAATATGACTTTTTACTCTGAAATAGAAATGCAAGGCTCAGGAAATGAACATTTCAACGTGGGAGGTTAGTGTTTTAGGAGTCTTACGAAGGTGACAGAAGCGTCCATACAGTCCGGCTTCACACAGACAGGCTCCATAGGTTCGGTGGCAGCGGCCGTTGTTAGCACAGTTGCACTTCTTGTTGCACTGCTTCCCATAGAAACCTTTAGGACAACCTGGAGACAGAAGACATGCCACATTATTAAATCACTGAAAAACCTTTTCACATCTTGCCCTCTTAAAAACCACAAACTTCAGTGTGTTTTGTTAGAATTTTTAAATGAGGGACCAACATAAACTGCAACATAACTGAAGTGGAAAACACATTTTTTATGTATTTATATTCAGTCCTTTACTCTGATGCTCCTAAATAAAATACAGTGCAAGCAATTAACTTAAAAAAATGAATCTAAATAATAAATAGTCCACTTGTGTGTAGTTTAATCTAGATCTCAAAGGATTCTTAGAAAACATTAGGGTCATGAAGACCAAGGAACACTGCAGAAAGGTCACGAAAGAAGACAGAGGTTCACTTTCCAGCAGGAAATCAACCCTAAACATAAAGTTTGTTGAACATTTCACCAGGGATACAATGAAATGGATCTGAAGCATATTCAGGCGATACAATGGCCTACTCAAAGCACAGAACTAAGTCTAATTACAAATCTGAGGCAATAATTTAGACTGACTTCTCACAGACACTCTCCATTCAGACTGACTGAGCTTGAATTATTTTACAAATAAGAGGTAAAAACTTCAGCCTCCAGATGTCCAGAGCTGGTAAACATCCTAAACGACTTCCAGCTGCGACTGCAGGGAGCAGCAATTCTACAAAACTCAAGAAAACTGAATTCAAATGCATGATGCATGATGCAGTTTTCATATCTAGAAGGAAACTATTAATCATATATCATTCCCCTATTTTGTGTTGGTCTAGCACATAAAATCCAAATAAAATCCATTGAATTTGGTGGTTCTCGTGTCAACATGTTAGAAAGTTCAAGGTGTATGAATGCTTTTTCAAGGCACTGTATTTAAAATAGCTCTATGAATTATGTTTCGGCAATTTAATGTTTTATGGTAAGAACAAAACCATAAAAAATAAAGGTTTCTCACCGTCCTGACACAAATCTCCAGTCACACCAGGAGGGCAGCGGCAGCTCCCGCTGACCGAATCGCAGCTGGCTCCGTTTTTACACTTGCAGGAAAACGAGCAGTTTTTTCCAAAATGCCCCGCAGGACAGGCTGCAAGGTTGACATTTTTCAACAGTTTAGATTACTAACAGGAGGGAACATTTGCAATCACAGCGACATGCAGGTGATGAGTGTGTCTCTGGTCAGCCCTCACTCTGATTGCAGATGATTCCCGTCCATCCATCCGGACAGTCGCAGCCGTTTTTCCAAATGTTGCATATTCCCCCATTAGTGCAGTCATCACAGGTCAGGCTGCAGTCGCTGCCGAAGGTGTCGTCCAGGCACACTGAAAACAGAATAATTACCAACAGCTGCAACCATGACCAGTCAAGCAGAAACACTGTTTTATCTGCCTGTTTTGGACTTTTTCTAACACTGCTGCTCCAGCAAATGAGACAGTCCACGACTCCAAATCAAATAGACAAAGAATGGCACAGAAATTGTAACATTATGTTATGATATACACCGAAATCAGACAGTAAAGTGTGTCCCACTTGTTTCCAGTTTTAATTACATTGTTATTTAGAATGTTCATCAGATATGCACAGCTGAAAAAATATCTCTGGTTCCCTGGTTAAATTAGCTACTGTGCCAGATAAGCCGCAGCATTCCTGCCTGGTAGTTTCCTGGTCGTCTGGAAGCATGAACTGAGATAATTAACACTCCCCGTGTGGTCTTCCTCTGAAAGAGTCAGTCTAAACACTTCACAGAGGCCTGGTAATCAGATGCAGGTTTCATGTTAATGAAAATGAGTTAATAATGGCAGAGGGAGAAAACTCACCAAATTTCTCGGCCAGGCTGCTCTCGGCCCTGAGCTCCCCATCGTCATCTTCGTAGTCGTCGTAACGCTCCAGGGGTTGGTCGTAGTCGCGGAGCAAGGTGAGCTGGGGATGAATGAGGGACAGCTCGATGGCGCCTCCGCTGGAGAGGGACTCAACTGCACCTTCGAGAGCTGCAATGGAGCAAGAGAAAAACTCACAAATGTGGCGTGGATGGAGCATACTGCTTCATAACTCAAATCCTACTTATTTCGATATGAATAACTCGATTTAAATTCTTAAGTAGTTGTTTATATACACACTAATATATACACAGTTATATAACCAGTTTCTACAAATGTTTAGGAAGTAATCAGCATGCTTTTCACACCATCAAATTACACAAAGCATCATTTCAGTAAGTGTACACTGAAATGTCACTGGGATTTAGATATTTTTAACATTTTATCAAGAAAAAAAAGAGAACATTTTAAAAGGTAAAATGAGGCCATATAAGATTCCTAACAGGTTAAAGTGAATCAAAGCGTCTTCAACTCTGAAAACTTCTCTGCCATTCATTAGTAAGGGAGACTTTGTAATATTAGACCTCGTAAAAACAAAAAAATGCACAAAACTTGTATTTGCAATTTCTAATAGTATTGTAGCTATGGTGATTAAAGCATACAGTTAAAACTAAAATTATTTATGCCTCTTTGAAAGTCTGTTTTTAATAGGAACAAAAATGGCATAAATGTAAAATTCTTAATTTTGACAACAGCATTTATTGGGTGACTGAGTAGCAGACTTGAAATCTGAAAGTTATGAATTCAATTCCAGATTCTTCCTGTCATAAGTAGACATGCTCCATGTGCAAGGCACTAAAATCTTAAATCAAGGCATCAAGATTCACCTCTGTTAGATGAGTAAAGATTTTGACAGCCGACATGTTTTTAAAGAATCAGGATTTTACAGTGACTCAGCTAAAGCATTTTTACCCTTTGAACCTTTTTACATTTTGTCATAATTTATAGCAAGACATGAATTTATCGCTCACAGATGATCTCCGTCGAGGCTGGAATAAGCTAGAGCTTTTCCGATAAGAAAAAAAAGGGTCTAACAGGTTTAAATACTCTGGACAAACTCCAAAAAAATTGGCATCCTGGGTTTAGAAAGTATTGGACAACGTGTTCTTATTACAAGTGCACTCCAAATGTTTATGTGCCAAAATTTCACAGTGGTTTGAAAGTCGACACAAAGTAAAAATGTGGTCTTAATAGATTGTTTTGCAATTGAAACTATAGAGAAAAAGGAGGTGAATTAAACATGAGGAGAAAAGTAGTGCTCACAACTCAAATGCCAAAAAAGAGATGTGAAAAATTTTTTATGGGTTATGAATACCTACAGAAGATGGAAATAACCAGCAGTCCAAACATAAAGGTTTTAATGTGGGGGGGAAAAGCTGACAACATCCTGAAGCCAAAACAGATTCTTTTTTTTTCCACATTAAAACCTTTAAATATTTGGTAACACTTTATTTGAAGGGGGTTGAATAAGACTGACATGACACTGTCATAAACATGACATAACACCTGTCATGAACATGAATAAGCCTTCATGAATATTTATGACTGTTGTCATAAAGCGTCATTTGGTAAATTATGACACTTTTAATACAAAGTTGACATTATTCAAAATGTCTTTGTTATGACAACTTGACATTAACCAAGAAATCATTACTGTTTAAACTTTATCTTTAATAACATAAAGTTACCTAATTTTTAAAGTGCAATCATTAATTCTTTTATAACAAATTTATATCAGTAATGATTTATTGGTTAATGTCAAGTTCTCATAACAAAGACATTTTGAATAATGTCAACTTTGTATTAAAAGTGTCATAATTTACCGAATGACGCTTTATGACAACAGTCATAAATATTCATGAAGGCTCATTCATGTTCATGACATGTGTTGTCATGTTTATGACAGTGTCATGACAGTCTTATTCACCCCCCTTCAAATAAAGTGTTGCCAAATATTTTTAGAGTGCTAGGTATTTCCATGTTTGCTGATGTTAATGTGGCAAAGACCAGGTTGCAAATGCAACATGATGCAATAATCTGTATGCTAATTTGTGGATAATTATTATTTTTTAAATGTATTACACAGAAAAAACTTATGGCTAAAGGGAAACTACTTTGTGTTTTTTTGAAGATGAACTTAGTTAAGAACAGGTGGTGAACTGAACAAAATTTAATTCACTTTTAGCCTGTAGGAAGTGAATTTGGAACTACTTATCGCTAAGAATGAAATGAAACGACATGGCTGAAACTCACGGATGCAGGAGCGCCTGTCCTCGTCCAGCTGGAAACCCCGGCGACAGAAGCACTGGAAGGAGCCGGCGATATTCTGGCATGTGTGATCACAGCCGCCATTAGCAGCCAGACACTCGTCCACATCTGAACAACACAGACACGGCAAAAGGTCAACAGCTTTTGCTACATCTCAAGGTAAAGTTAGAACAACAACGAAATAACAAACCCGCAGAATCTGAAATAAATTAGCAGAGTCAGCCATGTTTTACCTGGGAGCAAAACATACCGTCACAGCTACATCCATCTGCATTGAGTCTGTGTCCTGCTGAGCAGTAGCATTCATAACCCCCGGGGTAGTTGGTGCAGTCCTGCTCACAACAGGAGCTCTGTTCTCCACACTCATCAACATCTGACAAACACAACAAGCAGGAAAACACACACACACAAAATATGCTTTACTGCTTTCTGATAGAAACCTTTTATGAGAAAATATAAAGTGTGCTGATTTAGCAACCAATTGCAGCCAAGTTACAACTAAAATATATATATTTAGAGCTAAACCTCTGCTCTTTATTTTTCGGTTATGATAAACGCTCACCAAACTTCAATAATGTTCCACCTCCTAAACACAAATACAATTTACCATGAACTCTACAAATTCTTAAAGTGCGTGAAGATTTTATGAGCACATTAAAACAAATATTTAATGCAGTTAATGGCATTTTCTCCCCTCTGTTTTTATGTGTATTTGGCAAAGTTGTAGTGTCGACTGAGCTAATAATGCTGCTACAGTAATCAAATGTGATAACTTTGTGTAAAGTCTTGTGAATCTAATTTTATGAGCATACATGAAAGTTCAACAGAGTTCAGTTCTTGTTGGAAAGTATTTATACTGATGGCTCTTGGACTTTATGAACATTTTGGAAGATAGAACTCCACATTACAAGATTTACTAATAATAAATGAGTTATAACTCTTCAGTACTGTTGCAGACAGCTAGTTTGATCAGGGAGCCTTTATAACTCCAATTTATGTTTGCAGATGTAAAAACGACACAAAACATATGTAAATTCGTTAAACATTGTGCAGACGGGTAAAAGTGAAGTGAATTTGGGTTAGAAAACTAAAATATGGCAAAAATATTCATGTTCCTTTTCACATTTTGTCTTGCCATATATCTGGAACTTATGTGACAAACCAACATAATGTGATGCATAGTTGTGGAGTGGCAGAACAAAGATACAAAGGGTGTTGAGCGTTTGTAAAGACTTTGTAAAGCTACATTTTGCTGAAATTAAAGTTTTCTTGGAGTAAGCCTGCACTAGCTTTGCACTTCTTGGAGCCTGAAATTTTATCCAATTCTTTGCGGAGTGGCTGCAAGTATTTGGAAAACAGAAATAGAAAACATTCCGGTACCGACATCATATAAGCAACAAAGTACTACAGTCTATGTATGCTGATGCTGATCATGCAATCGGCTAACGTATACTCAGGTGGTTCACATCAGTTTGAGCGCATTGCAGTCTCATACCAACACAGGTTTTCAGGTCATCGTTGAGCCGGTAACCATGGTTACAGGTGCACACGGGCCCGCTGGTCGAATGCTGGCAGCGATGAGAACATCCACCGTTGTTGCTCTCACAGCTGTTCACAATCTCCATCTCAATTCCTAACATTCACAGTGAGGTCAGACGGTCCGTCAGGAGGAATGGGGCTCAATCAGACGAGTTCAAAGTTTAACATGCGCGATGATATTCAGACTGACTGTAACACTGCTTCCCATCAGATCCCAGCTCATAGGCGGTGTTGCAAACGCAAGCGTAGGAGCCCAGCGTGTTGCGGCAGCCATGTGCACAGTTGGTTTCCTCTGTTTTACACTCGTCGATATCTGAGGAAGGACGTGTTTAAGCATTATGAACTGTGGGACGGATTGCACATGGTCTGCACAAGCTCAGTGACACTTTGAATGTGCCGCTTGTGAATCGAATGCTTTTTATAGGCCTAAAAACAATATAACCTTCACAGCTTCAGCAGATCCTAACCACACACACAGCTGCAGGATCAGATGTCTTATTTTCATTTATAGTTTATAGTTTTTACGTTTATGACTATACTTTCTATGTCTTACTTTTGCAAAATGTTCCAAATACATTTTATTTCTTAAAACAATCTTCAAACAGAGTTGATCCAGCAGCTATTTGAAAGTTTGGCTCAGAGAGTGAAAGCCTTAAATATCCATAAAATGACTTCAGATGGAATTTTAAAGTACTTTTACTTCACCTAACATTGAACTTCCACTCCACACATTACTAAGAAAATGAATTTGAAACTATACCTTCACAGGTTTTCCCATCTTCAGCCAGCAGGTAGCCACGTTTGCAATCACAGATAGGCTTTCCTCCATCAACTCGACACTCATGCATGCAGCCTCCATTCTGATCTGCACAAGGATTCTGCACTGGAGAGCAAAAAGCATGCCTTCCTCACCATCACAGTCTCCATTATTTTACAGCAGAGATCTATAAAACTTGTTTTTTTCTAAATGTTAATGCCCAACACGTGCATAGCTTTGAATTGAGTTCTTCTTCATTGGGCTCCCTCTGTAGAAATTAACTTGTGGCAGCCCGTCTTACTAGTATGATCAGAGCATTCACCTCTGAATAATTAAAGGAAGCCAACAATCACAAAGAAAAGGCATCTAAAAGCTCGTCATTTAGCAGATGGAAATTTATGTATAATTTCCTACATTTGGAAGACCATACTTGACTGTGAAGCCTTTGAGACTGAGGTGATCAAAACAAGCATTGGATATGAAAACAATTATTATGAAGAAAAAACAAACAAACAATAAATGTAACTCAGTAAGACACAGAATGGTATTCAATATTAGTCTTCCTGAGATAAAATTACAGCTACCAGCAGAATGAGTGAAGGTGTTTTTAACATTATGTTTAGAAGCTCACCTTTCATCAGTTGGGAACAGTCCAATTATTTTCTTTTTTGTTTTGTGTGTTGAGGTTGTGCATGTTTTATATATGTTCAGCGTGGTCACTTACGTTTACAGTGCTTGCCATCCTCTGCCAACACGTAATTTGGCTTGCAGCGGCAGCGAAAATGTGAAGCCGACTGCTGCAGACAGTAGTGCTCGCATCCTCCATTGCGGACAGCGCATGAGTACACGGCTGAAAATGTGAAAACAGAAAATTAGGCAACTTGCAGGAATAAATCTGAAGTGAAATCTCTAACTTCTGGACCCTTTCAAACTAAAAGCTCATCACAATAAAAAGTTAAAACTCAGAGACACCTGAGCGATTGGCATCCACAGTGGATGGCTTACTCATCCACTAATGAGGTTCGGTTCAATTTGATCCCACTTCTTCCCAACCTACATTTATCCTCTTTGAAGTAACAGATGGGTCTGAATCATTTAGTGGAAAATAACTAGTAGAAGAACTCAAAGGCTGTGTTATTCATACCGAGAGACTGGAGTCAAGACCAATCCATCCTGAGTGCATGTCAAACCGCACAGCGTTTTCCAGATTAAATATTATGCAGCTACAAGCTAAGTGTGTGGGAAACATCTGAAGTTCACCGGGCAGATGAGAGAGTCGATGTGAGCACAGAGTCTCTGCTTTTGTGCTTTCATGAACTCAAACTATCTGGAATGAACAGCGGAATAAAAAACCTAGTTTATTAGTATAAACACAAATGAGCTGCATCTACAATCATTCCATCAGGACTCTGTTGTAAAGGTTGTAATATTTTATTTCTTCACTCAACATCCGTCAGTGAAGAGCCTTTCATGAATGGTTGGGTTCTTGCTAACATATCTGTGTAGTAAGATAAATGACTTCACAGAGAATGATTTCAAATCTAAATGTCAAACAGGAAGCACACTGAAGCCAGCACCAGGTTTATAAAACTCTGTATACAACTCTGAACTTCCTTCATTTCTGCATACTTTCCTTCCAATGATTAAATGAACATCTAGGTTTTTGCTCCAAAGTGGTCACCTGCAGCATTGAGGGTTAAATGCCCATGGCAAACTTAAATAAAATGACCAACAAATGCATTTGAACCAACACTGAAATCTCTCCAAGAGTTAATTCTGTTAGAAAAAGCTGTTTTATTGTTACTTTTTTTTTCCCATTACATATTTTTAATTAGCACCATCAGTAATTTTATCAATGTGTTGCACCAGAATGGTTCAAAATGCACCCATATGTCCGTTAATCCCACATGTCGACAGCAGTGAATGTTTCCAAATCTACTCACTGAGGCAGGTGCGACTGTCCACATGGAGCCTGGAGCCAGGGTGGCATTCACAATAGTATGAGCCTCTGGTGTTAATACATCTGTGCTGGCAGCCTCCGTTATGGACCTGGCATTCATCTATATCTGAACAGAAGATCCAGACAGGAAGAACGGACATGAACAATTTCAGTAAAACTCCTCATTACGAGAAAAGAAATCCCAAATGAACTGCTAAAGTGTGAGAGTGTCTTAATAAGTCAGGCTTTAGGACAAAGATGCACCTCCAGCTGAGAGGAGAGGATGGATGAGAATGGAGGGGGGAAGTATTTTACAAGCCTACTGCAGCTCAGACAAACATTTACCTCCATGTGGAAACAACTACTGAACATTTAAAAGCACATTTAAATTCCTGCAGCTCTTCAGAACCCCCCCGAGTGAAGAAGCATATGGAAACTTGAGCCAGAAGATTCAAAACCAAAACATTCCTCTCAGCCGACTGCTCTGGGAATAAACAAACAGAAGAGGCGGACTCTCCATCTGAAAATATTGTGGTGCGGAAAATAGAACAGCCTTCGCATGTGAACTGATTTCTAATCAAACAAACCATGTATCTGGGCGGCATTGGTTTCAGGGGTCAAAGATTGATCAATTTCATGAGCAGAACCCCCCCCGTGAGATCTGAAATGATATATGAAGCCCGTCTCCATTTGAGTTTCTAGCAGCCGAGATCGGAATGATTAGGACATTAGTCACCTATTCTTTCCAACACTGACTAAACTATTGGAGTAGATATAATGAAAATATTTCAGACTGCAACAAGTGACTCATATAAAAAAGGAAGGAAAACTGTTTGGCTGTGGCTGAGGTCTGTAAGACAAGCTAACACATCATAAAACACTATTTAGGAGCCCGAGTGTGAGGTGTTTGGTTCAGAATAATGTTGACCTCAGCCAGGTTTTTTCATCAGAAAACTATTTCAAGAATTCACTGAGATGTGTGAGAAAAGAGATCTGATCTGAAAGTTTGAAGAGCAGGACGACTGCTGTCCCTGCAGCAGAAAGTTTGCTTCACCACAAACCGCACGTTTTTAATTCCATGCTGTCAAAATTACAGCGAACAGTGAAGATAAAACAAACTGTATATTTATGACATTTATCCAACCAGACAAAATACACAATCAGACTCCCCAGGGACACATTTCACACACAAACACATGACATCATTTGATGAAATGAGGTTCTGCAGAGAGAATCTTAATTTCAGAAGACTGTTCCCTGAAAACATGACCAAAGAAATTAGTAATAAATTACCTTTAACAAACAGCGACATGCAGTCAGTACTTTTCATCATCTTTTGGACCTGCTGTGTCACAAACACTCACTGAAGCAGGCATTCAGTGACTTAAAAATCCAATGTACATGTTTTATTATACCTTTACTACAAATTATGAGCTCTACAGTCTAACATATTTAATAATTTTAAAAATGTTTTGCAGGATTGGTAGGGAATAGTGGTGAGTCCCTTGGACAACAGGCGCTTTTCTTCTCTTCTTCACTGAAAAGACTGAAAATATAAAATAAGGATAGGATGATACAGGATGACTTCCTCTTTGGCGATTATCTCTACTAAAGCAGACTTTCAAAACTGAAGTCAAAAGGGTGATTTTTACAACACAGCGACAGAGGTGCTATAGATATAGGTAGATGTAAGGTCAAAAATGTAAATATAAAGGTTCTTTTATGGGTTTTGTTTATTTTTACATTCAACTCCAGAGGAGATTTTGCAAAGCAGAATGCACTAGATGTGATCTGATAGAGAAAATCTGATAAAAAAGGGAATGTGAGGGGGAAACCACCTTTAATATAACATATAACAAACATATACCAGAAACACAAAAGATATGGAAATAAACATCAGTTGTTAATATAATCCAGTTTCACTTATCAGAATGATACTGTAAAAAATAACAATAAAAAAACTAACATTGACCAATCCTGATGTTATGACCGATAAATCATGCATCCCTAACAAATGTGCTTTAATGTCGATCAATACACTTGTGGGTTCAGCACAATTAGCACCAAGGAAAATAAATGGCGCTCCTGGATTGGCTACTGGCTGGAGATTTGAAAACAGCCGTCAGTGGCCCATTCTGTATCTTCTTTTATGCTCTACGAGAAAAATCTGCAAATAGGTATGTTTTTTTTTTTTGTTTTTTTTGGAGTTAAATTCCACAGAAAAATCCCAAAATGGGTGATGTTATGGAAACTGAACCATAATTAGGCAGACATCCACTGTATTTATGCATCCAGGTTTAAGTGATATTTCTGCCCTGTATCAAAACCTTCTGGAGCCTCCCCTGCAGAGGCTGTCTGGACTCACCACTAAGGTTTTTTTCTTCACTCTTTAGCACAGTGTAAATTCTTGCACTGGGTGAAAATATGGAATATGGGGGTGAAAGTAATAATTTTTGCAGCCCTTTGGGAAGTCATAAATGTAGGAGACCATTTGTAACACACAGAGAAAAAAAAACTTGCCATGTAAAGAACTTCATGATCTGCTGGATGAATGCAGCGATGCATCTGGACAATCTGCATCCTATTTGTGTCACTTTGCACCAGTGTGGTAAGAGTTATTTGCACATAAATCATGTCTTTACAAGGTCCACCGTTTATCAACCTTATCATGTCAAATACTAAAGTAAAATATCTGCAGGGAATTTTGTAAAGGTTCTGCTTTTGTTATTAGATCAAGAATAGCAAAAATAGTAAGCGTACAATCCTAACTATTTCTCCATTTACTTGCATAGCAGCTCCTGTAAAACCTCTGGCTAAACCCGTTTCCCAGTAATGTCCAACAGTATCTTCAAATATAGCATTTGGAGCAGAAGCAAGCTCCTAAACTTTCTTCCTCTTGGGGTCTCTGCTGCCAAGTCCGAGTTTCACTTCATCCAGGAAAGCTGGCACGAGCCATCCATGCATTTTTCCGTCAATGGAGCATGCAGTCTTTTGGTTTTTCCTGTAATGAGAGCTTAGTTGCTGTCGGCTGCAGTCTCACAGTCAGTCAGCAGATCCCCTCCAGCAAGTTTCCACATCCAGAACACGATCCTCAGCGGACCGGAGCCAAAGCCTCAGCAGCCGCTGGCTTTAATGCCGGCTGCATGGACGCTCTGAACACGGCACAATGTCGTCTCACAGGAGAGATATTTCACATTAGTTTAGGAAAGCCGACGTGTTTATTGTGCACAGCCGCTATTTCTGCAATGTCTTGACTTAACTCCAAACATGACATATAAGAAAAGGATTTATCAGCAAACCGGTAACAATAAAAATAAAAAAAGGCTTTACAATGCACAGTTATCCTCAAACTATTGTGCCAAATCCAGACGAGTCAAACAGGATAACGGTCTACAACATGCACAGGGTAGTCTCCTCCTTTTTCTTGCTTTTTAAAGCATTTGTAATAACATATAGCTGATGTCTGCAGGTGCACTAATCTCTGATCAGAGAAAAATAACCCCAAAGCTAAAAAAAAAACCCAACAACACTAACTTTACATTGCTATACCTACTTTTTGTATTAAGAACCACTTACCTGCAGCAGGCAAGTAGCCAGTGTTGTAGCCATGATAGCCGTGGTAACAGTGAGGCCTGTGACAGATTCTTCTGTAGTAAACATACGGGTAGTTTGCAGCCAGAGATGCCGTTGCTTCAATGAGCACCAGGGAGAAAATCCACCATCCTGATGCCAAAGCCATAACTGGAGTCAACCTTGTTACAAAGCCTTCAGAAGAGAAACTTAACCATCCAGCACCTACTTTTTAGTTACTCAATGAAGAGTCCTGGACTGACATCCCATGCTGACTACCTCTTATTTTGCTCTGCCTCCATCTCCTTCTCTGTTTCACCCTCCCATCTGACAAAGCAGAATCCACCATGTTGTAGGTCCTCCTCTCTCTTTCTCTCCGGTCCTCACATGCCCCTTTTGCTCCAAACGTCCTCTCTGCATTGTTCTGCTCGAACCCTCAATAAATTATCTTTCTATTCTACCATCTTGCAGTGATTGATTTGTTCTCTTGCTGATTTATAACATTTCATTAAAGACCTCTGTATTTTACCTTTTCTTCAAAGAACCCCGTGTAATTCAAAGACAGGATTTATTGGGGCAAATAGCAATAGAGCAAAGAATGCGAGCAGACTAAAGGATGTGCTGTCGTCCAGTCCTTTGAAATGGATGTAGATTTAAAAAAAAAAAAATGCCACTAAAGTAATGCCAAATTTGATAAGTGCCAAAAGTCAAATTCAATGCTTTTAATCCAAACATCTGAGAAAGGAATGAGCCTTGCAAGAAAAAAAATGTGTGCTCAGGAGCTTAGCACCAGACCTTTTCATCTTTTGCCAGCACATACATTCCACTTCAGCACTTAATACTACCTATAAAAGCGTAAAAAGCATTCTTATTGTCCGCATCACTTTCACAGTCTTAAGAGAAATGACTTTTAGATAAATGTCCAGCAGAAAACTCGGCAGGATACAATGACTTTATGCATTTTCAGTAACACAAATTTAAAACCTCTTCTCAGAAATATTTTAGAGTTTCTGGTGATTCGACTGATTTTCAAATGAAAAGTCCGACTAAGGACCAATTCTCATTCATGCAACTTATGCAACACAAAATAATGGATCCATCCTGCTTAGATCAACGGTTCAGGCTGGTGATGTCATGATGCAGGAGACATTTTCCTGCCCCTCTTTTAGGCTCTTTACGACCATGTGAGCATCTTCACAAAAGTCCAAATCATCTCCAGCTGTTCTGAACATGACAACAAATTCATTGTACTGCAATGACCTCCAAAGTCACAAGACCTCAACCCAAAGGAGCATTTTTGGAATGTGGTGGAACAGGAGATTTGGATCGCGGTAGTTCAGACAACAACTAAACGATGCTGCCATGTAAATACGGAACAAAAAGTTGAAGGGATATTTCAAACACCTTAAATCCCTGCTGAGGAAAACTGAGGAGTTTCTGAAGGCAAATGTCAACCTAATGACTGCCTTTGCCAGCTTCTTCTGGTATTACACCTCTTGTTTTCTTTCCTCACATAGACAAAAACAAGCATCTTAATTTGGCAAAATTCCAACATGTAAACCGAAGACACATTTGTGCCGTTATTTTAGCAGTACCTTTACGACGGTGGAAGATAATTTACGAGCGACAGAATGCATTAAGCTGCCGCTTCATTCCTCTGCTCGTCTCTAAAGGAACCTACAAAATCCGAGCTGGTGTCACCGCCTGCCTGAAGCAGGCTCTGCACTGTGACAACGAAACAGGGGAGCAGAAACAGCTCAGCTTCATCTATTTTCATCGATACAATGTTATATTGTCTATACTGTTAAGTTTAACAGGTGTTTACAAACATAGATATGTCTGTGACAAAATGAGCTGTTCTGTGTGCACCAGGATGCACGCACACACTCACGCACACACACACACACACACGCACACACACACGCACACACACACACACACACGCACACGCACAAACACACACACACATACACACACACACACATACACTGGTCACCAAATTCTTGCTTTTGATGGGAAATATTGCAAATATTTCTGCATATATCAACAAAAGTTTCGTCCTAAGGCTGCGTTCAGTTTAAGTTCATGATTTTCAAAGCATTGTTTTGTTCACATGTCCAAAACGTGAACGCTCATGAACACCACTGGCTGGTGCAAAACACAGTCACCTAAGCTCAACAACGAATTCGTCTGCCAACAAAAAGGACAACCCTCAAAGTAAATGCCCTGACCTAAGAAATGAAAGGAGCAACCATGTTGGTTTTCGTTGCTCATTATTTTGACACCTGCCAGAGGTTGGCAGAGCTTCAGGCTTGTAAAATGCCTCGGTTGTAAACTCGGTTTGACATGACAGCATGCTGTTGATGCTGCTACTCCACCGGCAGCGTAACAGCTGTTACTGCCGGGCTCTTCTATTTTGATTGGCATCCTCCGAGTCCCAGAAAATCACTCCTAAAAAGGAATGTGCCTGAGGGCTTCAGATGAGGATCAAACTGTAAAAAAATCAAGCATGTATTTTTTTTTTTTTATTACAGGGAACAAAATTTCTTCACTGATCAAATGCTTCTGTCTGCCAATATCATAAGACTCCACATTGAAGTCTGAGTGGCCTTGTTTTGTGTCTTCTCCAAAGAGCAAATCATTTGGTCTAAAACTCTCCATGTAAGTGGAAAGGGAATCATTTTCTGCAGACGCAGCAACAAACACATAGCCTTAAACCTAAACATGTACAACATCCAAGGCTTCCAGCCAGCGTTTTGCTACCACTGTTAATATTTCTACCAATTACAGACAATTAGGACATTAATGCTGCGGGTAGCTGTTTGCAGCAGTGGTATAGGGCAGATGGCTATGAAAGCCAGCTGTGACAACGTTCACATCAGCTCTCTAAATAACCGTGTCCTGGATCAAATCTCTCTGTGGGTTCCCCCGGCAGACAGCCTTACCCTCCTCTGAGTTTGGCTGCTGCACAGAGAAACCTTTATTCTGCATAAATGTATCACACTGAGGTTCTCCAGAAACATCAGCTAAGACGTAGAAATAAGTACACCTCTGGAAAGAATGGTAGTTGTGAGCTGATGTTCGAGTTATTGTTCTATATTTTTCCTTTACTCTGATCAAAAAGTCAAAATGTTAAGTTTTTTTTTTTTAGCAACAGAAGTCAAATTTCTTTTCTTGGTATTTTTACTCAAAGTGATCATATTGCAAGGATCTTAAACCAGTCCATATTGAACAAGTATCAAATATAATTATAAAACATTTTTAAAAAAAAACACCTTTATGCACAAACAATGTAAAAATGCATCCAATATCATCCCAGAGGCCAAGAAGATGAACAGCTTAGTTAAATGTTATATAAGTCAGGTGACATGTTGCCTTTTACCAGCATCTCAGGATATCTGGTTAGAAAATGGCAACTATAGACAATAACTAAAGTATAACTATTTTTCTAAGAAAACAATTTTTTTTGTGTGTCTGAGCACATTAAGAGTAAAATGTATAAAATGTTGGAGTGACACAAATGAAAACACAACAAACCTTCACATGTTTTGCCATCTTCGTTCAGCTTCTGTCCAGAGGGACACCTGCAGTAAAAGCTTCCTATGGTGTTACAGCAAAGAGCCTCGCAGCCTCCGTTGGTTTCCTCACATTCGTTCACGTCTGCAGAGAAGAAAAACAAGGCAAAATGAATCCAACAAATGTTCATGCACACAAACCTAACTTACAATTAGCACATCCATCCCTTCGATTTTTCACATTTTGATCAGTTACAGTGAAAAACTTTAATGTGTTTCATTCAGATCCTGTGCGATGCACTCAAACCAGCTTCCAGGTTGTGAGTTTGGTTCTCCTGTGTGTCAAAGTAACACCTCAAAGCCCTTTATGTACAGTGATTTGTAATTGTTGTGTCTGTGTGTGTTGTAGTGAAGTCATTCAGACCAGTAAAGTGCTGCATAACTGTAGTTAGTTAACCAATTTCCCTTTAAATGTTTAAAAGATGCACTGTAGATTTAAACGCCATGTTTCCAGAAGACTCTGTGCTCCTTCTCAAAGTATTTCCATAGAACCAGCTTCCAGGAAAAATGAACAGGACACATGTGCAATTATTATAAAGTAAAAATATGTACAGTTAGGATTAAAGGATGACAAAAGATATGTGTGACAACAAGACTCTTTCCACCTTCTTCGATCTTGATTTAAAATAAAAAGTTTGAAAAAAGCTATGCCCTATTTCATTTCCCACGGCTGAACATGCCTTCAAACCTTTAATCAACCAAACCAGATAAAGTCCTTCTTTCCAAATCCCAAGCAACACATAATGGCCTCTATTAAATACATGTGCTGACTGAATAGCAGACCATAATTGGAGCTACAGAGATTCTGCTGAATAGGGAGATGCGGAAATTGAGCATAAAACTTGTAATTATCTAATAGATTGTTAAACCAGACTCACATTTCCCTGAATTGACATTTTATTTTGTACCTCTGGGTTTTCAGCAGAAGAGATTATGCTTTGTAGTTGGTCACATTAGGATTTTTTTTTTCATAAATTGTTGCTCTCGTGATTTTAAAGATTGAATCCTGTCCTGACATTTGAAAAACGAATTAAAAGAAAGAAGAACATTTAAGTGGCACAAATTGACTTTCAAGCTCTTCTTTGTGATCATAAAGGCCAATCAAAGCACAGAGAGAGAATTAAGGTGCAAAGAAAGTTCCTCCCCTCAAGAAATGACCTACCTTTACTAAATAACACTATATGTTTTACTTTCCCTTTCATTTTAGGGCATCTGGAAACCACACCGAAAAAGTAGCACTGTTTCTGTTACCAATCCCAAGAGACACACTGGGTCTCTCGGATAAGACCACCTTCAAAACATATTATACAATAAACCAAACAATGAATGACAGTGCAACTAGATGGGAACATGATTTTATTCCTTTGCAGATAAGACACAAGAGAGAGATGCCTGATGGGGGCATAAGAGTTGATGTAACAGATGTTACACACAAACAACCAGAAGAAAGCAGGAACGAAACAGTTATGACTCTCAATGTGACCCAAAGTCTGTGACTGGACCGTGAGAGTTTAAGGTTCTGGGTTGAACATGTCGTTTCGTCTTTTCGGTTCCCCTGCAGGTCTCACGCCTGTGTGGCAGCTGAAGCCCAGGTCGCCCCAGGGTCACGGTTCCCAGCCTCTTTCTGCCCAATAAGCAAGTAGGAATGTCAGAGTGTCATGGGTCGAGAAGAGAGGACACAGGAGAATCTGTACGATAAGAATAAAAAGAAATTGCCATCTCTATTGATTATGTTTTGAGCTGTTTTTATTTTTAAACCTATTCTTTATTTTTCCTCCTGTTATTTATTTATTCATGTCCTTTGTGTGTAGGATGTTTGTCTTGGGTAAACATAAAATATTTAAACAAAAACCACTTGAACACACGCATACACACATACATAGATATATATAGTTATTTTTTAAGTTTAAACTTTACCCATAACCCATTCTTTTTGATTACATTTTAAATGTACTTAATTTCTCTGAGACATGAATATCTGTCCAGTTTTTCTTTTCAGTCCCACATATATCACGCTAACCCGTCCATCAGTATCACCTGGACAGCCTTTAACCAGAGACACAAGGTGTAAGAACGTTACTTTGAGTAAGAGAAGATCTGCTTCTCTTATGAGTTTCTTCTCATTGACCCGAGACCCTGAAGGCACACCCTCCAGAGGGGTCAGATGCCTGGGGCTACATGGTCTGCATGCAATCCAGATTTATGCTCCAAGTCACAGTCAAAGGCCAAAGGTCAAGATTAAACCACAGAATGAGTCACAGAAAACCATGATGCGGATCTTTGGAAACACAGCAGGTGAACAATGCCTGTCTGGAGTCTTTTATTTTCTCCAATTCAGTGATTGTTTGGTTTGGATTTAAGTAAAATTAACTTTTTTTTTAAATTCTATGAACTACAAATAACTCAAAACCTTATTGTCATTAAGTATCTAGTTGCAAAAAAAGGCAAATATTGAAAAGAACAAAAATGTGTTTTCTCAGTGGAAATAATCCCTCAAAAAGTAGATTTCATATTGACTTTAATGTTACACAGTCCTAACATT
This sequence comes from Poecilia mexicana, assembly GCF_051168715.1. Classification (NCBI taxonomy): domain Eukaryota; kingdom Metazoa; phylum Chordata; class Actinopteri; order Cyprinodontiformes; family Poeciliidae; genus Poecilia; species Poecilia mexicana. The sequence continues at coordinate 19,761,336 of NW_028263374.1, forward strand.
TTAAATTGTCTTTGACAAAATAACCATATTTCCTTTTAACCTTTCCAGATTTTCCCACGTAACCACCAACGTTTCATTGGGATTCAGTGGGATTTTATGAGAGATAAAACATTTTAGTGCATATCTGTCAAGCAATTTCAGTTACATAATAAAGTCCATCTGTATCTAATTTAATCTATTTAATCTTAACTATTTTGTGAACCCTCAGAGGTTTGTTAAGGATCATAATTCAACAAACAGAGTCAAGAACACACGGAACATTTTGGACCAACATACAAAACCTTGTGTGTAACAGAAAACCAAAAGCCCCACATCAATCACTCCTTACTCATTGAAAACATGGATGTGGCAGGAGGTGGAAATCAGAGTAAATCGGAGGACAGATGGAGCTAAAATACAGAGAATGAATGAAACATGTCAGTGTCTTCAAAAGAGGTTTATCTTTCATTCATCCAATTCTTTCTTCTTCACGAGTATCCATTTCGTTTTGCTGGACCATCACTCTAAAGATCAATAAAACACATTGAAGTTTGTAGATGTAACATGACATGATGTGAAAAAATTTAAAGAACACAATGCTTTGCTATGACAGAAGCACTATGCTGCAGGGCAAGACAGAAACATTTAGTTATGTTTTTCCAGATGGAGATTTCCTGATTTGGTGAACATAGACTTAACCATATTTTGTGATCCAGGATAATTTTATGCAGTTCCAAAGACAGTCAAAATAACTACTTTACATAATGTAAACTCATTTTATTTAGTGAGATTTATTTATATTTTGAAAATGTAGGAAGAAAAGTCCATCAGAGCCGAACGTGTTCTTATAGGGAAATGTTGTTTAATATAATAAATATTTAGATCCAAGTCCAACTTTTAATTTATAAATTACAACTTGCTAATTTGGATATGAGGTAAATATAGGTGTTTTTTTCAATTTTACAAAAAAAGTGACTGAATTCAAGTGCTACATACAACTGATATAATTTTTATTACAAACTGTGATGGCTATTCCAAGAGATCTATATTCTGAAGATGGTCTTTTTGTGTACTTTTCAGCAACAAAGTTATTATATTAACAGCCAAACTGAACCGCTGTCTTCTCTTCCAGGAAAAATCTAAAATAAAACATCTGTAAAACTGGGCGAAAACACGTATGTTCAGACAATGCGTCCCCAAATACCCTGCTGAAGAATAAAAAATATCCAACGCTGAAATAAAAACTTTCATGTTTTTTGCCCCCAAGTTCAGCTGCTGCAGACATCGAGGTTTACATTCCTCTGCTGTATTGTGTGACTTCCTTTGATAAGGATAACCAGCACTGCTCCCAGGAGGACATGCCTAATGTCTCAGCAGATCATGACAGGCTCGCCAGGCCAAAGAAAACCACCAGATCTCTGATATTATCCCAGGGACGTCATGAACAGGAAAAATTACGGGAGTCGATCAAGGATCAGGAGTTCAGGTGATGCTTAGAGAATCAACCTGATTCATTTTAGGAGCCTGATTTAGAAACCTGCTGGTGTAGCAATGCAGTAATGTGCTTTTCTAAGGTCCATTCCTGCTTATATTTCAGTCACCCAGCTGCTTTCATTTACCAGGTGCTATAAAGGCAAGGACGACGTATCGTTTCCAGCAGACGCATTTGAGTCCAGAGGTTTCGTTCAGTGAAGAGCTCGGGGAGGATTTCACTTCTGTTGACCCAAACGTGTCCTTACTAGTGAAACGTGATCTAAAACATGTTACTGAACCATTTATGAGCTAAAGCTGACAATTAACTTCACACCCTCCAGCAGAAAACCCATCCTTCTCCTTTGACCTCAGGCAAAACCTTTTCACCCATCTGACAAACAGCAAGTAGATGGACAAAGCTTATCTACCACGTAAAAGAAATGGCTATGAACCCTAGAAGTCTGTGTACATTTCACATGGTGTCACATTTAAGAGAAACCCCCATGCACAACGTTCTGTGAATTATTTCTGCACGTTAGTAACATGTCGCTTTTTCAATTTAATGTCTGTTCACCTATTGGCCTTGTCCATGCCAAGTAAGAAACTGCATAAAAGTTGATTATGCAGTTTCTTACTGCATAATCAACAAATATTTGGATTTGTCCAAATACTTGTCCAAATATTTGGACAAATATTTAGATTTGTCCAAATATTTATCCAAATATTTGGACAAATCCAAATATTTGTCTATCATAGCGTCAAAAGCATAAAGGTCACCAATATGAAAACACTCAAACTGCATGCTTTTAATTTCAGTTTTTCTACTGTAAATAATCAGTTTAAGTTCAACACTGCCCCCTGCTGTTAATTCAGTGCCACAGCCCAGATGTGCAGCTGCATCTCGTCACCTTCCTAAAATAATAGCCCAAGTCATTTTTATTTTTTTTTGTCAAAAGTGATTTAGGCTAAAAGGAAAAAAAAAATCACCATCTCATTCAGCCAAATGATAATTAAGGCAAAAAGTAAATCCACTTTTGGCAAAAAATGACTTGGGTCATAATTTTTATTTTGGCAAGGTGACGATATGCATTATGAATTTGATACCAAGTGTTTCTGCTCCACTCTAATTCATGGCGTTAGTGAAACGCAGCTGCAGAGCTGTAATAATTTCCCGTCAGTACACAACATAAGTTTTGGAGTGCGTGCAATGGCACAACATTTTCCCCCTCTGGTTTACCGCTTTGAATTATGCCAGAGATTTAAGTGGTATCCTTTAATTTCCAACCTTTCAATTTCCACTGTTATTGGATGCCAGTAGTAAGAGCTGTAATTGTGGCAAACATGGCAGACGACTTGTTAAGATAAAATGTGAGTTCAAAGATGGAAAAGTTTGCCAGGAAACAGAAAGGTTAAAACATCCCATTAATGATAAAAGACTAACCACACTAACAGGTGGTGTGTGGTTCCGTCATGGTTATGACATGTAGTGCTATAATCCAGGTTTTCAAATCGAAAGGCTGGAATATAGAGCTAATGTTACAGAAAACAAAGCTCAATCCATCTAAAGCCATCAAAAAGTGCATAGTTCTGTAAAAACATTTCTGCTTTTATTGGTGAATTTAGACTTTTTCCTTTTCCAGGGTGCAAAGGCTATACCGCAATTTAGTGCACAACTGTGAATATACTGGGAATCTGTCCTAATGCACACAGGCTCCTAATTAATTTACAAAGAGACTAAAATATGAATTTATATCCTTACCGGGTTGCAGAGAAAGTACACAACAACAAGCATGTGATTCAACTTTTACTGGATATTTTACCAGTCTTACCAGAAAAGGTGGAGCTTATTTAAATCACTGGTTTCCTGCCACAAACCCAGCGTTCTGCGGTTTTTCCAGAAACTCCAAATTAGCCTTCTGTATCTATTCAAATGTCAGTGTCATTGTGCTTGGGATCGTTATCCTTCAACTGTGCCACAGGATCACTCATTTGGCAAAAGTGTCGCACTCAGTTGAAATGAAACTGCTTAGGATGTAATTGGACTCAAGTCACTTCAACATCAACATGAACCGAGAGGGCACCAACCGAGAAAGAAAGAAATGTCCCAAAACCAATGTGGGAAAAGATAAAGGAGGTAGTCATTAAGCCTCTGGATCACGATTGGATTTATGGACCTTACGTTTAAAAGTTTGACAAGAAATGGAACTCTTTAAAGGAGCTCAACCAGTACTGCCAAGGGAAATAATTCAATACCAAGTTATAAATAAACTAAGATTTCATTTATTGCAACAAAAGTTTGTGGATTTAAAATCTCACTTGTGGTCTATGTAAAAATTTGAAGCATATGCGTCCTTAGGTGCATAAAAACTCTGAGTGAATTTCTGTAACCCTCCTGTGGTCTTGTAGCACAAATGTCACGGTCAAAGAGGGGGAGGGAATGTCCCGTCAGACCATCAGTTTCCAAAACCACACAGAAATAAAAACCTTGTAAAAGCTCACACAGGGGAGGGGGCAGTGCGCCCCCACCGGTCTGCACACAGTAAAAAATATTTGTGGGGCCTAAATGAACCGCGGGAGGGTTGAAGATATCTTTTGGATTATGATTCCACCCTGAAGAAAAACAGCTCAAAGCACCAGCAGTGCACCTAAAAATCTATATTAAATTTGCAATAGATAGTTTTGATAGTTTAACTGAAATGAATTGTGTTGTTTTCCATGTACTGCACAGTCATTGAGGTGAGTTTGAGCAATAAACCAGAGACAGGAAGCACATAAACATTTAACCGGCCACAAAGAGGCCATCTGACTCTGGACTATTGATATAAATTATAGCAATCTGTAAGCAGCACATTACCTTTTAACCTCCACTTCCATTATTTGTTCATGTTAAACCTCACAAGTATTGCAAGTGATATCAAATAAACTAAATTCCTGCGTTTTGAGTTTGTTTAGAGATTATTATGCTCTGGTTGAACCTAAAGTCCGCTAATCCCTGTTTTGATTATCCATTTCTTGTCCCTGCATTGAAAACTTTAGAGGTTTTGTCTGCAAACGTGTGTGCTCATGTACAGCTTGTTTGATTTAGATGCTACATTCATTGGGAGCAAGCCGTTTCACACTACACATGTGTGTGTGCTATAGCTAAGCATAAATATTACAGCGCTGTCAATCCAAGCTGCAGCTGGAATCACAATGAGTCATGATGGTTCCCTATTAGCAGGTCACTTTAGGGAATTGGTAAAAAAAAGAAATTACAACTGTTTTGTTGTTTTGTCTATACAGTGAAAACAAAAAAAAAAAACTAAGACGACCAGGACCTTCTTGTTTCTCCCAGTAATTTTCTTTTCCTTTTGCAGACAATAATCCTAAAAAAAAAAAAGAAGTAGCAGCTTCTGATGATATTTTGAGTTTGACACCAATGAACATGAGTAAGAAACACCTCAAGGACCCCGGGCATTTGCCCTTCTGACCCCTAGCGTGTGCTCTGTGCGCTCCCTGTTGGGGCATGTCTTTCCCAGCTTTGACCCAGGGCTTTAACACCTGCAAAATCACGTGGAGACGCCGCAGGAATCCAAAAATTACTTGCTGTGATTCCAGCCTGTCTGCCTCTCAGCTGCATTTGTGAGATATGCAACACACAAAAGTCACCCTGTGGGGAGGATACATCACATAATGTCATGGTAAAGTTGTACTGAGGGAATAAACTAAGACAGACTATTGCATAACATACACAAGCGTGACGTCTTCCCACAGTTGGTCGAAATTGGAAGGAACAGCTGTAAAATATACACAAGGTTGGCCAAGAATTACTAAGGTTTCCAAAGAAAGGCTTTGTGTGGATACTTTGAACCTGTCATTAAATATTAGCTGGTTAAACTGGTTATATGCCATGTAGTTTAAATTAGTGTAAAATCAAATTCAGCCGCGAGATGCAAGACAAAAACCTGCTGACGCAAGCATTTCAAAGTTTCAGTGGAACCACAATCATTTATAATAATCAGGGCTGCAGGAGGCAGGTTCCTCCAGTCATGATGGAAAGTAAATACTTTAATTGTTAGATGTGTTTCCAGTCAATGTTTTCAATAAGTGCACTAAAGAAGGAAAGCAGCTAATTCTGCTTTGTGTGCAGTTATGTTAAAAACGTGATAAGAGCCACCAGAATAAAACGGATCAGACGGAAATAATACGCGTTACATCAATGACAGAAAAATACTTTAACATTTCTGAAGCATTCAACGTCGGAGAGGATTCAACCTTACAAGTTTGAGTCACAATGTGACTAATAATCCCCATAACCCATAATAAATGCAGCTGTTGATGGCAAAGCCTGAAGCAAACAATGGCAATAATTACTTTAAGAACTTTGACTGGTACAACTCTGTTTGTATTGCTATTCAAATATTTCCCATCTATCTGCTTTTTATTACACACACACACAAAAAAAACAGTACAATAAGACTTTCTTCGTTTGCTGACTAGAATAATGACATTGTTAGAGGTCAACTGGGGTCATTATGAGTTTGTCTTTTTAACAGAAGTGATGTAGCATTTCTGAGGGATTAATAATTTCCAAAGCATCTTAATGGAACGCCTCAAACTGTATTTCATATGTTTTATGACAATTTGCCTTGAAATAGACGATCAATATGGACAAGTGCTGATGCAAATAATCTCAGAACAACTGAGATCATTTGCTTTATGTCTTTCATGATGTCAAAACCATGTGCATGTGGAAGCTTCGCTAAGGCAAAATTACAGCAACATAGCAGAAAAACCGACCATGACATGATGTACTATTAGGGAGTTTTACAACCGTTGTGGGGAAGTTTGACAAGTTACTTTAATATATAAATGATCTGGTCTCAAACCATTCAAATGAAAAAAAAAATATGGAAACATACTTTTTTATGCTCTAGTCTCTGATTTGTGCCTGATTTTCTACATTTTTTATGTTTCCTGACTAATGCTCAGACTACAATTTCTAAACACCAGATGGGTTGAGGAAAAGCCACAGAGACAAACATGTTTCAGTTTTAATTAAAGCTTACAATATATTTTATTTTATTGGATATACTTGTTTTTTTTTTGTTTTTTTTCTGTTGGTCCCCCCTCCTCAATTCACCCAATTAAAAACCATGAGGTCGTTCATGTGAGCCGCTCCACCTCCCAGGATCTTCATTTTCCAAACTTAAAGTTCAAGCATTAAAAGCTACAATTTATGTGATGTATTTAATTATTTATTCATCAAAGCTAAGCAAACATCTGAAGTGTAAATTGACATAAGTACAATAATCAGTGTGAACTTTTCCCACACATTTTATGATACACAAGGAAACACTCACAATCTTAACTTCAGTTTGCGAAACAATTGATTCCATTTCAAAGTTTTACTGCACATCTATTAGGAACCAGTTCAGTTTATCGTGGTAAGTAACATTTTATGCATTTGTCCTGTTATTGAGGTGGAATAAAGAATTTAGTTCGTACTGAAAAATGAATAAATCACAGCTGAGGACTAATAGCCAGAGTGTAAACACAAATGGGTGGCAATAGAAGAAGCTGATAAGAAAAACAGTAGCAAAGGAAATAAGATCCACATGCATTGAAATTTGTCTTATGTGCAGCACGATAGAGAAAATTCGGAGCAGTTCTGGGCTATGAAACCTCATACCAAACCAAACTGATTGTTCCTCCAAGTGTATTTTGCAAACTTGTGTCACTTCTGATTTACGCAGAGGCGATGACCTTTTACCCCCACTGTGACCAGGACAGACCTTTCATCAGGAATGCTGTAAAGA